>NC_140583.1:524273040-525632421 GCF_964204655.1 Triturus cristatus
TATTCTAAAGTGTGCTTTGCCTTTGTAATACATTGACACTATAGAGTAGGTTTTACAAGGTATACATATGTATATATTATCTACTGGCGGTCGCCAGTAGATAGTTATAGTTACAACCTAGTTTCCATAGGAAATCTCAAAATTCTATTATGAATAACTTTGGCGCCGGTTGACGAATCCTCGCGAATTTTTCAAAACTAATGGGGCGCTCCGTTCAGCTCCTACCCTGAAAGTCTTGGGGTGATTCGTCAAGCGGGGGCCGAGAAAAAGGGGGTCCCAAAACGTGTTTTCCCCATGCATTTTTCCATAGGACCTTTAGTCGCAGCTACAGCCCAAACGGCTGAACAGAATGACGTGAAATTTGGCAGAGAGGTAGCCATAAGGTCAAGGAAGTGCCTTTTGCAGGTCGATTGTAAATCTGTTCAGTATTTCCTGAGAAAATAGCATTTAAAAGCATATCAATATCTATACGCGCGCACCGTGCGCGCACCCTGCCGTGCGCGAGCGCAATTCTGATTGGTTGTTAGATGTCGGTAAACATTCGAATCGGTCGAAACCAGGAAGTGTCGGCCGCCATTTTGTCTTTCGCTGTCTGAGAGGGTGAAAAAAAAAGGCGGAGAACGGGAAAAGGGGGCAGAGTGGACAGTTCCTGACCCCCTAGCCTTGGTCAGGGGGTCACAGAAGGACCCCCAAGGGCGAAAAAAACATAATTTTTTTTTTTTAAATCGTGAGGTGCGCGCAAGGTGCGCGCACGGTGAAAAACCTGAACAAAAATAAATAAATAAATAAATACATAACTTAGCATTTAAAAAACCGTACAAATTCACTGAAAAAACCATAGGTTTCACACACGTTATAGTTACGAATTAGTATTTAAAAAACCTTGCAAATTCACTTAAAAAAACATAGGTTTCACACATGTTATAGTTAGCTGGACATTTCACTCGTAAAAAACCAATGAAATTCCCCCGTTATAGTTAGTGCAGGCAACTATAACTCACGCGACCGCAATCCTCTGCTGATGACGTCAGATATTACA
The DNA here is from genome assembly GCF_964204655.1 of Triturus cristatus. Classification (NCBI taxonomy): domain Eukaryota; kingdom Metazoa; phylum Chordata; class Amphibia; order Caudata; family Salamandridae; genus Triturus; species Triturus cristatus. The sequence goes on from NC_140583.1 coordinate 524,274,080, forward strand.
TCACTGATGACATATGTGTCTTTATGACAAATAAATATTTGTAATATATGTATAGCTAAAGATTAATGGAAGAAGACATGGGTAAATAAGTGTCTAAATACAGTGATGTAATATTAGACGTCATCAGCAGAGGATTGCGGTCGCGTGAGTTATAGTTGCCTGCACTAACTATAACGGGGGAATTTCATTGGTTTTTTACGAGTGAAATGTCCAGTTAACTATAACATGTGTGAAACCTATGGTTTTTTAAGTGAATATATATATATATCTCTCTCTCTCTATGTATATATATTTATATATATATATATATGAAAGCTCCAAGGTTGCCCAGCTGGCAGGGATGCACTCTGGGATCAGCAATGCCACATGGACTCCGTCACACACGGAATGCAGCCTGACGCGTTTCAAACAATCTTCTTCAGAGGCCGTTCTTATGTGTATGATGACATCAAGCGCCACACCTTAATTCAAATGTGCTGCCTCCTGATAGGCTCCCACTCATTGAGCAGTTCCAGCAGTCTCCCACAGCATTGTGGTATTAGTAGTGTGGCGCAAATCCAACCTAAATAGGTGCCATCAACCCATAATCACTAATTCATGCCCTGGATGGGCTCCTGCCAGCTGGGCAACCTTGGAGCTTTCATTTATACGCGGCAGGCCCTGCCGCGAGGGATGCACCACCGCGAGTATAGCAGCGGGTCGGCGAGCTGGGAATCATGCTCAGTTTGCAACAAGGGGACAGCGCCGAAATGAGTGACTCCAAAACACATGGAGCCCATCCAGGGCATGAATTAGTGATTATGGGTTGATGGCACCTATTTAGGTTGGATTTGCGCCACACTACTAATACCACAATACTGTGAGAGACTGCTGGAACTGCTCAATGAGTGGGAGCCTATCAGGAGGCAGCACATTTGAATTAAGGTGTGGCGCTTGATGTCATCATACACATAAGAGCGGCCTCTGAAGAAGATTGTTTGAAAAGCGTCAGGCTGCATTCCGTGTGTGACGGAGTCCATGTGGCATTGCTGATCCCAGAGTGCATCCCTGCCAGCTGGGCAACCTTGGAGCTTTCATATATATATATATATATATATATATATATATATATATATATATATATATATATATATATACATATATATATATATATATATATATATATAAATATTTGTGCACATTTCGAATTATTTTGTTTTACTTTACCTTTCTTCATAGATTTACATTTTAGATCATATAAAAGATTGTTGGTCTGAGTCTTGTTACTAAAGTGTATGTACTTATTTTTCTTATGACGGGTTATTTGTGTTTAAATATTCCTTATTATTATGTGAATGACTCATTATATAGGCCCTCATTATGAGTTTGGTGATGCGGGAGCGGGACCGCCCTGCTCCTGCACCGCCAAACCCATATAGGAACCCCACACCAGATAAGGAGTTTCACCTGGTCTGGCAGGTGGTTTTTTGGCATTCCCGCAATTGGAACATCAAAGACTGTAATTGCTGCTGTTCATGCCATGTAGGTACAGGGGTGCATGCACATAGAGGGGCACATGGTGTGCCGCCCTGTGTGCATTCACATTGTGTGAGGCAGTAAGGGGCCTGTAGGACCCCCTTTGTTTCCTCTCCACCATGGTTTTCATAGTGGGCTCACCGCCATGAAAACCACGGTGAAGAGGAAACTCATATTATGCTTGGTGGAACTATGGCGGTCCCGCCAAGCATATTGCGGCCTCAGACCACCATGCAACCGCCAGAGAGCAGCGGTTCCCTGGCAGTTGCGATGGTTGCGGCAGTTCAAGGGCAGCCCTAGTCATAATAGGGCAGTTGGGAGGCTGCCATTGTGAGTCTGGCGGTCCGTGGTCTCATAATAAGGGCCATAGTGTTTTCTGTGTTTTTCTGTACTTATGTATTGATTATATACATTTGGCATACTTTTGAGAAAGTTTGCTTAATTAGTGCTTAATAACAATATTCTGCTATGCATTTATATTGTTACTGTTTTTTAAATGTGCTTATATAATCTGATTTTATTTTAATGCATTACAACTGATTACTTTTTCAATCTGGTTTTTATTGATTTTGCCGTTTGATGTGTGTTATTTGTTTCAGGGTGACAAAAATAAGTTGTCAGTATTCTATTTTTGCATGCACCCCAGTACCTACATGGAATGAACTGCAGCAGGTAGTGCCTTTGACGTTACAATTGCGATGCCTATTTCATAGGCACCACCCTGGGAACGCCAAAGAACTGCCTGCCAGACCAGGAGACAACTCCTTATCTGGCAGGGGTTCCGCTCCCGCACAACCAAACTCATAATAAGTACCTATATAATGAGTCATTCACTTAATAATAAGAAATATTTAAAGACAAATAACCCACAATAAGAACAAAAAAAGTACATACACTTTAGTAACAAGACTTTGACCAACAATCTTTTATATAAACTATAATATAAATCTATGAAAAATGGTGAAGTAAAACAATATCTTTCGAAATGTGCAAAAATATTTTAAATGAATGATGAATAGTCCATCAAAAAACAGACGGACTTTGCACAACCCGGCAAATATTCAAAGTTTAAAAAAATGACCTAGGAAAACACATGTAAAAAGGTTCTCAAAAAGATACATATTTTCCATGTGGAAAAATCCTGGTAAAAGCTTCCAAAACCCATCTATATAAGAAGGTATAAAATGTGAAAATAAAAAAGCATACAAACCCACCCTCAATTGAACAATACCCAAAGAAAGCCTTCAAACAGAAGATACACCCTTAAACTATACATGCATAACCTACACTACAACTTAAGGGCCTACACATGTGCAATAAAAAAAACACTATTTCCAAAATTGTATTAACCTAGACCCTTCCATTACGCTAACATAAACAAAGGAATCTAAATAACAATCCCAGCTCACGATTGTCGTTTACACCAATGTCTTTGACTCCAATGTTACTGCTGCCACAGTTTGTTGCAGTGACTCTGCTGCGGGCCCGAGTGGAAGGAGACCAGGACCGGGAGAGTGCTTAACTACACTCAGCAGCAGCATAGAGGCCAACGTCATTCTCGCACCAGGATGTGCCCACAAGATCTCCCAGGGCTCCAGCAGCGTGGGAAGCACTGTTACTGCTACCGAGACTCTTCTGGGGGCCCAAGTGGAAGGAGACCGGGACTGGGAGAGTGCTGAACTACACTACCCGGCGTGCCCTGCGGCAGCGTATCCACCAACATCATTCTTGCGCCAGGAGGCATCTGCAAGATCTCCCCAGGGCTCCCGCAGCCCGGGTTGCCCTGTTACTGCTGCCACTGTTTGTTGCTGTGACTCTGACGGGGGCCAGAGTAGAAGGAGATCGGGATGGGGAGAGTGCTGAACTACACTCCCCGACGTGCCCTGCGGCAGCGTATCCGCCAACGTCATTCATGCACCAGGAGGCGCCTACAAGATCTCCCCAAGACTCCCGCAGCGCGGGACGTGCGCGGGCGTTTCCGTGCTAAGGGCGGGCCCGTCTGTGCCCATCAGCGGCTGAAAGAGGCCGGGCTGGGCGACCCCTCTGGGCCCCATCTGACAACGTGTCGGCACAACTACAAGTAAGGAGGCGTGAGGGCATCTTATTGCAGCAATATCTCCCACTGTTACGAAACCCTGATTTGTGTTTGGATCTCACCACTGTTCCATTATGGGGAGGAAGAAACACACGCCCGCTGTGAAAAGTACAGACGCCACTTTAGATGGGTTTTTACAGAAGGCTGTGGGGGCTATTAATAAAGAAATTGAACTTGCTGAGCGCAGACTTTCATTAGCCCCATTATCCCCATCTGATATTTTGAACACTCAGCCCACCCACTCCTTTACTTCCTCTACCCTGGAGGTTCCCACTATTATTACATCTGCCATGCCCTCTGATTCTCTGGCACTTCCTCCACTCCCTCTTTCGCCTACTATTATCATCCATAGGCGGGTGCTACAGAGGGAGCGCCAAAGGGAATGGAAGTTGCAACACATACATCTATGGGGGACCAGAGAACGGCGAGTCCAAAAAGGAAGCGTATTGACCCAACGGGAGCTGATTGTCGTGCAATGGGCCCTTTTCCAAAGGTCAAGAGAACAAGGCACAACCCCCCAGGACCAGTGGGGAGATCGGGGGTGGGCTTACAAGGACCCAAACTGAAATGGACATGATGTTAGACAGAATTAGTAAAATTGTGTTGGACTCCTTAGAGCCTATTCTGTCCTGCCTGGGTCGTATTGAGGAGCAGCTAGATAAATTATTACTGACCCCAGGGACCATACCCACACAAAGTAAGCAAAGAGAAAAATGTGACTTAGTAAATGGCATTGGTGAGAGAGGAGTTTCCATTCCCCTTGGTGCTCCAGAGGGTGGGAGGGCAAAAACAAATATCCCCCTAGCTATATGTAATGCGATAAACCCATCGGATCTTGACCACGATAGGGTTGATAGCTTGGCCCATCTAAGAGCGCCGTCAGCAATGGCACTTGCTCATTGTGTGGACCTTAACAGTGGGAGAGGGACCACTAACTGTTTAACATCAGACAGGCTTAACAGGAGGAGCCTATTGATAGGGAAAAGGCCCATAACTGGCTCCGCGCCTGATCTGCCAAGCAGCCAGGGTGATAACACTATTCTAAACTTACCCCCGGGATGTACACCCTAAACCTTGGTCTTGACAGGGGTCCCTTATCTATCACCAGGACATTATGAAAGCTGCCAGAGCCTTATCAATAAATCTGCTCATTTGTTTTCTAGTAAAATTCAGGCCCGGAACTTGGCACATACATATCATCATGGCAAGGCGGGTGAGATGGCTGGTGAAAACAACTAAAAATCGAGAGGGTGATTGTGTGGTGTTGAATTTTAATGATAGTGCATGTGTTGGCCTTGCCCTTCGGCACCTCAGGGACTTTACTGTGGAGCAGATACAGGCCCGCCCTTTGGGTTATTTTTCTCCCTACCAACAGGGGGCCATTAAGAGCCAACAGTTACGCCCCCATATTTTTAATAGACCTCCCCTCCCTCAATACTGTACATGGACCCATCCTAATAGATTTGAGGCACTTTCTGGCCTCACTGACATAGTTTGGCTACCTCCCGACCCTAGTAGACCAGATAAGATTGTAACACCGGATGGGCCTTTAGGGAGAGACCCCGAAGTAGAGGTAAGAATAAAAGGGAATGGAGAGGTCGGAAAGTGTGTGTATCCCCATCGAAAGAATATATCTATTATTTGTAGCAACACACATGGAATAGAGAGTGGAGATGATTCATCCACTCCGCAATCCATATCTAATTCTGGAGCAGGAGGGCATGATCTAGACCTTATGCCTACTAGACTTGCTATTACCAGTAACTGGGAAGCTCCAGTGATAAGGTAACACAGAGTTGGCTCAATTAGAGTTGTTTCCTGGAATATTGCAGGCACCCTCACGAAACTAGAGGATGGGGTATGGTTAGAGTATGTCAAGGCCTTTGATATTATATGTGTTCATGGAACATGATGCAGGGAGAACATTGAGCTAGATGGTTATTATTCTCTCAATGTCCATGCAATAGCCTCACCAGTAGGGAGGGCAAAAGGAGTGTTGGCGACCCTGATCTCCGTCAAATATGGGTCCATCAAGACGGAGACTATCTCTGATTCCAATTGGTATCAACTTATTCTGATTTCAAATTTATTTCAGTCCAAGATGTTACTGATAAATTGGTATTATAATGTATTTGATCAGAACAGATGTGAAAATATCAATACTGTTAGGGATGAAATAGATAGGATTGCGGGGAAGTGGCAGCCTCTGTGTATTTACTGGGTGATGGATTTTAATAGTTCTTTATGCCAGTACAGTTCACAACGAGTGTGTGGGTTATCAGAAATGGAGGGGCAATCGTTAACTCAATCTGACACTAGAGGGACTTCAGGTAGCCGTCTTTGAGCTATTGCAGAGTTCTACAGCGCCTCTCTATGAAATGGCCGCCCTGTTGACACAACCATAACCTGAACCACTGAACAGATGGCTCACAGCTCAAGGGCACCGTGCAGAGGTCCCAAGAGAGCCCAGACAGCCAAGGCCACCAAGGACCACCAGGCATGTGCACAGCCAGCGATGATGCGTGCTGCGGGCGGGCCGTACTAGGAGCAATGTCTGTTGCCCACAACACTACATCATCTGCAATAGCGACTCAATCTAAATTATAAACACTGCTGTCTGCAGTGTAGGCCAGAGAGCGGTCAGCAAGGGCCCACAACCACGTGGCGTTGACTTGAGCTGCCCAGTTGACTGTACGCGAAACAACAAAAACCGTGTGCGGACCCTGTGATGATGCATATGCGTGGTGTGGACAGAGTGCACTGGAGCAATGTCTTTTGGCTACAGGACTGCGTCGTCTACAATAGCGACTCGATCTGAATTGTGAACACTGCTGTCTACAGTGTAAATTGAAGGCAGTAGTGAGCACAGTCTTCCATGAATACTTTTTCTCACTTCCTCTTCACAAAATACAACAACATAAATTACACAAAACTCTGCAATAAATAAATCAAAATAATTCGAATTGCGATCTCTGCTGTCCACTATGTACACTGTTATTCAGTGTTCTTTACCACTACCAAGAAGAATTTGGTCATTGTACTAGACCTATAAGTCATCTTAAAAAACTTCTTCAAGCAAGTATACTAAAAGGCTATTGTGTATATTTCAATAGACGTTGTAGTTAGTTGCCTACTGGATTCTGTAATTAAACAATCACCACTCAATCTGAATTGTGAGCCCTGCTGACCACAGTGTAGGCCAGAGGCAGTGGTCATTAACGCCTCACAGCCATGTGTCGTTGGATTCGGAAGCACGCAGTTGGTTGCACCTGATTGGAGGGGCTACACACAAATTATCACAAACTTTATCTTCTGACATCCTCAATCACAGAATCAAGACCCCGTTTCATGTTCCGACCTGCTGTACCACGGTGTACTCCACCGACTGCAGTCAGCAAAGCCCAATAATTATGTGCAGCAGTTAGCTACGGAAGCACAGAGTCTGATGCACCTCAACAGAGGGAGTTCTCTGAAAACCAAGCAGCATGTAATAGTGGGATCAAGACACCGTTCCACTGTTGGTACCTGTTGGACTACTGTGTACTAATACAGAGCACTCCATGGTGCTGGGCCTCAGCTGGGCACTGTCTGCCTGTGTTACGGTAGCCAGCGTTGATCTTAGGAACCTTCCCAGCTCGGAGACCATGGCCCAGGAGCTTCCGCCGGCACGTGATGGGCCCTCTTTCACATACAACGGTGTCGAAAGGTGAACTGTGGGGCATATGTGCGTTGCAGCGGCCATGACGGTTTCTGGGTAGCAGCAGGCTGAGAGCATTATTCCCGCAGCCACCTTCGCTCACAGCGTCAGTCTCGTGGCGGTGTAAGCTGCGCAGACCTGACAGACATGTTCACCATTCCCAGAGAAATGTGCCTTTTATTCATACCCCTACGCTAGCCTTGCGTACGTCGAGCCAGCCCACTACGCTAAAGATTTGGGGGGGAGGGGGCACATACGCACTATGTTTTCGTAATCTTCCCTACTGACTGTACTATCATGGTTGCGTCCACTGTCGACTTCACTCAATAGATCATCAGTGTATGTTGACATGTACATGTCTGTGCTCTGCATACGCACATCCCCTCAACACTTTGCATTGTATACTTTTATAATCGAGAATCACTTGCCACCTTCGCACATACTTTTCTCCCATCTCTCCCACATTATGCATTGTGTGGCAGACGTGCCATGCCATGTTTGGTTTGTGTACATGGCTAGCCACAGTTCCCACAGTACGTAGTGTTGTTGTGTCTGCTAGGTGTACATGTTGTTTGTCATGTTGTATGTGAGTATACAAGGTAGCGCGTTTATTCACGAGCAGTGGTTTCTCCCATTTACATATCGCTGTCTTAAAGAGGATACCAAAGTTTTTCTCACAGGTGAAAAGTGGGACCACAATGGCAATCATTCATTACTATGCAGGAATATCCAACTGCACGACGCTTCTAAGCTTACAGCCCCCAATCTTGCGTGCTTTCTTAAAATCACGCCAACACCCACAATCAGACCAACATTCACACAGCTTTCTAACGGCAGTTATCTGGTTCTTAATAACATGGACTGCTACGCAATGTGAGCTGGCATACCGTATGTCCTTACTGTTTCAAACCGGATAGCTTCCTCTGGCAATCTCTATCCCCACCCACACAAAGTAACTCCCAAAGTTCAACTTGGCCTTCAATACCTACTTTGAAAACAGATTTTATTAAACGGAGCAAACTGAGCACGCTTTTGTTTCAAACAGAAGTGTCCCTCACTTCTCCAAAAGTAATTTATCAACTGCAGATAGCATGAACTTCAAGTAAAATACACTCCCTTTTAAATACGAACCTCCCATTACACTTTGTGAATTGTTACACAATTTTCAACACATCTGACATTTAATGTCTGCTACACTTTTTTAACATTGTCTCCTTCGGCCTTCTCACAGGCTTTCAAACAGTTTTTAGTCTAATACCAGACTTCATTCATTTGATCATCTCTGGAATAACAGCAACAGTGCCCATAATTCTCGCTCTGTTTGCGGCCATCCTACTACTATTTTAGCTTGTTAAAAATGGCTACGCTCCCTGTGGTAAAAAGCATTTCTGACAGAATACGCCTCTACACGAAGCTACATCAATACCGTGAAAAAATGGAACAACTTTTCGGCTGCCTGCTTCTATCTATTATCGGAGCCAGCTACAACATGACATTTATTTACACATATACAATCTGCGTGCAACCATCTTTTTATTGCAAAACTTGCCCAATCGACTGGCGAAAGGATCTATGCCTTGCCAACATCCCAGCAAATGCTCCCGATATCCAGCAGGTAATGGAGTATCTTGAAAACCATGAACTTGATTGTCCGGGCAGTGGAGCAATGGTGGATGCAACGCAGAAAGGTATCATGGCGGAATTGGACTTCTACGCAGCAGCGAAAGATCTCCTGCAACGTGCGACCTTTGACAACATCGCAGATTGCCTGCCAATTCAAATTGCCGCTCCAACTTTCAAGGAACATTACTGTCCCTTCTAGGATATGAATTGGATCGCTTCATTTTTCTCACACGATGGCAACAATTGCCTCTTGGAACATTACACATCTCAAGCCATTGAAGTACTTCCGGACTGCAATCTCCAAGACTTGTAAGAAATTCACTTTATTCTTGGATTGATTTTTTCCAACTTTTTGGACTTTTTCCTATAACATTTTTTAATCCACTTCAATTAAACTATTTTCATATAATAACTTTCAAAGTATGCTTAGGCATTTTAACTTTATTTTCATTATTGGCCCTTACGTCTCCACACTAACCAGGGAAGGATGATGTATGGCCTATGCAAATACGCTATTTACTTGCTAAATTAGCCTAAACCCGACATCCATTTTGAAACCATATCTATTCTTTGTACACACATCTCTCTGCCTGCCTCTTATCCACGAAGCCCTTTCACACAAATTAGCTCATCCTTAGCCTCTGCTCACGAACTGGCGCGCAAGATAAAAAAAACAGCATTGTTTAGGAACTGGTTGGCACAGTGTGGTAATCGTATCCTACCTTTATTTTCATTCTACAATTTATGGTCATTCATGTCTAATAGGTATTGTTTATGTCACATGGAACTGTAACATGTAATGTGGAATTGACTGATGCAGAAGCTTAGCTTTGAATACAGCAGCAGCGGTTGGAGTTTGCCTCAGCTGGATGTCTTAGCTCTTGCACCAGTGGGTCCATTCATGGCACTTAAATAAATACTCTTTTTACATAACTTGCAGACTCCATCGCTTTATTCCACACAGCCACTTTCTTAAAGACACCTGATTTCACCATTTGTCTTCTGTGGCATTGCAACATTCTGCATTATATTCTTCACGATTATTTCTTTATTCCTGCTTGCTAAAACACTCCATTCGAGTCTTCAGACCGGTAGGGGTGAGTAGTTTGCTTTCCACTCCCGCTATAGTCTAAACCCATACTAAAACCACTTGCACAGCTATGCTACAGCGGCCAGAATTCTACAGCACCAAGAGCAGATCAGTTTATAGCAATCAGCTCACGGTTTCATCCCTGAGTGTACTGGCACCTCACCTCAGCACCATCTCTCTCTGGTCAAAACAGCACTTTTACACTGCTAGGGGTGAATACTTCACTTCACACTCCCTATATAGCACACCCTAGTCACCCCACAGAGCTCACACCGCTATGCTCTAAACCCATACTAACACCACTTGCACAGCTATGCTACAGTGGCCAGTATCCTACAGCGGCCAGTATCCAACAGCGCCCAGAGCACATCAGTTTACAGCAATCAGCGCACGGTTTCATCCCTGAGTGTACCAGCACCTCAAGTCAGCACCATCTCACTCTGGGCAAAACAGCACTTTCACATCGGTAGGGGTGAATGCATCGCTTCACACTCCCTGTATAGCACACCCTAACCACCCCACAGACCTCACAGAACTCCTACCCTCCTCTTTCCTCCTCTTTTCGCCCTTTTTCCCCCTTACTCGCTTAAACGGAATCACAAAATGGCTGCCAACACTTCCTAGTTGCAACCGCTTGCAGCCAATAAGCAGCAAGCTCGTGCTCGTAACGCCTCAGCCAATCAGAAGGCAGAATTCTCAAATATCGATATCTGTAAATTTCGATAATTCTCCAAAACTACTGAACGGATTTACACCAAATAAACAAAAGCGTGCTTTCTAGACCAAGACCCTTCTCCCTGCCAAATTTGGGGTAATTCCGTTCACTCGTTCGACCTGTAGCCTTGTCTAAATTTTCCTATGGTAATTAACATGGAGAAAACATGTTTTGGAACCCCCCTTTTTTCTCAGCCCCCCCTTTACAAATCACCTCCAAACTTTCAACATAGGAGCTGATATGAACAAAGAATTAGTTTGGAAACTTTCAAGAAGATTCATCAAACGATGCCAAAGTTATAAGCAAAACAAAAAATGTTCTTCCTATGAAACTTGGTCCTAACTATAACTACCTACTGGCGACCGCCAGTAGGTAATATATATATATATATATATATATATATATATATATATATATATATATCAGTAAATGCTTATATGACAATAAATGCTTGATTCAAAAATATGAGGTGACATAGACACTGCTGGATGTAAGCAAATATCCAATGGGTATCCGGCTTTTTCTTATTACATTTTCTTTTCATTTCTTTTTTGTTTTGGAAATTGGTTTATGCACTATAAGTGGTTTTTGGAGCACTTGGTGAACTATCTGGGCAAACATTGGGCCCATTTGGAGGAGAGGCTTCCCAAAACACACTTAATACTTTCTAAAAATATTCTCTATCCCTGAGTAATAGTTATATACATGTGAACCATAAATTAAATACTTAGCAGCCTGGTTCTGATGTCCCTATATTACTTATTTTTTAAATAGATTTCCCCTACATTACTCCCTTCTAGAAGCTATTGTATTGTTGTGTGGTCCTGAAGAAGGTTGCTGGTCGAACTTTACGCCCTTACCGAAACGTGCGCTGAAAATTTTTGGAACAGTAATCTCAATTTATAACATCTCAACCAATGCAAGTTCAATATGTTTTGCCTTTGTTATCTGTCTAAGGTATGTGCAGTATCCTTGGATTTGGTAGGAATGTTGAGCCTAGTGGTGTTTGATTTTGGATGCATGTGAGAGTGAGTGGATTTGTGATAGAAGGATTATGTTGCAGTACATAGAAAGAATTGCTCAAATGTATGTGTAGACTCTTTAAAAACGTTGTAAAGATATGTGTTGTTCGAGATTAACAAATATGAGACACTTTGGAAAGTAGAATTAACTTGGTTTTGTATAACGAATTGTATAGGTATCACATTTCCATTTTTGGAACAGAACCTTTAGCACGTGGTATGCATATGAGAAGAAATACAGGTCTAGTAGGTGTTCATACCTATTAAGCCTTAGTAGTGTCCATCCCTAAACCCTTTAGTGACGTCCTAACAAGCCTTATGGCTGTTGAATGGCTCTTGAATTTAGACTATAAAATACTTGGCAAGGTTTTGGCCAATAGGTGTTAACTGCATCATCACAGCCTCATACATGCAACCAAAATGGATTTATTCCCAACCGTACCACTTCTAACAACATTCGGCGTCTGATCCACGTTATAGAGGCAATAGATGAGTACAGATTTCTTGAGGCACTGGTATTTGCAGTAGACATCCGAAAGGCCTTTGATTCTGTTAGATGTGACTACCTGCAGATGTTCATGTCTAGAATGTATTTAGGTGGAGGTTGGACTAAATGGGTTGCTCTGTTATGTGCTGGGGCATGAATATGTATGGGTGGATGAATTTCCAAAGATTTTGAGATTGGCCAGGTTACTCAGCCGGGTTGCCCCCTTTCTTCCATGTTGTTTGAGCTGGTGATTTGAGCCATTTGCCTGTGTGTTGTGGTGGGTGTACCTGATGGAAGGAAATTCCACTCTGGGACAAGGAACATGAAGCAGGACACTAAATCTGAGATCCCATGGAGTGTTGCACTCTTGGAGGTCTTCAGGAAAGTCTCGGGCCTCCGCATGAACTGTCAGAAGTCATGCGCTTTCCCTGTGTCGGTGTGGCTTTAAAAGCCACCAGCAGCAGCATTGTTCACTGGAATTCAATGGGAATCTGTGGTCCTCAATATATCTGGGAGTCAAGGTGTACCACACTGATGCTGACGTAAGGGAGGGCAACCTCGGGAGAGTGATGCATGGCCTACGGAGCAGCACGACCTTTTGGCGGATTATTCCAGCTTCCCACCATGGTTAGCATAACATTGACTAAAATGGTGATACTCCCTCAAATCATGCATTATATTATCTCCTGGTTTGGGTGTGGAGTTCCTGGTTTAGATCCCTTGAAGTCCTGATCAGGAAGCTGATATGGGATGGTGGTCACCTGCAGATATCCCTACGAATGCTGCAGGAACCCTCATCCCGAGGCAGCTTGGGGATCCCAGATTATGAACTATCCTACCACACAGCCAACTGTAATGACTGGCTCGCTGGTTGGTGGGACTTAACCTGGCTGAGTTGGGAGAGTTTGGTGAACCAAACAGAGAGGGGATGTTACTAGCTTTGCTGTTAAAATATTTGGACTAAAGTCTCTGCAAGCCCTGAACCAAGACTTCTTTCTACAGCTCTCGGGTATGAAGGGGACCTTGTCGATGGATTGGATTGACAGACCTTTATTTCCCAGGCATGCCATTAGTGAGCTGGCTGACTGCGGGAAGGGCTATTTCACTGCTGGGCGAATGGCATCTTAGATTGAGACCATTGGGGACTGCGACTTAGAGGGCTCCTTCCGATCCTTGGATGCCTTAATGACTGTGGGCAGCTTGCCTGGAACCCAGGTTTTTACTTATGGGGCAGACATATGAGCTGTGAGACACTTGTATTGGGCACTGGATCCCGGAACCCCCTACACACAATCATTTACAGACCATCCTAACGTTTGCTGGAGGCACACATTTGGTCTTGTGGCTCTATAGATCAGCCCTGACCATAAGGACAGATGGCTTGCTTGCCCTGAGAATATGGTGGGAAAAAAATATAGGTAGGCCCTTCTATGGTAAAGAATGGACTCACATTCTGGAGCTTGCCTACTCCTCTACGTGTGATATGAGATTTAAGCACACACAGTATAACTAATTGCATTGCACGTACATCACTCCTCATAGGCTCAATCTCATGCTACACCTGGAAGAATTGCAGTGCCCTCGGTGTACAGAGCTTGATGCAGGTTTTTTTACATATGTTATGGGGATGTCTGATTATAGCATGGGTCTGGCTGCAGGTTACGAGGTATCTGGCGCTCACCCTCAACTGTGAGAATCTATTTACAGTAGAAATCTGCCTTCTTGGTTTATACAAGCGACATTCTAAGGGAAAAGTGGGCAATAGATTTCTAGATCTACCGCTAGGAGTGGCACGCAGAGACCAAACCCATTTTTGGACGTCCCCATATGGACCACCGCATAATAGGTGGTGGACTGAGGTGAAAAGCTGGGTGGTAGCTGAAGATGCGCTACGAGCCGAAGACTACAGAGTGTTGCATATGTGACCGCAGGTGGATTTGTGGGGGGAGGTAGTCACCAGCTTCATGGAGCCTGAGCAGCAGTAACAGCCTTACCGGAGCATGCAGCTAAGCTGGCTGTTTATGATAGACCGATTGTGAGACATGGGCGAGACCCTTCATGCCCCGATCCTCCCGTCCCTGATCTCATGCAAGGATGACCCCTGCAGAGCCCTAGGAGTGTTGCAATTAGAGACACTGTGTTGGACCCGGCCTTGTGGCGTGGCCCATTCCGACCCGTAGCAACATCACACCTGATCCCCCACCCCGTAGTAACACCACACCTGATCCCCCCACAGAACCCGGGGCTACCCCCGTCCTTCCCTCCATCTTCCCGACACCGGGCCCCCTCCCTACTCCATCGGCCTCGCGTCCTCCAGTGACCAGGCCCTGCACCCCAGATGGCCGCCCCAGACCCCAGCACAACCCCGGCCTAGTCGCGCCATGCCGGCTGGGGGGAGAAAGAGCTCCCGGTGAGCAGGAGAGGGAGGAGCAGTTCATTCACACCTCTGGCCTCCTCTCAAGAGATGGTTTCGATCGCCCTCTGGCCACCCTGGGGGCTGGCTCCACGCCTACTGCGTATCTAGGATCCCTCCCGACACCGCCTTGAAAGGATCAAAGGACCGCATGGCAGGAACCCCCAACAAACGACCCCCAGGGCTAAGACCCCTGCCCGTGAGGACTCCGGACATCAAAGGGGAGTCGACCTATAACAAGGGGCGCTCTGGGACGATCGGCAGATTGAACCTGGAACGAAGAGAGCCCTGCTGACGTGGTCGCGGCTAAAGGAACATCATCACAAGATCCGACGGAACTCTTGGAACCTCGGTGAGCCCTGCAGACAGCGTCGCGGCTCCACCTGGCAGAGACGGACTTCTGCCTAAGTCAGCTGAGCCCTGCAGACAGCGTCGCGGCTCCCCCTGGCAGAGACGGACTTCTGCCTGAACCAACTGAGCCCTGCAGACAGCGTTGCAGCTCCTCCTGGCAGAGACGGACTTCTGCCTGAATCATCAGAGCCCTGCTGACGCCGTCGCGGCTCCCCTCGCCACCTTGAGAATTCGAGCCCGGCAGACTTGGTCGCCCTCAAGTACTATCCTGGTCCGGCTGGACCCCAAAGACCGTCCCGTATCCCCCGGCTCGAGGATTGAGAGACGTGCGCCGGATACGCACCTGCATTGACCCTAATCCTAAGACTGTCCCGCTACCCCTACCCCCACCGAGACTCTATGAGCCCTTGATCTACTTGTACAGATGAATCTGCGGATCATAAAGGTCCCGATATTCTAGATAAAGAATACGTGCTTCAGAATCTACGGTGTGGTGTCTCTGTGTTGCATGGTATTAAGTCAGCGTGTACGATCCTAGATACGAGACCCAGCCCTGAGGGGGTCTCCCACCAGTGCTCGGCTACATCTCCCGGGGAGGGTGAGTCGCAGGGCGGTCAGGTACACACTCTGTCCTTTCCTGAGGCTGGCCCTTCTAACACACTGGGTAAAGTCTGGTTAGTTTTCAATCGTTCAGTTTTCTGTTAAGGTAATGGTTAGGCTATACTGGGCATATCTGACTTTGCCAGATAATGATAAATGGTGAACTAAGAAAACATGGCAAATATACTGTCATGCACTGAATACTGGAAGTATATTGTTACTATGATTAGCAACATGGGAGTTGTTAACCATGTATCTTTTATTAATGCCAAATGCCATATTGCCATATGCTTAAAATCAATAAGGATATATATATTTTTTTGTAAAGTAAGGTAGGAGTCGGGTACGGTTTTTATTTCAACAAGTGTGGGAATGCTAAGTGTTATGAAACTTGTGCATCCCTGCAAATTCCAGAACTTTTTCTCAAAGAAATGTGAGGGAAATGTGTTTTTTCCCCCAAAGTTTAAGGTGTGAATGGCATTTATCTTAAAAAAGCATAATGAAATGCAAGCACGACACCACGCCCTGGACTCTTCTAGGTGTCTAGTTTTCAGAAATGTCTGCTTTTGGTAGGTTGCCCTGAGTGGCAGTCGAGTCCATGCTCAAAATCCACAGCTACCCACATTGCAAAAAGAAGGGTCTGTTTTCAGTGAAAAACTTTGCTTTTTGGGGCCTTTCCTGTTGAAGGTACAAGGCCTACCCACACAAGTGGGGTGCCATTATTATCAGAATAAGTGTGAGAATGCTGGGTGGTAGGAAATTTGTAGATCCCTGCAGATTCCGGAACTTTATCTCAAAGAATATGTTATGGCATACATGCAAGGCACACCACTCTGGACTCCCCTGGGTGTCTAGTCTTCAGAAATGTCTACATTTGATAGGTTTTTCTGGGTCGTGGCCAAACCCAGGCCAAATCCACAGCTACACACATTGTCAAAAAAGGGGTTAGTTTTGTGTGGGAAAATGTATTCTGCTAATGTTGCATTTTGGCACCTTTCCTGTCCCGGGCACTAGGACCCCCATACAAGTGTAGTACTGTTTTTATCAGGACAAGTATGGAAACACTGGGTGGTAGGAAACTTGTTGATCCCTGCAGATTCCAGAACTTTCTCTCACAGTAATGCAAAGGAAATGTGTTTTTTGCCAGAGTTTGAGGTTTGAAGGTCATTGTGGTTAGGAAAAAGTATTGGTATCCATTCAAGGCACACCAACCTTGATTTCTCTTGGTGTCTAGTTTTCTGAAATGTCTGGGGTTAGTTGGCTTCCCTGGGTAGCAGCTAAGATACGGCCCAAAATCTACAGCTACCTACATTGCAAATAAAGGGTCATTTTTTAGTGGAAAGACTTGATCTGTTCATGTTGTATTTTGACACAGGTGCTAGGCCTACACACACAACTGGCGTACCATTTTTATTAGGGAGGTGTGGGAACGCTGATTGGTAAGAAAGTTGTGGGTCCTGACAGATTCCAGAACTTTCCTTCACAGAAATGTGAGGAAAATGGGTGTTTATAGCCAATGGTTGAGGTTTGCAAGGTCTTCTGGGTAAAAACCCTTTGTGGGTTCCAAATGAGTCATACTCTCCTTGACTCCTTGCGTATCTAGTTTTCAGAAATATCTGGTTTTGCAGATTTCCCTGGATGACAGCTGGGTTAATGCCAAAGTCTGCAGCTACCCAAAATGTTTAAAAAAGCAATCAATTTGCTGAAGTAATTTGTGATTTCTTCAGGTTGCGTTTTAGGGCATTTTGTGGCCCGGCGTTAGGCCTAGCCACATAAGTGGGGTACTGCATTTATTGTCAGACATGTCATAATTGTGTGTGGAACGACCAGATGCTGTACCTGAGAGCCTCCTCCTCACTTCTTGAATTCGGTAAGAAGCTAAAGACCTGGCTTTTCAAATAGTCCCACTAGGCCCTAGGGGTGGTTAGACACACACCTGTTCAGCACGAGGATACCATCCCAAATGAAAGTACGCTCTATAAATCTGCATACCATAACATAGCGTAACACATGTGTTATTATTAATTGAACGTTTCTGCATTTTTAGCTCCCAAAATTAAGGTAAGCCACTGTGGAAGAAACAAGTCATTTTGCAAAATGCTCTCTGAATCCCACAATAGCATGGGTAACTCTAAATTCAGTGTACAACTAACCACTGTTCCTAACCTCAGTATCCTGTGTGCATTGCAGAAATACACAGGGTTCCGTCATACCTATTTTTCCAAAGATGCTTGCGTCTAGTCCTGGGCAGACCTGGCTTGGCAGTTTGTGCTAGACTGTTCCCATGAGGAATAGGGTCCTGACTGACATCCATATGACTGGGTCTGAACTGGGGTGGCAAAGTGAGCTAAAGAACGATGATGGATTCAACCCAGAACTGTCACAGGGTGTGAATGTGAGAAAAAAAGTTACAGCGCTCCATCCATCATCTCCTTGTGTTTGCTTTGTTTGCCCTAAGTTGGCAGGGTATGCCCAGATATGAGTCCCTTGCTCACTTTGCCACTGGATTCAAGCTAGACTGGCTGTTGAGGGGTGTTACCCCGAAACCAGTCCAAGAATGCTTATTTCCTGTCCATGTAAACCTGGCTTGGCAGTTCGGGCTGGACTGTTTCCATGAGGAACAGGGTCATTACTGATTTGCATATGACTGGGTCTGAACTGGGGTGGCAAAGTGAGCTAAAGAATGATGATGGATTAATCCGAGATCTGTGACTGGGAGTTAGTGTGTGAAATGTTACAGCGCTCCGTCCATTATCTCCTTGTGTTTGCTTTGTTCGACCTAAGTTGGCAGGGTGTGCCCATATGTGGGTCCCTTGCTCACTTTGCCACTGGATTCAAGCTAACCTGGCTGATAAGGGGTGGTACCCCCAATCTGAACCCAGGATACTTGTTTCCGGTCCAGGGAAGACCTGGCTTGGTAGTTCAGGCTGGACTGGCCAATGAGGAACAGGGTCATGGCTGATTTGCATATGTCTGGGTCTGAACTGAGGTGGTGAAGTGAGCTAAAGAATGAGGATGGATTTAACCCAGATCTGTGACTGGGGGTGAGTGTCTAAAAAGTTTCAGCGAATCGTCCATCATTTCCTTGTGTTTGTTCCGTCATACCAATTGTATTTATTATCTCTTTACCATATGATTACTGTATGGTCACTGCTTAGTAAAAAATAATTTAAAGCTGCAACTCAGATGTTGGCTCTGTGTATCGTGTGTTTTTAGAAAACCTACAAATTCTATATATCTTCCTGACTAGAATGAGCTATTGGAGGGAATGGGTATTTTGAGTTTTCAAATCACCCATGGTGACAAAAAATTACAGATAAAAACACTTGGGCATATGTGCAAGGACTTAACGCTGCTGTAGAGAAAAAATTTGACGTTACTGCTGCTTATTTTTATCGACATATTTATGAGTTGCCGCTAATCGCAGTTAGTGACAGTTACCTGGTGAAAACGTTAATTTTAACTATTGCCACTTCTGTTAGCGATAGCTAACGAAAATGAGATGCAAGGTAGACGTTCCCATGCAAACATGGCCGCTAACCCCACTACATGATATTTCCAATGATTTCCCTTTCCAGCGATACTTTCCAAAAAGAGCCGCAAAGGCAAGTTAGGGACTGGTTATTAAGACCAGAAAAAAGCTGGTCTAGAAAATGTTGATAAAAAAACTGTACATAAGGTAGACTACTCCAGACCCTCATTTGCTTACCTACTGATGCCATGGAGGTACTACTCTTGCAGCTCGAATCCCCAAGAAGACCACAACCACCACCATCGCCACCAGGACCACCACAGAGGCGGCCGCAAAGAAGAGAGCGGGTCTACCGCCAATGCATCACCCTGATAGACCTCACGCCTGAGGATGTGATGGCCCACTACAGACTGAAAAGGACCCCCATCCTCCGCATACTGACCCAGATAGCCCCCATGCTGCAGGCACTATCACAGCGTAGCACCAACATCCCTCCGCAGACGAAGCTACTAGCAGTGCTGCACATGTTAGCCTCTGGTACCTTCCAACCAACCACTGCTAGAGTTGGTGGAGTCTCCCAGTCATCCTTCTCAAGGTTCCTCCCAACTGTCTTGGATGCCATTATCAGCCTGACAAAGGTATGGAATACCATGCACACCGTTTTAAACAGGATAAACCAATTTCAGGGAGTTCTGAGCGTGCTGAAGAGGAGTCGTCCTCTAAACCAAGGCGGGAAAATAGACAGTGAATGCACCACTCAAAGGTGAGTGATGTCCCTCTAATAGCACAGCTGTAATAAGGCGATGAAATCGCACATGTTCAAACTGAGTCCAATGAAGTTAATCATGAAAATTTATTCAACAAAGATATCCATTATCATCATGAATATTCAAACAAAATTGTCGCTTAGGCAATTCGTGTAACTTTTCCAAAGAAATCAAAGGAAAATCCCCAATGCATTTCGGGTGGGTAACCCTTCGTCAGGAGGAATCCTAAAAGATACAAAGATAGGAGTGAGTGTCGCAACCCACTGGTTAGTGTCTCCATATGAACACAGTATGAAATATGGTGATGATGGATATCTTTGTTGAATACAATTTCATGATTAACTTCATTGGACTCAGTTTGAACATGTGCGATTTCATCGCCTTATTACAGCTGTGCTATTAGAGGGACATCACTCACCTTTGAGTGGTGCATTCACTGTCTATTATCAGCCTGACACCACAGCACCTACAATTTCTCAACACTGTGCAAGAACAACTTGACACCAAGCAAGGCTTTGATGCCATTGCTGGCTTTCCACATGTTTTGGGGGCAATTGACAGCACAAATGTTCTACTTGTGCCACCTGCGGACACTGCACATATCTACAGGAACAGGAAGCACAATCACTCAATGAACGTGCAGGCAATCGTGGACCACCGGGGCTTTTGCATCAATGTTGTTGCAAAGTTTCCAGGGAGTGTGTATGACTCCTACATCTTCCGACAATCCATCATCAATTAGCGGTTTGAGAATGGTACATATGGAAACCGACTGCTTGTTGGCAAGTACAAACCAAACACACCGCACACCTCAAGTCCACAATCAGGTATCTCAAATAAGTGACAATGCACATGTAGCAAATGTAATACCGCAAACCTTGTAACTGCTCCACCTACTATACACAAGCAACCAATGCCAAGTGATCAAGACATATGTCAGACAGCACAACAAGGGAGCAGCCTACAAATTTGCACACAAACCAATAAGGCACACATGGAACATAGATGTTGCTGAACTCCCCAGAAAATACTGTTAAAAGAAATATGCAGCACATCACACAGAACATATGCTTCTACTGTGCTACATACATGTTGAAATAAACATATAAGCCATATGTACAAGAAGATGACAGATCCCCTGCACTCACATGTGATGGTGCACAATTATCTGACATGCAAAAAATAGTCAGCCATGCACCATGCATCATGTGTTCCTGAATCATAGGAATGCAAGTAGTGCTGCATGAAGGGAGCACCAACTGCATGCAAAAATTCTCCAAAGTATATAAAACATCACTCTGTGTCGTTGCAGAATGGAGCATGCAAAGGAAGAGCATGCAAAAAATGCAAATCACAATCTCACTACATGATGTGCATGCATATGACTACCAATTCAAGTGGATTTAATGTGTCTCAAGGGACTGCGGTTAGAGGAGGTAGGCTTGTACTCAAACTTTCCTCTAAGGTGCTGCCCCTCTGTCACATATCTGCAAATGCCGGGAGAGGCGAGAACCAAGTAGGTGTGACAGAGGGACAGGACCTTTGAAGAAAGTGGGTAAGTCCGCCTTGTTAGACCTGGCACCATTGGCGTGGGTCTCCCTTCCATTTTGTTTTGCTGTTGCCTCCTATATTTTTGCTGGTCTAGATGCTTTGGGCACTTTGCCATTGCTATTCAGTGCCAAAGTGCAAGTGCTCCCTATTGTAAATTGTTGTAATGGATTAGTGACGCCATGATTGGCTTATTAGATTTACTTGTCAGACCCTAGTACAGTGCACCATATGTGCTCTGGCCTGTAAATCAAATGCTGCTGGTGGGCTTGCAGCACTGGTTGTGCCACCCACAGAAGCAGCTTGTAAAATATGGCTCAGGCCTGCCATTGCAGAGCCTGTGTGCAGTCTGGGACTGCCGTGTCGACTTGGCAAGTGCACCCACTTGCCAGTCCCTAAATCTTCCCTTTTCTACATGTTAGTCACCCCTAAGGTAGCCCCAAGGTACCCCCATGGGCAGGGTGCAATGTATGCTAAAGGTAGGACATATGATGAACCTATATTTAAATAACAATGTGTGTCGATTCAGAACTGGCATACACTGAAACATTGATGGGTATCACTCACACATGTATACATGCAGGGTCAAAGTCAATTAATGCACAAGGACATCAATGAACATGTACATTGTCATCACATATTCCAGTGAGTACATTGCACCAGGTAGCAGTGCCACTGTCACTCAAACACAGACCCACCTTTGGGTTAAGGTAGATGTAATTAGTACACAATTACTTCAACGTTTAGCAGACAGGGAATTGCTCTCACACCACCCTCAGCACAATCACTCACAATGAGGGATACAGATGATGTACAAAAATAGTAGTCGTCAAAACCTTAAGGGGATGTTTCAGTAGGCAGATGTGCCAATGGTGCACCCTATTAAATATGTGCACATGAGAGGATCAGAATGTGCAACGGCCCTGTAAAGAAACAGTAATCGTTTTTGAGTAAAACATACATCCTGACAGTCACAACATGGAGGCAATACACAGGATCCAGACAATGCCACCATGGTGATGGGTAGGCTGTCAAGTATAGGCAATTTATTTTACTGTGATGCTGGTCAATTATCTGAAGCACACATGACAAATATGAATATCCAAAGTAGCACAAATCACACTAACTAGAGACTCCGCAAACACAGCAAGCACAAATAGTAATGGACACATCTCTCCATTATCTGTTTCAGGTGATCAATGATATGCACTCTCACCATGGCTGATGACTCCCTTCAGAGTAACAGACACACAGGCACAGAGAGAGTATAACGTTTGCCCTGGACACACTAGGTCCATCGTTGAAAGGACATTTGGAGTGCTGAAGTCCAGGTTCCGGTGCCTCGATATATCAGACGGCAGACTGCTGTACAGCCCAGAACTTGTCTGCAAAATCATCATGGCATGTTGCTTTTTGCACAACATATGTGTATGCACAAACAAGCCCTCGGCTGAACAGCCAGAGGATCCAGACAATCCAGAGGATGACGAGGAAGAAGAGGCAGATGCTGCACACACCACAGCTTCTGCTGCTGGATCAGCACAGAGGGATCTAGTCATCACAAATTTCTTCACCTAATCCCAATGTCTAAAGATGACATCATGTTTTCATTTGTTTAAAAAATGGCACATAAGGCTAGTGTGTGCAATAAAATATCACTACATCAAAATCTTGTGTACATTTTTATTCTCTGCATAAGTTCATGTATCTGACAAGTTAAAGGTAACCAAATAACTGAGCCACACAGCTCTCACACATAGCAGTGGACATAAAATACAGCAAACAAAGATTGGGGATGGAACAACGGATTGGGCCTATGACCTCAGTAATGTGTATGCTCCCGCAGTGAACAGAGAACAGACATAGACATGAGTGAAGTGCAGCAGGAAAACCAATGATTAGAGCAAAAGATTGCCATTGAAATACTAACACTTACACCAGGATTGGACAATGTTTTGGGTGAGATGGACATGCTAACAAGTAGTAGCACCCTGACATTGTCCAAAATGTCTTACGATGGTCAATACAAGTTTACCATTGTCAATTACATGATGTGTGTCTTGTACCAATTTATCATAACTACACAAATATACACACACACACACCTGTCACAGTTTAACACATAGACAAACCTGCAACTTACCATATGTGGCAATGTCACAATTTGTTGTATCACTCCAGGAATGCACAACATACTTGGTAGAATATAATGTTGGTCAAGATGGCAAGGAAAATAGACATATGGAATGTGTTGCAGCCTTGTGGGGGCACCCAGTACTGCCACTCTAGTCACATGAATGCTACCCCAAAACCTATCTACAGACAGAAACAAGGTAAATCCACCATACATACAAGAGATTCATAACATGTGATACTGAAAAAAGGACACACATGGTTGTCTCCTGGTTGACAACTTAAGAAAGCTAAACATATGTGAGAGCGATCCCATGTAAGTCATGGTTGTACAAGCAGTGTGATCATGTTGCTGCTAAATATGCCATTGATGTTCCTCATCTGCTCCATATAAAACCATCTCACAACCATGGACAATGATACAAGCCCTCCAAACATAACGCACTGTAATGATCAGTGAATCTACTGATGCAATACTTGCTCATCCGGGACACCAGCATGGGTACAGCTGTGCACTCTGAGTCTGCCAGTGGAAAACACATGTGCTGTGAATGTAAATATGCACTCAAAGTTGCACAGTCACAGGTACCCTGACATTTAAGCTGTGCCAAGGTCAGGTGCCTCACCTTCACCAGCTAATGCTCGCCACAAAAAGAACATGCAAGATGATGTGAAAGGGGGCTGGACAAAATAGGATGTCTCCACTGTCAACCCATCGTTGCTTTGGTGTGTGCCATGCAATACAGAGCACCCTATGTACATGATCATGTGCACCTTCATTGTTCAACCATACTCACTGCACCCTTCATGTATCTCTGGACTGCAATGGGTCTACATCTGGTATGCCAGAGTTTGCCAACAGCTAAGTGTTGTTGATGCTGTATCAATGACCACTGCTAGTGCACACAGACCTGTGGAAGATGCAGGCCTAGCTGCCAAATACATTTTGCATAAACACTGCATTACCTGTGTCTGACACTATGGCTCAAATATAAATCAGACAGTGTTGATCCAATTCCATCTTGACTGTATGTGCTTACTGGCATTGAACGCCATGCTGTTGTAATCAAGGCACAATGTAAAGTTCTGTTCAGTAGTGGCCATCCAAAAATGTCATGTCCACATTGGACACTGGCTCCACAATAAACAAACAGATAGCTTTGTGTGCTTTGTTGTCCTCCACATGATTTGCACATAGGTGACACATTCTGCATTATGGTGCATAGATTGCTGCCTACAATATCAGTATTGCTACCACAAGCTCATGAAGTGTACAGAGTCTCAAACATGACAAACTGTAGACACACATAAAATGCTTTGCGTGTCAGCTGTCCAGGCATCATATCGGTATCAACCTAGCTTCAAGCTCTGTAGCACTAACAGACTAAACCAATGTGATTTTGTTCTGGGCACAAACTGTGCTTTATGAGATGTAAGAATGCATCTCACATATGGAGCATAAAAAGCTAATATAATGCAAAATATACACAATTTGCTTACATCATCAGAAAATGTACATCACCATCGTGTCACACAACCTCCTTGATTCATGCACATCACTGACTTTGCAGCTGTGCATACAAATTGTGCACATCTGCTAAACTAGGCTGAATAATACTAAGTATGAATCTGTTGTCATGCATACACATTGTTTCAAGGAAACAAAATATGTTTTGCAAGTTCTGGATGCCTGGTGTTCATTCACATGTGTCTTGCAAGCTTGTCAAACAGTAGCAGACAGCACAGGAATGAGTAAATTGCCAGTCACTACCGATGTCACACATACTATGTCGAACACAATGAAGAGCACTTATGCATGCATGTATTATCACACATGAATTACTGTGTATAGTCTGCAATGTGTGATCCAAGTGCATGTAGACAGCTATGTATAACTGTAATCTAGACATTACAGATTGAGTTAAGTCACATACCCAACACAGATCACATCACAAAAGAATTTTTTTACATCAGCCATGCAATTCCATGAAATCCTGTTCATCTGAGGAACAACCTGCACTTAGCGTCCAAAATGTAGCCGCTTTAACACAAAAGCGATAATTGTTTCATAACGCTATAGAAAATGATCACAAAATACATGTAACAACACAGCATATTACCGCTAAAGCCAATTTGAGTGCAGAATCTTACCGCATAGTCAAAAAATGGGCCGCAAACACACAAGAAGTGTTGTCAGCATGCATCCTGGCTACTGGAGGAATATGTACACTTTCACTTTCTCGTTTGAGCACACCTAGTGAATGTGGAGAGAGTGGGGGGTGTTTAGTGTTTCTGGAAGTTGAGAGTGTTGTTGTGTCCTGTAAACTGTCCCTAGTGTCTCTGTGAAGTCTTGTGTATCTTTCCTTACGTGTTTTTGCGTCTTGTACCAAATCTTGTTGGGTGTCTGTCCAAGGGGTAATTTTACATTCTTAATAGTTTCTTTGATATATATTTGGGTTTTATTTTTTTAACAAGTGGGTTTAGGTGTGTTCTGGAAGATGGTGGGTGTGGGTAGGGAGGGTAGGATGTCGGAGAGAGCATTGGGGGGCTTCCTCTGGCTAGTCAAATACTACCTGCCCTTGATGGTTTGGAGTGGGGGTAGGATCCTGCAGGGGTATTCTGTACGTGTACGGAAGGTGAGGTGGGAGCATGTATGCAGGCAGATGCTGAGGATCTTCGGGGTGGACAGGACTGACCGACAATGGAAGCACCGATGGCAGGATTGCCTGGGCCGTGAGCGTGACATGTTGGACCACCTGGGAGTCCTTATTGGCCTACAAGGTGGTAAGTACAATCTCTAAATTATTAAATGAACACTTTTGTCACAAAGTCAAAAATACAGTCTGTAACACAATGGGGCTTATGTTTAAGAAAATGGCGGGGTGAGGCGTTAGCCGACATAGCATAACGGCTCAGTTTGCCACTTCCGAAATGCAAGGCTGCACCATAATTTCAACAATATGGTTCAGAATTGCAGTTCAGCCAGCGCTAGCGCGACACTCATCAGTGTAGTGCCAATACAGGCACTCTTGAACCATAGTGCAAGTGTGTCTGTGTGCAGGGGAAAGATTGTTTAAGTACAGGAAGGGGGAACTTTTTGTACATAAACAATCCAAGGCATTTTGCTTTTTACATGTGTGCTGCACAAGGCATCACACATGGAAAAAGCAAAAAAGAGGAAAAATTCTGCTTTTCTCCTAGTTTCGACAAGTTAGGATCTGATTTTCACTGATCTTTGTGCTGCCTCCTATGTACACTGCCCTTGTACCTAGGTTTGGTGTAACCTATGATGAGATATGAAAAATTGTTGTTCATAAAATAGGCTATCTCCGGGGTGTCACTCTACCACATACAGAAGATGTGATCATACACCCTCAATTGTTGTGACACACCCTTGTGAGATCTGCAGCCTACAGACCATGGAGAACATGTTGTTGCTGGGAGAAATGTGTCACACAAGTAGTGTGTGCAAAATGTACAAATTTGCACATTTGCAAGCATGATTGCCTTGTGTTGCCAAACTCAGCATTGGTCATGTCTTGTCAGAAGAACAGGCAAAGTTGACACAATCATGTATGTAACTTGAACTGCAACAGTAAAGTTACCGGGCATTGATGTTGATGAATCTGATGATGAATAGGACACATCTGTGAATTGACATCTGATATCAATACACATTTTTTTTCATGTCTCACAGCTGGTCAACAACTGATCACTCAGGGGGACATAGATGCCTTCAGGGACCCACACGCCACTGGTTAGTTCACCCATCAAATATTGTCATTGTGAGATGTGATGAATGTCTGGGTAAAATCCTGTACGTAGTAGTATACAGCATGGGTGTCACATGTCTTTTTCACAATAGAGAGTGAGAGAAAAGCAGGTCAGTTGCAATCTTCCCGGGTACAATCGCACCAAAGGGATATCAAGACTACCAAATAAAGAGGAAGAAAAAGAGGTGATAAGGGTACCAAAAGAGTTACTTGGTCTTCCTCTGCTTAATCTTTGGGCGATGGGGTATCCAAAGATCTTGGAGTAGACACCTCACTCACTTATTGGGACATGCTTCATCATAGGTGTCTATCCACACCCAGGTAAGATGGTACTACCTGGGCAGACTCAACCAAAGATTTTCTGGGAGTTCTTATATAAAGCAAAGCTGGCCATGCAGGGAACCAGATGAGTGATAGTAAAGTACTTTCAGGTATACCCAAATGATATGTTTATTAGGAGGGTACCTGGGGTATGGATAAAAACATGAGATAGTCGGGGTTGTACTCTTTCTAAAGTGCCAACATGTTTCGGCCCCCACTGTGAGCCCGCATGGGTCTGGTGCCTTCTTCATGGCTGAATATCTACTACTACGTATCCTTGCTTCTGAAAAAATGCATGCATTTCATGCATAGGAATGAGGCCCAATGTGCTCACCTGTTTTATCTGTTTCCCCAGTAGCTTTTCTAAGGAAAGGGAAGAAAAGAAAAGCAACAAAAGGGAACGTCAAACCTGGCTTATATAAAAACAGGCTGCTTCCACCGTGAGTTCTCCATTCTATACACTGGACCATGATGTCATAATTTTACGACTATCCTGTGTGGTGTGCTAACATGAGCAAATTCCCTCAAGGCTATATTAAAGTAATGTTGATCTCAGTGCAGTTTTTAAAATACTTTTTATAATCAAAACAAATGAGGTTTGTGAACCATGTCGGTTGTATTGATTAAGATCCATACTCTCTACATTTATTTTTGTGCTAACTAAACTATGTCCAGATGTCAAACCTAGGTGTGGATATATATATATATATATGTTTTTATAGAAATATGAGAGGCAACACAAGAGAAAGCTGTATAGAAGTAATACAACACAAGCACAAATTTTCAGTTCACACGAAATATTCGCAGTATTCAGGTGTTCTTTATTCCAAGACACAGTGCGACAATGTTCACAGCCAACGCGTTTCGCCCAAACATGGGCTTTTTCAAGGCTGTTTGGGAATCATACAAAAATATGGAATGTATCCTTACTCGGTACACATAGAGAATTCATTTACAAACCATAGTGAGAGCAAAATGAAGTAAGGAAAAGAGACGTTAAAGAGAAATGAAAATGAAAGAAAAGAAAAAGAGCATGCTGATGACAGATAGGGAAAAACAGCAACAAGTTGGTTCAACAATATAAGTGCGGAATAGACCAGGTTGGTGAACTGCCGTGAGTTGACTTAGTCACCCATGTGACCCGTGTGGGGCGTGCGAGAAACTGAACTAGCATAGTGGTGACAAAAAGGCTAGCTCATGTGACTGAACAAGGTTGCCAAAAAGAAATGCACGAGAGCACAAGGTCTTAAGCCCTGTTAGTGACACCTTATTACTTTCCCCAATTGAACAGGTGTCTAAAACAAACACGGACCCAATAAAAGATAAAGTCTAAGGTGAATTATTTGAGAAGAGGGAAGCGAGATGTGAAACGCTTACCACGCAATATTAAACGTAGATGCACAAAGTATGTTCAACAGGTGTCGTCGCATACAGTGTAGGTAGAATCTATAGATAATAAAGCCACATATAAGTATATTCTTAAGGAGAAATTAAAATCAGTTGTCCTTAAGGCTCAGAGACATAGAAATACACTCACCAAAATGAAGAGTGAAACGTAAATGCTCATAAGTCATAAAGTACATCCGGGATGAGAGTTCTCAAGGAGTCCTAGTAGTATTAGGTCTGAGAAAAAAATTAAATATCAAATTTGAGAAACGAACTCTTTCGTGAGAAACTACACTAGGTAAAAGGGCTGGTATCTGCCCAAATGTAATACAAAGACGCCCTATCCGTAAGTGGGCCTAATATGATCAGTAAGGAAAATGAATAGCACAGCAAACTCGAAGTCAAACATGAGGTATTCGATGCAAGATCAGAGTGCCACTAAAGCGAACCTGAGCAAAGCAAAACTAGATCCTACCCATGAAAAAAACTCACTTGACAGAATAGTATTCATTACAAATATACTCGTGTAATTGAAACTTTATGCCAACATCGTCAGTCAGTCAGAGGAGCTGAACTGCACGTATGTGAAGCCCCCATAGATAGAGCAAAGTCCCGTTAGCTTCGTTTAGCAAAAAAACTGAAATTCTCTTCAAACCGCTACCATACTCAGCCATATTCGCAACATGCGCATGGTTGCCCTACCCTAATTTAGCAGTTAAAAAGCCATCATACGACTCAAGTAAAACGTTTGGCTGGAGTACATCTATTGTGATCACAAATTTGTAATCGAATACAAGGAAGACACGCTAAAAACCCAGACCCATGCTTACTTCGAGTAGAGAATTCCAAGTTGTACTTTCGGGGGGTCAATAACGCCGTGCTTGCCGTCGTGTCGGAACGGTTACCAGAGGAAATGTCAAAGTAGCCTTTATATTTCGGCGCCAAGGCGTGCGCTTCCGGGATGTCCCCGATAAGGAGTATGAACTAGACAGTGTATGCATCCTGACTACTCCATCTTGGAGTGGTTCCGGTTTTCAATAAGTGATGTCATTTCCTGTATCCGGCAAGCACCCTACTAGCACTACTGCATGGTGACAAGTCTAGGCTGTGCACTCGTATATAACCTAGCTGCTTTTTTTCTCTAAGCTATAAATATATATATATATCTATGTAACAAAACACATGCCAGTTAGGTCTGGTTTTTATGGCTTTTCATGCTTACCTGCTGGGTTTTGTTATTTGACTCTTAATGACTGCCTGGTGTGAGTTTAAATACGCACAGTCAGATCCAATGGCCTAGCCCCTCTTCAATTTGTTTTTTGAAATATGCATGCATATTTCTAACATTATCGAGTTTGAGGAATATTTGTATTTTCCAAACAACAGGGTGCTTTTTTGGTAGTTTTTTAGGAATGATATCTAGTGATCATACATTCAACTCATTACCGTTTCATGCTCATTCCCTCTTTGGGTGTGACTATCGATTGTACTTCGCTGGGTGTGAAAGCATTTATTGTCATTAGCTGGTGAGCAGTATAATTGTTGCAATGGAAAGATAAATAGCACGGAACCACCACGCTTGTGACATGGAATTGTTTCTACTGTTACGAGGTGACAGACCTCTCACTTCACCCCCTTTGTAAATAACACCACACATCTCCACACACAGCCAACTTACTACGTCAAAGAACAAGCACCATTGAGTACCTCCGTGTCTCGCTCTGGCCTCTACCGAGTGCCGGAGTTTGTGGCGTGTGACTCTAAGTACCAGTAGGACTGTGTGTACGTGTCCGACATCATCAAAGGGTGCGAGCGCATTTGTGGCAGAGGCATGCTGGGAGACTGAGATTTTCTCTGTATGTGTCCCTGCCTCAGTTTACTGCAAAGTGTTTTTACAATTTCATTATGGAGATTATTGGTCTCCCAGGCTGACTCGCATAACGGCTGCTGAACTTTATGATATGGCCAAAGATCTGCCAATCAGACACAGACACAGGCACAGACACAGCCAACCTGGTGCTACAGGCATGTGCCCCTCACAGCCACGTGGACAAGGGACTGCCAAAGTGCCATCTATAGCACTGACATATGCTGTGGGATTCATTATCAGGGACCGTTGGTGCATGATGGACATGAATGTTAGACTGGCCCATATTGAATGGGAATTGTCAGATCAGAGCACCCACCTCCAGGACATCAAGGCTGCCCTGGGTCTCCCCTATTGACATGGACAAGTAGTGTCCCCCCCCCCTTTTCACCAGTCCCCCAATGTTTTTTCTATTAATATTTTGCAATTGTGTAGGTGTATAAGTGTTAGGTAGTGTAGTTGCAGTGTAGGAATAGGTAGTGTCATATTTGAACAATTTTTCAGATTTTTTAATATCTTGATGTAGTATTTGGGGCTAAGTTTCCTCTTCCTTTGGCTGAGGGGTTGATGTATTTTTTGTAACATCTATCTATCTATCTATCTATCTATCTATCTATCTATCTATCTATCTATCTATCTATCTATCTATCTATCTATCTATCTATCTATCTATCTATCTATCTATCTATCTATCTATCTATCTATCTATCTATCTATCGGATAAATGAGTAGTTAGTTCATGTATAGCTAAGATGTATTTTCCCTGTCTGCTGATGTGCTTCAAGGGTGGGAGGGGGGTTAATGTATCAGATCTGTTGTTGCGTGTTTAGTATTAGTTAAGGTAGATAGTTTAGAGTAGCATTCACTTAGTTCTAGTTAGTTAAGATTAGGTTAGTTGTAGTGCTTAGTGTTAGTATAGGGTAGTTCATTTTGTAAAGTACTAATAAATGGTTACTGTTTTTGAAATGTGGTTGCACTTATTTCAGAAGTGAATTGGTTGAGTGGTGTTTTTAACCTTGTCTACAACTTATTCTATCACAGAACAATCATTTGAATGTGTACGTGTGGTCATGACACATAATTTAGTTTGACGGATAGTGTCAGGATCCAGTTGATTTGTGCACAGGAAACTTGCATTGATTACAGGATGGCAAGTAAGAGTTATGCCCTAGGTTAGGGACACTCTTTAGTGAAGTTGAACATCCTATGTGTGACTCACAGTTGTACACCCCATTGTTGCCCATTTACAACACAATGTAGGAACATGGGTTTAAGCAAACATTGACATTGCAACTCTTATCCATCATGAAAATGGATGAATGCGCTGTGTTTCCCAGATTACGGCCCACCCTGCATTTCACATGAGCCTGGCGCAGAGTCCATCTACCATGCACAGACACAGGCACACTTGCTACGTAGTGCAAGTGTGTCAGGTTGTCATTTGGCACATCAAATGTGCACGGCACAAGGCAGACCACAGTTCTACAGCAAACAGGAGGGGAAATGAAGCATTGCTCCCTGTAGTGCCAGTGTTATGCCCACGTTTCACCACTGTTACTTTGGGCATTGCATCAAAGTGATGCCAACCTTTAAATGGTGGTACTGCATCTCACTATATGCTAATTGCAGTGCACTACACACCACTAGACACATTGCCCTCCCCTTTCACAGTGAGCACAGCATGAGAGGGTTCCTTACTTTTATGGAATTGTTAAGCCACAGTGACTAGTCCCTATTGCCAACACAACTTCACTGAAATAGACATTGTGGTTCCAATAGTGGGTGGTTGATATGTGCCATTACGATTCATCATCTATGTGAATGTGGTGTGTGCGCTATCTTGAAAAGTGATATGCCATTACCCCCATCACAACAAGCTTGGTCCACCCCGTTGACTGTGAGTAGATCTGCAAAGTGAGACTTGTTAGCAATGCTAAATGAAGACACTACTTGTGACATGATACTGACTTGAACATATTTCCACACATGCCTATTCCCATCATGTACGTGGGGCAATGTTGGAATATTGCAAGAATGTTGTATTTGAGCAATGAGGGCACGGGTAGTTCACACATACCCAGTCATCTCCCTGGGTATCTGGGACACAGATTCAACATGACCATTTATCATATGTCCCTCTGTGTACGTTTTGATAGATTAACTGGCCCAACATTTTTTAAGACTTCTATACTTGAATGGTCATAGGCAACACACATCTGTGTGACTTAACTTGTTTTATTATCATGTACATTCACAGTGGTAGGAGACTGGCCCAGTACTTGGACAAACAACTCCAACATTGTATAGATGCCCAGTGGAGGGCCTGACAGAGTCCTTTGGGGTTAACATGTCTAGAGACATGTTGAGGAAGAGGCAGAGTTCAGTCAGCAGGCTGATTGCAGTGTCATTGGAAAAAAACACAAAATATGGCAGTCCATATCGATGTCCAAGGCGAGTGTCACAGAGGGAAGCAGATGTTCCGGGCATGATGCTCAGCACAGATCCAAGCAGAAACAGTCTATTAAACATAGATCAATGCTACCGCTTTCTTCTTTGCAAGAATGTTGAATTGTCCACATCTCCATCCTCTGATGTGTCATGTGCCTCCCGTGGGCGTGATGGAAGATTGGCTG
Source organism: Triturus cristatus (assembly GCF_964204655.1). Classification (NCBI taxonomy): domain Eukaryota; kingdom Metazoa; phylum Chordata; class Amphibia; order Caudata; family Salamandridae; genus Triturus; species Triturus cristatus. The sequence goes on from NC_140583.1 coordinate 524,307,588, forward strand.
TGACAATGTCAGACACTCACACATCAGGGGGCTGAGATGTGGATGTTGAAGGTGCAGCAGCATTTATCTGTGCCAAACCTTGAGGCAGTACTGCTGTGATGAGAAGCTGCAGGGCTTGGAAGATTCCAGCAACATCTCTGTGGTGTGCAGCCATGGCAGCCAAGTGTGAGGTTTGCATCTGCTCCATGTTCTCCATGATCATTTGCACGTGACGCAACTCCTTGGCGACATCCCTGGAGCCACTATGACTGGACAGTTGTTCTTGCCTCTGAGTCAGTACTCCAGCGATGTCAGCCATGGAATGCTGGAGAGCATGGAGCCGACTGTGGGTGCCAGTGATAGACAGTAGGTGATCCTGAATGGGACTGAGACACCCACGTACACCCATCTAATTTGGCTGCCAGGCTGTCAAACCCCACCCGCACCTGACCAGCCATCTCCTGCTGGACCTCTACCGCATGACATTGAAATGTCAGAAGTGGGTCCTTAAGGTCCTGGGAGACAGCTGTGGTGGTAGGTACTTGCTGCTGTTTGTTTTTTGCAGGGGGTGGAGCTTCCACAACACTGCTGGATGGCACTGCTTCTGAAGATGGGGTGTCAATGCGGTTGAGCAGTTCTTGTAGGGTGTTCTTGTCAATGATTGAGATGCCATCATCTTCATCAGTGAAGAGTGGGACAGGCTGTTGTACAGGAGGTGATGTTTCTTCCTCTGAAATGTAAAGGGGAGATGCAGTTGTATGTGTGTCTCAAGTTTGATCATGCATTGGATACGTTTACAAGCTAAGTGTATGACAATGTCCATTCAGAATGTTTAGGAGAAGATGGCTATTATATGTAGGATAGTGAATCATTGTACAACATCAAGTATTTGACATTATAGTTGTATATTGTCATCTTGCAGTTTACAAGTATGTCAAATGTGAGTGGCCGATTTCTACACACAAGCAGCACCAGTTGTGTCCTCTGTTCAGTAGTGACAGTGGTGCAGGTTGTACCACATTGTTGTCGATGTTGATTAGCTCAGATTTATGTGACTGTACACTGCATTGTGGGAGAGTCAACCCTACTCAGTACACCTTGATATTTTAATGGATTTTTCCTTTTTGGAGGTGTAGATTGCATGGGGCCACACCTTGATTTTGGCAATGCGACATGATTGTTGTTGTGCCATAATTAGGGCTATCACACTGTTGTGATCTGTGTTGATGTGATGTGCCACATGAGATGGGCAGAGAGGTATGCTTGATTTGCCATGATACACACAGTGTAGTTACTTGTTCATTTTGTTGAATCACAGGGAGTAATGACATCTTAATAGATGCATGTTGATCTGCAGGTATGGTACAGCTTTGTTGTTACTGCCCCTTATCCCATTCTACCAGTGACTCTTTCACTTATATGCATTGCCAATGGGGAGATGTTGCATGCTTGAGGAATGGGTCTTGGTCACAGTTGGGACACTTGTGCGTTGTTGGACAGCAGATGTCTTTCTTACATCAGGGGTTGTATGAACATGAGAAAGGGACAGAGAGAGACCTGCTCCTTAAATGATGTAATCCACACTCATCCACTTCAGTGACCGGGGCCTGCACCATGATTACTGGGTAGTGCACATGTGCATGGGTTCGGGCGGGAATGTTTATGTGTGAGGAGGGACACCTTCAGGCACATTGGCAATGATGGACTAATTGCAGTTTATATGTGTGCTGCACAATGCAGTACACATGTACATTCAAATTGCTTTGGCTATTGCGATTTCTCTTGTATGCATGTCGTCGGTCATGTTCTTCCTTGCATGCAATGCTTACTGCCCTTCTGTTGTATTGACCATTGTGAGTATAGTGCAACTTGACTTTCTATGGGTGGTGCAGGGTGAACAGACAGATACAACACCCATTACCCTCAACGTTGACACCATGTGTGGTGTGGAATTGTGCCTAGATTTCAGGGCTGTATATTTCCAAAGGATTATTAGTGGTGCTCACACCCTATCACCCCCCAACATCACATCAGGTGTGATCGGCAGGGTAATGTGTGTTTGGGAATGTGCCCCTAAGATGGTCACATGGATGATATATGCTGTTCTGTAAATGAATATTGGCATGCCGGGATTTGTGTGCGGATGTTTACAGACATGATTGCGTACTTGTTCCCTGACACTGTTGATTTTCAAAAAATACTTGTTTACATGCACATCAAGGTGTAAAGGGCAACTCACACCAGGACTATTGTAGAATACTGTATGGCACATGTGTCCACTTGAGAGAAGCGGAGTGCACTTAGACCTCAGGGGTGATGGTGCCATTTAGCAATTAAACATGCTTTGGTGCTAATTTGGTATTGTTGCTTGGTGTCATACTTAACTTGTTATTCTTATTTACAGGGACATTTTAGTTCTGTAATTATGGTACACAAACAAGACATGTAGTTAAACTTTATGGTGACACATTCCTGATATGCATAGTCCATGCACTATACTGTTGTAGGCATATTCCCCCTGCTCATAGTATGACATCACATTATGTCTCAACTGTGCTGAATGTGTGCAATGTTGGATATGCACCTTTTCAACCAAATGCTGCATGATCACTATGTTGTGACAATGCATGTGTTCATGGTATGCAGACTCACTACATGCTATCTCACTTGGTGGACACAGGGGTGCATCTCATGAACAAGCAAAGGGGCACATTGACTCGAGATGCGGCAGGGTGTCAAAATGGCCCCCTTGCCTCAACACCGCGCACATACAGATTATCTGTACAGGGCTGCATCTCTGGGACAACAACATGATGATGCACCGTGAAGAAGACTGATCATGGGCAGACGTGAGCATGCCACCACTAATAGCAGCACACATGCATCATTGCGCACGGGTGTCTGAGTTGTGTGCAAGGATATGTATGTGAAGTAAGGTCCTCCTTCATGCACATGTACAATCTTCAAATGCACCTTTGCTTGTTCATGTTTGCCTTCGTTGGTGTTCTGATGTAAATATTTTATTGTCTGAGTTTGGGATAACTTTTCTGTGCAGATTTCCAAGTCTGTGACACCATCAAAATGTGTATTGCAATATATTCATTGACTTGGGTGATATGTGGCTATACCCCCTGGGACAAGAGTGTCTGGGACAAGATCTGCAGCCAATATGGGTGTGCACTGAGGGATGTTTATTTTGGCATGAGTGACATTGGGCCCATTCACCCCGCTGCCCCTAGTCCCTGGTTGTTACTCACCCTGTTGCTGATGTAGTTGGTCTTGTTCAGCACTATCTTGTCCCTAGAGTCCAACCACCGACTCCTCGCAGATGACCACAGACACCTGTTCCTCCAAGGCATCCAGCTCCTCCTGTGGACTCCCACTTCCGGTCTACAGTGTGGCCTGGCGATTGTTGGACAGTTTATGCGTGGTCCTGCGCTAAGCATAATGCCAGCGTTTTTTACAGTCGGTCACTGTCCTCCTCACCTCTGTGACAGCATTCACCTTGGCTGTGATGGACTGCCATATTGCATTTTTGGTCCCCAATGACACACTAGAGCTGACAAAGAGCTGGTGTTGTTTCTCTGTCACCTCCGCAATCAGGATCTGATTTTCTTGCTGGCTGAACCTGGTTTTCCTCTTCCTCTTCCCCTTCCCCTGGGTCTCTGGGTGGTCCTCCTGGCTGTTTGAGGTGTTAGGGTGGTTGTTCTCTCCTGCAGTACTGCCTGCAGTACTGGGTTCAGCTTCATCCATGGTTCTTCTATTTATTTTGTGTTTGTGATGCTTTGCAGGCGTTTTGTAGTTGATGTTCCCGCCAAACGTGAAAAAAAGTGGAGTCACGCTGATTAGCGTGCAGTTCCTGGCCGCTGACTGGCCTGCCACTACTTTTTTCACGTTAGCGGCAAGATTTTTACCACAGCAACGCTGTTGTTCACGAAAACAAATACCCTTGCGATGGGAAACTATTGCCATGCATCGACGTGTTGTAAATATGTCGGTACCATGGCGATAGTTTTCAGTGATACGCGGCGATAAAAAAATTGCCGCTAACTAACCTTAGCGTTAGTAAACGCCAGTCCTCGTACATATGCCCCACTGTCTCCAATGGCTGTTTTTCCCTCCTCATGTTCATTATTAATATATTTCCATGATTGGTTTCTTTGGGAAAACCTTGAGGATATACACAAATGACTCCCAGCTGAATTAAAACTGTTGTCTACCTGTCAGAAATGTAAAGCTTTCCTGGGCCACCCAGGAGTTTCAGACCAATTTACACCACAAACCTCAAGTAGGTTGAAACCACAAAAAATTGATAAATGAGAGAGGAGGGAAGGGGATAAAAGGGGAGGGGAGAAGAAGAAGGGGAGGCGAGGAGAGGAGAGCAGAGCAGAGGAGAGGAGCGGAGTAGAAAGGAGTAGAGAGGAGGGGAGAAGAGAAGAGAAGAGAAGAGAAGAGAAGAGAAGAGAAGAGAAGAGAAGAGAAGAGAAGAGAAGAGAAGAGGAGGAGTGGAGAGGAGAGAGCAAAATATTAAATTAAATTAGATGAAGAGACAAGGGGCTAGAGAGTAGGATCAGAAGAATAGTATTTCGGAAGAGGAATAGAAAGGCGGAGTAGTGGCAGACATTAATAGAAGAAGAGGAGCAATAGAGCAATGGCAAAGAGTATCTCTTTTGAAGAAAAGGATAAAATAAAGAGGAGAAACGTAATATTTGAATGGAGAGAAGGAGACAATGATGAGACAATAGTAGAGAAGAAAAAGAAAATATTAATCTAAGAGGAGGATGAGGTGAAGTTAGTGTTAGGAGACAAAAATGTGAGGAGTAGGAAAGGAGAGTTCTGGTAAAGGGTGTGGAAGAGGAGAATTAGTTGTAAGAGAGGATGGAAATTAAAAAGGAGAATGAAGGAAGGTAAGGGAGAAGAGATTCCTAAGTGAGAGGCCAAAAAAGAGGGAGATAAGTAGAAGGTGGTAGAGATAAAAGATAGAGGATGCAAAAGAGGAGGAAGGGAAGATCTGAATAGGAAAAGCAGGGTGAAGTAGGAGGGAGAAGGAAAGCGAGAGAAGTTTAGTTGAACCCAGAATAGTGTTCACTTTGCAGCTCAAATACTTGCTTCTGGGCATATGACAACCCATTTCCGGTGCACATTGAGAGGTTTTTTTCTTATAGGAACACAACAAGTATCCATCCGGGAGAGTATTTACTTCAGGAATTAAACCTCCAGAGAGGAATGTATTTTGAAATTCTATTTTCATAAGGCTGGATTGACAAGGTGACATATATTTTACAATCACAGAGTTTAACAGTGACCTGAAACTGACGTGCTGTTTAAGGGAAATCATTCAAGACTTTCGCTCTCAGTGGCTGACAGGCGCCTTCAGTTCCATGTGGAGTAGCACGCACCAGGGATATTTAGTGGGTTTTGCCAGGTGATCTGGTTATTCTGCTTACAGGAGTTTCTTTGAATTTGTCTCGAAATGTTTGGCTTTAAGTATGAGTGACAAAGCTTTGGAATTGATTATCTGCTTCGCTGGCATCAAGCGGAGGGATTTCAGGATACATTTGACATGTTCTCATGTCTCAGTGTCTGGCTGTCTTCAAGATCTTTGTATACTAATGACAGCTCAAGAAAGTAACAGATGTATCAAAATAGACATATCAATGCATGCCTTTCAGTTAACTCTGTGGTCCATATTTGCTATATGACATGCCTATTCCTACAATGGTTTAGGGCAGGGTCCTCCAAAGTCAGTCCTGGAGGGCCAGATCCATGCCAGATTTTTAGAATTTCCACATTTAGATAAATGTAGTGACCCTAAAAATCTAAATCTAGCCTGGATCCGGCCCCCCACGACCGACTTTGGAGAACCCTCGTCTAGATCCAACCAGTGCCCTAATGCCTGCTCCAGTTTCACAAGTATTGTCAGTAACAGTGTCCTTGCCGGCGGCAAAAGAGCACAGAACACAAACCATTCCAAACTGGAAGGCACTGGACAGGTGCTGACCTGGTCTATTTCAGCCGAAGTGTGTTATGAATATTTCTTGTTCATGTGCCTCCCGTTCACCTTAGTGATGAATATTTAAAGTGGAACCTGATAAACCAATCACATGTTTCGCCAATAATCACAGCAACGAATCATATTTGTCTTTCAAAATATCCTGTTCCATGCCAATCAATTGCCTTTAAAACTTTGACAGCTCAAGTTTCTATTTCCTCTGGGCAGTTTGATTAAACGTTTTTGTTATTTCTTCTCTCGCATTTACCTTGAATACATGCATTTATTTAATCCTACAACTCAGAAAACGCTCCCAGTTTACAGAAGAAAAAGACAATGCCCTGGAATGGAAAGCTTTTACTCCAAGATCAGGCACAAGTGACGGGAAAAGCATGAATCCGCAGGCCTGGAAAGAAAAGGAGTTGGTTATCGGCCTAATTACAATTGCTAGTTAGCTTTCCTCAGCTTTACTTGATGAGGTGTCAATGGTTTCATACAAATGATGGATAAAAGGGACAGGATAAACACCCTGCAACGCCTTGCCAAGGGCAGTAAGTGCTATATAAATACAAAGCAAAGCGAAACATACAAAAATACCAATAACCTTGGAGTTGCCGTTTTGTTATCTACCTAGCAATTTCCATCCAATTGTGCCTTAAAATACCAGTTGTAATTGGCTCTTCAGAGTAAATGTGAGCAGGGTGATGTGCCCGTCGAGGACATGTCCTCTATGGCCCAGTCCAGAGTGGTGTGAGAGCCTCTGAATGCATCATATGCCCACTGTTTGTGGGGAGAACCAGTGATGATCCCCACAAACAACACCCAGGATTAGGCCAGAAAAAGAGCAGGTTGAATCCACGGCCAGCCTTCCCTCCCCACCTCTGGCTGCATAATGCCGAAATAGGATTTAACGGTAGTAGAGCCCTCCAGCCCTACCTGTCAGTTATCCAGCAGCAGTCAGAACTGTAGGTTTCCAATGCTGTGTGCTTCCCTAAGCAGTGACGGCTGTTCCGCTAAGTTTGAGGAGCATTGCCCCACTACGGAAAAAGGAAAAATAAAATGCCAATAACGTTGTTGTCATTTCGTTTTACCGATTGCATGCAGTCAGTGACCTGTGTCGGTAGGGGCGGGGCTGGCCAGAGCAGGGAAGGAGTTGTTTGCACTCCCAAAGTGCACATGAACTGTTTGGCCGGCCCTTTTGGGCCGACCAAACAGTCATGCGCACTTTGCATGTTCACCCCAGGCTGCGTTACGCAGCCTGCTGAGGAAGTTGCATAGTCTCCCTGTTCCAGTCTGAATGTCAATTCACAGCACTCAGACCAATCACAGTGCTGCATTGCAGCGTTGTGATTGGCTCAGGGGAACCTGTGTGCCTGATGCTTCCTGCTGCCGGCCGGACTGCAGACAGGAAGAGGACACAGGTGAAACAGTAGCCGGCTGACGGTTCTAAGGTAAGCGTGCTTTTTTTTGTTAATTAAACCCCCCTCTGACCCACCACCCCATCTGGTAGCAGCAGCTACTGTCTCTGAGTGATTGCCATCTGTTCTATAAAAGATGCTACATTCTCTCTGGTGAAGGGCCTTCCTACTCCATAGCTGATGGCACCTACAATTTAACTAATGAGGTGTGTTTCTGTGACATCCTTCACTGTACTAAAACATTTTAACTTGATCTTAATTTCTGCTAACAATCTTTCCTCAGCTCTGTTATACCATTGGATACTCCTCCTTTGTATAAATGCTGCAATACAATGCAAATCCTGATTTTAAAAGCTGTTAACTATTTTCCTTTACCTCTGTCTGACCAATGCTGAATCTTCTTTAGAGTTGGCACCAAATCCTGACAGCCCATTATTTAATTCACAAAACATGGATGTTGGCAAAAAAAAGTATTTAGCGTAAAGTTGGAAATTCAGAATTACATAATTAACAAGTGGCAGATGGAAGTTTCCCTGCAGTGGGCATAATGAACATAGTGAAAGAAACCCCAGATTTGCCCATTGCAACATTGTCCATGCAACATTGTTTGGAAATATGCAGCACGTTTGTACATTGCTGGTGTCACAGATATGGCTCCATGTCAACCATGTCGCCCTCAATCAAGCATATGGGTGCATACATAGAAACTGAAATCTTTAAATAGTGCATTTATAAATGAACTCCCTATGCACACATAGTGTATGCTTACTTGTGACAACTCTGTCATACGTTAAGATCAGCAAATTTGCAAGATGCAAGAAGAAACCATTTGGAAGTGTCAAGCTAAGTAGTCAGTGTCATCCAAAAATAGCACTGCTTATGGTTAAACTTCTCCACCACCTGTGAAGTAGATGAAGGCATATTGGACACCTAAGCGTAAGACAATATTAAGATGGACATCATATTATTGAATGTCAAAAAAGAAGCAGAGAGCTCTAGGTAGATCCCAAGTTTAAGTGGATAGCAGCTCCTGTATAGAGTAACCCTGGGCAATGAACTCCCCTCTGCTTTTGCATAGATTGGGCACATAGAGTCAGCTTCTAAACTACACCCAAACATGCTTTGATAAATCAACTTTACATGTTAAAAAGCATATAACCAATTCACAAAAGTAAACTTTGAAATTGAAAAATATCAGGCAATGAGAGAGGTAATAATTTTGGGGTCCCTCCTAACCTAGGGGGAGGACCAAGCAGATGCCTTGAACACAAAGAGCCTATCATGCTGAACGATTCGGTGGTGGTCCCATCCTCATAGGACCACCCCAAGCACAGTTATTATGGGCAAAAATACAATCCCAACCAAAGGCTCTGCAAAGCGTTATGGGATGAGATTAGCAGTGGGCAGTGAATATTATAGTATCCAATATCAAAATAATTCTACAAAGAGCTGCAGTTCAACGGTCGCTACTAGGTGTCTCTCACGAGTCAAATGCAAAAGCATTGAATCAAGGTGCAGTTCCACTAGTCGTTACTAGATGACCCTCACAAGTCAAATATGAATCTGCTCACAGAGCTAGAAAAGGACCAAGGGCCTAATTGCAACTTTGACTGTGCTGCACTGGCTTTGCGCCGACACAGCACCACCAAAGTCATTTATGGTCTGCCCCCAGATTATGCGTTCAACTATTTCTGGCAGGCTTTCCTTTTGCCAATCCCATGGTGGTGTCCTGAAATCAGGCACCGCAATGGGAACGCAAAAGAGGTTCCAGTACGGCATGGACTGTGAGTGCTGGAACCTGGGGCACATGCAAACAGGGGGGCACATATTGTGCCCCCTTGAAGGCATCCCCATAGTGGCAGGGGCATGGAGGCCCTGTAGGGCCCCTTTGTTTTCTCACCACCAGCCATTTCATGGTGGGCTCACCGCCATGAAAAGGCTGGCAGTGGGGAAACTCGTAAAAATGCTCAGTGGATTGCAGTGGTCCCTCATTGTATATGGTTCCCTGGCGCAGTTGGCACAGCAGTGGTGGTCCGAATGACCACCTCGTAATATGCCTACCGCAGGACCCCCACCACTGCTCCACCACGAGTCTGGCGGTCAAAGATCGCCAGACTCGTAATTTGGTCAAAAGTCTTTTGCCACTTCTACAGCAGTCTTTAAGCATAGGATTAGCACAGTGCTATCCACACCGAGCTATAAAATGACAAAAAACATTTAGAACTTTAGAAACAGTATTACAGCATTGATTTGGTAAAATATCATCCTAAGCAACCTGGAATTGATAAAAGCAACACCTGCCACATGTTTCGCTATCATTATAACTCTTTAGAGAGGTTTAGTTTTGTCCAGACACAAGGGAGCACCAAGTATGAGTCAAAACAATACCCTTTCAGGGTTAGAGTGCTGCATAAATTATGCAAGAAATAAGTAGAGAACTCTGGGTGGAGAGCAACTCTTGTATAGAGCAATCTACAACACCAGCGACACTCTGGATTTGATCAACTCAAATGTCTGTTTTTCTAACAAAGTTTTTAATAATTGACAGCCAATAGACAGAGGAGGCAAACTAAAAAAACTTTAGTAAATCTACATGTATGAGCTTTCTCTTACACTTTTGAGTAACTTTACTACTTTTGGCTATTCACTATTTATGAGTGTAAAGTTTACTCAAAAGTGTAGACTTTAATTTTCCCACTAAGCAAGGCCGGCACAGGTAAGAGCGGTGGAGCGGGGGAGAGGGGTGAGTCAACAGATGACAATATAGGTAAAATTAAATAAAAAAATAACTAAAACCACTTATCAATGCGCTGGCTGCATTGCCGAGGGGGGCTGGGTACAGAGATGTGAAGTTGAATGACCACAAGCACAGTGGTTTTCATTTTTTTCAATACTAATTTTCGCTCGTCGTTGTCTGTTGAATTCACAGGTGAAAGGGCACAATGACAATGTCAAGATTACAGAAAAATATATCATGAATTTTTCACATAATGGTGATGTAGTTTTACACTACTTGACTTTGTTGGTAAGTCAAACCCATTGATTATATATTCTTATCATTCCAGAATGTTTTTGTGAGACATCATATCAAATAGGTATCATGAAGCATCATACCAGTTAGGTTTTGTATAACATTTACATTTCATACCGTGACTAGGCACTGAAGAATACATTAGGCACTACTCAGGAGTGGTATTAGGGATCAACCCATCTGGTCCTGACGAAAAGCCTTAGGGGCAGCTCGAAACATGTATACCAAGAGTGACACACCCATTACATTGTGTAACTCACCAACCCCTTTTTAATAATACTAGCCACAGGATTCATTAAAGTCTAGGTTCCTAGCGGACAGGTATCTTTTTATATGTTTGCACTATCATTTTGACCCTTCTACTCCCACACCAAAATATAGCCCACACCTCCCAAAAAAGTGCTCCCACGTCTCCGTCGGTCGTAGCATGCCCCATCCCACAGCCACCAAGGCGCTTTTTGGTGGGTGAGGGTTATTTTAAGAAAAATAATTCTTTCCCACATGGGTCACGTACATTTGGAAACATACCATCATCATCATCAATGAATCTTTATTCAGCTGTAAATCAACCATAAAATATTACATAATAAAAACATTTCATATAATTAAGGCAATCAAGTTTATGTCAAAAATATCGTATTGAGCAATGTAAAATCATTTGCCGACCATGTTCCGAAGCCAAACCACGGTAGAATTGTATTTATAAATCTTTAAACAAATAAACTCATCTTTCAGTAGGAGCAAATATTGTAATGCAGTCCTGTACTTTCTTATATTTAAAAATCTTAACAGTGGTTTTACAAAAGCATGTGTAGGAGTAGTATAGAGTCCACAAAAAACATAAAATGTAAAGTGCTCTGTACTGATTCTAAGTCAGAGGGACACAAATCCAGTTTTGCATCACAATGTGCATCACGCGGATAAGAAACCAATAAATAGGCAATACCCATCCTGAATCCTATGAGGTAAAACATCATACGATGATTAAAATAGAAAGAAAGATAAGGTTCAGTGCCTAAAGAACAGACCAACAGTGAGTGTTCGACAACTCTTTTCTTACTATATTCTAAACGATCTCTGACTTCGTAACTATGTTTCATAAACATTCTTTTCAGTTTAACTCTTGGAATTTTGACTATGTTGTCGGGAGTATCAATACAGTCTGAGAGCCTCAGCTTCCCCAGTAACTCACGTATGTACATAATCCAGGGAATTTTCGTGAGACAGTCCAATTTTAAACAGTCAGTGATTATAGCGCGATTTAGAACAGTCTCTTCTTTCACGCAAATGCTACGCCATAACAGAAGTGGTGATAACTGAAGACGAAAAGATAATGGGGTTACACATAAATTCATTATGACAAATAGTAGCAGCAGTACTTTTAGGCACTGTCAACAACCATTTTAAAAACATATTTTCAGCTTTCTGTAAACCCGCAGTTTCTACAAGACCCCCAAACACCAGCACCATTCAAGGTGATGGCGCACGTGCGAGCCTTGTATATATCTGTGATGGCTTTTATAGGTCGGGAGCCTAATTTTTTGGTGAACCTAAACAGGGCCTCGAAGTTACTATTAAAACCTCCAATTCTTGCCTCCACTAGGTGGGACCATGACTTTTTTTGATTAAAAAGAATGCTCACGTAGGAAAAGGTGGGTACACAAAGTCATTTTTCATTATTAATAAAACATGTTCTTGTGTTTATGGAAGATTTGCCCACCACCATAACATGGGATTTAGCAACATATGTTTTCAGGCCAAGGTCACTCATAAAACCATTAAAACTAGTTAAAAGCCTCTGCAACCCCACCCCAGTTCTGGACATTAAAACGCAATCATCAGCATATAAAAGTGCTGGAAGTGGTCTACAGCCTATCATGGGTGCATCCATGTTCCCATTTACTAAATTGTTCTCCAAGTCATTAATATAGAGGCAAAATAAAAAAGGGGCAAGGACACAACCCTGACGGACCCCACGATCCATCTTTATTGGGGCAGTGAGCTCGCCATCAACACCATAGCGCACTCTACCTGTTACACCCTGGTGCATTGCTGCCAAGAAATGAACAATCAATGGTTCTATGCCCATAAAGAGCATCTTCTCCCAGAGTTTCCCCCTCTGCACCCAATCAAAGGCGGACCTCAGGTCCATGAACCCCAAATAAAGGGTTCCAGGTCTGGCTAAGGTGTATTTGCAGATGACCAGGTGCAGGTTCAGACACTGTTCAACAGTGCCAAGGCCTCTCCTGAACCTATGTTGGATATCTGAGAATTTCCCTGTCTCAATGGCCTAAGTCTCTAGCCTCTCTAATATTAAAGATACCATATTAAACAAATCCTACCCAGTGGACTTCTTTTGATTAACTGTTAAATTCACCCCATGCCCTGCCTCCGCCCCACCGCTCTCACCTGCACCAGCCGCAACTGAACATATGTCTCGGTTCTTTCAAATCAAGAATGATGCACATCAGTAAAAGAGTCCCACAGGGCTCATGTCTACTCTGAACCCTACATTATTTAATATCTATGGAGCGACTCTAACTCAGTCTGTGAGGGCGTGTGGTGTGGAGATTGTGTTTTACCCAGATGATACCCAACTTCTTATCTCCTTCAGCCCTGATCCGGAGAACGTAAAAGTTTAATTTGCTAATTGTATGACAGAAATTGCTAATTGGATGGCCACGAATTGTCTCCAACTCAATAGAGCAAAAACTGAGATTGTGCCATTCGGCAAAGCCCAAGCGCTATGGTTAAACGACTGGTGGGCCACTGATCTTGGCCCAGCCCCTTTGCCTAAGCAAGTGGTGAAGAATATGGGTGTTAAGATTGATCACTCTCTGTCTATGAGAGACCAAGTTAACTCCACATGTGACATGTGTTTTACCACAGTGAAGCTTCTAAAACAAGTTTTTCCACGGCTGCTTTCCCCTTCTAGGAAAAGCCTTGTCCAGGCTCTCATAGTTAGTCACCTTGATTATGGAAATACCTTACTGGTTGCTGCAAATGACACCTTGCTGACCAAGCTGCATGTTGTGCAGAACACATCCACCTGGCTTATCTGCAACTTTCCTTCTCGGACTCCATCAGCACCCACTCTGGAAAAACTTAATTGGCTGCCTTTTAGAAAATGTACGGCTCTGATTTTAGGGCTTTCAAGAAGGCACTGAAAACATGAATGTTCTGAATGGACCTGTCCTTGCCTGATTCACAGAACCGAGATACTCCTTCGAGAGTGCGTCGCGTACCATACCACGTTCATAAGCACAAATAAATAATAAATAACGACTCCTCTGACTATATGGTGACTAAGCTACCAATTGTAGTGCTTATTGTATTACACGTCTTGGTGAATGCAGTATTGGTACGTTTCTTTAAGACTGACCTGTCAGAACTTAATAAATGTGAAGTATTTAGTGCAGCTAGTAATTACCAGATGCTGTAAATACCAACTAAATCATAATTCCTGTCCTTGCGCAAACATGGGTTTGTGCAGGTGTTGGAAAACTTCACTAAACTTGGAATGTATGCTAAAATATTTTTTGAGTCCTACATGAGACGAGGAGACAGAAATACAATATGAAGCTGGTAAAGGGGTTCCATGTTTTCTGAATAGACCAATGAAATTAACTGAATTAAATTATTCTTGACCAGCTTCTCCTTTGGGTCATTTACAATTGCTTGTAGAGTGCTGCATATGTTATGTTAAAATAAGCTATTTTATTTTTTAATAGCCCCATCTACTATTGCTATGGCATCAAAGTGCAGTATCTACCTCGGCGCCCTACAGTGCATATCTTGGCAGAACATTATTCAGATTGGAGGAGAAATTAAGTTTGATGCTTTATTAGTGTTTGATTTTGTGTACTTTGTAGAGTTTATACAGTGTTAAATATTGAGCGAGTTTCAGTCAGTTAGTGTTAAACTTGGATGAGTTCAAACTAGGAAGATCAGTGTGGTGAACTATGTCGGAGTGCCAAAAGTCTTTCCAGTTTTCTCTTGATTGGGGTATCAGTTATCAATTCCTCAGCTAGAATATAGTGCTTCTTATATATGCATTACAACCCAGGTAGGCATCTTAAAATGTGATGTACATATAAAGGTTAGTTATGTTTTTTTATTTTTTATTTATGTGTTTTAGGGTTATGTTGGTATCATGTGTTACAGTGCCATTGATTTAAAAGGACTTTGCCAGCTATATATTTTTGGTTCAGTGTGTGTGTTTGATGGCAGGGAGTTCTGACACCATTTGAGGTTGAGAGTGGAAAGATGGTCTATAGTAGTATTTTGGGTGTAGAATGCTGTTGGATATCTGAAGAAAGTACAAATATGGGATAAGGGAGGTGCATTAGTTGCATGCTGTAATGCCTGTGTATAATGATTCGATTGCTGGGTGTGTGTGTTAATATGTGAATACAAAAACTCAGTAGTTTCTCTCCTTTTCACGATAGTGTATTTATGGTAACTCTATGCCTCTAATTACAAGACCAACATACAGATACATGTTATGTTATTGTATTTGTTAAGCATCTTCAACTATAAGTTATTATGTTATGCTTTTGGAACGTGGAAAGTTGGGGGTCATCGAAAAGGAACAGAAAGAGATTTTTACCGAGGGTGAGGACAGTGATTGCAGGCTGGTCTTTTGTACTGTAAACTTAATAAACACTTCTCTGAACTTAGCAGTGTTTTCCAGACAACAATGTTTCACAGGCAATGAGTGGCACTTACGACTGAATCAGACTTGTGAAGAAGGCATTTCTCTTCTCAGTCTATCAGAGACAGATTGCTGAGTCAACTGGATGTATTGTATTTGGCTGTCAGGCAAAAAGAAGTAAATTTTCTTTGCCGCTCTCGACTGTGGTGGAAAAGGTTAAGGGAAAAGACGGAAGCCTTTGCTATTGGTCCAACAGGAATCAGTTCAAATAAAACATGGTTTACCACACAGAGCTGATCCCTGCTGTATTTCATCCGAAAGGGCAATGGACCTTGGACACCGAATCTGAGAAACAGGAGCAAATCATCACACATACACATATATATATATATTCACTGAAAAAACCATAGGTTTTACAGACGTTATAGTTAGGAGTTAGCATTTAAAAAACCTTAGAAATTCACTGAAAAAACCATAGGTTTCAGGGACGTTATAGTTAGTTGGACATTTGACTCATATAAAACCAGAGAAATTCGCCTGTTATAGTTAGTTGAGCTAACTATAACTCGCGCGCCAGCAATGCACTGGTGATGACATCACATATTACATCACTCATGACATGGTCAGTGCATCACTGATGACATCACTACGCCCAGGGTTATCTACGACCCGGAGGGACCCGGCCCACTTAAAGCCCTGCGCACTGTACGTTTCAAGCAAGCGCCCTCTGCACGACACAAAAGGCTCCTTGGCCTTTCACCCAAGGCACCCTGCCCAGTGACACTGGCTCATGACACAAAAGGCTCCTTTCCCTTTGACCCAAGGCCCCCTGCCCAGTGACACTGGCTCCTGCTCACAGTATGAGGTTCCTATCCCTAAAATTCACCACCATTGGCTCACCGCATGAGACCAGAGGCAGCCTTAAGCCGCGCTCATGGGCTGGCATCAGAAAAGAGGCAATACCAGCACGTGCCCTGAAGTTCTCGTAAGGTGCCACATAGGCGCTCTAAAAACGTCAAAATAAATATAATGAAATAACAAGCCCAGGGGTTGTGTGCGCGCGTGCACGTTAAAAGAAAATTTTAAAAAAGCACGCAAGTGGTGCTCAGAGGCGCTTGAGTGAGTGCGCTGGCGATGAGCGGGTGCGTGATCACGCATCCTGCTCTTTTTCAAAACACATACTCGTGCTTTTGGCACGTGGCTGCGCACTCCCGCAAGCCGTATGCTGCCACAAGCAGGAGTATGTGCTTTGTAAAAAGAGCTGCACGACGACCAAAGGTCTCCTATGCAGTGCATGCGCACTGCGTAGGCGAGACCTAAAAAGAAAGGTAGTCAGAATGAAAGTAAGAAAGTGAGAATGGGCTAGAGAGTGAGTGGGTGGAAGTGAGAAGGGGAGGGAGAGTCAAAAGAACAGTTTGAGGAGGAGACAGAGCGTCGGCCTACTGCACCCAGCCCTCACTGTTCACCTCCCATCACCCGTGTGTCTGGGACGCTGGGGTCCACGAGAAAGAGTGCGGTCCAGCAAGTCTTTCAAATGAAACAGAGATATGAATGAGGCCAGAGATTATAATATTATCTACAGCAATATCGATTGTCTGCACCTGTGCACCCAGGCTGCTGTACCCCAGCCCCTTCCCCCGCACTGTGCTCAATTGCAGCTCCTGCACACCGAGGCTTCACTGCTCACCTGCCACAACTGGTGTGTCCAACAACATGCCTGTGTGAGCTCCAACTCCAGGGTGCCGCTCAGCATGGCACGGCAGGTCTCCGGTCGGGGACGGTGTCTTGATACCACAATGGAAGGCGTCAGAAAGGCCAGAGCATCAGCACTGGTTGAGCACCTGCTGCGAGCTTTTTCGTGCAACTAACTCAGTGTCTGAAAAGGGAGAAATAATATAATGGTGGAAATCTCTTAAGGTAAATGAAGGTTTATTTCAAGCTTAAGAGAGAACACCAGTTGAGTGCATCCTTCCTTCTTGAAGTACGATCTATCAACTGTTAGTGGTAATCGTGGTTCAAAGAGGAGTTGGAGTGCACGAGAATACACAATGGTAAATAATAGTATATTATGCCAACGTTCACATACAAAGGAACAGAGCGCATGCTAGAAGGATAATGTGCGCGTGCAATGCAGTTGGGCAAGCCTGTGTGGATGTACAGTTAGTAATCAGCTCATTACAGTGCCCCAAAAGCCAATGCCACGTGTCTGTAGGGCAGCGCTGCCCGCTGGCTCAGGCCTACAGTACGGTCCAGCAGGTCCTTAAAATGAGAGAGAGATGTGACTGAATGAGGTCAGAAATCACATCATTACACACCGCAACATTGCCTGTTTGCACATGTGCACCCAGGCTGATGCACCCCATCCCTTCTGCCACACCGCGCTCAATTGTAGACCCTGTGCACGCAGGCCCCACTGCTCGCCTGATGTCATTCGTTTGTGTCCAAACACGACAGCCAGCAGGGTTCACAATTCAGATGTAGTTTTGATTGCCAGGATGATGTACACCTCATGGATCCCTTTTTTTTATTGAGCATTGTGATATGCGAGGTGGATGCGGCCATATCACCTGAAGCAGTGTGGAAGAACTGGGACATGTGGCGTTGTCGTTATCCTATTTATACATACGCAAAGTGGGCTGGGCTTGCGTACGTCAGGCCAGCGTAGGCGTGTGAATAATTATTCCGGGGACCTGGGTGTTGTTCAGTTCCTGCCTGGGCAGGAAGTGTACTTATGTGTGTGTCCCTGTTGCAGTTTTGACATCGCACAATCCGCAATTTACATTAATGTAACATGTACCGGGAGGACTGCAACTATCGCTAATGAGATGCTGTCCGAAAACATTGCATGGACAACATCACATGTCGTTGTCAAGCTTGTGGATATGCGCAGACACGCATGTCAATGGTGTGCGGTATTATTGAAAGTGTTGCTATCGTGAAGCGCACACATGTGAATGTGCTCAGATAGAGGAAGGATCAACAGTGAGGCTCCGTCATACACAGTGATAACGCTCATTACAGTCAAGGAATGCATGTCAAACGTGAATCTGAAAGTCTCACATATGACACACTACTATACTGGTAAAGCCTGACAACAGAGCATAGTGCAACACCAATCTACGTATTACGCTTTACTGTTTGTCACATGTGATCTAGGATGTGCACTCTGCCGGTGGCTGATGATACCCCTTCGAGCCACTAATACCCAGACCGAAAGGCAGCACAATAATACGCACACACGCACACCAGGGGCATCGTGTAACACACATTTGTTTTTTGATGTAACTTTTCAGATGCATGGCTATCACACATGGAAGGCTACTGTACAGAGCATGATTATTGATCGAGATGATCGTTGCATGTTGTGTGTACTATAAGATATGTGTACACAGCAAAAAAGTTTTCAAAAAAGCTCTGTAAGCAGAAGAGGTGTTTCTCATCAAACGGTGTAGAGAGAATGACTAAAATGGGTGGGGTCCTCCAACTGTTACTATGGGAAATGTTATGAACCAATCAAAAGCTTTTTTGTAAGGTCACATGGCAAGCACGCACATGGCGCGCAAGGAGGCCGCACCCGACGCGATTTTGTGAAAATATATTTACCATAATATAAGTTTATTACAGTTAGAAATATATAAATGTGGACAATATTTTAGATTATCGCTTGCTCATACACTTTAAACTTATTTAGATATAGTTTTGAGACATAAAAAAATAAATGAGGGAATGGCGTACCCGGCGCGATACCATACGTCTATGACGTAATACAGGACGTGGCAGCGTGCACTCGTCGCATACGGAACGCGCAGCCGGCGCGAACCTATACGTAGATGATGTAACACGCGTATTGGTACCGCACAGCTGTCGCATACCAAACTAGGAGCTGGCGCGACCTTATATGTATATGATGTTAGGCGGGACATGGTGCTACGAAGCCGTTGGATAAGAAATGCGCATCCATAACGAGCTCCGCATAGCCCCACTACATGCCGCCCGCCTCCCGCCCGCCCTCATTTTAAAATAAGTTAAACTATTTTAAAAATAAGAGAAAATGACTTACCTGCGGTGCGGCATCCCGGGGCTCCCTCTTCCTCGTTGACTGCAACTTCTTCTCATAAATGGGCATGCGTGGACACCTGCGCTTGTGCATTTCACGCGATAAATGCGCATGCGCGGGCATCCGCGCATGCGCATTTGTGAGAAGAAGTTGCCGTCAATGAGGAAGAGGGAGCCCCGGGACGCCGCACCGCAGGTAAGTGGGTAGAAGGGTGCCTTCAAGGGATTTATTCTACAGTTTAATTAGAGTTATTTCGATTATTAATTGGAGGTAGGTTAATTATATACCTACAGTTTTATTTGCGATCACTTTTTTATTGCTAAATGAAATCAATTAGCCTGAATCGTAGTTAAAAAGAGTGCGAATCAATCATCACATATTCACATAAATGTAATCAATCAACAAAAGAAAAGGAGAAGAAGGAAAAGAAGCAAACAGGTGTATATGTAGGAAGTTAAATTTATGTTCAAATTTCAAAAGGGTACTTCAATTAGTTTTACATTGGAAGGAAATAATTCATTTCTTCATGCCTTCACTTTAACAATTATCAAACACTTTTTCACAGAGAATACAATTATTATGTTGGAAAACAGTGTGAATGTCGACGTTTCGGTCTCTAGATTTTCTTTGGTAAGACCATCCTCAGGACAATTTTATTTAAACAGTTGACCCCTAGTAGAATAGAAAAAATATCTTAAGAAAATAAAATTCAAAAATCAACACCCAAAACAGTAAAATCTTTCTCCTAAAAAACATATAGCAATTTCTTATTCACAAATCTCAAATATTAATCTTCACATTTATCAAGACTTAATTCATTTATATTGAGAACAAACATTATTTGCAGGAACAGATTATATCTTTTTATTTAATCAATGTTAAATATTTGGTATTTTTGCTCTCTTCGGCTAATGCAATATTTGGTTAATTCCCATTGAGTGAGTTTTAAAGAACATCACCCATAACCGAGATTTTATCAATTAATGCCTGTTTTAGATGCAAATTATTGGCAGCAATCACTATTACACGTTATTAATTGTGTGTTATTGGTTGTGCCATGATGAGCATCATAATGTACATGATCAAGTATTCTTACTATCAATATCTTGTTTTGGTTATCTCTATTCACATCTGTCTAAATCAATAATTATGCGGATAAGGCCTTTGTGTAGTCGGCCAGTGTAAAAATACAATTCGTTATTGTCCTTCTGAAAAATATCTACCTTGATGTTTCGGCTTTATGTCAATAAAAGACTCCAACTGTTACCTTTCGTTCATTCAGAGATATTGTGGTGTTGGTCGTCTGTAATAAGAACACACAAAATATCAATCCTATCAATATATGTGGTAGTGTGGAAGTATGACACATAATTATTTTGATGGCTTCCTTGAAAGAGTTGATTACCAAATAGCTTATTTGGTGAGGTCTTAATCTTACAGCGATTTAGATTGTCAAAATATCGCTGAGGATTTATGTTTCATTTTCAGCTAATCCCGTAGTTAGACATATCAGATAAAATGTGCAAGTAAAATCAATTGTGGATAAACCTCTGAGTATATTTGTGACAAAACCGAATGAAAAACGCATTACATACGAGGTGGTAGACATCACAGATGTACTTTAAAGATATAAAAAGAAAATGCATATCCGATGTCTGGTCTGGGATATGTAACGCTTTACCGCGTACAGCACACCCACTTCAGTGTGCGTGTTTGCAGACTTTGTGCTGCGGAATAAACAGTGATAACGGACTAGGGAGCACATATTAACTATAGGCAGTTCTTCTTAAGTGGCATCTGGTTTAATCTAAGAGCTGGAAATATTTCTAAAAGTGTACAGGGAATTACGTGTTATAGGCCTGGTTTGCAATTTAGTAAAAACATACCTCAAATCAATGATAATTTCTTTAATCAATAGATATTCTCGTGGGGCATTAAATCACTGATCCATTGTTGCCCAATAGTTGCGTAGTTCTCTAATCAAACGTATTTGAATAGTTGTGTAGACGCCCCTGTGTTAATCTACAAAGTAGATATCAAAGCATGTAATTTAGTGTGGAGAAAGTAGATACTCAACTTAATCAACTCAGTCTTCTACCGTCAATGATATAACGCTTGCAGCCTACCTGAGGTCTACTATCGCAGTGTGAATCAGGTTCCAATGCTCGAACGGCGAAACAACTTTTGTTGTGAGCCAGCCTCTTTATGCTGATTAGACAGCAAAAGCGGACTAAAAGATGTATGTCAGACAAGGAGGATGTTAAACGTCGGCCATCTTTAAAAGGGGAAGTTATCTATATTTTGTTAATTGGAGGTCTTGAGTCCCAACATATACTGCAAGTGATTTATAATATTTGCATTGTTCATATATAATACTAAGAATGATCTTATGTAGAATTAAACTGAATTGTCTGGATGGAACTTTGATCTTTAACGTTAGCCATAATAATGGTTAAAATTCATAGACACAATGCAGAATGCAAATAAATTGTGGTTGTTAAATAAAGTTATGTCAAGTCAAAGATCAAAACAACAAGTTTGACAGGGGCATCCTTCTCAGAGATAAGTGTCCTGTCCAATTGTGGTACACCGTGGGAGTTTTGAGGGGATCGAGGAGATTTACCCAGCCTTATATATAGTTTTGTAATGATGCTTAGTTGGATATTTTTCGTTCTAAAACCAACAAGTTACAGCTGTACATAATCGAGCATATAGGACTGCCTATACAAATCCAAAGTATGAACACATTAATTATCTTGTCATCTCAGTTATGAACCATTGGTGCTGTGAATCATTGAACATACAAGACTGCCTCAAGGGTATATTGGGTCATCCACTGGTCTTATCGCACCGCAGGTAAAGCATTTTACTTAGTTTAATATTCTTTAAATTATTTTAAAATGAGGGCGGGCGGGTGGCGGGTAACGGGCAGCTCTGCTTCGCACTGGTGTGTGCGTAGCGCTGCCTGCTACGCCTACTTCATAAACCGCGAAGCAGGCAGCGCTACGTACACTCCGTGAGCTCTACACCCGGGTTTAGTCGTAGGCCTTCACGCAATTAACAAGCATTTGCAATGCAATAGGTCTCGCATTTACACAAGTTTGAGCTATTGACAATGCAAATAACAATGCCTTTTCTTTTTGTTTTCGTTTTTAAAACATCAATAAAAGGCATTGTCATTTACAATGCCAATAGCTTAAACTTGCGTTAATGCGAGACCTATTGCATTGCAAATGCTTGTTCATTTGGACATGGCACACATACTTATGTTTCTTTTTCCTCTTGCAGGTTTTGTACGCTGCTTCCGGAGGAGTCCCACCCACTTCTTTCATGTTTTACGAATAAAGTTACTTTTCCATTTATTTGTGTTATTTTAATAAAAGGTATTATTTTACCAATAAATAAGTGTGTGTATGGGTCTTCTTCTTCTGACAACACTTGTCTGTAGTTTATTCTGAAAATCAGCGGTTGATAGTAGGTTATGAGGAAAAACATTTTTTATTTTGCGGTGCACCTAGCAAATAAAAACCAACAGACTATTACATAAATGAAGCCTGGGTAATTCTACAACGGCAAGGGTTCTATGAGTATCACTTTATAACACCATGAGTACTGCCCGTGTGATTTCAGAACCAATAAGGCGCTGCCTAGGGCCACCGAGGCTTCAAGGACTGGCGAGGCCCACCCTGCATATTTAAGTAAAGCCCCGGAGGTTGCCAATCCCCGGTCTTGAGTTGGCTTCGAAGCCCCCCAAACAATTCGTAAACAATACCCGGGGAGGTGTCGAACCCCTAGTGTGCAAAACGTCTCTGTGCCCTCCCGCACCTAATTTACATGTGAGATTAAGGTCCCCAGTGCTGCAGACACCCCGCAGTATAATAATAGGATTGGCCCCGGAACATTACCCATCAGTGGGCTCATTTAAATGAACGGATGAGACCCCGCTTAATTTATTTTTCCTCCATTTTTACTTTTGCTTTATTGAAGCGATACGATGTTTTCCTCCTCTCGCTTCAACAAGGCAAACAAGAATTTACTATCACAGAGTGGAAGCAATGCTCCTGCCCTGTAATAGAAAACATAAATGTCCCGCGGAGGCACACCCCGGGACATTGTATGACCTGCGCCTGGGAGGTGGCGCTCCATAGGGCCATGATGCATTGGTTAATGCATAACTACAGAATTAGTATAAACGCATACTAACACTACTTGCACACGTGTAGTACAGCAACCAGAGTGTAGTGAAGAGGCAGAGGAAGCCCAAAATCAAAACATATAAATCCTACCAGAGGTAGGATCACATAGTTCGATCAGCCGACGACCCTGGGATGAGTAGAAACAGCTTCACCAAGAAAACAGATCTTCAGCAGAACGCAAGCAAACTCAAAATCGTGGTGTGTGCTGCCTTCTTTTTACCTTCTCCCGCTCGTCGCCAAATTTATGTAGTGAAGAAGAAGACAGTAGTGGATCCGATAAGTTGATTTATTGCAGGAAAAGAAGACAGCTTAAACAGCCACCAACAGGATCAGACAGCAAGGCAATCATCTTCTCCAGCACCGTGTACAAACTCCCCAAGATTCCCCTCATGACAGCCCTACATTCTAACATTACATACTTACATTATAGTAGCACTACATACTAACATTGTACTATGACTTACATTGGAATACTACACAGAGCACATGACTTCACAGCAATGAGCTCATGGTTTCATCCACGAGTCTGGAGACCGGTAGGGGTGAGTAGTTCGCTTCCCACTCCCTCTATTGTATAAACATCAACTAACACTGCTTCCATAGGTAGGGTACAGCGTCCAGAGCACATCACTTTACAGCAATGAGCTCACGGTTTAATCCCCGAGTCTGCAGACCAGTAGGGGTGAGTAGTTCGCTTCCCACTCCCTGTATAGTATAAACGCATACTAACACTACTTACACAGTTATACTACAGCGGCCAGTATGCTACAGCGCCCACAGCCCATCATTTTACAACAATCAGCTTGGCTTGATCCCCGACTCTTCACACCGGTAGGCGTGACTACTTTGCTTCCCACTTCCGGTATAGTATAAACGCACGGTAGAGGTCAATAGTTCGCTTCCCACTCCCTGTATGGTATAAACACCTACTAACACTACTTCCACAGGTATGCTACAAACACCAGAGCACATCACTTTACAGCAATGACCTCATGGTTTAGGCTCTCGGTTTCATACCCGAGTGTAGCAGCATCTCATCTCAGCACCATGTCACTCTGAGCAACACCGCACTCTCAGTCCGGTAGGAGTGACTACTTCGCTTCGCACTCCTGCACAGAGGTTACAGTGCTCCTATCCTCCTGTTTCCTACTCTTTTTGCCCTTTTTCCCCCTTACTCCTTTCAACAGAATCACAAAATAGCTTCCAGCACTTCCTAGTTGCAACCGCTCGCACCACTCTCAGCCAATAAGCAGCAAGCTTGTGCTCGTAACGCCTCAGCCAATCAGATGGCAGAATTCCCAAATATCGAAATCTGTAAATTTCGATATCTCTCCAAAACTACTAAACGTATTTACACCAGATAAACAAAGGCGTGCTTTCTAGACCAAGACCCTTCTCCCTGCCAAATTTGGGTTAATTCTGTTCACCCGTTCGACCTGTAGCCTTGTCTAAAGTTTACTATGGAAATTAACATGGAGAAAACATGTTTTGGGACCCCCTTTTTTCTCAGCTCCCCCTTGACGAATCACCCCCAAACTTTCAACATAGGAGCTGATATGAACAAAGAATTAGTTTGGCAAATTTCATGAAGATTCATCAAACAACGCCAAAGTTATAAGCAAAACAAAAAATGCTCTTCCTATGGAAACTTGGTCCTAACTATAACTACCTACTGGCGACCGCCAGTAGATAATGTATATATATATATTTATATATATATTATCTACTGGCGGTCGCCAGTAGATAGTTATAGTTAGGACCTATTTTCCATAAGAAATTCACAATATTCTATTCCTAATAACTTTGGCGCTGGTTGACGAAACCGTGAAATTTTCAAAACTGGTGGGGCGCTCCGGTCCGCTCCAATCCTGTAAGTCTCAGGGTGATTCGTCAAGCGGGGGCCGAGAAAAAAGGGGGTCCCAAAACATGTTTTCCCCATGCAATTTTCCATAGGAAACTTTAGTCGCAGCTACAGCCCTAACTGTTGAATAGAATTACACCAAATTTGGCAAAAAGGTAGCCCTTGGTTCAGAGAGTAAATGGTGTAAATCCGTTCAGTAGTTGCTGAGAAAATCAAAATTAAAATCAGATATATATCTATGGCCGCGCAGGATCCGCGCACCCTCCTGATGACAAGCTGAATGCTAATTGGATGTCAACACTCCAAACCAGGAAGTGTTGGCAGCCATCTTGTGCCTCGGTAGAACCGAGGCAAAAGAAAGCAGAAAAAAACTCGCAAAAAACGCAAAAAGGGGGCAGGGTAGAAACACCCTGACCCCCTAGGCCTGCTTTTATTTCTAAAAAATCGTGAAAATCCACGCAGGGTGCGTGGATCCTGCCGATAAAAAAAAAACAAGCGCGGATCTCCGCGCTTCCTTGGTAATTAGCCCCCCGGGGGCCAATTCCTGGGGGCAATATTGTTTATGTAAAGGGGGGCCCAGAGGGGCCCCCCAGCCCACGAGGGCCGCCACCACCCCGGGGCTTTTTTTTCAATTATGTGCCGGGGGCTCTCAGGCCCCCCCAGCCCCGTGGCCCGCCACCCCACATGGGCTTCTAAAAGTAATGGGTGGGGGGCTCAATGACCCCCCCAAGACCCGGGGACTGCCACCCCCGGGGATTTAAAAAAATATGTCGGGGAACCTCGGGGACTGCCACCTACTGGGCTTATAAATATATGGGTGGGGGGCTCAAAGGTCCCCCCAAGCCCCGGGGACCGCCACCTCCGGGGCTCTAAATATTTAAATTGGGGGGTTGTCACGCCCCCCAGCCCCGAGGACAACCACCCCCCAGGGCTTTGTAGATTGTGGGAGGGGGACGCGTGGCCCCCCTCCTGGAGCCTTTCATGGCCCTGGGGACGACCAGTCCCCAGGGCCGGCTCCTGCAGTGTTCCGGGGTGCCCACCCCTGGGACACTGTAGTTTGCTATGGCAGGGCGGGAGCCTCGCAGCTCCCGCCCTGCCATAGCAAACTTGGTTTGAATTTTGAAAGAGAGAGCAGGAAAACCTGCTCTATCCCAGGGACCCTCAGGATTGAGGAGGAATTAATTCCCCAACTTAAACCGCCACAGGGTGTGTTTGCAGACATGTCACTTCAAGCCACGCCCCCTTCGATCACCACTGTGCAAACATGCCCCGTGGCGCGTTTTAATTTGGGGGATTAACTCTCTTTTAATACTGAGGGCCAACTAGACCAACAGGTATCTCCAGTATGCGCCAGGGAGCTGTGTTGCAGACAGGTGTTCAGAGGCCACGCCCCTTTTTACACCTTTCTGGAACGCAGCTCTGTGGCGCTTACTGGAGGTACCTAGTGGGCTAGTTTGACCCTAGGGACCCTTAGGATTCAAGGGGACTTAATCTCTCAACTTAGAACGGCCACAGGGCTCGTTTACACAGTGGTGAAGGGAGGGGACGGGGCCTGAGGTGACGTGTGCAAACACGCCCTGTCGCACATTTTAAGTTGGGGAAATAATTCTCCTTCAATCCTAAGGGACCCTGGGGGCCAAATAGCCCACCAGGTGCTTCCAGTCAGCGCCACTGCGCTGCGTTGCAGAGAGGTGGTGCAGGCTGTGCCCCTTTTTACACCTCTCTGCAATGGTGCTTACTGGACGTACCTAGTGGGTTAATTTGGCCCTAGGGACCCCCAGGAATCAAGGGGAGTTAATCTCCCAACTTAAAACGGCCACAGGGCGTGTTTACACAGTGGGGAAGGGAGCGGACTGGGCCTGAGGTGACGTGTGTAAACACGCCCTATGCCACATTTTAAGTTGGGGAAATAATTCCCCTTCAATCCTGAGGGCCCATGGGGGCCAGCTAGTCCACCAGGTGCTTCCAGTAAGCGCCACTGTTCTGCATTGCAGAGAGGTTGTCCAGGCCGTGCCCATTTGCTCTGCAACGCAGCTCTGTGGTGCTGACTAGATATACCTGATGGGCTAGTTGTAACCAAGGGACACTCAGGATTCAAGGGGACTTTATCCCCCAAAATAAAACGGCCACAGGGCGTGTTTGCACACGTCAGCTCAGCCCCCACCTCCCTTCACCAGTGTGCAAACACACCCTGTGGCGCGTTTTTAGAGGTAGTTTTAATCCCCCTGCCCTATTATATACTTGGGGCTTACAGAGGAGGTCATGCTAATAATAGGGGTACCCCAACGCATAGTGTTCCCTAGTGTATTTAGGTGTTTTAACTGTATTCTAAGTGTCTTTTAGCATAGCACTGGCTCTAGGACTGGTTAGTCAGAGTCAGTTACCACCAGTACCCATCTGAAAAAGTTGAGGGTACAGGATGATTTTGCAACAAAGACTCTTTCTGCTCCTCTGTTTGCTCTTTCTGCATGTCTTCCTTCTTTCTGCACTTTTCTTCGTGTTTGAGGACTTCTGTTGCTTCTTTCTGCATTTCATTTTCTTCTTTCTGTGTGTTTTTTCTTCTTTCTTCATGTGTCCTACCTCTGTAGGCATAGTTAGAAACTAGCATTTAAAAAAGCTTTGAAATTCACTTAAAACACCATAGGTTTCAGTTACACTAAAGTTAGAAATTAGCATTTAAAAAACCTTTGAAATTCACTTAAAAAACCATAGGTTTCAGGCACGTTATAGTTAGGAATTAGCATTTTAAAAATCTTAGAAATTCACAGAAAAAACCCTAGGTTTCAGGGGTGTTATAGTTAGCTGGACATTTCACTCGTACAAAACCATTGAAATTCCACCGTTATAGTTAGTTCAGCTAACTATAACTCTCGCGCCCGCAATGCACTGCTGATGGCGTCACATATTACATCACTCATGACATGGTCAGTGACATCACTGATGACATCTCAAATGACATCACTGATGACATCACTGATGACATCATCCTTGTGATAGAGTGGCAGACCTCCTCTCACCCTAATATAACCTTTGATTCACACATTCAAAAATAGAAACTAAATTTTCAATAAAATGGACATACCAATGCCAGTTACAATAACCTATTCAGTAATTCCAATATCTAGATACACATCCACTCATTCACCAACAGTCCTATATAGTCACTCATACCTGTACTCACTCTTCATATGAACTCATACACCTATACATCCTGTTACACACCGCCACTCATTCATAGTTACTCACACACATAGTCACTCATGCTAATAAAGAATCAAACATCCATTTACTTTCATATACAGTTATACACACACCACTACACTTACTGGTACAGAAATGTACACATAATTACTCTCTTAAACAATCACTTATAGAAACACATAATTATTTATACAGGAACTCTTCCAATCTCTCACTCTCACATATACTCACTTATATACACCAATACTCACATATACTAGTTTAAAACATATGTAGTTACTCATAAAGACACTATTGAGACAGTCATTCACTCACTAACACACCCATACACACACTCATCCACCCATACAGTCCTGCACACATGCTGTCTTCAACACATACAAACAGTGAGACACTCATTCATGCATCTATGCGCTAAGTAATACCCCCACCGAACCATACAGACACTCACACACTCATACTGATACTCAAAAAATCAACTAATAAACCATATAGACACTCATGTAGCTACTCACCAACCCATGCAGCCATTTATACACAAAGTGAGAGACTGATACAGATATTTACAGATTTAAAGATTACTCGCTAACCCATGTATTCACTAAGATACACTTAATAAGTCAGTTATACAAACAATTTTACAAAAAACAACATCCATTTAGACACTTATTTACCCATTTATTCTTCCATCGACCTTGAAATATACATATATAAAAAATATTTGATTTTCAGAAAGACACACATTCACTGGATGATGTCATCAGTGATGTCATCAGTGATGTCATCAGTGATGTCATTTGAGATGTCATCAGTGATGTCACTGACCATGTCATGAGTGATGTAATATGTGACATCATCAGCAGTGCATTGCGGGCGCGCGAGTTATAGTTACCTGAACTAACTATAACGGTGAAATTTCAATGGTTTTGTACGAGTGAAATGTCCAGCTAACTATAACACCCCTGAAACCTATAGTTTTTTTCTGTGAATATCTAAGGTTTTTTAAATGCTAATTCCTAACTATAACGTGCCTGAAACCTATGGTTTTTTAAGTGTGTATATATACATATATATATATATTCACTGAAAAAACCATAGGTTTCAGGGGTGTTATAGTTAGCTGGACTTTTCACTTGTACAAAACCATTGAAATTCCCCCGTTATAGTTAGTTCAGCTAACTATAACTCGCGCGCCCGCAATGCACTGCTGATGACGTCACATATTACATCACTCATGACATGGTCAGTGACATCAATCATGACATCACTGATGACATCTCAAATGACATCACTGATGACATCACTGATTACATCATCCAGTGAATGTCTGTTTTTCTGAAAGAAAATTAAATATGTTTTATATATGTATATCTCAAGGTCGATGGAAGAATAAATGGGTATATAAGTGTCTAAATGGATGATTTGTTTTTGAAAAATTGATTGTGTAACTGACTGATTAAGTGTATCATAGTGAATACATGGCTTAGTGAGTAATGTTTAAATATGTAAATATCTGTATCAGTCTCTCACTTTGTGTACAAGTGGCTGCATGGGTTGGTGAGTAGCTACATGGGTGTCTATATAGGTTATTAGTTGGTTTTTTGAATATCAGTCTGAGTGTCTGCATGGTTCGGTGGGGGTATTACGTAGTGCATAGGTGCATGAATGAGTGACTCACTGTTTGTATGTGTTGAAGACAGCATGTGTGCAGGACTGTATGGGTGGATGAGTGTGTGTATGGGTGTGTTAGTGAGTGAATGACTGTCTCAATAGTGTCTTTATGAGTAACTACATATGTTTTAAACTAGTATATGTGACTATTGGTGTATATAAGTGAGTATATGTGAGAGTGAGAGATTGAAAGAGTTACTGTATGAATAAGTATGTTTCTATAAGTGATTGTTTAAAAGACTAAGTATGTGTAAGTTTCCGTAGAAGTAAGTGTGGTGGTGTGTGTATAACTGTATATGCAAGTAAATGTATGTTTGATTCTTTATTAGCATGAGTGACTATGTGTGTGAGTAACTCTATGGATGAGTGGCATTGTGTAACAGGATGTATAGGTGTATGAGTACATATGATGAGTGAGTACATGTATGAGTGACTGTATAGGACTGTTGGTGAATGAGTGGATGTGTATGTGGATCTTAGAATTACTGAAGAGGTTGTTGTAACTGGTATTGGTATGTCCATTGTTTTGAAAATTTTAGTCTCTATTTTTGAATGTGTGTATCAAAGGTTATATTAGGGTGAGAGGAGGTCTGCCACTGTATCACAAGGATGATGTCATCAGTGATGTCATCAGTGATGTAATATGTGATGTCATAAGCAGTGCATTGCGGGCGCGCGAGTTATAGTTAGCTGAACTAACTATAACGGGGGAATTTCAATGGTTTTGTACAAGTGAAAAGTCCAGCTAACTATAACACCCCTGAAACCTATGGTTTTTTCAGTGAATTTCTGAGGTTTTTTAAATGCTAATTCCTAACTATAACGTGCCTGAAACCTATGGTTTTTTCTGTGAATTTCAAAGGTTTTTAAAATGCTAATTTCTAACTATGCCTACAGAGATAGGACATGTGAAGAAAGAAGAAAAAATGCACAGAAAGAAAAAAAGAAATGCAGAAAGAAGCAACAGAAGTCCTCAAAGACGAAGAAAAGTGCAGGAAGAAGGATAACGTGCAGAAAGAACAAAAAGAAGAGCAGAAAGAATCCTTGTTGCAAAATCATCCTGTACCCTCAACTTTTTCAGACGGATACTGGTGGTAACTGAGTCTGACTAACCAGTCCTAGAGCCAGTGCTATGTTAAACGACACTTAGAATACAGTGAAAACACCTACATACACTAGGGAACACTATGCGTTGGGGTCCCCCTGTGATTAGCATGACCTCCTCTGTAAGCCCCTAGTATATAATAGGGCAGGGGGATTAAAACTACCTCTTAAAACAGGCCACAGGGCGTTTTTGCACACGTTAACTCAGGCCCCGTCCCCTCCCTTCACCACTGTGTAAACACGCCTGTGTCCGTTTTTAGTTGGGAGATTAAGTTCATTTGAATCCTGAGGGTCCCTAGGGTCCAACTAGCCCACTAGGTACCTCCAGTAAGTGCCACAGAGCTGCGTTGCAGAGAGGTGTAAAAAGTGGCACAGCCTGGACCCCCTCTCTGCAATGCAGCTCAGTGGCGCTTACTGGAAGCACTTGGTGGGCTAGTTAGCCCCCAGGGGCCCTCAGTATTGAAGGGAAATTAAATCCCCAATTTAAAACGTGCCATAGTGCGTGTTTGCACACGTAACCTCAGGCCCCGTCCCCTCCCTCCACCACTGTGTAAACGCGCCCTGTGGCTGTTCTAAGTTGAGATATTAAGTCCCCTTGAATCCTAAGGGTCCCTAGAGTCAAACTAGACCACTAGGTACCTCCAGTAAGCGCCACAGAGCTGCGTTGCAGAGAGGTGTAAAAAGGGGCTTGGCCTCAGAACACCTGTCTGCAGCGCAGCTCCCTGGCGCATACTGGAGATGCCTGTTGGGCTAGTTGGCCCTCAGGGACCCTCAGTATTGAAGAGGAATTACTTCCCCAACTTACAACTCGCCAGGGGGCGCGTTTGCAGAGTGCTGCAAGGACGGGGGTGGTCTCCGGCACGATGCCAGTCTTTTATTTATTTTAAGTTTTTTAAGAAGGGGGGCTGTGTGGTTCCCCTTCTTATTCTAATTTATTGGCCCCTGATGACCCCATCCCCTAGGGCCTGTCTCCTAATTATATTTTATTACCCCAATCCCCAGGGCCGGCCACTGTTTTTTATTATTTTTAAAAATATATATTTATAGACACACCTAGGACATGCTGGACAAACCGTACGTACCTATCACCATGACGATTTGAGTGATATTCATTAAAAGGCGACTATGCACACAATGAATCCACGTGGAATGTATTTACACCACTAGTGAAGCTCTGACATGTCTGATGCCCTACCGTGCCTAATCCCGGTAGACACCCTTGTCGCTTCATGGATAGCTATTGACGGGCACATTTAATACACATGCACACCAAGCCATTCAAAGGGGATTCGACAAAAATTCGACCAAAACTATGTAAGAAACCCCCCTCACGGTTAATAAAACACACATCCACTGCCGGATGTGTAATACTTTTTATTTTACTCTCTGGAAAGGGGACGAACATCACTTGAGAGTCACAGCGCGCTCCTGGCAGAGCCCAATGCTGTGTTACACCCACCATTGCCTGCCGAGTGCCACACACCTCTGTGTTGTATTCCACCAGCTAGTGCATATGCTATGACACTCTCTAGCCCATGTGCACTGTAACACCACCCCGTGAATATGTCATGCCACACTTGTCTTCGCACGGGTTATATTGCCCCATCTAACGTGCCTTCCTCGATGCCTATGTTATAACGCACAGTGCTATGCCATACATATTACAATCTGGGATCCATATCTTTGTCACAGTGCATATGCAACGTTACACTCCCCAGCACATATTTTATATTACAACTTTAGAGACTAGTTAGGTTACACAACACTGCCCTGTGCATATTACACTCCAAGGCGCACATCGCATAGCACGCGCTAGTGCCTGTGCTATCTCGCGCTCTCCAATGAATCTGTCATTGTGCACAATGTATTGCATATTATATTTCACGCCCGGTTCATCTTATATCACACTTTTTGGTGCATAGTATATACCATACACTATATCTAGTTTTCATTTTCAATCGTGCTCTCAGAACTATTTTCTATATAACACTCTGTTCACCTACCCTTTTCACGGGCATTACATTTTGCGATAGGGGGTGGAGGGTCAGGGGGTGTTTCTGCCAAGTGAGCCCGGAGTCACAGTCACAAACGTCCTCTTCTTCCTGAATAAAAGTGAGATTATGCTGCATACTTGTTCATATTTTAAGTAGTTCGCACAGACACACGTTTTAAAAACAATAAAGTTCCTAATACCCGCCTTCTCTGAACAGTTAGCTTGCTGCCCCATCCCCCTCCTCCCTATCCTCTGTTGTGTGAATCCATGGACTAGCCTCCTCCCTCCTGCCATGCATGGTCTGATGTGCTGCCACTGCCCTCAATTTAGTATGATGTACCAGTCCCCTCCTCCTGCCCTCCATTTCCCAATTCTATGCCCCATCATTGACCTCCTGCTTAAACTCTGTGCTTAGCTTGCTGCCCCTATTCTCCTTCCCCCTGCCCTCCGATGTCTTTGTGCATGCCCCTGCTCCATCCTTTTTGCCCAGCATGTTCCATGGACCTGCCACTCCTATCTACTCTGAGTGTTCTGTTGAGCTGCCACTCCCCTCCCACCTGCCTAGCATTGTCAGATGACTGTAACCTGTCCCTGCCACCTCCACCCTGCCTGTCCACATGCCATGCTCCTATCCTCTTCCTCCTGTCCTACATGGTCCATTGTACTGCCACACCCTTCTGCCCTCCCTGGTCTGTTGTGCTGCAACTGCTCCTCCTGCCTGCCCCGTGCGGTCTGTTGTGAGGCCCCTTCCCCTGAACTTTCTTGTCTGTGCACAGGTCCTGACCCTCCCTTCTATCCTCCATCGTCCTTTGTGCATGCCCCTGCACCCTCCTTCTTGCCCATCATAACCATTGTGCTGCCACTAACCCTCCCACTTGCCATGCATGGTCTTCTGTGCTGCCATGGCCCCTCCCACCTTCCCTGTGTGGTCAGTTAGCTGCCCCTGACCTCCTCCCACCTTCCCTCCATGGTCTGTGTGTATGCCATCACAGTCTCACTGTTGCTCTTCATGGTGTGTCTTGCTTCTAGTGCCCATCCTGCCTGACCTCCATGGCTATCTTGCTGCTCCTGCCCTGCCCCCTTGCCCCCAGGCCTCTGTTTACATGTGCAGACCCCTACTCTCTCCCTCCTGGCTTGTCTGTTCCATTGTAATGCCCCTGATCCGTCCCTCCTGCCCTTTATGGTCTGTTATGCTGCAGCTTTCTCTCCTGTCTGTCCATTATGGTCAGCTAGCTACCATTGCCTCTTGCCCCTCAGTTCTCTGTTGTCCATGTGCATGGTCCTGTCCCCTCCCTCTTGCTTTCTATGGATTGTTGTGCTGCACTCCCGTCCCGCATGCCGTGTGTGGTGTATTGTGCTGCTGCAAACCCTGATGCCTGCCCTGCAGGGTCAGTTTGGTGCACCTCTCCATGTCCCTCCTGTCCTCTGTTATCCAAGTCCATGTCCCTACCCCATTTCCTTCCATGATCAAATGTACCATACTTGCGAACATTTTGAACTTGGTAAGAGGGAGATTTTGAAAAAAAACTGGGGTATTGATTTTCCCCTTTGAGTTACATTGAAAAAGAGGAGATTGTAGACAGGAGACAGATCAAATTAAGCCCATTTGAGCTTAAAAACATTGGACGTTTCCTGGCTGAATCGGGTCTGTTGGCATGTATGGTTGTACTACCATTGCCTCTTCCTTCTGCCCACAATGGTCTATTACATTGCCACAGCCTCTCTTGCAAGTCCTGTATTGTTGGTTTGTTGCCCCTGCCCCCCTTTCCACTGCCCTCCATAGTCTGTTGTGCTGCCACGGCCCTTCCTGCCTGCTCAGTGTGGTTAAATTGTTGCCTTTGCACCCTCCTACCTGCCTTCAATTTTCAGAGTCCGTGCCCCTGGCCTCTGCCTCTCAACAGTATCCTAATGAACAACTAGATTGCTAACATTCTATATTTATTACAAAAGTGTGGAACGCCTGACGTCATCTTGATGTAATCAAAACTGTAATACCTAGAGCATTTCCTTTAGAAATTACATATATGAGAGGGTCTTATTGGCATCAAAATTATGGTTAGTGCTCTAAAAGACTAAAATAAGGACATA
Source organism: Triturus cristatus (assembly GCF_964204655.1). Taxonomy (NCBI): domain Eukaryota; kingdom Metazoa; phylum Chordata; class Amphibia; order Caudata; family Salamandridae; genus Triturus; species Triturus cristatus. Next base: position 524,342,833 of record NC_140583.1, read on the forward strand.
TTTTCTGAGTTTTCAAATAGCGACAAAGCACTTTTAAATTATTTGTTATCTTTATGTTTTTTTATCCAGTTGACCACTTGATTAAATGTTGCACTTAGGGGAGAGGATGTGGTGTTACTTCCAGAACTGCAGACTTTGCAACTGGGGAACCAGGTTGGAGTTTCTGCTTCAGCTCTGCATTCTGTGATTCTGGTCAAATCACTTAGTCTCCCCATGTCTACAACCAAAATGAATTTGTTCTTGTGTGATTTAACCAATGCTCATGTAAAGCACTCCAATACCTGACAAGTCTGCACTATATAACACTGCAAAAACACAAAATAATAAGTGTTTTGCACACTTCTGTCATTGGGCTATATTTGGGCTACATCTGGGTGATTTTGGGCTACATTTGGGCTCTTTTGTCTCCGGTGGCCATCTTGGGAGATTTATTTGTTATGAAGTTTCATAATTTCCTCATGTACTTCAGTCTCCTCAGTAGGAAATGCTTTCAGTTTTTTACTTTGTTTCCATCATGAAGGTATTCAGATATGTCACACATTTGCCATAAATTCTGAAAGTTAGCACTCTAGTTGCTCATTAGATCACTGTAGTAAAACTACTGTTCACCATGGAAGTCTGCTCCTGGTATTAAAAGTGCATGTTTCAGTCTGCATGTCAGAATTTGTTAATGAAATAGAAGAGGATTTGAGAAGTCACTCAAAATGTGCCCTCATTTTCTTTCTTCAGCATTAATCATAATTTCTATGGCAAAATGAACCCCCTCATTGTGTTCCTTTTTAAATTAAATGTTTTAAGTGTTACCAGTTTATTCCAATCAAGATGGCTTCAGGTGTGCCATACTTTTGTCATAATGAAGACAGTAAGTGCTCTAGTTGTTTTTAAGAACACTCTGGGACATTCTGTCATTGGGCTATACTTGGGCTACATCTGGGTGATATTTGGGCTACATTTGGGCTCTTTTGTCTCTGGTGGCCATCTTGGGAGACTTACTTGTTATGAAGTTTCCTAATTTCCTCATTTACTGCAGTCTCCTCAGTAGGAAATACTTTCAGCTTTTTACTTTGATTCCATGAAGAAGGCATTCAGATGTGTCACACATTTGCCATAAATTCAGAATGTAAGCACTCTTTTTGCTCATTAGATCACTGTAGTAAAGCTACTGCTCACCAGGGAAAACTGCTGCTGGTATTGAAAGTGCATGTTTCAGTCTGCATGTCAGAATTTTTTAATGAAATAAAAGAGGATTTCAGAAGTCAAAATGTGCCCTAGTTTTTCTTTCTGCAGCACTAATCATACTTTTTATGGAAAAATTAACCCCCTCATTTTGTTCCTTTTTAAATTAAATGTTTTAAGAGTTACCACTTTAATCCAAGCAAGATGGCTTCAGGTGTGCCATACGTTTATCATAAGTAGGACTGTTAGCGCTCTAGTTGTTCTTTGGGACACTCTGGGAAGCTGCAGTAGAACACAAAGGAATCAACTGACAGTCTCTGCCCTTGTTGGATGTACATGTTTTACTGAGAATGTAAGACTTCATTCTCACATGACTGAGAAAGATAATGTGAATTTACAGAAAATAAGCTCTCAGTTTAGCTTATAGATCACCTTCCAAAACTCTGTGGGAAAAGCATGAGAAAATATTTTTCTCTCAATCATGATATCCCAGCAGAAGGCTTTTTCACATGGTGAAATCACCTTAGAACATACCACAATTCCTAAAATGAGTATAGTACCATCAACGAATGATTTATAATGTAACTAAAGTCTTAAAACCTTCTATTAACTGCAATGCTTTTTAATGAGGTGCTATCATGTATATTGGTCCCAAGATGGCTGCCAACACTTCTTGGATGAAGTGCTGACAGCCAATCAGATCTCAGGATGAGATGTGTGGTTAGGCTCCGCCCACATATATATATGATTTTACTTTTGATTTTCTCAGGAACTACTGAACAGATTGACACCAGACCTGCAAAAGGCACTTCCCTGAGCTGAGGACTACCTCTCTGCCAAATTTCAAGTAATTCTGTTCAGCCGTTCGGGCTGTACCTTGGACTAAAGGTCCCTATGGAAAATTGCATGGGGAAAACGTGTTTTGGGACCCCCTTTTTTCTCAGCCCCCGCTTGACGAATCCCCCCGAGACTTTCAGGGTAGGAGTGGAGCGGAGCGCCCCACCTATTTTGAAAATTTCGCGAGGATTCGTCAACCGGCGCCAAAGTTATTCCAAATAGAATGTTGCGGATTTCCTATGGAAACACGGTCCTAACTATAACTATCTAATATATATATATATATATATATATATATATAATTTAATCGCCAAACGCCCTTGAGCTTAAGAGGTCACTCGACGATGTTCCTCCCATTCGGTTTCTGGCCTCTCAGCAGCTCAACAACCTGTTCCCCATTTCGTCACAGCCATGCCTGACGCGTTTCAAGGCCAATACGCCTCTTCCTCATGGGCTCTCTAACAGAAGCATCAATGACTCACCTCGACATTCAATTCATCTTTATTGAAATTTGCCGCCCTCAGTGGGCGTGGCTTACTTAGGTCACAAGCATGCTGGTATGCGTAGTCCATAGAGGTGAGTATTATTTTTAATCCTTAAGTAGGTTCAATGCTTCCGTTTTCATTTCGAGTTCATTGTGTCTCCTTTAGTAGGAAAGGGAATCACGGCCGGTGAGCTTTCATTTGCATATAGGAACATCGTGCCACATGAAAGGAAAAGTTCCCATCACAGCCTTTCTGTCGTGTAGAAATGGTGCTCCTCTCCACGGCCAGGGCAGCCGTGTAAACATTTAATCGCCAAACACCCTTGAGCTTAAGAGGTCACTCGACGATGTTCCTCCCATTCGGTTTCTGGCCTCTCAGCAGCTCAACAACCTGTTCCCCATTTCGTCACAGCCATGCCCGACTTAATCTCCCAACTTAAAACGCGCCACGGGGCGCGTTTGCACAGTGGTGAAGGTAGGGGGCGGGTCCTGAGGTGATACTGTGCAAACACGCACTGTGGCGCGTTTTAAGTTGGGGAATTCATTCCTCTTCAATCCAGAGGTCCCCTAGGGGCCAACTAGCCCACCAGGTACTTCCACTAAGTGCCACGGAGCTGCGTTGCAGAGTGTTGTAAAAGGGGCGTGGCCTCTGAACACCTCTCTGCAATGCAGCTCCCTGGCGCATACTGGAGGTACCTGGTGGGCTAGTTGGTCCCCAGGTGACCTCAGGATTGAAGAGGAATTAATTCTCCAACTTAAAACGTGCCAAAGGGCGTGTTTGCACATGTCACCTCAGGCCCCGTCCCCTTCCTTCACAATTGTACAAATATTCCTCTAAAATCAGCCGAACTATGAATTCCGATTTACTCACCTGTTATCAGGAGAGAACCCAGGGCTGCATCATTTAGACCAGCACTGACCCTGAAAAGTAATTCTAAGCATACTTACCAGTAACTTGTATTTCCTTCCATAGGAATCTATTGTGTGGTTTTCAGCAGAAAAGTTTCTAAGTGTCCATTTTTGAAACTTACAAATATTCCTCTAAAATCAGCTGAACTACGAATTCCGATTTACTCACCTGTTATCAGGAGAGAACCCAGTGCTGCATCATTTAACCCAGCATTGACCCTGAAAAGTAAGTCTAAGCGTACTTACCAGTAACTTGTATTTCCTTCCATAGGAATCCATTGTGTGGTTTTCAGCAGAAAAGTTTCTAAGTGTCCATTTTTGAAACGTACAAATATTCCTCTAAAATCAGCCGAACTACAAATTCCGAATTACTCACCTGTTATCAGGAGAGAACCCAGGACTGCATCTTTTAGCCCAGCACTGACTCTGAAAAGTAATTCTAAGCGTACTTACCAGTAACTTGTATTTCCTTCCATAGGATTCCAATGTGTGGTTAGCACCAGAAAAGTTTCTAAGTGTCCAATTTTGAAACGTACAAATATTCCTCTAAAATCAGCTGAACTACGAATTCCGATATACTCACCTGTTATCAGGAGAGAACCCAGTGCTGCATCTTTTAGACTAGCACTGACCCTGAAAAGTAAGTCTAAGCGTACTTACCAGTATCTTGTATTTCCTTCCATAGGAATCCATTGTGTGGTTTTCACCAGAAAAGTTTCTTAGTGTCCAATTTTGAAACCTACAAATATTCCTCTAAAATCAGCGGAACTACGAATTCCGATTTACTCACCTGTTATCAGGAGAGAACCCAGGGCTGCATCTTTTAGCCCAGCACTGACCCTGAAAAGTAATTCTAAGCGTACTTACCAGTAACTTGTATTTCCTTCCATAGGAATCCATTGTGTAGTTTTCACCAGAAAAGTTTCTACGTGTCTATTTTCACAAACTTAAAATATTCCTAAAAAATCGTCTGTATGAATTAAACACATTCTTTCAACTGTTTACAGGAGATTGGCCACTGCTGGATCCAGGATCCACCACTGAGTAAGAAAAATTAACGATAACACTACTTACCTGCTAAGTGAATCTTCTGCCATAGGATAACATTGGTGATTCTATGTGAAAAAATGTCTGTCAACTTTGAAAATACAATAATATTCCTTAAAAATAACTACTGTAACCAAAACGCTTTTACTCAACTGTTTACAGGAGATGTCCAAGGACTGAATCTAGGATCCAGTCCTTTGGTTAGAAAAGTAATCCATAAAGTAACTAATTGCGTTTGACTAGAAACTCACATTGAGCTCAATGTTGCATTGTGTTTGAAATTGTGTTGCCCATTGCAACAACTGTAACTACTGTACTTAAAAGTCTATTGCCTATTTGGAAAGTATTTAAACTAAAGTAATTCATTCTGAGAAAGTATATTTTGTATTGAAATGTATAATGTAATTATAATGTAATTAAATACATATATCTAAAAATAAATAGTTTAAAAAATGTAGTAAATCAGTATCAAAAAATATTGTTAGGAATTAGCATTTAAAAAACCTTTGAAATTCACTGAAAAAACCATAGGTTTCAGGCCTGATATAGTTAGGAATTAGCATTTAAAAAACCTTAGAAATTCACTGAAAAAACCATAGGTTTTAGGGGTGTTATAGTTAGCTGGACATTTCCCTCGAACAAAACCATTGAAATTCCTCCGATATAGTTAGTTGTACTAACTACATCTCGCGCGCCCGTAATCCACTGCTGATGATGTCATATATTACATCATTCATGACATGGTCAGTGACATCACTGATGACATCTCAAATGACATCACTGATAGTTAGAAATTAGCATTTAAAAAACCTTAGAAATTCACTGAAAAAACCATAGGTTTTAGGGAAATCCAGAGAAATTCCCCCGTTATATTTAGTTCAACTAACTATAACTCACGCCCCCGCAATGCACTGCTGATGACGTCACATATTACATCACTCATGACATGGTCAGTGACATCTCAATTGACATCACTGATGACATGACTGATGACTTCATCCAGTGACTGTGTGTTTCTGTAAAGTTTAAATATGTTTAATATATATAGGGAAAGGCATATTGAAAAATGAGTGGGTGTATAAGTGTCTGAATGGATGATTTAGAAGGTGCGAGGCTGACTCTATAAGTGAGTGATTAAACGTATCTTACTGAATGCATGGGTTAGTGACTAAACTGTGTGAATGTCTGTATCCGTCTGTCTGTTGGTGTGTAAGCGGCTGCATGGGTTTGTGAATAGCTAGATGAGTGTCTATATGAGTTATTGATTGGTTGTCTGAGTATCTGTATGGGTGCCTGAGTGTTTGTGTGTGTGACTCTGTGCATGGATGTGAGAGTGGGTGGTTCACTGGGTGCATGGTTTCAAGAGTGCATCTGTGATGACTGTATTGTTGGGTGAGTGTATGTATGGGTGTGTTAGTGAGCGAATGTATATATCAGTGGTACATGTGTGAGTAACTACATATGTGAAAGGCAGTATATATGTGTGCTAGAGTATAAAAATGGCTATAAGTGAGAGTGTGTGATTATGAGAGTAGCTGTATGGATGAGTGTGTGCTTGTATCAGTGACTGTATAAGAGTGTAATAATGTGCCAGTATTTCTATGAGAAATGAGCTGGTGTGTGTATAACTATATAGGTGAGTAAATGGGAGTGTGATTAATTATTTGCATGACTGACTAGGTGTGTGAGAACTAAGGGTGGGCGCAGTGCTCCGCTCCCTCCACGGAGTGTGCGTAGTACTGCCCACTTCGCACTGCGCAAAGTAGGCATAGCAGGTGCAGACTACGCACACCCCGTGGCGAAGCAGAGTTGCCCACCACCCGCCTCCCTCCCGCCCTCATTTTACAATTATTACAAACATTAGATAAAGAAAAATTACTTACCTGAGCTGCCGCATCCCGGGGCTCCATCTTGCTGCTTCCTGGATAGCTTCTTCCTCACGAATGCGCATGCGCGGGCACCCGCGCAAGCGCATTTCTCCAGAGAAAACTGTGTTTTTCAGTGAATTTCTTAGGTTTTTAAATGCTAATTTCTAACTATGCCTGCTGAGGTAGGACATGTGATGAAAGAAGAAACAACGCACAGAAATAAAAAAAAGGAAATGCACAAAGAAGCAACAGAAGTCCACAAAGACGAAGAAAAGTGCAGGAAGAAGACGAGATGTACAGAAAGAACCAACAGAGGAGCATAAAGTCCTCCTGTGCCCACAACTTTTTCAGACGGGTACTGGTGGTAACTGACTCTGACAAACCAGGCCTAGAGCCAGTGCTATGCTAAAAGACACGTAGAATACAGTGAAAACACCTACATACACTAGGGAACACTATGCGTTGGGGTACCCCTGTGATTAGCATGACCTTCTCTGTATTTGCCACGAGTTAATGCCTGGGTCATTGCATGAGTACATGAGTAGTGACTGGATGATTAGAGTGCTGAAAGGAGAGTACATGGTGAATTTATAACTGCTAGGGTTTTGGATGACTGATTGGATAAGTACATTGTGCTGGCTGGGTGCTTGGAGGAGTGCAGAGGTAGTGACAGGCAGATTACTGGACTGCATAGGTAGTCCTCAGGGGATTGTAGCACTACATGTGTTAGTGCCTGGGTCATTGCATAAACACATGGTTAGTGACTGGATGATTAGAGTGTTGCAAAAATACTACATGGTAAATTTAGAAATGCTTGGGTATTGGCATAGTGATTGGATAAGTATACAGTGCTGACATGGTGATTAGAAGAGTGCTCATGGAGTGACAAGGGGAATGCTGGAATGCATAGGTACTGCTCTGAGGATTGTAGCAATAAATGTATTAGTGCCTAGGCCATTGCATGAAGAGTGCACAGGGAGTGACAGGGGGATTGCTAGACTGCATGGGTAGTGCTCTTGGGATTGTAGCACTGCATGAGTTAGTGCCTGGGCCATTGCATGAGTACATGGGTAGTAACTGGATGATTAGAGTGCAGCAAGGAGAGTGCATGGTGAATTTGTAAGTACACATGTACTCATGCAATGTCCCAGGCACTAATACAGTCACGGCTACAATCGCCAGAGCAGTACCTATGCACTCCAGCCTTCCCCCTGTCACTCCGTGAGCACTCTTCAAATCACCTTGTCAGCACTGTGTACTTATCCAATCACTGCTCCAATACCCTGCAGTACTCTAATCATCCAGTCACTAACCATGCACTTTTGGAATGACCCAGGCACTACCAGATGTAGTGCTACAATCCCCTGAGGACTACGTATGGACTCCAGCAATCTCCCTGTCAGTCTTTGACCACTATAGGTGTTATAGTTGTTTGGATTAGTACATGGTAGTGGCTGGGTGACTGGAGGAGTGCACGGGGAGTGACAGTGTGATTGCGGGTCTGTATGGGTACTACCTGGGGAATTGAAGGAGCAAATAAGATGTGTGTAAGTGGTTAGAGGACTGTATGGGTAGTGCATAGGGGATTGTAGCAGTGATCAATTGGTGCATGGATCATTGCATGGGTACATATCTACTGACTGGAACATTAGAATACTGCAAGGAGAGTGCCTGAGTGAATTTATAAGTGCTTGGGTATTGGCAGAGTGTTTGGATTAGTACATAGTAGTGGCTGAGTGTTGGTCTTGGCCCTTTTGGCAGGTTCACCCCGAAACTTTTTGCGTTCTCCTAGCCTTTTTCTGTAACCTGGTGTTGGTAATTTTAGGCCTCTGAGCACTTTAGCACTGTGGTCCAGTGTAAAGTGCGTGCGCTCTCTGTGTATGTGTGGTGAGATGGGCCTGCACTCCCATAGGAATGCATTGGGGATATGTGTGTCCATGGTAATCGCTAGTATGAGATGAGTGCAGGGGCGAGTTTAGTATGTGTGAACTCGTGAGAATAAATGCTGCGCAATGGTGTGCGCAGATTTATGGTGACTGGTGGAGAAATGCCACTTTTAGAAGTTGACATTTTTATGTGCTGTGTGTCTGCCTGCCTGATGTGAATTGCATGTCTGGCTTGTGCGTGACAGGAGCTGAGGGGCCTGGGTGGCTCCAGGAGGGGCGGGATGAGTCAGTGCTAGGCTGAATGGGACACCTGAGCTGAGAGTGGTGGGAGGAGAGATCCCCTGACTCTGAATAGGATGGTGCTTCCCTAGTACAATGCTGGCTCCGCCCCCTGTGGTGCGTCTAATCACTGAGCCCCCACCTGACAAAGGAGAGAGGAGCTGAGCAGAACAAAGTGCTCCAAAGCTCACCTAAAACAAGTTGCAACTGGTTTGCCCAAGCCCTGCACTAAAGACGAAGGAAAAGGTGAGGCTGTGACCCCATAATGTTGTTCGGTTCCTGTACAGGTCTGAGTGCTGTTCCTGACGCTGAGGGGGCATGCTGCTGCTGGGGCCCAGGAGGACCTGCCAGGAGGGCGACCTCTCTGGGCCCAGCATTGCTCCCTGGTTCCTAAAGACTTTCTTTTGGTTGCGCCTGGTGAGCGCTATACTTTCTCCGGGTAAGAACGCGTGGACTCTGCAGCACAGAGCTGCGGCTGACTTTGAGGGAATCCCTACGTGGGGATTCCCCCCACCCGGACTATGCTGGTAAAGCAGGAGCCCACCCTACGCTTAGTTAAGGAGAACGGAGCCTACCCCGCTTTATGGATATTTTCGGCGGGAGCCCACCCTGCATTGTGGTGCCGTGACAGCGAGTGCCCACCCCGCATTTGCGTTTTATTTTGAATGCGGTTGCCCACCCCGCATTTTCATGCTGCCGAAGGGCCGCCGCTCCGTGAGCAGCAACCCGGAAAGGAATCCAGCCTGCCAGGAAGTCAACCACCTTGCCTGTTGGTGGGCGGGGCCTCCCCGTGTGGAGAAGAGGAAGCCCCGCGTGAAGTCGAAGCCAGGTGGGAGCCCACCCCGCACTGGCAGCCAGCCCAGAAGAGCGACCGGAGTCCTGAGGTCTCCCTCTGCCCATATGTCATCTCTGACCGGCAGCAGGAAGGAGGAGGATCCTCGTGCTTCCCCACCGCAGTCAGGAGAGAAAGGCAGCGTGGTGAGCAGGGCTGGTGCTGCCCAGATGCCGCAGAGCCTGTCCCCGCCGCCTTGAAGAAGCAGACGGCAGGAAAGAGGCTGTGTGCTGTGTGCACTAAGGCGGGGCTCTCGTGAGCTTGGGAGAGCCCAGCTGTGCCGACCAGAGGAAGTCAGGAGAGGAGAGACGCAGAGGGAGGCCTGAGCCAGCCCGGTGGGGCTGCCCCTTTGGCTTCGTACTGGCTGCACGCGGGGGAAAACAGAGTATTTTGGTCCCAGGAGGAGCCCGGTTAACAGGGCTCCACCGACACACTTGGTGCCAGTGCCCATTTTTCCATAAGTGGACCCGCCGTTGCGGGCCGCTCCAACAAAGGGGTATGTTTTGCAGAAAGAGCCCTGTGGGGGAGCTCACACGCACATTGTTGGTGCCCGCTTCAGGGCACATTGTCGGTGCTCACTCCCCTCACAGCTGTCCCGCTTGTCAGAGGGCAGCTGCAACATTGGCAGAAGTTGCTTTGGGAGTCCCGGAGTGGGGCTTCCACGGCACCGTGGGTGCAGTGCCATTTACTTGGCAGCCATGGTGTTTCCAGAGCCCGTGGGGCTCCAGCGAGGGGCGCAGTCGTGTTAAGGCCCCAGTGGGGGGCCGGAGGGCCCTGTGGGGCCCATGCCCAGTTGGCCACAGTTGGTGATAGAGTCCCAGTGGAGAACTCTGGGCACGGGAGTGCCCCTACCTACAGTTTTTCACAGCTGCCCAGCAATTAGTGGGCAGCTGCAACGTTTAGGCTTGTGCACACTTTCTTCTGCTGCATTGACAGCCGGCCCTGACATTGAGACATAGGGCATTCAAGCCCTTTGAGAAGGCCAGTTGGCCTGGGGGCAGTTTGGTGACATTGGTAGAGCGCCAGGCTCTACCAAATTGCGTAATGTGTCTATTACTAGGAGTGTTGCCAAAAGAATGATTTAGGCCCATTGTATCTAGGCTAATGTTTTTATGCTAATGAGGTATGGGCCTAATGTGATATGCCTAATGTCACATAGGTGCCAATGGAGTTGACTATATGGGACATCATATTGATTGTAATGGAGCAATATCTAAAGAGAGGTTGACTAAAGGCATTCAAGATGCATCTAGTCCACAAATTCAGGAGCAGTTGCATTCATTCTTAAATATCGCAAAATTATTTATTATTTAAAGAGTGAAGCCGTATGAATCTATAAAGGGTGAACTGTTTTGGCATGGAGTTATACTCAGAAGAGAATATGTTGTTAGTGCCAGAAACACTGAGAAGTCACATTCGGGAGCTAGGTCATAAATGTCACTTAGGAGTGGTGGCCTAGGTTGGATCGGGATGTCGTGGGTATGGTTACAAGTTGCGTGAGTTGTTACTCATTTTATTTATGAAGATGACAGACACTGGAAGAAAATTGCCTCAGGAAACACCCTGTCACTCCCTTTGCAGTCCTCTAGTAACCCATTCAACACCATGTGCTAATCCATTCACTGTGCCAAAACCCAAACACTTATAAATTCACCAAGACACTCTCTTTCCAGTACTCTAATCATTCAGTCAGTGCCTAAGTATTCATGCACTGAGCCAGGCCTTAGCACATGGACTGCTTCAACCCCCTATCCACTATGCATGCAGTCTTCTAACCACCTAGACACTTGTCTTTCACACTTTCAATTTCCTAGTCAGTATCCATACAGTCCAGCAAACATGTTGTCACTGCCTTTGCACTCCCCTAGTGATCCATTCAGTACCAAATACTAATCCATTCCCTGTGTGAAAAGCCTAGCACTTATGAATTCACCTAGGCACTCTCCTTGCTGTACTCTAATCATTCAGTCAGTACCCAAGTAGTCATGCAGTGAGCCAGGCCTTAGCACATGGACTGCTTTAAATGCCTATGCAGTATGGATGCAGTCCTCTAATCACCTACACAGTTGTGTTTCACACCTTCAATTCCCTAGTTAGTATTCATACTCTTCTAGCAAACACCCTGTCACTCACCCAGTGTGTCTCCTTATAGTACTGTAATCATTTAGTCACTTAGCATGTAGAGTTTTAGTGAGGTACGCTTTAGGGCATGAACTGCTTGAAAGTAGTATGCACTATGCATGTAGTGTTTTAACCATCGTCACACTTGTGGTTCAGAGCCATAGTTTCTTAGTCAGTATTTATATAAAATGTGTTTGTACAGTAATGGAATAGTATAATTTTGAAAGTTATCAATATACATTTATTTGTGATTCTTTTTTACAGATACAGAACAGGAGTGTTTCTCATCTGTTTGCAGTCTTCTTGTGCAAGATTGTTTGGATGAAGGGTCCTTAGGTGTTTCATCATACTTGCTGTGCCGCATGAGTATTTTTTGTTAGGATCCCCTCGAAACAGAACTCTTTTGAAAATCTTGTGCATGAGAAAGTTGGTATTGGTCTTTGTTTGCCCCTCGAGAAAAGTAGAAAATTTCCACATCACTGAAGGAAAACGTTGTGGGCGTGGTGCATCCTCCAAAAATTCAACTTTAGATTTGGTGAATATTTTATAGCGACATCATTTACAGTTTTTGTAAGTTAAAGTTAAAACATTTTGTTAGCTGTGTGCATTTTATATTTCTGTGATTTGTATTTTTAGAATGGCATGTTGGTTTTTTTTTTAAACAATCTTTGAGATTGTGTTTTTTTTGCCCGCTGTCAAGTGAAGACTACGATTGAAATGACTATTTTTAGTGAAATTTAATATATTCTGAGAACAGCAAAAAAGGCAAAAAAATTACTTTGTGGAAATTTTGCTGTGTTGTAAAAAATGTATTATTACATGTTATGCTTTTTTGTTCCTTTTCTTTCACAGATCCAAATTTTAAAATAAGCAATTTATATGAATTTATATTTGAATGAAAAACAGAAAAAAATGTACATCATTTTTTATTCGTATTACTGTGAAGGTAAGTTTAACTCAATATGCAGAATGAAGAGGCCTGCAAGAAGCTATAAAGTTGAAACACGTTTCTAAAAACACTCTGTTTATGTAGTTTTGAAATCAAACCATAATCAGATATCATGTGACCTGCAAGAAAAGAGATTTGAGGGGTTCATAATATTTCCCATTTTAGCTGTTGAAGGACCGCAATCATTTCAATCATTCTTCTTTGAACATCTTTGCAGACAAAACTATGTGCTTACCTTCTATCATTCACAAGGAAATTTAAAAACGGAAATATGTCACTTTTTGTAACATAGTTATTGTGCAAGATACTCTTTCATATTTACAAAGAGAGGAAAAGGAACTCTGTGCACTTTTTATACTCCATGTAAATATAACCTCATCATGCACACCACTTTGTGTTGAAAGGGTGTTCTATAAGTGTTGTTGTGCATGATTGCACTTAATACTCATAGAACAAGACACATTTCTAGATTTATCAGAAATTATAAATCTCTATGTGTGTGAATGCTGCACCATTCTAAAATTGGTGTAGGAAAGCACAACAAGGAGAATTGTTTTAATTTCTCCACATTTTTATATCTTCAATGCATGCTGAAATGTTCAGCGTACATTGAAGAAGAAAAATGCCTTTTCTCATTGTTTTTGTGCAGGAAGGTGTGTCTTCCTGCAGAAAAACAAACAGCACATGACACAGATATCCTTGCACTATGGTGCAAGGGTGCCTGTGTCACCACATGGCTGCAGTTTAAGCAGCCGTGCAGAGAGAAGCATAGATTTGCAACATATTTATGTACATATGTTGCATCCCTGTGCTTCGGAAGTACTACAGCACACTGCAGTTAAAGAGGTAACTGTGTGATGCTGCAGCACTTCCTCATAGTTCTGCACTTATACATTCACCATATGCTACTAATGCATTCATTCAGTCAAGTACATACTACACATACATTCATCTAAACTAACACTAACAAAGAAATGTAGCTCTTTTTTTAAACCAGGAAAGTTTTTTTCTTCTTTCTTCTTTTATAATTTTTTGGGGGTTTTCTCAACAATTTTTAACTTTTTTTGGTTTTTCTGCAAAAAAACAAAAAAAAAAGAAAAAAACCAGGAGAAACCAAACAATGAACTTCAGGGAACAATAAAAAAAATAAAAAAAATAGCAAATGTGACTTTCTTGCCGGGGGCAGATCAGATCGATCGACTGCTCACCATAGCACAAAGTCTTATTGCTCTTAGTGCAGAGCACTTTTAAAAATTGAAATTGAGGACGGATGTCCAAGGTTTGGGCTGATGGATGCACTCTTGATGTGCTCGGCTGCGATGAGGTGGATTTCGCAGGAGCAGGAGTGTTTCTCATCCGTCGGCACTCTTCTTGTGCAAGATTGTTCGGATGACGGGTCCTCATGTGCTTCATCATACTTGCCGTGCTGCAAGAGTATTTCTTGTTAGGATCCCCTCTCGATAGGACTCTTTTGCAAATCTTGCACGTGACCAAGGTGGCATTGGTCTTATTCTGCCCCTCGGGAAAAGTAAAAAATTTCCACACCACTGAAGAAAAACGTTTTTTGGGTGGTGCCTCCGGCAAAAATTCATCCTCAGAAGTATGAGGTGATGCAGGTGATGCCTGCTGCCCTGAAGCCATTTTTGGTTGAAAAAAAGTTAGAGCTAAGTGTAAACTTAGTCTAAAAAATCTTCTTCTCTCCAAAGAGATGGTGCTCTAAAGAAGGTCAAAGAAGAATGATTGAAATGGGTGGGGTCATTCAATAGTTAGAAGAGGAAGTGTAATGAACCAATCAAATCTCTTTTTTTGCAGATCACATGAGATCCGCGCACCCTGCGCGTACGCAGCACGCACCCAGCGCGCATCCGCGAAATTGAATTAAAAAGAAATATAGGATTAGATGTAACAATATATTACTTTTAAGACTAGTTTAGAGTTTGTCTTCAATTAATATTCACATGAAATACATATATATATGTTTTTTAAAATGTTTAATATTTCGCGGGATCCGCACACCTACCGCGTCATAGTCGCACATGACGCATCGCGGAAGCGCGTAAACGTCGCATTGCGTACATCGAACGTGTCGCGTATAGGCTGGGAGTCCCGTACCTGTTGCATTGCGATCGTGCACTAAACACGTACCCAACTCGTACCATGCGCGGATGCTATTGCATAGGTATCGAGAACGGTGCGCATAGGGTGCGCGGATCCAAAAACATTGAAAAATATATATAAAATACAGTTTTGAACATTTAGTTAAAAAAATATTTTGAAAAATATAAAAAAATATGTTTGAAAAACCCATTAAGTTCAAATAACATTTTTTAATTTTTAAAACAATTAATTGAAAAAATAAGTTTAAAAAATGGTGATAAAAAAGTATTTTAAGAAAAAGATAATTAATGAAATTGACACACTGAATTTGAAAAATATAGAAATCCAATCAAAATCATTAAACATGATATCTTCAGAGATAAGTATGAGATAGGAATTAGCATTTAAAAAACCTTTGAAATTCACTGAAAAAACCATAGGTTTCATGCACGTTAAAGTTAGGAATTGGCATTTAAAAAACCTTAGAAATTCACTGAAAAAACCAAAGGTTTCAGGGGCATTATAGTTAGGAATTGGCATTTAAAAAACCTTAGAAATTCACTAAAAAAACCATAGGTTTCAGGGGCGTTATAGTTAGCTGGACATTTCCCTCGTACAAAACCCTAGAAATTCCCCCATTATAGTTAGTTCAGCTAACTATAACTTGAGCCCCCGCAATGCACTGCTGATGACGTCAGATATAACATCACTCGTGACATGGTCAGTGACATCACTGATGACATCACTGATGACATCTCAAATGACATCACTGATGACATCACTGATGACGTCATCCATGTGATAAATTAGTGCATCTTCTCAAACCCTAATATAACCTTTGATACACCGACTCAAAATTTCAGACGGCCATTTTGAAAACCATAGATACTCCAATACCAATAACTACATACCCACTCATTGACTCTTAGGTCTACATACATCTCCACTCACTCACCTGTACAGTCACTCATACTTACAGTCACTCCGTACAGGACTATCATATGCATTTATACACCTATATAGACACTCACACACCGCCAATTATCCATTGAGGTACTGACACACCTAGTCAGTCATGCAAATAATTAATCACAGTCCAATTTACTCACCTATACAGTTAAACACACTCAAGTTTACTTACTAATAAAAATACTAACAAATTCTGACACTCTTATACAATTACTAATACAAGCACACACTCATCCATACAGGCACTCCCTTAATCACACACTCTCACATGTAGATAGTTATATACTCTTACACACATATACACTGCGTTTCACTTATGTAGTTACTGACACATGTACAACTGAGATATACATTCAATCACTAACACACTCATGCATACACTCACCCAACCATACAGTCCATCACAGTTGCACTCTTAAAACCATGCACCATAGAATCACCCACTCACACATCTATGCACAGAGTCACACACACCCTACCCACACAAACACTCAGGCACCCATACAGATACTGAGACAACCAATCAATAACCCATATAGACACTCATATAGGTATTTACAACACCATGCAGCCACTTATACACCAACACACAGACACATACAGGCATTCACACAGTTTAGTCACTAGTCTGCAGTAAGATACATTTAATGACTCACTTATAGAGTCAGTTACGCACCTAGAAAATCATCCATTCACACACTTGTACACCCACTCATTCTTCAATAGGCCTTTCCCTATATATATTAAACATATTAAAACTTTACAGAAACACAGACGCACTGGATGACGCCATCAGTGATGTCATCAGTGATGTCATTTGAGATGTCATCAGTGATGTCATCAGTGATGTCACTGACCATGTCATGAGTGATGTAATATGCGACGTCATCAGCAGTGCATTGCGGGGGCGCAAGTTATAGTTAGCTGAACTAACTATAACGGTGGAATTTCTAGGGTTTTGTACGAGGGAAATGTCCAGCTAACTATAACGCCCCTGAAACCTATGTTTTTTTTAGTGAATATATATATATATATATATATATATATATATATATCATCCCAGGTGGTTCAGTTTTTCTCTGCTCCAGGCGCTACTCGGCGGGTGCGTGGCCTCGCGGTTGAACCAAACCGCCAATATTAAAGACAATTCCTCCCAAGAGAAGAAGCAGGTCGCACTCCAACAGCTTTTCAATTGCTTTTCTTTATTTCATAAATCCGTACTTTTAAGCAAAACCAATGAATTGACTGACGCGTTTCGGTATACTCCAATACCTTGCTCACGGTCGTCGTTTTTACAAATGTTAACCAAATACATTTTAAATAAACATAAATGAAGGAAGTCCCCTGACAGCAATATCCTGTTGCCGCCCTTTTCGGAGTCCCATGGATTTATGGGTCTTGTAGTTGCAATTCGTTCGTTAAACTCTGGTGCTTTTTTTTTTTTTTTTTTTTTTTTATATTTTGTTTTTATTGACTTTCTGTTCCTGTTGTTATTTTTACCGGTTCACCACATGTATCATCATGCTGCTTAGTTCAATTATGCCCTTTGGTGGGCTTTATACACCACCCTATAGGTTGATAAGAACCGGTAAATATTTTACGAACTTTTTCGAACTCAATTTCTTTTTTATACAAGTGCTCAATGTTTTTCTCCTCTTTTCAATGAAGCCCTCCAGTGGGCTGACGCCTAATTATCTGCCCATTCATGTGGGATAGTGTTATTTCATAGGTGTATGTACAGTTCTTCTGATTGGTTCAATCCGTATGGAGTCATGGAACGCAAATTTAAAATATGACACGATTCTTTCTGACGTAGAGAGGCACTGACTAATCTATCTAAGTCGGATGAATTTGTAATAAAAATGGCAGACAAAGGAGGGAATATTGTTCTGTGGGACACCAAAATGTATATTGAGGAAGCTCTCTCTCAATTGAATAACTTTGACTTCTATGAAAAACTGCAGACTAACCCAACTATAGCCATCAAAAGGGATCTTGATAAAAAGCTCAGAACATGGGTAGCAAAGAATTTGCTGGATGAAGACGAATACAAATACCTCACGGTTGACTTTCCCGTCACTGCAACCATGTATTTTCTTCCCAAAATACATAAGGACCCCAAAAAACCACCGGGGAGACCGATCTTGTCGGCAAAGGGTTCGCTCATGGAACCAGTGGCCAACTTCATTGATCACTTCATCATGCCATACGTAAAAAATCTTAAATCATACATCAAAGATACCTCAGATTGTTTGAGAATTCTGCAAAATATATCGTGGTCTAAAAAGTTCGTAAAATATTTACCGGTTCTTATCAACCTATACGGTGGTGTATAAAGCCCACCAAAGGGCATAATTGAACTAAGCAGCATGATGATACATGTGGTGAACCGGTAAAAATAACAACAGGAACAGAAAGTCAATAAAAACAAAATATTAAAAAAAAAAAAAAAAGCACCAGAGTTTAACGAACGAATTGCAACTACAAGACCCATAAATCCATGGGACTCCGAAAAGGGCGGCAACAGGATATTGCTGTCAGGGGACTTCCTTCATTTATCTTTATTTAAAATGTATTTGGTTAACATTTGTAAAAACGACGACCGTGAGCAAGGTATTGGAGTATACCGAAACGCTTCGGTCAATTCATTGGTTTTGCTTAAAAGTACGGATTTATGAAATAAAGAAAAGCAATTGAAAAGCTGTTGGAGTGCGACCTGCTTCTTCTCTTGGGAGGAATTGTCTTTAATATATATATATATATATTTATGTGTGTGTTTTACCGGATCGCAGCTTCGGCAGTTCCCTTCCTCCAGCGTTGGCGTCGCCCGTGGTAGCAGCAACCACCAATTGTTTTGTCAGTTTCTCAATCCACAGCTAGTTTTGGCTTTGAATAAAGAAAACGGCACAATGATTTATTGTGCACTAAAAATCCAAGGACGATGCGTTTCGGCGTTAGCCTTTGTCAAGTTGCTTCCTGATCCTCTAATTCCCATAGAAATAGGTTACAATGTTGTTAAACATGGAGGAAATACTTTACATTGTTAAAGCATCTCACTATACGAATTCATATGACACATTGTTTAATTAAGTTTTAGAATTGCATTCTTGATAATATTTGTTTCGAATTAATTAAAACCACAATATCATTAAACAATGTTATACTGAAACGACAATCTTTCACATTGAGCCTTGCACGATGTAATTGTCATGAAACTTTAGCAAAAGGAACACCTGCCCCATCCACTCAACGATCGGTTCGGTTCCCTGGATATTGACAGCACTATTGTGAAGTTTATCAAGGATATTTTGCAATCATGATTAATTCTGTATCCAATTAAATATCACACTTACTCAATCTCTCATGTGTGAAGAATATGAATATAAATCATTGTTTCATTTAATTTGATTGCATCAAGGCTACAATATCAGGTCTTATAGTATAATCGTGAAAACGTGATACCACAGCAATGTAATGTATCAGTTATTGAATTAATGTCATTCTAAATGTTATATTATAGTTGGGAATAGGCGAGGAACAGATCGCATCCTTAGGAAATTTAATTTAATGGGTATGGGGTAGTGTAAGGGAAGTGATAAAGTGCATATTTTTGAATTCTACTCAGTCCATGGTGATGTTGTTAGGGAAAGAATACATGTTTTGATTATAGCATTCGGGACCACTAATGATCCCCTATAGCGGCTCCACAATTGTGGTTAATGCTCACT
The DNA here is from genome assembly GCF_964204655.1 of Triturus cristatus. Classification (NCBI taxonomy): domain Eukaryota; kingdom Metazoa; phylum Chordata; class Amphibia; order Caudata; family Salamandridae; genus Triturus; species Triturus cristatus. The sequence goes on from NC_140583.1 coordinate 524,362,015, forward strand.
GTCATTCCCAGCTGGGATATGTGTTGCAATCATGCAGATGGGTCTATTCAGCCCGGTGCTGACTCACCCTGTCTTCTGGAATCCCCCAGCCCCTGTCACTCACAAAACCAGACACACAATACACAAGCTAGCAGAGGCAGGCTGGATGGTTAGGTAAGAAAATATATACTTTCTAAAAGTGGTATTTTCAAACACAGACTGTTAAAAACAACTTTACTAAAATATGTATTTTATCATTCTGAGTTCAGGCATACTAAACTCGAATTTCTACCATGTTCCCTGGATCAGTTAGGATTATAAGGTTTTATAATCAAACTGCCCATTCTGGCCTATGGGGACTTGTAACCTTGCAATAGTGAAAAATGAAAATGGCTGTAATTCACTATTAGGACATGCCACACACACCAGTGCATGTCCTACCTTATACTTACCATGCACCCTGACCTTGGGCCTATCTTAGTGGTTTCTGATATGAAGAAAAGGGAAAGGTTTAGGGACTGGTAAGTGGGTGCACTTACCAAGTCAACATGGCAGTACTAGACTGTACACAGGCTCTGCAATGGTAGGCCTGGGACACACTTTACAGGCTGCTTCTGTGGGTTGCACAACCAGTGCTGCAAGCCACCAGCAGCATTTGATTTACAAGCCCTGGGCACACATGGTGCACTATACTAGGGTCTGACAAGTAAATCAAATAACCCAGTCATGGAGTCACTAATCAATACATCAATTTAACATAGGGAGCACTTGCACTATGGCACTGGATAGAAGTGGCACAGTGCCCAAAGCATCTAAACAAGCAAACAGGTCAAAAACAGAGGAGGCAATCAGTAAAAAATGGAAGGGCGACTCACGCCACTGGTACCAGGTCTAACATACCCAAACCTGTGTACAAAAACATTATGACTTCTCTCCATCCAGACAGTGATGCATGTCTCAGCATCCCTTGACAAAAATGCTCAGCCTTCATTTTTGGCAATAGTTCTGTATGCATGTTTGCATTACCTGGGAGGAGGCTTTTCTTCCTGTGGAGGATGCGAGGGTATATGGGGGAGGGAAGAGGGCCACCATGTGAGTATTGCTAGTTGGTCAAGTAACTGTTGGCTGTACTCCTTCCCTTAATATTTTGACTCAGATCACAATTTAGTATGGTCTGCTACAAAGCATTTCCTCTGGTGTTAAGCTGGTCCACAGAGGGGTTCCTGGTGGCTACAAGAACCACTCAAATTGACTAGCTGAAATGAGATTAGGTTGCAAAGGTTAAAGGGTGTGGCCGCATGTTTCCTTTCGGAACCAAGGTCCCCAACTCAACAACCTCCTCTCTACCTCATAGGAAATGTGGAGTAACTATTTAAATACACAAATCTCTCCCTCATAGGCTTCTGAAGCCCTGGGCTGATCTAGTGGGTAGATTGTGAAGCTGAAGCTGGGTGAACAGGTCATTATTCTGGGTTTTGTCAATGCAGCGACTAGGGCCAAAACTGTCCTCTTCGGTCAATAAAATAAGCCCTTCCTGACATTCAGAAACACTAAATTAATCATAGGGGAAGACTGAAACATTGTTCCAGACCCAGTTCTTGACTGGACTGGCCCTATAGATTGGAAAAATGCCACAGACAAAGAGCAGCTAATGGATCTCCTGGGAGATCATGGCTTAATGGACATATGGAGGACAGACCATTCCACATACAAAAACTATTCCTAAATCCTGCTGGTACAGAACATTGCTATATCCTGCTGGTACAGAACACTGCCTCCAGACTGGACTTTTTCTACAGCACCTATCCGTTCCACACAGATATACTTCCAGGGGTCTTATTTGATCATATGCACATATCGCTCAACCTGCTCTTCAGTCGTAGATCCCCCCTTGACTGGCCTCTGGTGTATGTAGTGTATGTAGCCCCTCATGGAGGAAAAGAATGTTCTAAATGCGCATGTCCAGGTTTATCTCTATGAGAATGAGCACATTGTCACTTCCCTACAAATAGTATAAACAGCCGGGAAGACCACTTGGAGAGGTCTCTTAATGAGAGACAATGCTATCACCAAAAAGATACAAGCAGTTGAAAAGCATCACTTAGAATCCTCAAGAGCCTCTCCCACAGCGGCCTATAATACCTCACCCACGTTCTATAACAGATGCTAGTTGGAGAAAAAAACTGGACTTCAATAAGCTGTATACATCAGCTACGAAGAAAGTGCTTACAAAACGTAAGTGGAGGCACTGTGAGCAAGGTGAGATGCAGGCCGACTCTTGCCATTCCAATTTCGCCAATGGGAAGCATAACTTTCGGTACCAGTCCCACAGGTACCAACTGATCACATAGTCACTCACCCGATGAAGATTACTGAGGCTTCACCTTACGTTCACATTGGAGATGGTCAAATGGAGAAAGGACAGCATTGTATGTTGTGGTCGGCTAGGTGCGAGGAGCAGGCTGGGCCTTGCGGACTGGCAGGTTGGTGCCTCATGTTGGCTGTCCTGCACGGGTCATAGATGCTTGCTGTGTGAAGAGATGGGCTGTAGGTGGGTCACACTGGATTTTACTGTGAGCAATGCGTTCCTGGTTGATCTGGCTCATTTTTGGTTGCAAGGAGTCCAAAAGCTTCATTTAAGAGCTTGCTGAGCAACACCAAGGGTCCAGGACCTGAGGGGTGCCATTTGGGGGTCAGGAACTCACTGAAGATGGGCCCAGGAGTTGTTAGAGTGCCTTTTTATGTCCCAGAGGCTCAGATCAGAAGGCCAGAAGACTAACCTTTTGAGTTACTCGGGGGTCATGGGTACAAGATGGTTTGCAGGTCCAGGTCTTCCTCCCTAGGCAAGAATGCAGCAGGTCAGCACAGCCGGGTAGTAGCTCCTTCAGAGTAAAAGTCCAGCAGAGTGGCAGTCCTTTCAGCAGCACATAAGTCCTTCTTCCTGGCAGAGTATCAACAGGTTCAGAAGTGTACTGAAGATTTGGTGTCTGAGGTACAGTATTTATACCCAGTTGTGCCTTTGAAGAGGGGAGAAGCTTCTAGAGGGATCCTGACGTCACTGCCCTGGCTCTAGACTTACTACATAGGGTATGCAGCCCTTTGTGTGGAGGCAGGACACACATATTCTGGTGTAAGTGGTTTGTTCTCAGCTCCTCCCTCCCATCCTGCCAGTGATGACCCATCCAGGCACTCCTAAGCTCCCTATTGTGTGTGGCTGTCTAAGAGTAATACGCATAGCTTAATTGTCAGCTACACCCTGTCATGTGACCAGAGACAGACTACAGGCACTGAGTTGCTAAAGCAAGAAAATGCCAACTTTCTAAAGGTAATATTAAGACAAGTGGAAACCCAATATACCCTTAGAGACTTGGGCAATTCAAGGATTATCAGGTACGTGTGCCTACAAGGGATTTGTTCAACTACAAATTCATATTAATTTCTGTATTCAATGTTAACAAGCTCTATCCAGTAGCTTACAATTCAATTTCTTCAGATATAATTTCAATTATTTCCATATGAACACATCTTCAAAAGAATGTTTAAACATGGGCACACGTACCTGATAATAACTTTCTAAAGGTGGCATTTTCAGAATTGCAATTTGAAATCCAACTTCACTGTACGTTAGGATTTAAAATTGTGACACACCATGAAACAATCATCTCTGAGAATTACACTTATAAAACGTAATAAGGAAAATCCAATGTTATCCTATGGGAGAGATAGGACTTGCAGTAGTGAAAAACGAATGTAAGAGTTTTTCACTACCTTGACATGTAAACCTTAAAGGTACCTGGCTTACTTGTTAAATACATTGCACCCTGCCCTCTGGGCTGTCCAATGCCTACCCTATGGGTGACTTAATTGTATTAAAAATGAAGCTTTGGGCCTGGCAAAAGGTTTATTTTGCTAGATCAAAATGGCAGTTTAAAACTGTACACACAGGCTCTACTATGGCAGGTCTGAGACATGTTTAAAGGGCAGTTTAAGTGGGTGAGACAGTCAGTACTGCATGCCCACTAGTAGCATTTAATGTACAGACTCTGAGGACAGGGAGTACCACTTTACCAGGGACTTATAAGCAAATTAAATATGTCAATTGGGACTAAACCAATGTTACCATGTTTTAAGGAGAGAGGATATGCGCTTTAGGACTGGTTAGCAGTGGTAAAGTGCTCAGAGTCCTAAGGCCAGAAAAACGAGATCGGTAAAAACCGAGGAGTAAGGCCAAATGTTGAGGGGAAGACCAGCCAAAGGCTGACATCTCTAACAATACCCAGGTATGGAAATCTTTCCTACACCCTCTGGGTGGACTGAATTGGATACAGTAAGATACTTTCGACCTAGTACAGTGCTCTCTCATGATGTGCTTTGGATGTAAGGGGATCCTACAGACATACCTGCATATGCTTTCTTCCTCAATGTCTTACCCAATCGTTCTTTTCCCACCAGTGCTTCCACCCTGCTGAGGCAAACTTAGATCATCAAAGTGCCCATGTCATGGGGTGATAAATCACTTCTTTTTGGGGAAAAAATTGACAATATAATACTGATGAGATAATCCCGGGCTGGGGCTTGGTATGTGGATGTCCATCGGCAACTGAAAAGTAGAAGTGATATTGGGTTACTTTAATATACTAAGAATTTTGGACTGGTAGCGTTGTCATCTGACCAAGTATCTGAGAGTCATTAAGGTGTGTCTCTGGCCCTGTGGGAGGGCTCATGTTCCAGGAAGGAAATGTGGGATAGAGGAATGGGGAACAGGTGGAACTATGGAGACAGCAACTGCTCATGGAGACCGAAGGTCCCCTTTTACATACCTATTTCAAATAGTTCCATTAAACTGACCTGAATTCATGGTTTACATTTAATATGTTCTCTTAGCTATGGTTCCATCAGGCTATTTTTATTAGATTAATGCTGTTCGGTGTGAGCAATATACTGATGATTTAGAATTGTTACTAAGCATACTGCTATGTTCTTGTTGTTCACTGCATTGATAATTGCACATTCAGTCCTTGAAATCCTAATAAAAAAATTGCATAAAGAGTACAAACTGTTTTTACCAAATGCTCCAGGTTGTTTTCTATAGTGAACATGTTTTACAGTTCAGGTTAATTCTTGCACATATTGCAGAGGTTATATTTGGAATAGTAAACTGCAATAAGAATGGCAAAATTCAAAAGACCTCTTTCTTGTATTTAGAAATCAACTCTCTTACAGTGTTGATTGAGCCCAGCTGTAAAAATAGACAGAATGAAGATATCCAGTATCTCAGTTTCTCACTTTTGTCTCCTTCTCTTTTCACCAGGCCTACTTTTAAACATCATATTGTCCTTTTTAGGTCTCGCCTGGTGTAGCCTGCGCACATGCGCAGTCTCGCTGGCGAGATTTAATGATTTGGGGTATTTTGTGTAAAGGGCACTAAGCCCCACCCCTCTTTTCCGTTTGCTGGCATCACCGTTTATGCTAAACGGTGGCTGCCATTGGAAAAGAGTTGGTAGTGACGTTTTCGTTCGACTTTTTCTGCCGTCCCACTTGGACGGCCTCTCCTGCTTTCCTTCTGACGTAAAAGGTTTCTTATCTTTAAGGGGCCAAACATATGGCTCATAAAGATAAGAAACCTTTAAGCAGGCGAGGCCGTCCAAGTGGGACGGCAGAAAAAGAGAAAAGTATACGTCATGGCGAGCGCTTGTTTTAAGCGGTTTTCATCCATGAACTGTATGAACTTAACTACTAATTATAGCAACTACAACCATTTGCCAGTGGTGTCTCAAAACGTGTTTATCTACAGTTACGAAGAACTTCAGACCTACCCCACGTTTGATCCGACGCCTTGGCTGCTGTGTACAGCTGCACGGCCTCATATAGTCGCCACAGAGGAGCCTTCGAATCGCCTACAGTCCCAGCAGCCCTGAAAACTTCTAAATACACGGGGCGACTGAAAGTAGTTTAAACTAATTTCCACCGTTTGTTACTGATCCTTAAACAGATACAATTTTGTCCGCAATTTCAGCACTTCCGGCTCGCAGAAGAACCTATCTCAATTGAGAGACAATGGTAAATTTGTAAAGTGACGCCGGATTGGAGCATTGGTGATCACTAAGCCAATCCGCACTTACGTGAGTCACAGACCAGGGTACGACGACCTATCTGGGCCCAGGGAAGGGAACTGCTGCTGTCGGTCGGATCATTCTGGATCAGAAGAGAAGGGGAGGCCTGGGGATGTGTAGGGGAGGGGCAGCGTCAGCGCGGAGTAGGGCTGATCTCGGGTGCTGTGAATGATTGATGGTTATACCACAACTGATATTTATGTTGATTTATGTGGTAACCTACTTGTTCACCCACCCCCAGATTGGGGGTGGCTCTGCATAATAATTTCACCCTTGTGTGTCGGGTATTAATGGTATCGCTTGCGGTGACGTAACTGCGCTGAGTTAAAGGGCTCGGGTTGTGAGGTGGCGCAATCCTAAGTTCGCACTGCGCAGAGACATCTTAAGGATTTTGGGGGCCCTGGGTCAAAACCATTCCGGGGGACCCTATTTGGAACAGCTTTGAAATGATGAACCAGTTTCACCTCTTTCGTGCCCTCTTTGATCCTCATTGCATTGAAAATAAAAATAAAAAATGCCTTGGAAGGTTGGTGAAGCTCTTCCCCACCACCCAGGCAAACAAGCATTTGCAATGCAATAGGTCTCGCATTTACGCGAGTTTGAGCTATTGCAAATGACAATACCTTTTATTTGTTTTTAAAACTTAAATAAAAGGCAGTCATTTACAATGCCAATAACTTAAACTCGCGTAAATGCGAGACCTATTGCATTGCAAATGCTTGTTGAGGTTGCATGTGGGTTTAGGAAAGTGTAGAGATGACATAGTTCATGTTGGATCTGGATGGCCAGGTTAGTGCAAAGATGACATCAAGGCTCACATTTGGTCTTTTTCAGGCTGATTAGAAATCTACAGGGTACAATCACCTGCATGGTTGCCTCAAGTATTACACAATCTTGGACTCTAGGGCATGAGAGTATGTATGATGGAACAATAGTGATTGCAGTCCAAAGGTGTACAGTGCAGTGCTGAGTGTTATGGGGAGGAAGAAGAAAAGGTGCAGACTACAGCCCATTTGGCTATAAGATTCCAGGATCCAGGACTGGTAGGGAAGAGTGATGAATGATCCTACCTGGCCAAGAGACTTGTTGCATATATTTTTTTTTCAAAAAGGCTTTTTCATCATCTTTTTTTTATTAATCAAAGTGGAAATTTCCTGGTGTATCTATATTAGGAATGGGTGATAACGTTTGCTATGCCATGCTTGTAACGTGGCGTACTGGCCAAACTCCGCCAACCGCCACGTGGTAGAGTTAATTTCTTTTTTTTTTTTTTATATTTTTATTAATGTTCCACAGAGATCCACAATAGAAAAGCAGTACAACTGAATTTTTACAAAAACAGAGAAAGAAAGAAAGAAAAAAGGGTTTTTAGTCAGATAAATGATCAATAAGCGGTTGCCAAATAGCAATACCAAATTTCTTTTTGCGTGGTTTTTTAAGCCTATACATACTGATTTCTAAATTATACAAGTTAAATAATTTGGCCCGCCAATGATCAAAACTCGGAGCCTCAGGTTGTAGCCAAGCAGTTGCAATAGATAATCGGGCTACAGCAGCAACAATAAACAAAAAGTATCGAAAATTAAATAAGCTTTGTCCCTCAGATAGCTCTCCTCCAATCCCTAATAAAATCCAGCTTGAAAAGACAGACACTGGTTTACCTAAAATTTGAGACAGAAAACCTTCAATTTGATTAAACCAGCAACGTAAAGAGGGACAGGAGTAAAAAATATGTAAAATATCGGCATTGGCCAATTTACATCGGAAACAGACTGCTGAGTTAGGAAATTGGCAGGAATTGCCCCATTTCCCGATAACCGCAGGAGTGCGATATAGATTAAACAGGGTTTTAAAGTGCTGAGCTTTTAATGAGGCAGAGTACAGAGTCCTGTGGGCAATAATAATCGAGTCTTCGACGTTGATGAGAGGAGATGCCAGCCATGTTCTCCACTTCAAATTGATTTTCTCCAGGTCATCTACTCTAGAGTCTAATAGTATCTGATAAATAGAGCCAATTCGTAACTGAGAGTTTATAGCATCAATAATACGAATAGAGACTAATTGAGAAGTATGTTTTTGAAGGAAATCCCGGTTCTGAAGACATTTGAAAAATTGATTGTTGGCTAAATCAAATTTCTTTCTAAATTCATCAAAGGAAAGACAAGATCCCCTTGCAGAAATGAAAGCCCCTAGCCGTGAAATCCCCTTAGAATACCATTGTCGACCAACTGAATCATAAAAAATAGAGGGAAGAAGATGTGGAGCAATTAGAGGGGTATAGATAGTATATTTGGGGATGTGAAACATTTTTTTAAGAGTTTTCCAAACAGAAAAAGCAGAGGAAAGTATCTAAAAACGAGTGCGCTTATAGTAGCTGCCATCAATTTCAATTTGTAAACAATTCTTGGCATAGCTACCGAGCGCCATTTGATAGATTGAAGGTGCTTCTGCCAAATTATTAACCTCTTCCCCCGTAAGCAAGATGCGCATCTTTAAGAGTAAACAAGAAATTTGATATAATGCAAAATCGGGGATTCTCCATCCCCCGCGATCAAATGGTAGTGTCATCCAGCGTGAAGCTCTCCGAATTCTCCCCGGGGCCCAAATGTATCTTTCACAAAGGGATTGCAGTTGTTGGATCTGATGCTTGGAAACCAATAGAGGTACGGCGCGAAAAAAATAAAGTACTCTTGGAAGGATAACCATCTTTAAAAGATTAGATCTACCTACAAGCGTAAGATGTATGCTCTGCCAGGATTCCAGCGTGGATTTGGTTTTGTCTAGGATATCGTTCCAATTAGCAGAAACCAAATCGTCCAGATTGGATCTGATCTTAATTCCAAGATACACCACTTCTTCAACTACCCTGGGATCGGAGATCGAGGGTAAATTCAGAGAAAGACATTGAGTCTTGGTAGAATTTAGCTTGTAACCAGAATATCTACCAAAAACAACCGCAAGATGTTCAATAACTGGAAGAGCAACTTCTAAATTAGAAGTGATAACCGTAATATCGTCTGCATAGGCAAGGACAATATATGGCAGATTCTGGGTTACAAATGGGGGGATTTGGGCATTCAACTCAAGCATTTTCACAAAGGGGTTAATGTAGAAGGCAAATAGGAGAGGAGAGCAGGGACATCCTTGCCGGGTCCCCCTGCAGATTTTAACCACCTCGGATTTGATTCCCATTGTACAAATCCTTGCCGTAGGGGCTCGGTAAAATATCTGAAGAGCACGAAGAAAACCGACACCAAATCCCATACGCTTCATTATTTCCCAGAGGAACAGCCATGCGACCCTGTCAAAGGCCTTCTCGGCGTCGAGCAGGGCGAGGCCCAGAGGTCTGGATTCGACCTGTGCGACGTCGAGGAGAGCAACAACCCGGGCGACATGGTCGACTGTACCCCGGCCCGGGACAAACCCATGCTGCAAAGGTGAAACCAATTCTGGGATAAGCGGAGCCATTCGATTAGCGAGAAGCTTTGCGTACAGTTTCCCGTCACAATTGATCAAAGAGATCGGACGGTAAGACCCTGGTTGATCCGTAGGCTTCCCTTTTTTATGAAAAATGACGATATGTGCTTCATCCCAAGAACGGGGGGGAGATCCCTGCCTGGCCGCCTCAAAAGCACATAGCATATCTTTCCGAACTTCAGAAAAAAATACCTTATAAACCTCCATCGGGAGAGAATCTGGCCCAGCAGCCTTGCCTGAGGGCATCTTGAATAATGCTAATTCTATTTCTTCAAATGTTACCGGACGTTCCAATCTTTCGGCATCCGCTGGATCCACTTGTTCCCAATTCAATGCCGGAAGCCCGAGACCTTAGAGACTATCTATGATACGATGCTGTCACATAGGGCTGAAGCGAGACTCGAAAATGCCAGAATGCAGGGGGCATGCCGTAAACTGCAGAATGCTATCAGACGGGTCAACAAATCTTGCGCAGAAATTGGCATAAGAGTAGGGGAAACTGAAACCCGTATCTCTATGTTGGAAGATGAAGCTGTAATACAGAAGGGGTTGGTCAATGAGCTAAAGGCTCAAAAAGAAGACGCTACCTGGAAGCTCTCCGAGTTGGAAAATCGCATGAGACGCAACAATCTAAGGGTCTTGGGTATCCCGGAGGGCGCAGAAGGGGGTGATACGAGACAATTTATCATTCAGCTTTTTGCGGAAGCTTTTCCTGAACTATCTAAATGGAACTGGGATATCGAGATCCAAAGAGCCCACCGTTTTCCTTTTTATAACAAACCTCAAGTTCCTCGCCCCGGATCTGCAACTGTACACCCCCGTGCAATTTTGATCTTTATCAACAATTTTCTTGCTCGTGAAGACGTATATAACTTAGCTAGACCTAATCAGAAGAGAGCAGCCAAAGGTGTTAATTTTTTTGTTACACCTGATTTCTGTCACGAGACTGTTGTGCGGAGGTGGCAGCTCCGCCAGCTGATTCCCCCCTTTTTGGCTAAAGGGTGTCAAGCGTTTCTGCTCAATCCCGCAAAACTGAAAATAGTTTTTCAAGGCGAGAGCAAGTTTTTTTTTTCTGAAATTTTAGCTAAGGAGTATCTACATTCACTCAAGCCTGGTTCCTAATTTGGGTTTAGTCTAAATGGTTACTTGCCCGGTTTTTCTCTTTTCTGAGTGTTTTGGGGGAGCGCCATAGGGAGCGTCTCCCACTCTCCATCACCAGGACCTTGGTCCTAATGCCTTCAAGTAGGGTGGGCTCAGTGGGTGGTGGGTGGGGGTTGGGGGTTGGGAGGGGCACATTTAAAATCATAAAACACCTTGTTCCACAGATCACTGATTTTTTGATTTTGTTTTCTTCGTATTGTATATTTTATGTTTTATTCTGTAGGTTTATCCGCACTGGTTATTCAGAATATGCTGGCTTATGGCTGATAAGGGGATCAGAATAGGTACATATAACGTTTGCGGCCTCAACAATTTTGATAAACAGAAAAAGATCCAAGCAGAACTGAAAGTTACTCTTCCTGATATTATCTGTTTGCAGGAAACCCACATTTCTTGGACTCATAGGCAGAAGTTAACTGACTTAGGATATTCTATACTTGCCACATCTAAACAATCCGATACAAAATGCGGCGTCGCTATTTTAGCTCGACCCTCTTTAGTCCCTCTAGGTCGTTCTTCGGTGGATATCTTAGGTCGCTGGGCTATTTTCGAATGTTCAGTTGGGGGGACTAGCTTTACGTTATGTACTATATATGGCCCCAATTTGGACGAACCAAGTATCTTTAATTTTTTAAACGGGGAACTAGCTCTATGGCCTTCACCTTTAATTCTTTGTGGGGATTTGAACATTAATCTTTCCAGTAATTGGACATATCCTTCCTGCTCATATAAAGGTCGCAAACCTAAAGTTTTTCAAGCTCTTAGGAATTTGGTTCTGGACCACGGGTTGGTAGATGCCTGGAGCACGATTTGTCCACAGGAACCTGGGTACACTTTTTTTTCCCCTCCGCACAATAAATTGTTCCGATTAGATTATTTTTTTATACCAGCTGCTTGGGCTCCTAGTACTCAAATCCAAATCTTTCCGAGACTTTTATCTGATCATGCCCCAGTAATTATATCTTTATCTAACATTCCCATGTCAAAAGGTATCAAGACCTTCTCTTTTGATAGGAAGCTATTATATGACCCCTTATTCTTGACACATATGAAGAAATGGATTCAGGACTTTTTTCTATGTAATCGTGGGTCTGCTTCCCCTGCGGGGATATGGGACGCTTTTAAGGCTTGTTTCAGAGGCGAGGTTCTTAGCTTCGGTCTGTTTGCTCAAAAATCTGGTAGAGTTAATTTCTTGTGTACAGCTCGACCACTGTATATTGGAGGGCACCTGGTCATGACGATCGCAGTGAGAAAGCTGCTGCTCAAGTAGAAAATCTAGTCAAGCAGCAGCAAAGAACAGTGCCATCTGGAATGCCACGTGGTGTTGTTCATGCTGATTTTGCAGCGCGGAACAGGCTCCTGGTGCTAAAAATCAGCAAGAGCAGCACAACATGCTGCTTTCTATCTGTTCCCTGAACTTTGTGGAATCTTGCAGAGTTTTCATGTAACTCTGTGGAATTCCACAGAACTCCATGAGTTCTACGTACCTCTAATCTGTATACGATCCTTTCGATTTAGTTTGACTTAGGTTATCATTGGTAGCCCTTTACTGTCTCTGTAGCAAGGAGATGTTTCAGTTTAATGTCCCATCCCATTGAAAATGCACAGAAAACTGCCTTTTCTTCAATGACAAAACTCTCCAGAGGACAAACACACAATCTTAGAGAAAGGAATACCAGAAACATAAAACCAATATGTGTTTTAAACTTGTGCAGCTATTTGTACAGCTCATGGAGCTGTGCCTAAACAATAGGACATTGGTTTGAACTGCAGTGCTATTGATTCAGTCTTTCATACTCACAGGGCCGACAAAGGAGTTGGATAGTAGAATTGCCTACTATTTAAGTTGAAAGAAATGTCTGTCCAAGTTGAGGAATATATAAATGGTCAATATTATTGTTTCATATGCTGACTCTCCTTGACTTCATATTGCCATGCACCATCATTTGATATTCTTTAGAAGGTTGATAGTAGGATTAACCAATTGGAAGGTTTAAAGTACATTCATAATATCTTAGCAAATCTACCCCAGAGAGAAGGTAAGAAATGTGACCTGAGCCTGCCTGAAACAGTGGAGTAACCACAAAAAAGACTTCAAAGATCGTGGCCTGCAGCTTCTTCATTGCGTTTGGCATAAAAAATGCCATATTATTGTTTCATATGCTGACTCTCCTTGACTTTCATATTGCCGTGCACAATCATTTGATATTCTTTAGAAGGTTGATAGTAGGATTAACCAATTGGAAGGTTTAAAGTACATTCATATTATCTTGGCAAATCTACCCCAGAGAGAAGGTAAGAAATGTGAGACTGAGCCTGCCTGAAACAGTGGAGTAACCACAAAAAAGACTTCAGAGATCGTGGCCTGCATCTTCTTCATTGCATTTCTCATAAAAAATGCCATAATCTTCTAAAATAAGAAACATAATAATGAGTGAACTTTAACAGAGAAATTAAGCATACTGTTTTTGTTTTAGGTCCCGCCCTTCTAATATTACCAAAGAACACAACGATTTCTGGAATAAAACACTAAAAATGTTGTGCTAAGATAGATCAGTAAGGTAAACATCCTATGAGTGACAGGTTTATATTACAGCAAAAGTAGCGCAGCCCTTTTTCAGTTTGATGAAACAATATGAGCTAGATTTACATACCATTTAGAATATTGATTTTCAAATAGTGTTTTTTCCAAATCGTTTTTCAGCAATGGCTATTCTAAATATATGAAAGTTTTCGGGACAGATGTATGTAGCTAGCAATTTGTGATTCCCTAATTGCAGATCACAGGGATTCGCAATTAAGAAATCGCAAAATGCAATGTACGAAGGTGTATAGTACACCTTCTGCGATTCCTAAGGTGTCACAAATTACATACCTCATGAATATTAATGCGGTAGGTCTCAATTTGCGACCCCCTAAGAATCGCAAAAATCACAGGGATCGTGGCCTGCTGAGATCAGCAGACCACCATGTCCGTGATTGCTTTTCAATAAAGCAATCTCTTTTTTTGTAAATCATCCCACGAGGTGCTTTACAAAAAGAAAAATGAAAAGCTTTCTTTTCATTTTTAGGTCTCGCATAGGCAGCGCATGCGCTGCCTCTACGAGGCATCAAGTTATCAGAATTACTGGTGAAACTCCACCCATTGCGTTTCTCTTTGTTTTGTTGCTTGCCATTGGTGGAATCTGGCATTGCTGTTCTTATCTCGCTCATTGTTGGCTGGTGGTCCCATACGTCACTTCCCTTTTCTTCCCTTTCTGGAGGAAGCAGCATCGACCAACTACAGTTAACTTACGCTGCTGGCTGTTATCTTTTTATTTAGGGACTACATTTTTTATTTGCTGCTCGCATTTCCACATCTGGCAGCTTCCTGCCCTCACCCGACGCTGTTTATTTATTTACGTTTAATATGCACCTTATTTATTCATAATTAAATGATGCAGCCGAGGCTCGAACCCGGTTCTCCTGCTCCAAAGTTGGTAGCGTTATATATTAAGCCACCTCCTCGCACCGTTTGTTTCATGTGATTTTAGATGCCACATTTGTCCGTCTCAACCGTGTTTGTTTTGAATTGTATCTACCTCCCCTCCACGTGAATTATTTTTTAAATTTGTCTCCCACACCCCCCTCTGAGATCGCTGTTTATTTTTTATAATTAAATGATGCCCACGCCGAGGTTCGAACCCTGTTCTCCAGCTCCAAAGTCGTCAGCTTTATATCTTAAGCCACCTCCTCCTTCAAGGCAAGTCCCTTAAAGGGGTTTATCTCTGTTTCACTCACCGTGGCACCCTCCAACCATGCATCCACCCTTAACCCCTTTCTCCCTCTTGTTTTATAGTCATGGCGCCTGGTGCGTGTAAATTTAATCCGCTTGGAAGCTGCACTTAATGTTATACCACAGCGCCCACTTAATCTAATATACAGGGCTCTGCGCTATATGTTCTATCATGGCACCGCTTATTTATTGTTCCTTTTGTCCCGTCAGTGCTTGTCTTGCCGTCCGTTTCTGTTGCTTTAATGCAGGTACTACTTCTCCTTGTTTCCGTTGCTGTGCTTCATTTTCTTAGCTGTGTGTGGCATGTCTGCTTCATGGTGTTTGCCTTTTAATTTATTTTCCCATAGTGGCGATGCCCTCCCCTCCCTTACTCCGTCCCCGCCTCTGCAGCACACAAGGATCTGCATCTTCTCTGGTTGCATTCATTGCTCCTGCAACTGCCCCAGACCTGCCTTCTCCACTTTCACTCTCGCAGGGGAAAGGTGTGTGTTTATTTAAATAGCTTTTATGTTTTGAATCCAGGTACTACTGCTTCTGGTTCCCGCTGCTGTGCTTCATTTTCTTAACTTTGCGCGGCACGTCTGCACGGGCCGAGTTCGCGCTATATAAATATGCAAAAAAAACAGAAATCAATGGCATTTGCCTTTCAGTTTTCTTGCCCATTTTGGCCATACCCTCCCTGCCTCTGCAGCACACACTGTGCTGCGTCTCCCCTGGTTGCACTCAGTGCTCCTGCAACTGCCCCAGCACCACCTTCGCAACTTTCACTCTCGCAGGGGAAAAGGTGTGTGTTTATTTAAATAGGGCTTGTGTTTTCAGTGTTTAAGGGCTTGCAAACTACCACGGAACAGCTGAAAACACAAGCACTTTCAGCTTGTGTTTTCAGCCGATCCTTGCCCCTCCTCTAGCCCCTCTCTCCCAGTTTACTTTGTTTGTAGCAACCAAGCCGGTCATAGTCCTTACTTTACCCCTGCCGCTCTGTGGTAATTACAGAAAAAGTGGCAAAAGCAGTCTTTTTCAGTTTCTACCGCAGTACTTTTACAACCCAAAACAGGGTCGTTAGAACCCCATTGCTGACGGTACCTAAAAAAAATTACAGCTTCAGTTCCTTGTTCTCCTTGAAATTACAACTCCACACAAATATCGATCGAGTCGTTTCAATTTCTTTTTAAAAGTCGCATTTGATCAAAGATTGAGAAAGAGCGTATTTTTTGCACCCTCTGTTTCATAGCTTTCAAATTTAAACATGGTGTAAAAATGAAAATAATAAACCTTGATTCCTATACCGTACTTATCTCCGTTTAAACATAACAACCCTCACCCTCTGGCCTGACAGACCACACTCTCCTAGACTTCATGTAGACCTGAGTGACTTTTTGAAAAACGAATTGGTAAGCAGAAGCGGGTCAATAAGCAAGTCTATAAACATCTGCTTATTAGATTTTGATTGCCATGGATAGAAAAAAGGGCACTGTTTACTGCTGGCAGCTTTATCATTCCCTCAGCGACAATGCCATCCATGCTTACCTCGTGCTTTCCCATTTGTTCTGTGTTTATGCCAGATCCCTCTTTACTCAATTGATCTTGAATTTGAAGAGCTGTGCTTGTTTGTTTGTTGATATCCTTCTGCATAACCTTAAAGGCTGAGCTGCCAGTGGAAACACAACACAATCACAACACTCATGTACCTTGACTACCTCTCCTTTCCCTGGGTGATCCATCCGAGTGGTGCTGGGACAAACAGTTTCTGCTCATCAAGACAGCAGCACATCCTTCTCCTGATCTATTTTGTCTAGCTGCAGACACTGGGAAAACATCAAAAACAACAAACAACCTTAACAACATTTACCAAAACTGGTCACCTCCTTGTGTCACCAAATCGTCCCCTAAATATATGGTCTTTAGTTGGGATGTCACATATTTATGTTTTTTTTGTCAAAGGATGAGTGCGAGGGCTGTCTGCATTTTGAGCCCACTGCAGTTTTTGAACCTGGTAGGTGGCAAGATCGCAAATGACGCTGGATGTATTCAATGCGGGAGCTAACTAGTGCTCCTGAAACTACTGCATCCTTCACTTAGGAAATGTAGGGTTAGGGCTCTTTTGTGGAGATTCAGTGGGCTTTTTTTAAGTGTGTATCTGATATATATACCCTGCACACATCCACTTATTTCCAAAACACATAATTACACTCCACAAAAAATTTCCCCTTCACAACATGCCACATAATTCCACATCATATAGTACCCCTCAACACCATGCCACATAATATCACTACAAATCATGCCACATAATTCCACAGAACATTACACAATACAATGCCACATATTTTTGCACAACACAGCTTAATAACACTCCACATAATACCACTCAGCGCCACATTTTCACACTACACATAATTACACTCTACCCAATACAACATAAATACACCCCACATAAATGCACTCTATGCCACATACCAGCAATCCACATAAATGCACTCCACACCATAACACATAATTTCAATAAACATAATTTCGCTCAACGCCACACAGTTCCACGTCACACACAATTCAACTCCACACATTTCCAATACACACCACATAATTCCACACCAAACCACATATTTCAAATACACAACACAATTCCAATACACAGCACATACCTCCAATACACACCACAGATGTACACATTGTGGAAATTTAGTTTACAAATGAACATTATCTGCGCCATCTTGCCTCTCCCCAGCGCGACACACAGGAAAGCGCACGGCAGCCATTTTAGGCACTTTGGTCTCTCCCTGCTCATTGCCGATCGCCAGCGCATCCCCCTGGCGCTGCAAGCATTCCCCGCGCGCCGGCCACCCCCGCTCTCTCATACACGGGCCATAAACCCTCTCCTTCTGCGCGACCCTGCCATGGAATCACACCCCGTGCCTGATCAACACCTCCTTTCATCCCATACATGGTCATGCATCTCTTCGATAACCCCCTTCCTCTGCGCCCCATTGTCCGAACCGATCCCAGGCCATCACCTAGCCCTGCGGATGCAGTTTATTGCCCCTACTGTAAGGAAAACACCCCCACATCAGAGGGATTACAGCAGATCAAGGCCCTCACCCCCTGAGACCCGACCGGTTGCACACACCCCCGGGAATTGGCGGAATGTCCAGCTGTGTGATAGCCATCTCCTACTGTGGGTGGGGTGGGGACTTCCACTGTAGATATGTGTGGGAACGAGCTCGAAGTGGGGATTCAGAGGATGTTCTTTCATACATCAAAGTGGTCTCAAGAATGTGCCATGTATGATAAACCTGCAATAAAGTCATAAACCTGTGTATAAGAGGCCAGGCCTCAGAGATGCAGTTAGAGCACCTCGTGACGATATCTTGCTGTCTGATCTGATGTGTTCTTCTCCGATGGAATAAAACTTTGTTTCCTGCCTTCCAGTCTCCGGCGCCTGCCTCTTTATTGGTTTAACATCGAATGGTATAAGAGGCGATTACCGCCGGGCAATACTTGAAAGGTTATCGACTGAAACTGCCGCTACCATTTAACAATTCGCGTCCCAAGCGTGGGGCCCATCAGCGACACGTGGATTCAGTGGGAGAGGTCCTGACGACAGAGTGAACGACTGCAACGATCGGGAGAGCTCCTGCCCGATAGACCCTCGTCTGGCAGCCGATCATCCGAACTTCACTGGTTCCGAGCAGACCTCTCTCGAGTGATCTACGGTCCTGACTGGGAACCATCAGGAGTGCCGCGGCAAATACGGAGAGTAGAGGACCATCGGGCGCTGGAGGCGGAAGACGAGAAACTGTCCACGCGGTCCGGGTAAGGTCGTGAAACACGACAAATTGCGAAACGATTGATTGATTGAAATACTAGTATTGCTTATTGATTGTTCTCTTTGAGATATTCGCTGTCTACAAACGGGGAGGAGTAGAAATACTCTCTCTCTCTCTCCCTTTGCAGATAGCGAAGGGTAGGTAACGCAGACTTTTGTCCCCGTTGAAAGCCGTCGTGCCTATCTTTATCTCCCCACTGATTGATTGTCCAAACATTGATTGTTTTGAAGAATAGTGCTCTTTGAGATATTCTCTGTTTGCAAATAACGTAGAATAGAAATATTCTGTCTAGTCTTTGCAAATAGTGAAGGGTAGGTAACGCAGACTTTTGTCCCCATTGTAACCCGTCGTGCCTATCTTTATCTCCCCATTGATTGATTGATTGTTCGAACACTAGCTGTTCGATATTGGTTCTTTGGAGGTATTCTCTGCTTACAAATAACGAGGAATAGAGATATTCTGTCTAGTCTTTGCAAACAGTGAAAAGATAGGTAGTGCTGACTTTTGTCCCCATTGAAACCCGTCATGCCTATCTTCTCCCCACTGATTGGTAGTTGGTTCTGCCCGGACCGCTTATTAGAGGTGAACCATCCGGCTCCACTGGAAGGCACCCCTAATAAGGACATGTTCACTAAATATGGACTAGTCGCCGTAGCTTATAGCAAGCTATGGCATAAATATACAAAGGGGGACCCCGAGAGTCAGTGGCCACTGGTGGGATCCTTTTTGACCCTACAAAACTAAAAAGACGCTAGGAAATAGCCCTTTGTGGGACATATGAAACTAGGGGAAGGAGCCAAGCTCACGGTCAAGACGGCCACGAGGTAGCTCGGCTCCGTCGCTCTCGCTGCCTAAACATGTCTGCCCTACCACCCACCCCGCCCAGGAAACACGACCAAAGTCCCACACAACCGGAAGCCTGTTGATACCCACCATCGACGTCACCGAACTTGACTAGGTTCACGCACAATTGGACTATGCCATTTTCCGATTACACTGTAACTAGATTGCAAATATGTACAACACTCCAACAAAGTAGTATGATTAAACATTTTAATAACTTATAGGTATAACAACATTCCGACAAGGTGAACAGGTTAAAACACGTTTTAAACAACTATTTACATGACAGTCTGCTGCGACCTGCATCCCAAAGCATTTACGTCCACGTGACACCGTCCTCGCCTCTCCTTCCTCGAAGTTGCAACATTGGCCTGTTTTGGGCGGTCCTTTTAGTCGGCCTTGGGCTATAAAAGCCATGCAAAAATCCATTGACATCAGTGGCGGACAACTGTGCGAATAGTCCGGAAGCCACACACGGCGCCAAGACCCTGGCAACGCCGAGGTGGGTCTGCCACGTCGTGCGGATCTTCCCATTCTCTTCTTCTTCCTTCAATAACGAAGGGTGCCCTGGCGGGGGGAAGCGACGCGGACGGGCCTCCCCCGCCTCCCCAGGTGGAGGCTCACCAGCAGATGAGGGCACCCCAGCCATTTTACTCGCCGGCCAGCTGAGTTGCACCCTGCCATTTTACTCGCCGGCCAGCTGAGTTGTACCCCGCCGTTTCTTTCACCGGCCAGCTGAGTTGCACCCAGCCATTTCACTCGCCGCCCAGATGAGTGGGCGCCCCTGCACTCACCGACCGGCTGCAACGGGACAGCCATTCAAGTCTTGCCTGCCGGGTAGCCACTCAGGCGCTGATCCACTAAGATTGCCATCAGCGTTTCACTCGAGAAATGGGCCCCCGCAGCCGAGGGATCGAGGGACCCACCCCGGTGGCTATAACGAAGAGCTGCTGCTGCTGCTGCTTTTGGACTCCGGCGGTCCGTTCTTCGGATCCAGGCCTAGCCCACCGTGAGACGGCCCTGGACTCGGAGGCTTGTCTGCTCGGGCGAGGGCCCCACCCCTTGAAAAACACCCTCTCAGCTTTGCAGGTTCTGCGGGAGTCATTGACATTCGACTCCCGTGGGCCTCCGGTGGGGACAATCGCCGCTATTCTTCTTGATTATTCCACGATAACTTGTCCTTGCCCCCGGGCGGCAGCCATCTTGCCACCGTTTGGTGCCGTAAAAGAAAGACTGATTCAGGGCGACGGCGGAAGAACCCGCCTGCTGTCCCCGCCCCAAGGACGGACCACGGCATCGCTACAAAACCGCGATGACGCCATGCTGACGCAAGCTGACGCTGACGAAAAGTTCTCGAACTACCGAAGGGGATTCTGGTCCGGCAGCTAGTTAGTGGAAAGACTTAGACTGTGCACTGGACCCACCCGACCTCACCCCAAAATGGCGCCGAGACACCTCTCACACCGTGGCCGGCCTGAACGGTTGTAGGCCCGTATTTGTATACTGACATTGTTTTAAATAAAGGGCTTCTTAAAGGAATTACGGAATCAGTGTCATGACAAATCATCTAGGTTGGTAAGGGTTTTTCTTGAAGAAATGATTGTTACTCCCAAGCAATAGAAAACAGATAATGCAGACCCCATTTACCTGAATCTTTTTGATTAACGGAATTTGTACCCGTCACACCTGTCTTTTTCCAAGAGTTGTCAGAAAATGATCGACTATAGCTTAATGTATATGCCGAATGCAAGGTATGGTATCTTGCACCATAATATACAACCGATTGAGAAATACATGTACGACCAGGGAACCCGAATTTAGGAGATGAATGAAATAGAGCACCTTTGTTTCGGAAGAAAAGAATAATGGGTCTGTGGTATTACCCACTCCTGCGGCTAGCCTGGTACGTGGTAAGTAGAACTTTTTCGTGTCTACGCACGCTAATGTACTTTGAATACCGCACATCCCCTCCCCTCTTTTTCCCCTCTATAGGTCACGACGAAGTTTCGACTGAAGAATGGAGTGGACATGGACCGCACCGTGTTCAATATAGGGAAAAATATAGACAAACGTTGTGGGATAATGCGCAAAGTGCAGACCACCATTGGGAACATGAAAAACTGTATGGTATGATTGTGCGTGTGTGCTACGATTATACGGTATGAATGTGTATGCATTTCATGCTTGGGTCGCTTGAAGAGAGCGTCATCGTATGATTGAAGTGCTCGTCCATCGATCAAAGGGAGGAGAGTAAAAGGTCCGACACCCCCCCCAAGATAAACTACAAAATACTGAAAATACGCAGCATGCATAGGAAAGAGGACAGGAAAGGAGAGGTCCCCATACTCAACGTAGCCCTGAGTCTCCGTCTTAAGTTTCTGCGCTTGATGCATGTACTGTCACACCCTATCCGGTATTTGTGTGTGCGTGATCACCAAATTTATGTCTTTCCCCCGCTTGTGTTTTCTTACATAGAACCGACCCATGCTACTCCATGTTGTGTGTGCACCAAGTGGCCTATTATCGTACACATGTCTCTCTCTCTCTCTCGTTTTGTGTCGTACATATGCCAAATAGCCTACTTGATGCGCACGTCTCCGTCTCTCTCTCTCTCTCTCTCTCTCTCTCTCTCTCTCTCTCTCTCTCTCTCTCTCTCTCTCTCTCTCTCTCACTCTCACTCTCTCTCACTCTCTCTCTCTCTCTCTCTCTCTCTCTCTCTCTCTCTCACTCTCTCTCTCACTCTCTCTCCCTCCCTCACTAAAGGCTTCCTTGCCCTCTTTCTTTTTGAATAAATTAACGACACATACCTCCTCAGTCTGTGTATAATTGGCCTCAAACACGGTGGTGTTCGAACAGATTGACAGAAACAAAAACGACCGTACTTTACCACGTTACTACCTCTCCTTTCTGCAAATGTTGAACTTAATTGGCTGAGAAAGAAAGGACAGATAAGACGACTGATGTCTCCCAATTTGGCCCTCATCACGGGGACTATATGTCAGTGGTTTTCGTTTTAGAGCTTTAACAACACCATCTCCACCGCCCAGAATTGCCTCCGCCCAATTACCCCAAACTAGAATGTCTAAGCACCCCGTTCTCCCAAAATAACCCCAGCCCTGTACTAGCCGTCTCAGAGTATTTCGGACAAAACAACTGATGACTTTGTTCTCTAAAGGTACATTGCCTAAGCTGATGGGGGTTACCTATTGTCTCCAGCAAGAAAAATGTTTAGCTTATGTCCCTCCCCGAAATAGATACCTGTGAACCTATGACAGTAGCACCTCGCACTTTTTTCATAAACTTAGCAGTCCTCGGAGGAAAATGTGTATTAACAGAACTTGTGTTAAGATGAACGAGTCTCTACCGGAGAAGCCGGTTCGAATTTTTGATAAACCAGAAAGTCAACAGATGTCAGGCCTCCTGCAACGATTATAGGGCACAGGAATCGACACCTAGCAGGCCAGACGATGGACAGGAACACCCACAGAAACCTGCACCACAGCAATGATTAATAAATTAGTAACACACACTGACATAAGAGTTAATAGACATCAATCATACAGCAACCGATAAAAGCATTTCCCCAACTACTCGGTGGTTGGGAGAGAGGATGAAGTGTGTAAATGTCTTCCCTGCCAACTCTCTAAGATTTTGTTTCTTGTACTCATTTAAAGATAACGTGCGGCCACCGGAAGAGAGGGGTCGGACGTGACGCACAGCCTGGCTACGGACCATGGAACATCTATGGCATCGACCAAGGGGGAAGCAACGAAGCAAAAAGGGCGTGAGACGAGGCACCATTATCAGGATGATAAGCGATGGAACGAAGGGCTATCTCGAGGCCCCCTGCTCGCTGACCAGCGTGCCTGAAGTCCCAACCCGTCGGGCCCGATTGATGGGCCCAGTGCTGGAAGATTCTGCCCCCCTTGGTCCGCTTTTTGATCCGACCCCACTCCACCCCCTCTTCCCCCGGCATCCCGAAGCACGCCACACCCCTTCTCTCTCTCTCTTTTATATGGATTTTGAATTTGACTTAACTACAGAAGAACAAAAAGCGGGTACCCCGTCTCAAAGTACCTATGATGAACTGTGTTAGGGAAGAGGACTGTGATCGGAGAACAACAAATGGTCACACCCTGCCACGTGAGAAATTGGATTTGAGCTGGACCTTAGCTCCACCGCCGGTGCTCAACAGTGCCAACAAAAGAAGAACAACAACAAGAGCTTACCAGTGATGGCTCTTTATAATAGGACACTGGAAAGAAGAACTCCCTCCCATGACTGTAACTCATGTTAAGTTGAATTCCTCTCCCAACCACCCTTTTTATATTAACTATCTTCCTATCGAGTTTTCATGATGTTGCGTCAGTCACTTCCGACTGTACAATGAGAAGTTAAGAAAATCTAACTTTGTATAATGACATTCATACAACACCAGCCATGCACACGACTATACTGACTATTTTTGATCCACACGAAGTCTGGGCCTTAAGTAATGTGCGAAATATCCCTTGTTTTGCCAGAAACATTTTTTTTGCTTTACAGTATCATGTTTGTGCTCAAACAAGCTCTCCTCCTCCTATCCCTGGGCCTGACATGCGGCACAGCCGATATAATTTTGTATGTACTACCTCCTCGCCTACTTTATCAACTGTATGTAACTATGTACAAATGTGTCAGATTACTCCTGCCTGTCCTAAAAACTCTGTACCTTTAAGGAATGCATGAAAAACATTAACGGTATTATAGCTGAAGGGTTAACGAAGGTGAATGTCGGCCAGGCAAGCTGGCGAGATATGTTAAAAGGGAGGACTGTGGAAATTTAGTTTACAAATGAACATTATCTGCGCCATCTTTCCTCTCCCCAGCGCGACACACAGGAAAGCGCACGGCAGCCATTTTAGACACTTTGGTCTCTCCCTGCTCATTGCCGATCGCCAGCGCGTCCCCCTGGCGCTGCAAGCATCCCCCGTGCGCCGGCCACCCCCGCTCTCTCATACACGGGCCATAAACCCTCTCCTTCTGCGCGACCCTGCCATGGAATCACACCCCGTGCCTGACCAACACCTCCTTTCATCCCATACATGGTCATGCATCTCTTCGATAACCCCCTTCCTCTGCGCCCCATTGTCCGAACCGATCCCAGGCCATCACCTAGCCCTGCGGATGCAGTTTATTGCCCCTACTGTAAGGAAAACACCCCCACATCAGAGGGATTACAGCAGATCAAGGCCCTCACCCCCTGAGACCCGACCGGTTGCACACACCCCCGGGAATTGGCGGAATGTCCAGCTGTGTGATAGCCATCTCCTACTGTGGGTGGGGTGGGGACTTCCACTGTAGATATGTGTGGGAACGAGCTCGAAGTGGGGATTCAGAGGATGTTCTTTCATACATCAAAGTGGTCTCAAGAATGTGCCATGTATGATAAACCTGCATTAAAGTCATAAACCTGTGTATAAGAGGCCAGGCCTCAGAGATGCAGTTAGAGCACCTCGTGACGATA
The DNA here is from genome assembly GCF_964204655.1 of Triturus cristatus. Lineage (NCBI taxonomy): Eukaryota > Metazoa > Chordata > Amphibia > Caudata > Salamandridae > Triturus > Triturus cristatus. The sequence goes on from NC_140583.1 coordinate 524,386,693, forward strand.
CCTTGCTGTCTGATCTGATGTGTTCTGCTCCGACGGAATAAAACTTTGTTTCCTGCCTTCCAGTCTCCGGCGCCTGCCTCTTTATTGATTTAACATCGAATGGTATAAGAGGCGATTACCGCCGGGCAATACTTGAAAGGTTATCGACTGAAACTGCCGCTACCATTTAACAACATCATACCACAACTAACAATTCCAATACAACCCACATAATTCCACTCCACACCACATACATCCACTACACTCCAAACCAAAACACATAGGTAAAAGACATTATCGTTTACAATGCCAATAGAACTAACTCTTACAAATGCGAGACCTATTGCATTGCAAATTATTGTTTAAGAGCAGCCAGTGGTCTGTGGGACCACTGCCTGCTCTTACAAATGCTTTTATAAACATTCACAAAGGGGAAGGGGTCCCTTGGGGACCCCTTCCCATTTGCGAATGGTTTACCACCTACTTGAAGTAGGTGGTAAAATGCGAATGTTTTGCGACCGCAGTTGCGGTCACGAAACATTCATACATACCGATGCGATTTGGTATTAGGAAGGGACGCCCTAAACGAGGCCCTTCCTAATACCGAATCACAAACTCATTTTGCGATTCGGTAACAGGTTACCGAATCGCATAATTAGGTTTGCTGCATCGGAAAAGCAATTGTTGCGAATCTGCCCTTTTGCGAACTCCAAAGTGCTTGATACATTTACCCCTTCATTTTAAATAAGCGATTCCCAGTGAGTCGCAATTAGACCTACCTAAGGAATATTAATAACGTAGGTCGCAATTTGCGACCCGTTATGATTTACCGCCATCACTGGGATGCTTTTTAATAAAGAAATCTTTTTTCATAAATGCAGCCCATTTATCATAAAGGAAACAGGACTGCGTTTTTAAAATAAAAGTTTCTTTTTTTTGTTTAAGGAAATGCAGAAACCATTGCTTCCTCTTAAACTTTTTTTTACATTCACAAAGGGGAAGAGGTCCCAAGGGAAAACCCTTCCATTTTGCGAATGGTTTGTTCAGTTGTGGGTTACAGATTTATATGGCCCTGCACTTAGCTACTACTCACTGTGTCAGTAACCCAACCGACAGATAAATTAGACTAATCAATTTAACAAACCAACAGGGAGCCACAACCTACTTAGTGCACATAGATTAATTCATACAGCTTCCTAATTTTCAATTTTCTTTATTGAAAACATTTTTACTTGTAAAATCTTTCTTTAAAAAAAATCATTTCTGCTTTTCAGACCAACTTATTACATTCACAATGGGTTCTTGGGGGGAGCAGCCGGCCTACGGGAGGTCAGTCCTCAAGATAATTTGGAGAATGGAGCAGTCCAGTGACTTCTCTGGTTTTTGGGCTTGCTTTGGCTATATCGCAGCCCAAGGGGTATAAAGCAAGCCATTTTAGGTTATTAGCCACCATTTTATAGTGGTAACATGGTAGTAGGATATAGAGCAAAGTTTTTTGTCAGTAAGGATAGTGTGGTTTTGTGATTTTTTTTAGGAAAGATTGTGCGACGATTACCTACAAGATGTCAGAGGACAAGGTATCCCAGGCAATGCGCTTGCTGGTGGAGGCCGGGCGTCTCCATCTCCAGGACCCAAGTTCTGTCGAAGGAGACCGCTTGGTAAAGAAGCTCAAAGTAATGGAGAGGAGCCACTCACGAGTTAGGAGAGTGGCACCAAGGGCATGTGCGGCAGGCAACAGGTCAGTGGCTGGGCCAGGGCGGCCTGATCAGTGGGAACAGGCATCGTGTATGGACACATGGGACCCCGGGAAGAGGAGCAAGAACCGGTGCAGCCAACAACTCTAGCTAGCTAGCAGATGGCTCTAGGCAGGAACAAGGAGAGGGAGTAGTGGGTGGGGCCTCACTGAACGTGCATGCATTGGCCTCCAGAGGGAGGGGGACTGTGGAAAGGTCAATTCAGGCCACTCTGCATCAGGCCTCATTGGAAAGTGGACAGAGAGGGCAACAGGGCATGGCATGCTGTCCATGGCAGGCACAAGCTGGGAGGGTAAGAGCAGGGCTGAAAGGCTATCTTTTAGGGCATCTGTCATTGAATCGGTAGGAATCTCCAATATCTTGGAGTTGAGCAGGAGGTGAGGAGAAGGGGGCACTCTGGCTCCAATATCACTGGAGAAGGAAGATATTTTGGAGAGTGTACCAGCAGTAGCGAGGGACTGGTTGGCACAGGAATTCTTAGGTGACACGACATTGGTTGATGACGGCCGATTGGGGACACCATTCTGGGAGGGCAGTTGGTTACAGGTGATCACATGGGGGCGTATTGGGGCCCGGCTGCAGCAAGTGTGGAAGCAGGCCTAGAATGGAGCAATGCAGAGGATGAAGGACAGGCAGTGGAGCAGGAAGATAACACGTTGGTTGGGGTAGGAGCAGGTCATTGGGGGATATGGTAAGAAGGCCTTTGATGGTGTGGGTGAGGACAGGACAAAGCACAGACAGAGAGGCTCTGGTAGCCAGACGGCATAGCTTGTCAGAGGGCAGAGGGTAAACTGGTGTCAGCAGGTGGGAGCATGGCAGTAGGTCGTTGCGGTTGGTTGTCAGATGCAGGGGTGAATATGTTGTGAAGTAAAGTAGGTACCAACACATCAGGCCTCTCTTCTTATTTTTTGCAGGGCGCCCGGTACAGCAACATGGTGACTCTGGGGAGCTTGGTGTGGCTCCAGGAAACCCAGTTGAAGAGAAGGCTTGCCCCAGTATGGTCAGCTGGACGGCAGCAATGGACAGCAAGATCACTGCCCCAAGAAGGTCCCGAAAAGCTTTGTGGTGCAACTGGTTGGAAGGTAAAGGACTACCCCAGGCAGCAGTCAACATGGGACATGGCATCCTGCATGGGAGGGCAAGGTATGGCCCCTCAACACAGAATGGCGAGCAACACAGGTCTTAAACAAATAGTCAGGCTGCTGTGGCAGGTAGCAAATATTGTGAATCACAAGAAGTACCCCACAGTTTGAGATATATAAACCCTGGTTAGGTATGGGAAGGTGATTACTGAAGCATCCTTGTTTTAATTACCCTCACACACCCTAGTGGTGTCATGTTTCATCATGGGGTCACCCTCACTCCTAAAGGTCAGGGTGGGCTCAACCGGTTTTCAGGGAGCTCTTGGTAGATGTGGTCAGGGGGTCATTAAGATAAAAATCCTCGGATGGTTCCTGGTATCCCTTTATTCTTGGAGTCATCTGCGATATTAAAAATGACAAGCATGTAAAGGGTCACTTGGATGTTTGTGGTACTATGACCCTAGTGCCTTGTCTATCTCAAACTGTGGGGTACTTCTTCTCATTCAGAGCTTACTACGGGATGACGTACTCCCACCAGAGATCTCCTCTGTGCCCTTGTGACACGCAAGAAGTATTCTTCTCTGAGTGTCTTAGGTTTTTTCATAAGGTGGCAAATGTTACCACAGGTGTTGGCGTTGGATCTGCACTGGATGATACTGTTTTAGATTATGATTAGGAGAGCTTGGAGGACAGAGATTTGGCGGAGGATGACGCACAGTGGGAGGAGGAAGCAAGAAGGGCACGGACTTTGCAGCCCATGCCCTGCAGGAACGTGCAATGGTGTTCCCATTGCGGGCTCGCATATTAATCTGGCGGGCAGTCGCATGATTGGCTTTGGCGGTGTGGAAGTGGGACACTGGCATAGTGGCCCTCTGCCAGACCGCCAAATTCATAATAAGGCCCTAAGCCTTTAGGAGCACACCACATACTAGCGACCAAGGAAAAAATTTGGAATGGGGAATATGTTGCAATGTTGAAATTACTACAGAAGGAGTTTAGGGCTAAGAAGGGCTTCAAAGAAGAAGAATACTAGAGGGACAAATGCCCCAAGGTACTCTTGACAGTAGAGAATTAGATGGCGGCTTTTCTAATTTATGCCATTGTATACTGTGAAAAATATCCTGAGAGGTGTGTAGCGCATTTTAAATATATGGACATGATAAGAAAGGCGCAGATAAATTATGGGAGTTACGCTTTGGTCTAATACGATGATGAGTTCAGGGTGAGCATAGCCATAGATCCCGAGGTGCGTTGGGGGAAGGAAGACTCAGATATGTGGCATCTTACCATGGGCCCATCATAGTTTGGCAAAACAATATTTATAGCCAGAGCATTACCTATTGTGTATCGACCCTTTCAATGGTGCCCCACAAGGGGAAGGATGGGAGCACCTGGAAATGGTCTAAGTGGGCAGACAGGCATTTGCTGGAATTTTAGCAAAGGAGTATGCACTCGGAAGCACTGCAAGTTCCGGCATGAATGTTCAAAATGTGCCAGCAAACACCCCCTTGTTAATTGCTACAGGAAGATAATACAATAATATCTCTGGGCAGGGCAGCAGGGACACACTGGCAGTCAGCAGTATACTCAAACCTATGGATTTAGGGGTGAATAGGAAGCACAAGGACCTGGGGGAAAAACTTTTCACGCTCATTAAACTAGATTGTCTGAATTTTTGGCTGGTACTCTATGATCAAAAGGATGCCAAGTTGTTGAGGGAGGGGTTCACATGGGGTTTCTGACTGTGGCACCAGGACACTAGGGAGCGCAGATAGCGAATAATCTTAAATCAGCCAATGCCTTAAAACAAGTGGTAAAAGATACATTGTTGAAAGAAATACAGCAAGGGAGGATGGGTGGCCAATATGATAATTGGCCAATGGCAGCCTTAATGGTGTCACCCATCGGATTGGTCCCAAAAAAAGACAAAAGTCAGTTAAGGCTCATTTAACGACTGTAATGCCCAGAGGGCACTTCTGTTAATGATTTTCTGCCAGAGGAACAAGCTTCAGTCAAATGCTCTTCAGTGGACGTTGTTCTGGCTATGGTAGAGGAAGTATGGCCAAAAGCGACATCAAGTCAACGTTCTGTTTGATCCCGGTTCCCCCAGATGACTTTCAGTTGTTAGGCATTCAGTTCCAGGGACAATGGTATGTGGACAAAGAGCTACTGATGCAGTGTTTCAGGTCATGTTCGCTCTTTGAGAGTTTCAGTGCCTTTCTCAAATCGGTTAGTTTCTTGGTGCATGAGGCACAAGACTCGTGACACACTATCTAGACGATTCCTTTTTTGTGGGTAACCCCAGTTCCACAGACTACCAGTGGATGCTGGTCAGTTTTCAAGAGATCATAGTGGACCTGTGGGTCCCTTTTTACAAGAGAAGACAATTGGACCCAATATGGTGCTGTAATTCTTGGGCATTGAAATTGATTCTGTGGTGATGGAGGCTCACCTGCCAGTGGAGAACAAATTGATGATGCAATTGCTGTTGGATAACATGTTGGCAAAGAACAAAGTCATGGTTAAAGAGGTGCACGTGTTGTTGGGGCATTTGAATTTTGCTTGTAGGGTGGTGAGAGCAGGGATGGCATTTTGTAGATGGTTGGGGATGTCATTGTCCATCCTGCTGTTGCCACATCACCGTCAGATTGTCTACAGGTGCTGAGAAGGACTTGAGAATGTGGCGCTTCTTTTTGCAACTATTCAACAGATTGTCATTGGTGGCCGTGCCAGACTTTTAGTTGGAGGCCAAGGTTTACTGTAATGCTTCAGCAGGATAGGCTTTGGGATATACTGGCAAGGAAAATCGTGCATGGAGAAATGGCCTACTGAATGGAAGTGGCGGGCACAGCATAGCATTCTTTGTATTTGTTCCACTTGTAGTGGCAGTTTGCTTGTGGGGAGAACAGTTAGTGCACAAAAAGGTTCTATTTCGCATTGAAACCATGGCAGTGGTGTATATAGTTAACCTTCAGTCAGCAAGGGATGCCCAAGTGTTGCGGTTGCTGTGGGTTTTTGCATTGCAGTGACTTAAATTGCACATTCTGTTTAGAGCGCAACATGTGCCAGGTATGAACAATGACACTTTGGATGCTTTATCTTGTTCACAGTGGGAGAGATTACACGGACTGACCATGGAGGAGGACAGAGTCAGGACTAGGATGCCTCAGTAGTTATGGTCAGGAGGCGACTGAGGATGTTCCAGCTGGTAGTAGAGTTGCTGGCCTCGTCAATGAGGAGTGCTTATAGTCAGGCTTTGGGGGGATTTTAGATAGTGATGTGCAGAGGAGGAAGGACGCTTGGGCATGGAAAGGAGATATGGTCCAGTTAATTCTAAAGTTGATTGAGAAAAGGCAGTCCAAGATTACGATTGCAGGTAAATTAGCAGTCATTCCATTCATGGGAAAGCTTTTTTGAGGCTAAACTCCATCAGTGGGGGAGCTGGGTATCAGGATGTTAGAGGTCAGGTTTTTTACATGTTAATGGCAGGCCAGTGAAGGCGTTTCAGCTATTGGCTGCATTGTGAAAAGGGCTGACACCACTGAAGGTGGATGCAAATGGTTTTGGAACACATTTGTTCTGCATAGGCATGGTGACAGAGGTAGGTGGGAGGGTTTGGAGCAGGACTGCCACCATGGGCTTGGGTAGATAGACTTATGACTGCTTTCAGCACTATGTGTGGGAGAGGGAAGGGGATTGTTTAGCCATTTTTTCTTCACATTTTGTTATTGTTGTTTTCCAGGTTCAGTTCCAGGCCCAGAGGTCCTGGATTGCCATTATGGATAGTGGGGCACACATACGTTAAGTGGGACGAAACGCAGGCGAGGCAGAGCAGACACGGTGCCAATGTGGCTCTTGACCCCAACAGGTTTCAAATGTGCTGGCATGGCAGAGGGGGCATGAGATTTGAAATAACTGTTACCCTGTTTGAATAGGTTGCTGTTAGGGGGGAGTTTCCTTATGTTTTGTTGCTGCATTTAGATGAGAATGACCTAATAGAAGAGAAGGCGGTGGTACTGCTGAGTGTGATGAAGGATGATCTACATGATGTACAAAGGCAGTGGTCAGGATGCCATGCTTTGTGGACAGACTTTATATTTAGGAGAGTGTGGCATATGGCCAGCTAAGTGACATATTATCAACACCACTAATATTGTCCTAGAAAAATATTGAGAGAAAAATTTCAATCCCACAAGTATTGATTTGCTATACTTATAATGTAAATGACAAAAATATCCCCCAAAAAATATCGATGTCGCTAGTATTGCTGTAAAAAATGTAATTATATATATATGCTGTAACGCTGTATTTCTATTATTGGATTTAACACGAGTAAAGACATCTAAGGACTGGTGGAGATTAGCAACAGCTGATGCTCGGCTGAGCGTTCGAATGAGAAAACTCGGCAGATCGAAGGAACGTTGAATACACGAATAAGGAGCAACACACTCTAAGAGAATGTTTGATGAGGAGGCACGGCATGAGGCAGCCACGGAAATCTTTAAGAAAGAAGATTCACATAAAAATGGAGAGCACAGCGGAAGCAGTCGTATACCGGCCTCTGCTAAAAGATCAATTCTTCCGTCTTGAGAAACTTTATGAACGTGAGACTCGCAAATGGTGGGAGGCTACCTCCCTCCAAAATTACATTGAGGTGGAGAGGGTACCGCGGGGACTGAGAATATACACAGTCCCTGCATATGAGAATCTGAATCCGCTATTGCTCAAGGAATGGGCGGAGCACATGGCGGCATCAACAAAAGGAATGTTGGTAATCCTGATAAAGTTTGCATGGTGTGATAGAGAGCAAGCACTACGCGACATTGAGGAACTGGAGAAACAGATTGCCGATAACAGCGATAAGAACAAGCAGGAAGAACTACGGGAGGCCATGAAAAAACGCCTCACAAAGAATGAACTGACAATTAAACAGCGGAAACAGGATAAGCTTGAGAGAGATGAGAGGGATTACCAACAGGGACGCATCCTGACATTTGCGAAGAAGTATGACCAACCGAGGAAGAAGTTCCTTAGTAATAGGAAAAAAACTGTAGTGGAACAGAGGGAAACTTCCGAATCAGAGGTCACTGATATTGAACAAAGTGAAGACGAAAGCAGAGTTTCTGCATCTGTGCAAGTTGCAGCCCCCATATCGGCCCCTTTTTTAGAGGAGTTTCAAGTCATCAGGGAGACGTGGGGCAGAGGGGGGAGAGAAAAGCCACCGGAGAAGCTGCAACAAAGAAGGAAAAAGGCAAACGTCGGATGAGGAGAGGCGGATGGCACAAGCGCCAGCGGCGCCTCTCCAAGAGTGACCCAGAGCAGGAAGCAATGAAACAAACGCTAGATGGAGAAAAGCTAACAGTTGTGAACCTGACCTCAAGAAAATTAAAAAGGGCAGAAGAGGAGGTGTTACAGCTGGGCTTAAGCTTTTGTCCAACGAAGACATCTGAATACACACAGACCAAAATCAACCTATTTAAGTTTGGGAGGAAAATGAAGTTGTTAAAATACTTTAAAGGCAAAGAACGCCTAGCTCCGACACGAGTCACTGAAGATAGAAGCAGCACTGACAATCTCACAGCTGATGATGTTGAAACCCTAGCTGTACTAAACGATTTTGACAGATGAAGGGAACCCTACATCATTGATTCCATCATCGGTGTTTGACAGAAACCAGACAGGGGTGATACAGATTAATCCAGGTAGCCCCTTTAAACCGAAGTCGAGGTTTTGTCCATTAATGCCAGCTGATTCTATAGATGTCTTCACGGACATAGTGACCAAGGAACTGCTAAAACACCAGAAAGAGAGGCGGAAGCAACATAACGGAACTACAGAGAAAGGCAATTGTGGATTTGAAAGAAGATAAGACCATTGTCTGCAAGCCATCCGACAAAGGTGGAAATGTAGTTCTGATGACAAACGACTACTATATAAAAGAGGCCTTAATGCAGCTGAACGACGAGACAAACTACAAGAGGGTGACAAGGAAATTCTTTGAGGAGAGTGTCCATGCCCATCGGACAATGTTGAACAAATGGTTCCACAGAGGTATGTTAAGTAAACAGGAGTATGCGTTCTTGGAATGCAAACATCCTCGCATACCCACTTTTTACCATCTTCCAAAGCTGCATAAACATGCAACTTGCCCACCAGGTCGCCCAATCGTGTCGTCGTTGGGAAGTCTAAAAGAACACATGTCAAGGTTTGTGGACTATTTCCTTTTTGAATTTGTCAAAGAATTGTCATCTTATATCAGAGACACTAAAGACTTTTTGATTAAAGTGGAGAACTTACTTTGGGATGAGAACTTGGTAATGATTACACTTGACATATCAAGTTTATATACCAGCATTGGTCATCTACAGGGAATTGAAGCAGTTAGATGGTTACTTTGGACAAGACCAATGAATTTGGCTGAGCACAACAAAATGTTATTGGAATTTGTGGAATTCTGTTTGGGGAACAACATCTTTCTTTTCCAGGAACAACTATTTAAACAGATACGTGGCACTGCGATGGGCACCTGCTTCGCCCCCAGCTACGCAAATCTTTCCATGGGCTGGTGGGAGAAGCAGGTGGCCAGGGCAGAGAGGAATGCAGTCTGGACTCGCAGGGTCATAAGCTGGAGTAGATATATAGACGATTTATTTATCGTCTATAGAGGTACAGAGCAATCAGCCAAAGAGTATATTGAAGTCCTAAACATGAATAATCTCAATCTCAGATTTACAGGCGAAGTTAGCAAAACATCAGTTAGCTTCTTAGACTTGAAGGTCTTCCCTGCTGATGGAAGACTATGCACATCATTGCATAGGAAACCGACCACAGGGAATTCCGTGCTACAAGCGAGCAGTTGCCATTCTGGGAAGACTATCATAAGTATCCCATATGGCGAATTGCTAAGGATAAAAAGGAACTGCACGCGTACATGTGGCTTTGAAACAGCAGCGAAAGACAGTATGAACAGACTGAAGGCCCGAGGGTATTGTAAAGAGACCTTAGAAGAGGCAAAATCAAAAGTAGATAGGAAGCACAGAAAAGATCTGATAGCGGGTTGTGACTCTAGTGTACAGAAAGAAAAAACAAAAGAAAAAGTAAAAGATGCTAAAGTTAATAACCTAAGGATGATCACAGACTACTCAGGTGATGCCTTGGTAATTAGAAGAATTTTTGCTAAAAATTGGCATAACCTGAGGTCAGACCCGATAATAGGGAAGGACCTGTCGAAAGCACCCCTGATGACATTCAGAAGAGCAAGATCCTTAAGCAGCAGTCTAGTCCAAAGTCACTGAGGCAATGAGAATAGAGTTCAACCCTTTGGGAGACTGGCGGGGTTTTACCCATGCCTTAAGTGTAGGGCATGCAGAAACAGCAAAAAGGTATTGGAATATGCAATACCAGGAATGAAGGAACCCAAGAGAATTAAAAGCTTGATGAACTGTAACACTAGCCACATGGTGTACTGTCTGGTGTGCCCGTGTGGCTTACGTTACATCGGAAGTACGATCCCCCCTACCAAGATAAGAATCTTAGAACACCTCAGGGCAATACAAAACAAGGATGCCACTTATCCAGTGGCGAGACACTTTGAGGTGTGTCACCAAAGTAACAGGGATCTGGTAAGCTTTTTCTTCATTGATCAAGTACCCATGAATGTGAGAGAGGGCAATAGACAGCAAAAATTACGCAGATTAGAATTGAGACATATTATTGATAACCAGACAAAGAAACCAGGAGGTCTTAACAGTGGTGAGGAAATGGCGGTACATTTGTACGGTTAATTCTGTAAATGTTTGTTTTTGAGAATGCTCTTTTGGGAAACATGTATTTATGTGAATCAATGGCACTGATATTACATTATGATTTGAAGTATACCAACTTTTACAGATACGGAGGAATGTTAAGCATTATCCACAATATGTGGAGTTATAAACATTATGAACCTAAGCCCATTCAGGGCATGATTGTTCAATTTGGTTCATTGGGAATTAGAATGCCTACATTAGGAGTAGGAAAGCCCATTCAGGGCTGAATGTAAAGTAAATGCTGAATGTCTATATATATATATAACCCCAAGCTATGCTGTGTAAAGTAACCTGTTCAGCAATGGCCGACACCTTAGACTGGAGTAAGTTGGGTGTCCTTTGTTTGTGTTTAGCAGTGCACATGTATTTAAATCTGTCTCATGCCAGCGCCAGCCACTATTGATGAAGGCGGCAGCCGAAACGCGTCTGGTCATGTAAAGAGAACCCAATAAAATCTGGGGGAAAACGGTCCTGTGAGTGCTTGGTACATTTAATTGGTGCCACGAGCTGTGGATTTGATAATCCGCGCGGTATCCGTCACCGTGCAATTAAGCACCCGATTGTGAGTGAAGGGGAGAAAAGACGGAAAGCGAGCGCGATATATATATATATATATATATATATATATATATATATATATATATATATATATATATATATATATATATATATATATATATTCCAAAAACACAAGGTTGCCCTATTTCAAGAACGCCAGCACAATTGCGAGTTACTTCCTCATTTATTGCGGTCACAAACACAGCATGCTGACTTCCCCATGAACAGCGCCAAATGCATTTCGGGCTCCTGCCCTTTCTCAATGGCTAAACACAAAAGTCCCGGCAGCTGTGAAGACTTTATCCCAAATTGTCCCGCCCCTTTAGGGCTTCGTAATGTATGATGGGACTGGTAGTCCGTATATTTACCAAGTGGTTCCTTGATCGGGTTTTCATGCCACAAATTTCATTCCCCAAGTGGGTTTCCATGGAGAATCGGTACTTCTGTGTCTGAGAATATCACATACCGCAATACTGGGCACTCGCAACTCCAACGGCACTCGAAAGTTCATGTGCCAGGTCCGCTCTGGATATGCGGCGGGGCATTCTTACGGCGACACGTGCCGCTAATTTAATCCAAAAACACAAGGTTGCCCTATTTCAAGAACGCCAGCACAATTGCGAGTTACTTCCTCATTTATTGCGGTCACAAACACAGCATGCTGACTTCCCCATGAACAGCGCCAAATGCATTTCGGGCTCCTGCACTTTCTCAATTGCTAAACACAAAAGTCCCGGCAGCTGTGAAGACTTTATACCAAATTGTCCCACCCCTTTAGGACTTCGTAATGTATGATGGGACTGGTAGTCATGTGCCAGGTCCGCTCTGGATATGCGACGGGGCATTCTTACGGCGAGACGCACCGCTAATTTAATCCAAAAACACAGTGCCGTTGGAGTTGCGAGTGCCCAGTATTGCGGTATGTGATATTCTCAGACACAGAAGTGCCGATTCTCCATGGAAACCCACTTGGGGAATGAAATTTGTGGCATGAAAACCCGATCAAGCAACCACTTGGTAAATATACTGACTACCAGTCCCATCATACATTACGAAGTCCTAAAGGGGAGGGACAATTTGGTATAAAGTCTTCACAGCTGCCGGGACTTTTGTGTTTAGCCATTGAGAAAGGCCAGGAGCCTGAAATGCATTTGGCGCTGTTCATGGGGAAGTCAGCATGCTGTGTTTGTGACCGCAATAAATGAGGAAGTAACTCGCAATTGTGCTGGCATTCTTGAAATAGGGCAACCTGGTGTTTTTGGATTAAATTAGCAGCGCGTCTCGCCGTAAGAATGCCCCGCCGCATATCCAGAGCGGACCTGGCACATGAACTTTCGAGTGCCGTTGGAGTTGCGAGTGCCCAGTATTGCGGTATGTGATATTCTCAGACACAGAAGTGCCGATTCTCCATGGAAACCCACTTGGGGAATGAAATTTGTGGCATGAAAACCCGATCAAGCAACCACTTGGTAAATATACGGACTACCAGTCCCATCATACATTACGAAGTCCTAAAGGGGCGGGACAATTTGGTATAAAGTCTTCACAGCTGCCGGGACTTTTGTGTTTAGCCATTGAGAAAGGGCAGGAGCCTGAAATGCATTTGGCGCTGTTCATGGGGAAGTCAGCATGCTGTGTTTGTGACCGCAATAAATGAGGAAGTAACTCGCAATTGTGCTGGCGTTCTTGAAATAGGGCAACCTTGTGTTTTTGGATATATATATATATATATATATATCGCGCTCGCTTTCCGTCTTTCCTCCCCTTCACTCACAATCGGGTGCTTAATTGCACGGTGACGGATACCGCGCGGATTATCAAATCCACAGCTCGTGGCACCAATTAAATGTACCAAGCACTCACAGGACCGTTTTCCCCCAGATTTTATTGGGTTCTCTTTACATGACCAGACGCGTGTCGGCTGCTAATAAAAATATTAAAAAGTAACAGTAATCTAATATAAATTAAATGTATGCATTTCAAAATATACATAACTATTACACTTATTTTAAAAAATTAAATACCTATTTATTAATATATTTAATTACATATATTTAATTTTTTGTCAACCTTGTTTTATTGAAACGTTTAATGCGCATCACAGTATGATGCAATATAGCCAACTTCCGGCAGCTCAAAGTGTTAGATCAATAGGATAACTCAATTGCCTCTCTTTGAGGAAGTGATATGGACCACAAGCATAAGTAAATAAAGATATCATTGCACAGCCTCAGAACAGAATTACAATGTCTCCTCCAACTCCCACCTTCCCATCCCACCCCTAGCAACAAAGATACAGAGTCATCTCATCAATATATTCCTGAGAGTAGGGTCCACTAGGCCAGCCACCAGGTAGAGATGAAGGCTGCCTAGGGGAGCTGGCTCCCTACACTAGCCCCGGCTGGTATGTAATTTCTAAAATTGAAAGAGATTGAGTGCTCGTGTTCACGTTGGGCAGATACAGAGAGGAAGCCCCTGTGATAGATACTCCACTAGAGGACCCCATATATATTCAAAAAGAAGTCAGATAGAACGCCCACCATCTGTTCCACGGTAAGGGCTTGCCACTGACTTATAGATGGTGCGTGTTTCTGTTTCCAGGCCGCTGCCACTGCCATTTTCGCTGCCCCCAGGCATAGCCATAGAATACATCTGTCACCTACTGTCTGACGTTTGAGGGTATCCACCCCCAGGCCCATAAGTGTTGAGTCCAGGTCCTCAGGTATGGGATAGCCCAGGATGTCTTTGATTTGTGGCAGTATTTCTGACCAGATTGGCCTGATCGTCGGGCAGTCCCACCAGATGTATTTAAAATCTCCCTTGAGCCTGCATCCCCTCCAGCACAAGTCAGTGGTCATAGGGAACATCAGTTTTAGTTTCATAGGGTACAAGTACCGATTGTATAAAACTTTATAGTGGGCCTCTCGTATTCCCATCAACCGATTAAATGTAGGTATATATCTATATGTAGTTTGTCCCTATGTTCGAGATTGCCACCTCCAGGATGCGCTACCAGAAGGACTTATGCTGTGGTTGGTTGGTGTTGAGTGTATAGTGCAGTTTCATGTAGAGGCACGATATAGTACCCTTTGTGCCATTCCCTGTCTTTGCCAACCACTCTACTGGCATTAAGTCCCTGGTTGCTGCCTCTCACACTCCCACACATAAGACCCAGTGCCTGAGCCGGGTGTAGTGGTAGTGTTCAGTAGCAGGTAAGTGAAACTCCCTCTGACAGTGTTCGAAGGAGAGAATATCCCAGTTGTGAAAAAGATCTGAAATCGTAAGGCATCTCCCCTTCCTCCACGCATCAAAGGGACAAGGTATCTGTGCAGGTGAGAACATGGGATTGTAGTGGATGAGTGTGAATGGGGATGGAAAGGTGGTCAAAGTGGAAGTCTATTGATATCATCCCAGACCTTTAGCATTGTTTTCGTAGGGGTGCTCAGGTAGACATTGGGTGGGTGCTCCACGATCCTAGATACACCTCCCTGCCACTGCCCTGTCCATGTGTAGCCAGTGTTTATCGGACTCCCTGGCCAACCACTCTGTAATTACCACACAGCTGAGCGGTCTTGTATATAGATGCATGTCTGGTAAAGCCAGACACCCCTACCCTTTTTGTCTGTGTGAGAGTCGCACCCTGCCATATAAAGCGGATGTTCATGGACTTTAATGTAGCTAGGAACCCTCGATCCAGCTCAATATGGAGACCTTGAAAAAAGTACAAGAATGGGTAAAAGCAAAATTTTAACCACATGGATGAGAACTATGCATGAGAGTTAAAAGGGACCACCCTAGGAGGACTGCCTTCAACTGTTGAAGAAAATGTGGGGTAGTTAGCCTTAAAGAGATCCTGGAGTTTAGGAGTGATCTTTAAACCTAGGTATGTGATGTCTTTTTTGACCCATTGGAAGGGGGTGTAGGTGACCAGGGATTCCATCTCCCTCTGTGGCAGTTTGAGGTTTAGCAAACACGATTTTGTTAAGTTGATCCAAAGTCCTGCCACTTGCTCAAAATGTTCCAGCTCTACCAACACTGCCTCCAGGGATGACTCAGGAGCAGCTACTGAAAACAGCATGTAATCTACGAACAACTACATTTTGTGCTTATCTGCCCCGAACGGGATGCTCTGAATGGCGGGTGTCATTCTTATTTTCACTGCTAAGGGTTCAATGCTTAGGGCAAATAGCAATGGCGAGAGAGGGCACCCCTGTCACTTTTCTATTTTTAGTGTAAACAAGTCAGAGCCCACCCCAATAACCAGGACCCGGGCACTTGGGCAGGCATAGTTAGCCCTAATCATGGTGATAAACCGGTGACAAAATCCGCATCTTTTCAGGGTGCGGAATAGAAAAAAAGCTTTTTCAGCACCTAGCGCCTGCAGGACATCTGGAAACAATTTTTCTTTGCCTTCTCAACCACGTGAAAGACCCTTCGCATATTATCTTGTGCTTGTCGGCCCTGGATAAAGCTGGACTGGTCCAAGTGTATCAATTCTGGCATGAGGTTTTCCAGGCTGCTGGCTAGGATTTTTGTATATATCTTGGCATCTAGATTGAGGAGCCGTATAGGTAATACGAGCTGTGTATGTGAAGATCTTTCATTGGCTTAGGTAGCACTGAGATAAGGGCCTCCCCCATAGAAGAAGTCACCATCTCCGAGTCCACAATCAAGTTGTAGAGGCTCACCATTTGTGGGATCAGCTCTGCCCCAAATGTTTTGTAAAAGTGAGATGTAAGCCCATCAGGTCCTGGTGATTTATATGGCTTGAGACTATCTATGGTCCTGCTGTACTCCCCTTCGTCTATCGGCTCCATAGTGCATTTTTTTCTACTGACACCTTCGGAAGCTCCACTTCCTCCAGGTATTGGGTTTCCTATGTCTCATTGTAGCTATCCACCTTTTAGAGAGCTTTGTAAAAGTGGATAAATGCCTGGGCATTTTCTAGTTCGGTAGATGCCCTTTGCCGCGGTAGGTCCATGTCCCCTATGCATTCTTGTTCCCTCTTGAGCCACAATTGTTTGGCTAGGTGTGAGCCTACCTTGTTTCCCTTCTTGTATGCTGTGGGTTTTAGTCGTAGAAGGGTAAGTTTAGCCCTAATATTATGAATGGTATTCAGTTTGCCCCTGAGTGCCTTCACTTTTCTCTGTACGCTAAGGATAGGGTGTTTGTTGTGGGCCTCCTCTGCCTCTAGCAGCTCTGCTTGTTTAGTGCAGAATGAAGGGAAATGCACCTACTCTGGATTACTGCCTTTAAGGTGTCCCAGGCGGTAGTCTTTGGGGTCATTCATAAGGAAATAATCCTTGATGGATTTTCGCAGTTTATTGCGCAGGAAACTGTCTTGTGCCAGCGCTGTAGTGAAAAATCACCATCTGTATTTTGGGGGTGCGCCGTCCCAGGCTAGGGTCAGTGTAACCGGCAAGTGGTCAGATATAGTGATTGGGTAAATAGAAGTAGTCTGTAACACTGAAACTAGGGTCTTGCCCACGAAGATGTGGTCAATTCTAGAATATGACCTATGTGTGTGAGAGAGAAAGGTGTAGTCCCTAGTTGTGGGGCAGAGCGAGCGCCAGGCATCCACCAGGCCCATGGAGGCAAATTCCCTTTTCAGAGCCTTAGAGAAGTTACTTGAGATCGCCCTCTGTGTTTGCATACTATCTAGGCTGGAGTCCTATGTGAGGTTAAAGTCATCCATTAAAAAGATCTCCCCCTCGGTGAACCCTACCAGCGTCGACAGGGCAGTGCTCAGAAATGTGGCCTGATTAGAGTTAGGTGCATAGATGGAAGAGAAGGTACATATGCGGTCATATATCCTACCTTTGACCATAACTATCCATCCCTTGTGAAAGAAGATAGCCACCTCGTTATGTTTAGTTGAAGCTGAGGATCCATATATAATGGGGTAAGCCATGTGTCGGTGTTCTTCTGACCTTTTCATATGTGTTTCCTGTAGGGCTACCACATCGTGTCTCTGGTCTAAGAGGTATTAATACAATTTCTGTCAGTTGCTGGGTGAATTAAGCCCCTTGGTATTTTACATGAGTACGGTGATAGCAATAGCTACCTATGACTTGGACGTGTATGCCTTTGCGTCAGAGGATCACCACTCTCTCCTCTAGACCCCTCTATCGCCTTCCCCCAGTCATTTTGCCATGCGGTCCCCTCTCTCCTGCCTATGTATGCCTTGTATGGAAATGTTGTTGTTGTGTACCTAGAACCAAAATAACAAAAAAAAACCTTCATCAAAATATTTAGGGTTAACATACCCCCAGAAACATTTCTCACATTACGAAAACCCATTGCTGTAGATGTATTGGTCCAAACCTGCATGTTGCGAGCCAGACAGAATCTGAATGAGTCACTATCTAGTGTCCAATATCGGAAATCATTAAGAAGCAGCCCTCCACCCTGCCAGCACATATCACCAGCTTTGCTATTGAGCGAAGTGTCACAGTCTGGATGCAGGTCAACTCATTATCCCCATACTTGACCTTATGTTCTGCCAGCCACCCTGTATCCAAGAAGGACTGCCAGGGGCACCTTTTAGATCATGTTCAACTGTTCCCCTGGCTGCCCAGATAACATACCACTTCTCTGTATCCCCAACTTATTTTGTCTGTGGCTGCCTCAGACGGTTCTGTGTCAGCCACCTCTCCCCTCCACCATTGTCTGCTGTCTTCTCTCCTGGGCCATATGGGGCACTCTCGGTGGGCGAATCATTGAGGGGCGGCAGATCCAACACCCGTGCCACTTCTGCATAGGTGGTGACATGGTAGTTTCTCCATAACTGGCCGGAACTGTTGTCTGCGTGCCAGTGTCACGGGGGCCATATCCTGGAACAGGGAGCAAACAAACCCCTGAAAGGAGACTTCCTCTCTTGATCTTGCTGCTTGAAGACTCTCCTCCCCCATTTTGAAGGGAGGAAGCTTGGCTAGAACATCTCTCTGTTGTATGCCTCATCCCTGGTGGTGGTCCCACTCAGGTTGCGTAGTCTAACATTATCCCTCCTGGATCTGTTCTCGAGATCTTCGCACTTCAGGATGCTGGCCTGGAGTTGCTTGTAGAACATTTTCTCAGCCTCCTCCACCCAAGCCATTCTACGATCCGGGTCCTGCACCTTAGATTCAATGTCTAATGTGCGCATTCCCACAAGTCGACATCCTGCTGCAAGGATGTTAGCTTGCCCTGTATATCCAAATTTAAAACTTCTAGGGAGCCTTCAAGGTCTGCTTTGATCTCTTCCCTCAACTCCCTCTTAAAGTCTCTCAGTGAGGATAGAAGGTCATCTTTGGTGAGAGCCATACCTGTTAAGCTTCTTCCCTCAACTGCCCATCTTGTCTCCGTAGGTGAGAAATAACTGGAGACTCCATTCTTTTGGGCCTTTTTGGGTGGTATAAATTCAATGGCATTGGTGGGCCCCTCACCCCTGATTTCTAGTCAAGGCAGCAGTATGTGTGGGTGTCTACTTGTGGGATCTTGTGGTGCAAGACTGGATCTCCTGACTTGTGGAGTTGCTGAGTCTTAGGGAGTGCTTTCTATGTGACTGGGCGCTTTCAGGTTAATGTAGAAAGTCTGTGCTCATCTACCATGATAGCCCGCATTTCTATTTTAGATTTCCCTGTGTGCTCCATGTGGAGCCCCCCCAGGGTGGGCAGGTGACCCCTAGCTCACCGACAGAGAGGGGCATTGCCGGGCCCCATGGATCCCCTTCAAGTTCAGCTCTAAACATGCAGCTGGTCCTGTGCACTCCTCTGCATGTTCCTTCACCTCTCACCGTGAGTCTAACAGTGGGTGGTGAGCAACATCCAGTGCCCTGTGTGGGCCTTGTCAGCAGCCCTTACGTTGTGTGAAATCGGATAGCATGGGCGTGGTGGCCGTGGACCCGGCCCCCTGGTGATTCAGGCCACCTCCTTTGCTCTTCTTGGGACTCCACTCCCCACTGGGTGTGAGAGGATGTTCCAGATTCCCCCACCTGTCCAGCCTAAAGGAAGTCCCTGTGGTGGCCGGCTGCCATGTTGGAGTTAAGCATGGTAGGAACTGATTTGTTTTGCAGAGCCTGCAGGCGCTTGTTTTACACGAGGACTAAGCCTTCTTGTCTTGCCGCTCACTTGTCTTTCAATCTGTCAATGGGGGACACTCACCAGCCCCTTGTGTTTGACCATCCCGGTGCCTAGTCATCTTACGTGGCCACAATTTTGAGGTCAGACACAAGTAACTGTGGCCCGCTCCCCGTGCTGCGGTGGATTCTGTCGGGCCCTTAACACGCCCAGTGGTCCTCGATGCTCCATAGGCAGCTTATCGTCTCCCACTCCTGCTGTCTCTCCTCTGGTGCCCCTACTGCCACTGACCAAGGGGCATCATCCACCAAGGTAAGGTTTTCTTTTTTAAGCATTATTCAGTGACTTTCTTGTGTGCTCGCCATGGAGCCCTAGTGCATTAGGTCCACTCAGCCATCTTGGTTTGCCACCCCCCAATATATTTCATTTTAAAATATTATTTAACTAATCATTTTAATTTATACTATTTTTTAATATAATAATATAAGAAACATATATATATATATCAGTCCAAAATCAGTGCGCTCTCAGTTCAAAAACAACACTCTCACAATAGTGATGTGGCTAGAGTTTATTCCACGACGCGTTTCGACTGTATCCACAGCCTTGCTCACGTGGTGCACAGACTACAAACACACATAAGTCAGAACCGGACATCGCGTCATAGTTAC
Source organism: Triturus cristatus (assembly GCF_964204655.1). Taxonomy (NCBI): domain Eukaryota; kingdom Metazoa; phylum Chordata; class Amphibia; order Caudata; family Salamandridae; genus Triturus; species Triturus cristatus. Next base: position 524,406,602 of record NC_140583.1, read on the forward strand.
TGGACATAAAGGAAGGGCATGAGCTTGTCCACACAGTGGCGGCCATGTTGGAAGTACTTGAAAAGTTTGTGATAGTTGTTGCATACATCAACTCCCATTGGACGTGAAATTAAACAGAAAATGAATGCAAGTGCTTAATTAAGTTTCTCACATGGAAAATAATACATGATAATTGAATGGAAACTAATGCCAACTGAAACAATTGCGTGCGATCATGTAAACCGATCTACTATACATCATGGTGTCTGCCCAATGTGAATCAAACAAGTAGATCGGAAAACATAAGCAGAACATGGTAAAAGCGAAACTCATGTCTAAACAGAGGAGGGGGGGGGAGAGAGATGGGAACATACAGGCATGGTGCATTTGGGACTGTAAGTCTCCCTTCATGTGATCAGCAGTATTGCACAAAAACGTAGGCAAATGCCAGAGCAGTACATCTCTCCAATGGATAGTCACAAAGCAATAGTGTAATGGCATGAGTATGCAGTAAATACAAATATATTTGTAAATGTACCCAAAATGTCTGTTAGGGTACTTGCCCAACCAGCAGACCGTAATATGCCTAGTGCACCAAGATCCCCTGGTTCCTAGCTGTTATTGATCAATGGATCCCTAGTGGTAGAACCTGTCAGACCAATACCATATCTGCCATGAGAAAAACGCAGTGGGATTAAAGCTGCCTTCCAAAAATATGGTCAATACAACCTGTCCGTGAAACCCTCATGTGCATCTGAGTCATCCAAAATCCCACTACGTGATGTCAAAAAGTGAAGTCGAAGAAAAGGTCGGGAAACCTGTGTGGTGATAAGGTGCCTTCCTTCTCTCCTGCAAAAGAAACAAAATGAGTAAAATTATAATTTCAAACGACAAAATTAAAAACACAGTTTCCAATGCACATATAGCATAGATGGAGAAGGCTACCTATACATGACTTAATCAAATATAGACAAAATCTATTCTAAAAGGAGACACGGAAAACATGAGTCACAACCAAGGGGCAAGCAGAGTTAATATGTGCAATTACTCTTTTTTGAGGTGTATCGAGAGTTCCTCATCCTGATTCATCCCCCCCGGGGCTCTAGTCTGTAGGTCGATAATGTATTTGGACTCTTTCTGCCTGAGTCTAAGTGTTCTGTTGCCTCCTCTATGATCCGTACGGATCTGTTCCAAAATGAAATATTTCAGTAACGAGGAGTTGGAAAAATGTCTATCTTGGAAATGACGAGCCACTGGGTATTTCGGATCCTTATTAGTAATAGCTCGTTTGTGTTCTAAAACCCTCTTTTTAGCCATCAGAGTGGTACTTCCAATATAATACAGTCCACAGGGACATTCGATGGCATATATTACAAATGTGGTACTACAAGTTAGAAATTGTGTGATTTCTCTCTGATTAGAACCACTGGTGTATTCTTTGCGGAGAGTACTGGCCGAACAGGCTTTACAGTGCCCACATGGGAAGAAACCTCTGAGATTCTGAATACTGTTATCCTGTTTCTGGGTGATGTCACTGTGTACAAGAAGATCTCTGAGGTTCCTCTCCCTTCTGTAGGTAATACTGGGTCTGTCTTTGATGGTATGTCCTATACTCCCATCATTTTTGAGTGTGTCCCAATTACGTGCTAGAATTTTCTTGATGTTATCTGATTCAGAGTTGTAGGTGAGGATAACTCTGGTGTCTGCATCCATGGTGTCTGCTGTGTCAGGTGTTTTGTCAAGAAGAGTATCCTTCCTTTCAATACCTTCTACTCTGTCTATAGCTTTTTTAAGAACCCACGTAGGATACCCTCTCAGTCTGAACCTTTCAATCATTTCTGCACTTTCTCTGTCGAAAGCAGCACTACTGCTACAATTCCTTTTCGCCCTCAGAAGCTCCCCATAGGGGATGCTCCACTTGAGGATTTCTGGGTGGCTACTGCGGGCGTGAAGGATGCTGTTACCTGCGGTGGTTTTGCGAAAAAGGGAAGTGTGTATGTTGTTATGTCTGATTTCCACTTTGACGTCTATGTATTCCACCTCACTATCACTGATGTTCCCCGTGAGGTGTATGTTGCGATTGTTCTCGTTAAGTTCTTGAAGGAATTCTTGGGCCTCTGTGTGGCTACCTTTCCATATGATGAAAAGGTCATCTATGTATCTGAGCCAAAGTTCGATCTTATCAAGGTTCTTGATGGTGTTCACCCCAGAAAAAAGTTCTTCTTCCCAGACCCATGAACAAATTCGCAAAGCTAGGAGCCAGACAAGAACCCATCGCAGTACCGACTAACTGTTTGTAAAGAATCCCATTAAACACAAAGATGTTATTCTTTAGACAAAATTCCATCATTTCAATAATCATGAGATTATGTTCACAGTATTTGATGTTCCTCTGTTTAAGGAAATGTGTACAAGCGGCCATACCTTGCTGATGGTCGATGATAGTGTATAGTGACTGTACATCCAATGTTATCAGGAGACAGCCACTAACCCATCTGATATCTCCTAGTTTCCTAAGGAAATCCTTGGTGTCTCTTACGTAACTCGGGAGTTTGGTGACATATTCCCTTAGAAAAAAATCCACATATTTAGATATGTGTTCGGCCACACTTCCTATGGAAGACACGATGGGACGGCCAGGTGGTATCTCTGCATTCTTATGGACCTTGGGTAGTAAGTATAGTACCGGTAACTTCAGGAAATCTCTTTTCAGGTAGCAGTACTCCTCCCACTCAAGGATACCTTTATCTCTCCAATTGGCAAGTTTGTCCCATATGGTGATGATGCTGTCATTATATGTTTCTCTGGTGATTTGCATATAAGATGCTCCATCATCCAGTTGTCTAAGGGCCTCTAGTATGTACTGCTCCCTGTCTTGGAAAACTATGTTACCACCCTAGTCCGCAGGTCGTATCACTATATCGTTGTCATCTGCTAGTGATTTCAATAACTGTCTTTGTTCATATGACATGTTGTTGTTGACCTTTTTGTTGGTATGTGGTCTAAGTCTCAGATCTATGAGAGCCTTAGTAACATTATCATGAAATGTGCCAATGCCGTCGTGGGGTAGAGTGAGTAGAAAGGTAGATGGTGGTCTGAAACCTGTTGATGCCGCGGAGTCATATGTTATGCCCATAGAGGCTAGGGTATCTGCATCGTCAGTATCCACTGTGTTGGAAGTAATATCACTGTGGAGCTCAAGCATAGTGGTAAGTGTAGCCATGTCACCAATATTGAGATCATAATTCTCTACCTCTTGTTCTTCTGTCATGGGATCTATTCTGGGTTTAAGTCGGCGTAGAGTGTGCCACTTTTTTAGTTTCAACTTCCTAACATACTTAAACAGATCTATTTGAGTTTGTACATAGTTAAAACTGGTGGAAGGACAGAAGGACAATCCTAGACACAAAGTATACTTCTCTTCATCACTTAATTGTCTTTTAGAAAGATTAATAATAGTCTTATTAACCATAGTGAGATCCATTAATATGTTCTTTTGGAGCGCGGCTTGTTGCTTCCCATGCGGCCCCTTCCTCTGCCTCTTCTGCCACTGTTGTCAAATTCGCTGGCGTCTGTTCCTCCGTCTCCTCGGCCTCGACCTCGTCCTCTCTGACCTCTCGATTTCGTTGTTTCTGTCTCTCTCGTAGTTTGACGTGTTTGGCGCATTGTCCTGTATTCGTCTAAAAAAGTAATTGCACGAGTATTGCGTTCTTCTCCAGAAGTTTCACCTCTTGACACATCTGATTCTGTTTCACTGGCAGTAGATGCCTCGGATATGTCCCCTTCGATAGTAATGGTACTCGTGATTGCTGCAGTTTCTTTTTTTTCTTTTTCTTGATACAGGTGGTCGTATTTGCGGCTAAAAGTTAAGATTCGGCCGCTTTCGTAATCCGCATAATCTCTGTTGAGTTTCCTCTGTTTGCGTCCCTTAATATCCTCCTCATGTTTTATCAGTCATTCCTTAATGTTAACCATAGCCTTATTGTACGCCTCCATCCCCATAGTTTTCAAGAGATCATCCTGTAAAACTTTGATATCTTGTAGAAGGCTCTCTCGATCACTCCAAGCATACTTGATGAGTATCTCCAACATGCGTCTAGAGCTTAATGCTGAATTGAGAGACCATTCCTCTAACATTTTAGGGTTGGGTTTCTCATATGAGGGAGTGATGAAAATTCTCAAACCTCTAGGCGCCATCTCTTGGTCAACATAGTTTTGTAATGCCTCCCACCATTTGGATATCTCTGCCCTCTTTAGATTCTCCATCTTTCTTAATTTCTCCTCTTTTGATCTAATTTCAGGGTTGACGTTTTCTGTTTGTATTTTCTGCCCTGGCGTTCCAGCAAATAAAGTGAGAGCAGCCGCTCTCCTTTCAGCCTCCTCCTCCATCGTGCACCTACTAGCCACACCGAAAAATGTTAACTGAGAGAGTGTGTGATTTAGACCCCCTGTACAAAGAAATCCAGGTTTCTTTCTGCCGTGTAATGGACTACTGTGATTCGTTTTCACTCATAAATAGTCATCGCAGGAATGCGGTTAAAAGTCACTGGTAGTTCTGAGGATGATCGAGACTTAGTTGTATGTAGCTCGCGTGAATCCGTGTGTTAAGAAGACGCGTGTCTAAAAGCATTTTTCACAAGCTCCCCGGAGTGTTCTCGGGCAACCATAGAGAAACTGTAGAGGGAGGGGAGAAAACAACACTCACGGGAAACGCTACGAAGGAGCGTGTCCGTGCAAAGGAATCCTCCTGGCACCCCTCAGCAGGAATACTCTATCTTCTATCAGTCGATAGCTCAGAGTCTACATATATCCAGTTTTCCCACCCGTACGGCATGAACAGAAACCACCCGGCGAGAGGTCCCCGCTGCCCCGGTAATCAAGCTGTTACGCTCATCCTTCAATGCCCGTTCACCCCAATCAACACAAGGGACGGAAGACACTCAAACGGGCTTACCTCTATGCTATATCGCATTATCGAGTCCAAAGTACGTGTTCTGATTGTTGATAATAGATAATTGATATCGTAGTAGTCAAATTCTTACGGTCGGTGCAGCGCTGTCCTCTATTAAATCCTCGAAGAAAAAGCCCCTTCCAGACAGCTGGCACCCATGGAAAGTGGCGCACACGCCAGCGGAGCGTGCTGGCAATCCTCTAAGCAAAAGTCCAAAATCAGTGCGCTCTCAGTTCAAAAACAACACTCTCACAATAGTGATGTGGCTAGAGTTTATTCCATGACGCGTTTCGACTGTATCCACAGCCTTGCTCACGTGAATGGTGCACAGACTACAAACACACATAAGTCAGAACCGGACATCACGTCATAGTTACTGGACATAAAGGAAGGACATGAGCTTGTCCACACAGTGGCGGCCATGTTGGAAGTACTTGAAAAGTTCGTGATAGTTGTTGCATACATCAACTCCCATTGGACGTGAAATTAAACAGAAAATAAATGCAAGTGCTTAATTAAGTTTCTCACATGGAAAATAATACATGATAATTGAATGGAAACTAATGCCAACTGAACCAATTGCGTGCGATCGTGTAAACCGATCTACTATACATCATGGTGTCTGCCCAGTGTGAATCAAACAAGTAGATCGGAAAACATAAGCAGAACATGGTAAAAGCAAAACTCATGTCTGAACAGAGGAGGGGGGGGGGGGAGAGAGATGGGAACATACAGGCATGGTGCATTTGGGACTGTAAGTCTCCCTTCATGTGATCAGCAGTATTGCACAAAAACGTAGGCAAATGCCAGAGCAGTACATCTCTCCAATGGATAGTCACAAAGCAATAGTGTAATGGCATGAGTATGCAGTGAATACAAATATATTTGTAAATGTACCCAAAATGTCTGTTAGGGTACTTGCCCAACCAGCAGACCGTAATATGCCTAGTGCACCAAGATCCCCTGGTTCCTAGCTGTTATTGATCAATGGATCCCTAGTGGTAGAACCTGTCAGACCAATACCATATCTGCCATGAGAAAAACACAGTGGGATTAAAGCTGCCTTCCAAAAATATGGTCAATACAACCTGTACGTGAAACCCTCATGTGCATCTGAGTCATCCAAAATCCCACTAAGTGATGTCAAAAAGTGAAGTCGAAGAAAAGGTTGGGCAACCTGTGTGGTGATAAGGTGCCTTCCTTCTCTCCTGCAAAAGAAACAAAATGAGTAAAATTATAATTTCAAACGACAAAATTAAAAACACAGTTTCCAATGCACATATAGCATAGATGGAGAAGGCTACCTATACATGACTTAATCAAATATAGACAAAAACAATTCTAAAAGGAGACACGAAAAACATGAGTCACAACCAAGGGGCAAGCAGAGTTAATATGTGCAATTACTCTTTTTTAAGGTGTATCGAGAGTTCCTCATTCTGATTCATCCCCCACGGGGCTCTAGTCTGTAGGTCGATAATGTATTTGGACTCTTTCTGCCTGAGTCTAAGTGTTCTGTTGCCTCCTCTATGATCCATACGGATCTGTTCCAAAATGAAATATTTCAGTAACGAGGAGTTGGAAAAATGTCTATCTTGGAAATGACGAGCCACTGGGTATTTCGGATCCTTATTAGTAATAGCTCGTTTGTGTTCTTAAATCCTCTTTTTAGCCATCAGAGTGGTACTTCCAATATAATACAGTCCACAGGGACATTCGATGGCATATATTACAAATGTGGTACTACAAGTTAGAAATTGTGTGATTTCTCTCTGATTAGAACCACTGGTGTATTCTTTGCGGAGAGTACTGGCCGAACAGGCTTTACAGTGCCCACATGGGAAGAAACCTCTGAGATTCTGAATACTGTTATCCTGTTTCTGGGTGATGTCACTGTGTACAAGAAGATCTCTGAGGTTCCTCCCCCTTCTGTAGGTAATACTGGGTCTGTCTTTGATGGTATGTCCTATACTCCCATCATTTTTGAGTGTGTCCCAATTACGTGCTAGAATCTTTTTGATGTTATCTGATTCAGAGTTGTAGGTGAGGATAACTCTGGTGTCTGCATCCATGGTGTCTGCTGAGTCAGGTGTTTTGTCGAGAAGCGTATCCTTCCTTTCAATACCTTCTACTCTGTCTATAGCTTTTTTAAGAACCCACGTAGGATACCCTCTCAGTCTGAACCTTTCAATCATTTCTGCACTTTCTCTGTCAAAAGCAGCACTACTGCTACAATTCCTTTTCGCCCTCAGAAGCTCCCCATAGGGGATGCTCCACTTGAGGATTTCTGGGTGGCTACTGAGGGCGTGAAGCATGCTGTTACCTGCGGTGGTTTTGCGAAAAAGGGAAGTGTGTATGTTGTTATGTCTGATTTCCACTTTGACGTCTAGGTATTCCACCTCACTATCACTGATGCTCCCTGTGAGGTGTATGTTGCGATTGTTCTCGTTAAGTTCTTGAATGAATTCTTGGGCCTCTGTGTGGCTACCTTTCCATATGATGAAAAGTTCACCCCCCAATATATTTCATTTTAAAATATTATTTAACTAATCATTTTAATTTATACTATTTTTTAATATAATAATATAAGAAACATGTATATATATATATATTATACAATCCAATTCAAACGGTACTGAAAAGGCGCTGACACCATGGGAAATCCATCAAGAAAATATTTTATTCACACCAAAGCCAAACACGTTTCGACGGACTTGCCACCTTGGTCACTGAACACAGGTAGGACATAATTACTGCGTATAAATACACCCTTAGCTTGTTAACCTATGGCGGTTATTCATAAACATAGAAAGAGTCACTATTATGTAACGAGTATTTTTTGAAAAAACAAGTGTTTGTACAAATGAAATATTGATTACATGAACGTTAACTTTCCATCGTTAAACACAAAACATGAGCATTGCAAACATGTACTTAAATGTTATTAAATTAACTCGCTAACTTAGCAATTAAACCCAAGTGGGTAGTGGCTGCATGTGACTCCAATATGAGGGTTCAGAGCGCCAAAAGGAAAAACAAGCTAGTATTAATCTTGGCTGAACCAAAAGTCTAAACCTGTGCTTAAGAAGAGTGAGCAAAAAACACAAAAAGAAGTCTTTCAAATAAATGAATAAACAAACAGTGCAGTGTTACTTCAATGCTACATGTACTGTGTTGCATTTATTTTGCTTTATTATTGCAGATGCACACTAAGGGCCTCATCCGCGTTAAGTCCATTCGGAATCCTGCTATTGAGTAGCAAGATGTATCTTGATTCGAGTTTGCGCAGAGATAGTAATCTGTTCCCTCCTCTAATGTTTTTGGGGACACTATCTATCACAAAATATGTGAGATCCTCACTTCTACCCCTGTGTATGGTGTTTATGTGACGTGCCACAGGGTAAGATGGATCATCACTGTTTATTGCACGTAGGTGCTGCAGAATTCGTACGTGTACCTGATGGATGGTGCTACCCACGTACAATTTATTACAGGTACACTTGAGAACATACACTGCAAATTCTGTTTTGCAAGTGAAATTACTGCGGATTTCAAAAGGAGTATGTTTGAAGGGCAAACTTAGGCTGCGGGTGTTAACCCCAAACTTGCACGCCTTGCATTTCGCACATTTATAGAATCCATTCCTTGCTTTGAGCCAATCTGTTTTGGTGTCTAGTCTGGGTGAATTGCAAACTAGCTCCTGCCTCATGGATTTTGCTCGTCTGAATGTGATTTGCGGTGGTTTGCACATATCTCTCCTATTGTTGGATCACTTCTTACCGCTTGCCAATGTTTCGTCAGTATTCTGCGTATATTGTTGTGATAGATATTATAGCCAGTGATAAGTCTTGGTGGTGTGCTAGCTGGAGGGTCACATGGTGGTATGGAAATAGTTTTATCTCTTTTAAGTAGCTTCGATCTCTCCACTGTGGCACATTTGTTTTCTGCCTTATAGAGGATCTCTGGTTTATATCCCCTATTGTTTAGCCTGTCAAAGAGTTCTTCTTTCGCTTGATTAAAACTGGTTGAAGAACTGCAGTTTCGTTTCATCCGCAGACATTCCCCATAGGGGATACTTTCAATCAGTTTGCTGGGATGGAAACTGCTGGCATATAGGATAGAATTCCCTGAAGTGCTCTTTCTATAAGATCTTGTTTCTATATTGCCATCTTGTATATACAGTTCTAAGTCTAAAAAATGAATTGACTCTTTGCTGGCAGTGCAAGTGAATTTTAAATTCAACTCGTTATTGTTGAGATCTTCAGAAAACTTTAAGGCAGTTTCTTCTGTGCCTTCCCACAGGATAAAGATGTCATCTATATACCTTGTGTACAATTTTACATTCTCTTGTATTTGTGATGGGTACTCAACCATGAGTACTTGCTCCTCCCACCAGCCCATATGCAAATTAGCATAGCTGGGGGCAAAGCAAGTACCCATGGCCGTACCTTGAATTTGTTGGTAGTGTAGCCTGTCATACAAAAAAACATTATTATGTAAACACCATTTCGCCATGTCTAGTAACATGGCTGTGTGTTGGTACAACTCCAATGGCCTTTTGTTAAGAAAGAATTTCATGGCATTTAGACCATCATCATGCTTAATGCTCGTATACAGACTCTGTACATCAAGTGTCAAAAATATAGAACTGTCATTCCATTGATGATTTGCTATTTTTGTCAAAAAGTCCCCAGTATCTCCAATGTAGGAAGGTAGGCTCCGAACGAAGGGTTGGAGAAAATAATCGATATATCTGCTGGTGTTTTCGAAGAGACCCCCTATAGCTGAAATAATAGGTCTTCCAGGGGGGCACACAGGGTTTTTATGAATCTTAGGAATAAGATATAATTGTGGTGTTACTGGATAATCATTTTTGAGAAAATCCATCTCTTCTTTAGATAATAGTCCCATTCCCTTCCATTCATACAGGGCTCTGTGGAAACGTTCTTTCACCCCTGTAGAGTATGTGGAGCTGATGTGGCTGTAGCAGTTAGCATCCTGTAGTTGTGCCATTGCCTCCTTATGGTACATGTCTGTGGGCCATAGGACAATGTTGCCGCCCTTGTCAGACCATCTGACCATTATGTCGTTCCTCGATTTAATTTTTCTGATTAGTGTATTATACTCAAAGGATCTGTTGTTATAGTTCGTGGTAAAGTTCTTGTTGCTATTGAGAGCTAACTCTTTGAGATCTTTAATGACATTGTCCGAAAATATATCAATGCCATCCCTCGGCATAACTGGAGAAAAGATGGATTTAGGTCTGAAGGGGCTTTGTGACCGTTGAAATATGTTAACGTCTGAGCTAATTGCTGCATCCGCAGGAGATATCTGGCTTATTTCTTGGTGCAGTTCTTGTAAATTCTGTAAGAGAGGCATATCTGCTACTTGTAGATCACTTGCAGTGGCATTTGTATTATCTGTTGATGTCATGGTGGTTGACTTTTTGTTGACATTGTAAAAATATTTGCATAGTTTCAGTTTTCGAATGTATTGAAACAAGTCTATTCTGGTTTGTGTATAGTCGAAATTAGTGACTGTGCAAAAGGAAAGTCCCAATGATAAAATATTTTTCTCTTTATCCGATAGCTCCATCTGAGACAAATTGATTACTGTGTTATCTACATTTTCTGCAGGTTTTAATTGCGTTTGTTCTTTCTGTATGACTGTTTGCCTGCTTTTTGTTGCACATTTCCCCCACCTCCTGTTTTTCCTGCTCCTTCTTTTTGTTGAGCTGTTGATTTTTGTTCTGGTTTCGACGTTCTGGGTCTCAGGCTCATGACCCTTTCTAAGCGTAAAAAACCAAACTCTTGGATGGGTGTGGGTGCGCTGCAGCTCGGTTCTTGCGGTGTTGCCCCCTCTAGATCTGATTCTAGTTCTGAGCTGAGTTCCGACTCACTTGGATCGCTCATTCTCGGAATCTGCCCCGCCGAGGATGACAATTGCTGTCTCCTAATGTTGTCGAACTTTCTAGAAAACGTGTAAATACGTCCTTGAAGGTAATCATTTCTGTCTCTTTGAAATTTCATCGCTTTCCTTTGTTTTATGATCTGTTCATGCTTCAAGACTTTATTCTCTATATCCGTTAAATATTTAGAAACTTCTTCCTGATTAGTCAACTCCTCTAATTGTTTCATGATTAGAGTAATTTTCTCCATGATCTTGGTCCGGTCGCTTACTGCAAACTTAATTAAAATTTGCAACATGTTTTTTGACGATTGAGCGCTGTTTTCCGCCCACATTTGTAACATCGCTGGGTCTGGGTTTTCGTATGTTGGTGCGATTAGAATCCTCAGGCCTCGAGGGACGCGACCGACATCTAAATACCTCTGCAGGGATTTGCATTCCCACCACTTCGACACTTCCAACTTGCGTAGTTTCTCTAGTTCATATGTTAATTTTTTGACTTCACTGACTGGATGTGTCACTCTTGTTCCACTACTATCAATAGCTGCCGCCCTGCCTGTGTCTGCATCACTGAAAATATTCAGGGCTTCCTCTTCGCGCTTCTTTACCCACTCTTCTGCCATGGTCGTGAAATAATGTGTTATTCTTGATGCCCACTGCTCGCAAAACGTTTGCGAACTACCTTTATATATATATATATATATATATATATATATATATATATATATATATATATATATATATATATATATATATATATATATAAGCAAAAGTCCAACATGCGTCTAGAGATTAATGCTGAATTGAGAGACCATTCCTCTAACATTTTAGGGTTGGGTTTCTCATATGAGGGAGTGATGAAAATTCTCAAACCTCTAAGTCCAAAATCAGTGCGCTCTCAGTTCAAAAACAACACTCTCACAATAGTGATGTGGCTAGAGTTTATTCCACGACGCGTTTCGACTGTATCTACAGCCTTGCTCACGTGAATGGTGCACAGACTACAAACACACATAAGTCAGAACCGGACATCGCGTCATAGTTACTGGACATAAAGGAAGGACATGAGCTTGTCCACACAGTGGCGGCCATGTTGGAAGTACTTGAAAAGTTTGTGATAGTTGTTGCATACATCAACTCCCATTGGACGTGAAATTAAACAGAAAATGAATGCAAGTGCTTAATTAAGTTTCACACACGGAAAATAATACATGATAATTGAATGGAAACTAATGCCAACTGAAACAATTGCGTGCGATTGTGTAAACCGATCTACTATACATCATGGTGTCTGCCCAGTGTGAATCAAACAAGTAGATCGGAAAACATAAGCAGAACATGGTAAAAGCGAAACTCATGTCTAAACAGAGGAGGGGGGGGGGAGAGAGATGGGAACATAAAGGCATGGTGCATTTGGGACTGTAAGTCTCCCTTCATGTGATCAGCAGTATTGCACAAAAACGTCGGCAAATGCCAGAGCAGTACATCTCTCCAATGGATGGTCACAAAGCAATAGTGTAATGGCATGAGTATGTGGGAATACAAATATATTTGTAAATGTACCCAAAATGTCTGTTAGGGTACTTGCCCAACCAGCAGACCGTAATATGCCTAGTGCACCAAGATCCCCTGGTTCCTAGCTGTTATTGATCAATGGATCTCTAGTGGTAGAACCTGTCAGACCAATACCATATCTGCCATGAGAAAAACACAGTGGGATTAAAGCTGCCTTCCAAAAATATGGTCAATACAACCTTTTCGTGAAACCCTCATGTGCATTTGAGTCATCCAAAAGCCCACTAAGTGATGTCAAAAAGTGAAGTCGAAGAAAAGGTTGGGCAACCTGTGTGGTGATAAGGTGCCTTTCTTCTCTCCTGCAAAAGAAACAAAATGAGTAAAATTATAATTTCAAACGACAAATTTAAAAACACAGTTTCCAATGCATATATAGCATAGATGGAGAAGGCTACCTATACATGACTTAATCAAATATAGACAAAATCTATTCTAAAAGGAGACACGAAAAACATGAGTCACAACCAAGGGGCAAGCAGAGTTAATATGTGCAATTACTCTTTTTTGAGGTGTATCGAGAGTTCCTCAACCTGATTCATCCCCCCCGGGGCTCTAGTCTGTAGGTCGATAATGTATTTGGACTCTTTCTGCCTGAGTCTAAGTGTTCTGTTGCCTCCTCTATGATCCGTACGGATCTGTTCCAAAATGAAATATTTCAGTAACGAGGAGTTGGAAAAATGTCTATCTTGGAAATGACGAGCCACTGGGTATTTCGGATCCTTATTAGTAATAGCTCGTTTGTGTTCTTAAATCCTCTTTTTAGCCATCAGAGTGGTACTTCCAATATAATACAGTCCACAGGGACATTCGATGGCATATGTTACAAATGTGGTACTACAAGTTAGAAATTGTGTGATTTCTCTCTGATTAGAACCACTGGTGTATTCTTTGCGGAGAGTACTGGCCGAACAGGCTTTACAGTGCCCACATGGGAAGAAACCTCTGAGATTCTGAATACTGTTATCCTGTTTCTGGGTGATGTCACTGTGTACAAGAAGATCTCTGAGGTTCCTCCCCCTTCTCTAGGTAATACTGGGTCTGTCTTTGATGGTATGTCCTATACTCCCATCATTTTTGAGTGTGTCCCAATTACGTGCTAGAATCTTTTTGATGTTATCTGATTCAGAGTTGTAGGTGAGGATAACTCTGGTGTCTGCATCCATGGTGTCTGCTGAGTCAGGTGTTTTGTCGAGAAGCGTATCCTTCCTTTCAATACCTTCTACTCGGTCTATAGCTTTTTTAAGAACCCACGTAGGATACCCTCTCAGTCTGAACCTTTCAATCATTTCTGCACTTTCTCTGTCGAAAGCAGCACTACTGCTACAATTCCTTTTCGCCCTCAGAAGCTCCCCATAGGGGATGCTCCACTTGAGGATTTCTGGGTGGCTACTGCGGGCGTGAAGGATGCTGTTACCTGCGGTGGTTTTGCGAAAAAGGGAAGTGTGTATGTTGTTATGTCTGATTTCCACTTTGACGTCTAGGTATTCCACCTCACTATCACTGATGTTCCCTGTGAGGTGTATGTTGCGATTGTTCTCGTTAAGTTCTTGAAGGAATTCTTGGGCCTCTGTGTGGCTACCTTTCCATATGATGAAAAGGTCATCTATGTCTCTGAGCCAAAGTTCGATCTTATCAAGGTTCTTGATGGTGTTCACCCCAGAAAAAAGTTCTTCTTCCCAGAGGCCCATTAACAAATTCGCAAAGCTAGGAGCCAGACAAGAACCCATCGCAGTACCGACTAACTGTTTGTAAAGAATCCCATTAAACACAAAGATGTTATTCTTTAGACAAAATTCCATCATTTCAATAATCATGAGATTATGTTCACAGTATTTGATGTTCCTCTGTTTAAGGAAATGTGTACAAGCAGCCAGACCTTGCTGATGGTCGATGATAGTGTATAGTGACTGTACATCCAATTTTATCAGGAGGCAGCCACCAACCCATCTGATATCTCCTAGTTTCCTAAGGAAATCCTTGGTGTCTCTTACGTAACTCGGGAGTTTGGTGACATATTCCCTTAGAAAAAAATCCACATATTTAGATATGTGTTCGGCCACACTTCCTATGGAAGACACGATGGGACGGCCAGGTGGTATCTCTGCATTCTTATGGACCTTGGGTAGTAAGTATAGTACCGGTAACTTCGGGAAATCTCTTTTCAGGTAGCAGTACTCCTCCCACTCAAGGATACCTTTATCTCTCCAATTGGCAAGTTTGTCCCATATGGTGATGATGCTGTCATTATATGTTTCTCTGGTGATTTGCATATAAGATGCTCCATCATCCAGTTGTCTAAGGGCCTCTAGTATGTACTGCTCCCTGTCTTGGATAACTATGTTACCACCCTTGTCCGCAGGTCGTATCACTATATCGTTGTCATCTGCTAGTGATTTCAATAACTGTCTTTGTTCATATGACATGTTGTTGTTGACCTTTTTGTTGGTATGTGGTCTATGTCTCAGATCTATGAGAGCCTTAGTAACATTATCATGAAATGTGTCAATGCCGTCGTGGGGTAGAGTGGGTAGAAAGGTAGATGGTGGTCTAAAACCTGTTGATGCCGCGGAGTCATATGTTATGCCCATAGAGGCTAGGGTATCTGCATCGCCAGTATCCACTGTGTTGGAAGTAATATCACTGTGGAGCCCAAGCATAGTGGTAAGTGTAGCCATGTCACCAATATTGAGATCATAATTCTCTACCTCTTGTTCTTCTGTCATGGGATCTATTCTGGGTTTAAGTCGGCGTAGAGTGTGCCACTTTTTTAGTTTCAACTTCCTAACATACTTAAACAGATCTATTCGAGTTTGTACATAGTTAAAACTGGTGGAAGGACAGAAGGACAATCCTAGACACAAAGTATACTTCTCTTCATCACTTAATTGTCTTTTAGAAAGATTAATAATAGTCTTATTAACCATAGTGAGATCCATTAACATGTTCTTTTGGAGCGCGGCTTGTTGCTTCCCATGCGGCCCCTTCCTCTGCCTCTTCTGCCACAGTTGTCGACTTCGCTGGCGTCTGTTCCTCCGTCTCCTCGGCCTCGACCTCGACCTCGTCCTCTCTGACCTCTCGATTTCGTTGTTTCTGTCTCTCTCGTAGTTTGACGTGTTTGACGCATTGTCCTGTATTTGTCTAAAAAAGTAATTGCACGAGTATTGCGTTCTTCTCCAGAAGTTTCACCTCTTGACACATCTGATTCTGTTTCACTGGCAGTAGATGCCTCGGATATGTCCCCTTCGATAGTAATGGTACTCGTGATTGCTGCAGTTTCTTTTTTTTCTTTTTCTTGATACAGGTGGTCGTATTTGCGGCTAAAAGTTAAGATTCGGCCGCTTTCGTAATCCGCATAATCTCTGTTGAGTTTCCTCTGTTTGCGTCCCTTAATATCCTCCTCATGTTTTATCAGTCATTCCTTAATGTTAACCATAGCCTTATTGTACGCCTCCATCCCCATAGTTTTCAATAGATCATCCTGTAAAACTTTGATATCTTGTAGAAGGCTCTCTCGATCACTCCAAGCATACTTGATGAGTATCTCCAACATGCGTCTAGAGCTTAATGCTGCATTGAGAGACCATCCCTCTAACATTTTAGGGTTGGGTTTCTCATATGAGGGAGTGATGAAAATTCTCAAACCTCTAGGCGCCATCTCTTGGTCAACATACTTTTGTAATGAGATGGCCTCCCACCATTTGGATATCTCTGCCCTCTTTAGTTTCTCCATCTTTCTTAATTTCTCCTCTTTTGATCTAATTTCAGGGTTGACGTTTTCTGTTTGTATTTTCTGCCCTGGCTTTCCAGCAAATAAAGTGAGAGCAGCCGCTCTCCTTTCAGCCTCCTCCTCCATCGTGCACCTACTAGCCACACCGAAAAATGTTAACTGAGAGAGTGTGTGATTTAGACCCCCTATACAAAGAAATCCAGGGTTCTTTCTGCCGTGTAATGGACTACTGTGATTCGTTTTCACTCATAAATAGTCATCGCAGGAATGCGGTTAAAAGTCACTGGTAGTTCTGAGGATGATCGAGACTTAGTTGTATGTAGCTCGCGTGAATCCGTGTGTTAAGAAGACGCGTGTCCAAAAGTATTTTTCACAAGCTCCCCGGAGTGTTCTCGGGCAACCATAGAGAAACTGTAGAGGGAGGGGAGAAAACAACACTCACGGGAGACGCTACGAAGGAGCGTGTCCGTGCAAAGGAATCCTCCTGGCACCCCTCAGCAGGAATACTCTATCTTCTATCAGTCGATAGCTCAGAGTGTACATATATCCAGTTTTCCCACCCGTACGGCATAGACAGAAACCACCCGGCGAGAGGTCCCCCGCTGCCCCGGTAATCAAGCTGTTACGCTCATCCTCCAATGCGCGTTCACCCCAATCAACACAAGGGACAGAAGACACTCAAACGGGCTTACCTCTATGCTATATCGGGTCCGCAGTCCGTGTTCTGATTGTTGATAATAGATAATTGATATCGTAGTAGTCGAATTCTTACGGCCGGTGCAGCGCTAAATCCTCGAAGAAAAAGCCCCTTCCAGACAGCTGGCACCCATGGAAAGTGGCGCACACGCCAGCGGAGCGTGCTGGCAATCCTCTAAGCAAAAGTCCAAAATCAGTGCACTCTCAGTTCAAAAACAACACTCTCACAATAGTGATGTGGCTAGAGTTTATTCCACGACGCGTTTCGACTGTATCCACAGCCTTGCTCACGTGAATGGTGCACAGACTACAAACACACATAAGTCAGAACCGGACATCGCGTCATAGTTACTGGACATAAAGGAAGGACATGAGCTTGTCCACACAGTGGCGGCCATGTTGGAAGTACTTGAAAAGTTCGTGATAGTTGTTGCATACATCAACTCCCATTGGACGTGAAATTAAACAGAAAATGAATGCAAGTGCTTAATTAAGTTTCTCACATGGAAAATAATACATGATAATTGAATGGAAACTAATGCCAACTGAAACAATTGCGTGCGATCGTGTAAACCGATCTACTATACATCATGGTGTCTGCCAGTGTGAATCAAACAAGTAGATCGGAAAACATAAGCAGAAAATGGTAAAAGCGAAACTCATGTCTAAACAGAGGAGGGGGGGGAGAGAGATGGGAACATACAGGCATGGTGCATTTGGGACTGTAAGTCTCCCTTCATGTGATCAGCAGTATTGCACAAAAACGTAGGCAAATGCCAGAGCAGTACATCTCTCCAATGGATAGTCACAACGCAATAGTGTAATGGCATGAGTATGCAGTGAATACAAATATATTTGTAAATGTACCCAAAATGTCTGTTAGGGTACTTGCCCAACCAGCAGACCGTAATATGCCTAGTGCACCAAGATCCCCTGGTTCCTAGCTGTTATTGATCAATGGATCCCTAGTGGTAGAACCTGTCAGACCAATACCATATCTGCCATGAGAAAAACACAGTGGGATTAAAGCTGCCTTCCAAAAATATGGTCAATACAACCTGTCCGTGAAACCCTCATGTGCATCTGAGTCATCCAAAATCCCACTAAGTGATGTCAAAAAGTAAAGTCGAAGAAAAGGTTGGGCAACCTGTGTGGTGATAAGGTGCCTTCCTTCTCTCCTGCAAAAGAAACAAAATGAGTAAAATTATAATTTCAAACGACAAAATTAAAAACACAGTTTCCAATGCACATATAGCATAGATGGAGACGGCTACCTATACATGACTTAATCAAATATAGACAAAATCTATTCTAAAAGGAGACACGAAAAACATGAGTCACAACCAAGGGGCAAGCAGAGTTAATATGTGCAATTACTCTTTTTTGAGGTGTATCGAGAGTTCCTCATCCTGATTCATCCCCTAGTCTGTAGGTCGTTAATGTATTTGGACTCTTTCTGCCTGAGTCTAAGTGTTCTGTTGCCTCCTCTATGATCCGTACGGATCTGTTCCAAAATGAAATATTTCAGTAACGAGGAGTTGGAAAAATGTCTATCTTGGAAATGACGAGCCACTGGGTATTTCGGATCCTTATTAGTAATAGCTCGTTTATGTTCTAAAATCCTCTTTTTAGCCATCAGAGTGGTACTTCCAATATAATACAGTCCACAGGGACATTCGATGGCATATATTACAAATGTGGTACTACAAGTTAGAAATTGTGTGATTTCTCTCTGATTAGAACCACTGGTGTATTCTTTGCGGAGAGTACTGGCCGAACAGGCTTTACAGTGCCCACATGGGAAGAAACCTCTGAGATTCTGAATGCTGTTATCCTGTATCTGGGTGATGTCACTGTGTACAAGAAGATCTCCCTTCTGTAGGTAATACTGGGTCTGTCTTTGATGGTATGTCCTATACTCCCATCATTTTTAAGTGTGTCCCAATTACGTGCTAGAATCTTTTTGATGTTATCTGATTCAGATTTGTAGGTGAGGATAACTCTGGTGTCTGCATCCATGGTGTCTGCTGAGTCAGGTGTTTTGTGGGGAGATTATTACACGTTGCAGGACTACGCATCCCAGAATGCATATATCCAATGTGGAAACGCCCACTAGAGGGCCACAGAGTAAATAAATTGGTGTATTTACTCACGTAATGAGTCCGTGTTGTCTGTTGTTTCTGGCCCTGAAAAAGAAACGTCAAGCTTTGAAACGCGTTGGCCCAATCATCACCTGGTATTGGGAGCAAGTGTTAATGGAAACACGCCGGAGGGCAGGCAAGCTGTGTGTGCCTCTGAAATCCGCTCTTGGGCATTTGTTGGTTCAATTTTTGCGTGGCTGCCCTGCCACGATGGAGAGCACCATCACGATATTTAGAAGGTGAGGCTGTGGGCTGGAACTGTATCGGGCCCGTTTGCAGCACAGCGAGCAATTATAATGAACATTTGCCCCCAAGACTGGGTCCTACTTAAGGAGAATAATCGAAGCACTGTCCACAGGCTACACACCCACTCAGGGGAGATTATTACACGTTGCAGGACTCCGCATCCCAGAATGCATATATCCAATGTGGAAACGCCCACTAGAGGGCCACAGAGTAAATAAATTGGTGTATTTACTCACGTAACGAGTCCGTGTTGTCTGTGGTTTCTGGCCCCGAAGAAGAAGCGTCAAGCTTTGAAACGAGTTGGCCCAATCCTCATCTGGTATTGGGAGCAAGTGTTAATGGAAACACGCCGGAGGGCAGGCAAGCTGTGTGTGCCTCCGAAATCCGCTCTTGGGCATTTGTTGGTTCATAAATATATATATGTATACATTTATCCAATAACTTAAAAACTTTCAAAAACATTCCAATTTAATTACAAATAAAAAACAATATAAAAATTTACATTTACAAAAAATGTAGTCGATATTAAAAACACAACTAATTAAAAATGTTTTAATTTTTAATTTAACTGCACAAGAACATAATAACATAAATGTAATTAATGAAGACTAAACTATAAAATTCCAAAAATCATACGTATACTATAGCCACTACGATTTATAAAACAGTACAAAAATTATTAAACTACAAAAAATGAAACATCTGGGAAAGCGTTGAATTGCACAGGGGTAAAATGTACTATTCACACTCCACCAAGTGCAAAAGTAGGTTATGTGTAGGATTGTGAAGGGGTAACATTTACTATTTACACTCCATTCAGTGCAACAGTAGGGAAAGTGTTGGATTGCAAAGGGCTAACATTTACTATTCCCACTCCAATCAGTGCAACAGTAGAGAAAAAGTTGGATTACGGAGGGGAAATATGTACTATTCCCACTTCAGTCAGTGCAACAGTAGGGAAAGTGTTGGATTGTGAAGGGGTAACATTTCCTATTCCCACTCCAGTCTGTGCAACAGTAGGGACTGCAGAGGGGTAAAGGAAAGTGTTGGATTGTGGAGGTGTAATAACAAAATAATTATATTTAATTGATGTCTCGCCCCTTACCCCTACAAATTCAACAATTCACACCTAATATATAACAAAAACAATAATTTAATTACACAATGTACATTAGCTATCAATTAAATAATTATCATAAATTAACATTATTTAAATATTATAATTAATTTCTTGCACACCATTTACCCATATAAAAACAACAAACTACACAAAATGAAATATATATATATATATATTATACAACTGACATAATTTAGCAATTAAATAATTAATTATAAGAATAAATAATTTTTAATTATTAGAAATACTTTACTTCCCAACCTAGACACCTACAAACCTACAAAACCCACAACCGGCCCCTAAAACTTAAGTTTTAAATTGAAAAATTTAAATATATTATAAAATATATAAAAATAATTAAAAATCGATATTTTGAACATCGATATTAACAACATAGATATTTTTTGTAATGGGCAGTAACTCTTACTACTTTTTTAACGTCAATATTACTTACCTTAAAATCAATATTCTTATCAACGATTTTCTTGCTACTGATATTTCTGTAATACGATATTTCCAACTCTATATTTCTGTAGGTTGATTTTATATGTTTGATATTTTATCTAAATACCATGGGGCTAACAAGTCGGTAGCTATACAGAAGGCGAGAAGTAAGATCTGTCTTACTATGGGATAGACCTCTATTTGTTGCACGTACAGGACGCAATGGTAAAAGCTTTGAATGTGCATTGATGTCCAGCAAGGTGGGGCGGAAAAAGTCCGGCAGAGACTTTATCTGGGTGGCAGTTGGCCGAGAGGTTGGCACTTGTTAGACATTTTTTGTTGTTGGCAGTGGCAATCCAGGCTGAAAAGGAACGGGTACACAAGCTCAAGCCTGGAGGAGGCAGGAAATTTAAGATTCATTTGGGGGGGCGCACTTCTCTTGCACACAGCACCTATCAGCCGTGAGGGGAACGGCACAGTACCGGGCTCCCTACCATTCGACGCCATCCAGTCTCTACGCCCGTCATCGCCAGGAAGAGGCAGGGCTGGGCCCCCCCTCTTAGTTTTGGTTTCCATCTGCAAAGGTACTGTGACCAACACAGGGCTTGCTATCCCTATTTGCTTTGACTCTGGGGCTGTGACTTGCTTGTGTATTAATTCTGCAGAGGACGCAAGCCCGTTTTATTATTTTCCTATTTGGTCAAATTGTTCCATAGAGTTATATCTCGTGAATCTTGTGGGTTTTATATTTGCACACACGGATGTAATTGTAATTTTAAGCTTATCATTATGGCTATATAATTGTTTTATATTCTTCTGTTTAATTCAGCCTTATCCTGTTTTTTTCATCATAGTCTAATATTTTAAAGTAGTTCCTTGATCCCTACTCTAATTACAGGCTGGGTAATGGCGGGGAAGGGCAAATGCATGGGGGGAGGCGGGACTGTCACTGGCACCTTAGATAAGTTTATGACGCGGGCCGTCTCAGTCCTAGAGCATGAAATTGCTATAACTGAGCGGCGGCTTTCTACTGAACCATCGCTGACAAGACGCTCATCTATTGGTCCTTTAGCGCTAGTTAAATCTCCCATTAGACCTGATGGGCCTGTGGTGGACAACTCCTCTCAGCTCGGGGATCTCGAGGCAAGCCCCATTTTGAATCAAAATAGTACAAGGACTTTCGAGGCCTCTGGTGAGATTGCGTCTGTAGATGAAACTTCTATAAGACCTGAAGTAACTTATCCTCAGACCCGGGCTAGCAAGAAAACTAAAGGCATGACTAACCCTAAAAGGAAAAGGGCTGGGGATACCCAAGGTGGGAGGCAGCCGAAACTTTCCAAAAAAGCCGATATTCCAAATAATGTTTCTCGCATTTCGTCTGTCAGGGACTGTGAAACTAATGGGGTGGGCAAGAAGAAATCCCCTGATCAGCTACAATCTGATGATATGATTAGCCAAATTGAACAGATGGTGCGCTCACTATTACTCCCCCTGATCGAGAGGGTTAAATTGATTAACACAAAAGTTGAACGCTTTGAGCAGACGATGCTTGATAATTTTTGTTCTCTAAAAAACGTCATTAAACTCGTGACACGAGAGAGAGCTAATTCTAATTCTAATCAAATAGTTATGGCAGCACCCACGACAATTACTACATCTATCCCTGTTGTTGACCCTGTTGCAACCATTAGCGACAGGCCAGGGACTGACCCACTTACTGTTCCGGCTAATGCTAGCCACACTAACCTACAGACAGGTCCTACTAGAAACAAATCTGGGGGTAATGATATCAGGGAGAACCTAAATAGGGTAAATAAGGGTACGAAGGATGGTCCAAGCAGTACTACTTATACCAATCCTGCGAAATCTCCAAATGTCCATATCTATCTTCCGCCAGCCTCTCTTCCTTATGTAGCAGTACTAACTGGCGTCCCGGAATTAAGAGATGGCAAGTCTGAATCTTACCTCGAACTCAAAAACAAAGTGACCTTCTGGTTAAATAAAAATAGACCCATTCCTGCTGGTTTGAATGGGAAAATCTTATTTGCCAGAAGGGTCTGCTGGGTCGGAACAAGACCAGAAGATGTTGAGGGTGATTCTATAGTCGTTAACTTCCAAGATAGACGCATAGTGCGTTTTATCTGTGATGATTCACTTTTCGGGGATCAACCGGGGATAGGGGTGCGCGACCTGGGTTACTTTTATAACTCGGCTATCTATCAGGCTGATAGATTTACTCAATATTGGGGAGAGCCGAGAATGTTGCCAGAGATCATTACTCCCCACCCCGATTATTACAATCCTAATTACAATTTAGACCATTCCGACTGACCGGAATCCCAGACTTTAAGGGATGTTACTGTAGTTGGAGTTGTGCCCACGGCTAGATGGGATGAAGCTGATTTCCCCCCCCCCCCCCGGGACGTCAAACCTAGCCAGGCCCTCATCCTCTCAAACGCATCCAGAGCATTTAAATCACCACGATGGAAGCTCTAACACCATCCATCAGATCAATCTGTCAGGAGCAGGGGTGGGCTCAATGATTTCATGGAATGTTGCCGGCCTGAAGACCACATGTGGGGTATTCCTGTACTCGACATGGACCCAATTAAACGTTGGTCAGAGGTCGCAGTGCAGGTTAATGCCCTCTGTTATGAAAGAGGCCTGAGGGCATTGAATGGAAGAACCCTGGGGGACAAGGAAGGGGCCAACACCTTCGACAATGGCCGCCATAGGAGTAGAATTGACTACGTCCTTTGTAGTACGAGGTTATGGCAGTTTGTAAAAGATATGGTAGTCGAACTTAGACCAGAAAGTGACCATAACCCCCTATGTGTAACGCACTGTTGGTGGAAGAATGGTAACACCAATGCTGCGGAGGTGAATTTCACGCTACCTGAAGCACTTCCTTATAACGAAATGCGTAGGCTTAAGTGGAGTGTGGTTAAGTCTTGCGAAAAGGCAATTGATAGCATCGATAATCTGCTGTCCAAAGTTATACTGGAGATTGAGAGCCGTAGGATCACTGACCCAGGCATCTCGCCAATCACTGACCTCCACGAATCATTCTTTGAGGGATTACGCCGTTTTTTTCTTAAACCAGCTAGGAAAGGTAAAAGACCCCCCTTAAAGCGTTTACGCTGGTATAATAATGATTGTAAGAAAGCCAGAACTAATCTAGTCACAGCCCTTTCCAGTGGTAGTATTAATTATGTAAGGGAAGCCCGCCATCTATATAAAAAATGCATAGGTATGGCTAAAAAGAACTGGGAAGAGCTCTATTGGTCTGACCTAAAGGATGCCAGTGATGCTAGGGACACGCGACTATTTTGGAATATCATTAAGTGGGGCATGGGTGGGTTACCTGACAGACCCTTAAACCATGTTTCTCAAGAAGAATGGGTAAACGATTTCAGACCCCAAAACGCATGCGACCCTCAGACAATCCCCACATGGGAGAAATCCCTTGTTTTTTTTTCTAGTGGTCCTTTCAGTATTAAAGATGCACTAATGACTTGGGATCCGTAGCAGCTGGACGAGCTCCAGGACTCGATGGGATTCCATCTGATCTCTTCCTCCACAACAAAAAGTCCTGGAGTAAATATATTACCTTACTGGCAAATGCTATCGCTGTAGGTGCCCCAGTCCCTAAATCCAAGGGGGGGGCTGTCATAATCCCTGTGTTTAAGAAGGGTGACAGAACCCTCCCTGGGAATTACAGACCAATCAGCCTGATCGATACAATTCAGAAGATCATAGGGAGGATGATACTGAACCAGCTTTTAGTGTGGGCTGAAGATAACATGATTCTGTCTCCTTTCCAAGCTGGTTTTCGAAAATCTACCAGCACATTGGACCAGGTTTTCCGTTTCGTGCAACTCCACTGGAAAGTAGCTACTTTGGGGAAAGGCAGTCTCTATGTAGCCTTTGTGGACTTGAGAGCTGCCTTTGACCTTGTTCCTCGCCATCAGTTGTGGGCAGTCCTTGACAAACTAGGGCTCCCTGCAGAAATTTTGACCTTGATAAAGAGGCTGCATGAGGCTAACTTTGCAAAAATTCAGTGGGGAGGAGCGGGTGAAGTCACCCCAGAGTTCCCGGTTGAACGGGGAGTGCGGCAAGGCTGCACCATGGCTCCTACGCTCTTTTCCCTATTCATCAATGGGATAGCTCAATCTATGCTTAGTGCTACCACTGATGCTCCGAAGCTTGCTGGAGTTACCACTCCGATATTAATGTTTGCGGATGATACGTTAATCGTATCAAAAACCCCAAGTGGCTTACAAAGAGCTTTATTCGACTTTGAGGATTTTTGCCTTGGTCATGGTTTGGAGGTAAACGTGGCCAAGACGAAACTCATGGCTTTTAACCCGCATTCAAGCTTTGGAGGGAGAAAGTTCTTTTTGGATGGGCAACCAATTGAAATGGTCTCCAACTTTGTATATTTGGGAATGCACATAACTACTAGTAACAAATGGGACAAGCATATAGAGGTAGCCGCCCTGAAGCTTAGGCAAATCTCGGGAACACTAATTAGAGAGCACAAAACATAATTTACCAGGCCCATAAAACCTGTGCTCCAAGTCTATGAGGCAAAGGCCCTAGGTTCAGCTTTATACGGGGCAGAACTATGGGGGTTCAATCGGCTGGCTCCTTTAACCTTAGCCGAAAATTCATTCCTCCGTAGTATAATAGGTCTCCCCCAGAGCTCCCCTATGGTTCCTTTAAGGTATGAGCTTGGAAGAAAGGCCATCGTGGACATTGCCAGACTTCTCCCGGTTTTATACTGGCGAAGGCTATGGACTACTCCCGAGCTCTCCTTGTATGCCAAATGGCATATGGATGTCATAGACCTAGACGTTTTCCACAAGATTGATTGGCTGAGGCAGCTCCGCCAGACCTTGACAGTTTTGGGCATGGAGCGACCCTGCTACTGCTCAGTTTCCCTCTAAGAAAATTATAAAAGCTATTTACTGGGAACGAGTTGACCATCAGGTATGGAGAGGAGCAAACTCCAATGGGATGACTGGTCGCTACCTAGAGGTGAAGACCACGCCCGTTCTTGAGCCATATTGGGACCTGATCACGAAACCCAGAGACAGGAAGCTCTACTTCCAGCTTAGAGCAGGTTCCTTACCTCTTAAATCTCTTACAGGCAGGTGGTCTAGTCCTCGAGAGGAAATTTGCCCTGCTTGTGGGTTACAGACAGAATCTATTGCTCATTTCCTGTTTGTTTGTCCAGTACTAGTCACTCCCAGACGAGTGTGGTTGACACCTCTGTGTAGAAATTTGGGCACAAGGAGCAATGCTGTTGCCTTAAGAATTTTATGCACTAGCACTTCGCCAACTGTTTCTTTACCAATAGCTACATTTTTGGGTTGGGCATGGACCCTAAGGGTGTAAGCCTGTAGTAAACACCAGAAACATCCCCTCCACTCAGCCTAAATTGCTGTAACACAGTGTGAAATTACCCCAACTGATTCTTCATAATGCTGTAGTTGATGGGGGTCTATTAATCATGTATTAGTAATTTTGTTATCTTGACAAGTTTAATGCTTTTTAAAAATTTCTTAACGTATTTATTGATGGTTTCTAAAGTTTTAATGGATTTTATATGTTATGTCTGGATTTGTGTTTGTGTCTTTTATGATTTTTTTTTCTAAATCGAATAAAGACTAATGATGATGATGATGATGATTCATTTGGAAGTAAAACTAGTTAGAGGTTAATAGTTTCAGTACAGTGTGGCAGAATAACGGTCTCAATTGCTGCAGGAGGGGGTAGAGACTTGCAGGTTAACGTTTTGTGGGGGGAGGGACATTTAGGGTGAGGGTAGTTTCACATTAGTAACATATTTGTATAGGGAGTTTTTAGTTTTGAAATGCAAAGGTCCATGGTTTAAAAATGTGATGTGCACCTGTTTCAATAAAGCGCCTATTTTTACACAAATCCGGTGTTAGTGGTCTGTGCTGCTCCTCATGTTCCCCAAAAATATTTTACAAAATACAATTATAACCTTTTAGTCTGAGAAAAAGCCAAACAACATTTCTTGCAATTAAATATTCAAACGAATTAAAGTTTTCTGAATAAATTTTTCACGAAACAAATACAGCCACAGCCAACACTTGTTTTGTGGCAAAACAACTGCTTTTCAAGGCTCATATGAAAAAGGAACAAAAACATGTCTTCTGAATTACATCAATAAAGTTCTGAACATGTCTCATATTCAGAGGCTGAGAAGATGTAATTTCACAGTGGAGAGGTGTGGCTCACTGGTTAGAGGCGGCAGATCTGCAAGCAGAGAATCAGCCAGGGAACAGGGTTCAATTCCTGACGCGGCAGGGTCATGGACCAGGGTCAAAACGGACTCGATAATTCTCGCCTCGGTACCTACTCTAACCAGGAACACACTCGGCAACTCTGGGCATTAGTTTGCCTCATCTCCACAACGGCCCCCCACATTTGCTGGGGATGCCTGGTTTCACCTTGGAGATACCCAGGAGGGACCATCTCACAGGGATAGCCAGGACGGGTTCCCCAGCGGTCTACAGCGCCACGACGCCTCAGGGCAGCAGTGCGCTTTACAAGACACATACATTTACAAGCCCTTGATATATTGCGATTCTAATAGCTTCCCATTAAAATGACGCTCCCAAAATTAAATAGCTGCCAATTCCATTAAAATCATTTTCAAATGGGTTATACCTGCATGCTTGTAGTGAATAAAGTATACATATTTTGCAACCGTACTTCGTTTGCAAAACATTAATACACACCATTCCAATTCGGTATTTGGAAGAGATACCCTGACCAAATACCAAATTGATATTCTTTCGTAAAGCCAAATTGCAATTCAGTGAATTGGCAAATCAGTCCATTTGTGAATGCAAAAACATTAGTACATCTGGCCCCTATGTCCAGTACCAGTGAATTATGTAGGAATACCTGTTAGACATCCACCTGAAGACATTTCCTTTTTTAGTGCTCATTGATATAGTTATTATAGATAAAGAGAGATGTGATATGGAGATTAAATTACTTTATCCTGTGCCTTGAGCCCCTTATATTTTGAAATCCAAATTGGTCCCATACAATGAAGAATGCTTTTAGCAATTTTTGCTTTTAGGTATTAGCACTTTTTATGATGAGACCTGCACATTAACTTGGAAAAAAAAATCCAATAATTCCCAGAATCCAAAGCACTGCTTCGAACAATGATAGGACTGCATGATGGTGATCTCATGACTAGGGGTGGGGGAACTCGCAGTATTTCACTCCATGGAATTCTGTAGAGCTAAAGAAACACTCTGCAAGATTCCAACGAACTCCACCAATGGGTGGACAATATGCAGAGAAATTCTGCCATGTGGCGATTGGTGGAATCTGAGCAGAACTCCACGGTAAAGAGTAATGTGGAGTGGCCAAAGTTCCACCCATTCCACAGGCAGAACTGAACATTCCTCCCACTCCTACTCATGTCCTGATAGCATGCACTGACTGGAATCTATTTGTAACTAACCACCGGTGTTATACACTTGACCATTTCTTTTTACTCCTGAGATTTAGAAGACAGCAAGCTCCTCCCCAACTCCCTCCCTGTCACACTAATAAAAACACAATAGCTAGTAAACTTCTTTCCTTGTGCAAGGAAAACGTCATATGATGGCAGACTGAAAACAGATGATTACTGTGGTTTCCTGGCTTGTATTCTCCTGTGAAAAAGTTCTAAAATCAGAACTAATATGGTCGAGCTCATGCAGAGGCCTTAACCCCTTATTTAATCAGCACTCATTGGAGGAAGAAAGAGAGCACCTCATTTGCCAAGCCCACCTGGGCTATTAAAGAGACATGCACCTTTTAATGCTGTAGGTTATTTCCTTTCTCAAGACACTGCTTGAGACTAGGGTGACCAGCCGTCCGTAATACCACAGACAGTCCATGACTTTGCGTTAATGTGATTTGTCCGTGAAGGATGTTTCGACGGATCACATTTGTCAGTAATTTTTAGCCTTTGTGCTTAACTCGTTAACTCCAACAGTTGAGATGGCTCAGCTAAAGCAGAAGGGAGAGGGTCTCCTGTGCAATGATCCAGCGGGAGGGGCAGCAAGGGTGCCGGGCTGCTTCAAAGACATGTAAATGTGGGCAACTGGTTAATCTGTGCATGTAAAGGCCGCGTGAATGCCGGTAAAGGTGTTAATTGGTAGAGTTCACTTTAAGCTGCCTGAAGTGAAAGATTTCTTCTTTTTGAGAGGTATTGTTAGGGTGTTTCAAGCTAAGCTGTGAAGTGCGTGCCTTTTATGGACAGTTGTGAATTTGTTTGCGTTAGATGAAATCTGCATATTACTAAAATGTACACTTTGAAGTCACTTTTTTGTCTTTAACCTAACTTTATTTCTCCATTTTGTGGCTGCCAATTTTCTGTGCAATTCAAAGTTAAAACAGTTCTTTCTGTGGGGGGCAGGGACCTATTAGCACTAAAAATATACAAGTCACTAATCCCTGCTAACCAAACCGTTTTCAATTTCATGTGCCTCTGGCTGCCCACACATATATTTGAGGTGGTCACATTAATCGGCAGAGGTTTCATAATATAAAATAGTGCATTTCTCACTGACTAGTCTAACTTGCATGTATTTATCATTTAAGGGTGTTCATTATTTTATGTGCAGTTACCTGATTGTGAAAGATCAATAAAATAGTGACTAACATATTTTACGCTTTTTAGCCACGCATCTGATTCTGCCTCCACGCTTATTGACCCCATCCCAATTGCACTCAGGATCACAGTATCCATACTTTTTATAATGCACTTTGACTTCTGCATTGACTAGATATGTAAAGTCTGAGAAAGCCAGTGATGTTAACATATGGTTTCTTGTGGTCCCTCACCTTCACTAAGTACCTTTTTTTTTATAGATATTGTTTCAAATTAGCCTGTGATCTGTATTTACTTAACACAGTCAACTATTCATCTGACAAAATTGTACAAAGCCACTGTCCTCTGTTGCTAAAGGGGATTGAGAAAAATAAAGTAATCTAGCCACTAGCTTAAATACACAATGGGGCATATTTATCATAGTTTCATGCAGAACAAAACAGCAAGTCATCTTGCTGCGATGCATGACATAGCAGGACTGTGCCGTATTTAACATCATACAACACATTTCTGTCTTTTCCATGTGCTGGTGAACTTTTGGCTGCCTTGCGTCAATGCAGGCACTTTTGCACTAGGGTGCAAGGGTGCCTGCGTTATAATCAGGATAGTTTTTATGCAGGAAAGGACAAAAACAATCTTGAGAGGCATTTTGATCTTTCTATGACATAGAAAGAGGAAACAACAAGGAGAAATAAACATATTTCTCCTTGTGACACCCAAATACCCCGGGTGAGGCATAGCATTTTGACGCATGCCTAAGCCTGCCACTAATGGTATATCTAGGAATGCACTAAAATCCATGGCTGGATGCATCGGAACACCCACTCTCCACCCATGGAATGTCTCCCTTGTGCAGGGTAATGAAAGGCAGCTATTTCCTGTGCCTTGCATTACTCTAGATTTATCAAGCCACGCAGGGTCGTGCATTGTGGCTTTGCGTGGCTTGAGAAATCTAACTTTAGTGTTACGTCACCCTTGCACCTCCTTGTGTGGCGCAAGGGAGATGCAACACAATGATAAAAATGCCCCTATATGTAACCAGGAAATCTTAGTTCAAATCCCAGCTCATCCCATGACTAAATTGTATGATTTAAGTCAAATCAAAGTACTTCGTTTGAGTGCACTTTCCAGAAATTCCATTCAAGATGGATTACAAAAATCTCACTTGTACATGCTTTAATGGTCTGTAACGTTCCACCAGCCATAAAAATATTATTGTCCATGGGATAGGGCACACAAGACAATTGGTTCACGTCGTTCACACATGGCTTTGTCAGAAAGGAAGGTTAATAAATGCTTTAAAGTTCATGTTTAGAAACTTCCACTTCAGATTAATATTAATGGAATGGTTTGATGTAATATACAAAATGTAAACACTTCCATGTATTAAAGAAATACTTTCTACAATTTAAATTCTTTATCATGTTGTTATATTCTGTTTGTTGTGCAGTTTGAATCCCAGGTATTCTGAAGATTCCCATGTCCTTTGGCACTTAGGGATAAGACAGACCATTGGTTGGGGGATGGTTCAACTGCTGAGCCATTTCAAGACATGGACAGAGTGGACAATTGCTAAGGGCCCCCCAAATTTCCAAGGGGTCCATTCCCTGCCTGCCCTCTGGAAACACCACCAATGAACCATCGCACAGACAGAGTTTGGCAGGGTGGGTGGACACTGAATAATCTACCACTTGACAGTGCTTCTTCTTTGTCTGGCCACTCTGCTGAGACTACTCCCCATGTACGCAATACATTCCAATACTCATGGAGGAACTATCTGATTTTAGGAATTGTTCTGTATTGTTTTGCTCTCCCTTATTTGTAGAGTTCTTAGCAAGGTTTCTTTGAATCAGTTGCTATGTATCTCCTATCTGATCTCGATTTCATCCTGCTCTTTAATTCTCTGTGTGGTGATTAGGTTCCCAGTTTTGAAATAGATGTAGACCCCTGTGACGCACACTCTAATGTAGCAGTTGGGACTTCTTGGTGCTGTGAGACTATAGAAAAGTTGTGGGTACCTCACATCCTTACTTTAGGCACACGACTGTCACTCACACCATCTGCTCTGCCGCATTCATTTTTTTAGGTTTGATATCTAGAAGAGGGTGCACTTACCTAAATGTTTCCCAAACTGTTTGCCATGGGTATGGAAATGTTAAAAAGAAAAAATCGAAATTTTGCGGTTGCTTTCTCTCCAAGAAAGATTGGGCAGATTTGGGTTGGGGTGAAGCCCTTGACATCACGCTAAAGGGCATCAATTTACTGTTGAACAAGCACATAATGTATCAACTGAATGTGGCAGACCTAGGGGCAATGTCATATAGCAATGGCATAAAAATTGTAAATAAGTGAAATATAGAAAATAGTAAATAAATGCATTGATGAAGTAGTTGGGTATGGTCACACTTCAGATGTGTCTTGAGACTGGACAGCGGTCTATTCATACTCTAATCGTGTAACCTGCCTTTTTGAAGACCAAGTGAGGGTTTATTTCAACAGCATCTGCACTGGATTTGCTTTTGACAGAATGGTATAACCAGCCAATTCTAATTTCCTTTGCCACTGAATACAAGTAACTCATGTAGCTGTGTCGTGGGATCTTTATCTTGCCAACATGGACTAATGCAAGGAGATTAGCCCAGATGTGGGTCCCGTGTTCACTGCGCCACTGGATTCAAGCTAGCCTGGCTGATGAGGGGTGATTGTTGCATTGTACCTTGCATTGTGTTTTCCCCTTAATGTACCTTGGAGTGTTGGGGTAGAGCATGGCATGGAATGCTCTTGCTGTTCCTTCACAGGTTCCGTTCCAGGGCATCAGTTGCTACCGGTGTCCTGGAAGGAAGCCGTGCAGCCTGGCTCAGGCCTGTTTCCTTTTTTGTGCTTTCTACAATAAATACGTGGATGCAAACAACGTTGTGTCATCATTGCAATTGGCGACGACTTGGAACGGATCTACGTGATTTGCGCGCAAAAAGGTTTTTTTTTTTTTTTTATCTTTTCAACATTTTTGCCGCAAATACTTTCTAACGAGGATTTAAGCATTTATTAAATCCTCCACTGTGGTACTTCTGCGCATTTTTTCTGCTGAAATTCTGTTGGACCACCACTGTCTTCTGCCCTAAAAGATTTAGGGTAAGACATCTTAATTTATATTTCTGGAGGCCGTTGGGGTAACCGCCATCGGCCACATTTTAGAGCGGTGGCGGTGTTCTGCTATGATGCGTGCTCCTCCTCGCTCTTTGGAATGCCTGAGGTCTGGTGAGCTGGGGCTACGCATGCTGCGTTGACTAATGTGATGTGTGCTTGATACATCAATATGCAAGGTCACGCAGCGTGACCTTGTGTAGCGGCCATCTTGAAATTGATCTGAGCTGTGTCGGGAGAATATCGGACCGGCTTCTGCAACGTGAAGTGGATTTTATTATTCTTGTTTAAAAAGTTTACTGTTTTTAACGGTTTTTGGACTGCTACCAAGGAAACAGGTGAGATAGTAGGGAGAAGACTTTTAAATAATGGTATATTGACTATTATTTATTTATACTATCTCTTCACCGACACCATTGTGTTTGGATTAATTCTGCTGGGACGATTTGTAATTTTTAAATTATTGCACACTCTTTATTCAGCATAAGTCACAGATAATTAATCAACTTACTGGTTAATTAGCTGCACATGGAACAAGGTGCTAACGAATCTCAGGAAGTAGAACAAGTTATGGCACAACAAAGTTTCACGGTTAGTCCCCCAGATTCATTTTGGGCAACTCAATCAATCAATCAATCATAGCATTTGTGAAGCGCACTACTTACCTGTGAGGGTCTCAAGGCGCTGGGGGGGGAAATGCTGCTACTGCTCAAAAAGCCAGATCTTGAGGAGTCTTCTGTAGGTCAGCAGGTCTTGGGTCTGCCATAGGTGAATGGGGAGGGCGTTCCAGGTCTTGGTGGCGAGGTGGGAGAACGATCTACCGCCGGAGGTCGCTCTTCAGATGCGGGGGACTGTGGCGAGGGTGAGGTCGGCAGAGCGGAGCTGGCGGGTGGGGGTGTAGAAGCTGAGTCGTCTGTTGAGGTACGCTGGTCCGGTGTTGGGGAGTGCCTTGTGTGCGTGGGTGAGGATCTTGAAGGTTATCCTATTGTTGACGGGGAGCCAGTGCGGGTCTCTCAGGTGGGGTGTGATGTGGCTGCGGCGAGGGATGTCGAGGATCAGGCGTGCAGATGTGTTCTGGATGCGTTGAAGTCGTTTCAGGAGTTTGGCTGAGGCTCCTGCGCAGAGGGCATTTCCATAGTCCCACCTGCTGCTGACGAGGGCCTGGGTGACCGTTCTTCTCGTTTCGGTCGGGGTCCACTTGTAGTTCTTGCAGAGCATGCAGAGGGTGTTGAAGCAGGAGGAAGAGACGGCGTTGACCTGCTTAGTCATGGAGAGGGTGGAGTGAAGGATGACCCCTAGGTTGCGTCCGTGGTCGGTGGGTGTTGGAGCTGTTCCCAGTGCGGTCGGCCACCAGGAGTCGTCCCAGGCCGAGGGGGTGCACCCGAGGATGAGGACCTCCATCTTGTCCGAGTTCAGCTTCAGTCGGCTGTTCCTCATCCATTCGGCAACGGCCTTGATTCCTACATGGAGGTTGGTTTTGGCGGTGTGGGGGTCCTTGGTGAGGGAGAGGATCAGCTGGGTGTCATTGGCGTAGATGATGTTGAGGTCGTGCAGTCGGGTGACGTGGGCGAGCTGTGCCATGTAGATGTTAAACAGCATTGGGCTGAGGGATGAACCCTGGGGTATGCCCTAGACGATCTCGGTGGCTTCGGAGCGGAAGAGGGGAGGCGGACGCTCTGTGTTATGCCACAGAGGATGGAGGTGGTCCAGTCCAGGGCCTTCTCTTGGATCCTAGCGTCGTGGAGGCGTGTGCGTAGGGTGCGGTGGCAGGCTGTGTCGAAGGCCGCTGATAGGTCCAGGAGGATTAGGGCCGCTGTTTCTCCGTTGTCAAGCAGGGTCGTGATGTTACTGGTGGCGGTGATGAGGGCAGTTTCGGTGCTGTGGTTGCTGCGGAACCCAGACTGGGACGGGTCCAGGATGCTGTTCTCCATGAGGTAGCGGGTCAGTTGTCTGTTGACGGTCATCTCGATGACTTTCGCCGGGAGCAGGGAGATGGGCCAGAAGTTCTTGAGGTCCTTGGGGTCTGCCTTGCTTTTCTTGAGGAAGGCGTTGATCTCGGCGTGCTTCCAGCTCTCTGGGAAGGTTGCAGTCTCGAAGGAGATGTTGATGGCTTTCCAGAGAAGGGGTACGATGGCAGTGCCGGCTTTGTTGAAGATGTGGTGTGGGCATGGGTCTGACGGAGATCCGGAGTAGATGGTGTTCATGATCTTGATGGTGTCGTCGTCATTAATGTTGGTCTAGGAGAGCAGGCGGTTGGTGCGGATGGTGGTCATGGGGGTGGAGGGGCGGTCGTGGCGTTGAAGCTGTCATGGATGTCTGTGATCTTGTGATGGAAGAAGGTGGCAAGCTGAAAACTGGATCACAACCAAGTATGAAATGGTTGGAATGGAAGGATTACTTTGTGAATTTTATCGAAGCAGTAGATGAGGCTGGTAAGATGAAGCCTGATCAGAAGAAAAGACTGTTACTCTATTCTTTTGGGCCGGTCAGATTGAAGACTTATTCTCGTACGTCTAAGATTATAAGCTATGAATCTAGTAATGTATTTGAGTCAGCCTTAAAAGACCTTGACAAATACTTTGCCCCTAAAGTCTGCATTGGTGTGGTACATCACAAGTTTTTCCAAAGGAAACAGAACAAAGAGGAACTGGTAGATGAGTGGGTGGATGACCTAAAACAATTAGCTAATAACTGTAAATTTGGTGATCTACATGACGACTTAATTTGTGGCCAGTTAGTCATGCATAATAACAATTCTACTATCCAAGATCGCTTGTGGGTCAATGGAGATGCACCACTGGAAAATGTTTCAGCTATTTTGAGGAAGGCTGAAATGTCTGGGAGATGTGCCACTGTGATTAAAGAATCTGAAAAAGATTCTGGGGGAGTCTTCATAGTACAGAACACAAGTAGAAACCGATCCCAACACACCATGGGTCGTGGTCAAAGTCAACCACAGAGGAACTTGTGGAGAGAGAGGAAATCGGAAAAAAGAAGGTGTTACCGCTGTGATAGCAAAGAACACTTGGCCTATAGCAAATATTGCCCTGCAGCTAGGAAGAAATGTAGTATTTGTGGTTTAGTTGGTCATTTTAGTAAAATGAGCCGGAGAAGAAATAGTAATGTTAAATATGTGTGGGATGAAGAGGATGGTACTGATGGGGGATGCAGAAAATGAGAGTAGTTGTGTAAAAAGTTTGCAGCGAAACTTTGTTCTAAATGTCATGGAGAATTCACTAAAAGGAAAGCCTGTATGTGAGATATCTATAGTTGGAGTGTCAGTCAACATGTTTGCTGATTCTCGTTCACCCTATACTATTGTAAATGAAGCGGTGTGGAAAGAAGAATTTGTGAAAAAAATTGGGCACCAATTATATCCCACAAATGTTAACCCAGTAAGTTTCACCGGTGAAAAGATCAATATGTTAGGCTTTAGATGGCTTACATTCCTATTTAAAGGGAGGTTGGCAAGGGGTAAGTTGTATGTGTCCGTGAGTGCTTGGCTGGATGGACCAAAAGAAATTACATATCATTCTTGACCCCAATAGCGAAGAAAAAGTTCTAGTAGTGGACGAAACCAAAAGTTGCAAGATGTGTCAGTCAAAAAATTTGAAACAGTTTTTGGGAAAAGTTAGGGGCGCTCAAGGGATTTGAACACAATATTGCACTTAAGAAGGATGCTGAACCTAAGGTCCACAAAGTAAGACCGATTCCTATGTTGATAAGGGATGAAGTTAATAAAGTGTTAGAGGTTTTGATGGCAAAAGGTGTGATTGAGGAAGTGGAGAGTTCAGAGTGGATTTCTCCAGTGGTGGTAGCGTGCAAAAGCAATGGCAAAATGTGTTTATGCATTGACTTGAGCCACCTAAATAATAACATCGTCATTGAGTAATTTCCCCTCCCCAAGATAAATGAAATGGTTTCATTGCTTAAGGGGGCGATCTGGTTTTCCACCATTGACTTATCTGCAGCTTACCACCAGGTCATGCTCACGCTGGAGTCCAGAAAACTCACCGCTTGCATTACGTCATTGGGCTGTTACCAATTCAGGCGCATGCCATTCGGCCTTGCCTCGGCCGCAGTGTTTTTTTCAGCGGTTGATGCATAGACTCGTTGGTAAAATGAAGAGTGTGAGTTTCTTTCAAGATGACATTTTGGTTGTTGCAAAGGGCAAAGGAGAACATGATTGTATTTTGAGTGAGGTGTTGGAAGTATTACAAAAAGTGGGTTTGACTGTTGAACTTAGCAAGTGTAAGTTTGCTCAGAGGGATGTGTCTTACTTAGGACATATTATAAATGAAGATGTGGTGAAACCCAAGCCCTCTTTGATAAATGCTATTGTAGGTTCACCGGCTCCTATTACAAAAGATGAAGTTAGATCTTTTTGAGGCATGGCAGAATATTATGCTAAGTTCATATCTAACTTTGCCAGCAAGGTGTTTAACATACGCTCACTTCTCAAGAAGAACGTAAAGTTTGAATGGTCGACTGATTGTGAGGCAGAATTTTTATTAGTCAAAGCTGACTTAGAAAAAGTGCGTGCTTCAAGCAGTTTTGAGAACAACTCAGAATGTTTCCTAACTACGGATGCGAGTGATAAAGGACTGGGTGCGGTTTTATCACAAAAATGGTGTGATGGTGGATAGAGGATAATCTGCATCTAGATCTTTATCCCCAACAGAGAGCAAATACCCTATCATAGAGAGGGAGGCACTAGCTTGTGCTTGGGCATTGGAACATTTTCATACCTTTGTTTGGGGTAAGCCAGTCACTATTCGCACTGACCATCGACCATTAGTGAGAATTTTAACCACCGAGGGTAGTGTTGGGGCCTCCGCCCGATTAGCTAGGATTTCTATGAGGATGAAAGAATATGTGTACAAGATCATCTATGTGCCTGGCAAGGATAATGTGGTGGCTTACTGCCTGTTAAGGTTGCCTGTACCTATGGAAGAATGTGTGGACGATCCTTGGGGTAATTACAGAATTGCCTTTGCACATGATTCTGGTGCCCCAGCCATTGCTAAGGCTGAATGGTTGGAAGAACAGCGTAAGGATAAAGATTTACAAGCTGTGTCAGAACATATTTGTAAAGGTTGACCCAGGAAAGACAGTATAACTGGTGATCTGAAACCTTTTTGTAAGGTGAGAATGGAATTATCTGTGGACAAGGATTTAATTTTGAGAGGTGATAGGATAATTCCGCCTAAAACCTTGTGGAAGAAAGTGTTGCAATTGTGCCATTAAGGTCATTTTGGGGTAATAAGGACAAAATTAATGGTCAAAGGCAATTTTTGGTGGCCAGGAATGGACAAGGAGGTAGTGCAATTTCTAAGAGATTGTTCAGTTTTACGTTAGCCTGACAAATCCTTAAAGACTTTGAGGCCTCCCATGAGTGAGGGTTAATCCAAAGTCTTTCCTGGGAAGTTGTAGCAGTGGATATTTTTGGACCGGTTGGAGAAGACAAAGAATTTGGTTTGGTTGCTATTGATTTATTTTCTAAATGGCCTGTCATAAATATTGTGGAAAAAGTGGACACGAACACTGTTCTGGAATTATTAGACAAACTGTTTGTCATGGAAGGCTTGCCTGTTAGCATTTTAAGTGACAACGGAGCGCAATTCACTTCAAAGGATGCTAGAGATTATTTTGAGAGGATTGGTATTAAGCACAAGATCACTTCCCTGTATAATCCTAGTGGGTGACCCCTCACGCTACCACTGGTTTGTCTCCTTTTGTAATGATGAGGGGCAGGAAACCCAGATGCAAGTTTAGTCCTAGTTGGCTTTTGGATGGTAATGTGGAGCATTGGTCTCCCACTGAGGTTAAAAAAAGTTTGAAGTTGGTACATAAGAAAAGTAAGGAGTATTACGATGAGTGTCATGGTACTAAAGCTGTTCCACTTGCGGTGGGTGACTGGTTCTGTATTAAAAGCCCTATGAAAGTCCCTAAGGGTGAGAGTCAGTTTGAAGCACTGCAAGAGGTAGTTGAGGTTCTTCGTAATGCGGTCAAACTGAAGGATGGAAGGGTTTGGAACCTTAAAAGGTTGCCTTTGGTTTGGAACATAAACCTGGTGTCCATTAAATGTAACTTCATCTCATAAAGATTTGTTGAACTCTGAATGGGTGGAGGACTATTTTGATCATAGCACTGTCCAATCCGGGTTGGCTTCTGATGATGTTCATGATAGTGGGCAGATGGAAGGCAACCAGATTGCTGTGGAATGTAGGCAACACGTCCTGGAGGACACCCTGGCCCCAGAGGAATCTTCATTTGGTAAGAGTGAGGAGGGGCATTCGGGCACCACCACCATTGAACCTGTTGAGGAAAATGTGAATACGAGTGACATTGGTAAGAGAAAAAGAGTTCTTCTTGGGTGGTTGAAAGAATATGTAATGTGACTTGTATTATTTTCCTAGCCCTCTAATTGTTGATCTTTACATTCCTTTTATTCTTTACTCCACTATGATTGTTTAATTTGCATTGTAAGGAGGGGGGATGTGTTGTACTGTACCATGCATTGTGTTTTCCCTTTAATGTACCTTGGAGTGTTGGGGCAGAGCGAGGCTTGGAATGCTCTTGCTGTTCCTTCACGGGTTCCGTTCCAGGGCATCAGTTGCTATCGGTGTCCTGGAAGGAAGCCGTGCTGCCTGGCTCTCGCCTGTTTCCTTTTTTGTGCTTTCTACAATAAATACTTGGATGCATACAACGTTGTGTCATCATTACAGTGATGCCCCGAAACCGGTCCCAGGATGCTTATTTCGGGTACAGGGAGAACCTGGCTTGGCAGTTCGAGCTGGACTGTTCCCATGAGGAACAGGGTCAAGACCGATTTGCGTATGGCTGAGTCCAAACTGGAGTGGCGTGGTGAGCAAAAGAATGATGGATTAAACCCAGATGTTTGCATTGGTCATTATTCTGTCCATCGTTTGTTCCTTTTGAGACTGGTATACCCAGACATTTCACATTTCCTTTGCCACTGAATACAAGTAACTCATGTAGCTGCGCGTGGCATCCTTACCTTGCCAACACTAATACAAGGAGATTAGCTTCCTATATTTTCAATAAATTCAGGCCTTTTTACCTCAATAAAGCAAAAGGAAACATAAAATAGGGTTGTGACAAGTCCCCGACCGTTTTTGACACTGTCTCCTTAAGTTCTCCTCAAAAAAGACAAAGATAGTTGTCTGCTATTTATGTCTGGATTTAAAAAACTGCCTAAAAGGAGAACTTACGCCATTTTTGTCTGTCGTTATTCAATGCACTGCTGTATGAAACAGCAATAGGAGCATAAAATCCTCACAATCCCTCGTTATAGTCTATGAAATTAAATTGGTATAGACAGCACTCACCACAAGACACTTCACAGCGTCGTATTCTCGTGCCTGCTTCACGTATGCTGACTCTCCTTAGACATTCATTCACAGTTTTGCAGAAATCTGGTTTTTTTTACATCCAAACAAATAATGATTTCCGAGCCAAAGGTATTTCACATGCCGTAAATACCTCTGCTCCCTACTGTCACAGAGAAAAATAAGCAATTTTCTGCATCCTTTTTATCACCTATGGAAGCATTTCTGCATATTCCCACTGCTAACTTTCTGCAGGTTACACCTGATTGCAGATAGAACTTGGAGGGGTTCGGTGTTTCCCGCAAAACCTGGAATTTCCATCGCAGAGCTAACTGCTGCTTGCTCTTTCGCCACAATTACTGCCGTGTGTCTGTCCAAAACATGTTTTAGTTCCATAACTGGTTTCAGTCTTTTTTTCTGTGGAGTGGAATTCAACATGTTAACCCTTCGCTGAAGGGGAGGAGGCCTGAGATGGGCTTTCACTGTCTGCAGTCGCGTAAAAATAATAAGTCATAGGATTGCAAGCGCATTGCTTGATTTCCCCAAACATCCTCTTTGGTAGGCTTTGATTATGAGCCCTTCACCTATGAATGTTTACACACAAATCGCAATAAGTAGTGGCTGAATGTTCATGGTTTCTCAGTAAGTTACTGAGTCAGATAAAAACTGTACCTTCTGATTTTATCCCTGATAAATTAAGGCAGGTCAAACCCTCAGAAATGTATTAGGGGGAAAGGAGCAGTAAACGCTACTAGATGTATTAGTAGGCCTAAGAGAAATTTCCATTACGCTGCCGTAATCTTGTGCAATTTGAGGAAAGCTACTCTTGCTATGTGAAAGTCCCAAAATGGTTCAGTTACACCTCATTGCATAATTATTCCGGATTTATGGTAAGAAATTCCACTCAGAAACAATGTGAAGGACTGGAACACAGGCGCCTGTCATTCGTGGCACTTGTGTTTTTGCAATAATGTTATAGTGCTAACTAAGGGGCATATTTACAAGGGAAGTCGTGGAGTGAGGCTATAGCCTTCCTGGCTTAACGCCTCACTCCGCCACTTCAGAAACGCAGGGCTGCACCATATTTACAAGAATATGGTGCAGCCTTGTGTTTCTGCCTGCGCTGGTGCTGCACTAAGCAACCTAGCACCAACACAGGCACCCTTGCACCATAGTGCAAGGGTGTCTGGGTGCAGAGGAAGATTGTGAATGTGCAGGAAGGTCCCCCCTTCCTGCACATAAGCAATCTTTAAACATTGTTTTGTAACTTCTGTGTGTGCTGCTTAATGCAGCACACACAGAAGTTGCAAAACAGCATTTAAAAAAAATTATTGTTTATGTGCAGGAAGGGGGACCTTCCTCTACATAAACAATCATTGGCCTTTTGCTGTTTTCATGTATGCTGCACAACGCAGCACACATGAAAACAGCAAAAACTAGGAGAAATTAAACATTCTCCACGTTGCGCCAGGGTTAGATCAGGTTTCCCCTGGTCTTAATTCTGGCACTGCCTCCTATTTACGCTTCCCTTGCAAATAGAGGGCAGCGTCAGAATCAATGGGTGTTGCGGTGGAATGCCTACAGCAACTATTGCCCTCCCCTTTCACACTAAGCATAGCATGAAAGGGGGACTTATTTACAAAGCAGCATTAAGCCACATTAAGTGGCTTAACGCTACCTTGTAAATAAGGCGAAGCCTCTATCACCACAGGAACGTCATAAAAAGTGACGTTCCCGTGGCGATAGGGGCTTATAAATATGCCCCTAAGTCCTCACTGTCCAAAATGGACGCTAAGATGCATTTCAGGCAACAAAAGAAAGCACTACATTACAGGTTTGTAATTTGAAAAGTTTTGCATTATTATGCAGCAAAAAAATATGAAAATCTCACACACCCCTAACTTTTGTGTGGAAAGCATCAAATCCAAGTTATGCAGCATGTTTGGGGCAAACTCAGAACCCTAAGGCAACGGTTTTTAATGAGTGCGATGAATAGCTCCAGTCCCTCTGGGCCTCTCCTCAACAAGGCCATAGTATCTCTGCAGACGACCGTCTGTCAGAACTGAGATGACATTTTGTGGAGTCACATTTCTATCACAATGCAGTTAGGGGAGGCCCTCTAAAGTAATTCTCTTACACTGTGAGAGCAAAGCAATCACAATACTAAATATATGTGCTCAAAGAATGTGCATATTAGGAGGTGTATTGGGCACAGAACTGGACATTTTAACGCCTTAGATGCATCTGAAAAGGGCGGTCTCTTTGCCCTTGTTGGAACACAGACATGCTGCACCCGATCACAAAACAATCACAGTCTAATAATACCAGCGTTTGCCTCAAGCGAGTCATACCCTTCTTTGAAACAAGCTGCACCTTACAGCTTTCTTACAATATTAAGTATGCTGAATTATTCCACAACAAGAAACCGGAAACCAGAACGCTTCAAGCGTCGAGGACACAAAAGGAAACACAACCTCGGAATCATATATATATATATATATATATATATATATATATATATATATATATATATAGAGA
This sequence comes from Triturus cristatus, assembly GCF_964204655.1. Lineage (NCBI taxonomy): Eukaryota > Metazoa > Chordata > Amphibia > Caudata > Salamandridae > Triturus > Triturus cristatus. The sequence continues at coordinate 524,449,075 of NC_140583.1, forward strand.
GAGAGAGAGAGAGAGAGATGTAGATATAGATGATATAGATAGATAGATAGTTTTTTTTTGTATCTTTTTCTTTATTGAAATCTCTGTATTATTAGCCTCTACGTATTACAACCAAAATGAACCACACCTGTCGTCTCGTGCAGTAAGGCCAACCTTAACGCTGTTTCACTTTCGATGGGATTTCTACATTCTGTGGCAACAAACATCCTCAAATGTGGAGCCTATGTTTGCTCCAGGCGGCGGGCTCTTTGTTAGCTGACTGTTACTCTCACTCCCAGTCTCTAGTGTTTTTTCCCACAGTCTGCTGGCGGGACATAATTACTCTCATCATAACACCTTTTAAGCCGCACAAATAACGCGGGCCTGCCCGACCTGCTCGCGTAATAACAAGGACCCAGTGTATCTGGAAGGCATTTTTTTCCCTCATCATTTAAATTAATCAGGGAAACACCTGCCCCTCCTTCCCTGAAGGGGGACTTGACCCGGCTTGTCTTTTCCTGAAAATCGCATTTTCAAGATCTTTCCCACGCAACGAGTCCATGGAAACACCTGTCCGGTTTTGATTTTTCAAACTGGAATATTCATGAGCTATCCGCGACATGGAAAGTGTCCTCAATCCCCCGGGCTTTGTGTAAACAACCAGGGAACGAGACTGCCTTTCTATAGCATCTGTAGGTCTGGAACAAAAAGGAGCGTGTGACATTTCTGAGCCGCGAGAGTGTCGCGCAGAACTGGACGGGGAGGTGATAATCGGAGGCGAACTACAAGCGTGAGCCGCGGCAGAAAGCGCCTTCCTCGAGCTGCGGTAGCAAGAAGCGCGCAGTGCAGCCCCTGCAGGCCTGTAGCTCACTAGGGACCCTACATTCAGCCCTAGGCCGATGAATATCTGTCAGATATTGGAGACTCAGGAGCCCTCCTTCTTCACAGTGGTCGAAGTGCATTAACAAGCATTTGCAATGCAATCGGTCTCGCCTTTGGGACCTTATATGTATTGTGCTATGCAGCACATTAGCCTGGGTGCTGAAACATCTACTGTTCTTTAACATGGAGGGAAAGTAAACACCAAACTGCGTGACATGCCAGGTATGGGAACAGGTGGAGGGAAATATTGCCTCTCGGCCGGGAAATAGTATAGTCCAAAGCTCTGTTTTTAATATTCAATCAGGGCCTTCGGTGGTCATATCACTGAAAATACAAGATTTGAAAAAAATGTTATTGTCTAGGGGTGCTTGTGGAAGACAATATATATGGGCTAGAATCTAGAGAATGCTAAAGTGTTTCTGGAATTTTACTGACCTCTGCTGGTCGTTTTCTATCAAGAAAGTTAAATAGAGGAAGTTGCTAGAAAAAAAAAGAAAGTCCCTCAGCAGAAAGCAATTCTGGTATTTTATTGACCTCTTCTGGTCGTTTTCTATCCAGACAGTTAAATAGAGACAAAAAGCCTCTAAGCGGAAGCAGACAAGTCCTAGGGCTGATCTCCAGAGCCCACAAACAACATACACATATAAGTATATACTAAAGTATATATACTAAACTATATACTAATGTATATATACGAGAGGTCTCGAATGCTCGACCTAAAAATGTATGGAAGCTGTGGCGCTGTACCCAAAAGGGGCGGGATAAGTGAGCATGGGGGCAGGGTCAAGTCGTGGCTAAAAAAAAAAAATATTCTGTAACCTTTTTCTCTAGAGTACCATAGAACTGAATCAAGGTTGGTACAGTGGAGAACAGTGGCTTGTGTATGTTTTGTGCTACAATGTCCCAGTATGTGAACAAAAGCACTGTGAATATGTAAATCATTATTTTAAACTTGAATTACACACAGTATAAGATAGGCTGCTACAAAATGTGCAGAAAGGTTTAAGATGAAAGAGTGCTTCCAAAATATGGATTTTAGTAATACCGAGATTGTACAAAATTGTCCTTTGAAAGCACACACTTCACAGCTCAGCTGGTAACTCCCTTGCAATACCACGCAAAAAGAATAAATGTGTGTCATCAGGAAGCTTCTAGTGATTCTGGTAATTAAAGTTAATATCGGCTTCTAAGCGCCCTTTACATTTGTAGATTGGTCAGTTGTGCACATTCACATTTCTTTCCGGTCAAGCAGGAACCCTGGCAAGGAGGCTTGTTTAACTGTCTGTCCCTCCTTCGGTTTCACCGCACGGGAGACTCCCAGCCTTACACTTCACCTGAAGCATTCCAACTCTTGGAATTAACTGTCCCGGGACCATTGTCCTTTCACAAAATGTAGGGGAACTGTGTTTCTTAAACTAAAAAAGTGTGAGCACAACATGCACTTCAGATCCCGCTTACTTCAACCACTTCTTCTACATTCTGCAGTGGGAGGGGAGGAGTATCATTTTGCGTTACGCCACTTGTAGAACGCAGGCTGGATTGGGGTCAAGTCAGGACCCAGATTATATACAACGTCAGGTGCTTAGTTGTGGTCGTTATCATCAACTGGAGATAAAAATGGAAGAAAGAACAGGGGAGGAGAAAGGGCAGTCAGCAAAAATTGAAACACATTCATCCCCATATTAAAATTTACACTGGACACACTACGCTGAGTAGTGGCTAGAAACTGGGTCAATTGTTAAGTTAGTACCTGTATAAGTAGATAAATTACCTTCTAGTTTTGATTCCTGTGTTGGTATTATTACTGTCTTTCTGCATTAGTGGGTGTTTCTTCAAAGTTACTGGGTGTCCATTTGGTTATCTTGGCTAGTCTTTCTCTGTCACCTGCCACACTTGGATCTGTATGATTACAGTTTGGTCTACCTTGCTATTTTCTCTACATCTTTCCACCATATTGAAATGGCTGACTGGAGTTGTGTGATGTACACAATGCTTAACTTAAAAAAAATAAGTGCCAGGGGCCTCTTCAGGGGATCACTGCAGCTTACCAGTGGTGGCTGGCAGGGAATGGGTGGCGGGCCAAACAAAAACATGTTTAAAAAAAAAGAACACTTACCTTTTGCCGGCCGCCGTCTTGGTCCCTTCTGACACCACCATCCCTCCTCAGCTTCAGGAAACAGGAGGAAGCACACAGGCTCCCTTCCCTAAGCCAATCACAACTCTACAATGCAGCGTTGTGATTGGTCTGACCACCGTTGTTCAGTGCTCAGACGGGGAATCGGAGCCTGGGCATGTTCCCCACCAGGCTGTGTAATGCAGCCTGGTGGGAACATGCAAAGTGCGCATGACTGTTTAGCTGGCCCAAGACGGCCAGGCGAAGCAGTCATGAGCAATTGAAGTGTGCAAACCACTCCTTCCCTGTTCAACAAGCCCTGCCCCACCCTAATATAATCAATCAATCAATCAATCAAGGTGCATGTAAAACGCAACTACTCGCCCGTAAGGGTCTCAAGGCGCTGGGGTTGAGGGGGGTTGGGTAGCTGCAGATCTGTCGCAACGCACTGTGGTTCAGTCGAGGAGCCAGGTCTTGAGGTACTTCCTGAATTGTGGCAGTGATGGTGATTGCCTTAGGGAGAGAGGCAGGGTGTTCCAGGCCTTTGCTGCAAGGTAGGAGAAGGATTTTGCACTGGCCATGGTCTTGTGCACAGGTGGGATGGCGGCTATGGCCAGTTGAGTGGAGTGGACGTCTCCGGTGGGTGCATGGAAGGAATGAGAGGCAGAGTTTGAGGTATGCAGGTCCAGTGTCATGTAGGGCTTTGCAGGCGTGTGTGAGGAGCTTGAAGGTGATCCTTTTGTTAACTGGGTGCCAGTGAAGGTCTCTCAGGTGAGTGGTGATGTGACTGCGATGTTGAGGATGAGTCTGGCGGAGGCATTCTGGATGCTTTGCTCTTGAGGAGTTTCTCGATGATGCCGACATAGAGTGCGTTGCCGTAGTCGAGTCTGCTGATGATGAGTGCGTGGGTGACGGTCTTTCTTGATTCGGTGGGGATCCACTTGAAGATCTTTCGGAGTATGCGTAGCATGTGGCTATAAGATGATGAGACAACGTTGATCTGGCAGTTCATGGTGAGCGAGGAGTCCAATATGATTCTTGTGTGGTCTGTGGGTGAAATCCAAGATTTGCAGGCCACCAGGAGTCGTCCCAAGTGGAGGGGGTGAGGCCCAAGATGAGGACTATGGTCTTCTCTGAGTTTCGCTTGAGACAGCCTTCCTTCATACAGGTAGAAACAGCCTTCATCCCGTCGTGGAAGTTTCTCTTGGAGACTGTGAGTTCATTGGTGAGGGAGAGGATCAGCTGTAGGAGACAATGTTGAGTCCCTGCTTCCTGACTGTGGCTGCGAGCTGGGCTATGAAGGCATTGTTGAACGGAAATTTGGAGTCGTTAAATCCAGGTTCCGGTGCCTAGACATATTGGGGGGGGAGACTCCTGTGCAGTCCTGAACTTGTTTGCAAGATCATAATGGCATGTTGCATTCTGCACAATATTTGTGTGCGCACAAACACGCCATTGGATGAAGACCAGGAGGAGTATGACACTCCATTTTGGCACCTACCAACTACAGAACTGAATGTCTATGCCAACTACAAAACGAGCGCTACTACACACCCCTCACTGAAGACCCAACACCACACCTAATGACCCAGATCAAGTCTATGGTCTCCGCAGCCCTCAACCAAGGGTGGATTATAAAAAATGAAGCGGACTTCCTCATCAACAATAACCCCAGACTACCCTAAATTTACACACTGCATTAAATACACAAAGGAGTAAACCCACCTCCTGGCAGACCAATCGTGTCAGGCATAGGGTCGGTTCTGGAACCACTCTCCAAGTTCTGCGGCCATTTCTTCCAACCTTTGGTCAGCACAACACCTACTTTTCTCCAGGACACCAGGGATGTCCTAAAACTGATCGAAACCACCAATCAAGAGGGCCTTCTACCTGACGTTCTACTAACTCTAGACGTAGAGGCCCTCTACACCAACATCCCCCAGCAAAGTACACTTGAGGTGGTGGAATCCATCCTGCATAACGGCACTTGGACCTCACCTACCCCCATTACTTTCATCATGGAATGTGCCCATATCGCATTCACTGAAAACATTTTCCAATTTGAGAACAGTCTCTTTCACCAAACCCAGGGTACCTCCATGGGTAGTACTTTTGCCCCAAGCCTGGCATGTCTCTACATGTCAGAGTTTGAGGGCAAACATGTGCTTACCAATACCAACCCCTTTAGGGATAACGTCCAATAGTGGCAATGCTACATAGATGACATCCTTGTATTTTGGAAAGGCAATAGAGACAACATCTCTGCCTTCCTTACCTGGATCAGCAGTCTTAACCCATAGCTCACCTTCACAGCCAACAGCTCTGTTTCTGAAATCCCCTTTTTGGACCTCCTGATCAAAAAACATTCAGACAAACTGGTCACCACCACCTACGAAAAACCCACATAGTCACTGTCCCCTACTCTACCAGAGTTTCCATCCGAAAGCCCTGAAGGAAAATCTCCCCTATGGACAATTTCTGCGCTTGCGTAGAAACTGCAGCAACATGGAAGACTTTATGAGACAGTCATCCAAACTAAGCACGAACTTAGCACGGAGACAATATCCAGCAAAACAAATAAAAAATGTCCAAAAAAGAGCCCAAAACACCAACAGACAGGCCCTTCTTGAAAGCCAAACCAAACAAAAGACCGACCTGCTGACCTGTGTTACCACCTACACCCCTGAATCCAACATGATCAATAAAGTCATCAACAAAAACTGGAAAATCCTCCAAGTAGGGGAACAAACATTCGACAAACTCAGGTTTGCCTTTAAACGCACAGCAAACATCAAAGACTTGCTGATTAACACTAGACCGCAACAGCACACCACACCCCCTAAAACACTCTGGGATTTACCACCCGTCCAAGTCATTACCCCTGCGGGCAATCTGTTGCATGCCCATTGACCAAGGCAACAAAAAGTATCGCACTGACAGATACATGGACGTGGAAACAAAACAAACACATCAATTGAAATACTAGCAATTGTGTGTACCTCATCACATATCCCTGCCGGCGTCAGTACATTGGCATGACAACCCGGCCGATAAAAACAAGGATCAGCGAACATAGGAGTAACATCAGGTGTAAAAAAAACAATACCAAGATGTGTACTCACTATGTAGAAGCACACCATACACCCAACGATCTTTGTTGGACCATCTTAGAGTCATGCAAAAACATCACAGGACTTTTCCGAAAAGAACAACGTTGGGTATTCAAACTGTCCTCCCATATTAAGGGGCTCAATGATGAAATCCCCTGGGGGGAAATCAATCGCTAATAACCAACAGTGACTAGGCAACACAGCCCCCGCTATTTAACCTGATCCATTATAGAATTGTTATATCCCAAGCCACAGACTACCTGGCTGTAATAGATCTGATCCAGCTCTTGTGCTGGACATCACAAGCATATGGGCATAAGATAAGCCCCATTATTCTTAACAGACTTACATTAGGGGTCTTCTGCAGATACAGTAACCATACATTAGGAACGTTAATGGCAATTCTCCTATGTCTCTCGCACTGTAACCAAGTAACAACACACAACTTGATCTGTGTTTTACCTAACCGTTACACACGTGTCCAGGGAGCACATGCCACCTGCGCCAGCATCATTATCGGGCACTCTCCCACACCAACTCTTTTAGGCAAGTTCGTACACTTCCTACATTTTAGGCAAGGTTAGGGTTTTAGCCTCTCAAACACGCCCGACTTCCGACATAATTGTCCTCACATAAACTTAATAACGTTTTTCTAACACACCCTATATGGCAAACCAGGTTAGTGTTTCATCATATAAGCACTCTCTATTTCCGATGTATTTGTCAGACACAACCATCTTGGCCGCAAGGTTAGCGCACTAGCTTTTTAAACACGATCTGGCTTAAATACGCCCACCCGGAAGAAGAAGTCACGGGGCCCAGAGCGAGGGTAGGATCCTAGCTAGTTGCCATCCACCCAGCAGTGAGTATGCTACTCCTCCGATTGTTGGAACTCTCCGGTAAGCTTTGTGCCACAACTGCTTTGTAAACCGGGATACGCCTTTTGTCCTTCCCTTTTAGCTACAGAGCAACAATGTGCTCTGTTACTTCCCCCGTCAGGCCGTAGACCACTATACTGTGGGTGAGAAGTTTTGGCGAGCTAAATGTCCGCTTTAAGTGATTATCTATTGCTATACTGTCATTTCGGCCACTAACCGCATAGAAATGCAATTTGTTATTGTGGTTGAGTGTTGTGGAGTGCATGCTTAGACTGTATTTTCATGTACGGCATTTTATACCACGCCCTCAAACCCTTCCGGTTTCCCGGCAAACACGAGGTTCAGCGGTACAACACTACGTGTTAACATTTACTGCTAGACTGTAATTTCGGCCACTATCCGCATTGTTATTATGATGGACTGGTGTGGAGTGCATGCTTAGACTGCATTATCATATACAGCATTTTATACCACGCCCTCAAACCCTTCCGGTTTCCCGGCAAACACGTGGTCCTGCGGTGCAACTCTACGTGGTTTCATTAACTATCTCCCAGCATTGGCCGGCAAGCAATACCTGTGAGCTACGACATCTACTTCGACCTACATGTTTGTGCATGTTTTCACCATTTAGTTGCGCACCTTCAGACATCCGACGCACCCCCCTGGATGCCGATGACCACTACGCCAGACACAATAGGTGCCTCACCTCGTACGAGGGCCCTCCCTGCCCGCTAGTCGTAATTTGGCTAAAGAGGGTTCTTTGTCTTAACAGGAACTTTACCTAACCAATTACATAATTGCCCAGGCACTCTTTCCTCCTGACAAAGCTACACGACGCAAGAGACAAGTAATAAGCACCAGCCATGAACAGTGGCCCTCACCACTGCATAAGCACCAGTATTTGGCACCCACCGTGCTCTCATGTGCTTACTTTTGCATGTTCAATTACACCAGCACCTAGTAATGTGTGTAAGCCTTTTTAACCCTACAGAGACACCCTCTGTCCATACAGGTTTTTAATTTCCATTATTCGTGTCTTTTTCCATCCCCTTTTTCTCTCCCTTTGTCCCCTCTTACAGGTCTCCTGCTGCCCAGTGTAGGTCTACTAGGGCGCAACTCTATGTTGTCTAGTCATCACCCAATAAATTTGGAACTAGACATCTAGTAGTGCACCACTCATTCACTTAGGTCCTGAAGAAGTGCCACACGACTCGTTAGGAGCGACAAGGGCACGAAACATGTCGACCCACTTCACAGAGATAGCCCTCTGGGAACATTACTTCCACATACGGCATCCACACACTTTTAATTAAGCTGGAACCACCTTAACCATTAAACCTTTTTGAATAGGATTGCTCCAGACTTATTTTAATCCACTACCCGTGCACTACACTTCTGCCCCCACACCCGCACACACCCTACAGCTTCTTCAAAAAAATATCTCCGCCAAAGAGCCCTGTTTACGGTGAACCCGTCGGGCATTGCAGCGCCGGCCCGACAAGGAGCAAACCCCAATGATGAAGCATGACATCCTTCGGGGTGTGTGAGGGCATCACGAAGAAAGACCGGTCTTTTCCCCTAGGAACTGCATACCTCTTGTGGTACAGGTATTCAGGTGCTCTGTATGCACGACCTGTATAAATAACGGCTCTCGGTCCCAAAACCCTTCTTTTTGATGAACAAAACAACAGTGCCAGACAAATCTCTCACCTAGAAGGGGATATGACAACAATCAAAGAAGGAGTGCGAATGGGACAATGTATTGAGCATCTTAATGTATAACTGCCACTGGGCATGGTCCCTCATTGAGAAGCAACTACTGTGTGCTGTGACCTCACATGTGCACCATCAGGTCTATTTACACACAAAAGCGTAGTACAACATACAATGTGTGTCTAATGTATCATCTTGGGCGGCGCTGGGCTAGCGGTGCAGCTTTCTGGCCCCTCCCCCCCTGCCACTCCCCTTATGTGTCCCTACATCTTGGCCAGTTGGCCCCGGCGGCGCAGCGGACGGGCGCAGCGGGCGCAACGAAGGCGCGCCGAAGTTGCGCCTAAGTTAAGCCCGTCTGCGCCCGTCCGCGACGGGCCGGGACCGGGGGCCATAGACCTTGCCTCCCCTCTGGTGTATACTTCGGCTCAACTGTCTGCTCACTCCACTACTCTTCCACTTTCTCCTTCTCTACGGTTCCACCTAGACGCTTTGGGCATTTATGCCCGCCCTCTTCCTTGTTCCCTCTCTGATGGTAGTACCTCCTCCCTTCCCTTGCCCTGTATTCCTCCTGCTTCCCGCTCCTCTCTTAGTCTCCCTCCAGCCTCTGCTATTCTGCTCAATACTCGCTCTGCGGCCAAAAATCATACGGCACTTTCCACTCTTCTCCACACGGACTCTCCAGATTTTCTATTTCTCACAGAAACCTGGTTCTCTTCTGACTCTCTTCCTGATCTCTTAGCTATTCTGCCTGACACCTATTATGCCCTCCGAGCTGATCGCCCGGACAGTAAGATAGGTGGGGGTGTGGCCATGATAATTCGATCCTCCTTGAAATTTCAACTCCTCACCCACCCCCCTATACTGAATGTAGACTTCTTGGTGGCCCGCTCCCTTAATCTACCCTCTCCTCTTACAGTTGTTCTTCTGTATCGCCCCCCTCAAGCCATGCCGCTTTTTGTGTCCACCCTGCTGGACCTCCTGGCCACCCTGGTAGTCAACAATTCTTCGTTGCTGCTACTCGGGGATTTTAACTATTGGCCAGGTGATCCCAGGGAGGATTCATCATCCAAAGATTTCACTGCCACTCTCAAGTGCCTCAATTTTTCCTCTCATGTTTTGGCCCCCACTCACACACAGGGTCATACTCTGGATCAAATCTGGTCTTCATGTTGCAACATCTCATCAATTTCCATTCTTCCCTGTGTCTGGTCGGATCACTCTATGATCTCTTTCTCCATCCATCTGGGCTCTGCTGAGAAAGCTCCTCCTTCTAAGACCATCTTGGCACGCAGCTGGAACCAGATTGATCTTAATTCTCTCTCATCTTCTCTGGCTCTATCCGCTCCTGACCTCACTAACTTGCCCTTGGAAGATCAGGCTGACGCCATTACTGTTTGGCTCTCCTCCTCTTGTGATCAGGCCGCCCCCCTCAAGAGGGTTAAGCGTGTTCGACCTTATGATGCCCACAAATGGTTTACTTGTGAACTAAAAACTCTTAAACTGGGTCTCAGGCGCTCTGAACATCAGTGGAGACGGAACTACTGTCCCACTCTCCGGCTCAAATATAAAACCCTCTTGAACGAATACAAAAGTGCTATTTTAGCGGCCAAGACCAAATACTTCACTGAGAGAGTTACCTTCTCTGCCAACAAATCGCGTGAAATTTTTTCCTTAGTTCATAGTCTTGCCACTTCTGACCGCACTTGCACATCTTTGGTTCCTTCCCAATCTTTATGTTCTTCACTCAATGATTACTTTATTGATAAGATCCTTACTATTAAGGCCAACATTCCTCCTGCGCCCCAACCTGAATTCTCTGCCTCTTCTTTTTCACCCTCTTCTTCTTCTAATTACTTTCAGCCCATTTCCTCTCAGCTTTTTTTGGATCTGCTTGCCAAAGTTAAGTCCGGCTCTCCTGCGGACTGCGCTCCTGCTCGCATCCTTAGAACTCTTTTTTCTAGTTGCCCTGCTCCCCCTCTTGCTCTTCTTAATGCTTCTCTTACTTTGGCTACTGTCCCCTCCTCATTCAAATCTGCTATCATTCTTCCTATTCTTAAAAAACCTAGTCTTGACCCCTCTTTGTTATCTAATTTCAGGCCTATTTCTCTGCTTCCCTATCTTGGGAAGATCCTTGAAAGCTACGTCACTACTTGCTTATCCACCTATCTCGAGGAGAATCGTCTTTTGGCCTCCCACCAGGCGGGTTTCTGCCCTGGCCACTCTACAGAGGGCGTGGTGTTGGCAGTCATGGATGAACTTAAGGGGAAAGCTGATAGCAGTCTCCCCCAGGCCCTGGTTCTCCTCGACCTGTCCGCTGCGTTTGACACGGTCGATCATGCCATTCTTCTCGACCGTGTCAGCGCAGTGGGCATTCAGGGAGCTGCCCTTTCTTGGATCGCGTCCTTCCTCTTAGGCAGGACGCAAGCGGTTCATCTTTCCGGATTTTCCGCTCCCCCTCGTTCAGTCACCTGTGGGGTGCCGCAGGGCTCTTCTCTTTCCCCTCCTCTTTTCAATCTTTATATCCGCCCTCTTGTCTCTTCTCTTCTCGAGCTGGGGGTTTCTGTGTATAACTACGCTGATGACCTCCAGCTTGTTTTCGATCTCTCATCCCCTTCTCTTTCCCTTCCCAAATTTTGCTCTACTCTAGTTTTTATCTCGCAGTGGATGAGCTCCAATCATTTGAAGCTCAATCCGGATAAAACGGAGCTTGTCCTCACCGGTGGTCCTTCCAACCCTTGATCCCCTGTTCATTGGCCTCTTTCTTTTGGTCCTCCCCCGGTACCCGTCTCTTCTGTCCGGACTTTGGGCATCAAGATCAGCCAAGACCTGTCTATGCACTCACAAATTAGTTCTGTTGTTTCTTCATGTTTCCTTTCCCTTCGTATCATTCGCAAGATCTCTCGGTTTTTTTCGGCTGATGCTCTCAAAATTATAGTCATCGCTTTAATCATCTCCCGCCTTGACTATGGGAATGGCCTGTATGTTGGCATCCCGGCCTATGAAGCCCGCCGTCTTCAGGCCATCCAAAATCAGGCGGCCCGACTTATTCTTCACTTACCCAAATGCTCTCACATCACTCCTGCCCTTAGGTCTCTCCACTGGCTCCCAGTACATTTCAGATCTTCTTTTAAACTTGCTTGCCTGGCCTTCCTGGCCCACCATCGTTCTGCCCCACTGTTCATTAACTCCCTTATCACCTCTCATGCCCCCGCTCGCACTCTTCGTTCCTCATCATTGTCTCTGCTTCACATTCCCCGCTTTCGTAAAACTCGTACCGGGGGCACTCGCTTCTCGGTTCTGGCCCCTCGGCTTTGGAATAGCCTTCCTCTTGCTATCCGCTCCATCCCCATCTACCGTCACTTCCGCAAGGCCCTTAAAACTTTTCTTTTTTCCCAGGCTTTTCCCGGCTAGTCCTTTTGGGTTTTCCCTGTGAGCGTGTTTGAGCCCCCAGCGCCAGGAAGCCGCTTTGGCCGCAGTGCGCTTTATTAAATTCCTCTTTTCATTTCATTTCATTGTAGCTGGGGACAAATAGCTATAAACCATCAAAATAGTTGAAACACAACATATATGTTAATTCCATGCCACAGTGAAAATGTTAACCGACAACAGTCACAAACATACATGACTAATGTAGACTGGATCCACTTGTGGGTGTGGAGTAGGAAGTCACAGAGAATATACAGTTCAAATGATGTATGTTCTAATACAGTGCAGTGAATGCTTCACCCACCAAGCAAACACATTCACCCAACATTAGAAAGTAACACTGGTACCCTAGATGACGCATGCGTCACTGGAATGTCCAATAAGCACATGTCATGCATCGCTGACACTATGCATGAATCTTCCAGCAGTCCTGCACTGATCTTACAATGCTATATTTCCATAAGCACAGCCAATGCCACATAGGTCTGCCATGGGACAACTGGCAAGGCATCAACACTCCTCAACGTGTAGGCAGGACTATCGACATGGCACTGCATTGGCAAGAATGTATAGAAGTGACATGCACAACACCATTGGTGTTGCATGGCAATGAAGGTTGAGAATGTACTACTTCATCATCAAACAACACTTACACTGTGTTGACACCTCCAAGACAGAGGACAAACACACATAAGTGAAGTGCAACAGGAAAACAAATAAGTACAGCCAAAATTTGCCTGCAACATACTAACAATTACATCATGAATGGACAATGTATTCGGTGAGATGGACATGACTAGAAATAGTAGCACCATGACATTTGAAAACCTTTTTGGGGATGGTCACTACAAGTTTACTGATGTCATTTGCATGATGTGTGTAATTTTGTAGTTTATCATAACTACACAAATATACATACACACACCTGCAGTCACAGTTGAACACATAAACAAACGTAAATTTTTTCGCAATGTCACATTTTGTTCTTTCTCTCAAGGGATGTACAACATACTCTGTAGAATACGTTGTTGTGCAAGATGGCCAGAAAACATGTATGGAATGTGTTGCAGCCCTGTGTGGCCGACCAGTTGCTCAAAACCAGTCATGTGTATGCTACCCCAACACCTATCTCCGGACAGAACCAAGGGAAATCCACCTAAAACACAAGAGAATCATAACAAGTGATGATGAAAAGCAGACCCACATGGTTGTCTCCTGAATGACAACTTAAGCAAGCAAATTACATGTGAGACATATCCCTTGTAAGTCAGGGTTGTACAAGCTGTGTGAACATGATTTGGTGAAGATAGCATTGCTCTGCCTCATCTGCTTCAAATAAAACCATCTCACAACCATGGACAGTGACACAAAGTGTGTTTAGACACAACACACTTTCATAATCAGTAACTCATCCAGCTCAATCCTTGGTCAGCCGTGAGTACGCAAGCATGGGTACAGATGGGCACTCTTGAGTATGCCGGCTAAACCACAGGTGCTGGATATGCAAATGGCCCCTCTAAGTTACCGAGTCACAGGTACCCTGTCATACAAGATTACTCAAGGTCAGGTACCTCACATTCATCAGCTAATGCTCTGCACAAAAAAATCACGCATGATGATGTGAAAAGGGGCAGGACAAAATAGGATGTCTCCCCTTTCAACACACTGTTGTGTTGGGGTGTGCCATGCAATATGGAGTACCCTTTGTACATTATCAACTTCACCTTGATTGTTCACCCCAACATGGTACACCATTTGTGCTTCTCCTGTCCGCAATGGGTCTACATCTGGCATGCCAGAGTTTGCCAACAGGTAAGTGTCATTGATGCTGCATCAATGTCCACTGCTAGTGCCCACAGGCTTGTAGATGATGCAGGACTAGCCTTCAAAGACATTTTGCATAAACACTGCAGTAACTGTGTCTGACACTATGGGTCAAATACAGAAAGTATTGAGTCAATTCAATGGGGACTGTATGTGCTTACTGCTATTGTACGTAATGCTGTTGTAAGTAGTGCACTATGTAAAGTGGTGCTTTGTGGCCAGCCAACAATGTCCTGTCCACCTTGGACTGTGGCTCTACTACATGCTCCTACATTGCTTTGTGTGCTTTGTTGACTTCTTCATATTTTGCACCTGTCTGACACATTCTGCATTCTGGTGCATAGATTTCTGCAAACAACATCAGCGGTGCTACCACAAGCTCATGTCAGTGGCGTAGGAAGGAGGGTGCGGTGGGTGCGGGCCGCCCCGGGTGTGATCACTGAAGGGGGTGACAAAACGACAAAAATATGTGTTTTAAACACATATTTTTGCCATTTTGTCAAGCCGGGGGGGTGACAAGAAATATTCCGCACAGGGTACCACCTGACCTTGCTACGCCACTGGCTGATGTCGCTACAGAGGCTGAAACATGACGTACTGCATACTCACATAAATTGGTTGGTGTTTCACCTGTCCAGCCATCATATTGTTATCCACCTAGCTTCAAATTCTGTGGCGCTGTCACACTCGACTGATGTGAAATTGTGCCAGACACAAACTGTTCAGTATGACATGTAAGAGTGTATTGCACCTATGTTGCAGAAATGACAAATCAAATGCCAGTTTGCTGACATCAATAGATTATGTAAATCCCCATCGTGTACCACTATCACCTTGATTCATGCATGTGAGTGGCTTTACAGCTGCACATAGAAATTGTGCACATCTGCAAATCTAGGTGAAGAAAAAAAAACAAATACAAATCTGTGGTCAAACTTTCTCATTGTTTGCAGCATCTGAAATATATTTTACAAGTACTGGATGCCTGTCAAACAGTTGCAGTCCTCACAGCAATGTGTAATTTGAGTGTCAAATATGATGTCACACATACAAACTATGCCAAACATTATGACTACCACTGATGCGTGCATGTCTTCTCACACATTAATCAAAGTGGATAGGCTGCAATGTGTGGTCCAGGGGCATGTTGACAGCTATGTATAACTGTAATCTGGACATATCTGAATGACTGAAGTCACATACACAACACAGATCACATCACATAGACAAATGGCGTCACCAGTCATGCTATTTCATGAAATCTCGAACATTTGATGAGCAACTTGCACTTAGCGTTAAATGAATTGCTGATTAAAGAAAAGCCTATTGCACACAAGGGACTGCCTCACTGCCATCTGCAGCACAGACACATGGTGTAGGTTTCACTGACCAGGACCGTCGGTGCTTGCTGGACTTGAATGTGCTACTTGTGCAAATTGAAATGGATGTGTCAAACATGAACACCCACCTCCAGTGCCCGGGGGCTCCCATTTTGAGCAGCCTGGGTTGTGAGCCTTCCCCCTTTTCTAAAGTCCCCAAATTCCTTTTATACAACTGTTTTGATATTAGTGTAAGTTATTTAGTATAGTTGTAGAGTAGAAATAGTTAGTGTAATTTTTAGACAAGGTTCAAGATATTTTTTTCTCTTAATGTAGTGTTATGGGCTAAGTTTCCTTTTCCTTTGGGTGGGTGGTTGAGGTATTTTTCTTGTATAAAAAGAACCCCAAAAAAGATTTATTTGTGTGAGATAGTTGTATAGTTAGTTCATGTTTAGTTGAGATGTCTTTGTCCCGTCTGATGATGTGCCTTAAGGGGGGAGAGGGTTGATGGCTCATAAATGTTGTTGAGTGTTTAGTATTATCTAAGGTAGATAGTTAGAGGTAACATTTAGTTAGTACCAGTTAGTTCAGATTAGGTTAGTTGCAGTGATTAGTGTTAGCTTAAGGTAGGTCATTTTATAGTATTTTAATAAAAGGTTAGTGTTTTAGTTTTGTGGTTGCACTTATGTTTGAAGTGATTTGATGGAGTGGTGCTTCATTAGAATGTCTATGTGTGGTCATGGCTTGATATGTTTGGGAACAACTACTTTCATGATACTGTAGTTTTGTGTTCAGGAAACACACATGAATTTCAGGGTGGCAAATATGAGTTATGCCCTTAGATAGGGATAATCTGTTAATATGTTTAGCATCTTATGAGTAACTTGCAGAGTTGTACACCACATTGGGGCACATTTACAACACAATGGTGAAGCATGGGGTTAAGCAAACATTGAAATCACAATGCTTATCTATTAAGAAAATGCAGGTATGCACCATGTTCAAAAGAATGCTGCACATCCCTGCATTTTCCCTAAGCCTGGAGCAGAGTCCAGCTGCAATGCACAAACACAGGCACCCTTGCTACATAGTGCAAGGGTGTCTGCATTTGTGAAATTGGATGTTTATGTGCAGCAAGGCTCACCTTCCTGCACATACACAATCTAGTCAGTTTGCTGGTCCAATGTGTGCTGCACAAGGCAGAACATAATGAAACAGCAAACACAAGGGTAAATGATGCATTTCTCCCTGTAGTGCCATTGTAATAATTTTTTGACACATCTATACTTGAATGGTCATAGGCAACACACATCTGTGTGACTTTAGTGATTTTATTTACATTTGCATTCACATAGGTAGCAGACTGGCCCAGTTCTTGTGAAACAAAAAAAAACACATTGTGTCAATGTCCAGTGGAGGGCCATACAGAATCCTTGGGGGGGACATGTCCAGAGACATGTTGAGGAAGAGGCCAAGTTCAGTCAGCAGGCTGATTGCAGTGTCATTGGGAACAATTCCAAAATTGGCAGTCCTTATTAAAGTCCAAAGTGAGTGTAGCAGAGGACAGTGGAAGCTGATGTTCCGAGGCATGATGGTAAGCAGAGGTCCAAGCAGAAACTGTCCATTTTTCACATGAATGTTGATTCATCCACATCTTCCTCTTCTGCTGTGTCATGTGCCTCCTGTGTGCCTCATGGTGTATTGGCTGGAGCACTGTGAGGCTGTGACACATCAGGGGGGTAAGAGGTGGATGTGGAAGGTGCAGCAGCATTCATGTGTGCCAAATGATGAGGCATCACTGCAGTGATGATGAGTTGCAAGGCTTGCAAGACTCCAGCAATGTCTCTGTGGTATGCAGCTATGGCTGTCAAGTGTGATGCCTGCATCCGCTAAATGTTCTCCATGATCTTTCTCATTTCACGCAACTCCTTGGTGACATCGGTGGAGCCACCTTGACTGGACAGTTGTTCTTATCTCTGAGTAAGTACTCCAGCGATGTCAGCCATTGAATGCTGGAGAGCAGGGAGCAGACTGTGGGTGTCTCTGATGGACTCTAGGTGGTCCCTTATGGGACTGAGACACCCACGGACCCATCTACTTTCGCCACCAGGCTGTCAAACCCCATCCGCACCTGACAAGCCATCCCGCTGGACCTCTACCGCACGGCGTTGAAATGTTAGAAGTGGGTCCTCAAGGTCCTCGAAGACAGCTGTGGTGGTAGGTGCTTGCTGCTGGGTATTTTGTACAGGAGGTGGAGCTTCCACAATGCTGCTGGATGTCTCTGCTTCCTGAGTTGGGCTACCAATGGAGTTGAGCAGCTCTTGGAGGCTATCCTGGTCAATGGTTGAGATGTCTTCATCTTCATCATTGAAGAGTGGGACAGGCTGCTGTACAGGAGGTGATGTTTCTCCCTGCAATATAAAGGGGAGATGCTGTTGTATGTGTATCTCAAGTATGGCCATGGATTTAAGCAGTTTACAAACAGACTGCATGACAATTAGGGGTGGGTGGAATTTGTGTAATTGCGTTACGCAAATCTTTGCGAAAACGTTAAAAATCTCCGCGAACACGCGGAAATATCGCAAAGCTGCAGAAGTTTTGGTCACGCCTGTTCGCGATGCTTTTTGCGTGATTGCGTTGGAAATGTGTCGCCAACTTGCCCATGCGGTCGCTAACGGGCGCGGCCATCTTGTTTTCACTTGTCCCGCATGCTTGTGATACTATTTCCTGTTCCGGGTCAAGCAATGCATGCTAGCGCCCATTTGCGATAAGTATTTCCTGTTCGGGAACGCGTATTACGTGTTTGCGACGCTTTTTGCATGCTCAGGGGGAAATATCTCGCGAACTTGCCCATGCGGTCGTAACGGGCATGGCCATCTTGTTTTTCACTCTATTGCTATGGTTCTGGGGCCTGCTTTTCAATCCTCCCTCTATCTTTTCAATCCTTTGTTTCTGCAAACTTTTTGGGGATCTTTTTTATTTATTATCTCTCTCTCTATTTTCCTCATTCTATATTTTTTGTTTTTGTCTACTTTTTGTGTGTTTTTTAACTACTTTTTCACTCTTTTTCTATTACCTGCTTATTTCATTTCTTTTTTTTACTTTTTTAATTTTTACCTTTTCTTTTCCGCCCCCGCCCCCCGCCTACCTCAGAACCATGGCAAAGGGCCACAGAGTGTATCGCAGCCAGAGCCGCGACCGCCTTCCTTGTGGAAGGCGGCACCCACAAGGGGTGCAGGCACGGGCCTTATTTGCGAAGGTGGAGTTGGCCGCACTGGTTTTTTTTCTGCAGCGCCACCTCCCCTTAACCCTGGCAGCAGGCGGCAGGCCTGGGTCCGGGTACAGGCTCTGGGAGCGTCGGCAGCGGTGGGGAAAGGTGCGCCGGGCAGTGTTTCGCTGCTCTAGTGTCCAGTGCAGTCAGAACCAGTTGATGCACCGGTGGTCCAATATCCTGGACCGGGAGCAGGACCTGCTGGACCTGCTAGGAGTGGAGGTCCCGGGTCTTGGTGAGTAGCTATTTAATTATTACTACTTTGTGTCTGTTCTGCGTTATATATTGCGAATATATTTGTTTTCCGACCAGCTAGAATGCTGCTGCGTACATTACAGGTAATTTACGTTTAAAAGTCTTCTGTTATTGTTATGACACAGGTGCTCTGCGCTACTAATCTTGTTATTTGCAACTTTGCGTTTGCGCTCTTTTTGCGTGATTATGTAATAGTTTATTTTAGAAAACTTAAGTTAGGTAATGCTAGAGTGACTCTAGTCCTTCCTTTGTCCTGTCACTAAGAGATAGGGGTGGATTGATACTTAGGTTTAGTTACTTATTATGAGTTTGTAATTTTTTAGTGGTCTGCGACGCGTGACGCCCCCTCTGTTACGTCACGTGCTGCTGAGTGCTGCTAGTGCTTACCCTAGTCCTTAGTAGAACCTTTTGTAGTTTGTTCAGTGAGTGGTAATAGGCTTAGCACTAGCAGAACATCAGCATCCACCAACCAACAGTTTGGTATATGCAAAAATGCAGGCATGTGTCCTCCGTTTAGGCATTTTTGAGGACTAAAAGAAGTGGAAATGCTTACTTAATGTACAATTGGCACGCCTGGAATAGGTGGGCTAGTTCAGGTGGTACGTACTACTTAGGCTTAGTTAGTATTCTGGAATCAGAATGGAACACTGGATTAGTGTAGATAAATAATAACTAGTCGGTCCGCGAATCCCCCGATACTACTTGTCGACCAGATTAGATAGGTCAATTTTATTGCAATTGTTTACACAAATGTTTTTTTGACAGTCTTTTAAAAATATTTTATTTGTTTCACGCCAATCATCAATGTTTGTCTCTTTCTTTCTTATATCTTTCATGGTCAGCACCCAGGGGCAAGAAGACGGGGGCAGAGTCGGCGGGAGCAGCTCCACTACACCAAGGACAGGAGGACCGGAAAGAGGGCTCTTCTGCTGGCCCCAGTAAGTCTTCCTGTTTTTAATATTAATAATTCTTATTCAGTAACTTTTACTGCACCATATTTTTTCCGAACTATTATATCCGTTTCCTAATGCTATTTTTTACCAACAATTATCCTTCGATCTAGACTATCTGTTTCTAAATTCTTGTTATCCCTGCCTCTAACTGCCTCTGCTATGACTCTCGGTACTACTACTATTAGTCTGTCTGTAGCTAAGCATGCCCAGTTGGCCACTCTTTATTTAAAAGGTTTTAAATAAAACTCAGATTCACCAGTAGCTCTAGCCATTGAGTCCAGTCCTTTGGGTTGTCCTCTTGTACTCCTTCTAGTCTTCTTAATCTTTGAGGCTTTATTAATCTTGATGTTTTTCGACAATTCCCACCAACAAAATGTCCAACCAGATTTTACTATTTTGATAGGATAGGACATACTACTACTGTTGTAGGGATTTTCCACATACAGAACTTTTCCCAAGAAAATAGGATGTTGGTGATGGGAGGTTGTACTTTCCTCACACCTCAATCAGAACAGAACCCACCACAATCCCCTGCCCGTCTAGTTATAATAGTGTTTCATTACTATTAGCTCTCCGAACCCCCCCAAGATACCCAATGAGTAGACAACCCAGAACATAACACTCCCGACCTCTCAGCCGTGGAAGCAATGCACATGCACACCCTTCCTTTCGCTTGCTCACTCGTGTAAGCCCATCCACACCAAATACCACCGAGTCTATGTAAGTTCAAAAGTTTTATTTTCAACTGACAAGCTCTGTACGTTGTTCTATAATGCAGCACCAACAGCAAAATGCATAAGATTTAAACTATAAATATTGTTACACTTAGTTACACTTACAATAACTACAAGTTCATAGACTGAAGAAAAAAAAAATGCGAAATCATGATAACTGAACAGTGGTGGAAGCACCACCATCCCCTTTGTAGGAATATAGTTTATATAAAATTATAAATAAATATCTCTGAGCGAATTCTGTGGACCCCTCACCTTAGAAGAACCTAGTAATGGTTACATCATAAGCTCTGCAAAGCTCTAGTTCGTAGAAGGGAATCTTCCATCTGTTAGGAGAAAAATGGTGCGCATTAGTATATTGCAAGCATTTCTCAGTCGTGCCAAAAAGTGTAGCATTTTGGATAAGCAATATGGACTAACACCAGAACTCCATAACAAAGTGGTTTGTTTTGTTTGACCTTGTACGCAGCGCTTAGACAGTAGCAGTATGAGCTCATGTGGGCTCAAAGGCGTCACTCTTTATACAACAAGCTGCAAGGTAGAACCTGTGAAAAAATAAAAGACACAAAGGTAAAATGGTTGCATGGCTCGGGCTAACTAAGCAAAGACTAGAATGACCCTTGGGACCATATAACTACTAGTGTCTACTCTACTACTACCTGATTTGTACTAGTGATGTATGTTGTATATGTATGTATTACTATTAACTCATTTTTCAATCTTGCTAGTAAAAAATAGGGGGAGGTGTATATGACACCTGAAAAATGTGTAATGTTTTTTCAAGGCGCACTACCAACCGCCAGTGCCGGGGCCAGCAGCGAAGGCGACGCGGCTGCTGACGGAGGAGAGGATGCGGCAGTTGCAGGAGGAGCTGCAGGGGGTGAGCCAGCAGAAGTGGCGGGCGGTGGTAAGTTAGATTCCTAATCCTTACCTTTTGACATTACACTCACTGCAAGGGTGTACTGTATAATACTGTACAGTTGAGACTTACTAAGTAAGAAGTTTGTTGTGAACGGTTGAAGACACCCTTTACTTAGCATTAGTAAAAGCATTAGCGGCGGGAGTAACCAATGGCCTCTTCTATCTGATTTCAACTCAGCTGTGAAAGTTTTATGGAGAAGACTAAAAGTCAGATCAGATGACCTTGATGGATGAGTTGAATGAAAAGGGAAAGAAGAGTGGAAGGAAGAAGGACAGTTGAGATTTAATATTTATGACTGGCAGAGAAGGATACGTGGGATGCATGCATGCATAGGTGGCTGATAGGAATCAGATGCATGGTTGGTTGAATGACTGAAACTCCCACAAATGTTAAAGTCCAAGAAAGTGGGAGGATAGATACATACCACAAATGTTATGTACTGTGCTTGCTAGTGCTACCGTGCACTATGTGTAGAAATAATTTATCTTACTGCTTTGCTAAGAGTATATTTTACAATAGTCTTGTTTTTTCTTCTTCATAATTTTGCTACTCCTTCCAAGGGGAAACCTGCCAGGAAGGAGTTGACAGCCAAGTCCCGGCGCCGGAAGCTGGAGGCCATTCAGACTGAATATCGTCGGCTGGTGGTTCTGGAAGAGAAGGAGGAGGAGGCGGCAGCAGCTGCAGCCTCCTCCAATGCCCTGGGCCCCAGCCACCGTCCTCCACTGGTACGGTGCCACTGTCTGGCAGCCGCCCGCCGCCGCCCCTCCATCAGTGCTGCCTCCCCCCTGTGGATGCAACTGCTGCGCATTGAAGCGCCGTGTTGCCCGCCTGGAGGAGCAAGTACGTGTCCTCCAGAGTCAAGCCCGCCGAACATTAGACCCTGTTTATTGCCCCTTTTTACATTATTCTTTGGGTGGGTGGGAATTGGGCATTGGGTTTTCTCTTTTCTTTGGCCAATTGGACATTTTGTTTGACGTTTTCTTTATGGACATTGGTTGGGGTTAGGGAGAGGGGTGGGTCAGGTGTTGTGGGATTTTTTTACATAGTTTATTTTTGTTAGGGTATTAAATAATATATGTCTACTTTACATACAATGTTGTTAATGTTTCCTGGGTGGGGTTACTGTTTTACATCACACTGTATCCTTCTTTCCTTGCTGGTGCAGGACCGCCCACAGCCAGTGTTTGATTTTAATAATTGGATGACTTTGTAAGACAGAAACAGATAGATGCGGCACCCCTCACTGAGTGACTTGTCCTACTAGTACTGTCAGTCTCTTCTACTCTAGGCACACTGCAACCGGACTCAAAGGGGTGTGTGAAATTAAATTAATGAAAACATGTCTATTATTAATTATGCCTCCCCCAAACTTCTCTTACCTTTGCTTGATGTTTAACTTAGGCACAGAGATGGCTACATGGTGACGATGGTTTTCTTTCCTAACATGCCATGGTTGTGGTGGTGGTAGTAGTAGTAGTAGTAGACACTGGCAGCAGCATTTGCAAAAAAAGAAAATGAGACAGTCAGTAGCCTGAGAGAAACTCTTCAAGGAGTAGTAGAATGAAGTACAGTGCAGAACTTACTGCCAATCAATAATATGCAAATATACAACAAAACATAATGGTGGTGGGGATAGCCTAGTAGTACACAGTATAAACTCTAGTTATGTCGAGTCACTTGACTAGGCCTACAGTACACTGGACACAAGCGTAACTGTAAGTGCTGTGTAGGAGGATGACAACAAATCCATTAATCCAATCAATGCAGGCAATTAATGCTGAAGTATTAGGTTCTTTTGGTAAAAAAATGACCTCACAAATATACTGCTTATGGGTGGGCAACCAGAAGAAGATCCCCACCCTGCGTTGAAATTGATGTACTGTTGCTTTTGCCACATCTGCCCCAGCAAGCGTGTGATAAATTATTGGTGTACATTTAATTTAGTCATACCTCAATAAGTCACACAGCCCGGGGGAAGAGGGTTAGGGTTTGCTGAATATTTGGGAAGGGGGGTTTGGGGAAAGGTTTGAGAAAGAGAAGCAGTACGCATGGACAAACAACAAATGACAGAATCTTTGTAGACTACCCTGGTGCATTTGACAAAGTGGTAAACGCGGCCCAAGCGAAAGCCTATAAGATGGTGCTACAGGCCCCTAGATACGCAAGGAACACTAGATTAAGGCTAGAAATAGGCCTTAAGCGACCGGAGCTGGTATTACTGGGGGACCTTTTAAAACTCTATATTAGAGTATTGAAAGCACCAGAACATTCGCTAAAGCACTCCCTAAAATCAATCTTTGATGAGGTGGGCTCCCCCTGGTACTCAAAGGTAGGACAAGCTATTGCAGCATTGAAAATCGAAAGAAGGAGTTTGCCCCTGCACGAAATTCCTTTCTCAGCCTGGGCCCAAGTAGTTAAGCGCCAAGTCCGGATCATCTCCTTTGGACTTGACCTTGCATCTCTTCGGCAAAATCCACTAACTCAGGCCCTGGACAAATCATATATTCCAGGTAAACCCCAACCTTACCTGCAAGATCCAGTATCCACTTGCGCGAGAAAGAAAATTTTGTATTTTCGACTTTTGGCCCTCAGGATCATGGACTTTAACCCCAAATGGGCCCGTACGGATGGCACCCTGGCCTGTCGTCTATGCAATTACCGCAGAGAATCCTGGCTACACTTGCTGTGCTGCTGCACAAAGCTGGCCAATGATCGCCATCGCTTGCTGCTTCCGATTTTACGGAATACGGACTATAGAACTTGCAGAGAGGCTTCGGACTGGTGCCTCTCAGTCTCCACGACCTGTTCGATAGCCAGAGTTGCGAAATTTATACACCAGGTAAAAATGGCACTCGACTCCCACTTAACGGCATTGCCTGTAAAGTAACTGGAAGCCTTCCGCCCCAGTTATCTAACCTGGGCTGGTTTAAAGACCCACGAAGAATCCATCTTTCGTCAACAGCCCTTGGTACATGAATTGACTCTACCGAACTTTCATGTGCCTCCCCTTATCAGCTGGGAAATACTGGTACAACCTATACATCACTCCTTTTAAAAGAACTCTGCTTTGGACAGCTAATCAGGACTAATATGTTAATATTTAACCCAAAGTGACTTTCACTTTTATGTGTGGATGGGACTTGTGAGGGGGTGAGTCGGGACGTTCATAAAGCTTCTTTTTTTCTTTTATTTTATCTTATACTGTAAAGATTTTAAGTAATCATGCAGTTTATTATTAAAATTGTCAAATTGTCAAATTGTAGACTACCATATCCATATCAATATGTTAAGGGAGAAAAAAAAATGCATGCATGATGATGATAAGGAGATCCGGATTACATAAAGTTTGTGTTCAATGTTACCGGGCTTACTTTTACAGATAGCAAAGAACATTTTAAAATATCTGTAGGGATGAATTATAAACAGAGAGCAAACCTAATGATAATAATAATAATAACAACAAGAACACACTGTTGTAATGATTGTAGACAAAAAAAAGATTCAAATTATTTAAAAGATGATGAAAGTTGATACTGTTACTGTGTTATCCTGTTCAAATGGGGAGTTGAATCTCGGCATTCCTCTTGGTCCTCCCTTCCATGGATGCTCCGTCCATCAATCTTGGGTGACACCACTGCCTGCCTGGCAGATGTAGATTCATTGGTAAGGTAAGTGTGCATTGTTTTCCCAAGTATAGCACAGGGTAAGGCCCAGCCTGTAATTAGGGGTGGGCGGAATTTGCGTAATCGCGTTACGCAAATCTCTGCGAAACGGTAAAAAATCTCCGCGAACATGCAGAAATTCCACGAACACGCGGAATTGCTTGTTCGCGATGCTTTTTTCCTGTTCACAGTTACTGTTTGCGTGCTCGGTGAGAAATATCTCGCGAACACGCATTTTAAGAACGCGAC
This sequence comes from Triturus cristatus, assembly GCF_964204655.1. Taxonomy (NCBI): domain Eukaryota; kingdom Metazoa; phylum Chordata; class Amphibia; order Caudata; family Salamandridae; genus Triturus; species Triturus cristatus. The sequence goes on from NC_140583.1 coordinate 524,474,365, forward strand.
CATGAAAATATTTCGCAAAGTCGCAGAAAGCAGAATTTTGGGCAATTTCGCGCTCTCCGATGAACGCGAAATTACCGAAATTCCGCAAATTCCGCGAGCGGAACGGGATTTACCGCCCAGGCCTACCTGTAATAGCAGATGCAAAAACAAAAGGGATATTGAGAAACCAAGTTGTAAAAAATGCTCAAGTTATGGTGTAGTGCAACAAGAACACTTTCCGAGGTGGCATGGATGCATCATCTCTACTCTAGTCTGTTTCCAGCATTAACCTACAACACCAACAGGACAGAGCAGGCCCACGGTGACGGCACCCTTTGCACATCCTCCATTTAGCGTACATTTTTTGAAAGAGTTGGACAAAGCACATATCCAGCAACATAGCATTTTACAATTTAAGTGACTAAATCAATGCAACGTAGTCATACTACCGCTACACTTGACTCTACCGCTACACAGACATTTAGGTCTGCTGTGGTTGTTGTTTACTTGTTTACCTTTTATGCCACTCATGAAACGCCCTGATTTATTCCATCAATCATCTCCGATCCGTGTACTGAGTGACTGTGAAGATACAATGTCACTGTGGTCATCATGATGGTGTTGTTCAACTCAGTCAGCAGTGTACCGAGTGAGTCCCCTTCCTAAATTCAAAATGCAATGTATCGGCCTGCAGTAGAAGTACAAATTTGTTATTAAAAATACAAGAAGGGAAAAGTGACTTGAGTTACTTTTAGTGTGTAGATTATTACATAAAGTACACAATGAAGTAACTTCATACACAACAAACAACAAAATCACTCAGTCATCGTCCAATGCATGGCATCATTCATTACCTGTTCATTCTCATCTTCAGTTAATGGGCAGTCTCTCTCGGATCAGAAAGGAGGATAGCTATAGTAGTCATTATCAATCATGTTCCACTTCTTTTGGAGGGACCAGGAAATATTTTCTTTTTTCTTCTATTTTGCATCATCCAATCATCATCTGTCTTCTTGAGGGCAATGGATTTAGGGAGATTCAGGAGGATGGAGGAGCAGGATTCGGAAAAGTGTACTGTGATATGCAGACAGCTGAAACTTGTATATGGCAATAAAACAATTAGAAGACGGTGGTGATGGATTTGTTGTGATTCGAAGTTTCTAACTAGAAAGACAGACACACAAATAAAAGAAAATAAGGGAGGAAGACAGTAAGAAGTGCAAGCCTAATTGTCAGGGAAGTATAGCTCGTCCTCAAACTCTGGGGATTCAAACAGAAGTAGGTAATCATCATCTAACACACCACTTCTGTCACCTGAGCCACTGTCTTCATCTTCCTTCCTTGATTCAGGTATTGTGTAATTCGGTGGTATAAAGTGCTGATTCATTTTGATCATGGTTAACCTCCACGTTTTTGGGAGAGAGACTGGTCCTTCCCTAGTCGCCTTGGTGTCTCAGCCTGACTCTGACTCTTACTGCGGTGCCACTGAGATGATGCTGAGGAGGATGTGGGCGGTACAACTACACTACTGGGGACAGGGCTAGAAATGTCTCCCTCTTGTTCACCTTCCACGACAATAATATCGTCCCCTGATTCTTCATGCCCAACCACAATGGGTTGAGTTTTACTTTGTTCTAAGCGAAGTAGGTGAGCCTCCCACACGATAGTGCGGTGTATTTTGAGATGACTTGTTTGGCCTCCGGTACCATAGTTTGTACCAAGCTTACCCCTCCTAACAGCATGTTGACAAATTGAGCATATAGCAATGTTCACCTCCTTACTACTAACCAAAAAGAAGTCCCAAACTGGGGAGGAGAACTTTCTGGTGCTGATGGATGTGCCACTTTCAATACCAGATGAACTAGAGGGTGTGCTTGGAATGTGACTCTGTGCAGCTACACTGTGACTTCCACCACTACCTACTGAGGTGGTGGTTGAGCTGGATGTGGGTCCCTGCCTTTCCTTTGCAAATGAAAATATGGAAGCTGGAGGTCATGGTGGTGTTACCTGTGTTGGTGGTATCCGTGCTACATCCCTTGTGGCCATTTTGGATAGGGTAATAATGTTCTTCTCCATATCCTTTGGGCCGGGAGTGATGTCCGTGATGTCCGTGATGACTGGCTCGTTATCATCATCATCCCCCTCTTGTACATCTACCTCCATAACTCTAATGCTTTCTGGAACCTTCCTTTTCACGAGCCTTGTCTTGTGGCGTGCATCACTCTCAGACTGAGCTGGTGGCTTCCAAGTGGCATCAAGATCATCAGAAGCGGGGCTTGAAGAAGAAGATGATGGACTAACCCTCCTTTTCTGTGCTGGGGGTCTGGAAGACAATGGATCTTCTGAAACAGTGGCTTGCCCCTCTTTGTCTGCAGAAAGCTCGATTTCCTGAATATACCCCTACTTCAGGAGGAACTACAACTATTGTGGGCTGTTGATATGGCTGTTCTTGTGGCTGCTGCTGTTCTTGTGGCGGCTGCTGTTCTTGCGGCTGCTGCTGTTCTTGCAGCTGCACCTGCTGCTGTAGACTTATCTGCTGAGTTTCCGCCTGCGTTGATTGTGTACTACTTTGCGATAATGACATTTCAACATCGCTGTTTGTTAGTAGACTGGCTACCTCTGCGACATTCATGAGCTTGGGCCTAGGTTGGTGGGGTTGGCCCGCTGGTGCGGAGGTGCTGCTCCCAGCTTGGTTCCCGCCGGACAACGCTGCTGCAGGCGTGTGGTTTTTGGTCCCAAAAAACAAATTTGCTGGCACACCAGTCATGGTTAGTGCCTCTTGCTTTTACTGTTCCTTCTTCTTCTCACTGGCAACTTTCTTGGTACTGGAGGACCTGGTACCTTTCTTTGGGGCCATCTTCTTCAGATGTCAGACAGGACGCAGGTGCACAAGTTGCAGAGATGTCTGTGGTCAAACGTGGACGTGATGTGGTGCGCATCAGGACTTCTGTCTGGCAGTACAACGGATGATGTTGATAGTTACCTCCTCCTCTGTCTTTTTGTGCACCTAAAAGCAAATAAGCCAGGAGTGGAATATCAGTGAAATTTTGCATTTGTTGTTGTGTTTCAATTACTACTAGTACAAACAAACAAATAAAAGATATAGTGTAGCCATCTGTGAGACTTTGGCAGCAAGGGCTGTGGTATACTACTTACTGTGTACAGTGTACACACTACACTCTCAGGAAGGATAGGAAAGAATAAGAACAACAACTAAAATACAAATGTAATGGAAGGGAGCTGCTGCTGGCAAAGGGGATGGATGGAAGCAGAAAGCCAATAGGAAAGCCATGCAGGCCCATATGGCACACTAATTCTAACTCCCACCAGAAAAGGCCACCAGCCACATGGACACTCACAAGCAACAAGCAGGAGGCCTGGGAAACAATGAACTGACAAAAGGCCTATAAAAAAAGCCAGGCAAAAGATGCATGCTAAACCACACTGCTGTGCCTTTTTAATGCAATAAAATGCAAAAACGAAACTCCACAGGGTAAAACAAGGTCTGCAGGGTGCACACCAACACACCAGGCACACACAACAAAGGCACTTCTTTAACACACACCCAAAAACAGAAATACCCCCTAAAAACACATTTTCAAACTCCATCCAATGCCATCCATGCCCTAAATGATGTTTAAATTCAACAGAACACACAGAAACACTTGTTTAATGCACCTGTGGCTACCTGCTCTGAGCCTACTGGATGAAAGCAGGCCCGTGGGCAGACAAGGCCACACAAGCTTGCAGGCCTAGGCTTCAAAATGGCCACCAGCCACATGGCCAGGCCCACCCAACAACAAGAAACAGAAGACAGACAATGCAGGCCTGTTGCAAAAAACACACTGCCAGCCTTCAAAATGGCCGCTAGCCTCATGGCCAGGCCCACAACAAGAAGCCTAGGCCACAGAGGAATACCATGCAGGCCTATATATGGCAAAAGCAGCACACTAATAACTCCCACCAGAAAAGGCCACCAGCCACATGGACACTCACAAATCACAAGCAACAAGCAGGAGGCCTGGGAAACAATGAACTGACAAAAGGCCTATAAAAGAATCCAGGCAAAAGATGCATGCTAAACCACACTGCTGTGCCTTTTTAATGCAATAAACTGCAAAAACGAAAATCCACAGGGCAAAACAAGGTCTGCAGGGTGCACACCAACACACCAGGCACACACAACAAAGGCATTTCTTTAACACACACCCAAAAACAGAAATACCCCCCAAAAAACAAATTTTCCAACTCAATCCAATGCCATCCATGCACTAAATGATGTCTGAAAAACATTCAACACACACCAAAGGAACAGTTGCTTCATCATGCACCCACCCATGACTAGCTCTGGGCCTACTGGCTACCCCCAACAATTTTAAAAAAAGAATGATAAGTACCAAAATTGTAGTTGCAGCAACTGCAATGCCCCCAATCAAACAGACACAACACCAACTTACTTGTAAAATATCAAATTTAAAAGTCCTCAAATCCAATAATAATGATGCAGCAGACACAAAGAGTGATCCTTCCAGCTCAAATCTAAAGGCAGAATGAACAGGAGATGGACAAAGCAGTGGGAGGAACCTGCTGGACAGGAACAAGAAGTTGGAGACTCTGTGGCAAAAAGGACTCCTTGCACAAAAACAGACAGCCAAATGTCAATCTGAGGAGTTTTTTTCATTCAAATCATCATTTACAGGTTTTATGCAGCTAGAGTTAATATTCTTCTCCAAATTGAAAATTTGGCGTTTTCGCAATCGCGAGCTTCACCACACTTCCGCCAGATGTCGATGGCGCATCCAAAATGACGTGTTCGCGATCTCATGGTCTCTGTCGCGATGGAGATTGACGTGTTTGCGACCTCACGCTCTCTCTCGCGGTGGAAAATGACGTGTTCGCGATCTCAGACTCTCGCGGTTTCTGATGGCGAGGCGAATGACGTGATCGCGATCCCGAACTCTCATGGGATAGCACGACCGGCTATCAACATCTCGTGGAGCACGCGAACGGATTGGAAAACTCGTCGGCGAACGTGGGGATCCCGGTAAGGCGATCGCGCGTGCGAGAACGCATTTTCAAAGCGCAAACATGAAAAAAATCTTCGCAACGTGGCAAATAGCGGAAATTTTGGCATTTTCGCGCTCTCTGTGGAATGCGAAAATGTCAAAATATCACAAATTCCGCGAGCGGAACGGAATTTGACGCACACCCTTAATGACAATGTGCAATCCCTATTTTGAATAAGCAACACCTATTGCATGCAGGATAGTCAATCATTGTACAACATGACTGATGTGACATTTGAGTTGTAAATGATTTTTTGCAGTTTCCCAGTATGCCAAATGTGGGGGGCGAATTTCCACACACATGCTGCTCCAGTTGTATCCTCTGTTCAGTAGTGACTGTGGTGCAGGCTGTATCACATTCTTGTATAATCAAAAAGGGGACAAGAGAGCTGATTATTAAAAAAAAGGTCCTGTTCCAATGCTCCCAAGTGTGTACCTGGTTTATCAGAAGGAAACAGTTCCTCTCTTTTGGCCGAGGTGATAAAAATCACTATCTGCCTGCTGTTTTTTGGTCTCGGGGGCGATCTGTATTTCAGATCTTAATGCCCTCACACACCTGTTAGGGTGTCATGCTTCATCATTGGGCGCTCCTCGTCGGAACGGTGCTGCAATGTCCAACGGGCCTGGTGGCATCTTTAGCGGAGATCTTCTGAAGGGGGACCTTACTGCACATACACATTCTTCAACACAACACAGGCCCCCCTGCACAATGGTGCATGTGTGCCTGCATCGGTGGTGGCCTGCTAACGTTTGTCCCAGAGCTGGGTGGTTCACGGGGCTGCATCATATTGTTGTCAATGAGATGCAGACCTGTGTTGCCAATTTGGCTGAGCCTGGTGTTGAGCCAAGGAGGTCAATGTGATACTCTGCCACCTCTGCAGTCAGTGACTGGCCGTCACTTTTATTCATGTTAGCGACAAGATTTTCTATTGCAGTAACGCAGTTCCTAATGTCGACAATTCCCACCGCGATGAGAAACTGTCGCCAGGTTGCGACATATTGTTATTATGTCGGTGACATGGCGATTATTTTCAGTGGTAAGCGGCGATAAGAAAATTGTCGCTAACTGACATTAGCGTTAGTTAGCGGCAATTCTTGTACATATGCCTCATCGGTCCAACCACCGCCCCACTCTGGCAAAACCTCTCCACTTCCTCCCTGCCCTTACTAAATGTAGAAAATACTTCTGTTACCATAAGGCAAACTCACCTATCCTTGCTTCCATAGTGAAACACCACCAGCCCCCCCGTGGCTATCCCATGACTTCCTAAAATGTGGATGTCTTCCTATAGACAAATCTGTACCCACCAGCCCTCCCTGTGAGTGTGGTGTGCTGAGCTTGCAGAAACATGCTGCAGCTGGCACAGTGCTGTCACAGGCACCTGACAGATGAGAAATGAGATAAACCATACCTGTAGTAAGTATAAAGGTGTCTTCTAAATGTCATTGCCTCTGGTTAATTCATTTTTTATGCATTGCTTCCCTTCTAAATAGACTAAGCATTTGGTGGATGTTCTTATTTATTTCACTGCACTGGCTTTTAACAAGGATTCTTTTACAGTTGAAAGTTGTTGTTAGTTGTTCCTTCCGTTAGTAGCAGAATATGATGAACATATCTAATTTAGCACGCTCTCTTCTTCATGTGGTTTAATATCATAGACATAAGTCTTTGGAAAGAGTCAGAGTCAGAATATTGACCAAATAACCTTAAAATGACATAGACCGAGGGCAATGTGTATACTTTTCGTGAGTTTGAGAGATTTGATGTACATCCACCATGACACCGATTTTATTTAAAGTCATCTACTTGAGTTATTACGTAGCTGTTAAACCAGGTTATGACAATTATGATTACCGACATCTATGCATAACTAAAGTCTGCTGTTGAGTTCGAGTACATTAGGACACTTTCCATTCTCTATTGGATGTCTAAGTGATATTTTCCTATAACATATTTCCAATCTGTTTTTGAACTTCAACCTCTTTTGCTTCAAGCAGACAGTATGAGGATTCTCTGATACAAGTATACAGAGGATCTTGGATTAAGTAATTTCCCTCAAATATCAGATCTGGACACTCTGAGACACAGTCATTTACATTTGGAATATGTTAGGCCACGCCCAACCCTCTCTGTAGAGCATAAACATCAGGAAAGACAAACTTGTCCTGAGATTTGGAGAACCAGTTGGCTAAACAAATACGCTAGCATATATGTTGTCTTTGTTTGCTCGCACTTGTCGCTCTCTTCTGTGTTCCTGCGTGAAATTTAATATGTTCCCAATGTCATAATTGGCCCAAATATCTCAAAACTACCAACCACACTTCCAGGACCGACATTAGGCAATGAGTGAACACCATTGTCCATGGATGCTCCCAGTATTTCAAGAATTACCACCGCTTTCTCTACAGCAGCATTATGCTAGCAGTAGGCATCATCTTACCTCCATGCCCACAGTACACCCGGGATTAGCATGATGGCCGATGATGATACACTCATATAATGAGTGCCCCTATATATCAGAAATTATTACTGATAAGCCAACATCAATAGTATGCTAGTATAGACACCATCATGCCATGCCTTCAATAGCCAATGAATAAACACCAAACTGCAGCAGCTGGCATTACACCAGGTGTGAGCACCACTCTGCCATGTCTGATAATAAAATGTGAAGAATTCGCAACATTGTGCATTGGTTTTTACAAGATGGTAATATCACATTGCTTTCCGGGCCACTGCTGGGTGATGAATACCCCCTCTATTTCCAGTATTACTGGCATTTACACAGGAGCAGTATAGATACCCACAATAGACTAGGAATCCACCACTGTGCCGGGGTTACTTTTAGGCCTTATGTTTAAATCCTGATAAGGCAATGATTTATCTCTGAATAAATAGATTTTTGCCTCAGTAATAATGACAATGATATGTGCTCATATAACACCTACCGTGTAAATGATCCTTTTTTGTTTGTTAGCTCCAGGGAAGAAATGCCTACTGACCTCTCTTGTTAAAAGGTCTGTTAGTCTTACTCAATATGGCCTTTTGTTCCATCCATCTATGTACAATTTGCATCATTAGGTAGGGTGAGCCAGAAGTATCTATGTGTGCTGTAATACTGGGAACCATAATCCATAACTGCATTTCTTTCTTTGAATGGGCTACACAAAATGGAGCATTGGTGAGGCTGCAAAGGCCCTTTTGTTGGACCTGAGCAGCAGACCTGGAAGTTTCCTGAACCTTCATTCAAGAGGCACTATTGTAGTTGGGCTCTGGTAGATGGTGGAGGGGGGGAATATGCATTTATTAAACGTGTGATCCTCAGGAACAGTATACACAAGAAGGCCATCTTTTAAGAACTCCCCCTCTACCATTCAACAGAACATAGGTTCAAAGCCTCCAAATGAGGGGAAGGGATTTAGGGGGGGGGGCGAGGGAGGTTCAGCATGAAAGAAGATCTGGAATGGGATGGTCACACAATTAGTGAAACCACAGATTCACACAACTCGTGATATTATGATATTCATTTTGCCAACAGTTATTTACCTTTAAAAACAGAACTATCTACGTTTCATATCACAAAGTGTCTAGATACTAATAGTGCAAAGTCATGTCACTTTAGGGAAAGTAACATACGCACATCACAAGGAGCAAGGTATTCTATTCATTCATCATTATTTATATTTACCCTTATCATCAAATCGTTTTGGAATAATACACATTCAAGGATCCTTTGCTTCTATTCTTGTACATTTGTATATTCGTGTACTTCATACATCAATGGGTCAAGTATGCATTCATTCCTTCTCAAATTTATAAACGCGCATATGATCATCCATCAGTAGTTCATATATTCCCTTGTCCATTCACGATTACAACTTGCCTTCCAGAAGATTCATCATTTCAGTTTGTATAAGTGATACTATTCTTCTTGGGCGGGGAGACCATTGTCTCAGCGAGAGTAAACTACTTAATGAAACCTGAAACAGTCTCAACCTACGAGATTGAAGATCAATATAAAAGAGTGCAAATCATCATGGAAGATTACGATGGTCACTTTGCTACCCCTGCTTGTAGCCCTAGGTGTGAAGTTTTTTGGCAAGAGCACAAATCTCAATTCAAATGCGGTAATCAATTTTCATCCACTGTGGTCCAAAACATTCTCTTGAGAGCACCCACCTTAAATAGTGTTAGAAGATCGGGTTTGTGCCAGTAGTGTGATAGCCCTTGACATCCTAGGGCAGTTCTAGCACACACCAACCAGAGCAAGTTTCTTGCCTCCTTAATAGTCACTAATTCATCAAGAGCTTCTCTATAATTTAATAATGAATTACTAGACCATGTTCCACACCAAACAATTTAAATTAAAGGTCCTAGCTTTTCAATCTGTTAAATGTTTCGAATGCCCAGATCTCACAGAATCGGTTTGTGTTGGAACACTCCTACGGAATCTAGGGAGCTTTTTAGGAAGCTATTTTAGCAGCTTCCAGTATCTTCAAATCAGCAGGGCCCTATTGCTTGGCTCTGTAAAGTGCTCCTAAGTAGTCTTGAGCGCTAGATACTTCTACTGATGGTGTGGAATCCAAATCTTTTAGCAAAGAAGAGTGTGGCTTAAGCTTTATGATTTAAAGCATTTGTATTTTTAGCAATCTGATTGATCAGTTTTGGATGAGCATGATGACCAAATAATCAAAACTGGTGCATATGCTTAATAATCACATCATCTAGGCTGATGGTTTGCTTGTAACGCTTAGGTGGATTAAAAATCATTTGTGTAGCTTTCACAGTATTAATTTTTTGGCTATTCAGCTTCAATAAGGCCAGCTAGCTACTTTCTGTCAGGAGTTTTCAGTGTTAGAAATAAATAAATTGCTGTCAGTGAACAGTTTTTTTTACCAGCAAGCGTAGGAGCATCACAAGCACATAGGGCATGAAGTTCTAACAAACCATTCAAGAATAGAATAAACAAATTTAGAGCAAGCACGCATCCCTGTCCGACTCCCTTCTTAATGGGAAATGCCACATTTGCTTCTCCACAGGTTACTGCAGCAAAACTATTAGCATTAAAATGGGAATTAAAGCAACAATATTACTTTGGACACCACGTTCATGTAGAACATTCCACAGGATGGTATGTGTTGTGGTGCTGAAACAAATTTCACATCTACGAAATCTGCAATTAAAGATAAGCCACCGATACTTACCACTTTCCACGACAGCAACATGCACCTAAAGACATTGTCAGTTGTGCTAACATTTGTTCTAAATCCATCCTTAAGATGCAAGAGGACATTTGCCCAATCTATTATTCTTATTTGTACCAATCTCAAAAGATATTCTAAAGGTTATCAATCAGACTAATTGATCTGTAATTTCTCAGGTCAGAAAAAGCAACCTTTTTTTGAATTGGGACGATTTCTGCATTTAAATACGTTTGGTGAAGCAGGGCTCCACCGCGATTGTGCTGGCAACCACATAAATATATGGACCTTATACCATAATCTCCAATTTGTAATAGCCCCCGAGAACCTTATCCAATTACAGGTGTTTGCCTGATTATTGTGAGTAAATTGATTTAAATACTTCCTCAAATGACAAGGTTGTAAATAGTCTTGCTGACTCACTAAAATCCTAGGTAAGTAAAGGGGTAATCTCATTAAGAGATGCTGGGACATTTTTAGATTTTTCATATAAATCTGTTAAGTATTGGATTCAAGTTTCAGGTAACTGCATTTGAGTTAAGCTGCGCTGGGTAATGATATGCCAAAAGACTTACAGGTCCCTATTCCCGATTGTGTCCACTAAATCTGTACACTGCTGCTCCCACCATCTTTTCTATTTGTCCTCAAGTGATCTCTTGCATGTTTCCTGGTATCCATTATTTTGCTCCTATCACTGCCCCTGAGTACTAGAAATTGATGTTCACAAACTTCTTCTATTTAGAATCAATAATTTATGATTGCTCTCTTTATTAGTCAAAACTTCAGTGTCCCTAACAATATTTAATTTCTTCAGATTATTAAAGTATAATCAATGTACCTTGACAACCAACCATTGTTGAAAGTTGGTTTAGCAGGTATATCTGGTGCAATCCGGCCATTACAGGCACAAAGGCAATGGTTTAAAGAAAAAGTAGCTAGCTGGAGAGCTAAGGGGCTAATAGTCTTGAGTGTAGGAGCATATTGTTGTGGAATAACTCAAATAGCTTTTAATCACACCATGAACAAAATATTTTGATTCAAAGCTATGATTAAAATCCCCAGAACGGAATTTCTGACAATTGGGGAATATTGAAGAAGTATGTCCATGAGCTTGATGGTTGGTGATTCCTTTGCGTGGTTGGTTTCTCTTATATAAATTGTAGACATTTAACTTGACAGCAGTCTGGAATTTAATTCAAAGGTTTGGGATGTCTTGCTGAGACAGTCAATTATTATTACCTGCTAACCCCATGGAAAAATAGTATAACTTTGAAAAGTTGTGTCCCTTTGCAATCCGTTACCATTGCCCTAGGGATTCCAATGCTCTGACAAGGGATGTCAGCTACAGATTGCCTCCAGGACTCCTGCCTCATCCCTCGGGGGGGTCTGTCTCCTCCGTATGTTGGGAGGGGCTCTTCTGGACTCTTTGTTCATTGTCTTTCACTGTGGAACTGATTGAATGGAGAATGGAATAGAATAGAACAGAATAGAATAGAATAGAATAGAGTAGAATAGAATATGGGATTTGTAAAGTGAACTGCTACCCACTGAGGTCATCTGGGCACTAGCACATCCCAACAGCCAAGCCTGTAAGAGTTAAGAGGTAAAAAAACACGTCTTGAGTTTGTTTCTGAAGATAGATACAGAAGGGGAATGGTGAATTGTGGCTGAGAGTTTGTTCCATAATTAGGCACTAGATAACTGAAAGAGTGTCCGCCATGTCTAGCACTAAATATGTGAGGTGTGGTGGTGAAACTGCCATGAGATGACTGTAGATATCTTATTGGTTCATAGAACCTGGCTAGGTTATATAGAATTTAGAGCAGTTCATAACAGGTGGCTGAGCATTTTGAAATGTGAGTGGAGAAAGAAGATGGTTACCATATGCCCAGGATTTTAGTAAAGAAAGAACCATGGAACAGGGCTGTTAACAAATAGTAAGATCTCACTTCTTTCAAAGTTACGTTTGTAATAGTTTGAGGTCAACTAGTTGCCACGAGATGACACATATCTGCAGAAATTACATTGGATACCCCGACCGTACTTTAGAGATAGACTCAATGATCTAGGTGTCATCTGAGTAGGAAAAAACCTATGAGCCAAAGGAGCGCACTAATTCTGCCATGAGGCAACATCGGCATTAAAGACGGTTAGACAGTGGAAGGAGCCTTGCAGGACCTCTTGATTCAGAGTGATAGCGACAGAGAAAAAGGTGTAGAGATAGACTGAGTCTGACCATTTATGAAGGACGTGAACCACTTGGTGGCAAATTGTCAGGCCCAAGTTTGAGAAGTCACCCAAGAAGAGTAGTGTGACAGACTGTGTCAAATGCCATGGTAACGTCTAGCAGGATTGGAGTGGTCAGTTAACTCAGATGCATACAGCAGCAAATATTGTCATTGACTGCAATTAACATGGTTTCATTTCTGTGGGCAGGTATAAAGACCAACTGGCTGTGATCAACGGATAATTGTCTTCTAAGAATTTGGATCATTGACCATTAACATGTTTTTCTAGAATTTCTTCTGGTAGAAACAATATAAAGATAGGACAATAACTGGCAGGAGCGTAGGGTCTAAAGAAGGTTTTTTCAAGAGTGAGATAACAGGGGCATGCTTCCATGGTGGTGGTGAGGAGAAGATTTGCAATAGCCACATGATGAGGGTAGATAAGAAGTGAACCTAGGAGATGTTGAGCAGTGTCAAGAGACAGATTTGGTGGAAATAAACAGGTGATCGACCTTCTGTATGGAAATAGGGGAGAAATTAGATAGAGTGGAGCTTGAACTGGGGTAGGTTTTGCTACCTAAGTCTAACAACTGTAAATAAAACATTAATTAACAATTGAAAATATTTCTTTGGATGAGTAAGCAGCCTCTTTTAGGTCGAGTCTAGAGGCAATGTGCATACGCTGCTCTGCGAGGCATGCTGTAATCCCTCTGTGAATTTTGAACACACCCATCACATGCCCACAGCTTTTCATTTGTTGCTTGGCCCGCCTTTATCCCTTTGGTTGCTCATGACGTCAAGGTTCCGTCATGAGCACCAGTGCTCCTGTGATCATGACAGAACCATTCCGTCATGAGCACATGCTCAGAAGATCCCTCTGCTGCAGACAGCAGAGGGATTTCCATTTTTTTTTTTGCCTGGGGTGGTGGGGAAGAGCTTTTCCAACTTCCCCAGGCCTATTTTTGTATTTCTTTGCAATGATGATCGCGCGCATGGCGCGCAATCGTCATTGCAACAAAAACAAAACTGAAACTTAGTTTCAGTTTCTCAGTTTCGGTGCTTGTGGGGCTAACTCAGCCCCCCGAGTACCAAAGCAGATGGGAGAGGTATCGTTGGAAAGGGGAAAATATCAGGAGGGCGATCCCCAAGTAGGGGTCCACCCACTAGCACCAGGGAGGGGGGAGCGGCCCCGTGGGCAAGGGCCTTTGCTCCCCCACATTTTTGGGCATAACAGTCTTTCTGCCCGCCCTGGGGGGCAGATGGGGGCAGAAAGACTGTTATGCCAAAAAAATATGCCACAGAAATGTGAGGAAAATGTGTTTTTGTTTACAAATTTTGAGGTTTGCAAGGGATTCTGGGTAACAGAACCTGGTGAGAGCAAGACAAGTCATGCCATCCTGGTTTCCCCTAGGTGTCTAGTGTTCAAAAATATATAGGTGTGCTAGGTTTCCATAGGTGCCGGCAGAGCAAGGATTCAAAATCTACAGCTAGGCACTTTGCAAGAAAAGGGTCAGTTTTCACTGTAAAAATAAAGTGTGTCCACGTTGCGTTTTCAGACGTTTCCTGTCGCGGGCACAAGGCCTACCCACACAAGTGAGGTACCGTTTTTATTGGGATACTTAGGGTAATACAGAATTGTAGAGCAACTGTTATTACCTATTGACTTTCGATGAATTTCTGCCTTCCAAATGAAAGACAATGTGTAAAAAAGAAGTAACTTTGAAAAATGTCTTATAATTCTCATGCTAGTATGGGTACTCGCAATTTCGGAAATGTGCAAATATCTACTGTTTCTAAATTCTATATTTTGTTCCAGTTTCAGAAATACATAGGTGTCTTTCATACCGATTTGTCCATGTATATATTTTCCCAATTAATTGCTATATACCGGGTACATAATAAAATACCATTGCAAGACGCTGCTCAGTTATTGGCTCTGGGTTCGTCGGGTTCTTGATGAACCTACAAGTCCTATATATCCCCAGAACCAGAAAGGTCCAGCTGATGTAACAGTATATTGCTTTCAAACAGCTGTCATAATTAAAAGTAGTTACAGGTGAAAATGTTTGCACAAATGGTTGTTTTTTTCAACTAATTTTAAATTTTTCTTATATTCAACTGTTAGTTTCTATAAAGAAACCTTGGAGGATCTGCACAAATGATCCCTTGCTGAATTCAGAATTGTGTCTACTTTTATAAAATGTATAGCTTTTCAGCATCAATTATTGCTTTCATATCCATTTCTACCATTAACTGGAAGAAGGTTGAAAGCACACAAAATAGCAAAAATAGGCTATGTCCCAGTAAAATGCCAAAACTGTGTAAAAGATTTTGGTTCTCAGACAAAAGTCTGTCAGTCCCTAAAAGCTGGGAAAATGATAATTTCAGCCCCACAAAGCCTTTTTTGATACCATTTGCTGGGGAAAAACAGAGGCTTTCAATTGCAGCACTTTTTTCCCCACGAAAAAACAAGATTTAACTGTATTTTGGCTAATTTCTGGGTCCTCTCCAGGGGAACCCACAAACCCTAGGTACCTTTAGAATACCCATGATGTTGAAAGAAAAGGACACAAATTTGGTGTGGATACCTATTGTGGTCAAAATGTTACAGGGGCCTAAGCACGAACTACCCCAAAGAGCCAAAAAAGGCTTGGCACAGGAGGGGAAAAGCAAAAACAACAGTTGATGGACAGAATGCAGAACATTCACCCCAGTACAGAGATCTGGGCCTAAATCCATTTTTTTTCTCACCATGCCATTCCAGTTTGAACCCAGCCGTATGCAAATCAGTCTTGACCCTGTGCCTCATGGGAACAGTCCAGCCCGAACTGCCAAGCCAGGTCCTCCCTGGACTGGAAACCAGCATCCTAGGACCGGTTTCGGGGTTTCTCCCCTCTTCAGCCAGGATAGTTTGATTCCAGTGGCATGGAGAGCACGGGACCCACGTCTGGGCATACCCTTCCCACTAGGGGTGACAAATGCAAAAACAGCAGTTGATGGACAGAATGCAGAACAATGTCATACATTCACCCCAGTACAGAGATCTAGACCAAAATCCATTGTTTTTTTGCTCACCAAGCCGTTCCAGTTTGAACCCAGCCATATGCAAATCAGACTTGACCCTGTGCCTCATGGGAACAGTCCAGCCCGAACTGCCAAGCCAGGTCCTCCCTGGACTGGAAACAAGCATCCTAGGACCGGTTTCGGGGTTTCACCCCTCTTCAGCCAGGATAGCTTGAATCCAGTGGCAATAAGAGCACGGGACCCACGTCTGGGCATACCCTTCCCACTCAGGGTGACAAATGCAAAAACAACAGTTGATGGACAGAATGCAGAACAATGTCATACATTCACCCCTGTACAGAGATATGGGCCTAAATCCATCGTTTTTTAGTTCACCATGCCGTTCCAGTTTGAACCCAGCCATATGCAAATCAGTCTTGACCCTGTGCCTCATGGGAACAGTCCAGCCCAAACTGCCAAGCCAGTTCCTCCCTGGACTGGAAACAAGCATCCTAGGACCGGTTTCGGGTCACTACGACCACCGGAGTCAAGCTATCCTGGCTGAAGAGGGGGAAACCCCGAAACCGGTCCTAGGATGCTTGACTCCGGTCCAGGGAAGACATTGCTTGGCAGTTTGGGCTGGACTGTTCCCATGAGGCACAGGGTCAAGTCTGATTTGCATATGGCCATGTCTGAACTGGGTTGGCATGGTGAGCAAAATAACGATGGATTAAACCCAGATCTGTGACTGGGGATGAATGTTTTGCCGATGTGCAACATTCCGTCCATCATCTTGTGTGTTTTGCTGTTTGTCCTATGTGGGAAGGGTATGCCCAGACGTAGGTCCCGTGCTCACTACGCCACCGGAGTCAAGCTATCCTGGCTGAAGAGGGGTGAAGCCCCGAAACCGGTCCTAGGATGCTTGATTACGGTCCAGGGAAGACATGGCTTGGCAGTTCGGGCTGGACTGTTTTCATGAGGCACAGGGTCAAGACTGATTTGCATACGGCCATGTCTGAACTGGGGTGACGTGATGAGCAAAGAAACGATGGATTAAACCCAGATCTGTGACTGGGGGTGAATGTTTTGTCAATGTGCAACATTCCGTCCATCATCTTGTGTGTTTTGCTGTTCGCCCTATGTGGGATGGGTATGCCCAGACGTGGGTCCTGTGCTCACTACACCACTTGAGTCAAGCTATCCTGGCTGAAGAGGGGTGAAACCCCGAAACCGGTCCTAGGATGCTTGATTCCGGTCCAGGGAAGACATGGCTTGGCAGTTCGGGCTGGACTGTTCCCATGAGGCACAGGGTCAAGACTGATTTGCATATGGCAATGTCTGAACTGGGGAGGCGTGGTGAGCAAAATAACGATGGATTAAACCCAGATCTGTGACTGGGGTTGAAAGTTTTGCCAATATGCAACATTCCGTCCATCATCTTGTGTGTTTTACTGTTCGCCCTATGTGGGAAGGGTATGCCCAGATGTGAGTCCCATGCTCACTACGCCACTGGAGTCAAGCTATCCTGGCTGAAGAGGGGTGAAACCCCGAAACCGGTCCTAGGATGCTTGATTCCGGTCTAGGGAGTACATGGCTTGGCAGTTCGGGCTGGGCTGTTCCCATGAGGCACAGGGTCAAGACTGATTTGCATATGGCCATGTCTGAACTGGGGTGGCGTGGTGAGCAAGATAACGATGGATTAAACCCAGATCTGTGACTGGGGGTGAATGTTTTGCCAATGTGCAACATTTCGTCCATCATCTTGTGTGTTTTACTGTTCGCCCTATGTGGGAAGGGTATGCCCAAACGTGAGTCCCGTGCTCACTACGCCACTGGAGTCAAGCTATCCTGGCTGAAGAGGGGTGAAACCCCAAAACCGGTCCTAGGATGCTTGATTCCGGTCTAGGGAATACATGGCTTGGCAGTTCGGGCTGGGCTGTTCCTATGAGGCACAGGGTCAAGACTGATTTGCATATGGCCATGTCTGAACTGAGGTGGCGTTTTGAGCAAAATAACGATGGATTAAACCCAGATCTGTGACTGGGGGTGAATGTTTTGCCAATGTGCAACATTCCGTCCATCGTCTTGTGTGTTTTACAGGGGGGAAAGGCCTATCAGAGAAGGGGTTAAATATGCCATAATTTTCGTTGGGAAATAGAGTACTTTTGTCCCGCTGTGTGGCTATTGTCTTACCGCCCTGGCCACTGACCGTGCTACATGGATACTTTAGATATAGGCAATAAATAACATTCGAGCACTACTTTTTCTTTTGCCTCAGTTTTCCTGGTCCGAGCTCTGCTGCTATTATGGAAGCCATCCATGTTGCCTTTGTTGCCGCCCCCCTCCTGCCGTAGTTTGTGTTGCCTTTAATCCTGCACTCTCCCATTGTTTATGTTCAATTTCTTACTGCCCCTCCTGTTGTCCTTGTTAACTTTCTTCCTGTCCCCCTCCCGTTCTCCATATTCACTTTCTTCCCACTCCCTCCCGTTTTCCATGTTAACTTTGTCCCCGAGCACCTCCTGTTGTCTGTGTTAACTTTCTTCCCGCCCCCTCCTGCTATCCATCTTAACTTTCTTCCTGCCCCCCTCCTGTTGTCCGTGTTAACTTTCTTCCCCCCCCTCCCATTGTCGTGTTAACTTTCTTCCCGCCCGCTCCATATTAAGTCACGGGCCGTTCGCTTCAATGGAGCTTCCAAATTCCTGCCAGCTTGCGCAGCACTCGACCTGGAAGAGGCCGAGGCCATGCTGCAGGGCAAAACCTGGGGCGAACTACTGAACAACACCAACATCTATGGCATCAGCACACTTCATCAGGTGAGGGACGTCATGGGTTACATGATGATGGAATATCACAGCCAATGTAAAAGGCTTCACTGCTTTTAGCAAGTTTATTTAAAATTGTGATTCTTACAAGTTGCAGTGCTGGCGTGGATGTTAGAACTAATGTAACTAACCTGCTTACTTCCTAAAACCAGGTAAAGTAAAGGTCGTGCTCGGAGTTCTGCTGCTATCATGGAGCATCATCTGTGTTGCTTAGATTTCAAACATACCTGAAAAACTGAGTGACAATCCACCACAGATGTGAAATCATGATAGGCTGTTGCTAAAGTTTACCTTTGGAAGCAGCCATATCTATACTTAGAATCACCTAAAGGTGTGGGGTCACTCTGGACTATTTATTACACAGGACAACTGCAGTGGTGAGTCACATGTGTTGGTAGTTGGGCTCACCATTTCTGGTGTGTCTTAGACAGCTGCATTGGGATGAGCATGGGAGACCTAAGGCAAGGCAATCTTCAGTACCTATGATCTCTGTTTAACGTGCCGATGCATACATTGTAGAGGTGGTAAGAAAAACTAACCATAATTGCAAGAGTAAATCAGGGCAAATGCGCTCAAAGCCCGTGGGTCAATATCTGAATATGAGTAAGTGAAAGCCTGAAAGAACAAGATATGTTGCTATCCCTGACTCACTAAGCCACATCTGTAAGCCCCACGTGACTCACGAAATAAGATGTTACAGAAATATATGTCATCCACGTTAAACTGCAGCAGCTTGATTTTGCAATTTTATTTGGGAACTTTCTATAATAGGGAAGTAAGTATAAATGTGAAATGCATGTAGCACGTGCAGACTTGTATGCTGGAGTGTACTTCCCGATCACAATATCTTTTGTGCTGTAAATAAACGCCAGCTAGCTTTTCCTGTCAGATTCCTATCACCTGCTTCTGGTGAAAGGTATCGTTGTGATCGCACTCATTCATTGGAACGCAATGTTTATTTTCTCCTTATTTATATTAAGCAGGGGCTGGCGACTGCCCCTGCTACATGGATACTTTAGATATGGGAAATATATTGTGTCCGTGCACTACTTTAGGTCTCGCCTATGCAGCGTGCATGCGCTGCATAGGAGAGACCTTTAGTCATCGGCACAGCTTTGCGGCCAAAAACGTGCACGCGTTCCATTGCCTTCAATGGCAACGTGGGCACGTGTGGCGATTGACTTGCGGGAGCGAGCGGCTGGCACCATATGTTATCAATTATTGCAGCGCCAGCTGCTCGTTCCCGCAAGTCAATCGCGCAGGCCCCCTCCTCTCTCCCCCCTCCACCTGCTGCCACGCGAGGCGCGCGTGTGCTTGTTTTCTATTGTACTAAAAGGTTACCTTGCAGCCAATTCTGAACACATATATATTTACTGAGAACTGTGTAGTCCCAGATCTTTCCAGCTGGGATAGTCACATAAGAGATGAGGTAAAGGTGTTTAACTACGCCCCATGTTAATGTTGACATGCATTTGATTGGGCAGAGCGAGTCTCGTGGCTCAGTGCTCCAGTACTTCAATATAAGGGATTTGTGTTTGACTTCATGGCCACAGGTACGAATCTTGGTGGGCCCAGTCAGCCTTTTATGCGTCTGAGATCGATGAAATAAGTACCACAGGAGTGCTTTACACATTGTAGACACAGATCGGGTCTCGAACATAGTATTCAACACTTCGCACAGTGTAATTGTAGCAGGGATTGTGCATGGTGAACCTTGCATAAAACAATGTTAAGCTACTTTCTATGGGGTTTAACACAGATCTTCAGTTCAGGAAATGCCAGCTAGTACGATCTGTTTTTTATTATATACATTTGTATGCAGTTATATGTAAATTGATCTACCTTTTCTTTTTAAAAATGAAAGCAGTGGAAGGAAATAGAAACATTAGCACGTCATGACATATGGCCAGCAGGGAGAGAACTGCATAGGATGTTGTGGATTCCTTACTCCTAGGATGGTTGCAGCATGGAACTGTAATAACGCAGCGGTGCATTGAGAGGAAGGGACTGTAGCCGCTGCTCCAGTGTAGCTCGCTCTACCACACATGAGGATGGCACTTTTTCTGCACATATGCACTATATGCGTGCACGTGCAGGAAGGCTAGAGTAGCTTCAGGGGTGTTGTCAGTGAGAAAGATCAGCTATAGAAGCTGCTGCAGAGCACTTCATGTAGTGCCTGGAGAAGGTGGTGAGTGTGTATATGCGAGGTGGATCTGGGTAAGGGGGACAACCTCTATTCACTTGTGTAACTATTGCTTGTTGACCCCAGAAAACACAACTACTTGTGCACATGATATTGTGGTCAGCGATGTGGGGCGGAGGTCACCCTGCTAGCAGCCGTTGGGCAAGGGTTCTTGAAAGCAAATAAATGGACAGCCTAAGTCATTGACGCCCTCCTACTTAGAACAATTGCTGTAGCATAGTTTCAAGAGTAAGGCCCGCCCATTGTTTAATGAACAGTGGCCATGTTCTCAACAAAAACACGAGGGGGATTGTGAAAGCCATTATGGTGGAAAAGAGAAAACGTTAAATACCAACAGCATTCTCACAACCCTCACAAACTAAAAGTCACTGCTGGAAGTTTTTTTTTCACCCAACATATACTAGCTGTTTAATACTACCAAGAGCCCTCTCAGACCCATCAGAATACATGTGGTATCCTTCATCGAGCAGTAGTCACCATCAGAGAAGTGTGACAGTGACCCAGCACTCACAAATTACCTCCTCCGTCTTCCTCGTCACAATAATTAACACATGAGCTTCAGCCTCCCAAAAAACTCCAAGCAAAATGTTAGCCTCCAATCCCTCCAAGATAGCCACCTCTTTTAATCACGAATCATATAAAAGGAGTGACCACCCCTTAGGAAAACCAGTTGTTTTGTTTCTGTACTACTCCGAGTGCTGCGTGGTTGAGATTGCAAGAAAGTGGGGAGTGTGGTCCTGCTGTAGCAGACTCAGGCTCCCGTCTGGTTCATGGTATTGCTGAGAATGCCTGGGTGACCTCCCATTAATATTGCTTTTAGGTGTCGCCTACGGAGCGCGCATGCGCTGCTTAGGAGGGCCTTTAGCCGTCATTCTTCACTTTTTCAAGCACTACACTCGTGCTTGTGGTGGCATCCTCCTTGCGGGAGCGTGCAGCGGCGCGCCACAAGCACGAGTGCAGTGCTTGAAAAAGTGAAGACTGTGCACATCATGCGTGAACACGCACGCACCCACTTGATAAGATAAGAGTTTAACGTGTTTTCTCAGGTGCGTTGTAATCCTTACCCGATGTTCTGTCTCTCTATCTTAATTGAATTACTTTAAAATGAAATCGATTAAAATAAATTAGCAATGACGAGCACAAGCACAAGTGCTATCAAACATCTGCTGCTTGTGCTCTTTTGAAAGATGGGAAATTACAGGTTTTCAGAACATGTGGATTCAAGTCTTCACTATAATTGTTTCTTTTATTTGTTCTGCATGTATTTATTTGCACATAATAATTTAGTATCCTCAGAGCATTAGGAATAGCCACAAATCGTTAAACTCTGCAAACATGTACGGGTTTTATATTCGAACCATTGTCAAAATGAAAGTTGAGATTTAGAGTACTCACCCTAACTGCAAATGCCTTGCATTAATCACTGACTCACTCTCACTGACTATCACACTCTCACTGACACTCTCACAGACTCTCACTCTCTCACTGACACTCTCACAGACTCTCACTCTCTCACACTCTAACTGACACTCTCACTGACACTGACACTCTCACTCACACTCACAGTCTCACTCACACTGACTCTCTCACTCACACTGGCTCTCTCACTCTCACTGACTCACTGACTATATCACTCACACTGACTCTCACTCTCACTGACAGACTCTCCCACTCTCATTCTCTCACTGACTGACTCTCCCACTTTCTCACTCACTCACTCTCTCTCACTGACAGACTCACTGACAGACTCTCACTGACAGACTGACTCACTCTCACTGACAGACTCTTACTGACTCACTCTCACTGACAGACTCTCACTGACTGACTCTCCCACTCTCTCACTAACTGACACTCCCACTCTCTCTCACTGACTGACTGACTCACTCACTCTTACTGACAGACTCTCACTGATAGACTCTCACTGACAGACTCTCCCACTCTCTCTCACTCACTGACTGACTCTCCCACTCTCTCTCTCTCACTCACTCACTCACTCACTCACTCTCACTCACTGACTGACTCACTCACTCTTACTCACTGACTGACTCACTTACTCTCACTCACTGACTGACTCACTCTCACTGACTGACTGGCACTCTCACTGACTCACTCTCACTGACAGACTCTCACTGACAGACTCTCACTTTCTCACTGACTGACTGACTCACTCTCACTGACTGACTCTCCCACTCTCTCTCACTGACTGACTCACTCACTCACTCTCACTGACAGACTCTCACTGACTCACTCTCACTGACAGACTCTCACTGACAGACTATCACTGACTGACTCTCCCACTTTCTCTCACTGACTGACTCTCCCACTCTCTCTCACTGACTGACTCACTCTCACTGACAGACTCACTGACTCACTCTCACTGACTCACTCTCACTGACTGACTCTCCCACTTTCTCTCACTGGCTGACTCTCCCACTCTCTCTCACTGACTGACTCACTCTCACTGACAGACTCACTGACTCACTCTCACTGACTGACTCACTCTCTCTCACTGACTGACTCTCCCACTTTCTCTCACTGACTGGCTCACTCACTCTCACTGACTGACTCTCCCACTCTCTCTCACTGACTGACTGACTGGCTCATTCTCACTGACTGACTCACTCACTCTCACTGACTCACTCTCACTGACAGACTCTCACTGACAGACTCACCCACTCTCTCTCACTGACTGACTGACTCACTCTCAATGACTGACTGACTGACTCACTCTCACTGACAGACTCTCTCATTCTCTCACTGACTGACTCTCCCACTCTCTCTCAGTGACTGACTGACTCACTCTCACTGACTGATTGACTCTCTCACTGATTGACTCTCTCTCACTGACTGACTCTCACTGACTGGCTCTCTCTCACTGACTCTCTCTCACTGACTGACTCTCTCTCTCTCACTGACTGATTGACTCTTGCTAAAAGACTGACTGACTCTCGCTAAAAGACTGACTGACTGACTCTCACTAAAAAGACTGACTCACTCTCACTGACTGACTATCCCACTGACTCACTCTCTTTCACTCACTAACTGACTGACTCTCTCACTCTTACTGACTGACTCTTACTCACTGACTGACTCACTCTCACTGACTGACTCTCTCACTCTCAATGAATGACTCTCTCACTCTCTCACGGACTCTCACTCTCTCACTGAATCTCACTCTCTCACTGACTGACTGACTTTCTCACTCTCACTAACTGACTAACTGACTCTCTCACTCTCTCACTGACTGACTCTCTCTCACTGACTGACTCTCCCTCACTCTCACTAACTGACTGGCTGACTGACCTTCACCCTCCTGTTATTTATGCCCCCATAACAAATCAAGCATTGGCATAGCCAATAGATTGCGCTTTTGGGACCTTATAAGTGTTTAGCCATGCAACAGTTGATGCTCTTGTACCAATGATATTGTGCTGCATAACTAAATGCTTATAAGGTCTCAAAGACGAGACCTATTGGCTATGCCAATGCTTGTTTTCTTTTGCCTCGGTTTTCCTCTTCCTAGCTCTGTTGCTATCATGGAAGCCATCCGTGTTGACTTTGTTCCCACCATAATTTGTGTTGCCTTTAATCCCGCCCCCTCCTGTTGTCCGTGTTCAATTTCTTACCACCCAGTCCTGTTGTCTGTTAACTTTCTTCCTGCCCCTCTCCTGTTCTCCATGTTAACTTTCTTCTCACCCCCTCCTGTTGTCTGTGTTAACTTTGTTACCGCCCTCCGTTTTCGATGTGAACTTTCTTCCCGCCCCTCCCATTGTCCGTTTTAACTTTGTTCCCACCCCCCTCCCATTGTCTGTGTTAACTTTCTTCCCGCCCCTCTCCATATTAAGTCATGGGCCGTTCACTTCAATGGGGCCACCAAATTCCTGGCAGCTTGTGCAGCAGGCGACCTGGAAGAGGCTAAGGCACAGGGCAAAAGTGGGAGCGACATACTGAATAACACCAACATCTATGGCATCATCGCACTTGATCAGGAGAGGGACGTCATGGGTTGCATGATAATGGGATATCACAGCCAATGTAAAAGACTTCACTGCTTTTAGCGAGTTTATTTCAAATTTTGATTCACACAAGTTGCAGCGCTGGCGTGGATGTTAGAACTAATGTAACTAACCTGCTTAGATCCTAAAAGCCAGCTTAAGTAAAGGTCATGTTCAGAGCTCTGCTGCAATCATGGAGCGTCTTCCGTGGTGCATAGAATTCAAACATACTTGAAAAACCGAGTGACAATCCACCACAGATGCGAAATCATAATTGGCCATTGCTAAAGTTTACCTTTGGAAACAGCCATATCTTACTTAGAATCACATGATGGTATTGGGTCACTTCGGACTATTTATGACACATGATAACTGCAGTGGTGAGTCACCACTTCTGGTGTGTCTTAAACGGCTGCATTGAGATACGCATGGGAGGGCTAAGGCAAGGCATTTGTCAGGTTCCCCACAAGTTACCTGTTACAAGTGGAGAAATCTCGCAGAGACGGCAGGAGCTAACGCCCCCACTCCCACCCTATCCCACTCTGGATGTGCTACAAACTAGGACAAGGATGGGAGCCGGGATGGTAGCCAAGAAGGTCGAGGTGGTGTCACGAGGAGTGGTGAACTTCCCTCTGTGTGGGTGGACAGGGGACCCCAACTGCACAGGAAGACAAGACAAAGGGTTACCACCGCATAGCAAACCGGGTTCATTCAAGCCATGCACTCATGTGGAACGACACTCACCTCTGTGACCAATCCAGAAGGTCCGCTACCAGGCCGCATATTTTCTTGGCTTATTAAGCGCTCCTGCGCTATATATCAAAAGAATAGATACTCCTCCGCCTTAGAGCATGTGCTGCGGCTGAGAAATATAAGCACGCCCATGCTGTGGAAACAAGGAAAGAAGTCGGCACCAATCCACACCACTAGACAACCAAGAGTTCCTGATCGTCTATGATGCGACTAGACTGGAACATCGTACTCTCTGATAGGTGCTCCTGCGCCGTGGGGTGGCAGCCTGGTGAGTAATGTCCGTATGTAAGTAAGGTTGAATGCGCTTCAGCGCGGTGAGCAAGGTTGAATGCGCTTCAGCGCGGTGAGCAAAGTTCCAATGCGCTCCAGCGCGGTGAACAAGGTTTCGAAGCGCTTCAGCGCGGTGAGCCAAGTTGAATGCGCCTCGTCGCGGCGAGCAAAGATTCAATGCGCTTCAGCGTGGTGAGCAGTTCGACTGCGCTCCAGTGCGGTGAGCAAGTTTGAATGCGCTTCAGCGCGGGGAGCAGGGTTTTAAATGCGCTTCAGCGCGGGGAGCAGGGTTTCAATGCGCTTCAGCGCGGGGAGTAGGGTTTCAATGCGCTTCAGCGCGGGGAGCAGGGTTTCAATGCGCCTCAGCGAGGTGAGTAGGGTTTCAATGCGCTTCAGCGCGGTGAGCAAGTTCTAATGCGCTTCAGCGTGGGGAGCAAGGTTGATTGCGCTATAGCGCGGTGGGGCAGGCTTGGTAATTGCCGTGTGGAAAGGGAAACGGCAAAGATCTCCTCCGAGCTCAGGACACAGCAGTAACCGGAGTCTCCGGAGGCGTTGGCGGCAGGTTCAATAATCCGAAGCGCCGGACGGGGGAATAGCCGCCGCTGATAAGCGGATTCCCCCGGAAGCGCTGGTAACGCCCTGGCGCCTTCGGGAATGACTAGACCGCAACGGGCCAAGCCGGAAGTGAGGATATCGTCCAGCATGAATACATACGCATCAGGCAAGCAGGGAAAACAGAAGGCAAGGGAGCCGGTGAAACCTGACAGCATTCTTCAGTACCTATGTTCTCTGTTTAACGGCAGCGGCTTGATTTTGAAATTTCATTTGGGAACTACTTATAATAATAGGGAAGTAGGTATAAATGTGAAATGCGTGTAGTACGTGCAGACTTGTATGCTGGAGTACACTTTCCTATCACCATACCTTTTGTGCTGTAAATAAGCATCATCTATCTCTTCCTCTCAGATTCCTATCACCTGCTTCTAGTGAAAGGTTTTGTTTAACCCTGGGCGGAGCAGGTGTAATGTCTCTACGCAAAGTTCCACAGAGTTGGAAAACAACTCCGTGGAACTTCGCTCCCGCCCAAAGTAATTAAAAGTAATTAAAAAGGCACTTACCTGCCCCGTGGCTGCCTCCTCCTCGCCATGGCCATTCTCCTGCCTCCTCCTCACCGTCCTTCTTCACTGATAACCCCTACTTTGTACGTCTTGCGCGTAAAACGTAGGGGTTATTACTGAAGGAGGATGGCAAGGAGGAGGCAGGAGAGTGGCCATGGAGAGGAGGAGGCAGCCACGGCAGGTAAGTGCCTTTTAAATTACTTTTAATTACTTTGGGAGGGTGGAGGGGCCAGCTAACTACGCTCTACCATGGAGTCGCCTGAACTTCGCATTCGTAACGGAACGCAGGGTAGGCAAAACTATGTAAACTATGATGGCGGAGCATAGTTACCCGCCCGGGCTTAGTTTAGTTGTGATCGCACTCATTCATTGGAGCGCAATGTTTAGGTTCTCCCTATCTATATTAAGCAGGGGCAGGTGTTTGCTAATAATTATTAATGGTTTTGGAGCTCTTTAAAACCACTTTCTATTTCTGTACTCTCTGCTTGCCTGAAACACACCCCGTCCTTGCAAATGATTCACTCTGCCCAATCTACCTATTCAGTCTTCCTGCCTGTCCGAGCGTCAGCTTTCCAGGCCACGCCTCTGACAACTGCTTTGAGAAGGGTTCCCCACTCATGATGACGGTGATGCATTCACTCACGTTCACACTCAAATTTATTCCACACATCTTTGCAAGAGCCTCTGCACGCACAAGATGCCTTTGTTTCTGTCAGCCACAAATAATGTGAGTGTAGGTAACAGAGCAACAAAAGAAGAAGGCACAACAACTTTTCTGATGTTTTCGTTACGCATTGGTCCTACCTTCCTTCATTGTGCTGTATGGAGGTTATCTCTTTTTTTTCAAAAATTTTCATTTTCTTCTTTACCAAGCCGCCCAGATTTTTCGCTTTTTGACTACCTAATTGTTGAGCTTTTACTGTGGGAGAGCCTCATAAGTTGGGACACACCCACAGTGAACTCATGATGAAAGAGACTGCATGTGAATTTTACTGGTGTCCCCCTAGCTTGACTAGGCCGCTGCGCTGCAGCTGGAGTAAGGGGCACTGGGCTGGTTACATACAGACACATGTGTACATGCGTGTGCACGTGTGTAG
This sequence comes from Triturus cristatus, assembly GCF_964204655.1. NCBI lineage: Eukaryota > Metazoa > Chordata > Amphibia > Caudata > Salamandridae > Triturus > Triturus cristatus. The sequence continues at coordinate 524,502,101 of NC_140583.1, forward strand.
GGGTTGTGCAGGGGAGATTCCTGGCATGCGCAGCCAAGGAGCAGGTGCAGATAGACTGATGTGGCAGGACTTATGCAGAATTGGGTGGTGACATGGAATAGGCTTTGTACAGTGGGAAGAAACATGCCAGGGAAAGGCAGTGTGTTTTACTATTTTTCACTTCATTATTCCCCTAAGGGGATGTGGAGCCCATGGGCTAGTTTCACTTTCCTAAGGCCTACAAATTCAAGACACACACTAAAGTTCACTGTAACTGGTGTGAGAAGAAGTATTCTGCAGAGTCCAAAGTCATATTTGTACTGCTTTTGGGTCATCCAGAACTGTCATATTGCTCTGACTGAGCTCATAACCAGGGCCTGGCTGGGCTGACCCTGGCAGGCTGGATTCATGACCTTCCTTCCAAGGGCGAAGGCCTCCTCTCCAAGAAGAGAAGATGGATGGAGCTACAGGCTAATCCATCAGCAACTGTCACCTGGTGGCAGGCACCAAGCCGCACAAGGGGGAAGGCAGCACGGGGGAAGGGGCTTTCAGAGTCCATGTGGCAGGGGACTCCTGGACGATGCCATCTTGAACCAACCCAGAGACCCGGGCAGGAAGGAGGGAGCAGGGGCAGTGAAGTGATGTGGCACTGTTTGATAGGACAAACAGAGACTTCCTGCCAGCGCCCTCCCCATTCTTTAAAAAGTGTTACGCAGGAAAAGAAGCTCTCTCTGGGGTGTAGTCTGCTGAGGCAGAGGGTGCTGTAGCCTGGCGCCATGGGCAGTTGAAAGGAGGAACCCCCTGACTGTCCAAGGATCCTGACTAGCGCTAGGAGAGGAGTCCAGGAGAAGGGTGCAGAAGCCTGGGCCTCTGCGCAAGGATAAGGGAGGCCCAGGAGGAAAGCCAGGTGAAAGGCTGGTGCAGGGAGCCAGTGAAGACAGCTCCCTGCTGAATCAACCCTCTGTGTGACCAGGAGGGCGAAGGAGAGTGCTCACAATGGCTGGGGAACGCCACCAGGAGCAAGAAGAGGCTAGAAGTGTGCAGATCGGTCCCCTGGGGGCTGAGATATGCCCCCTAGAAGGTAGGCGACCTTTGACCTCTGGCACACCGATGACGAAGCACGTGCGGCTCCGCCGCCGGTCTTGGATATGCCCCCGGGGTGGGTCAGGTCCCAGGGGCTGCCCCCCACACGAAGTAAAGAGGTGGAGCGCCACCGCATTCCCATGAAAGTGGCCTTTAGGGGGCCCGGGATCCCAACTCCGGGCCCCGAAGCAAAGCCAGGGAGCGCCGTCACGCTCCCCGTGAAGTTAGCCCTAAAGGGGGGTGCCAGGAGGCCACCCTGGCCCCCCAGACCCATGGGAGGAGTGGGAGCACTGTTGCGCTCCCCTCGAAAAGATCTCGGGTGCCCGGGACCCCCAACTTCGGGCCCCGGTGACAGCGCTGAGAAGGAGGGGATGCTCTCTCACGCAACCCCCCTCGCGTGGGAAGCAAAGCCGGGGAGCGCCGTCACGCTCCCCGTGAAGGTGCCTGGAGGGGGGACCCAGGCTCCCAACTCCGGGTCCCGGAGAATGAAGCTAAGTCGGGGAGCGCCAACGCGCTCCCCGCGAAGAGCCCCAGGGGGGTCAGGAGCCTATCCTGGCCCCTGACAAAGAAGAAGACGGGGAGAGTGCATTGCGCCACCCCCATGAAGACCTCCACGAAGTCGGGCCTGGGATCCCAACTCTGGGCCCCGGGGTGTCCTGCGCAGGTGGGGGGAGTGCCGCCGCACTACCCCCAAGTCCAGCCGGACCAGCGAGAGTTTTCATGTCTGCCCGCCAGAGCGGGCAGACCAGAACAGCGGTGCCCACGGCAGCATGCGAAGGTGCTGGCCGGGTGGGAAGCCAGCGAGGGCAGCTGGGGGTGGGCTCCCCGGGCTACCCTCCATCGATGTGGCAATGCAGGGGCCCGGGTGGGTCCGGGCCCCGCGAGAAGAAGAGCAGCAGGGTGTGGGCTCCCCGGCCGCAGGAAGCACTCACCGCGGCAGGAGCAGCCGTGGTTAGGCTCCCCACGCTGCGATGCATCCCCTGGGGGTCTGGGTGGGACCGGGACCCCCACTGATAAGCAGGACACTGCGAGGCCACCAGCGGTGCAATCGTGTCTCTCCCTGATGCAGCGGGGAAGCCGCTACTATAATATTCACGGAGAGCGAGAAAGAGCGGCCCATAATGCTTTGCAGAGCCTGAGACCTGCCTGGAAAAATGCCTCTTTTGGTGCACGTGGTGGCCCCATGAGAACGGGGTCACCACCAGGTGTGTGCCAAGGTGCAGGGGGAGCTGCAGGAGCAACACAGTCTCCGCCAGCACGAAAATGGAAAGTCCCTCCCTGAGTCTATGGGGACTCTGAAGAACTAACCCCTCAAGGGCTCAGCTAGCATTTAATTACCTCCTGGGCTGGAACTTTTGTTTAGCTGAGAAGTGCATCATGGTGGGAAGGGCTGCGTTGGGGATGTCTGTAGAATGGAATCCCCTGGAGGTGAAGAAGTGTAATTGCACCACAAATGCATATAACCAGGTTATTTCTTTTTAGAGGGACTGAAAGGCACATGTGTAATGTGAAGTACCTGTGTAAGGTGATGTCATAAGCCAAATGGGATTATGTTGCTGGACATTCCTGCTAGGGTGTCTGGCTATATTGGTGTAATCCTGTGATTTCATCTGTGATGCCTATTAGATGTTGTAATTGCAATGCATTATAAATGTTACCAAGTCTAATAAGTACCTCATTTTTAAGGGCTGCCTAAACATATATTCTTGCTGCTGCGTTAGGTGAAGAAGAAGCCAGACTGTTAGCCCCTAAGATGTGGAGGTCTATACTTCATGGTTAGTAGGAGATGCTCAGTCAGGGTTATGTATTACCAGGGCAGGTGTGCCTATTTTAAATGCTTGTTGAGGTAATGGGGTGGGTCGCCACTGGGATGATGCCAGTGCACAAGGCCCTCGCTCCAGGTTATGTTCAACTAACTGCATTAGGGGGCAAGATGATGTGCATGCATGGGAGTGGTGGTACTAGACCCCACCGCCCTGCGGGAGGGGTGGAGATGTTATGCAATGTCACAAAGTAATTCCAACAGCTTATGTATATTTGTAAATTGGTGCCTAGTATTGAGTAGTGTGTGTGTTTAATAAATGTACTCTTACTTTTATAAAGCAAAGTTGTAACAAGGGGAAGCTGACTGAGGAGAGTCCCATCAGGACACCAAAGGTGATCGACACCCTTTCCCCTCTTATCTTTCACCAGCAAACGGAGCGGACCCATTCAGGGGCACAGTTCCCCTTCACGGCTGAGGAAAAAGGACGCCGTTCCTTTAAGTGGGAAGATCTATCGCAGAGCCCCGCCCCCAGCAGTGACGACGAGGAGGGTTGGACTGAAATACCAGGAAGGACGCTATCGAGGGTGTGTGCTTACACCGGAGGACGAGAGCGAGACGGAGGAGTGGAGGAAGCGGAAGCGGTACAGGACGGAGGACCGAGAGAGGAAGGGAAGCGGACGGAATCTCGAGGGGGAGCTGCCTAAGAGCCACGAGAGCCAGGAGGCCAACGATATCGTGAGCCGCCCAGCCACGTTCCCGGAGGAGCGTGGCTCTCGCAGGTACGCGAGCGTTTCACGGGCTGCGTGGGAAAGAAAGGGAGGGCGTCTATAGACGCATAAGGGAAAGTCTGGGTATTTACTTTTGTTGCGCTGGTGATGTCCCGGTAACACCCCGCCCCGAGCACCAAACCACACGGTTGTTGTTGTGTTGTGCACAAGAGTGGTCCCTCACACCCTTCCCTCACCATCTCACGTTAAAAATAGACAACTCATACCTGGATCCCTTTCTGTTTTTGTTCCCGGGCCCATCTGCACTACGCCGCCACCCGCGGACCAAGGCAAGCCGAACTGGACCGAAGACAAGGGAGAAGGAGCACGGCGGGAAGGAGGGGCTCGCGAGAGACTACTTTAGAGACACCGTTACCCTATTACCGACCTACCCCCATATGTAAACGTGTACACCGAGCAATAAAAACACTTGAAACCCCAAGTCGCTCTCCGGTGTTACCTTCCAGCCCACAAAAGTACAGACTGGACAATCAATTATTGAGTGTTATTTCTGCGCACCTGTAAATGGTGATTACTAGCCCACACCACCTCCCTCGAGTAAGCCTTAGACTGCTCTGCAACGGTACCCTATGAGAGTCAGGCGCTACCCTAGGGTGTTTGGTTCCCAGTGAAGGACAAATGTGACATGTTATTTGTGCAGGCCTCACATATACTGCTCCGTTTTCCAACACCAACCAAACCAGCCCCGCTGCTTTGGAGGAAATGATAGTTGGAGAAATGCCTGCATGCACGGTAATTGTTAAAGTCCGGCTTTGAGCACATGTCATATGTTCAATATACTTAGGGGTGCATTCAGCCAGCTCTCTTCAACCATTCATCTGTTATTGTGTCATTCACAATTCCTTATGCCACTACAGATTAAAGCATGGCCAATGGGTCAGCCCATTTCAGCCAATGGCTAACTTCATGCCCTTTTCTGCCCTTTTACCAAGTAATACAAAGAAAAAGAAAGCAGATGGAAAATTATTTTAACTTTTCAACATGCTGCACAGCTCCCATTCTGCCCTACAATATACCTTAAAAACATTACCAAAGCGAATACCTCTGGCTAAACACTTTTAGGGTCCCAAAAGCAAGACCTGTTGGCTATGCCAATGCTTGTTCTTTTAGAAGCCAGGTATGAGGCTCAAGTGGCCCGGATAGCATAGTGATTTTTTAATGCCATTTTATAAGTAACTTTATTAAGGAGATGATAAGATGACTGCCAGATGTGCTCTAGGGACTTCAGTGCATATGTTTTGACCTAAGCTTGTTAAACCAATATATAGATGGTCTGACTGTAAGAGATGGCGAAATTTTAGAAGGAATACTTTTATCTATGGCAGTAGAGATCCTACAACGTGTCCTTGGAGGAGCCACTGGGTGGAATAAAGCTAGTAGTAGCCAGTGGCACCTGACAATACAGAAAGACACTTCACATTTAGGTGTGCTGTCTTTCTATGTATGTATATTTATGTAACTCTGAATGTAATCTGAGGGATAGATTGCCGACTTTGGAGCTGGGAAACCAGGGTTCGAGCCTCAGCGTCCCATCCACATCCTGTGACTCTGGGCAAATCACGTAATCTCCCAGTGTCTACCCAAAAAATGAATGTGTCCTTGTGTAACGTAACCGGTGCTCATGTAAAGCGCTCCAATACCTTTGGGTCGAGTACGTGCTATATAAAGCTGCAAAAAAAACAAAAAAAAACGCTGGTTGGAGCTTGGTCTTTAACTAAAATATACGCCGCAAGCATGCAACTGGAGCGGGAGATGGAATAGGGATGGAGAAAGGAGAAATGTGATGCTTGGCCCAGATTAAAGGTAAAGGTGTAGCAGCAGAAAGGGCATAAACTTTGGTGAAGATGAGGTCCACGATCAATCTGCCTGTATCAGTGGAGAGCAACACAGTTTGCCTGAGGCCGAGCACTGATAAAGCACCCAAAATGATGCTGAAGCCATGTCAGGATAAGTCATTTAGGTGGCACTTTAAGTCACCAAGAATAGTGAAGTTCGCATAGTTGTGAATGTGTAGTACAATGCTGCCAGTCATCAAATGGCAAAAAGTAATCCTGGGCCACACGGGACAATAAAAAAGTAGGCCCGAGATGGAAAGTCTTGGAGATATGTAGGCAGCAAAGAAGGTTTTTAAAGCCAGTTAGGAGGGCAATCAGTAGGGTGACAGGAGTAATGAGAACGACGCACAAGAGTTCCATCTCCTCCTGATTAGGATGTCCTGCCACAGTGGGTGATTGAATTGCCCCCTGGAATAGCTTCAAAGATATCAGGGCTGGATGCTACTCCAAGCCATGTTTCAGTTCGAAATATGGCATCGGGTTTGTGATTATGGATGAAATCTCATAGTTCAAGATTGTGTTTTGCCAAGAATCTATTGTTAATTGAGAAGAATGAGCAGTGGGTCTCCTGTGTGTCAATAGAGGTGTGAGTAGGGTTGGAGAGGTTGTAGAAAGCTGTATGACAGCTAATTCACGAAGCAGATCCCAGAATGCAGTTTGTTTTGTTGTACTAACATGGGCGAGATTTATCCAGCAGGTGGAGAGAGGAGGGGGAGTAAGACAGGAAGAGTTTTCAAATTGGGGGTCTAGGGGTCATGGCACTGGGTATATCCAGGTCACAGATGAGCACGGATTGGCTTCACTTAGGTGGTTCTTTTCACCAGCGACACGTCCTCACTACAGGCACCATTTTGAAAGTGCCCCAAGGCTTTCGATGATGTTTCTCAGGTACGGAGTAGTCCCTGACTACCTTACCTGCCCACATCGTCAGGCATGAAAACGATGCACACAGAACAGATACTGGCAGATGAAATTATCTAGAATAAAGAAGACATTAAAATAAGAGAGACAAGTTACCCTCCAGGGGAGAGTACAAGGAACTAAAAAGCACAAGAACTACAAAAATTGTAGCTGAGGAGGAGAGGTAGAATTATCTGGAAGGTGGTGCAGGGATTAGGTCAGAGGAGGCAAGCTGGGGTGACAACGTGGTTTTATTTCCCCAGCACATTACTAGCAAGAGTTGTCCCACATCAGATCATGACTGCTTGCTCACCCACGATTGGCTGTTCTGCTGTGGCTGTACAAAACCAAGTGGAAACCTTTTATAAGTTTGCGAAACCCTATTAAGACTTCTTCAAGCTGCGATAAACACCAGAGGGAGATGTTTCTTAATCCTGGGTGGTCTATGTCAAAGACAGTGGGCAGAATCCTAGGCATTGTGCCACTTTGTGTTCAACTCAGTAGGAAGGGGAGAGTATATAGTGAAGACTCTGTGAAAAATTCTATTCTCAGAGTCTGTTGATTGTGAAAAATCTGTGTTATATTGCCTGTTGTTTCTTGATGAACATATGTATATTTTTTTATGTGCATTATTGAGCTGTGTATAAAATCAGAACTTTCTTATTTTGATGTGAAAACCCTGGCTTAATTGGCAGTGTTATTGAGTTGTGGGTTTTTAGAACGCATTACCTCCCAAAATACACCTGAGTAAACAGTGGACTGCTCTTCCTTATTTATTATTTTGATAGTCAAGTGTGAAAGGGACATACCTGGGGATCAGTTAGGGTCCAAAAGAAAGATGGCTCACACACACCTGAGGTAAAAGACTCCATTTATCATAGCTTGAACACAGTTACTCTGACTGCTTCAACACAACCCAAATAAGTTCCGCAGACTGCCATTCAAATTGGAATGTCCATGATCTACCTGAAGCTGAACACCACCAAGAAGGAATATGTACTCAATGTCAGCAGCTGAAAACAAAAAACAGTTCTAAGAATGGCTCTTAGAGATTAATCTGCATAGCTTCACCACACAGCTGACTTACAGAGGCAAGTTCTTGGGCTTCCATGTAAACACCAACCTCAACATCTTCACATACATTGTTTACAAGGTTTAACTCTGCTTAGGACCAGCTGACTCTTCTCTGCTGATTGAAGATTTCAAAATGGCTGTCCAGGCACAGGTACTATTTTATATCAATGGAGGAAATGTGTTTCGAGCAGGTGCTCCTAAAATCCACCAATCACCAATAAAAAGCGAGCATGCAGCAGCCTATCTTATTGAAGGACTTCAGAAGTATGCCAAAATCACAAAACTCTCTGAGAACTTCACTTTCTCCTCCTGCATACTTTAATTACATTCAAGACTTGATGCAACATCTACCATGCAGCTACACCCATCACTGTGCCATTTCTGTAACCAAGAACAACACCTGCATTAAAATACACAGAGGAAAGGTCTCATCTCCCAACAAAGCACTCAAAAGGTAAGGAGTTACTCAGTTCCTAGGGAAAACATTTTCTTTAACACTACATTTCTGAAGCAATCATTTTGTAATTAAAAACCTATGTAACAAACAAAATGAAAAATACATCTCAGCTTTTTCGACATTTGGACAGACTTTCTTGTGTTTCCAAAATGGTTCACGCTTTCCTAATTTCTGCATTCTCCAATACCAAAACATTTTTCTGTTTAAAGCATACTTACCTAACAAGTTAGCAACTGCTCAAAAATATACCAGTGAAAGACACTTCCAAAGAATCAACCATATCCACAGGAGAGAATGTGATTTTGAGAAGCAAACATATTCCTAACCAAGTTGCTGATTTTATGCAGATTGTTTACAGTGCTGGTGAAATATTAATGTGAGGAAAATAGCAAAAAATTATGTCGGACTTAATATGGACACCAGGCCTAGTGTCACCAAATGTATACAAAAGATTGGTACCTCCCCCGACATCTTTTAGCATAGCACTCAGAAGCATGCCAATCTCGGAACCATCTGGCTTGTTGAGAAGCATCTTGCAACTTTTTAGGTGGAAAGCCAGGCGTACAATTGTATGTCTGGTAACAACAAGACCCCGTCTCATACTTCCTGCAAAGCTCTTTTCAAGAAATCCTTGCTCCCCTTTCAGCCCACATAAAGCTGCCTATGCTACCCTATAGTATCTCTAACCACGCTTTCTTGAACTGTAGCGGGATGGTATTAAAGAGGAAAGTGAGTTCAGGCAGATGACCATTTTTACCAGGTTGGATTGACCAAAATTAGTCAGTGAGAACGGGGCCCCGCTCCTCATCAGTTTATTGACCTCCACTGTGACTTTAGTAAAGTTTGCCTCAGGGATCTTGTTAGAGTCCCGTGTAATTCTCACACCTAAATACTTTATTTAATTTCTAATCCATATATTACCCATCAACATGTTCCAGAACATTATCTCAGTTTTTGAAGAATTCACAAAGTACCCCGACATTTTTCAAACAATGTTGTCAACCACTCAATATTTGGTAAAGCGTCCTGTAGGTCAGAAGTATAAACCATGAGATTGTCTACATATAGAGAGATTTTTTTAGTCCGTACGTTACCAGTGAAAGGCACAATTGCAGCCACCTGCCTGATCTTACATGCCAAGGGCTCAATATACAAATTGAATGGGAGGGGGGAGAGTGGACATCCTTGTCTTGTGCTTCTAGCAATTCGGAGCCTGAACCAAACTCACATTTAAGAGTATTCTGGCGCTGAGGGCTTGATATATCAGATATAGAGTTATGCAAAAATTCTCTCCCAAATTACTCTGTTTGCAGATATTTCCATTTTACCTTGTAAAGGGCTTTGAAATCATCAAGTGTTAATACTGCTAGTGGGACCTTGCATTTAGTGGCCATATCTATTGCCCCAATAAGGGTATAAGTTAGTTCATGGAGGAATCTACCCCTTAAGAAGAATGTATGACGATACAACGCGATCATTAAGATCGCAGTCCATTACATCACTGTTTTTTCAACGCAAGTCGTTACAATGACTTGCGCTGGACGGCGCTGGACTTAGGAATAGTATGATTTACTACTCCAACTCCAGTCTACGTAACAGTAGGGAAGGTGTTGGAATAATAAATCACACTATTCCTTGGTCTAGAGTTCCATCCAGCGCAAGTAGTTGTTATGACTTGCGTTGTAATGACAGTGAAGTACATGTATTGCGGTGTTTTGACCGCGTTGTAAAGGTCGTTTTCCCTTAAGAATCCCTTCTGATCCTCATGCAGCAGAGTTTCTATTACCTGATTTAACCGCCCGGCTAACACCTTGGCAAACATTTTAGAGTCGCTGTTTAAGAGCAATATAGGTCTATACGATTTACATTATGCAAGGTTTTTCCCTTGTGTAAGAATTAAGGAAACCATACCTTCACTTCAGGTTGGTGCTAATGCTTTACCTTCTTCGAGTATCCCCCCAAAGAGATTTCTCAATATTGGAGAGAGTATATCCTCCAGTACATTAGAAATCTCCACTGGAAGCCCATCTGGATCTGCTGCTTATCCTTTTTTACTAGCCCTTACCTAATAGCTGATCTAATTTCAGTTTGCACTATGCCGTTATTTATCTCCCCCAATTCATCTTCATTAAGTCTACGCAGTGGCTCAAGACCCATCCATTCTTTAACTAGCTCTTCCGTTGTTGTCATGTCATGTGTGTATAAGTCTCTAAAAACAAAGACATGCCTTTTTTGATATCCTCCTTGCCATTCACTATGGGGCTGGACGCATACTCTTTAATTTCAGTGATTGTATTTGTGAACTAATCAGTTTTCGTTTTTCCTAGCCAAAAGCTTCCCACAATTTTCCCCAATATTAAATTGGGCCACCTTACCGACTTTCCACTTTTTCTTTACTCTGGCCTCCAAACCCAAATTTACCTTTCCTCTCAGTTTTATACATCTTCTCTATAAAGCTAAGTTCGCATTGATTTTAATGAGTTGGGCTAAGCGTCGTTCTTCTTGTTCTGCTAATTCATTCTCCAGTACTCTAACCTCTTTTTTTGAGTTGTCTACTTTTGAAGAATGATATACTAGTTATCTTAACCCTTAAGAAGGCTTTGAAGGAGTCCCATGCCATATGAATTGGAGCAGTACCTGTATTGAATCTAAAGAACTTTTCTGCCTCTGCAAGGATGCATTTTACCACTTCTTGGTCCAACAAAAGTGTACGATCCAGGTTCCATCTCATCACCCTGGGGTTGCCACCAGATTTAAGTTCTAATAGTATTGCATAGTTATCGGAGACGTGCACCAGCATATTCTTGACTAATTGTACCCAGTATTTTATGTTCTGATCTACTAGAAAGAAATCTATCCTTGAAGGATGGCCATACTTTTTATTGTGGAAAGCATATCCCAAATTAGTTCCAGCCATTTATCTCCATACACCATAGAGACCCAACTGGGCCATAATATTTTTTAAATAGGCCTGCATTTTGGGTGCAATTATAGATCTGCTCCCAGCTAACCTATCCAACTTGATGTCCGATATGGTGTTGAAATTCCCGGCCAATATATTGGGAAAAGGAGAATCTAAAAGGTTTAAAAAGATGTTTGTCAAAGGTTCAACCTCATCTATATTTGGCCCATAATACCCCACTAGTGTGTAATTTTGATCATCAATTTGCACGCCTATGATTATCCTTCCGCCTAGCTTATCGGTGATACTGTCTTTGATTGAGATATTTCCGGTACTCTTTATTAGGGCCGCCACTCGCTTAGCGGACGAGGGGGGGAGGGCGGTCCTCGCGCTCCTGGATCTATCGGCCGCGTTTGACACCATGAACCATACAGTTCTGGTGCAGTGGCTGAGGGACGTAGGGGTAGAGGGGACCGCCTTAGCCCTCCTGTCCTCCTTCTTGGAGGCAAGAGAGCAAAGGCTGTTCTGGGATGGCCTGAAGTCGTACAGTTTCCATCTTCCATGCGGTGTTCCACAGGGGTCCGCCCTTTCCCCGACAATGTTCAATATCTACGTCACCCCACTGGCCAATCTTATCAGGAGGCATGGCTTCGTCCTGGTCTCTTACGCTGATGACTCACAACTTGTCATCTCTGCTACCAATCAGCCTGAGACCATAGCAGCTAGGTTCCATGCCTGTCTCACTGAGATTATGACCTGGATGAGCCATAGATTCCTGAAAATAAACATAGACTAGACAGAGGTGATGGAATTCGGCCTGGGCCAGCCTTTGTGGAATAGGTCCTGGTGGCCAATCGAGGCCGGAGAATGCCCCAGTCCGGTGAACAAGGCCAGGAACTTAGGGATCATCTTTGACGATAAATTGAACTTTTGTGCCGAGGTAAACAGCCTCACTTCATCCTGCTTTTTTCTTACTGAAAACTCTGAGAACATTTTTTGCATACATCTCTCAAGAGCTGCAAAAGACAGTGATGGTAGCACTTTTTCTATCCAAGCTGGACTTTTGTAATGCCCTAACTTTGGGCATCGACAAATTCCAACTGAGAAAACTGCAGTCTCTACAAAATGCCGCAGCGAGGCTTCTCCTGGGCATACCCAGAGGACAGCCTACCTCTGCCAGAATTAAATCACTTCACTGGCTTCCGATCAAACAGCGTGTAGAATTCAAGTTCCTCAGCCTTGTGCACTAGGCAATATATGGTGGTGGTGCTAAGGACATTTAAAAACTGTTCCCACCATACATCCCCCCACGCGCCCTAATATCTGCCAGCCTGGGTCTCATTAAGATCGCAAAGACCCGACGGGCAAGATGGGGGGGCAGGGCAATATCTCAATGTGCGGCAAAGCTCTGGAACAAACTGCCACTATCTATGAAGCTCTAACCCAACTTGCAGATTTTCAGGAAGAGCCTGAAAACCTTGTTGTTTACATCTGTATAGGCCTCCACCAACCATAGTGCAATGTTCCTGTCCACACACCCCAGCACCAAGACACCACGGCAATCGTGCGCTATATAAGCACATAAACATAAACATAAACATTAGTGAAGATTTCTGGTCTGTGTTGACCATCTGCTTGATCTATTTTTGTGTCTTAAAAATGTCCTCACATTCTTGTTTACTCGAGTGAGTCTCTTGTAAAATGATAATTTGTGCCTGTACCTCCATTAAATAGTGCAATGTTTTATCTGTCCTTCCTTTGGAGCATAATGCATTTATGTTCCAACTGAGAATATGTGTTGGCGTTTTCCTAGATCTATCACCTTGATCCTGGTCCCAGTTCATTTCTCTTGCAAATTACATGAATAGCAACAGAAAAATACCTGTGATTATGAGTATATTCACTTAAAAAGTGTATATATGAATGCTCCCCACCCTGTGTGCTCCCCTAATCCCCAACCTCTCACCCCGCCCCCCCACCCAGGAGAACCCTCCCTGACTTCCACATGGACTATCTAAGTCCTTATGTTAGCATGGTCCTGGGGCATGTATGGGATGCTCTGAAGTGGGAAAGGAGTTTCCAAAGTTGTAGAAAACAAAGAATAGATAGAAATCTTAAAAATATGAAAAAGAGGTAGTTAGATCATCTGAGGTAGCCACTCTGTACTTTGCACTTCAAGTTGCCCTGGCGCTCTCAATCAGATCGTCAGCTTCCTTATGGGACTTTGAATTGTACATCTTGTTATGATGCATCACACTAAGGGGGATATTGACAAGGACTTATCTCTGATTTATCACCACCTTAATGCATCAAAAGTGGAGATAGATTTAACACCCCATTCACAAGCTGGTGCAAACTGCAGACAACGCCAGTATTCCCGCAATAACTGCCCCAAAATGTATCTCCATGGTGGACACCACCAACTAACCCTAATGAGATGCAGAGTAGGCGTTCCCGTGCAAAAACACACGGAAAAACCACACCACCACTTTCACAACCAACTGCCAGATCCGCGATGTGAGTCAAAACCACTCGATAAGCCGCGGTAGCAGCAGGTATTTAACACCTGCCTCCTGCAGGTGTAAAGCCGGATGACTACCTGCAGTAGGCAACTGAGCCCCGCACACAGCCACACCCGAAGAACAAACAATGCCATGGAGCTACTCATCATGCAGCTTGGAGCTCCAACAGGGCCACAACACCCACCGCCACCACCCTCAGGACTGCCACCACCCCCTGGACCACCACAGAGGCAGCACAGAGTAAGACAGCGGACCTACCGAAAATGCACCACTCACACAGACCTAACGCCTGAGGAAGTTATTGCCCACTACAGGCTCAAAAGGACAACCAACATCATGACCCACATCGGCCACAGGTTGATGGTCCCAACACAGAGGAGAACCAACATCCCTCCATAGACAAAGCTGCTGGCCGTGCTGCACCTGTTGGCCTCTGGTACCTTCCAACCAACAACTGCCAGATTCGGAGAGGTCTCACAGCCAGCCTTATCAAAGTTCATCACACCTGTCCTGGATGCCATCCTCAGCTTCGTTCGTACCCCAGTACCTTCACTTCCCCCACACTGTGCAGGAACAGCAGGAGACCAAGCAAGGCTTCTAAGCCATGGCTGGATTCCCGGCCGTGTTGGGGGCAATAGATTGCACACATGTCCCACTTGTGACCCCTGTGGATACTGCACACCACCACCACAACAGAAAGCACACACATTCAATCAGTGTGCAGGCAATAGTGGACCACCGGGGAATGTTCACCAATGTAGTCTCAAACTACCGCGGCAGTGTGCACTATCCCTACATCTTCCGACAGTCCATCATCAACCAGCACTTCCAGGATGGCACATATGGAACTGGACTGCTCGTTGGTAAGTGCCAAATCAACACACCACACACTTCAAAGCCACCATCACACAACACACAACTGTGGGAATGCACACGTGACCAAACCACATACAACATGTCAATCAACATGCCCACCTACCAGACACGACAACACTACTCCATGGTGATCCTGGGCTACCCCTGCACTCATTACAGCTATCTCATGGCACCCCAGCCACACAACAACTGAACGTGTGTAGATGCGGAATGCAGCCATGTGCGAAAGATGCAAGTGACCCGTGAGTGGGAATGTACACAACGAAAAGTGAGGCATGAATGTGCAGGACAGACATGGGTATGCAAACCACAGATATGTCCATGCAGACCACAACTGCTGGTGACTGGAGAGTAGTGAACAGTTGACGCAACCATGTCACCCCAGGCCGTGGGTCAGATAGCGGAAATGTCGCTCGCTGCTTCCCCCCTGTGTGCGTGAGCGTAGTGGGTTGGCCCTGAGTATGCCAGGGCAGCGCAGGGGTGTGGACAAAAACCCTGTGGCTCAGAGCGTGGTTCTCTCCCGGAAAGGCCAATGACACTGACAGGGCGGCGCCTCGCAGTCCACCATCATGAGTCCGACGCTGTGAACAGCAGGGCCTGCGACCATATGCAGCTGCTGCACCCCCGGACACTGATACCCAGACCAGGCCTGCCCACCCCAGCGCCCCAAGGTCGCACTGCTCACCTGCCGACATCGTTGTGTGTCAAAGAGGGCCCACCACATGCTGGGGCAAGCTCCAAGCCCCAGTCCCACGACCTCTGCACCCTCCGCAGACCATCGCTGGCACCCACGACGCTGGCCCACATCACTCCTTTCTCATTGACATACTCCAACGGCGTCCTCTTCGTACCAGTAGATCCCACATGTGGAAC
Organism: Triturus cristatus; assembly: GCF_964204655.1. Classification (NCBI taxonomy): domain Eukaryota; kingdom Metazoa; phylum Chordata; class Amphibia; order Caudata; family Salamandridae; genus Triturus; species Triturus cristatus. The sequence continues at coordinate 524,517,155 of NC_140583.1, forward strand.
TGTGTCCTGAGTCCTGAATGACAGCGACCCCGAGTCCGTGGCAGCGGACGCAGCACCAGACTTCCTTTGATCAGTGAGGCATAATTCCATATCGCAGGCCTGCAACGCGTGGTGCCACTAACCCTGTTCAACGCAAGCCTGGGACACGTGGTGCCACTAACCCTGTTTAACGTAAGACTGAGACACGTGGTGCCACTAACCCTGTTCAACGCAAACCTGCAACACATGGTGCCACTAACCCTGTGGACCGTGAGTGACCGGCAACCTCCGGCGGAACATCGTTGGTGTCTGAGCCTGTGGCCTGGGGGTTGTCATCAGCAACAGGCAGGTATGGACTCGGTGTCTGGCATGAGTCCGTGGCATTCATATCCGCCATGTTGCCGGACTCAGCTGGCATGTGCCCTCTGCAACATGCCCTGGGGGTAGACCTCCCATTATCCCCGTGACACCCTGCAGAAGGCACCTATGACACATACGAGATCCTGCTCTGCCCTCATGACCCTACCCCAGTCTCCCGCAGGTCAGCGTCCCGTGGCAGTGGGCCCATGTCGGCTGCTGTACATCCAGGGCCAATAAAGCTGTGCGACTCAAGTCATCCCCCCTTGCTGTTCTGACATTGCATTTCTGTGTGCCTGATGACTGTTGGAGTTGTTGGCAGCACCAGCTACTCCCTTAGGGCTGGCTTACACTCACCCCACACACAGCCAGCACAGGCGTCACTGGATTAGTGGGCCTGCCATCACATCCTGCCAAACCAAGTATTGACTCTTTTCTCCCTGCACTGTCACAGGTGATCAAGGATATGCACTCTGCCCTTGGATGATGACACCCCTCTGAGACCCGAACACACCTGCCCAGAGGCAGTACAATGTGGCCTACATACGCATCAGGGGCATCGTTGAACGCACATTTGGCGTGTTGAAGTCACATTTCAGGTACCTGGACGGCACAGGTGGAAAGCTCCTGTACAGCCCAGACATCGTGTGCAAGATGATCGTTGCATGTTGTGTGTTGCACAACATCTGTGCACGCACCAATGTCCCATGGATCCCAGTTCCGGAAGGACCAGAAGATGAGGGGACGATGGGGCAGGTGGCACACATCCCACTGCAGCTGCGGCAGGAATGGCCCGTAGGAACACTATCATCGACAATTACTTCTCATGAGCACGTGACAATGTGGCCGTCCCTGGCAATCATGGGACAGTACTAAATGTCCATAAGCACAGCATGTGTGAATAAAACATATTTGCAGGTTACAGGTTGTACTTGTACATTGTCATGTCACAGTTTCCTGCTGTGCCAGATGTGATTTGCCATTTTGTGCACATTTGCGGCACCAGTTGTGTCCTGTGTTCCGTTGTGGAGGTGTTGCTGTTTTTACCGGGATGTTGTCAATGTCGAGGTGCACTTATACTTATGTGCGTATTCTGCACAGTGGGTGATTCGCTCCTGCGGCTCTGATTTGTCTGCCACTGGTTCCTTTCATGCAGTGTGCCTGTCAGTTCTGTGCTTCCATGGTGCTGAGGTGTTGCAGACTTGGCTAACTTGTGCCCTTTGTCGAGTTGTCACCCTTGGGCATGGTTTGTCCACAGATGCGTTGTTGACGTCAGGGGTTGTTTGTGCAGGTGGTTGTGTCCGAGTGTGCCCTACTCCTTTTCGGTTATGGTCCGCACTCAGCCACCTCAGTGTTGTGCCGTGTACATTGTCATGGTGATTGGACTGCAGCCATGCTACTCGTCATGTGGTGTCTCTTGCATTGTCATTGTGGTTGACGTATATGCATGTTTGCTGTGTTTTGCAAGTGTGCATGTGTTGGTTGTGTGCTTGTTGATGTGTTGTGTGGGTGCCCCTTTGGGCACATGGTGTACGTGGGACTACTTGGTGTTTGTGTGTGTGCTGAAGTGTTCCCGTGGGATCAGGGACCTGATCCTGAGTCATTGTGGGTGTGCAGTGTGCTCTGCTTAATTGTGCATGCGTGCCATTGGGCCCATCTCCCCCGGTCCACCCACTCCATGGTCAGTGCGCACCCTGTTGATGTGGTGTCGGGTCAGGTTGGACAGTGTCCGGATCCCCAACTCCTGTCACCGTCTCCCGACTGGTGACTGTGGCCACCATATTCTCCATGTCATTCAGCTCCTGGTGTTCTGCTGGACCACCTCCTCCAGTGTGCGTTGCTGCTTTCGTGTTGGCAGCGAGTTTCGGCTTGGTTTTGCCATTTGCATCAGTCCAGGACCTCTTGTGCTCTTCCATTGTCCTCCTCTGCCATGCGACGGCATTCACATGGTCCAAGGGGGTATGCCATCTTTGCCTCTTTGTTGCCAATGACACGATGGAGGTGACGTGCAGTTGGTGGTGGTGTTCTGGCTCATCCGTGGCGATAATCGGGTTCTCCTGGTGACTGTACCCCGTCTTCCTCTCCCTGTTCTCATTAACCTTCCACGGGCCCTGTATTCCTGGGTGTTCCTCCATGGGGATTGTGGGGTTCATGTTGTCCTCTGCAGTCGGTCAGGGTGCATCCGTGGTACTACGCAGTTGATGTTGTTTTTTAGTGGCATTTTCCGTATGCTGTTCTGTTGTGTTTTCCCGCATTACGCATGGGTATTGCTGGACGCTCGCTGGTTGTCACTGTTTTCTTTTTGCGTTTAGGCCCATCACATGTTTTTTCGCATTGAGGTTTGTGTTTTTATCTCCATCAAGGTGGTTGTATCGCGGACATTGACCACGTTTTCGCCGGACTATCGCATGGGACTGCCGTGTTGTGAATTCCACGTTGACACGGGGTTAGTTTCCCGTGATAGGCTGCGATGTGTGAAGCTGCGTTAACATTTTTTGGAGATGTTTAGCACACGTTCTGGATATACCCCTAAGTGTAGTCGGAAATCGAAGTTGGGCAGTTCCTCCTAACTTCCTAAAATAATCTAGTCATTTTCCAAGCTCCCATTCCCTGTTCTCGGTTGCCCTGGACATGTCTTACCTTATTTAAAAGGTCAACCTGTTTGCTTTTGAAGACTTCAATTTCAGTGCCTTAGAAAGTATTTCCTTCATCAGGGCATATGTGAGAAAATGTACTAAAATCTTTCGAGGCTTAATCTTGTTGGTATTGGAGGGGGGCCTCCTTAAGAGATCACGATGTATCCGCTGAATATCTGCCGACATTTCCTGGATCATATTGTTGAGTTTTAGCCCTGCTTATATTAGCTCACCACGAAAGCCCATAAATCCTCTCCTTTGGCCCTTTGGTATATTAAGGATTCTCAGGTTATTATGTCTAGAGTTATTTTCAATTGTCTCTAGTTTTTCTAATATTTCCTGATTGCCAGATTTCAACATTGGAATCTCATCATTACTTAACTCTACCAAGTGTCTCAATTCCTCCATGTTTTCCTCGAGGGCTTGCGTCCTGGCTGCCAAGCTAATAAGATTTCTTTCTAGGCTCTCGCAGACACCTTGTATCCCCTTCTGGTTTGTCACAGAGGTAGCAAACCCATTTCTCATTTCTGTTTTCAAAGCCAAAATCATGGACTCTACAGAAGTAGACCTTATATTTGTTTCGTTTTCAGCCTCTTCTACTGACTGACTTTTATTGGAGCCCATCCTGACTAAATGCACAGCTTGCTCCTCTTGTATCTCAGCTGCAGCCAATACCACAGGAAGGCATTTTCCTTCCCCTGTTGCTGCCGTGTCATCCCCTAAACCTTCCAGGGGCCGATACCTATTTGAGCCTTGTTTTGACATCCCTAACCTGTGTTGCTATGGACTCAGTAGCGAGGGACTGTGCCTCTGCCCAAGGCTCAGAAACTCCTGCTGTAGCCTTAGGCAAGACCTTTAAGAAAGTTCTTAAAGAGGGGGTTATTTTTATTTTCTGATGAGTGTCCAAGTTCCCCTTTTAGCTTGGTTTTCAACGAAAGTGGAATCAGGCTCAGGGCCCTTCAAAGTATTTGTTCATGTATTGGCTTGTGTTGGAAACTCTTTGAGGGTTTTTTTAACTGTGCCTGCTATCGGGGGGAGGTTCATCTCTGGTCAATGCCAAGGGGGCCCTTACCAACCTCCTTGCAGACACTCCTCAGCATGTCTCTGTTCATCCTTGTCTGGGGGGTTTTGAACAATTTGCCCAGAGCTTTACTGCTGTTTGCCCCAGTCACACCCCCAGCTCCCTCAATTTCGCCCCCCTTCCTTACCCTATGTCAGCCTTCTTATTGGGCTCAATACTCTCTCTCACATAGGCTCCACTTCCTGCTTCGCTTGACTCCAGCCCTCTTGACGATCCTCTTTCCAACCCTCCTGGCAGCTGCGTCAATTCTGGGCTTCTTCTGTCACTGCCTTGTATCCCTCGAAGGGGAATCCTTGCCACAGAAATCCATCTCCACCTCAACTCCAGCGCTGCCCTCCACCACCAGCCCGCTGTGCTACCTTCACTCTCCAGTGCCGCTGTGGTCAAGTGTTTGCGATAGGGCAAATACCCTTTCAACCCAAGAAAAGGCCTCCCAAATGTGAGTATCCTTAAGCACTCCTCCCCTCCTTCACTGCATACGAGAAAACACATAGGGGCATATTATCATATATAATCATTTTGAACCCCAGGAGTCCAGCGCTCATATGACCGGCTGCTTAGCTGACCACCATGTTCTCCTCTGTTACACGGGATCCTGGGGCCTGGGCAAGGCACATGGTTACAGATAAGTAACCTACATCTTTCAAAACTGGGGCCAGAGTTTTGAAAATGTTGTTTCCTCATCTGAAACCAAGGGACATATTTACAATGATGTGACGAGTGCGGCGTTAGCCTTCCTGGCTTAACGCCGCACTCCGCCACTTCAGAATCGCAGGGCTGCACCATATTTACAACAATATGGTTCAACCACAATATGGTATAGCCCTGTGTTTCCCCCTGTGCTGCCGCTAAACTTAGCAGCCTAGCACCAATGCAGGCACCCTTGCAACATTGTGCAAGGGTGTCTGCGTTGAGGGGAAGATTGTTTATGTGCACATAAACAATCTTTAAATGACGTTTTGTAACTTTTATGTGTGCTGCTTAATGCAGCACACATAAAAGTTGCAAAATGTAATTTCGTTTTTTCGATTGTTTATGTGCAGGAAGGCACACGCTCTTGCACATAAACATTCAATGGCAATTTGCTTTTCTGTATGTGCTGCACAGCGCAGCATACATGGAAAAAGCAAAAACGAGGAGAAATAAAGCATTTCTCCCCATTTCGCCTGTTTCAGACCAGGTTTTCCCGAGTCTTATTTTGGTGCTGCCTCCTATTTACGCCACCATTGTAAATAGGGGGCTGCATCAAAATCAATAGGTGTTGTGGTGGAAAGCCCACCGCAACACTCATTGCCCTCCCCTTCACGCTAAGTACAGCGTGAAAGGGTGCCTTATTTACAAGGCAGCGTTAAGCCACATTAAGTGGCTTAACGCTGCCTTGTAAATAAGGCAAAGCCCCTATCGCCATCACAACGTCACTGAATGAGATGTTGTGGTGCCGTTAGGGGCTTGTAAATATGCCCCCAAGTGCCTTGTTTTGACTTAGAAAGGCTTTCTATGAGATCTCTAGGGGGCTCATCATTTTACCTGCTTGTATTCTTGGGGAAAGTTTTGTCCCATGAGCAATACTAAAAAAACTTCTGTGATAGGGTACATGTTTGCATCTTGCCTTTGTTTGGGATATCCCCTTTTCTAGTTGCCTTGTGACTCACTTATGAGAAATATTTTAACTAAATACTTTTTAGCCTAAACAAAAGATCTTTTTTTGCTACTATATATAGCCTGTGAATATCATATTGATTAGTACACTTCACCACTATTTTTGTGTTCTTTTTTTTAATCGCATTTATACATTTTGGGACTCACCCAAGAAAATCGAATTTGAGTGTTACCTTGATTTACTTTGTGTTGCATGCCCTTAGTTACAGTCTTGACACTCCTTTTGTTCCTGTGCAAACCCTGGAGATCGACCTTGGTATGCTTATGGATGGACTATCACCATGAACAACAAAGGCCTTGTATGTAACTCACTGACATAAAATCTAATGTATCCTCATGGCCTAAGTGCGATCATGAGCAAACATGGTTTGTTCAGCTAACAGCGCTCAACACAATTGGACTCATAGTTTTACTTTTCTTGCTATGAGGCTGGGCCTGACAAGATGAGTATACTTAGAAAGAGAGGGAGAGAGAGAGAAAGCGAGAGAGAGAGAGAGAGAGAGAGAGAGAGAGAGAGAGAGTATTTGTTTATGTGTTCATGTATCCTCCTTTCATCATGCTGAGGTTAATAATATTAATTTAACTCAGAATGAGCATGGTAGTACCAGAGGATTACCTTTTTTTGGACTTGAAATGGTTACATCTCACAACATGGAAGGTAAATGATGTCTAAATGGTCAGGATTGCTAGTTGGTGTCACATAAACCTTATACATACAGGATTCTGGATACTGTAACTGTAAGTTTTCTTTAGTTTCTTCAACAGTAGCGCTGGTCTATAAGTCACACTCTGGATGTTGCTGTGCAGGTCGCTACCAGAAACTGTGCTCTCCATGCCACTAGAATCAAGCTATCTTGGCTGAAGAGGGGTGAAACCCCTAAACCGGTCCTAGGATGCTTGTTTCCAGTCCAGAGAGGACCTGGCTTGGCAGTTCGGGTTGGACTGTTCCCATGAGGCACAGGGTCAAGACTGATGTGCATATGGCTGGGTTCAAACTGGAACGGCATGGTGAGCAAAAAAAGGATGGATCTCTGTACTGGGGTGAATGTATGACATTGTTCTGCATTCTGTCCATCAACTGTTGTTTTTGCAAAACCAGAAACAACATAGCACATACATTTCAACAATTAAAAAGTTCTGAAGGCTGTTGCCCAGACGGGTAATAGGCCATTGCTACTGTTGAGTGAAACCATGTTGCTTGAAATGTATATTTCTTGATGAGTCTTACGTTTTTCTGATGAGTTGCTGTCTCAAAACCAACTGACCACTTTGAGGTTTTGCTTATGCCTTGAGTGTATCTTGGGTTTCTGACCCCTCACGGTTAGGTTAAGGCACACAGGACAGTTTAACAAGCATATATCTCGAAATAAAGCTATTGTGCTTATGGTCACTGGAACCCGGCAGTTAGGGCTGGTTCACAGTTTGGTAACTTGGAATCTACCTGTTGTACTGAAGTTTTTCTTTTGTTGGAGAGTCACTCGCATGACATAGAAACTGTATTGCAATGGCAATTAGAGTGGTTTTTGGAATTTAGAGAAAGTCTAATGGTTGTTGCACCTTGATGCTAACGAGCAGAGGTCAACTATAGGAGTCAACTAGCTTGTATCAACACTCTCCCATCACAGGCTCCCTGCCTGGTGAAAAGGGAGGTTGTTGGCTTGGTAATAAGGAATGTGGGTTCCAGGACAAATGTAGTCAGTCATATCAAAAACAGTGGTTTGTAGCATCAGCCACTTATAGTGGCAATGTCTCACGGGGTAAAGACTGTTCTATGCACCGGTCGGGATACTACCGCTCTCATGCACTCATCAACCCAATCTTACACGCACAGAGCAGGGTGGCCTTCTTGTGAGGTAACTGCATGGATTTTTTCACCAAACCAGCTTGAAGATAATTTTTTTAAAAGCCTGTAACCCCAAATATGAAAGGCTTCTATAAACCAGATATCTTACCAAAAGCCAACAACGCTGCTCAGGGCTTTTGTCATTTGCACTGACCCGAACGTCAAGAATGTGAAACTCAGCAAGACCAACTGAACCTTCTATCGCAATAAAATTATTATAACTAAGTTTGCTTCTTTACAGAGCTCTGAGCAGTCAGAATGTGCAAGGAAGCACTATATAAAAAGAAGTGATTAAGATTAGAGCCAGGCCAGTGGGCTTACTCCTGTGTGGACAAGACCTGAAGCACTCTGCTGTACGCCTCCCCGTCTGCAGCCAATCACAGCGTAGACCTCTGTTTGCAAGTATTACAACTGGCACCCTTGACACCCACCGAGAAAGCAGTCCAACGGAGATTTACAGGTTAAAAAACGAGCCGCCGTTTGATGGAGCAACTGTATCTGCCAGCTGCAGATGTTTCATGCTTTAGTCTGGAAACGAAACAGCCGTCTTAAGAAATAAAAGTAACAATTGCCTTTTGGTGTCGGCTACATGTAAATAATTAATTATAAAATAGATACATGCATATTTTGCTAAGTGGGTAACTTTGAATGCAGCTGCTGTGTAGACATTGCTGCGGAACGAAATATTTGCGCGGGCGTGTGTATGGGGGACTACGGGAGTTGGAAAGCGAACAGGAGAGGAAGTGTTAAACACAATCGCAATCTTCTGCCTATTGATTTGACCATTAAATATCGTCTCTCTGTGACCCAGCAGCGTCTGGACCCTGGTGCCAGGGGCAGACCTTTAATCCCCCAGTGCTAATAGATCAGCGCCTAATCCACTAAAGCATGAACACGTGCTGTTCTGTTTAATCGCCCCTATTATCTGTAAATGGTTAAATGACCACACAAGTGACCTCTGGCGGCACAGGGGATGCGGCCAACATTTAACCCCGCTGACCTGCAATCGATTGAAAGTCAAGTGCTTGACACGGAGGATCCAGGCGCGAGGCACAATTGGAACGGATACTCCCTGTGGACTCCAACAAGAGCGAGAGAGCTTTTTGTCACTCTAGGGCAGAGAGGAAGCACATTATACCGGGAAACTGAGCGATAACAATCCCGCGGTTTGTATTTTATTAAGTGCTGCACTAACACGGCTGTGGCTTTGTAGCGTTCCTCCCACTCCCTGCACTGCACTTTTCTTTCTTCTCCTTACTCTTTTTTTTGTTGCTTTTTTAAGCAGAATAACCTGTGCTAATTTTCCTTCCCGGCTTCTAATGGAGTCTTTAAATAGAAACAAAAGCACTCTGTAATAAAGACCTTGATTTTGATTGATTAATCATCGAAAAACTTGGATAGGCCTCACACTTACTGTTAACATCATATTGAAATGTTTTATGCAGATGTGTGAAGAGAGGGTCTGCAACGGGCCAAGAGTCCAATGAAAGACGCCTATCTGTCTAAATGTCTGTCCATCCGCCTCTCTCTCTCTCCCAATTCAGGGGCGGCTCCTACAGGTGGGCGGAGGAGCGTCGCCCCACTGCTTTCTCGCAGTGCAAGAAGCAGAAACATGAAATGGTATCATAAATACCATTTTATGTTTCTGCTTCTCGCATTGTGAGAAAGCAGAAGGGTTTGATTGGGGCGGGCTGGTGGGCGGTCCTGCTCGAGGGCAGGGGAGGAGTGGCTTGCCCACTCTGAGGGCGTTAACTAATTGGGCAGCCCCAGGGCCAACCGAACCAGTCATTCGCACTCTGCATTTTCTCCATGTAGGCTGTATGCACCCGACATGGAGAAAATGGCCTCCCCATTGACGCCCGTGTACTCAGAGTCCCAGCCAACCACAACGCTGCCATTGCAGCGTTGTGATTGGCTTGGGGGAGGGGAGGGAGGCTGCCTGGGCTGCTTTCTGCGGGGAGCAGAGACTAAGCGGGACCGGGCCGGTAAAGGTAAGTTAACTTCTTTTCTTTTTTTAAATTAAACCCCGACCCTCCCCCCGCGCATCCCCCTGCCTCCCCACCCGCAAGTCATGCCAGCTGGGACTGCTCTCCTTCCCTCCCCATGATGGTAGAAAACAGGGGGGCGTATTATCAAGCACAGCGTTAAAATTATCGCCGCTTTAGCGGCAGAAAACAGCCGCTAAAGCTGGGCATGATAATATGCCACAGTGAATTCCCATAGAAGCCCATATTGACACCAGAACATGGACTTCTATGGGAATTCTCAAGGGCATATAATCATGCCCATTATCGCCACTTTATCGGCTGTTTTCTGCCGCTAAAGCGGCAATAATTTTAACGCCGTTTCTTGATAATATGCCCCAGAGTTAGAAAAAAACCCCGACAAATCTGTTTCTGCCATGTTGTAACAATACAACCATTAAACGCAAGCTTGCTAGAACTTTTGGATGAAAGAAAACAAAGCACATTGTCCACGATATCCAGTTAGTCGGGGATACCACGTGGCCGGAAGTAATGTTTTAGGCTGGTATCCCAACACCTAAGTCTGGTTATTGTGATTTAATCTACGCAGAATGGAGGACAACCATGTGTATTTGTTTTTTTGTGGGTGAAAGTCTGCCCAAAATGCTCCATTCGCTGTGCATTAACCCTCCTTTTAATGGTCTGACTTGACAGAGCAGCTGTTGTCAGACAATTAGGTGAGCATCACTAGAGAGGGACTTTTGCTTCGCCACAAGTTGGGAGTGATGGAGCAGGTAGAACAAAATTTTGTATACCTCTTCTATTTTGCATGAAAATAAATACTAACTATATAACCTGCTGATTATAATTTTACTAACGGAGTGCAGTGTGAAACTAAACCAGCCATTTGCATACACCAATTAAACGTGGGAAATTGCTATTTGCATGGCAGAATAACTCTAATAACTAAAATATGTACGCATATTAATAGTAGTACATGTGATAATTAGATATCGCATGATTTATGTTGCTTATGTGATGTTTGCGTTCTTGTTTGGATCCTAAAGGTGAGTATTATCGCTTTAAATGTTGCTATATGCTAGGAAAATACTAATACATTAAGGGATTAGTGAGGATTTAACATTAGAATCATCATTTATTTGTATTAATTATTCTTTTGTGTTTGTTTAGCTTCAGTTGACATTTGGGCCTACCTAAAAATGTCTGAAATCGAGTTCAGAAGTGGCCACCGTCTAGTGAGCGCGATGCCTACCGCGCAGACTTGGATGGCTCCGTGAATTTCCTGACGACATTAGCTCACCATGTTCCCGGTCAAGGATAGGATCTTGGTGGACTGCCAAACTTCAGTCAGTAAAAACTGGTCTAAATGAACAATTGGGACATACAAGCAAACCTTAAACATTGTTGTATAAGGGCAACGTGAGCTACGGAAGTGAACCAGCAAAATCCATGAGAACCTCATAGAATAAAATCGGGCGTTTTTCGATCAGCCAATCACAGACTTTCGTCGCCTAAAAAATGTTTCATGTTATCCCGAAATTTATTATAAAAAGAGTAGTAGAATAGGGAGGGGTTACGCATTCGGCGGTTTCGATGACTGCACACCCTCTTTGACACCACAGGCGATGACAGATGCTTGCACGATTTCTGGTCCTTTGGAGATCTTTGGGACTGTAACATGCTGAGCAAAGAACTTTCGGACTTTGAGCTTTGGCCTGCTTTATTTGGACAATTTAACGGCTAATTCGGTTATGCAGAGCCAAATGAATTAGAGAAAATCCAGATAGCAAGAATAGGTAAATATAATGTTCTGTGATTTGTATTGATTAAATCTGAAATTCTAAACTTTTGATGAGACAAATGCTAATTTAGATAATCAAATATTTGATTAACAGAAATTACGAGTTTGTGGTTTTTTAATGAAAAGGGTAAAGGATTCTGAGTCTTAAAATGTGTTTTAGCTGGTTCTAAATCACCATCAACCAATCCAACTAATTGGTCCGTCGACCAAGTGGGTGGAGTGCCTTGATGTTTGGGATTAGGAATCACAAGTGGTGAATGCTAATGTATATTTGTAAGATACCTTTTTCTTCCCTATAGGTTATAAGGTACCCCCCCACATGTCCAGCACTCGAATTATTCATCCCTCCTGTGTGCAGACTCGTGAGTGGAGACGTGTGAGTGTTGGTGTTATGGGCCCCACCAAAGACTGCGTGTGGAAATGAGCTAGTGTGACGTCGGGTCTGTGACGCAGGAAGGATAGTTGTGTATATAGATAATCCCCTTTTTCTTCGGTCTCGCGCTGGATCAGGAGCAAAGAGTACATGTTTTGATTGGGCAGACGTTATGTGCTTCCAAAAAACACATTCATACCCTCCACGCATCTGTGAACATTTTGTCTACTTATCCATCTTGCTGAACTTGAACTTTAAGGGGCACACAGATGAGCGAGTAAGCGAGCGAGAGGAGGAGGAGGTGGAGGATGCTGTGTTGTGCTACCGTGCTACCTTCGCCTTGCCTTGCCCTCAGCTCGCAAAGAGCCCTCCAAAAGCTTCTTTGAGCTCAGTTGAGGCGCAGAATCGCCCATGACCCCCCGCGGCCCTTGCGGCCCCCTGCAGCTCCCTGTGGCCCACGCGGACCCCCGCCTTGCTCTACTGGGTCTGCTGGGACACCCATCTTCGAGCCTGCTGAGCCCTGCTGAGCCTGCACAGTGCTCCATATCGGCCAGCAGCAGCTTGAGGAACGGGGGGGCTTAAAGAAAGAACCACAAAAGGACTGTTGTCTGGCAGCGGTGAAACAGCAGTAAGCTACACACAGAGAACAGCGTGCTGTAGACAGGATTTGTACCGGGGGGTGCCGGTAACAAGAAATGGCAAGACCGGACAGATGAAACCAGCTCTGAGCGGAATGGAGCCGGTCTCTCGGTGAGCGAGTGTGCAATTAAGCAGAGGTGCTTGCCTGCCCAAAAACCTTCGGAGACCGTGAGAGACCTCGCCCGCTTTCTGCAGTTTTGTACAGCACAGAGGGTTGAGGAGGACGTTTTTGGAAATATTTCCCCAGGACCAGAGATAAGACATAGAGGTCAGGCTCGTCCCACAACCCCGTCCCTCCTCTTACAGAGGCGGCAGCAGCAGGCAGCAGCAGGACTGCAGGACTAGAGTCGCAAGCCTGAGGCACGGCGCAGGATCTTGGATCATCAACGCTACCCATTCACAGAGGCGGGGAGAGGGGGGAGAGAGGGGAGCGGAAGTGAGAGCTGGGCTACCTAGTCAGCTTGGTCGTGGCCCCTGTTCAGCTCCCGCGTGATCCCTGCTTGTCTCCCCACTTGTTTCCCTTCTGGCGATTGCAAGGAACTGACCATCCTCCAGCAATCCACCGTAATTACCCAACGGTCTGAACTCTGTTATACGCTGCCAAAAAACTGCTGAGTGGATTCTCGGGTCAAGGGTGGACTTGGAGTGGTGAAACAGTGAGGCAGCGAGGGAAAATGCTGGTGGGTGGTGAGTGTAGATCATTGATATACTGAGGACAAGCGATCCATAAGCACTGTCACCGGAAATTTATACTCTTCTTTCCTGATCAAGTGATCAAGTGTTTAACTGTTTAACTGTGTGGTGACAGTAATCATCTAGGCAAACTCGAAACCCAGAGCATGACGACTTCTAGGATATTGCGCTCAGGGCGCGTGCTTTCCTCCTCACCAAGTCACAAATTGAAAAGATCATTTAGAGGCACTAGACAACTACAGCATCTTTGCTATAAATCCCACCGTGTTATAACTGTTTTTTTCTGTAAATTGCCCCGGATACACACTGAGGTGGCAGCTGTAGTCCAAGAACGCTAGACTTTTAACTTTTATTCTGTAAAGCCTTCAACTTCCTCAACCTCTTCTTAATTGCCTCTTGCAGACTCGCTGGAACTCCAAGGGAGCAACGCAGGGCGTCAGGTGTAGTCTGGCGGAGGGTCCTGGCTTCTGGATCAGATTACCGAAAGAGTGGAGGAGGGCTCCAGTGAGCAACCGTTTGACGTACCCCTCAGTGCTCCTCTGGGCTCTGACCTTCTTGCTAGCGAGCAGAACCAGCCAATTACCAGCCAGCAGAGTCAGTCAGTCATCTTATCTAACAGGACAAAGCAGTCAAGGAATGACAGCATGATCGAGATTAAACCGGCTGTTTCTTTAGCCCAAGCAGTCCACCATAAGGGATCAGGCGGGGACGACGAAATGGACGCTCGCCTTGGTACCCCCATGGTGGAGAAGGCAGATTTATGTGGAGTCACTGCAAGGGGAAGATTTTACACTCCCGGACTTTGACATTGAAGCTCAAAAAAGGGTCTGGGGTGACCACTTTGACTGTAGCCATAAGGACAATCAATTAATGAATGGTTACAGGGGAGAAAATATTCCAATCATAAGTTCCTCTCCTAGGCGTCTCACTTTGCCTCTCTTATATTGTAGTACAAGTCACCTGACTGGTACCTCTATGGAGTCTGCACATGATGTATTCTTGCCTGATTCGCAACAGAAATGGGAAAATGAGAGAGAGGGTGCGCCCTCAGAATACCATGTTTGTATTGAAAAAAAATTTAAATCCATATTGTCCTTATTAGAAAAGTTTGTACTGAGTTCTGACCACATACTGGAAATGATTTCCGTAATGGTATTTGAAGTGCATAAGATAAATAAGTTGGTCATTACTAAACTTAACCCCTCGATTCCCCCCCAGGTGGGAGAATGGCCGAGCGATAGGCCTGCCCGACACCCCCCATCCGTTGAGGCAAGAGACATCTCTGTACAGGCAGGGACCCTGCTTTTCCTGGTGCCCCCCATGGCTCCTTTTTGTAACCTCGAAAAGGAAGAGTTATGTTTAAATATATTATTCGAAGAGGTCGAACTGAGTCCCCCTTTGGAGAAGTCCAATTTGAAAATCTTCCCTCTGTTTATGATGAGTAGAAGGGGGGGCGCTGGAGAAATCAGGAAAATCAGGGGCCATGCCAAGCAAACTAAGCAGGTGGGGAGGGTGGTGGGTGAGGGGTAGGTGCAAATCTCTCCAACTACTCCCTGGGTGTACTCCCCTACTTTGCAAGGGAAGAGGGGACAGAAAGTAGGTAAGAGGGATAGTCTAGTAATAAAAAATAAGGGGGAAAATATGAAGAAAAAACATAAAAAATTAGACACATTCCTAAACGGAAAGCGTAAAAATGGCATTTTCCTCGAATTTTGGAAAGCCAGAGCGATATCCATTTAATAACGGAGAAGGGAGTCCCTGAAACATCACTGGCAAATGGCAACTCAAGAGCACCCACGGCATTAACTGGGAGTATTGTTGTGTTTCGGTTTAGATGTTCGTACATAGGTTTTCCTAAATCATGTCCGTCCTTATTTAGGCACAATTCACATTGCCCTTATTTAGGCCTAGAATCCCAGTCCTTATTTAGGCATTAGCCATGCTATCCAAATGCAGGCATGGTCACCTACATCGATCCATCCCTACATCACAACGAGTTCTTAGAAACCAGACCCTTAAACCATTGGGACTTTACCTATCTAGGAATATTGATTTCTCCAAGAACTCATCTATTATGCATGAACTACTATTCCTTAGCGGTTCATTCATGAGGTCTTCGTCTGCCCGACTTTACGTCAATGCTAACATTCCTAAGCACCTCCCAGGTATAAATTTACCTTCCCTTACCATGACTCCCTTCGCGGGGTGTTAGAGTTTGAGACCCGGAAAGAGATTCCCACCTCTCTCATTCTAAGGTATGGAGCTGACTAGAATCTAGAGGGACTCTTGGCATATGCAAAACTATAGCTGACCATACTATAGAATACGGCACCTACTTCATACCTTGTATTACACTTAGGTTAGGTACACTGGGGTAGAACTATTTAGAAGCATCAAATGAGTATTCACTTTTTAGCCTATGTTATTTCCGTATGTGTATATGAATATATGTCATAGCTAGAAGACAATGCTGTTGCAGTATTATTTCTTTTTACTGCTTACGCTGTATGTATTATATCTCGCATACTGTCTTGTGATTGTAACAGCTCATATCTCTTACATGAGAAACAAGACTATTCAATAAATCCTTTTATTGAAGCGCCCATCTATCTATTTCTGTGTAACTCTGAAGAGACTAAGCATGCACGATTGACTGAGTGAAATTGTTATCTGTTGTTTCCACGATTCTAAGACATGTTCCGATTCAAAGGGAAACAAAGTTGTCATGTTAATGTGGTTGCCAGTAACTACTCCTTTCTTGTTTATTCAAGGAGTTTCTAGTGGCCTCTGAGTTAGCTGGCACACAAAGTAATTAAGTTTAATGTACTCGATAGAGGCATACTGACCTCAGTCCTATGCTACAACTATAGTGTATATTGTTCCAATGCGCAGAGCCTATAAGGGAAGTAGGAACTACACTACATGGCGCCCAACGTGTTTGGTAAGGCATTAACTTAACGCTAGATACTGAAGTAACGTTTCTCAGAGACCCCTACTCATAATACTCCATAAGACATCTGGAGTGGGTAGGGTTAAACCGCCATAGCTGAGTAGGATGAAAATCTTTTGTATTAGCTGTTTGGTTTGTTCAATGTTGAAGGATACAGTGTTCCAAAATATAGTGCACCTTATCTTTTTTCCATTGAAACTTGTTCTACATTTTAAAAAAACAATGTCCTAAAACAGGAATAATAATACTGTGACCGGTGAGGCTACGACTGACCAAGTTGTAACAGCTTTTAATCTTACAGGTTTAAATGAGACCGATGAAGGTGTTATAAACATCCATCCAAATTTAAGGAGAGCCATCACTCTAAAACTTATAAAACATGGCCTAACACCAAGAGGTGGTAGAGGAGTTTTCGTTATAGAAGCACATGAATCTTTTCGGACAGAGGTATTCTATTCATGAATAGTATTCCCAGAATCAAATCCAGTAACAAAAGTGTTTCACTTCTATAAAGAAGATGAACCACCTGAGGAATACATTCCCTTCGAGGATGTTGAAATTCCACTCACATACCAGGAACATAATTTCTGGTTTAAAGACGCCCTTAAACATTACAATCACATTACCAGGCTCGGTCCACTAGGTAGCCCAGGAGCAACATGGCCGATTTTAGCCGGCTACACACCTCATCCTGACATCGAAGAGATGTCAGACGATGAATTACTCACTCAGTTTAAAGAGTTAATACAAATTTACAGACAGTTAGTCCAATATGTCATGCAGACTTTCACAGTCCAACCACCATTAACCATTCCAAATCAAACCCCTCACCAGGGGAATACACTAAAAATTACTCCACTGACTTTACACGCAGTCATGGGTAAAATGCCCACAAAACGTTACTCAAATTGAAGCAGTATTTCCTAATACTAGCCCTTATGAGAAACACGGAATACTGACAATCTGTTTACCAATGGGGATCACACCACATCTGGAAGACTGCATCACTTGGGGCACAGTCTTTGCTGCCATCTATACTAAAACACATGGCGTTCTGTCTATTGCGGTAATACCCAATATCCTGAAACAAATTCAAAATGAATACGGGGCAGAGCCTGCTCTGAATTTAGGTATGAAATTACTGTAAAACTTTAACCAGGTCTCAACAAGAATATTAGCATCAGTGGCGATCCGCCAACCCTTAAGGGAATTTGATGTAACAGAACATCAACAAGAACTACCCAGTATCATAGAAAAATCCTATGAAGAATTAGGCAGAGATAGTTTGGGTGGGAAACCAGTTACACCACAACTGTCTGAAGGTCCTGAGAAGGACTCTATTAAACACAATCCTACATCTTCTAAAAAGAATTGGGAAAATAACAAACAACATTCAAAAGAGAAACGTTCTCAATCCCGAGGTAGGTCTCCTCAAAATGAGCCCTCTGAAAGGAGGTATAACCTCAGGAATAGGGTTAATTTGAGAAAACCTGACAGGTATCAAGATACTGGTACACGTTCCTCGCGTACCTTTCAGATATCGTCACAGACATCCGAAAGAAGAGGACGGTCAGGTCATAAAGAAGAACAGGTAAAGTCCAAAGACGAACAACACGTTCAGAAAAACAAATCAAAACCTCAATTCACTAAGATGAAGGTAGGAGGTCTGAAGATCAGACATGCCGAGAATTCTGAAAACACAACTCAAGAACCGAGAATGGGCTCAGACAATGCTGGACAGTGCAGCAGAAGTAACAATAGCTCGCCAGAACCTGAAGGAACTGCTGGAGATAGTGGACTGAATGAGTACATCACAGTTGAGACTGTAGACACCAGGGTTAGTACTCCACAAAGGTTATATGAAATAACACTCTGGATGGAAGGAGACATACTAAGAAGAGTGAGAGCACTCTTTTGGGAGAAACTTTCAAGGGGTTATGATATACTTCTAGCAGAACAGGACTGGCCACCAGAATTTGTCAGGGAGTGCCCACATGGCGAAGATATCATTATGCCAGCCTTCTCCAACCATGTTCCAATGCACCTAAAATATACATATGCCAGGAAATGGGCAGTTGCCCAGGCCCCAGCATTGTACAAACATCATGTAGGATGGGATGAGGACTCACCTCACCACAAGATACAGTTAAAAAATCAACCTACTGCACAATGGCAGTACCTAATTAAGCAAGAAGCTAAAAAAACAGGTCAGGGAGATCTTAGATCAGCTTGAATACCAAGGGATGATTGAAACATGCACCTCATCAATGAACAATCCTTTGTTTTCTGTCTCCAAACCAGACACTACATATCGTCTAGTTTTGGATTACAGACACCTGAACACTTGTTCTAAGACATTTGCAGTGCAAAATGCACACAGTACTGCATTAATGAATAACATTGTGCGTAAAAAATATAAAACCACATTAGACATTTCAAATGGGTTCTTTTGTTAAAACATAGCACCTGAAGTAGGTACTTGACAGCTTTCTCAATAATGGGGGCCCAGCGTCACTTTTGTCGACTCCCTCAAGGGTTCAAGAACAGCCCGGGGTTATTCTCAGCAAGAGTAACAGAGTTACTACAAATTTATGATGAAGAGGCATTGTCATATGTCGATGATATCTATCTGGCCGACGATGACCTGGATAGGCATTTGAACAGGGTAAATACCATTATACTGGGCTTCGCCTCTGAGGGCTACAAATTCAATTAAAAAAAATCCAGAATTGCCCTTCTCAATGTCCTTTTCCTAGGATATGAGCTTTCAAGTGAAGGCAAAAGCCTGGCAGCTAACTGTGTGCGCTGCTCCAACCTCCAAAAACGCTGAAAAACTTACAGTCGATTTTGGGTTTCCTGAATTTTGGAAGAACTTACATTCTAAATTACACAGAAAGGGTTAAACCTCTCTACGAATTAATCAAACCTGATTTCAAAATCAAAAATTGGACACAGGAACACACAGATATCCTGCGTTCACTTCAAGCTGATATGTTAGCAACAAATCACTTACAAACACGCGTAAATACACGCAATTTAATAATAATATTAATAATAATACAGAAATTTGTAAAGCGCGAACAGCTACCTCTGGAGAGGTGTCCCGGCGCTAGCGAGTCCTACAGCCAAAAGCGAGTAGCCAGGGAGAAAAGGATTATTGCATAAAGAGCCAAGTTTTTAGGAGCTTCCTAAAGCTAGCTTCTGTAGTGGCAGATTGGATGGCAGGGGGCAAGGTATTCCATAATTTAGCCGTGCCGGCAGAGAAGGACCTGCCACCAAGTCTAGCTTTCCTCACACGCGGAGTAGTTAGCTTGAGCAAGGAATTTGAGCGCAGCTCTCGTCTTTGGTGGTAGCGAGGAAGTCGAAGTTTTAGATAATTGGGACACGTGCCTTTTAGTGCTCTGAAAGCCAAGGTAAGCACCTTGAACTTAATTCTGCTTGCCACTGGCAGCCAGTGCAGCTCATGCAGATGCGGAGAGATGTGCTGCCTGAAAGGGACACGTTTTATCAATCTCGCAGCCGCATTCTGCACGATCTGTAAGCGTTGCACCGCATATTTGGACAGACCAAGAAAAAGGCCATTAGAATAGTCAAGTCGAGATGTGATTGTTGCGTGAACAACCGTTTTACGACACTCGACTGGTAGCAGGGGCAGAAATTTTCGCAAACTTCTGAGTTTATGCAGACAGCCAGCGGTAAGCTGTTGTATATGCGGCAAGAAAGACAAATTCTCATCCCATCTTACTCCTAGATTTTTTGCATGGGTTCCGGGAGATGGAGCCGGGCCCATTTCTGTTGGCCACCACAGGTCCGAAGAGGGGTGTTTGAGATTGCCAAAGAATAATACCTCTGTTTTGCTCGCATTCATTTTGAGTTTATTGATGTTCATCCATTTGGCCACGTCTCGAAGACAGCCCCTGATTTTACTAAAAGCTGCCTCAGACGTGTCTGTATAGGGGAAGACCAATTGAGTGTCATCCGCGTATGATATTGCCTTGACCCCCCATTTAGCAATCAAGGTAAAAAGCGGGGCCAGATAGACATTGAACAGCAAAGGGCTGAGTGCCGACCCTTGAGGGACACCACACCAGAGGCCTTTAGGTTCAGAAGAGAAGGGGCCTAGAGCCACTTTCTGGGACCGATCTGTAAGGTAGGAGTGTAGCCAGTCAAGAGCTTTGTCACCAAGGCCGATGTCCTTAAGTCGAATCAACAGTCTGCTGTGATCTACCGTGTCAAAAGCAGCAGATAGATCCAGGAGCACCAGCATAGCTGATGCCCCCGAATCCAAGGACCACCTGATTGACTCGGCAACCTCAATGAGGGCCGTCTCGGTGCTAAAGCCGGCCCTAAATCCGGACTGAGTTTCATGTAGGGCACCGCTTGCTTCTACAAAGCTGTTAAGCTGCCGTTGGATCAGTTTTTCGAGCATTTTGCCAGGGTCTGCTAGAAGGGAGATGGGTCGGAGATTGCTCAGATCATCCGGCGCGCCTTGGGGTTTTGTTTTTAGCGGGAGAAGAGTGGCCTGTTTCCAGCAATCCGGGAACATGCCTGTTGTAATAGACGTGTTCCATATGTGTAAGAGGGGAACTGTGATTGCGTCAGACATTAGTTTCCACAGTTTAGGTGGACATGGATCATCAGGTGCCCCAGATTTACATTTATTTATTTCTTTCAGTGCCTCGGAGAGGGTGATGGGCTGAAATTGGTTTAAGGAGAAAGCGGGTGGATCAGAAACTCCCAGCTCATCCATAGATGTTGGCTCGGGGTACGTGAAAGTATCATACACTTTTAATATTTTAGTGTCGAAGAAATCTGAGATGGTTTCACAGAGTCTTGCGGATGGGATAATATCCGTCTCGATGGCTCTGGGCTTGAAGAAAGATTTAACAATCTTAAAAACTTCCTTACTTGATTGTTCCGCCTGCTGGATGGAGGTCGCAAAGAAGATTTTTTAGGCTTTTTTTATGGATAAATGTAGGGCATGGAGGGCTTTTTTATAGCTGGTTTTGGCTAATTCACAGTAATTAGCTCGCCAAAGGCGCTCCAGCTTTTTGCATCTACTTTTTTCGGCCATCAGCTCAGGGGAGAACCATGGAGCAGAGGGAGATTCTCTGCGCGACGTAGCGATTCTGGCCGGAGCGATAGAGTCCACTACATTGCTAATCCAAGAATTTAGAGATGCAGCATCGGAGTTTACATCCGAGGTAAGGGGTAGGGGGATTGCTCGAAGTGCTGGGCATAGGGTGTCCGTTGTTAAATTATCCCATTTTCTCCGCACATAAGAGCGTTTCCCCGTGATCTGAGACTGGGAGGAGATTGAGAAGGACAGGGTAATTAAGTAGTGGTCCGTCCAAAGCAGAGGTATCGGAGAATTAGCTATTATGTTCGGTATGTTGGAAAAGAAAAGGTCCAGCATATGCCCCACCCGATGCGTGGGGCCTGCAATAGCTTGAGTTAGATTGGCCGATTGCAGGGTTGAGATGAGGTGAGTAGCCTGTGGACAGTCAGGATTATCGGCGTGAAGATTGAAATCACCGGCTACGATATAATGCGGGTGGGCTAGAGAGTTCAGGACTATAAAGTCCATAAGCTCACTCAAAGATGATGCCGGGCAGTCCGGGGGTCTGTAAATAATTAAGCCTGTAAGAGACAGTTGGGGGTAAGTTTGGAGGCAAAAGTGTAAGCCCTCTGTGCCTGGGAATGTAGTAGGAGTGGAGGACAACAATGTGTATTTCTCGTTGTAGATGAAAGCCACTCCACCACCTCTCCGGCCTTCCTTTCTATTAGAGAAGCTCAGTTTAAAGCCTGGCGGGATTGCTATCGAAATGGATGACATGTTGTCCTCATTGAGCCATGTCTCCGTAAGGCACAAGGCGTCCCAATTTGAGTCCGCTATTAGTAAGCATAAGTCATCAGCATGCTTAGGAAGGGATCTGCAGTTCAGTAGACCGATCCTGAGTTGGGTAGCGGAGGAGTTGCGAGATGGTTTGCTTGCTTTTTTGGGAGGTGATACTGTTTGGGGAGAGACGATGCCAAGAGACTTTTGGCAGCGTGGGCAGTGGGGCGGGAGATCCTGAGTCATCAGATTGAACTCAGGCGGCTGACAGGGAGTGGCGGCGTTCAGTGACCGTAACTCCGCACTGGACCAGACAATCCTTTGATTGTGTGAATGGACACAGGCAGCATGGCTGGCGCTGGACGCGATCTGGTCGCGGACGGGCGCAGACGGGCTTGCCTTAGGCGCGCCTTCGGCGCGCAAACGGCGCGCCCGCTGCGCCCGTCCGCTGCGCTTCCGGGGGAAGCACATGTTTTTATGTTGGGGGGGTGTGGCCTGAAGGGGGGTGGGCGTGGCCGCAGTCTTCCCCTCACCCAGCACAGGTGTGTCAGGATCCCTCGTGAGCGTTCAGTCGGCTCGTTGGGAAAGTGCACGTGGTAGCAGCAAGGTGTTTGTTAAAAGCACAAAGTTAATACACAACAAAGCTTAAAATGCAGTTTTTTAAAAAAAAACTCCCGGCTATTCGCCTCAGGAGCTTGCAGGACAGTGACCGTGCTTGTGAATCAGCGCGCTCTTTATAGCTACGGGAAAAGGGGGCGTGGCCTGAAGGGGGTGGGCGTGGCCGCAGTCTTCCCCTCACCCAGCGCAGGTGTGTCAGGATCCCTCGTGAGCGTTCAGTCGGCTCGTTGGGAAAGTGCACGTGGTAGCAGCAAGGTGTTTGTTAAAAGCACAAAGTTAATACACAACAAAGCTTAAAATGCAGTTTTTAAAAAAAAACTCCCGGCTATTCGCCTCAGGAGCTTGCAGGACAGTGACCGCGCTTGTGAATCAGCGCGCTCTTTATAGCTACGGGAAAAGGGGGCATGGCCTGAAGGGGGTGGGCGTGGCCGCATTCTTCCCCTCACCCAGCGCAGGTGTGTCAGGATCCCTCGTGAGCGTTCAGTCGGCTCGTTGGGAAAGTGCACGTGGTAGCAGCAAGGTGTTTGTTAAAAGCACAAAGTTAATACACAACAAAGCTTTAAAATGCAGTTTTTTAAAAAAACCTCCCGGCTATTCGCCTCAGGAGCTTGCAGGACAGTTTAGTGATTTAGTGATCCGAATAATTTCGGGTCAATAAGGATTCACCTACTTAACTTTTAATGAAGGTGAAAAGTACCAATTGCATACAAATCACATTTGTACACACAAGCGGAAATGCGCTTCACTTCGACAGCAGTTCAAACCGCAGTAGTAAAAGAAAGAGCTCTAGCTCAGGGGAAACGCATTATTGTCGTGACTCCGGTACCAGCCTTAGAGGCAGTTACAAAAGCGAGCATTCCAAATGCAAAAGCTTTACATCCAAGATGGATACAATGGGTTAATTCACTTGCTGCAACGGACGTTGAATATGTTTCTGATCCTTATTTAGAAACACAAGCATTCCTGCAATATGAACATGAATGTCCTCTGCCTATTGAGATTCTCCCTCTTGATCAGTACGAATTTATAATTTATACTGACGGATCAGCACAACCCGCTACAAGAAGTATGCAAGGTTACGGTGCAGCGTGCGCACTCGTTAAATGTCGCATGCGCGATGGTAAATGTCGGCCAATGGTCACTAAAACACAATCTCTAGGAGATTGTACAGCTCAGCGAGCTGAACTACAAGCATTCAAATTGGCACTTGAAAATACGGATCGCGAATTCCCCGCACTTATAGTGTGCAATTCTTTTTCCTGTGTTCAATCATATAATGAATATTTACAGAATTGGCTTCAAAATTGTTTCAAAGATGCAAAAGGTGGCACAATCAAGCATAAAACGCTTTGGGAACAAGTAGTTCAGTTGCAAGACGGACTACAAAACACTCATGTGATACACACTCTGAGTCATTAACTTGATGGCGTTCACGTTGCAGGGAATTCATTGGCTGACGAAGCCGCAAAGGGGGCTGTGCAAACGGCTTCCGTAGCTGCGATCACTTGTTCAAAAACGAGAATAGACAGTGAGATATTATTGGCTGTCAATGCTTCAAGCAAAGGCAGTGGTGCAGCGTTACCTAAAAAATTTCCACTCAAATACTTGTATATAATTGATGCGAACAACGTTCCGTTTGCTCGAATCCCTGGAGTGGGGGATAGGGAAATTCCAAACGTGGAACGTAGATTAGGACTAATCCTAGCAGCACATGAAGGCATAGCCTCTGACCATGCAGGTGTTTCTGCCACAGTATTGTTATTAAAACAGAGATATTGGTGGCCCGGCATTAGGAAACAGACCAAAAACTATGTTTTGGAATGTGAAATATACCAACAGATGAATGGCTCTACAGTGAATCGTCCTGCGCAGACACCCCTGTTAATTTCAGATAAACCTTTAGCTGCTTGTGTTTACCTGGATCACTGTGGTCCCTTGCAAAGGGATGGTAACTATAAATATATAATGGTCGCAGTGAATTTGTGTTCAAGGTTCCTATGGGTGTGGCCTCTGCACTCGGCTGATGCTCGAACTGTTATAAAAGATTTGCAAGTCTTTATCGGCACATACGCAATTGGCACACCACATTCTGACCAGGGCCCTGCGTTTAGCTCTCGAGCTTACAAAGAAGCCATGGCCAGTTTGGGAGTTGCACTGCGGTACTCCTTCCGTTTCATCCAGAGGGAAATTCTGCTGTGGAAAGGAAAAACTGTCTATAACTAAGCCTGGGCGTTGAACTACGCTCTGTTCGCGGAGCTTGCGAAGTTTAGGCAACTTCGCGATTCGCATAGAGCGCGAAGTTGCAGATTGCTACGCAATCTAGCGCGTAGCGTAGTAGTTTTGCTTCCTAGCGCGCTCAATAGTCATTCTCACGTGCGCGGTAACGTCTTACCGTGATTCTGTGATCGCCAACTTGCTTTTCTGTCCGTTCGCGAGCGCTACGAGATTTGTACTATGGCTGCCCAATCCCGTGAGAGTGTGCGAACGCGAACACGTCATTCGGGAGCGCGAGCTGACTTCCGGCGGCTGTCTTGGTAAGATCGCGATCCCGAACATGAAAAAACTACAATCTGGCGAAGAATATCTCTCGATCTTCATAAAACCTTCTCTAAAATGATCATTTAGCTCATAAAACTCCTCAGATTGTGATTTTGCTGTAGTCTTTTGTGTAAGGAGGAGTCCTTTAATTTTTTTAACTCTTTTTTTCAAGAGGAAGGAAGTGCCCCTGAGTCTACAACTTCCTGTTCCTGTCCAGCAGGCTCCTTCCAGTGCTTTGTGCATGTGCTGTTCACTTTCATTTGGATTTGGAGCTGGAAGGATCACTTTTTGTGTCTGTCTGCTCATACCATTGGATTGGATTTATTTGAGGACTTTTTGATTTGAGATTTAACTTACTACAAGTAAGTTGGAGAATTGGTGTGTTTGTTTCATTGGGGCTTGTATTTGTATTACCTACATTTTTCTGGGTTTTTCATTGTTTTTTAAAATTATTGTTGTGGCGGGTGGCCTGTGCTTTCAATAGGGGCCTAGTTGTTTTTCTCTGCAATTTCAGCCCGTAGGGTACCCATGGGTTCATGTTTCGTGGTGTCTGTAGAATTTTCAACATCATGTAGGGCATGGATGGCATAGGATTATTTGAAATGCTAAATGTGGCTGTGGTGTATTTCTCTGTAGGTGTGTGTGTGAAATACCTTTGTGGGATGTGTGTGCTTGATGTGTAACTTCTTTCCAATCCTTTCGTAGCCCTGTTAATTTTCATTTGTGTATTAAAGCTGTGTTGTTTAGCAGGCCTCCTTTGTCCGGTCATATATTATACGCCTGCTTCAGTTCATTGTTTTCCATGGCCTGTTGTGACTGTGAGTGCCCATGTGGCTTGTGGCAATTTTGTGGTGGTAGTTTAGTAGTGTGTGCTTCTTTTTCCATAAAGGCCTGTATTTCTTTCCTTTGTTCCCCTTGGATTATGCTTGTTGTTGTGTCCTCCTGGCCATGTGTGTGGCGGCCATTTTGTTAAGGCAGGCATTGTGCTTTTGCCATAGGCTTACATTGAGTGTTCCAAGCTTGTGGCCTAGTCTGCCAGTAGGCCCAGAGGTAGTCAGCCTCAAATCTTTGGTGCGTTATTTAAATTTACAGTTTGTGTTGTCTGTTGATTTTCTTTTACAACATGGATGGCTTTGGATTTTATTGCAAAAGGTGTTTTTTGGGGTGGAATAGCATTTTTTGGGTGTGTGTTAAATAAATAGGGCTTTTTAGCCAGTATGTAAGCCTAGGGATTCAGCTCGCGTACTTTTGGTAACTCTGCACAGCGCGACAACGCGGACTTACAGTTTTCGTCATTTTCGCGCTCGCAATATGCGTGTTCGTGCACGCGATAAAGCCTTTTTGTACAGTTCGCGATCCCGAACACGCAGCTTTTGCAATCTGGCAAACAATATCTCGCGAGCAATATAGATCCTTCTCGAAAACGCTTTTTTGTGCATTTCTGCTAAAAAAACTCCTCAGGTTGTCATTGAGCTGTAGGTTTGGAGCACGGAGAAGCTTTTATTTTTTTCAAAATATTTTTATGAGAGGAAGTAAGTTCCACAGACACTAAAACGTCCTGTTCCTGTCCTTTGTAATCACTTTTTGGTTATTTGTGGTGGGTGGCCTGTGCATGTGTGTGGCGGCCATTTTAGGAAGGCAGGCATTGTGCTTTTGCCATAGGCGTACATTGACTGTCTTTCATTTCTTGTTGTTGTGGGTGTGTGGCGGCCATTTTGTGGAGCCATCCAAGCAGTGTGCTTGCTTTTGCCATTCTGTTCCAAGCTTGTGGCCTAGTCTGCCAGTAGGCCCAGAGGTAGTCAGCCTCAAATCTTTGGTACGTTATTTAAATTTACAGTTTGTGTTGTCTGTTGATTTTCTTTTACAACATGGATGGCTTTGGATTTTATTGCAAAAGGTGTTTTTTGGGGTGGAATAGCATTTTGGGTGTGTGTTAAATAAATAGGGCTTTTTAGCCAGTTTGTAAGCCTAGGGATTCAGCTCGCGTACTTTTGGTAACTCTGCACAGCGCGACAACGCGGTCTTACAGTTTCCGTCATTTTCGCGCTCGCAATATGCGTGTTCGCGCATGCGATAAAGCCTTTTTGTACAGTTTGCGATCCCGAACACGCAGCTTTTGCAATCTGGCAAACAATATCTCGCGAGCAACATAGATCCTTCTCGAAAACGCTTTTCTGTGCATTTCTGCTAAAAAAACTCCTCAGGTTGTCATTGAGCTGTAGGTTTGGAGCACGGAGAAGCTTTTATTTTTTTCAAAATATTTTTATGAGAGGAAGTAAGTTCCACAGACACTAAAACTTCCTGTTCCTGTCCTTTGTAATCACTTTTTGGTTATTTGTGGTGGGTGGCCTGTGCATGTGTGTGGCGGCCATTTTAGGAAGGCAGGCATTGTGCTTTTGCCATAGGCGTACATTGACTGTCATCCATTTCTTGTTGTTGTGGGTGTGTGGCGGCCATTTTGTGGAGCCATCCAAGCAGTGTGCTTGCTTTTGCCATTCTGTTCCAAGCTTGTGGCCTAGTCTGCCAGTAGGCCCAGAGGTAGTCAGCCTCAAATCTTTGGTGCGTTATTTAAATTTACAGTTTGTGTTGTCTGTTGATTTTCTTTTACAACATGGATGGCTTTGGATTTTATTGCAAAAAGTGTTTTTTGGGGTGGAATAGCATTTTTTGGGTGTGTGTTAAATAAATAGGGCTTTTTAGCCAGTATGTAAGCCTAGGGATTCAGCTCGCGTACTTTTGGTAACTCTGCACAGCGCGACAACGCAGACTTACAGTTTTCGTCATTTTCGCGCTCGCAATATGCGTGTTCGCGCACGCGATAAAGCCTTTTTGTACAGTTTGCGATCCCGAACACGCAGCTTTTGCAATCTGGCAAACAATATCTGGCGAGCAACATAGATCCTTCTCGAAAACGCTTTTTTGTGCATTTCTGCTAAAAAAACTCCTCAGGTTGTCATTGAGCTGTAGGTTTGGAGCACGGAGAAGCTTTTATTTTTTTCAAAATATTTTTATGAGAGGAAGTAAGTTCCACAGACACTAAAACTTCCTGTTCCTGTCCTTTGTAATCACTTTTTGGTTATTTGTGGTGGGTGGCCTGTGCATGTGTGTGGCGGCCATTTTAGGAAGGCAGGCATTGTGCTTTTGCCATAGGCGTACATTGACTGTCTTCCATTTCTTGTTGTTGTGGGTGTGTGGCGGCCATTTTGTGGAGCCATCCAAGCAGTGTGCTTGCTTTTGCCATTCTGTTCCAAGCTTGTGGCCTAGTCTGCCAGTAGGCCCAGAGGTAGTCAGCCTCAAATCTTTGGTGCGTTATTTAAATTTACAGTTTGTGTTGTCTGTTGATTTTGTTTTACAACATGGATGGCTTTGGATTTTATTGCAAAAGGTGTTTTTTGGGGTGGAATAGCATTTTTTGGGTGTGTGTTAAATAAATAGGGCTTTTTAGCCAGTATGTAAGCCTAGGGATTCAGCTCGCGTACTTTTGGTAACTCTGCACAGCGCGACAACGCGGACTTACAGTTTGTCCTTTTCGTGCTCGCAATATGCGTGTTCGTGCACGCGATAAAGCCTTTTTGTACAGTTCGCGATCCCGAACACGCAGCTTTTGCAATCTGGCAAACAATATCTCGCGAGCAACATAGATCCTTCTCGAAAACGCTTTTTTGTGCATTTCTGCTAAAAAAACTCCTCAGGTTGTCATTGAGCTGTAGGTTTGGAGCACGGAGAAGCTTTTATTTTTTTCAAAATATTTTTATGAGAGGAAGTAAGTTCCACAGACACTAAAACTTCCTGTTCCTGTCCTTTGTAATCACTTTTTGGTTATTTGTGGTGGGTGGCCTGTGCATGTGTGTGGCGGCCATTTTAGGAAGGCAGGCATTGTGCTTTTTGCATAGGCCTCCAAGCTTGTGGCCTAGTTTAATAATTGTGATGACCACCCACCAGACACTAATAAGTTATATATTATATTATGGATCTTTTGACTGATGTTCTTCTGGCTTTTTTGCTTTTAGGTGCACAAAAGACAGAGGAGGTGTGTCATCATCATCCACTGTTGTGGTGCCAGACCGACGTCCTGCTGCTGTACACAACGTGACGTGTGAGTGATCTGACCAGGCATCTCTGCAACTTGTCCAACTGAGTGCTGTTTTGACATCAGTTGAAGACGCCCCCAAAGAAAGCAGGTAGCAGGTCCTCCGGTACCAAGAAAGTTGCCATGGAGAAGAAGGAACAGAAGAAGAAGGAAGTGTTACTTAAGTCTGGTGTGCCTCCCAAAACCTTTTTTGGTACACCAAAAATGACGCCTGCATCAGCGGTGTCGGGGGGCCAAGCTGGGGGCAGCACCTCCACATCAGTGGGCCCAACCCACCAACCCAGGCCCAAGCAGATGAGTGTGGAAGAGGTAGCCAGCCTTATGGTGGAAAGCAGTGATGCTGAGCCTGCACTAAACTTATCGCTATCTCAAAGTAGTACACAATCAACGCAGGAGGGAACATCATCAACACAGCAGATAAGTGGTCAACAGCCGCAGCCACCGCCTGCAATAGTAGCTGTTGTTCCTCCCGAAGTAGGGGCAGTTCAGGAAATTGAGCCTCATGCAGAGGAAGAAGAGGAAGCCACTCCTTTAGAAGTTCCATTGGCTTCCAGATCCCCAGCAAGGAAAAGGAGAGTTAGTACATCAAGTTCTTCACCAAGCCCCCCTTCTGATGATCTAGATGCCACTTGGAAGCCACAAACTGAGTCTGAGAGGGAAACACATCACAAGAGCAGGCATGGGAAAAGGAAGGTTCCAGAAAGCCTTACACTTATGGATGTTGACGTAGAAGAGCAGGATGATGATGATGATGATGATGATGATGATGATGAGCCAGTCATCACTCCCGGGCCTGAGGAGATGGAGACCAACATTTTTACACTATCCAAAATGGATGCGATGGATGTAGCACGCATACCTCCAACACAGGTAACACCAACACGACCTCCAGCTTCCATATTTACATTAGCAAAGGGCCGGCAGCGTCCTACATCCAGCACAACAAGCACCACCTCAGCAGAAGTAGGTAGTGGTCCTACACAGAGTCAAATTCAACACACACCCTCCAGTTCATCCGGCATTGGAAGTGGGAGTGGCACCTCCAGCAGAAGACAAAAGTTAAGCTCCCCAGTGTGGGACTTCTTTACGGTTAGCGGAAAGGAGGAGAACATTGCTATATGCTCCGTTTGTCATACCTCTGTTAGTCGTGGTAAGCTTGGTACAAACTATGGTACCGGAGGCCAAATGACCCATCTGAAAAAACACCACACAATCCAGTGGGAGGAGCACCTTAGTCACTTCAAAACTGGAACCATTGGCCATAAACGAGTAGAAAGTCCGCTCCCGGTGGAACAGGAAGAAGAGGGAGACATTCTCTGTGGTAGTGGTACACAAAGTAGCCCTGTCCCCAGCACTGCAGTGGTAACGCCCACATCCTCAGCCACATCTCATTGGCACAAGAGTAAGAGTCAGCCTGAGACACCAAGGAGTACTGCTGGCCCAAAAAGTGCGACGTTGACCACAGTAAGGAATACCATGCAGCCTACCATTCTTAGCATGTTTAGTAGGCCGGAGGGGCAGTACGAACGCAACCACCCAATAGCACGTTTGTACAATGCAAAGCTGGCAAAAATGTTAGCACTGGACCTTCTCCCTTTTTCTTTTGTTGAAGGGGTGGGTTTTCTTGAGTTTGTGACCACCATCTGCCCAAAATGGAAAGTTCCCAGCCGCTACTATTTCGCAAGAGTTGCTGTTCCAGCACTACATCACGACGTGCTGGAATTGCTTGGAAAAGCCTTAAAACAGAGTGCTGTTCAGAGTATACACCTGACAACAGACATGTGGACCAGTTGCCAAGCCACTGATTACATGTGCATCACTGCACACTGGGTCTCTTTTTCGGGTGTTAAAGATAAGATATCTGACGGTGTTGTTGACACCGCTGAGATTTTTAAAGACACTCGCAAACATGCAACTGTAGCCATGTTTGCTATGGAGAAATCTCATACTGCTGCTAACATTTTGGATGAGTTTAACAGCAAGGTGTTTGAGTGGCTGCGACCAAGAGGTCTTACCATTGGTTTTGTTGCCAAGGACAATGGCAGTAATGTAGTTAGGGCCATGAAAGATGGTGGCTATTTCAGGGTGCCATGTTTGGCACACTGCATTAACATTGTTGTTCAAGACTTTCTGAAAAATGAAAGCAAAGTCAGCAGCTTACTGACCACCTGCAGAAGAATATGCACACATTTCAACCATTCTTTTAAAGCCCGGTAGGAGCTGAGGGTCATTCAATGTGACCATAAAATGCCAGTCAAAGCACTCATCCAAGAGGTGCCAACACGTTGGAACTCAACGTATTACATGCTTGAGCGTCTGTTTGAGCAGTACATACCACTTAATGCTTATGCCATGAAAAGGTCAGGGGATCCTACTGTGAAAGGCATGAGAGTTGAGATGGCCCAATGGGACCTTGTCAAAAGCCTGACAGAGATGCTACTTCCTTTTGAGGTCTTCACGTGTGAAGTGAGCAGGGAGGACTGTACTATTGGCCAAGCTATCCCATTGTTGTACATGCTAGAGCAAGAGCTGAAGGAGGTGTCAGAAATGTACGCAGGTGTGGATGACAAAGTAGACGCATATTATTTGGCAGACACCTTATCCGCTCACTTATCTCACAATACAAGGATTCAAAATAACATTGTGTCACATCCACATTACATTATTGCCTCAATTTTGGATCCACGTTACAAATTATTGCTGCGCAGTAATGAAGTCATTCCTTTTTCAGAAGTGAATGTTGCCCAGTACAAAACTTTGATAGCTGAGGAAGTCACTGAGTTTGAAAACGAAAGGATCTTCATTAAAGGCCCGCCCCCCCAGGGCAGAAAAAGTACTGCAGTGCACCCAGAGCCAAGTTCTACTTCAGAGGCCAAGAGCAGTGCGTTTGCCTCCCAGCAGTCAACAAAACTGCCAGCAATAACATCAACAGCACCAACAGGATCATCAGGCACATTTAAAAGAACGGCAGGTGATTGGTTTCTATGGAAAGGGTATTGTACGTCCATGACTGATGCAAAGGCAAAAGAGGCCCAGGAAATCGGAGCACCCCTGAACATTGAGCAGATGGTTCAGGCCTATCTAGATGACACAACAGAGGTCTTCATGGAGCAAAGCCCATTGGTGTATTGGCATGGGAAAAGAAGCCAATGGCCAGTGCTTAGCAGGCTGGCGATAAAGTATGTGGCTTGCCCTGTTGCAAGTGTCTCTTCAGAGCGTGTTTTCAGTGCTGCTGGTGCCATTGTTACTGTCAAAAGGACCAGTCTCCCGCCCAAAAGCGTTGAGAGGTTAACCATGATCAAAATGAATCAACACCTTATACCACCGGAGTACAAAATACGTGAATCACAGCAGGAAGAGGAGAGCGACTTCGATGACATAAATAGTGGGTTGTTAGACATACTTCTGTCTGAACCGCCAGAGTTTGAGGACGAGCTCCTCTTCCCTGACAACTAGGCTTACAAATTGTTCTCCCTTCCTTTATTTGTGTGTGACTGTGTATCTGGTTTTCTGGTTCAAAATCTAATCACAACAAATCCATCAACAGTCTCCTCTTTTTATTTCCCTATTGAGGTTGCACGTCTGTGCATAACTGTCCACTCCACTCCTCAGGGTCCTGATCCATCTTCCTTACTCTCCCTAAGCACATTTCAAGCAAGCCAGACATTGGATGGAGATGGAGAATAGTACAATACATGTTGCCTCTAACAGTACCTCCATAAGAAGTGAAACGTGACTCCAGCTATATTCCATTTTGTTTCCAAGCCGAAAGAAACTCATCACTAACTGGCAGAAGGCTAGGCAGGCATCAGATCAGACAGCCAAAGAGAACACCAAGACAGGTAATGAGTGATTATTGTGAATGATGGTGGCATGCATTGCATTGGATGCTGGCTGACTACGAATAATTGTGCATGAAGTAGAACTAGACTAGTTTATCGACAAAGTAAAAGTGACTCAGGTGTGGTGACAGTTAATGTTTCCTTGTTGTTTAATAATAACCACATTGTACTCCTACCATTGCAGGTGCCGGCCAATAACCGTTGTAATTTAGTAATATGGAATATATTCTAAACTTAATCAGTCACTACAGACTGAGTTGGTGTTGGAGAAGACGTACCACACGGTCATCATCAAGATGCTGCTGAGCATACTATCTTTGCACACAGTCAGTTGGATCGGAGAAAATTGATGGAATAACTGCGTTTCATGGGCTGACTTAAAAGGTAAACAGTTTGAACAAGGACCACAGCACAGACCTAGGCTAGATGTCCGTGTAGTGGTGTGGACTGGAGTAGAGTGTAGTGGTATGAGGGACAGTGGCGCATTGATTTATTCACTTCGTTTGGAAAATGCTCGGTTGCTGCAGTGCATATGACATTTCTCTGGCTCGCTCAAAATGTAATTAAGGGGTAGGGTGCCTGGCCTGTGCCGCGGTTCTCCTGTTCTGTGGCTGTGCTGGCTCCTGATTCCTGTCCCGTTGTTGTTGTACCTTAATGCTGTAGAGTAGACACTTATGTATCCTATCCAAGCTGCCTCAGTCTGAAAGTGTTCTCTCCAGAGTGTTGTCTTCTCGTCTTGCACTCCACTGTAATTGAGTTTATTGTTTTAAATGCAGTAATTTTTCAATACCCCGTTTGTTTTTCCATCTATACTTACAGGCCGGCCTTTAACCTGTGCTATAGTGGGAGAAACGACTCACACTTACCTTACCAATCTGCATCAGGCAGGCAGTGGTACCCAAGATTGATGTGCGGAGTCAGAGTGTCCATGGAAGGGAGGACCAAGAGGAATGACGATAATGATGCAACTCCACACTTGGACAAGGATAATACAGTAACTTTAGTATCATTCATCATTCGTCTTTAAATTTATTTGATTGCTTTTTTCTCTTCAATCATTACGACTGTGTCTCGTGGTTTGTTTGGTAATTGATCCCTACAACTATTTTTTAATTTCCTTTGCTTGCTTGAAAAATAAAAGTAAGCCCGGTACATCATGTAATTGGGTTCGGTCTGAGCTCTGAGGGCGGCGGCAAACAGGCAAGGCAAATTTCAATTTCTTCCCTGACTGTACTGTCTCATTGGGTAATATTAGTTATAGTAAGTACAACTCATTATCATTATTACCATCAAGTTCTCTCTTCCTCAGCATGCATGCATTTGCTTTTTCTCACTTTATACTTTGATTTCTTTGATAATGGATCATGGTTGTCTTACAAGATTGTGTTTTACTTTTGTTGTGTCCATGCATACTGTCTGTTTTTCTTTCTCAAACCTTTCCCAAAACCCCACTTCCCATCCATTCTTCAATCCCTAACCCTCTTCCCCCGGGCTGTGTGATTTATATTGAGGTGTGATGTGATGACTACATTAAATGTACACCAATTGATCACACGCTTGCTGGGGCAGATGTGGTGAAAGCAACACGAATAGAATTTCAACTGAGGCTGTGCAAGGATCTTCTTCTGCTAGCCCACCCATGCTGTAGTTTACTTTGTGTTCTGTTCTACTACTCCTCCCACAGTCTCTCAGTCAAGTGACTTTCTCTATCTTTTTTCAAATGTTATTGCCAGTGTCTACTACTACCACCACAATAAAAGCATCTTTTTTTTTGTTTTTTTTTGTATTCCTCTTATGCCACCAGATGAAAAGGGCAATCTAGATGGGGAGCCCCTTCCCCTCTGCCCCCAATATGTATGACGCGGTTCCGGTGTTTAAAGCCCAGGGGGAGAAAGAGAAGGGTCTAACCCCACTAGCATTTTACTGTTTGCTCCGTCCACTCCAACCTTGTCTCACTGAGAGGCCCCTTAACGATATTGGAAATTGAGCCCCAACAGTGCCCAGGTAAAATCATCGGAATACCTTCATCTGTTCCGCCAGGCCATTAGAGCTGCCCAGATCTTTACACCACTTGAAGGATCACAAGCAATATCGGACAAACTTACAAGGATGATATGTTTCAAACAGTCTGGAAAAGTGGGTGCCTTCTCGTTTTTCCACGCCCTGCATATTTCTCGCCTAGCCAACAGCATTACATAAAAAATAAATTTAGAGTCCATGTCACCATGTCAATATTCCTTAGCTAGCCCAAACAAGATTATCCTTGGAGTGATTGTAAATTGTATATTCAATACTGCTGCGATGAATTCGCCTATTCTAGCCCAATAACTCACCAGCAATGGGCAATCAACAAACATGTGTATGTCGTCAGCGTCGAGGAACCTGCAACGAGGGCATCGATGTTCTAGGTTTGTAATTCTTACTAATTTCTTAGGTGAGATGTATACTCTATACAGGGTAAACAAATGATTCCTTTTGAGTGCAGCTGACTTAACCACAGTGTGTAACATTGTAAAGGAATCCACCCACAGTTCTTGAAGATTATTATGATCTAAATCAACCTCCTCACCCCATATTTTTAAGAGTTCGGCCTCTGGCACTTCTTCTTCCTCCATCATGGCCCAATACCAAAAGGCCAACTCTCTTTTCCAAGTCCCTTTCCTATTTACTAAATCAAACTTTGGATTAGGTGAACAAGACGTCGACACGAGAGTTGCCCACCAACCCGATAGTTGATAATATTTAAACCTGGTGAGTGTACCCCCTGTCAATCTACAGAGAGAATCCCAATCCATAAGCTGCGTATCCTTTAGAAGATCTCCCCAGTGTGTTATACCGGCCGACCTTAAGGGGCGAGCTAGTTGATCCTTTAAACACTCGGGGGTCCCTGGGGAGTCCCAAATCGGGGCCCGGGGAGCAAAATAGGGAATACCCAGCTTTTTCCTGAAAAAAACCCAATTTTTTTGAGCTGCTGTTAAAATCTTTAGTCTCACTTTTTTATAAAACCTGGGATCTCCGAATTTAAACAGAAAGTATTCCTGACCTTGGGGTAAGCCATGTAACAATGCCTGAAATAGACAGCCTAAAACAGAAGTATCTGCCTTATCAGCCAATCATCTAAAGTTTTTTAGTTGGAACGAGTGACAGTAAATGAGTATATCTGGGAGGGCGAGACCCCCACGTTTTAGTTTCCTCCTCAATTTCTTCCATGATATTCTCGGTGACTTGGTGTTCCATATAAATGAGCCTATTTTCCCCTGTATTTTAGCAATGTCTTTCGAATTGAAAGTTAACGGGATAGAATTAAATAAGTAGGTGATTTTTGGTAAAATAACCATTTTTATGAGATTCACTCTGCCGAATATATTGAGCGAGAGACCAGACCAGCGTTGAAGGAGATGACAAATCTCCTTATAAACTCTATCCAGATTTATTTTAGATAGCTGATTAATATCTTGAACTAAGTGAATTCCCAGGTATCTCATCTTAGGTTTGACATCCGGATACTTCTTAACCTGGTTCCACTGCATAAGCTCGGTCTTTTCTCTATTTATTTTGTAGCCGGAGATTGCCCCAAAGTCTTCTGCCCGAGCAAAAAGTCTAGGGATAGCCTCTTCAGGATTTAGAGTGAACATTAAAAGGTCATCCGCGTAGAGAGCAAATTTCAGCTCCAAACACGCAATATTAAAAGGTTTGAAAACAGGATCTGCTCTCAGCTTAATAACAAGAGGTTCAATGTATAAATTAAAAAAGAGGGTAGAAAGGGGACATCCCTGTCTGGTGCCACGCGATATATGTACCCAATCGGTAAGAAGGCCATTTTCTAGGATTTTAGCTTTGGGACTAATTTATAGAGATCGAATCGAGGCTATAAAGTTCAATGGCATACCGAATGCGGCTAATGTTTCCCATAGATAGAACCAATTAACTTGGTCGAAAGCCTTTGCGGCATCAATAGCCACAATGGTCAGGGGAGATTTTTCATTAGTAGCGACATCTATAGCAGCAATAGCCTGGAACGTGAGCTCGTTCAGCTGCCTACCCGGCATAAAGCCCCTCTGATCGCTGTGTACCACTGATTTGATAACTTTAGCCAATCTCGCTGCCAGTACCCCTGCAAAGATTTTATAGTCAGTATTCCACAGCGAGATTGGCCGGTAGGATTCGACGATCTGGGGGTCCTTGCTGGGTTTTAATATTAGAGTCACTGTCGCTTCAGTCCATGTTTGTGGGACAGCCTCACCTGAAAGATGTATTTCATTAAATAAAATTGTGAGGACCGGTACGATTAATTCTAAACTGATTTGATACACATCTACTGGGAGCCCATCTGGTCCTGCAGCTTTACCTTTTGCCATGCTCTTTAGTTGATTATATACTTCTCCCTCTTTAATTGGCGAGCTTAAAAAGACCCTATCTGCTTCTGTGAGATGTGTTAGGGCTAATTAATTAAGCCACATTTCAGCTCTTTCAGGGGAGAAATCCCCATGCTCTGCATACATCCTTGACATATATTTTTGGACTTCCTCTAATATCTGACCGTTATCATAGGTCAAAACCCCTGTATCTTGTATGATTAGACTCGCAATTTGGTTCTTAGCTCTATCTATGCTGATCATTGCTGCACTAGCGCAGGTCGCGCTGCCAGCGGGCTCTGATATTTTAAACTACCTTTAGCTTATCTTGGTTGCTTTACTTTTTTTATCCCCTGATTTTACCTACCGCTCTGCTGGGCTTCTGTCCCCTCACTCGCTCTTAATTTGTGGAAAACTCACCGCCATTCGGCGGGTCCGGGTCCCGGGGCTGGATAGCTGTGGGCGCCATCTTTGTTTGGGGTGAGTGTGTTCTTGCGCGGGCGCCATCTTGGAGCGTCCCGACGCTCGAGTTGTTTTGGGAGACGCCTATTTAAGGCGGACTTACATTGTCAATCGTTCTGATCATTGCTGCACTAGCGCAGGTCGCGCTGCCAGCGGGCTCTGATATTTTAAACTACCTTTAGCTTATCTTGGTTGCTTTACTTTTTTTATCCCCTGATTTTACCTACCGCTCTGCTGGGCTTCTGTCCCCTCACTCGCACTTAATTTGTGGAAAACTCACCGCCATTCGGCGTGTCCGGGTCCCGGGGCTGGATAGCTGTGGGCGCCATCTTTGTTTGGGGTGAGTGTGTTCTTGCGTGGGCGCCATCTTGGAGCGTCCCGACGCTCGAGTTGTTTTGGGAGACGCCTATTTAAAGTCGTCCTCTCCCGCGCAGCGGGAACGCGCAGTGGGACGCCGTCGCTTAGCCGGAGTCGTGCCAGAGTCCTGCCCGTCTGCGCTCGTCCGCGTCGAGGTAGCGGGTGCGGGCTATGGACTCTGGCCTCCTGCCATTGCACCATCATGTGTAACATAGCGACACTCAGGTACGATCGTGCTGATCTCTTTTCCATAAGAGACAGTCTTCTGGCGTGTAACCATGTCCCTGTACCTCCTCTCTCGGGACCTTATGATTGTTCTTGCGGCTGTTTCTCCCTGGCCACACCCATTGGGGTGCGCCCTGCTGAAGGGACTGCCCGTGGCACTCACACGGATTGCACCGAGCAGGAACTCAATATATGGAGCTTGAATGTTAGATCTTTGGTCAAGCACCATCAGTCACTAGGGACATGATAGATACGGACCTTCCTGACATCATTTTTCTTACCGAAACTTGGTCACAGGACGCTGACACTGCCATTATAAATCTGGCTTTCCCCTCTACCTACACGGTGTTTACTCTGAACCGCTCGACTAGGGGAGGTGGTATAGCCATGGCGACTAAATCCTGCTTCCCAGCGGAGTGGAAGGCTTTGGATCTTCCAATGTGTGAAAGCGCCTCGTTTAAGGTAAAGGTCAGTCATCAATTTACCTTCAGTGGCGTGCTTATCTATCGTCCACCTGGGAACGACACTGCTTTCAAGGCCGCCCTTGCGGATGTGGTTAGCTCGCTGGCTCCTAGGTGTGCTAACTTTAGCATAGTAGGTGACTTAAATATACATCTTGATCAGACGTCATCTCTATCCATCAGCTCCTTGTTAGCGGACCTGGAAGCGATGCAACTTAACCAACTAGTCACCTCCCCCACCCATATAGGAGGACATATACTTGACCCCTTCTTTACCACCTTAGTTCGGGCTAGATCATCTGACCCGATGGTGGTGGGTTGGACTGACCATCTGCTGGTTAAGGTGTCATGTCCCCTAGACAACCCGCAACTTAAACCTGTGGATAAACAGATCCTAAAGCGCAATTGGCGTAAACTCAAGTTGGAGGAGTTTGTCAGGATATTGGAGGCACAACCCCTAGGCAAACTGCAGAATGTGGAACAGGGATATGAACAGTTTTGCAACTGGGTCCTTACTGCCCTCGACTCTCTTATACCTCTGCGCTGGGCTAAATGTCACGCTAAAAATCGTAGCCCTTGGTATAATGACTCTTGCCGAGCACAAGAGAACCTGCCGGCAAGCTGAGAGGGCCTGGCGAAAATCCTTTGATCCCACGTTAAAATCGCTGTACTTTGCCCAGCTTAAGACCTATCACACAGCTATCTGTCAAACCCGGGCCGCTTATTATGCAGCTGAGTTTTCCAACAGCCCTAACCCTTCTAAGTTAATCTTCAAGGTACTCAAAGACCTGATGGGGAAACGGGCCACCTCGCAAGAAATCTGCACGGACTCTCACTGTGAAAGTTTGGCATCCTTTTTCGTGGAGAAGGTGCAGACAATCTACCGAGGATTTATACCATCTGTTCCCGGGGATGCTCCTAGTGATGTGAAGGTCTCGGTGTCCGAAACTCTGTCCATCCTGCCGGCCATGTCTAACGAGGTATTTGACACTCTGAGCCTCAAAATTAAATCTGGCTCCCCCTTAGACCCACTGAAGCCGGAGTTCCTTACCCGTCTCCCGCCTCTCTGTCGTGAGCCCATTTTGGACTTGATTAATCTCTCCCTCAGTGAGGGCGTGGTCCCGCCATCCTGGAAGCAAGCTGTGGTCAGCCCTATTCTGAAGAAACCCAACTCTGACCCCTTGCTCCCGGAGAATTACCGGCCCATCTCCCTCCTGCCTTGGACCGCCAAGGTCACTGAGGCACACGTGAATTCCATCCTGTCTGCCCACCTCTCTCGTAATAACATTCTTGACGAGAGTCAAAATGGATTCCGCGCTCAACACAGCACTGAAACTGCCTTGCTCTTTATGACCGAGCATCTGCGGTCAGTGCTGGATGCGGGGCAGACTGCGGCGCTCCTACTGTTAGACCTGAGCGCCGCGTTTGACACGGTGTCTCATGACATTTTGATGCGGCGCTTGGAGGAAGTGGGTATTGGGGGGAAGGCTCTTCAGTGGTTCCGCTCCTTCCTCTCGGACCGGTTTTTCAAAGTAGCCATTCCACCTGGCCAGTCCTCTTTCCATTCTTTGGAACTGGGAGTCCCTCAGGGCTCTGCTTTAAGCCCCACATTGTTCAACTTGTATGTGAAACCGCTGGCTGCTGTCGTCAGGCAATGTGGCCTTACCATGACATCGTATGCCGACGACACGCAGCTGGCGGTGACACTCAGTGGGGACCCTGAGGTGACTGCGCCCAGGTTCCGTGCAGGACTTATAGCTGTGGCTAGCTGGATGCGTAGCAACTGCCTACAGCTCAATGCTAAGAAAACCGAGGTCCTGGTTGTAGGGAAGCAGGCGGAACTCTGGGGAGACCAGTGGTGGCCTTCCGAACTGAGGGTGTCCCCCATCCCAGCGGCCGAAGTTAAAAATCTGGGGGTTTGGCTGGATTCTAACCTTTCTTATACCAGCCATACAAAGAAGACAGCAGCTATCTGCTTTGGTATTCTGCGAGGACTGAGGCCAGTCCTCAAATTCTTTGACCCTCCCACTCGGCAACTGGTGGTTCAGGCCTCTATCCTTTCCCGGCTGGACTACGGGAGTGCCTTGCTACTTGGAGTCAACCAGGCTGAGGCTACTAGGCTTCAGAGGGTGCAGAACGCTGCTGCACGGGCCATTGTTGGCCTTCCGAGACGATGTTCTGTCTCTGCTGTTCTGACCTCCCTTCACTGGCTTCCGGTCAGACAGAGAATCAAATTTAAGGCTCTCTGTCTGACATTTAAGATTCTGAAGCTTTCCTCTCCCCCTGCTTTGGCGGGCCTTATTTCTTCATACGTCCCCACGCGGTCCCTCAGGTCTGAATCTTACCATCTGGCAATTAAGCCTAGGTTCAGGCTGAGTAGGATGGGAGGACGCTCCTTCCGTGTTCTGGCGGCTGATCTATGGAATTCCCTTCCTTTACATATTCGCGCCCTAAATAGTCTGACTCTTTTTAGACGCGCCATTAAAACCCACCTGTTTGCCTCTGCTAATTGATTTCTCTTCTCCTCAGCTTTGACCTGTTGTGTTGTGTACCTGATCAGGCGCCAGGACGCCCCTTCGCTGGGGCAGCTGTGTGCCTAATAAAAGTTATTAACATAACATAACATAACATATCTATTCTGGCCTTCCAGGCCAGGAGACGTCCACACTTCTCCCCATAAGAAAAATGTTGTAATCTGCTCGCATCCCATCTTTCCTTAATAGCTTTATCAAGCTGGGCCTGATACTCTGCCTTTAAAGACTTCAACTCGTTTAGTATTACATCAGAGTTAGGATATTGCTTTAGTGAAGCAAGTTGAAATTGTTGTTCTTTCTGCTTAATTTTACTAAGAGAGTCTGCTTCTGCTTTCCGTTTATCCCTGTTTCTCTTAATCGTGAGTGAAGTTAATATTCCCCTCAAAAAGGACTTAAAAGCCTCCCACACAGTCTGAGCACCAGTGGACCCACAGTTGAACCTAAAATATTCTTCCATCTGTATTAATAATCGTGTTTTTACTTCTTCCATTTGTAATATTGACCTATCAAGAGTCCACCTTCTCAGTTGTACTTCTTTTACAGGTTTAATTGTTAATTCTACCATCGAATGATCAGAAAGCAGAGCAGGAATGTAAGTGGAGGAATCTACTCGCGGAAGTAGCATCTGATCTATCAAAAAAAAGTCAATCCGGGAATAATGTCT
This sequence comes from Triturus cristatus, assembly GCF_964204655.1. Lineage (NCBI taxonomy): Eukaryota > Metazoa > Chordata > Amphibia > Caudata > Salamandridae > Triturus > Triturus cristatus. The sequence goes on from NC_140583.1 coordinate 524,559,133, forward strand.
GTATCTGTGGCTATAATAAGAATAATCTCTACAATTGATGTTTCTAGCCCTCCAAATATCTAGTAAATTAAAGTCTTTCATTATGTTCTTGAGTTCTAATTTCAATTTAGGTAAAGGAGTGATAGTGGCCCTAGAAGTCCTATCCAAGGTTTTATCAAAAACCAAGTTAAAATCGCCCCCAAAATAATGGGGGCATTTAGGTCGAGAAGAGATGATTTTAACTTGACCAAATGTTCTGGACAATCTTGATTAGGCAAACAAAAGAGGTAACAGTTCCTATGGCGGGCAGTACCGGTATGGTATATTGCCTGATGGGTGGACATAGAGTGAAAGGGAGAAGGTTCGTGGTAGTGTCTGTAGTGTAGGCCAGATACTCCTGGACGGTGTTCAAAGTGCCCTCACACACCCTTGCGGGTGCAAAGCATCATCATAGGGCGTTGCTCCTCGTGGGGGTGGCGCTGCAGTCCCTCACGGGCCCTTCAAGAGGGCTCTCTGTCAGAGATCTTTTGTTGGAGTAGCCGTAGTTGTGCGTGCGGGTGTGTGGGGATGGTGGGTGAAGTGGTGAAGCTAAAAAGACCCTCAGGTACCCCAAACGGTTTATTAGTGAGTCCGTCGGGTCTAGATAAAATCTAACGGGGAGTGGTGCCTAGATAGCACTCTAATGAGTAGGGGAAAGGATAGGTGATCCTACTGCTCTCAACCCGTGTGTGAGGTTTTTAGAGTGAGAGTGAGGATGTGGGGTGGGTGGTCAACATGTTTCGCGCTGCCCTTGGTCCCTAATGGATCCTTAGCGCTTCGTCAGGACCTAAAGTGAAAAAAGTTGAAAAAAACGAGATACAGGAACGAGTGTATCCTATAATCCCATCTTTGAGGGAAGCACGTATTATTCGTGTCCCATACAGCGAACCTAAGGAGAAGAGGGGGAGACAAAAAGAAGCATAATGAGGAGGTCAACGCTATGTCCAGGGTGCGTGGTACAAGTCACCGGTGTGGAGAGCGGACCGGCTCAAAGACATGCTAGGGTTGTGGTTGTACTAAATGCCAGTGAAAGGGGAAGGGAAGGGTACAACCAAGCCCTCATTGGAGTAAGTGCAAGAAAGACTCGTGACTCTGTGGACTGTCTGGGTATGGTGATCATGCACGTCTGTTGCACTTGGATGGCAGGGGGTGCGAGGCTTAACAGTGCTATGATCATGCATGGTAGACAAGATGGAGTGAGAGCAGCAACTTAATAAATAGTCTAAGCCAACTAACGTCGTAGGAAAGGCTAGGGGTATTAACGTGCCAGGTGTGCGACCGTCAGTGGGGTCCAGATGTAAAAGTTACGTGTCTCAGTGGCGTTGATATAGGCAGAGAAAAGTATGACTCAGGCAAAAAAAAAAAAATTATCAATACTCGGTGACCGTGTGCTACAAAAACTTGGAGATGGTAGAAGACCGAAAACCTAGTACTTTGGGGGGCCCACACCGCAATGCCCTCATTGTGGGGAGGAGGGGGCTGACTTTAAGCACATGTTTTGGTCCTGTGATGCTTTAAGCTGCTACTGGGAGGGGGTTGTCGGCTGCCTGGCCCAAGTGACGGGGCGGGATCTGCGGGTGGAGATGGGAGTTTGTTTGTTGCTATGGTTCCCACACATGCCGCGCACGAAAACCACGAGCAAGTTTTGCGATCTGGGGCTGGTGGTGGCCAAAAGAGAAATTACCCTCCACTGGAAGTCAAAGACGGGTCCCAGCTTCACGAGGTGGAGAACGACCTTTACCAAGTGGGCGAGTAGCGACGGCACGCTCCGGCTGCAGCTTGCGCTTCGGGGAAGTGATGACAAGGCTCTGGCCTTGGCCCGGGCATGGGAAGCGCTAGTGGTAGACCTCCAGGGGTGGGGACTAGAGGAGGAGGGGGACCCTGAGGCACTGGAACACCCGGCAGGAACCTAGGGGTGAGGAGAGGCTAGCTGATTTGATCATGGGGGCCAGGGGCTTTCCCTTTCCTTTTCCTTTCTGCTGGGGGCCTGGTTGTGGTGGTGGGGGGGTTCGTGGCTCCTAACACAGCTATCTCTGAAAGAGGTTTATCCTGGTATCGGGCGTCTCGGCACACTGACATGTGGGAGGGGGGGTGAGTTCATTTTGGGGAAGGTTTGGGGACAGTGCATTGGTAGTTGGAAGTGGCCCGGATTGAACTTGGACATAGCATTATTTTCCGATGGCGGCCACTGACCTGATTTACATTGTGTATGTCAATTGTGATTGAGTAATGCAATGAAAATTGTTTTTGCAAAAAAAAAAAAGTAGAAATACAATGGAAAATATAAACTTAGGCAAAGAGAGAGATAGATAATAATTTAAAAAAGTCAGAAAAAATGTTTTAAAGACAAAGGATGGCAAAGATAAAGGGAGGATACAAAAGTAGGCCCGGAACCATAGCATAGAGTGAAAAACAAGATGGCCGCGCCCATTCGCGACCGCGTGGGTAAGTTCGCGCGATATTTCTCGCGAACATGTACTATTCATCGCGAACAAGTAAAATGCGCTCCCGAACACATCAATGCACATCGCGAACACTCTATCCGCGACCCGGAACAGGAAATAAGGCATCGCGAACGGGCGGGACAATAGAAAAACAAGATGGCCGTGCCCATTGGCGACCGCATGGGTAAGATCGCGAGATATATCCCCGAGCATGCAAACAGCTCCCCGAACATGCTTACCGTGCTCGCGAACATGAAAAAGCCATCACGAACAGGTTGCCACAAGCAACTACGCAAGCTCGCGAAGCTTCGCGAAGGCCGCGTAGTGCAATGACATCTTCGCGAAGCTTCGCGAACTACGCCCAGCCTTCTCTATAACAGCTAGGGTTGGGTGGGTCAAACATCTTTATGGGGTCCAACGCTCATTAAACAATTTGCCAAGAAGTTCTCTAGGGGGGGTCACTCCACATGAGGTCCTATTTGGGACAAGAATGTGGGTTCCAGATCTCGAATGTAAAGGCACAGTGGTGGAAAATAAACCATTTGATATCAAAGATCGTTTGGCTGTTTTACAGGACTTAAATGAACTAAGATCAAAACAAAGCAACGCGTTCCTGAAGCCAACGACCACTGGGGAAATTCCAGCCGTCCCAGCAAGGCCTGTCTGGATCCCAAAGCTTGGGGATCTAGTCAGAGAGAAGGTTGCGGACAAGAAGGAATTTGGGCCTTCTTACAGACAACCAGTACCTGTCCTAGCCATCCATGGAACAAGAACAGTACTTCTGCCGCCCCTTGCTGGCAAAAAGGAGACCTCATCAAACCACACTATGTGGTCAATACTAAGCAGTAGGCCTTGTGGACTCTGACCAAGTAGCAGACGCACTCCTCTAGCTACCATTCAAGAGGTTCAAACTGAAAGACTCAACACCATCAAGGAGTCAGCAGTAAGAAATGAAGGACTAAGCAACAATGCTATGGAACTCATTCCTTTTGAAACCCAACTAACAGTTCATCCTGACACACCTGTCTACACCAATTTAACACGTGATCAACTGGTGCCAGCGATTTTCACAAATCCTGTTGCAATTTCAACCATTGACAGACCTGCCTCTGGCTATTTCATTATCTTTTATACGTTTTCTGAGGATCTAAGCAAACCAGAAACGATGCCAGCCAAAAGAACTTTCAAAAAACGAGCACAAGACTTTTTTCATCTCCTGGAAAAGACTTATCTGGTTTAACCATGGATTGAACTATGGATTATTTCTGGAATACTTTACTTTCTGCTTTGGCTAGCTTTAGTAATGACTCTGAGCATGCTGATAAATGGAAGATATATTCACTTGGACACAGAAAGTAAAAATATGAACTTACTTTTGAAACCACACAAATCATCCCATCGTGAAGCAAGAGACTTGTCAGCAGCGAACATCACAGCCGTTCCTATACAAGATGGTATAGTTTGGGACAAAAAGGATTATGATATATTCGGCCCGTCTGAACTTTTGAAGATTTCACACTTATTTAAGATTTCATTAAGTGACTTTATTACCTCCAGTACCTATTCTGATGATTGGGACTTTGAGACTGTTAACAAGATGATGTCTGATCTATAAAGGTCTGCTGCATTCTCTAACCATGAATACTTAGAGGGTTCAACAGACTATGAACAGCTTTATTGTTACAACCACTATGGTCATCATTTCTTGCATAAATCTGCAACACCTAGAAATGTATTTATGTATAACCAATGGGAACATTGTCCTACACCACCAAGGGGTAGCTCAAAAACGTTTCCATATTTTTCAGGGTAAAATACATCCAATCCGGAAACATTTTACTTTAAGAATGTGAACAAAACAGGAATGAAAAATATGTTAACCAATACAAAACATATTTATTCTGCAGCCTTTATTGCCCAACTGTCTAGACAGTTTCGACTTTTGGAAAGACACAATTGACACAAAATCTGTCTGGGGTACAAAAGATTGGCAAGTGGCGGAGATAGAAGCTTTGTTTAGAGCCTGCATCATCGAACAGCAAATAATGTTTTTGAATGACGCTGTCCAACAAATGTCTTGCCTTGGGTTAGCCAAGATCAAAGACATGAACACACCATCCATACCTACACCTGCAAGTAATGGCACTACACAGGGGGAGATCGACGTACAAACAATTTTGCGAAACAACACATCAGATCCTAATGGGAAAAAAGGTTGCTCTGGCCCACAGACACAAACATCTGTTAAGAAAGATTCCTGCACAGAATACAGGGTTTTAAAATCAATAGGCCAGACTCACGTTATGTTCAAAGATAGCTTCCAGGGGTAGTAACAACATACAGTGTAGGAAAACTATACCTTGATTGGCTACAGTAATCTACACAAGAGGATGTGAAACAACACTTATTTTTACTTAAAGAAGGCGCACACCTTAGGGATTTCTTGCTAGGTCCAAGAAAACCGTGTCAAAAACTTTTCATATATGCCGGCATCTATGCTGCTTATAATGAAATATGGAAAGTTACCCAAGCAGACGCCGCAGAAAGAATACGAGAAATTGTTCATATTAATTTAGAGAAATCTCTCGCTGTGGTCAACAATGGGCTAAATATATTCACTGGGCAACATTGTATCCTCTGCTATAGACATTATGGAACAAGATTTGGTCCTGCTGCGACAAGGCCAGTCTCAATTACGTTCTATTCTGTTATTAGGCTGGACGCTACAAAACTTGCGTGCAGGCAATGTGCCTTGGCGTTTCATCAACACGTCTTTGTTTTCGGAATACAATCTCACTGATAAACAGATTGAACTGGCACAAAGGGGAGCAAAGTATACAGTGCTTTGCATTGAAAACTGGAAAAATTGCCATTTACAGTAGCAGACAAACCAGCTACAGAATGTATCATTCATGGCAAAATAACTCTGCCTGTTACAACTTTCCATTTTCAGTATTGCCTCAAACAAATGCAAGCAGGCAAATATGAAAGGTTGGGTAAAGAATACATCAAGACATCCTGGGATTTACCTTACACACATAGATGTTGGAGTGGGGGGCGTGAAGTGTTTCTTAGCAGTACACACTGTGAAAATGCACTGAGCGGTTCACTCATATATCAAGATATTAGTTTACTCGGGGCCTGTAGCGGTTCTACTGCAAATGTATCCTGCCATCTGGAAGGTTCACCAGCCACTGTGATTAAGCCAACGTTTGGCCAACTTTCAAATGGAAGTTACCTCATGTTGAATGATGAGAGCTGTTGTGGCATGTTGCCAGGCATCCCATATCTAGTAACGGTTGGCTCCAGGGTCACTTGCTGTATGCATGTTTTGTTCCCCCAAATAGACACAGTCAGGGAGTAGCCTTTATGGCTTCACTGAACATCTCTTCTATACGAATTGATACTTTAAGCCAAATGAAAGCCATTCTTTTACAACAAACTGTGCCTTTGACCTTGGCCAAAGAAACCTATGATCTACAAATTGCAAGGACTTCGGCTGAGATACAGGCTCTGTTAAGGACAAATTGCTCTACAAATTTCTCAGAAATGTTGGGACGTATCTTAAACATGTCTGATACAAGTGGTATTGTGCATTTATTTAAGACCATATGTTCAGGACTGTTAACACCTTTTCAAGCAGTCCTCGGAATCATTCCAAACTTCGTGCACTCGGTGTTTGGTGGACTGCCGCTAATTCTAGCACTCGTTGCAGAAATCATGTTTTTATTCCTACTACTACGCTCTGGCAAGCTAATCCACCAGCGTCACTCCCAGCACCTTGGAGAAAGCTCTCCTAGAAAGGAAGTGTCGTGAGCGCATAGTACAACTTTTGGGCTTACCTCATCTACGAGAATTAAATACCACATGTTTCTGTCATTCAGACCAATCTGGCAAGATTGCATCTTATCTGTTCTACACTGCCTGCTTTGTGGTGAAGAATGCGTGCTAGACATCTGTCTAACACTCCCATCAGTCATGCCAACGGATTTCAATACTCTGCTGGACCCGATTATGGCCCATGCTCCGTGTTGTCCCCAGAGGCTACCAATCCTGATGACGGCCTTCGTTGAGATCTCACAGACGCAAGATGCTACTGCTGAGGTACGAGATGGATCAACCGGCACACAGGTAATATCAGAAACGAAAATTGCTACTGGCGATGCTTCAAATTTATGTGCAGTTAATCTTCTAAACGAGGTATTCCAACTATCACCAACATCAGTAGACAAACTTTTGTCTACAGGAATTGAGGATTTCATGTTCACCAGCTCCTTACACTGACTTTTGATTCGGCTCACAGTGTACCAGGAAAGCTACGAATTTGGCCTTCATTTTTCAAAACAAAGACAAAACCTTGGACATTTTTCATACAATTTGTTTTTTTCTTCTCTCTCTCTAAAATTGAATTTTTCTTTTTATGACGAAGTAATATGCTTAAAGTAGAACTATTCATAGAGAACAGACTTCTTTGAACACTTCCAGGGAACATTGTCACCTTTATTCACCACAATTTCATTTATGTTCCATGACATAAAATGGCTTTGACCTTTTCTTCTGTAATCGTGAGCTATTTCATCATATGGGTATATATTTCAGTTAATTCACCTAGCATTCACTGTAAACATATGCTTAGAATGAAACGTTGCTTTAATATGTACAGCACCTTTTTATTTCATGTCTAGCAAACGTTTTTTACCATAAACTTATTTTAGTATGCTTTTACAAATATTTTTAGCAACATGCGGTACTCAGTTTTAAATGTTTAGCATTTAATGTTTAGCATTTAGTATTATCGTTCATTCGAAAGTGGAGTGAGTGTTGTGTTTCGATTTAGATGTCCGTACATAGGTTTTCCTAAATCATGTCCTAATATAGGCACAATTCGCATTGCCCTTATTTAGGCATAGAATCTCAGTCCTTATTTAGGCATTAGCCATGCTATCCAAATACAGGCATGGTCACCTATATCCGTCCATCCCCACGTCACAACGAGTTCTTAGAAACCAGACCCTTAAGCCATTAAGACTTTCCCTAGCTAGGATTATTGATTTCTCCAAGTACTCATCTATTATGCATGAACTACTATTCCTTGGGGGTTCATCCGTCTTCCTCTGCCCGACTTTACATCAATGCTAACATTCCTAACACCTTCCCGGTATAAATATACCTTCTCTTACCATGGCAAACCACAGTTCGGCTGCACAGCTCGATACGGCATGCCACGGCAAGTTAAAAAGAAATTGAGTCCCCACCTGACGCACTGACCAGATGCTGTCTTCCCTGCTCACAGAGACTCCAGCTTCCAGTGTTCTGACTCCCTTTGCGGGGTGTTAGAATTTGAGACCCGGAAAGAGATTCCCACCTCTCTCATTCTAAGGTATGGAGCTGACAAGAACCTAGAGGGACTCGTGGCATATGCAAAACTATAGCTTACCATACTATAGAATACGGCACCTACTTCTTACCTTGTACTACACTTAGGTTAGGTACACTGGGGTAGAACTATTTAGAAGCATCAAACGAGTATCCACTTTTTAGCCTATGTATATATGAGTATATGTCATAGCTAGAAGACAATGCTGTTGCAGTATTATTTCTTCTTACTGCTTACGCTGTACGTATTATATCTCACATACTGTCTTGCGATTGTAACAGCTCATATCTCTTATACGAGAAACAAGACTGTTCAATAAATCCTTTTATTGAAACGCCCGTCTATCTATTTCTGTGTGGCTCTGAAGAAACTAAGCATGCACGATTGACTGAGTGAAACCGTTATCTGTTGTTACCACGATTCTGAGACATGTTCCGATTCTAAGGGAAACAAAGTTGTCATGTTTATGCGTTTGCCAGAAACTACTCCCTTCTTGTTTATTCAAGGAGTTTCTAGTGGCCTCTGAGCTGGCTGGCACACAAAGTAATTACATTTTATGTACTCGATAGAGGCATACTGACCTCAGTCCTATGCCACAACTATAGTGTATATTATTCCAATGCGCAGAGCCTATAAGGGAAATAGGAACTTCACTACAGTATGGGGGACGATGGACCAGAAGTTCCTCCTCTAACTCAGTTGCCGCGGTCCCTCTAAGTAATCTATCCTCCCTCTAATGAGTTTGTGGATCCATTGGGAAGGGAAATACAAATGGGTTATGGGGTCCCCTCACTGCAGACAGCTGGAACCAGAAGGTTTTTTATCACCCCTCAAATTTATGTATATGTGCAAAGTTAGCGTGTTTGGGAGAATCTGGCAGGTTCATTTCTTTCCTCGTGGTGAATATGTATATCTCCCCTGGGAAAAATTTCGGTCACTTTTTATGTGCATTTTTCTCTTTTATTCATGATATAGCTATTAGTGAAAAATGCCATTAGTGACATTAGTAGGGGATTTAAATGCCAAAATTTCGAACTCTGTCTCGGGGATCTATGCAAATACAGACAAAGAGGAAATCTGGCACATTCCCAAGATTTCATTACCAAACAAAGTAAAAACAGATAAGTGGTTTTTTTTTTGCTTGATTGCATCAGAAGTTTAGATCTTGTTATTTTAAATGGGAGAGTGCCCGCTGACAAAACAGCACATTTTACCTTTCACTCACAACATACTCGGAGCCTTTTAGACTATGTGATTGTGTCCTACCAAATGTTTGGGGCTTGTGATACCTTTTTTGTTTGCCTGTCGATATGGAGTGACCTCAGTATAGTGGGCATGACAGTGGCCTTTGATCTACCCACATTGGATTCGGGGAATGCTGGTCAGGGCAGGGCTACCTTTAACAAAGCAAATGGTCGGTCTTTTTGGTCGCAAAAAAGCATCTTTGAAGCAGGCTCAATTGTGAAGATGGCCCAAGTAGAACAGCAGGGTTTAACTCTCTCTAATAGTATACCCTTCTTTGAGGCTCAAATGGAGAAGATTTGTAAATTAAGTTCTATATCTTCTGTACCTCGCCTGTAAAAACAGGAAACGTCTCATATGATTTCCTTAAAACGAGCAATTAACCATCTTGTACAAAAACAGCATGTACATTTCTTCACTGGCCGGCAGCGGGAAATCAATCGCCTTAAGCCAGTGAAAAGACGTATTATGCTTTGTGAAAAAAGAAGGGAGCTGGATGACAAGTGGATTAGGCTGAGGGAAGCCGCAAGGGCCAAAGATTCAAGAAAGTATTGGCGCTTGATCGCGGAATACTGTGACTCAAGGCAGAGGGCACTACCCATACCAATTCCAGCAAAGGACTGGGTGGATTACATCTCCCTATTATATGGAAACAATAGCTCAGTTTCTTCCATGATGACAGATGGGGTTAAACCCGCATCTATTGAATTGACTGAATTTGGCCCTCCATTAGCAAAGGAAGTGGTAAGTTACATAAAGAATGCAAGAACCTCTGGCGCACAAGGGCCGTATGGAATCCCGATTGCACTAATTAAAAAGGAACCAAAAGCGTGGGGTGATTTTTTTTAGCCTCTTTTTAAATATTGCTTTCTTATGAATAAGATCCCACCCTCTTGGAAGGGGAGCATTATAGTCCCTCTGTATAAAAAAGGGCCAAAACGGTGCAGACTAGTTTTAGACAAATTACCCTTCTGGATGCCTCAGGCAAAATATTTGCAAAAAGCATATTAAGCCATCTTCAACAATGGGTTTATGATCGGAATATTCTTCCCCCGAAACAAGCGGGTGTTAGAAAGAACCATGGCACCTTGGATAATATAGCAGTTGTTCAGACAATTGTGGAGAAATATGCTTTTGTCCGAGGAATTCAAATATATACAGCTTTTATTGATTTCTCCACGGCGTTTGACAAAGTGGATCACCAAACGCTGTGGAGAAAACTAGTCCTCTTTGGCATACCATATCATCTCTTGGGTCTGATTATGGAATTGTACACAGACACGTGGTGCCGGGTTCTGATGGGAGGTTCACAGGGGCTATCATGTAAAATCAGAGTTGCCTATTGGTCAAAGGTTAGAAATGTTATCTACTAAACAGGGTACGTGGCTGGGATACCCACACTGGTCAATCCTAAAGCTGCTGTATTGACAAAAATACAATTTTGTGTCCATCAACCAATTGTTCAAATGTTTAAACCTTTTTTCTCAGGTCTCCCGCTTTTTGTTTTTAAAATTGTGCTTGGGATGTCATTAGCCTCTAATTCATCTTTTTGGGATTCATGCCTTCCTCATGATATATTGCAGAGTAACCTACAGCTTGCCAGGAGCAAAAAATCCTTCCCTATTCTCAATCAATAACTTTTCTATCCAGGCGGGTTGTAAGACAGTTCAGCAATCCAATCCAAAAAGTGGGAAATCCTTTTCAAATTCATCCCTAAAGTGAAGGTTTGGAACCCAGACTTTGAATGGAGTCTTTGATCAAATTTGTGGTGGGCTGTTGCCCATCTGCCAAAGACAGTCACTGAGGCCCATTCCAATTGAGTGACCATCTTCACCTCGACAAAACTCATGTGGAACAGCCTGGTGCTTTCCTATATCTGTGAAGCTGCATGTCCATAGCTCTCTCTGACATGGAATCATTTTGTTAAGAATTTTTCAGGATATCATCTCCAGTAGTCTAGTTGTTGTGACAGCATTATAATACTGCCCTTCGAAGACATTTGATTTTAAATGTAATTGGTTCTAAAAATTTGATTTGAAGCTTGGATATCATTTTGAAAATAGACCCATAATGAGTCAAAACTTTGAAATGAGGATTTGGAGTCAGTCTGCCTGGGCTATGCCCCTGTGCTAGTTTTTGAATATTCACCCCAACGTCCCTAGGAAGCAGCCCCACAGAATTCAGTGTTAAAATACCTCAGCACTCTTAACAGCTCTCAAACTATAGGTGGTGCTCAAACTTCACAAGATTACATTGGCCCGCAGCCTCTTCTGAGAGATGTTGCAAACAAATCATAAATGTAGCTCCAGCAACCACACTGCAGATAATGCCTAAATTAATTTACAAACGGAATAATACATATAGACTTCTAAAAAGCTATATTTTGAATTTATTACATTGAGAATTATTTAAATATACCATAATTAAAAAAGTAACTCTTTGCAAATTTATGTAAACAATATTGATGAAATCTGGTTAGCGCAATATTTTTTGTGCATCAGAAGTCAATAAATAATATGCATTACAAAACAGATCGGTATATGTACTTCTTGTATATAAATAACCCAGGACAGAAAAAGAAAACAGTGTCTCGGATCGGCCTACTTCAAATTTAATGTGGAAGTTATTGTTGTCTATAGCTTGTTAAATGTTTGTGCTAAAAACTTAAACATAAACAATTTCGATATTTTCTGCATGTTTCTGTTCTATGATTTTAAGGTGATTGTTCAAGAGTGATTATTTTTCAATGCCTGATTGTGCATGGGTCTTTATTTAGTTTTTCATGATGATATAATGCTTCATCAGACCTTTACGACACCTCACGTGAGCTAGGCCTTGACAGCTTGTCTAATCTTACTTTAAATTCCCATCTTCCTTCGCTTAGTAGTAGCTCTCTGGGAGGTGCCAATGCAAAACACATTGACGAGGAAGCTGCACAGGGAGTTGAGGGAGTCAAATAAATGAAGACCAGAACAACCATTGCTCTTGTAAACACATAACTCAGAGGAATTTACACTAAAAGAGAAATCAGAATTCCGACTCCATTGGCTATCTAGCATGTATTGCATCCATGAATATCATCAACTATCCACACAGACTCTGTCATAGCGTGAAAATGTATTTATTTATTTGAAAAGTTTTTTATAGCGCGATCATCAAATGATTAAGAAATTAATAAGAAAAGATTATGAGGAGATCCACCTACGAAAGTTGTATGGATTACAGTCTTACACAGACGCCAGTTCCTGCCCTTCATGGGCTGGTCTTCAGTATCACACAGGTGGCACAGGTGGCACAAAGGAGGGCATGATCGATGCTGACACTGAAGAAGGTGAAGCATCTACATCTTGAGTACCAAGTATCAGAGTTCCTTCTGCCTTTGTGTGCTCTGTATCTGATGTCCTCTCCGTTCCCCTTACACCTACCACTTGAGGCTTTTACAAGGGCAGCCTTCGAATGATTGTCATGTTCACTGAAACTAAAATCTGCAGAGACATATGGTCACTTCCTGCTGCTCCTACCCAGAAAAAGAAAACAAGTTGTCCAGAGCCATGGAGGGGACATTCCCATCTCAACAACATATTTGACCAAAGTAATAGCATTGAAGTAACTCTGTCCTACACCTATCCTAAATGCTGCCTGATTTCAATTGATTTCTCAATTGATTAATTTCCACGACGTGGAAGTGTTGGATGTCTACTTTATGGACCCCATCAGTATCCACACAGTCTCAGGAACCCTCGGCTATATATGCATTATGATGGTTGGGAAATTTTGTAGTGGATATTAGTGGGATAAATGCAGCGGGTGACAGGAGCCGCTTTAGGAAGCGGCCGCATAACTCAGCGGTCAGCTCCCTATCCCCCCCCACCCGCCCCCCCCTCCCGGCAGAGATTCACTTTTGATCAATTTCTGGATGCAAGGGAGGATGCAAGTCACAGTCTCATGTCCGCACTCTTGGATTTCAGGGTCTTAACTCGCCATGGAAGAGTGAGTGGGCGAGTCTGTAAATAAAGGAGACAATTTTTGCTGTCCATCTGTGAAAGAATAGTAAGGAAATGAAAAGTGCCTGTAAAAGAAAGCAGAGAGGAGCATTTCAGGGCAGAAACTGCCACCTCTGAAAGACTCCAACAAACCAAATCCAAAAAGTTTATTCTTTCCTGCACGTACCTAACATAGGTCCACATTGTTTAAGAGTTATTAGATGAAAGTTTCTCAATTAATTAATTTACGCAATGTAGAATACAATTCAGAATGTGTCCTCTACAAAAGCAGTAGTATACAGAGTTTCATATGATAACTCTTAAATATAGCTGAGCGTTCCTGAGACTGTGTGGATACTGATGGGTCCATATAGTAGAACTCCAACACTTCCACGTCGTGATCGGAACTGCAGCCTGTACAGAGAGGAGAAGCCCCATCCTCGAGCAGCGCCGCATCACAGGGAGTGGGGGCGTGGACTGGTAGTGGAATGAGGGCGAAGCGGAGGGGAGCCGGCAGAGTGCACTACATGACACTAACCCTAAACGGCGGTGCTGTCCCAGTGCTGAGACCAACTGGTCGCAGCACGGCGCTTCGTTGAGCACACCCAGGCGAGGATTGCTGGTGACCGATGGCCTGACTTGGGCTGCCTGGTGAGTGGGAGACATGGCTGTGTCTGACGTTTTGTGCCGTCTCCCTGGTGCATGTGTTACCTTCGGCCACCGGTCACCTACACTGCAGGCACATTGAGGATTTCACTGCCCCTGAACGCACCGAAGCCGTGGCTTTCATTTTCTCCTGTATGCACTATTACGGATAGCACCGCCTGGCCTCATGGCACAGCCTAGGGGCTGCCATGATTCCTCCCTAAATGTCTCACCCGATGGGGAAATAAGACATGTTTTCTTGGGAGTGCTGGTGGGAATCATCTCAAACGACATTGCTGGTCTGGGCCCGCTGATCTGTGCACTTAGGCTTTCAGACTGAGAACAGACTGTTGGACGAGGCATTCTGGTCATAGGGCCCCTGCTTTGATGTGTGGCTGCCTCCCCATTAGCATTGGTGGGTGACGCTGTGCTCCTGCTGCCACATCTATGAGGTGGTCACCCCCCAGTTGGATGGACACCATTAGCGGTCAAGAGTGAATTCCTTGAAAACCCCACCACAGAAGATGACACCTGGGGAGCCTGGTAGCAGGGAAGTGTGAGAGAAGCTACTTAGGGGGTGTGGGTGGCAAACGAAAGCCCAATATGCCGCAGGGGGTTATTCCATCGCCCTCAGGCAGGTGGCTGTGACTACTGATGCCCCCTCACCCACAGGGCCTTCAATATATCAATTCCAGGTGACCTGTCACCTAGGCTGTGATGACTGGGGGCAGGGAGGCCAGGATGGATAAATTCACATTGCCTAAAAACTCCACCACTGCCTCAATGGCGAACGCCTTTGAGGCAGTCCATCAGGCATGAAGTAAGTGACCTTTTCAGGGCCACCCAGGTCATTTACGACCACCTCATAGCCTACCAAACAAGCGAAGAGTCAGTCAGACAGTAGAGATTACAAACAATAATTTATTAATAAAATATACTGCAGCGGAGTCCAATCTGACTAGCACCCGGAGATGGCTGTCGAGGGGACTGGCTCCCCAACACTTGGTAACGCATAATCATTCTTCTGAAAACCCCAACCATGCTCCTAATGGAAAGTTACCGGCTTAAGCCGTACATGAATAAAGAAGGCACAGAAGGATGGGCTGCCACCTGCGTGATGGGTAAACACTATCACTATCTCAAGTTTGCCTTGCTAGGCTCTGCTCCTCCTAACATGGGAGCAGGGCTACGAAAAGGGATAAGCATGCAGAGGCAGAATGGCCTATTCATTACTGAGTCAGAATACAACCTTGAACACAAGAGAAAAAAATTGCTGAACACAGTCTTCCGCTGAGGGAAGAAATACAGATAATTGGGGCTTGAATCAGTCACCACCTAACATGGCCTACGAACTACAAAATGGAGTCCCAAATGCTAACTTAAGCTCGTATTATAAGGATAGCTCAATGGGGTACATTTAGGAGTAGTGCCTACTGCTAATCACAGCCTTCTAAATGCTAACATTACGCAAAACAAGTCCATGAACGTATATAAATTTCCAAATTCTAACGGACCCTCCATTTAGCATATAGAAGGCTAACTATCTCCATTCAGCAGCTCGCTTCATTTCAGGGTCTAAACGAAGCGACCACATCACCCCTATCCTGTTCGCTCTTCGATGGCTTTCGATTGAGGCAAGATCCATTTACAAAACTGCCTGCATCACCCATAAAGCCTTACACACGTCCTCCCCTCGTTACCTGGCCAACAAATTGAAATTGTTCGGAGGCTCTTGACCCTCTCAAAATGCGGAAAAGCTTCTTCTTGAGCCCCCCATCTTCAAAAGGGAAAGATCGATGGCACAATCCTTCTCAGGCAATGCGGTGAGAATCTGGAACTCACTTCCCCCATTGCTCCGTGCCACCTCCTCTACCCGGATCTTCAAAGCTGATCTCAAATCTCTCCTTTTCCAAAGACACTTTGAGAACTAATACTTTAATTCTCAGGCCCCTCTTGGAAGTTCGCACCTCATTGTAAAATTTTGTATTTTTTCCTGTACGTTCTTCTCTCCTGCGTGCTTTATCGGAATTTGTGTCTATGTAACCTTCATTTTTAGTCTCCTGTTTTTCTTTGTAATGTTTTATTGTGTTCTACTGTTCTTTTGTAACATAACTGGCTCTATTGTACAGCACTACTGTTTTTCTTTGCAATGTTTTATTGTGTTCCACGGTTCTTTTGTAATGTAACTGACTCTATTGTACAGCGCTCTGACACCTTTAGGTAATGTCCGCGCATAAAAATGCACAAATAAATACATTTAATGCTATCAGGTAAGGGTCTTTACAATTCGAAGCAGGAAGGCATAATCACAATTTGCATTTTCTTAGTTACCAATAGAGCTAGGTATTCATGTAATTACGAAACATGTTCAGTATTCAAAAATGCCCTCATCAATATTCATCATATCCTAGACATCTTGCATCATCATAATCATGACTTTAGCATCAGGTCCTGAATAAGGTCCTGCTATTCTGCTCTACTAGAGGAGCTGCTAAGGGCTGCTCTTCTTTCATAATGGGACGACCAAAGGGGTCAAGATGATAAGTAATTCGCAACCGCCAGAGGAAATCCATACACTGGAGCCAACAATGGTATAATAAGCTAAAAGTCACAAGTCACCCAGCGTCCTTGAGAGCCTCGCTGGTAGACTCCTATTGTTCATCTACAGTGTGCACTCGTTGGTGGAGCTGAGCGGTCGCAGCCCTTACGGGAAGATGATTCCTCTTCTTTCAGGATATGGCACCTTCCCTCCTGGGAAAATACCCTCAACTGATGCTGTCCACTGTCCAGGGCAGTGCACCACTCTTCTGCTGACCCAATTGCTATCACCGGTACCTTAAGCAAGATACCAGCACCTTATTCTTCATCCATGAAGTCCATCCCTGTTCTTCTAACTTTCCCTCTGGGGGAACTGCCCTTCCGTCGTGGATGCAAATTGTATCTGCCACTCCAGGCACAGTGTCATCACGAAAAAGAACCTGAAACTCAGGAGCAGAAGGAGACTGAGACTCAATTGCTGGTGACCTAAACAAGGGTTGCTTTTGCGAAACCCTGATCTCTGGAGGTATAGCTTCCTGCAAAACGGCGTCGTTCTCCTCCTCCGTCTGCGCCCAACTTATTCGGGCATCAGAGAAGGGAGCAAATGAGGCACTCTGGGGCATATTATCAAGGACGGAGTTAAAATTATCGCCGCTTTCGCGGCAGGAAACTGCCGCTAAAGAGGCGATAATGGGCTTGATAATATGCCGCAGAGAATTCCAATAGAAGCCCATGTTCACCGGAACATGGGCTTCTATGGGAATTCACAAGCGCATATTATGAAGCCCATTATCGCCGCTAATTTTAACGCCGTCCTTGATCATATGCCCCCTCTGTCTGTTTCGTGGTCTCTGATGCATTCACCCACCGAGCAGTCATAGGGAAGCGGGAGGGGGATCCTGCAGGAGTACGAAGCATGGATCCAATGCTTCCGTCCCTCTACTTTGATTGCCGTCCGGGTTACAAGGTCCCTTCCAGCGAGGGTCCAGACAACTCTTTCTCTGGAAGTTGCGGATTAGCACGTAGTCACCGGGCTCTAGCTGATGCCCTCCGGTACTGGCCGTAGTGTCTCCTGAACCTGTTGATGGATAGAATGTAAGTCTTTAGTCAATTCATAAAAATAATCCACAAGCAAATGGTATTCTATCTCAGAAAAATGTCGGGGGTATGGAACGCCCCATACATTCGCAGGGCGGCCAAACACCACCTAGTATGGGGGCAACCCTGTTCTAGAATGTGCTTTCGCCCTGGTAGATAACAAAGCTAAGGGTAGAGCATCTGGCCACTGTAATCCTGTGCTTTCCTCTATTTTTGCCAACTTCAGTTTGAGAGTACCATTGTACTTCTCAACCAAACCTGCTGACAGAGGGTGATTTGCTGCATGGAACTTTTGTTTAATGTGTAAACCATCGCACACTAGTTGGATGACTTTTGAATTAAAGTGACTTCCATCCATGAAAATACAACAGCGGTAGTGCGCTTTAACGAAGATGGTAGCTTAACTGATTCTTGGGCAATTATGAGAGGGGTCCGGCAGGGGCGCATTTTGGCCCCTTTGCTGTTTACACTCTACATTAATAAGTTAGAGGACGCCCTGATTTCTTGCTGTAAAGATATCCCTAGAGCCGGCACTAAAATGATTCCCGCACTACTGTATGCCGACGATGCGGTGTTGGTGGCAAGGACTGCAAGGGGGCTGCAAACGCTTTTAAACTGTTTTATAGTTTGTATGGAGTCCCTGGACTTAATCACTAATTTAAAAATGTTACATGCCATGTCCACAGCTTCAAGGAGGGCAATGAAGGTCAAATTCTATTGCAAGGATCTAGAAATAGTAAAAGTCCCTGCTTTTACATACGTAGGGGTTCTTTTTGATGAGCGGCGTTCATGGTCCACGCAGCGTACACACAAAAAGAACGTATTAGCTAAAGCTTCGGGGGCTATCCTAGACTTTGCAAAAAGAATCGGATTCAAACCACTCCCGGCGCTTATAAAGATCTATAACGCCAAGTGTCTCCCCATGGCGACTTATGGGAGCGACATCTGGGGATACACAGATGTCAGAGAAATCCAGGGGGCCGAAAATACTTTTTTGCGTAGATTGCTGTTGTTCCCGGCTTCCATGCTAGTCTTTAATATACATGAGGAGTTAGGAGTTGGTTTTATTTCCGACCAGATTGCGGTTGGGCCTTTATTGTGTTGGATGAGAATTTGGGCACAACCCATACCAAATCTTAACCAACTGATCATCCAAGATTGCCTCTCCCTAGACAAGGTGTTAGATATCCCATGGATCCGATATATTAAGGTCCAGATGGAAACCCTTTGCTGCCCTGACTTATTTTCGAGCCCTATAGCATTGGGCTAATCAGTCATAAGGGACTTTAAGTGGCAGTTCTTGGACAGACGTATGTCATTAAGGGAGGAGAACGAATTGGAAAAACCCATGGTGAGAAGTTTTGTCACCCTGAGCCTAGGTAGACAGCTGCAACCATACTTATCCTATATAAACAAACCATACCATCTGTTTGTTTTAATAAGATTTAGGCATAATATGGTCCCTTGGCTCTTAGCGTTTCCAAAAGGGTATTTTAAAGAAGGAACATTAAATCCTTGCCCTTGTGATAACTTCTCGGACCAAAACACCCTTCATGTAACATTTTTCTGTGCATTATACCATTCATTACGCAGGAAATTTATTATTCCTCTACTCAGAGGCTGTAACTTTGAAAAAGCTGGCCGGCGCTGGCATACTTGCAAATGCTAGCGTCGCCTAAGGTGTGTTTTGGGGTAGCAAGTTTTCTAACAGGAGCAATCAGGTTTAGGAATAGGTTACCATTGAACCACACAGCGGACCCTGTTTTGAATCATGTCACTTAGTTATTTATTTTTATGTTTTCTTACATATGTCAGTGGATAAGAATAAGATGGGCTAATTTTTATCTTATTTATTTAATTCCCAGGCCTAATTATTTTGTGTGGGTGTGCTGTATTTTTATCCCCCCCGCCATGGATTGTCAGGGTGTTTATTTCTTTCTTTGCATGAAGTGTCATGTAATCCCATGAAGTGTATCTCAACTATTATAGATAATGACCCTGAGCAGAGTAAGATTTTACGAAGAGTAATAACAGGTTTTATTGTCCTCTTTTAAAAAATGTAATGTCCGTCATTTTGTTATAAAGACGGGAGAATTCAATTGAGTTTACATTCATGTATTTAATGTTTGTAGATTTGATTGGTTCTGTTTGGCTATTTGCACTTTGATGGTTTTAATCAACCAAATAAAGTTAACTTTGACTGACTGACTGACTTCCGTTGTCACTCCAGATCAAGCATGGCAAACCAAAGAGCGGGAAGAAATCCTTTGAGAGTGCCTTCGCCATCGCCAATGCTGTATTCTCTTTAGTGGGGTAGGCTTTGATCCATTTTCTGAAAGTGCACACCACCACCAATACATATTTCAAATTGTTTACTCGTTCCATTTCGGTGAAATCCATTTGGAGAACCTCGAAAGGGAAGTAAGGCGGTGCAAAATTATCAGTGGGGTTATGGGTGTCTTTTCAAGGATTGTGTATCATACAGATCATACAATGTGTTACCAGATGAGCGGCTACCTTGGGGATATGGTCAGTCCACCACACGGGATCTAGCACCTTACATATTCCCTTTGCGCTAATGTGGGCAGGGCCATGTGCCATAGTGACAACAGGAAGCACATATGCATTACACAACATCCATCTTTGTTTCCCAGACAGATCAGTCTAGCACCCATCCTCATCTTGTCTCCTGCCATATTGCCAATTTGTCCATTGTCGCCTCACTCTGTATTTCCTTAACATTGTCTAGTGTGTCCTCAAACATCCAATTTTCAGGCACCCATCTAGCCGGGCCTGCTACAAACATCTTTTTCATATTTAATCTAGCCGTCTCTTTCGCTGTCTGGTCTGCAAACGCATTTCCTCTCCCAACATCTTCAGTATTTGCCTTGTGCACACTACAATTCACTATTGCTACTCTTTTTGGGAGTGTCAGAGCCAACAAAAGTCTATGTATAAGTGGGCCATTCTGTATTTGTAAACCATGTGAGGTCAGAAAGCCTCTCTCCGCCCAGAGGCGCCCAAAGTTATGAGCTACCCCGAAAACGTACTGGCTGTCAGTATAAATATTGACAGCCAACTCACAAGCAGCTTGGGCCGACTGATACGGGACACGTGATGTTTCAACAAGTGTACGCAGCATTGTTATTGCAGATGCCATAGTGGTGGTGCCATCTGGTAACTTAAAACAAAAGCCATCGACATATAGATCCCCTTGTGCATCAGATAGAGGAACATCAGTCAAGTCTACCCGTCTCTTTGTCTCTTCCTCAGTACGATATACACAATCATGTACATCTGCACCTCCATCCCCCGAAGGGAAAGGTAGAAACGTGGCTGGATTCAGGGTGGCACATCTTTTGATGGTAATGTGCGGTGCAAATAACGTGAGTTCATAGCCAGTCCACCTTTGCACTAGTAAGGTGCTGTGTCTTTGTTTTGTTTAGAAGTGTATCCACAGCATGAGGTACCATCACTGTGAGGTCAGCATCAACAGAGAGCACACCACCAGCCGTCTCTTGTACATAGAGCACAAACGGCTTCTGGTAATCAGGTGTACCAAGCACAGGAGCAGAGCAAAGCACAACCTTCAATTGCTCAAAAGCTTGCTGGCATGCAGGGGTCCAAGCCAAGGTAGGGGTTTGTGCACATCTTTGGCTGTTAGTTGGAGTAGGGGTTTTGTTAGTAGGGAGTAATTAGAGATCCAGTGACAGCAGTACGAGGTAATGCCAATAACAGGACGCACATCACGTTGGGTTTTAGGGACATGCAGGTTAGTTATAGCAGCAATGCGCTCAGGCGTTAGTCTACGATCCTCCTTCGCATTAGGTGACCTAAATATGTGACCTCCTGTCGACAATATTGGAATTTAGAAAGGGACACTTTATATCCGTGATGCACCAGATGTAACAATAACTTATAAGTTACGTCTTTGCAGCCATCCTCAGTGTCAGAGGCCACTAAGAGGTCGTCAAAATACTGCAATAAGACATTACCAGAGGGGAGTGTCAAAGAATCCAATTGTCCTTTCAGAGCTTTACTATAGATACTAGGACTTTCATTATAGCCCTGAGGAGCACGACAGAATTGGAAGCTCCTGCCAGCTATGAAAAACCCAAACAGATATCTACTATCTGGATGGATTGGAATGCTAAAGAAAGCATTTTTTAAATCAATCACGGAGAAGAATTTCACCGAACGAGGAATCATCGTTAACAATGTAGTGATGTAGTGATGTTAGGGACCACAGGATATTGAGGGATCACAATCTTATTTATCGCGCGCAGATCAATAACGAAACGGTAAAAATCAGGGTGAGCATGAGAGGCATCAGAGGGTGCCTTCTTAAGGATGGGATGAATAGGGCTATTGCAAACATTTGCTACTGTTTCCTCAACCACCCCAGCCTTATTAAGTCCTTAATTATTTGCAAAAGGGCCTTCTCCCCTGCCTGTGATATCTTATACTGGGAAATACACGGTAATTCAGCATTATATTTGATCTTGATAGAAACCGATGGGATCCGTAACAACCCCACATCCGTATCTCCTGTAGCCCATAAAGTACGTGGCACATCTTTGAACTCTGCAGGGAGGAGGGTATCTTTAGTAAAACACTGTTTTGTACTAACCATCTTCAGGCCAATGGTCACGTAAACACCATCTGGTGTACAGAATATGGTCCCATGTAGCTTCCTCAACAAATCTATTCCGATCACATTTTCCCCACAATTCGTTATCTGAAAAAATGGGGAATCGACCGTGAAAGGACCAATAATCAAAGCAAGAGGCTTGGAAATGGGGATCACAACCGGCACGCCTGAGAAACCTACCGAAACATTATTTAGGCCAGAGAGATCTGCCCCTGGGACCAGCGAACGAGAAATAGAGCTATTCATAGCACCCGTATCAATTAGAAATGTCTTGGCCGTGCCATGTAGGTCCGCGTTGACATCAGGTCCAAGCTGATCTATAGGCACTGAAACTGGTCCCTTACCCTGCCCCTGGCAATCCTAGCTGTAGGACATTCCTGTCACCTCATCCATATCATAATCATCATGATAATATTGTCCGCCTCGAGCATCATCAAAATAGTTCTTATTCTGACGACCAAACGATGAATCCTTCTTCTGCATCTCAGCACGGCCACCTCCATCACGACCACATCCTCTATAACCCCGACCTCTTGGAGCAGCAACTTTGTGTAACAGCTCCAGACACTCACTTTGCCAATGCCCCTCCTTTTTAGAAATACACACATTCGTTCGGTCCAACAGGTGCACCTGCAGTGCTATTCCTATTTGTTCGAGGCAACTGCTTGACCGATCCCGAACCACCTCTCCCCCTTCCATTGCCCCTTGTTGCTTGCTGCATTAACATCTTCATCTTTAGATCCTTAGTCTTTTTCTCCACTTTCTCCTTCTCCTCATTCTCTCTGTGCTCATAATACTGTGCCATACTCAATATTACAGATGGGGAAGAAGTAGTCCAAGTACTCTCCGAAGCCTGCACCCGAGTCGCGATCTCGGGAAGCAGGTTCGTAACAAATCTGTTAACAAACAATTAGACACCACCTTCCACCGACAAAACTTGGCCACTAAAATCCAAGAACACACCTTCAAACCTGGTGAAAAAAATAGACACACTTTCATACTTCTTCTGACGACATGCTGCTAACTTGTCCCAATCTATTCGTCTAGGTGGAATAAGGGAGTGCATATAAGTAATGATACGACCCGGCAAAGCTAATATTTCTGCCCTTGGCTTCTCGCCAGGCTTCTGGTCCTTATCCCAAGCCCTTATCTCATTCCATGTCCCTCCTAACTCCACGGCATAGTCCTGCGTGTGCACCTGCCTCCATATATCTACCGGTACCAATAATCCAAAAAACAGCTCAATATCAACTAGGGTCATTACCGTAGAGGAATCCGCCTCCATCAATTCCTTATAGTATGCAGTTGGATTCTTCCTAGGGTCTGGCAACTGACTTTTAAGGGATAGTACCTTACTCCTCTTCCAAGGAGTGTAGACCCACTGTTCCTGGAAATGAGCCTCTACCCTTTTCTGAATCACAACGTTCGCTGCATTACGCTGCTCCGGAATCTTTGGATGGTAAATGGGATATACCTCCCTCATAGGGAACTGGCCACCCAGCATTGGGGTCTTCTGATGTAATCTACTACGATCACAAACCAATGTTGCAACATTACTAAAAACGCCATTGGGGGTTAAATCAGTAGCATGCACATGTTCACGGATATCATATATGATCTGTGGTGCAGCGCCATTGAAACACTGTTCCCACAATCCAATTAGCGTAGCCGACATGTGCTTAAGAGCATGCTGCTGCACAAATGGCTCGTAATCTTTCATCACACTCCACACATCTTCCACACTGTAAATCAGGTTCCGGGCACACTGCGCAGCCTGGTCAGCCACC
This sequence comes from Triturus cristatus, assembly GCF_964204655.1. Classification (NCBI taxonomy): domain Eukaryota; kingdom Metazoa; phylum Chordata; class Amphibia; order Caudata; family Salamandridae; genus Triturus; species Triturus cristatus. Next base: position 524,582,916 of record NC_140583.1, read on the forward strand.
ATTCTTTTCTCCTCATTTCCCACATCAGATCTCATCAATACCCTCCCCATTCGCTCTTGCGCTGCTGCCCAATTCCCCTCAGCCTCTCCACGCAGAGCGTCCCAGCACTCAGCAACACTGGAGATGACACATTTGAGGGGGCCAGAACAGATGAAGAAACAGGTATCAACGTTAACAACGATTGTGAAGAAGTGGTGAGAGAAGGGGAGACAACAGGTGTAGGGGCATCGGACCGAGCAGGAGAGCTGGCGGCCCCCACACCTGCAGCTGACAGAGACAGAGAGGAAGCAGGCGGGGCCGATGCCGGAGCAGTCGAGGCAGAGACAGAAAGACCAGCAGTAGCAAGTGCAGGGTCTGGAGGCTGAGACGTCAGAACAACGGGGTACATCCTGTGCAGGGCATAAGGAGGTGGGGGTCGGGTATCTAATAGCTCTTCCACAAAAACATCACCTTCTTCCCGAGCAACATAACATTTATCACTCTTTAAGCGAAAATTCCTATCCGCACATTCTATACCCTTCTCTGTTCTCTCTCTATCATAAGCCACGGATTTCTGTGTCACTGTCTGTGCCTTGCCCCTTCGGGTCTAATTCTCTGCCCTCATACGTCGCTGCTTCACTTTCTTTTGCCACACCTGAAGATTGTCAAACATCGACTGTCTACTTCTTATAGCAAACAATTTATCCTGCAGGAAATTCAATTTTCATTCATCGAATGTACCCGTAAGTGGCCACTGCATGTCGGCATTGTCCCTTGTATACTTATGCCAGAGCTAAACATAATAAGGCCAATACCGTACTTGACGTATACTTCGAAATTTGGGATACCTTCTGGAGTCACAGGCTGCCTCTCCTCCAATGGGCCTTGGTAGAACAACACCAACATCCAAAACACCCCAATTTACTCAAACAAGGCATCTTAATATAAGACACATTCACTGTCCACCCGAACAAATATCATACCAAACAACACAAATCAAGACGGTCCTAAAAACCGTACCAGGCAGTCGGCAGACTGCACCAGACAGCCCGAAGACTGTACCAAGACGAGAGGATAGGCTCTCGCCCCAGGCCTTTTCAAGAGTAGACCAAATTTCCAAGTGGCCCGGCAGAGCTTTCGCAAACACTCTGTACCTCAAGGGCCCGCAGACCCACCAAGTTTGAACAAATTAGAACTCAAAATGGTGCCATATTTATCACAAGGCAAAACAAACTCACCTGGTGCACACAGATCAAGTAAAGTTATTCTCCACTGCCGACTCTTCCGACCAAATGGTCAAATCCAAGGGTTTTGCCTTCTCAGGACCCCAGCCCGGGTGACCACTAGACGAGGAGTCTCCTGATCAGACAGGCAGGCAGCTGCGAGTGCAAGCTCTATCGTGCAGGGTACCCTCATCCGCTCTTTCGACCAGACGTATCCCCGTTCTCCTTACACCCGATTACAGGCGAGGATGGGACACCCGATGGAGGCATCCCTGTTTGGGCGCCAACTGAAGGAAGTGACCAGATTAGGGCAACCCTGGTCACTTACGACCACCTCATAGCCTTCCAAACATGTGAAGAGTCGGTCAGACAGTAGAGAATACAAACAATTATTTATTAGTAAAATACACTGCAGCAGATTCCAATCTGACCAGCACCCGGAGATGGCTGTCGAGGGGACTGGCTCCCCAACACTTGGTAACACATAATCATTCTTCTGACAACCCCAACCACGCTCCCAATGGAAAGTTACCGGCTTAAGCCGTACATGAACAAAGAAGGCACAGAAGAATGGGCTGCCACCTGCGTGATGGGTACACACTATCACTATCTCAAGGTTGCCTTGCTAGGCTCTGCTCCTCCTAACGTGGGAGCAGGGCTACGAAGAGGGATAGGCATGCAGAGGCAGAATGGCCTATTCATTAGTGAGTTGGAACCCAACCTTGAACACAAGAGAAAAAAATAGCTGAACACAGTCTTCCGCTGAGGCAAGAAAATACAGATAATTGGGGCTTGAATCAGTCACCACCTAACATGGCCTATGAACTACAAAATGGAGTCGCAAATGCTATCGTAAGCTCATAATATAAGGATAGCTCAGTGGGGTACATTTAGGTGTAGCGCCTACTGCTAGTCACAGCCTTCTAAATGCTAACATAACGCAAAACAAGTCCATGAACGTACATAAATTGCCAAATTCTAACAGGCAGAGGAGACCCCTACCCTTCAGGATGTAATGGCAGCAACAGAGGGCGTTCGGACAGCTCTAGAGGGCAAAATAGACTGTGTCTGCATCAAAGTCACATTGATGTGAGTAGACCTACGCAATATGGGGTCGCATGTCAAGGAGGCTGAAGATTCGATAAACTCACTGAAGTGTGGAGACCAAGACACTAAAGGCTGATGTCAAGAAGCTGAGTACAACCACCAATGTCTTAGAGGCCAAGATGGAGGACTTTGAGGACTTGTAATGCAACAATGTCCGCATAATCAGAGTCCCTGAAAGAGCGCAATGGACCTGTTCATAGAAGACCTCCTACTCAAACACTTGCAGTCCAGTGGCCTCTAAAACTATTTCTCAGTCAAGCAGGCACACTGAGTGCCTGGCAAGTCACCTCGACGCCCCATCATGGCATGCATCTTAAACTACCACAATGTGATCCTGCTGACGGCATGAAGTGCGCCACCAATCAAGTCGGACAATGGCAATATTACCTTTTTTCTGTATTTTACCCTTCCAGTGAAAATGCTGCGACGCTCCTTCCTCGAAGTCAAGAAAGCCTTGTGGGGACGTGAAATAAAATGCTTCATGATCTATACTACGAAACTGCGAGTGGTGGCAGATGGAAAAACCTGATATTCCGTCACCCTAGAAGAGGTCTGGGACTCGCTGGAAGGATGGAGGGTTGCAAAGGATATGAGAACCTGCCCTTGACAGGGCAAACAGTAGATAGGATCCAGCTCCCGGGGCAAGCAACAAGACCCAGTGGATGAGGGATAAACTTACGACCAGCCGTACGATGTGACTCTTAATGGTACCCTCCTAGGAGACATTGATTGCCAAATATTCATGGTGGATGGTGTAGATTTGATCATTGTTATTTTATTTACAGAGGCTCAGTGATCGTGGGGTCACCACTCTGGATAGAGAGTGCCCACTAAGAAAAGTGCTGAGTCTACCACATGTACAGAGGGAAATCAGATGGGAACAAACATCTCTTCCTATAAAGGGGGGCTGCTGGGTGACACTTTGGCAGATTCACAGTCCCCTGTAGTTAGTTCATATATTTTAGGGGGACAGGCATTCTGCATAGTTGGTAGGGCTGGCAGTTTCAAGTCCATCATGTAGGGAGGCAGGGTGGGAGGATTTCAAAGCGGGTTTGGTTTATTTGTATGTTTGCGGTTTGTGTTTTTGTTGCAATGATGACATTCTCTCAGTGACACAGAACCAGTCTAGGCTGATGCCTCCCTGACTCTGCTCAGTGGTACTCACAGGGTCAGTTGGCACCCAATCGTATCCCAAGATACTTGTTCCTATTGGCCCTCAGCTGGGTCTCACCACAACACTTGAAGCCCCTGACACACATCGTGACCTCAGTTAGGTGTGGGGCCTCCACTCACACCTGATGGCCGGTTAACTAATGGCTCCTAGCTTCAAGCACCCCTGCTGGAATGCTAACGGGCTGGGAGATAAAAATTAAAAGAGGGATGGTCCTGCAGTATCTTAAGTGATAGTCAACCGATATAGTCCTTCTTGAGGAGATGCACCTCCGGGGGGAAAACCTATCATGCTATGCATAGATGCAGGTTTAAAATGGTCACCCACACGGGGTATACAAAGGGTTCTAGAGATATGGGTATCCTCCTGCACAGATCACTTCCACTCATCATTGAAAACACCTGGCATGAGACACACAGGAAATATGTGGCAATTATGGGACGCTGGGAAGGTACAAAACATAACTTTATGTACCACCAAGACAATATACCCCACCATTCTCTGATCTTAGTGCGCTCCTCGTCCAACTCCCTGAGGGTGAGTTGTTGCTGGGTGGAGATTTCAACTTTGCTCTTTGTGAGAGCAGCGACTGATGGCCTCCTCATCAGCCTAGGTCCCCTTGTAGGCCTCTAGCTGATTTCCTATCGGTGATTGGCCTGACAGGTACGAGGCAAGCTCTCAAACCTACCTCCCAACAATACACCTTCCACTCTGGAGCCCACGGGAGAATGTCACGCATTGATTGCATATTTTCCCTGGCCCACCAGCTTCCCCATTTTAGTGATGTTTGCCACCTCGCCAGAAGGATATACGATCACTTCCTGGTGTGTGCAATGTACGGTTCAGCAAGACAAAGGCCAAGTCATAAAGTGGTGCTGAGTCCCTGGTATCTCAAGGTAACCTGCATCCGGTCAGGTCGTGAAGAGGCAACGGATCACTAATTTGCTCAGGATTAGTGAAAAGCGGGCTCTGCACAAACACTATGGGAGGCATACATAACAGTTATAAGGAGACAGTGAGTCTCATTGATTATGGGACACAAGAAAGAAACAAGCATTTGCAATGCAATCGGTCTCGCCTTTGGGAACCTATATGTATTTAGCCATGCAGCACATTAGCCTGGGTGCTGAACATCTACTGTTCTTTAAAATGGAGGGAGAGTAAGCACCAAACTGAGTGACATGCCAGGTATGGGAACACCTAGAGAGAAACATTGCCTTCCAGCGGGAAATGGTATAGTCCAAAGCTTTGTTTTTAATATAAAATCAAGGCCTTCAGTGGTCATATCACTGAAAATACAAGATTGGAAAAAAAATTGTCTATGGGTGCTCGTGGAAGACAATTTCTATGGACTGGAATCTGGAGCATGCTAAAGTGATTCTGGTATTTAACTGACCTCTGCTGGTCGTTTTTTATCAAGACAAATAGAGGCAGCTGAACAGAAAAAAAAAGTCCTTAAGCGGAGGAAGACAAGTCCTAGGGCTGATCTCCAGTGCCACATAGTACATACACATATAAGTATATAATAAGTATATACTAAAGTATATACAAGAGGTCTCGAATGCTCGACCTAAACACACAACGGGGAAAGAAGGAGGATGAGAAAGACTTAAGTACCGTCACAAAGGGAGACAGCAGGAACCAGCAAGAGGAATAAACGAGCCAAGGGTGTCAGGTACTGGATTAAAGAGGCCTGGGGTGGTTTCAATTCTAGAGAGCCCTGGTATGCGGCCCACCGGCATTTATTTGATAGGGCTTCCGAGCAGAGCTTTAGGCACCGGTACTCATTATCAAATTAAGCACTGACGCATCTGAAAAATACTTTTCTTTCGATGATACACACAGCACTCATCCCACTGTGGCGCAGTGCTTTCCTATTCACATTCCACTCGCAGGCTCCCGCACCCCCCGTGTGGAAGTGCTTCGGGCTCGTGCTCTGACCAACTTGCTTCTTTAATGGACTGTAATGGAAGTGAAGTTCCTTGTGCACATCAGGGCTCGGGGTGTACTGCTCCGGTGTCTGGGGTCATACAACAACTTACAAGCTTCCTCACCCATGGCTGTTGAGGCTTGGGAGTATAGATGAGGGCAATAGGCAGTGAAGGCCTTGGCCACTTCTTGACTGTCTTTTACTCAGATGCCCATTTCATACAATACTTCAAATACCCATCTCGATGCTGCTTTTTTTCTATCTAACCATGCTAGGAGTTTTCCCACCATGTCACCTACCTCATAGATACAGTGACAAGTTGTGCGATGTCTAGCCCTTGTTGTGTCAGTCGCAACATCTCTATATTCTTTTTGTTTTAAGTTAAGGAGGTAGTACATAGAAGCTTGGCTGTCAACCATGAGTTTAGATTGTAACTCATGAATCTCCCCTTCAAGTGTTTCTAGTCGGGCCCTTTTTAGGTCTCGCCTAGCGTTGCAGCGCGAATGCGCTGCCATCGCTTTGCGAGGCATGCAGTATACACTATAATGTGGAAGCTTTGTGGAAGCTCCGCCTACTCTCCGGCCCATCTTCTTCATTGGCTTAGGTTCTGAATGCAGCCTTCCGATTGGTTTTAAACTTGTTAGTCCCTCTGGATTACAGCCATGTCAGTCATTTGTGTCCTTCCACGGCTACTGGCCCCTTCACAGCACAGACTACTTTCTTCTTCTTAGGTCTCGCCTAGCGTTGCAGCACGAATGCGCTGCAATCGCTTTGTGAAGCATGCACTATACACTATAGTGTGGAAGCTTTGTGGACCTCCGCCCACTCTCCAGCCCATCTTCTTCTTTGGCTTAGGTTCTAAATACTGCCTTCCGATTGGTTTTAAGCTTGTTAGTCCTTCCCCATAACAGCCATGTTAATCATTTGTGTCCTTCCACGGCTACTGGCCCCTTCACAGCACAGACTACTTTCTTCCTTTGCCCCCTTCCCGCAGTCCGATGCCTTCTCACCGCCACCCCCCCTCGTGCCTCGTCGCCCGCAATCATTTGTATTTGCAATGCAATAGGTCTTGCGTAAATGCGAGTCCTATTGCATTGCCAATGGTTGTTGGTATTACTCTAATCTGTTTCAAGCAGTGCTTTATGGTCACAACATCATATAACCTACCCTGTAGATGAGACAATATCAGCGGTTCAGCAATTAGACGAAAGAAAATGTATGCTCTCCGGCTTTCCCTTATTCGCTGCGCCAATGTCAGTGCCGACAGAGCCCACAAGAGGGCAGCAGAGCTCCAAACAAAATGACTTTGCAGCAATTTATTTTCAAGAAAATCAAACTGTCCATCTCAGAGCCATCATTTCAATGTACGCTGCAGAATATGAAAATTCTCTATTTCCATACGTGTGGGCTAAGTAAAATTCAGCAATCCAACACACTTAAGAACTGATTTCAGACATTTTCAATTGTGCGCCCCAGGGAGTACTGTCCTCTTGTTCCGATCACGATATTGCTTCAAGAGGAAAGGTTTATCCATACCTTAAAAAGAGTGGCTTAAGTGTTTTTTACACTGAAAAATAAACATCCAGGATTAAATAAAAAAAAAAAATCAGAGATTTAAGTACTCGAACATTCCTTGCTGAGTACAAACGTGTCCCCTACCTCACCTGGCCCGACCAGTCTCCTGTATGTGACAATCTCTTGGGGCTCCCAGACATTTTCCAGGTCACAGCGCAGGCAAGAAGATGTACTCTGCAGGAGGAAGAGAGGCTCTGCTGCAGGGTGAACCATGCGCAGCTTGTTCTAAAACCCACGGCATAGCAAATATGCAGTAAGTAAGTTTTAAAAATTACTTTAAAGGTTTGTCTTTGCTACAGAGTACATGCAGTTCTCTTAGTTTATTGACTCGTTCAAGTAAGTGAATTGTGTAGCTGTGGTACGACAGACCCCTGGATTGCTGACTTCACTGGTGTTACATTTTGAAATAATACAGCCTGCTGTGACCGCTGTGTGTATCTCCTAGCCTCTCCTGAGGCTTGCCCAGCACCATGCTGTCATGACACTGCTAACTGCGCCAGCCGGAGTCCGCGAGTCAGCTGACTCTAATTAATGTATGCTATAGGCCCGAGGCAGCTGGGCTCTGTGTTAGGGCCTGTCACACCCTGTTAGGTGGTTCTGCAGTATAAACGCAAGTCCTTGCTCCTTTTAGTGTTAATTCTTAGCGGAGCCATGTGACCTGCTTTCTGGCTTTCCGCTTTCTTTTTTTTCCTAGTGATGACATCTGAGGCTAATATTAGTAGTTACTTCACAAGTCTTACTTTCCTGCTTACAGCATTCGCTTATGAATAAGGTGGCCCCTGCAGTGACAGCTTTACCGACTTAGTTCACCCCACTCCAAGTGAAAAACCTTTTCCCATCACATTAATTTTTTGCATGGCCTCGTCTTGGAAAACAAACACCACCTGGTAAAAGTGATTTGTTTTATTCTCCTTGTTTCACTATGCTCCCTTATTTAATTTTTGTCTAATTGGCATTGCTTCTGCCTTTTTATTCTTATTAGTCAATACATTATGTCAACCAAAATTCACAAGTTTATTATATGATCAGCATTGTACAAGAGAAGCAATAAAATAGCAATAGAATAAAACACATACTTCCTATCACTTTTATGTAATTAAACAAGACTCGGTGTTAAGACAGAAGTATGGACATGGTCTTCAATGCTGTGTCATCTGAAGTTATGCTCGCCCTGTTTCATATCTGCCAGTGTTTCAGATTGCTTTCAGGGGTGGGCGGAATTTGCAAAATTCACTTTCGCAAATTATCGCGAAAAAGTTAAAAATCTCCGCAAACACGTGGATATATCGCGAAGATGCGGAAGTTTTTTTCCCCTCCCGTTCGCGGTATTTTCTGCGTGGTCGTGGCTCGCCAACTTACCCATGCGGTTGCTCGCGGGCGTGGCCATCTTGTTTTCACTTGTCTCGCGGTGCTTGATCGCGAGAAGAAAGACGTGATCGCGCAACGCATGACGTTACTGCGGGCGCGAACTGTCGCGAGACAACGCAAATGGCTACCAACAATCCCACATCTCGTGGAGAACGCGACCAGATCGGGAAAACTTGTCGGCGAACGCGGGGATTCAGGTAAGGCGATCGCGCGCATGCGAGAATGTATTATTTTACAGCGCGAGCAAGAAACAAATTATCACTAAGCTGCGGAATGCGGAAATTTTGCCATTTTCGCGCTTTTCGCGGAACGCGAAAATGCAAAATTATCGCAATTTCCACGAACGGAACGGAATTTGGGCCCAGGCCTAATTGCTATGTATGAATTTTTGATAATTTCGTTGTAATTATGGCTCAGCCACCTCATGAATTTGCAGCAGTTTTAAGATCTTAGAGTTTCTCGTTGCTCAAATGGGTCAGATTTCTGATATTTGTGTTTCCCTCATCTTTTAAAGGCTGGTTTTTCTGGCGAGAAAAGTGTCACTCATAGTGGTTCTAATGGCACTCATAATTACACAGAAATCATGAAAATGTCACACATAGCAATCTAAAACCTTGGCAGACCAAGGCACCATGCGCAGTCTGATAAAGATCCCCTCGAGCTGGAGCTGACAGAGACTAAAGTGTTGCAGGCCATTCACGCCCTGAATTCAGGAAAAGCCGTAAGCCCTAACAGCCTGCCCATTTAACTTTAAGAGCTCACAGCTACAAAAATTGCCCTCTAGCTCCTGCAAATGTTTTGAGAGAGCCCGGAAACTGGGATACTGCCTGCAGAGCAGAGATTAGCTAATATAGTGGTAGTACACAAGGAAGGTAAACTATCAGATGATTGTGCTTCCTACAGGCCATTCTCTTCATTATAATCTGAGGTGAAACTTCTAACAAACTTTTTGGTCTGTCGGACTCTGGTCCACACTGACCATTCTGGCTTCATGCCATGGAGAAACACTGCACACTTACACAGGGTTCTTGATCGTGCTACTGAGATCCGGAAGGATGCACTGGGGTGTCGTTGGATGCCTTTGACAGGGTGGAGTTGCTCTTTATGTACACTGTACTGGAGAGGTTGGGATTTGGTCCCCTTTTCATCGCCTGGATACGGCTCTTGTACTCTGATCCTCAAGTGACGGTTATTGGGGGCACATCCACGGTCTTCTAGCTGTGGTGGGGCACACGACAAGGCTGCCCGCTTTCCCCCTAGATCTTTGCTCTAGTGTTGGAGCTGCTCGCAGTCTGGATAAGAGGAGAAGCTTTGATCAGGGGTTTGAGATGGACTGCAGACTGGGGAGACAGACTATACCTCTATGCAGACGATATCCTGTCATCTACAGCTGACTTCTAACTTCTACTCTTGATAGAATACTGCATATATTTACGTTTTTACATAAATACCAGGGATACACTATCAATTGGAGAAAAATGCTGATCTATGTCTTGCATGGGGTTACAGCCCACCTACCAAGAGACTGCACAGCACTTGTGGTCACAGAGGGATTCTGCTATCTAGGGATCTTTATCACCAGAGAACCTGATGTCTTTTACATGCTTAATCTCGAGCCACCACTCACGCGCCTATGTGGTGATGTCCAGCACTGGATAACCCTGCCCCTGTTGCTACTGGGGATAGTGGCTCTCTTTTAATTGATGGCCTTGCCCCTATGTTTGTACGTGCTCCAAAATACACCTTACCTAGTCCCGCTCTCCTATTTACAGGTAGTGGATACTGTAACATGTACAATCAATTAGGATGGGCTCCCCCCCCATAGAATAGCCCTACCAAAACTGATACGGGCAGGTATGATGGCGGGATAGCACTCCCAGCCCTCCAGAAATATTACTGGGCTGCTCAACGTATTACCCTCAATGACTGGGTCCATCTTCTGGAGGATGAACCAGCTTACAGAATGGATAGATGGAATATGTTGTTTAAAAGCTACCTCAGAGCCATCTATGGAGGGCTGTGTATCAAGTCATACCCCACTCCAACTTCAGTTACACTTCAGGTATAGCACACTGCACTGAGAGCATTGGGTTGGGGGTCAGACTTACTCATGCCACCCCATTGTGGGATACAGCAAAATTGGGTACCATGGCAAAACAACGTGAATTTGATAAATGGGACCTAATTTGCCTGTCAAGAGTGAAGGACTTGAGGGGTCATGGCAAGATGTTATCCTTTGCAGTTCTACAAAGAAATTACCAATTAGCACACACAGAGGCCTATCCCTATCTGCAGATAAGTCACGTCCTACACAAAGTATTACCAAAGGGAGAGGACCTCCCTGAATCCTCCCCATTGTAAGATAGACTGTTGGATGATTACATCGCCAGAAAAGTGATCTCACCAACACACAACAAACTGTTAAATAATTCCCCAGAAACCTTGAACCCACTCTGGGAAAGCTGGGAGCATGACTTGGAGTGTCTGGATGATGATGAATTGCCAGAGGCGTTGGCATCTCGCAAGGAGGTAGCCATACGCTAACGCTTCCGATTGGTGCAACTCAAAATCTGACACAGATCTTATTACACTTGCATAACAATGGCCAAAATGATTAGGTAAAATATGGCACTGTGGTTGGAAGGAGACATTCCTCCATATGATAAGGGACTGCCCGGCACTCCAGAAATATTGGGAGGCGGTTACGGCCTGTCTTTTGGGTATATGTGAATGCAACATATTGCCCCCGGCAAAGTGGTGCCTCCTAAATATTTGGGATGATACCGACCTGAATAGTAGAGAACACCTCTGGGTGACGCTTGGGTTGATAGCGGCTAAATGTAATGTATGTAATGTAATGTAATCAGCTCCGACCCTAAATGTTTGGAAAAAAGACATGAACTGGTGTATGCAGGCAGAAAGGTTGGTTTACGAAAGCAAGGGTTGCCCAAATAAATGGCCCAAAATCTGGGGGAGGAGGAATGAATATAGAGGGGTGCTGTGTTCTCCTCATACATGAGTTAACGTTATTGATTTGTACCAAAGGAGCCAGGAACATTTTGCTGGACTGTAACATGTGGTCTGGGAGGTTGGGAGTGTATGAGTATCGGGACTGGGGAAATCTAGTTATTGTTGTGCTGTGTCACATTGATATGTGATACAATACGTACTGTCACCATAAAGCTGTTAATCTTTAAAATCACAAGATTTTTTTTTAAGTGATTCATTGCCATCATTAGGCCAAGAGTAGTGCAGCCTTCCAACCAACCATGGGTGGGGTCTACTTAAGGCAACCATAAGCGAGGGGGGCGCCAGGGCATGGAAAGCATGGTCTTCCTCATCCCAAGGGACATTTCTTCTGTAATTCTGATCTCTATTCTCCCAAAAGTGGAGCACCTAAAGTATGAAGGAGAGTCTGCATAGTAGAGCCATCTCAGACACCCACTGTCTTCCTTTTCACATCATCAAGAAATAGGGCACAATCAGGGAGAGACAGATTGCTGCGACCTGAATGCAAACACTGCCAGAAGGAGAGTAGGTGACATCTAGCTACTACTCTGGGAAACTCCTCGTCCTACTAACCCTCTTGCAGGCTTCCTTTAATTTTCAATCCTCTGCCTTGCCCAGTTTTTGCCACCAGACAGACAGACAATCAAAATCCTTCCTCTCATGCATTCACTCACACATGCATGCAGTTATTCTATTTTCATTTTTTCTCTCACTCGCTCTCTTTTTCCTCCCACCTAAAGAAACATCAACCAAAGTGAAAAGACATACCAAAACCGCCCAATTCAGTAAAAAATCAACAGACCTTATCACACAGACCCAACACCTTTCAAAATGTAGCTACTATGTGGGCACCCAAGAGACCCTTCACCCAACAATACTCACTGCACAATACATTTACAATGACACTAATAAACATATTTCTGAAAGAGAGCATGCTAATAGATCTCCTGATGCCCTCAATAAACAATACAACACAAAAGCCTAGGCTAGGCGTGAACTCATAGGACATTTGAACCAGGAAGCAGAAAGGATGAAGATAAGATAGGTGCGCAACAGGCCATCTAGTGGTACAAAATTGTATCTATAAAGATTTATGAGATAACAGGAGCCAACACTGGGTGGATGACAACATTGGGATATTGATCAAGCCCTGAAGAAGTCCTACAGGGACGAAACAGGTTGGCTGGGCCGAATGGATTGCTTCTGTCAAATGGGCATTTTATTAATAAAATTGGAATCAAAGCAACTCACAAGACTCCTGAATAACTTTTATTCATCACATCATGACTACTTGATCTATTGCTGGAGAACAGTTTAACCATCTGTTGATTTTGTAACAGAGAATTCTGTATAGAATTGAACGCTCCTTTTCAGCGTTTTACAACACAGAAGCCATGTAGTCGGAACATTTCTACCAAATCAACAGTTTTCCATCAATGTCTATCTTCTAGCCTTTCAGATAAAGATAGCTTAAAATATACGATACCATTGCACTATTAATAATTTACCTTGCTGTTAATAATGATAATTGTTATGTTTATCAGCAAGGTAAAACTATTGTTAGCAATATCAAAATCATTTTAATTTCACATCAATCAATGCAAATCGTTACTAAGCTAAATATTTAATAAATCTCTACTAACCATTCACAGCAAAACACAACCAAGCAACCATATACCACCGGTCAATGGAAAACCCAGAACCGTATAAAAATGGCTCCCAGATTAAGAACATGCTATGCTATTAGATTAATGATAAAATGTTCCATCCAACTGCTGACACATAACATAATATACCATTTCATGTGATTAATTCAAATGATGTTATAAAAATTCTATGATCTCATATTCAAGACAGGGACTTTGTGCCTGTTCTTTGTGAATCCTTATTGGAACTCATGCAGTCAGCCCACGTCGTGAAATTCTTTAACATGCCTCAGTAAGTACTGCCTCCTTATGAGGGGCCTGGTCTACTCTAGACCCCCAAATAGCAAGTCATCTCGACTGGCTTCATGCTACGCGCTTTTCGACATGGTGATCCTGAAGTTATATTTACTTAAAGTGTGTTACACATTTTTCTGGCTTGAAAGAGAGAGCATAATGCTCTGTCGTATTCAACTTCATGACACTCTAAATAAGGAGAAAGGGATATCTGCCGTTTTTTGCAGATGTTCTGCTCTAGGGAACTCTTAATAGGTTAGGAAGTTTCCACCATGCCCACGTGACGAGATGCAGGGTCATGCATTAGGTTCTACCTTAGGGGGAGAAAACGGGGATCCTATAGGGGCTGCTGCCAGCAGCACAGGCAGAAAGGGGCCAGTTTAGGCTTTAAATCTCTCTTTACTAACCGATTGTGGCGGCTTTAGGTCATTTTCCCCAGTAGCACCCAGGATCTTATTTGGGGACCCAACATGCATTGCCTGCCCCTTTCTACTTCACTTGAAGGCACTTCAGGTCATATCACGTACATTCACTTCCGGTGTTGCTTATTATACATTCACTTCATACGTCTCTCATTATGTTTGCTGCTATCCCCAAATATTCTTCTAAAAAGATACAGCACACCAAAGGCATCAATGTGTTGCAATCGAAATGTAGTTGTGACTTGCTATTGTAACAAGTTGTTGCTAAGCAATGCTTTTTTAATAGATACAATTAGAGAATACGGAAAAATGGGTCTACATGCATAAGCGTTCTGCCCTTCATCAAATGTAGTCGGCTGCAGCTTCCTGCCTCACATGCTAAGCAGTTCTCTAGATTTCATCCCCACATTATTCTATCAGTCACTAGTGAGTTGTCTATAAATACAAAATATTCAACCAAAATATCTCTTCATATGACCTCTTCTGTATTTAGAACTCGGCCCCTCAAGAGCTGGAAAGTTAAGTATGCATGTGGATGGTATTTCTTCATCCACGACCTAGGCAGGCCCTGCTTAAAAGTCATATAATTCAGGGATCACATTGCACCCAGTATTTAACTATTGTCCATTGCACGGTAATTAGCAGCTGTTTCATTTGAGCACCATTCCCAGTTTGGGTCCCACGAAATGGAGGATAATTACTTGTTACATCACACACTGCAAAGTCTGTTTTTTTTGTTTTGTTTTTATAAAAGTGCTATTTGCTATCCACGTGCGCTTTAGAGGTATGAATCATGAATATAGGTCACCATTTCTAAATTACATTTGTCACCAAAATGAGTGTGAAATGGGGAAAACATATCTGTGTTGTTGTGTGTTCCTGCAGGGCCGCGCCTTACAGATATGCATGGAGCTTTCCTGATTCCGAGCGACCCAGCATAGAGCGGTGCTGAAATGTCGACACGTATCAGTAAACATTCTGTTTATTCTGCGAGATAGGAATCCCTGGAAACAGCTGCAGGCATAGCCGCTCTATACGACTGATCTCAGGGAATTATAGATTTCAGCTAATAGCCGATGAAAGATTAGCAGACGGCTCCACGTTATCAGTCAGCTATGGGATCAGGCGGCCATGGTCCTCTGCGGTGCATTCTGGTACAGGATTACCATCACATGGCCCAGCGGCTGCAAGCCCAGGCCCTCCTAATCCTGTCCCTGTGGGTCTGGAGCCATCTGCTAACTTTTGTGTGTATCATTCGGAAGCAATGTTTATCGTCTGCCCATTCTATGTAGTAGATTCTATCATACTGTAACCCAAATGTAAATTTGTAAACATCAATGCAGATTTATCACTGCTAAGAATCTATATGAATGTCATATAGACATGTATTCACATATGCAAAGCACAATATGCCTGTACATAGTAGTCTAGAGGTATGAGCATTTTGCATAACTATCACTAGAGTAATTATGCGAAACTCCACCAAAAATGATGTGAAATCATGTGTACTAACATGAAATGCGGCTCCCTGGCAGAGACGTTTTAAGGCATGGGCAAAGTGGGCTCTGGTCCAGGGAGCCAGCCTTTAAGGGGGCCCCCTGAAAGAGCCAGCCTTGTTCTACAGAGAGCCTTATCCGGATGACCTTTAATCGTTTTTAAACTAATACTTTCCTTTACTTTTTAATGTAGGTGTTGTGTGAGAGTGTGTTACAGACAATTTGCAGAGAAATATGTTATTAATTTTACTTTTTAATGTAGGTGTTGTGTGAGAGTCTGTTACAGACAATTTGCAGAGAAATATGTTATTAATTTTTCATGCAACATCCATAAAACCAGTTTCTTTTAGATCGGAACAGGACCTCGCATGTTAGGCATGGGACGGTGTCACAGAGATTCATTGCTGTAATGGTAGTGAGCTGCTGCTGTGTTACAATATAGAAAAGACACACGCTATCCCTGAATATTAGATGCAAACACATTTATGATTTGGAGTGACTTGGCCAAAGAAGTTATGAAAGAGTTGAAACTGAATCATACATTCAAAGCTGTTCTGAAGAGGGGCCCCTATAACACGTTTGGCCCAGGGCCCCCAAAATCCTTAAGATTTCCCTGCTCCCTGCCTCTGACACACAGAAGCATGCAAAGACGCATTTCACGTAAAAAAAAGCATGAAATTACATGATGCACGCAGCCATTTTCTTTAGGATGTGTTTACTACCTTCTCCTTCTTAGCTGTGTTCTCCATTGTTCCCCCATGCCATACGGACCATTGATTTCCTGTCCACCGCTGTCATTTTTCAAACTTTATTTTGCACTTTTGGTGTAGCTTCTCTTCCCCTGTACTTTTATATTACATATTTTTTCCATCCGTTTGCTTTTTTTGTCACCCATGTCTCCCCCACACAGTTATAGCAGAGGTAGGCACTGGGCTACAGTAGTCTGCAGGCACAGCAGCTCACTAATGGCAGAGCGAGGGCATTGCTATGTGCAAAATCTTTTCAGAGCAGGAGGTGACTGCACATCACCACCTGTCCCTTAAATTGACAGCAGGCAGTGGGTCCGGCAAAGTGTATAGCCTGAAGGAGCAGACCCTGCGCTATGGGAAAGTGTGGCGAGAATGCATTACCACAGCAGGGTCTCCCACACTCAGAGGCAGGTCATGCACCACTGGACTGATGCCACAGAACTGGAGCGGGACCTGTTCAACCTGTTCTGTGGAAATTGTATTGTATCGTATTGTAATTGCATTTATTTAGCGCTTACTACCCTGATGAGGTGCAAAGTGCTTTTTTGGTGAGTAGCACACTACTCCGGATCCCATAAAGGATTAATGGTGAATTACTATAGTGAAATATGAAAGTAATTTGAGTGGTGGATATGTCAGTCTGTTATCTCGATTGAGAAGAGTAGTGTAGGGATAGAAGAGGGAAAAGGTTTCCATTTATATAGCGCTGGCCACCCCTGATGAAGTGTAGAAGCGCTATTTTGGCGAGTAGCACGCTACTTTGGAACCTATAAAGGATTAGTAGTGAATTAGTATAGTGAAATATGAAAGTAATTTGCGCGATGGATATGTTAGTCTGTTATTTAGATTGAGAAGGATAGTGGAGGGATAGAAGAGGGAAAAGGTTTGAATTTACATAGTGTTTGCCACCCCTGATGAAGTGTTGAAGCACTTTTCGGTAAGTAGCACGCTACTCTGGAACCCAAACAGGATTAATGGTGAATTGGTATAGGGAAATTTCAAATTAATTTGAGTGGTTGACATGTTAGTCTGTTATTTAGATTGAAAAGGAATAGTGGAGATATAGAAGAGGGAAGGGTCTTTACATTTTTTGGGAGAGTTTATAGCAGCAGGAGGGGGTTTGGGATGAGGAACGGGGAGGTGTAAGGAGGAAGAGTCAGGGGGAACAGTTTAGAAAGGCTTGTTTGGGAGATCTGAATAGTAAAAGAGGTATGAGATGATGCAAGGAGAGGTAGAAGAGGAAAAAGTCTAGAAAGGGTTATTTAGGGGATCATAGTAGTGGTATGGGGTTTGGGATGAATTAGACAGTCGAGGTAGATGATATATTAATAGATGTATAGGGTGAGAAATAGGATAATGAATTGGAAAGAGTAGTAGAATGAGGTTTGAGATGAGTCAGAGAGTTGAGGTAGAGGATATACTGAGAGCAGTATAGGGTGAGAAATAGGGGTAGTGCCTTGGATATGCTGAATTAGAAGCAAAGTAATTAAATATATAGATACTTAGATACATAGGTACATGGAAGATATATATATGTATAACAAAGGTAATACAGGTAGATTAAAGTTGCATTTATTAAACTCCGGCTTGGAAATGTTTTACTTTAAATTAATGTATTGTTTTTATTTTTCATAATTCAATAGTGAAGCATTTGTAGATAAATAGTTATGATAAAAAAAAGGACTTATTCATACAGTCACTTATATACATGTTAAAACATAATATAGTGTAAAGATAAGTAATATGTACATGTTTTAAGCAGAGCCAACGAATATCTCTATTTTTAAAAACGTAGTTATTAAAAACGTTTAAAAAAAACATATGTATATATATATTCACTTAAAAAACCATAGGTTTCACACATGTTATAGTTAGCTGGGCATTTCCCTCGTAAAAAACCAATGAAATTCCCCGTTATAGTTAGTGCAGGCAACTATAACTCACGCGACCGCAATCCGCTGCTGATGATGTCAGATATTACATCACTGTATTTAGACACTTATTTACCCATGTCTTCTTCCATTCATCTTTAGCTATACATATATTTAATTTTTTTTTTTTTCAGAAAGACACATATGTCATCAGTGATGTAATATCTGACGTCATCAGCAGCGGATTGCGGTCGCGTGAGTTATAGTTGCCTGCACTAACTATAACGGGGAATTTCATTGTTTTTTTACGAGGGAAATGCCCAGCTAACTATAACATGTGTGAAACCTATGGTTTTTTAAGTGAATTTGCAAGGTTTTTTAAATGCTAATTCCTAACTATAACGTGTGTGAAACCTATGGTTTTTTCAGTGAATTTGGTCGTTTTTTTAAATGCTAAGTTATGTATTTATTAATATATTTTTTTAAACAAAACTTTTTCTCGGCACGCGCACGGTGCGCTTCGCGCACCTTGCGCGCGCGGTGGGCACACGGTGCGCTTCGCGCACCGTGCGCCCACTTTACGCAGTTTGCGCACCGTGCGCACACAGTTTTTTCCCAGTTAGTGCCGTGCACGCGCGGTGGGCACGGAGCGCTTCGCCAAGGGCCAAATACATTTTTTTTTTTTGAAAAATCATGGAGTGCGCGCACGCTGCGCGAACTTCGCAGAATTTTTTCCGTTTTGGGTGGTGCGCGCAAGGTGCGCGCACTCGGCGATTTTTCGAAAAAAAAATAAAAAAATGTTTTGCCCTTGGGGGTCCTTCTGGGACCCCCTGACCACGGCTAGGGGGTCAGGAACTGTCCACCCTGCCCCCTTTTCACGTTCTCCACATTTGTTTTTCACCCCCTCAGAGTGCGAGAGACAAAATGGCGGCCGACACTTCCTGGTTTCGACCGATTCGAATGTTTACTAAGATCTAACAACCAATCAGAATTGCGCTCGCGCACGGCAAGGCGCGCGCACCCAGCGCGCACGCTGCGCGCGTACAGATATATATATTGATTTAAATGCTATTTTCTCTGGAAATACTGAGCAGATTTACACCAAACCTGCAAAAGGCACTTCATGGACCTTATGGCTACCTCTCTGCCAAATTTCACGTAATTCTGACCCCCCCTTTTTCTCGGCCCCCGCTTGACGAATCACCCCGAGACTTTCAGGGTAGAAGCGGAGCGGAGCGCCCCATTAGTTTTGAAAATTTCGCGAGGATTCGTCAATCGGCGCCAAAGTTATTCAAAATAGAATTTTGAGATTTCCTATGGAAACTCGGTCCTAACTATAACTATCTACTGGCGACCGCCAGTAGATAATGTATATGTATGTATATATATATATATATATATATATATATATATAATATATATATATATATTACCTACTGGCGGTCGCCAGTAGGTAGTTATATTTAGGACCTCGTTTCTATTCAAATAGCATTTTTTCTTTTGCCAATATCTTTGGCGCCGTTCGACGAATCTTTGCAAAAATTTTAAAACGAATGACCCACTCCGGTCAGCTCCTGGCTTAAATATTTTGGGCTGATTCGTCAAGCGGGGGCTGAGAAAAAAGGGGGTCCCAAAACGCGTTTTCCCCATGTTAATTTCCATAGGAATTTTGAAACAGGGTACAGCCCGAACTGCTGAACGGAATTACACCAAATTTGGCAAAATGGTAGCCCTTAGTTCAGAAAATGACTTTTTTTTTTAATTGTGTAAATCCATTCAGTAGTTGCCGAGCAATTAAAAAAATAAAAATATTGATATCTGAGGACCGAGGAGGGTTCGCGAACCCTCCCGGGCACGAGCTTCACTCTGATTGGCTGTCAACACTCCAAACCATGAAGTATTGGCAGCCATCTTGTGACTCGGTAACCAGTGATCAGTGATGTCATCAGTGATGTCATTTGAGATGTCATCAGTGATGTCACTAACCATGTCATGAATGATGTAATAAGTGATGTCATCAGCAGTGCATTGCGGGGGCACGAGTTATAGTTAGCTGAACTAACTATAACTGACGAATTTCTCTGGCTTTGTATGAGTGAAATGTCCAACTAACTATAATGTCCTTGAAACCTGTGTTTTTTTCAATGAATTTCCAAGGTTTTTTAAATGCCAATTTGTAACTATAACATCTCTGAAACCTATGTTTTTTTCAGTGAATATATATATGGATAGATGTATATAATTCACTTATTATTATTATAATTACATTACACCAAATTTGGCAGAAAGCTAGATTCAGGTCCTGAAAGAGTGCTTTTTGTGTTTTGATGTAAATCCATTCAGTTGTTTTTGAGCAATTGATGCTAAAATCTTTGTATATCCAGGGACGCGGAGGCTCTGCGGAGTCGGACAGATCTCAAGCTGAGATATGATTGGCTGCCCTCACCTCAACCAAAAAGTGGTGGCAGCTATTCTAGGACTAAAAAAGGTTTAAAAAAAAGACATATGGGTCAGGGTAGGGATACACTGACCCCATAGGTCTGATGGTGGAGCCCCAGAGGGACCCCACCTGGGGCCAAAAATGTTTTTTTGCTGGAAATGTGCAGAGGATCGCAAATCTGTGGCAAAAAAGACAAAACAAATTCTCAGGCTCCTGCAAATGTTTATTAAAATCCCCAGGGTGGGCCAGGGCCCAGGGGAATAGTTAATTATATTTTGGAGGAGGGGGCATTAGTGTGAAGAATATGAACAGTCTTCTTAGTAATTGGTGTGTTCTGCACCACAATTTGTAATCACACATATTTGAATGCAATTCTGTTGTCTGATCTATTTAACCAGCATTCATTAGCAAAACGTTTTCAGAATTGTTAAATGTTTTTAAACTGGATTATGAGGAAGTTCTTATCTTTGCAAACTTCAAAATGTAAATTAGACTGCAATGCTGTTGAAATACTTTGAATAAAGGAATGTAGTAAATAAACTTTAAAAAAAGAAGTTCATGTGGGAATATAAATTATTAATACCTCCTATAGGACTTTTAGGACCAAAACCAAGATCAAGACCTGTGGAAGGAGAACTGATGACTGGTTTTAGAAACCTGCAGATGAAAGTGGATTTTTTACTGCATCTCCAGTGGAGAACCTGTCTTTTGGAGAAATCAGCACAGATGCTTGGTGTAGGAGAGTAGGATCTGCTTCACATGGTTACCCCCACTTTTTGCTGGTGTTTCACTGTTT
Organism: Triturus cristatus; assembly: GCF_964204655.1. Classification (NCBI taxonomy): domain Eukaryota; kingdom Metazoa; phylum Chordata; class Amphibia; order Caudata; family Salamandridae; genus Triturus; species Triturus cristatus. Next base: position 524,603,992 of record NC_140583.1, read on the forward strand.
TTCGACTTTAGTCTGGCTGGGACCCTGCTTTTCAGGGCCCCATCCTAGCTGCTTCTTCTCTAAATTGATTGCATGTACCGTAGGTACACTCCAGATTGGATTCTGGGTTACCCTTGTGAGTCCCTAGTATATGGTATACTATGTCCCCAGGGCACAGGTACCCCAGAGGCCTACCAGGGGCTGAAGCATGTATTGTGCCACTCCTGGAAAGCCCTTCAAAATGACACCACAGGTCTGCTACTGCAACCTGGGTAAGGTGGTGCATGCACCACTTACTGAGGTATAGGTTCTCTACACCTCACCTAACACTGCACATAGTAACCTATCAGTCACCCCTATGGCAGGCCTTATCAATCCTGAAGGCAGGGTGCTTGGTTACATGTGAGAGGGTGCCCAGGCATGAGCTGAGCCCCTGTGCAGCCTCCAGAATCTCTTCTATGGGGTTGTCAGTGGTGCAGCCTGACCATATACTCTTAAGTGCATTATATCTAAAACGGTTAATGCTAACTTTGGACTGGCTGCACGGAAACATGTCGTGTTTGGTATCAAACACCTTGGAATCATACCCCCACATCAATTACTGATGTGAGAATATGATCCCACCCTTCTAGAGGGAGAGACATGGCAGTACTGGTATACCCGCTATAAACTTAACAGAGCCCTGGCATCACAAAATGGATGCTGCAGCCACACACACGGGTCTAGCATCCTGCTGCTGACAGAAACTCCGGCAGGGGAGGCCTGGACAATAGGTTTCCTGTCACAGGGAGGTGTAACCACCTCCCAGACAGGCTTATGTATATTGGGGCTGGCTGGGAGCACTCTCAGAGTGCTGTGAAGTCCTGCACTGGGGGCACATTTGGTGTCCCTGTGCATAGTCCAGCTCAAACCGGTTCAGGGGCTTCCAGCCCCTGCTCTGGAGTGAAACTGGACAAAGGAAATGGGTGTAGCCACCCCTCTTTCCAAACCCTCCCATAGGTGGGTCCCTAGAGCTAGTCCAACCCCTTCCTTAGGTATAAGTAAGGAACCCCTGGCAACAGGACTTTAGATATCCCTGGACAAAAGTCTGAAGCTGAATCCTGGAACTTCGACACTCTACTAAAGACTAGAGGACTGAAGAAATCTCCCTTGGGATCAAGGAGTGACTTCCCTGCTTGGCAGGCACCAACAAAGCATTTTGCCGGTCTGCATCTCCAAAGTCCCCTCCGGAGTCTGAAGTATTTGCAGCCCAGGAAGAGGATTTTCAGACATCTCAGAGGCCGACCTGAGTCCCCAGCAAAGCTGAGACCCGCAGTCCTCGTGAGTAGCGTGGAACCAGAACTCCTGGTCACTGGGCACTTTTGCAAGTGCATTGACTTCTCAGCGGTTCTTGAAGTCATACTTGAGGTTACTTGTAGCCCCTACCACGAGCAGAGAAGCCACTGAAGATTGTTGGCCTAGTCACCCCGAGTGATCCATGGGGCGCCATTTTGTGTTTCCTCTTATGGCTCCTTCGCCATCCCTGGTCCGTCGACTGGTGGGTCCCTGAGAAGGCAACTTTGATTTTCCTTGGGCTTCCCTGATTGTTCCAGATGTGCCCTGATGCCCTACCAAGTGGTGAGTCCCTCAGACCTTGCTGGTCTGCACTGAAGCATTTTTCTCCTTTCTGTGTGGGTCGCTGTAGCCAAGGTTTGTTGTGTTCAATCCGGGCACCGACACTGCAGCACTCGACATTCTTTGTGGGACAGCTCGAATCCAGCTCCTGGTCTTCCTTGACATCTCCTGGTCCTCATGGCTGAAGAGTCAAGCTTCACCTTCTTCACCTGAAATCACCGGCGGGCATTCGCCTATCATGCTCCTGGTCACTGGCAGGTGAGCCAGACTCTGTCCCCTCTGCTTTCAGGCTCTTCTCGACTTCAATCCAGGCTTGGATCTCTTCGGACACTTCGGATCTTCCTGGCAGCAGCACTTCTTTGCCAGCTCCCATTGATATCGACGACGCGACCCGACCATTTGACACCTATGCACCCGGCTTCCCTGGGTGAGGTAACACGAGTACTCCGGTGCTCCCGTGGGTGTTGACCCTAGAACTTCCTAAGTCCCAAAGGGTTTGGTCCTGACTCATTTCTAAATGTCTCTAATCTTTAAAAATCTAACTGCGACTTTCCCCATAGAAGCTAACGGGAGCTCGCGGCTGTGTTCTCACACTGCACACAGCCCTGTGGGTCCCCTGTGTCACTACCTTGGGTGGTTCCTTGGGGTCCCAGTCATTCTATAGGCATTAGGCCTTGTGCCTAGTTATGTCGTGGTTCTTATACCACTATTTTAGTATATGGTTTGGCTCGCCCCTAGGGCCTGACGTGTATTTGTGCTATATTACTATTCTATTTGAAGTGTAGCTTATGTGTTTTGACCTCTAGCCTCATAAAGAGACTAGGAGGGTGTGTTTAGAAATAAATACATATATTTTATACATATACCTGGTGTGGTTGTCTTTCATTTAGCCATTCAAGAGATTATAGACTGGAAAAACAAGCTGCTTTACATTCCTTCAAGACTTAGCCTGAAGGCTGCTCTCCATAGCTACCACTAGGATAGCGTTCAATAAAGGTTGTCTTTAACCTATCATCAATAAGGGGTTGTTTGGACAGGTACAGGGTGCCCACTATTAGTAGTGGACAGCATATACCAGGCCAACTTCTCACATTGGTGTGCAGCGTGTGGGATTCCAGCTTGCTCTTGTTTTACCAGATAATCTCAATTGAGTGACTAATTGAAAACCACTAAAGGTACCCTAGGTCCATATAATACGAGCTTTAGAATACAGTAAGTTCTACTGAACTTAGAGTTATGTGTTAAGGGCTTAGCACATCCTTTCTACAACTCAAGAGAGTTTAGTAGGCCACACTAGAGTAGGTGGTGCAATACACCACACCTCACTATTAATGTCTTCAAGGCCAGGAACCAGCGGGTCCCTGCCAGAAGGCAATGGGCTTCTTGTCTCCAAGTATGATAACCTCCCATTCATGGAATTGAGAGCATAATGCACTACTAGGAAAATGAGGACAGGCAAAAGTCCAACCACCCAGCATCTCATAGAGGTACTCAGGCTGGATGATCTCAGAAGACCTATAGGGTCTGAAGGGGCAGGCAGAGTGGGTGGGACAGCACATGAGGAAGGGTATAGGGGTGAAATTCCCCATGACCTGACCTCTAATGCTGACCAGGAAGATGACAATGATCTTGACCTGGAAAATCCAGCTCCCCTGGAAGATGAGGGGGGAGGGCCAACTCTTTGTCCCTCCAGGAAGAGTTGGTGGTGGGCCTACAAGGCCTAGATCTCCCTCAGTGGAGTCTAACCATTCTGGTTCATCTATAGAGACCTCTATTTCTTCTCAGAGGAGGGAAACCTCATAGGAGAGGAGGGAGAGACTGCTGAAGTATGAAGAAGCACAGCTCAAAATCAGAAAGCAGCAGGTAGCCCTAGATAAGGAGGCCCTAGGGCTCTACAGAGCTAGAAAAAAGATGGGACTAGAGTCCCATGGTGGCAGCAACTTCCCTAGAGATAGGGAAAGGTCTCATAACCATAGATACCTGAATAAGATTGTCCCTCCCTACCAGAGTGGGGATGACATCCACAAGTGGATAACTGCACTGTAAAGGGCCTGTAAAGATCAAAGGCTCCCCCAGGAGCAGTGGGCAGCAATCTTATGGCTCTCCTTTGCAGACAAAGGTAGAGATAAGCTCCTCACTGTTAGAGAGGAGGAGGCAGGTGATTATAACAGTCTGAAAAGTGCATTGATTGAAGGGTTTGGCCTAACCACTGAGCAATACAGGTTAAAGTTCAGAGATACACAAAACACACAGAATCAAGACTGGGTAGACTTTGTAGATTGTGCTACTAAGGCTCTGGAGTGTTAGTTACTTGGCAGCAAAGTGCATGACTTCCAAGGATTGTACAATGTGATTATGTGGGAGCAGATCCTTAATAACTGTCAAAATCAGCTGTTGCACCAGTACGTGGTGGACTCAGATCTGACCTCTCCCCAAGAATTGGGAAAGAAGGCAGACAAGTGGGTCAGAACCAGGGTGAGGCAGAAGGTACAGAATCAAGGTGGTGAACCAAAGAAGCAAGATCCTAAAAACTCTGCAAGGGTGGGGAGAAAGGTAAAGACCAGAAGTCTTCACAAGATCCCCAAAATTCTTCTTCAGGTCGGAATTCTCAGTCTAACAAGGGAAAAGGCCAAAAGAAACCATGGTGCAAAATCTGTAAACAGAAGACTCACTGGACAAGTGATTGCACCAAGTCCAAAGACTCAACTCCAGCCACCATTGCCCCTAAGGCAACTGTTCACCCTAGTACAGCCACAATTGGTGGTGGTAATGTTCAGAATAAGGGTGTAGTAGGGTGATCCCTGGGTTCTGAGATGAACTCTGGCCTAGTCAGAGTTCCAATTCAGGCTGTCCTGATCTGTGATGGAGGCATGGATATGTCCTTCTTTGTGAGTCCCAGTAACTTGGCCAAATACAGACAGCAGCCTTTGATAAATGGAAAAGAGGCTTTGGCTTTCAGGGACACAGGAGCAAGTGTCACAATGGTGACAAAAGATCTTGTGGATCCTGGGCAGATTATACTTGGTGAAATGTACCAAGTGACCAATGCTAGCAATGTCAGAACAGACCATTCTCTGGCAGTTGTTAACTTCTCCTGGGAGGGCTAGCTGGCCTTAAGAAGGTTGTGGTAAGTGCAGACCTACCAGTTGAATGCTTGCTTGGCAATAATCTGGAAACTTCAGCTTGGGCTGAAGTGGAGCTGAGGACACATGCTGAAATGTTAGGGATCCCTGCTCATGTCTTTGCTTTGACTAGGTCACAGGCCAAAATGTCTAACACTAGACAGGCCCTGGATTCTGGAAGAATGGACCACATGCCTCCCAAGAGGAGGAGCAGCAGGGTTAAGGCAGTGCCTTCCCACCTGACTCAGAAAACTGATCGTTACAACAAACAAATGATGGACGGAATGCTGACAATGCAGACATTCTCCCCCAGTCAAGAGATCTGGGTTAAATCCATCGTTCTTTTGCCCACTACGCCACCCCAGTTCAGACATGGCCATATGCAAATCAGTCTTGACCCTGTGCCTCATGGGAACAGTCCAGCCCGAAATGGCAAGCCATGTCTTCCCTGGACCGGAATCAAGCATCCTAGGACCGGTTTCTGGCTATCAGCCGTCATCAGCCAGGATAGCTTGACTCCAGTGGCGTAGTGAGCACGGGACCCACGTCTGGGCATACCCATCCCACTTAGGGCGAAAAGCGTTACAACAAACAAATGATGGACGGAATGCTGACAATGCAGACATTCTCCCCCAGTCAAGAGATCTGGGTTAAATCCATCGTTCTTTTGCCCACTACGCCACCCCAGTTCAGACATGGCCATATCCAAATCAGTCTTGACCCTGTGCCTCATGGGAACAGTCCAGCCCGAACTGCCAAGGCATGTCTTCCCTGGACCGGAATCAAGCATCCTAGGACCGGTTTCTGGCTATCAGCCGTCATCAGCCAGGATAGCTTGACTCCAGTGGCGTAGTGAGCACGGGACCCACGTCTGGGCATACACATCCCACTTAGGGCGAAAAGCGTTACAACAAACAAATGATGGACGGAATGCTGACAATGCAGACATTCTCCCCCAGTCAAGAGATCTGAGTTAAATCCATCGTTCTTTTGCCCACTACGCCACCCCAGTTCAGACATGGCCATATGCAAATCAGTCTTGACCCTGTGCCTCATGGGAACAGTCCAGCCCGAACTGCCAGATCTCTTGACTGGGGGAGAATGTCTGCATTGTCAGCATTCCGTCCATCATTTGTTTGTTTAATGTTTAAAATAAAGAATTTATATATGTCGAAAACTGAAACCACCAGATGATTATATGGGATGGTTATATTAGATGTTAATTGATAATCTAGAAGAAAAAGTTGTGGGTGCATGTACTTTTAATGATTCTCACGTCTCTAGACCTAGAGTACGAGTAACATGTTGGTTTTACATAGCAACGTGTATCAGATAGGCACATCTTATAATAGCCACAGCTAAGGATATATGTACATGTGAGTGTTAGGAAAATAACATTTTCAAATTTGCAAGGAGAAATGTCCTATGATGTACATGAAAGAATGCTCTAATAAGCTGGTTTATAAGTGCCTACTAGGACTAAACAGACTAAAGCCGGTAGGTACACGGAAACGTGATCAGAAACGTAAGATTATCTAAGGGATCCTCGTGCAAACTAAATAGGGGACCTAACACATATTAATGTTGGAATTTAAGACCCACCGCTTAAGCATATCGAAAGTGTAATGTCGCTGGCCATTTCATAGCTAGCTTCAAAAACCGGAAACGGTCTTAGCATGAACGGTTTCTATTTCTGTCTGTTAGATAAGACAGAAGCCTATCGGTTAGAAAACAAATCGCGCTAGCTACAAAACGAGGGTCAGATGCAAAATGAGGGTCAGCAATAGTTATTTCTGTCTAATTAGAAGGAACGCAGCAACCTATAAATTTAAAACGCACGAGTCAAAACAGCTACACACAGTAACTCTTACCGTGTTTTTCTGTCAGTTATGTCCCATGAAAACCAAATTGTTCTACCGAAAGGTACCGACTATCCTTCATTTGTTTTTATAGCATGGTATCACGTGATTTTCGAAGTATCTACTCGTGATAAACAACATAGTGGGTGAAAGATTATCCACCAGTGTAACCGCCATCTTTGAGTTGTATAAAGGATTCTAATATGGTTACTGTTGTTTTTGTATTTAAGGGATGAAAGAAATTTTAAATCATTCAAATATCAAAATCTCGAATATGTAAGCTATCTGTACTGGCATCATTGTAGCAGTAGGTTCCGATATATATTTTTTATAAAAGGGCTGCTAAAAACATATGAGTCGAACTCTCTACAGTTCGCAATTCTTGGGAAATATCAATCAATGATATATAATGATGCAAAAACAACAAATCAGTTAACTACATACCTCATACCATCGACAGATATCTTTCAATTTAGGTAAGAATCCCTGTAGGGATATGTCCTTAGTGAGTGATAAAATCTATGAGTTTATTTATCTGTGTGTAACTTTTGATATTCTGATTTATAGATGGAGTCATCACATCTTATAAAACATTACATTTATACTCTGTTTGTGAAAACACAGATCGGACTCCATTAACTTTGCCCTTTGGTTTGAGAGTAAAACTCCTTTAGGGGTAAGCCGTTTTTTCGGCCTTCATTATTTCTATCATAGAAAACATGATATAACAGCTTAAGTATTAGCTATGACTATACTTTACCCTCCCTGTAGAATTTGCCTCTGCAAGAACAGACTTGTCTGTCTACTATGACCCAGACGTCCTAATCAGAGATACTTCCATGTTTTTAGATACATGTAGGTTTTTAAATCTTCTGGCTCATTCTTATTTTGGTGCAGGCATTTCTATTTGTCACGCTGCACAATTTCTACTAAAAATGATATACGTTTTTTTCACTCAGTATCACACTTTGGTGATCTTTGAATCTTATAAACTATCATAGTCTAAGTTCTTTCTTTATTCATATTCAGAACAAGGCGGCTCAGGAATAATGAGGCGTTGTCAATATGAACACATAACATTTCTAAATAAATAATTGTTTTTTTTTAATTATACGACATTTCCCCTTTTTCCGTACTTTTACAGATAGACCCCCAGATCACTTCACAGATGAAAATTATACTTTCTCTTTGGTCCTAAAGAAGGTGATATAATTATATAGGTTGTCACCGAAACGTACGTAGACCATTCATCACGCCACTAGGAGTCCTACTCAAGAACTACATCCAAATAAAATGTAACAAAGAATTAATTGGATGGATCTGTGAAATGTCAAAATTGTGCTTTTCAACAGAATGTGATATATATAATTCATGAACAGGACTCCTCCCCTCAGAAGTGGTTTTTACTGAGATTTCTTCTTTTGTGATTGGTTGTTTGTGTTGGTATGACTGTGGGTTTTCACGAGCAGAATGAAAGGTGAGAACGGAAGGATGATGGTGTTTTTTCATTCTGTCTCCCTGGGGGATGATATAACTTGTCTCTAAATCAACGGAAGACAATCATGGTCTTTTTGTAAACTGAAATGATATTGTGACACTGCCGTATGTGTAATTATTTTTTGTGATTTTTATAATAACTGTATCTCTAAAAAGTTTATGATACTATAAGAAAAGAAAATATTTTTGATAAATAAACAAAAAAGAAAAAATAGGAATTTTTTTTTGTTGTGCAGTGAAAATCTATGGTTTAAGGGGAAATGTTTAGTTAGAGTGATTACCCAGGTAAAAATGAGATAAGCCAGCTAAGAGGTTCTTCTGATTCTGTCACTAGGTCTGATGCCCATCCCATCCCAAGGGCAGATGAGCTAATAGATACTTTGGCCTCAGCCAAGCTACTAAGCACCTTTGACTTGACAGCTGGCTACTGACAGATCAGATGAGCTGATGATGCAAAGCCAAAGACAGCATTTTCTACCCCTAGTGGGCACTATCAATTTGTGGTAATGCCCTTTGGTTTGAAGAATGCACCTGCCACTTTCCAAAGGTTTGTGAATCAAGTCCTTACAGGCCTGGAAGACTATAGTGCAGAATATCTAGATGATATTGCTGTCTTTAGCTCCACCTGGAAGGATCACCTGGTCCACCTGAGCAATGTTTTGGAGGCCCTGCAAAAAGTAGGCCTAACTATCAAGGCTACTAAGTGCCAGATACGGCAGAGTCAGGTTGTGTACCTGGGCCACCTTGTAGGTGGAGGCCTGGTGCAACCATTGTAGAGCAAAATACAGACCATAATGGACTGGTTTGCTCCAACTACCCTGACTCATGTGAGAGCCTTCTTAGGCCTGACTGGGTACTACAGAAGATTTGTCAAGGGGTATATGGATCAATAGTGACACCCCTGAATGACTTAACCTCTAAGAAAATGCCCAAAATTGTTCAGTGGACAGTTAGCTGTCAAAGGGCATTTGATGACCCGAAGCAGGCCATGTGCACTGCTCCCATTCTGCAAAGTCCTGATTACTCCAAAAAGTTCATTGTACAAACAGATGCATCTGAGTTGGGGGTGGGGGCTGTACTGTCACAGGTGAATGATAAAGGTCAGGATCAACCAGTAGCTTTCATAAGCAGAAGGTTGACCCCCAGAGAGAAACGTTGGTCAGCCATTGAGAGGGAGGCCTTTGCTGTGGTTTGGGCTCTGAAGAAGTTGAGGCCATACTTGTTTGGTACTCACTTCATTGTTCAGACAGACCATAAGCCCCTCTTATGGCTAAAACAGAAGAAGGGTGAGAACCAAAAACTTCTCAGGTGGTCCATTTCCCTACAGGGGATGGACTATACAGTGGAACATAGACCTGGGAGTAACCATGCCAATACAGATGACCTCTCCAGATATTTCCACTTAGACCATGAAGACTCAACTGGTCAAGGTTAGTTTAATGTCCCTGCGTTTGGGGGCGGGGTTGTGTAGGAGAGTAGGATCTGCTTCACATGGTTACCTTCACTTTTTGCTGGTGTTTCACTGTTTTTCGACTTTGGTCTGGCTGGGACCCTGCTACTCAGGGCCCCAGCCTAGCCGCTTCCTCTCTAAATTGATTACATGCACCTTAGGTACACTCCGGATTGGATTCTGGGGTACCCTTGTGAGTCCCTAATATATGGTATACTATATACCCAGGGCATAGGTACCACAGAGGCCTACCAGGGGCTGAAACATGTATTGTGCCACCCCTGGAAAGCCCTTCAAAATGACACCACAGGTCTGCTACTGCAGCCTGGGTAAGGTGGTGAATGCACCCCTTACTGAGGTATAGGTTCACTACACTTCACCTAACAATGCACATAGTAATCCATCAATCACCCCTATGGCAGGCCTTATCAATCCTGAAGGCAGGGTGCTTGGTTATATGTGAGAGGGTGCCCAGGCATGAGATGAGCCCCTCTGCAGCCTTCGGAATCTCTTCTACGGGGTTGTCAGTGGTGCAGCCTGACCATATACTCTTAAGTGCATTATATCTAAAACGGTTAATGCTAACTTTGGACTGGCTGCACGTAAACATGTCATGTTTGGTGTCAAACACCTTGGAATCATACCCCCACATCAATTCCTGATGTGAGAATATGATCCTACCCTTCTAGAGGGAGAGACATGGCAGTACTGGTAAACCCAGTAGAAACTTAACAGAGCCCAGGCATCACAAAATGGATGCTGCAGCAACAGACATGGGTCTGGCCTACTGCTGCTGACCAAAACTCGGGCAGGGGAGGCTTGGACAATAGGTTTTCTATCACAGGGAGGTGTAACCACCTCCCAGACAGGCTTATGTGTATTGGGGCTGGGTGGGAGCACTCTCAGAGTGCTTTGAAGTCCTGCACCGGGGGCATATTTGGTGTCCCTGTGCATAGTCGAGCTCAAACTGGTTCTGCGGCTTCCAGCCCCTGCTCTGGCGCAAAACTGGACAAAGGAAATGGGTGTAGCCACGCCTCTTTCCAAACCTTCCCATACGTGGGTCCCTAGAGCTAGTCCATCCCTTTCCTTAGGTATAAGTAAGGAACCCCTGGCAACAGGACTTTAGATATCCCTGGACGAAACTCTGAAGCTGAATCCTGGAACTTCGATGCTCTACTAAAGACTAGAGGACTGCAGAAATCTCCCTTGGGGTCAAGGAGTGACTCCCCTGCTTGGCAGGCACCAACGAAGCATTTTGCCGGTCTGCCTCTCCGAAGCTCCTGCCGGACTCCGGAGCATTTGCAGCCCAGGAAGAGGATTTCCAGATATCTCAGAGGCTGACCCGAGTCTCCAGCAAATTTGAGACCCGCAGCCCTCGTGAGTAGCGTGGAACCGGAACTCCTGGTCACCGGGCACTTTTGCAAGTGCATTGACTTCTCGACATCTCTTGTAGTCATGCTTGGCGATACTTGTAGCTCCTACCTTGAGGAGAGAATCCACCGAAGATTGTCAGCCTAGTCACCCCGAGTGATCCGTGGTCCACCATTTTGTGTGTCCTCTCAAGGCTCCTTCGCGATCCCTGGTCTGTCAAATGGTGGGTCCCTGAGAAGGCAACTTTGATTTTCCCTGGGCTTCCCTGGTTGCTCCAGATGTGCCCTGACTCTCTACCAAGTGGAGAGTCCCTCAGTCTTTGCTGGTGTGCACCGAAGCATCTTTCTCCTTTCTGCATGGGTTGCTCTTGCCAAGGCTTGTTGTGTCCAATCCGGGCACCGGCACCGACACTGCAGCACTCGACATTCTTTGTGGGACAGCTTGAATCCAGCTCCTGGTTGTCCTCAAAACCTCCAGGTCCTTGTGCTGAAGAGTCAAGCTTCACCTTCTTCACCTGAAATCACCCGACTTCGGTGGGCATTCGCCTATCGTGCTCCTGGTCACTGGCAAGTGACCCAGACTCTGTCCCCTTTACTTTCAGGTTCTTCTTGACTTCAATCCAGGCTTGGATCTCTTCAGACACTTTGCATCTTCCCGGCAGCAGCACTTCTTTGCCAGCTCCCATTGAAATCGACGATACGACCCGACACCATTTGGCACCTATGCACCCGGCTTCCCTGGGTGAGGTAACTCTGGTGCTCCCATGGGTGTTGACCCTAGAACTTCCTAAGCCCCAAAGAGTTTGGTCCTGACTCATTTCTAAGGGTTCCTAATCTTTAAAAATCTAACCGCGACTTTCCCCATAGAAACAAACGGGAGCTCGCGGCTGTGTTCTCACACTGCACACGGCCCCGTGGGTCCCCTGTGTCATTACCTTTGGTGGTTCCTTGCGATCCCAGCGATTCTACAGGCTCTAGGCCTTGTGTCTAGTTAAGTCGTGGTTCTTATACAACTATTTTAGTATATGGTTTGGCTCGCCCCTAGGTCCTGACGTATATTTGTGCTATTTTACTGTTCTATTTGAAGTGTAACTTATGTGTTTTGACCTCTAGCCTCATAAAGAGACTAGGAGGGTGTGTTTAGAAATAAATACATATAATTTATATTTATACCTGGTGTGGTTGTCTTTCATTTATGCCATTCAAGAGATTATAGACTGGTAAAACAAGCTGCTTTACATTCTTTCAAGACTTAGCCTGAAGGCTGCTCTCCATAGCTACCACTAGGATAGCTTTCAATAAAGGTTGTCTTTAAACTATCATCAATAAGAGGTTGTTTGGACTGGAATAGGGTGTGCACTATAAGTAGTGGACAGCATATACCAGGCCAACTTCTCACACTTGATGACTAACGAACTGTGCAAGCGACTTTAAGTCCTGAACCCTTCTGAAAGTGCTGCCCAGGTGTGCTTAGATGGAAGAGCCCAACTTGTTGTTGGAGGTGCTGGGTATTTGCAGAAGAAAGCTATCGAGAAGAGGAGACCACAACTGTTATGGAAGGCAAAAGACCTGTCCATATAATATCAATACTGTGTGTGCCCCAGGTGGAGGATCAGCTGTGTTTAAAATCTTGGTGATGAGATCCCCATACTCGTTGCTGACCCCATAAAGACCATGAGCTGGCTGCTGGCATGGAGGTGATTAGTGTGTTGTTAGGCAAGGCTCCGCTGAGTAATACACACTAACCACATAAAAGTGATGCAAACCTTGTACAAAGTGTTATTTCGAGTCTTATTTTCCAGGGCAAATCCTGAACTGCATTGGACAGTAGCCCTACTAGACTAGACAGTGCTCTGAGCCAAAGTAGCACTATGTGCTGCTTTACGTCAAAGAGTCATACCACGGGTGATACATGGACATTCCCATGCACTCACACATGGATTGTGATGCTGTCCTATTTACTACCCTCGGTAGAAAGTTGTAGAAAGGATGCATAATTTCCAAACCTTTCGGACTTTGCATGTATGCTGCACTTTACAGAAAACATACCGAGTGGGAAGTTATTAAACTTAAGTCAAAGCATAGAATGTTGTGCTAAACTCAACATCACGCAATACTGTTGCACTTTTGTGCAAGGGTGTGCGCATTGGCACATGGCAGCCTAAGGTACGCCAGCAGTAGAGGAGAGAGTAACAGCAAATATAAATGTATGGTGCGATTGTACTTTCTCTAACGTGAGGGGTTACTGCCGATCATAAAAACTTAGTTAATCTGCCCCTTCATTTCTACGGACCAATCACTCATAACATATAATACCTCCCAGTATAGATGGCATGTGACTCCTACACCTTGCAGTCCTCATTGTGTTGAGTTATATTTCCTAAACATTATTTCACACACTTGTATGATTCATTACCTCTGTGTAATTTGTTTGTAATGTAAAGGGCTGTCTGACAGTCTACACTGGAATAAGTAGCACTATAAAATTGACAAATATGAGAGATAATGGGCACCATCAGAGTGTAGTAGCGAGGGAATACTAGAGGAAGGAGGTCATGAGGGGGTGTCAAGAAAGATTGTTGCATTGGGCACCATCAATAAAATAGCCCTGTTTGGACTGTTCTACTTTGCTATCCAAAGGGTCAAGAGCTATAGATGTGTACTTTGTGCTGAGTTTTGGTCACAATACTTTGGTGGCCTCAGGACACCCACAGCAAATTGTCACTGTTGGAGACCAGAAACCTCTGAATGGCCTCCAACACCCCCACCCCCATTCCATTACCCAACAGGTTACCACAGTATTCCTCAGTACCATTTTTAGGGTTGAGCCTGCGATGAGCTACCGCATGTGTGTTGCATGCAAGACACTGTTGTTAACAAAAAGGGGCTTAGAGCGTGCCATTTCTTACAATTTGTTGGCTTGCTTGGCACTCTTCTTTACAGCCTTGCAATTGGTCACTGCAGGCCAAGCTTCAGTTACATTTCATTCTGGGGAGCAGGGACCAAACACTTATCGATTCAACCTAATTTGTGTCGGTCCGCTGCCCTGACATGATTGAGGAGGTACTGTTTTGTTCTTTTCAACTTCCAGTACCCTGAAAACAGAAGGCATGTGCCTGGAAAAAACATGCCCTGCAAGACAAAGAAAATGACAACGTTTCATTTTCTATAGTTAGCTGTCTTTTATTTTGCCAAGTCTTCTTTTCTCGTTTTGCACTATTGTTTGGTTTTGTTTTTGCTTGTGTGCATTGTTCTGAAAAGATGACAATTATCTTGTTCTAAATATTGTAAATCAACATTGTTTCTTTCTTATGTGCAATTTCTGAAATGATGCTGTAAAAGATGATCTTGCAGTACACCACAATTGGTCCAAATCCAATCCACCCCAATCCACACGCCACAATCCAATTCACACCATTCCTATTCAAACCACCTCACCCTAATCCACCCCAGGTCAATCCAATCCACCCAGACTAATCCATTCCACCCCACTCCAATTCAATTCAAGGCACTCACCCCAATCCACACCACCTCACCTTTAACCTGCCCACACAAATCCAATGGGCCTCATCCCAACCCACCCTGCACCAATACGATCTGCCCCTCTCCAATCCACCCCACTCCAATCCTGCCCACACCAATTCACACCAATCCAGTCTGCTCCAGTCCAAATCACCCCAATCCAATCCCCCTCACACCAATCCATCACATTCTAATCTGCCCCACTCCAATCTACCCCAATCAAATACATCCCACTCCAATCCACCCTAATCCAATGCAATCCACCCCACCTCACCCCACACCAACCCATCTCAATCCAATCCACCCCAATTCAATCCACCCATCTCCAATGTAATTCACCCAACTCAATTAAATCGCCCCACACCAATCAATCCAGCCCACAACAATCCAATATAGCTCACCACAATCTGCCCCACTCTACCCCAATCCACCACACTCCTACCCAATCCACCACATTCCACCTCACTCCAATCAACCCCACTCCAAATCAATCCATCCCACTCCAGTCCCATCCACCCCAATCCAATCCACCCCACTTAAAAGCCAAATCACCCCAATTCACCCCACTCCAATACACTACAATACAATCCACCCCACTCCAATCCAACCCACCTCCAATCCAATAGAATCCACTCCAATCCATCCACCCCAAACCATTCCACCTCAATCCAATCTAATCTACCCCTCTCCAATCCAATCCACCAAAACCCAATCCACCAAAACCCAATCCACCCACTCCAATCCACCCACTCCAATCCATTCCACTCCAGGCCACTCAATCCACCCCACTCCAATCCAAGCCACCCACAACACTGCACCACACCCCACCCCATGCCAATCCACATCACATCAATCTAACCCTCTACTCCAATCGACCTTAATACCCCACTCCAATCCACCTTCATCCACCCAAATCCAATCTACCATAATCCACCCCTCTCCAATCCACCTTAATCCACCCAAATCCAATCCAGTCTTCCACACTCCAAATCAATCCACCCCAGTCCAATCTATGCCACTCCTGTCCACCCCAATCCAATCCACTCCACCCCAAACCACCCCACTCCAAACCAATCCACACCACTCCAATCCACCCCACACCCATCCAATCTACCCCACTACATTCCAACCCAATTCACCACAAAACACACAACTCAAATCCCATCCACCACATCTCACTCCAAACCACCTCACTTCAATCCACTCAACCCCAGTCCAATCCAACCAATTCAATCTACCCAATCCAATCCGTCCTATCCATCCCACCACAACCCAATTCACCCCAATCCAATCCCATCCAATCCAATCCAATCTCCTCCAATCCAATCCACTCCTTTCAAATCCACTCAAATCCATTCCACCCCACTCCACTCCAGTCCACTCCACCCCACTCTAGCCAAAACCAATCAACCAAGATTCTCCCCACCCACTCCAATCCAATCCACCCTGCTGCAGTTCAATCACTCCAATCCAATACACTGCACCCCACCTTATCACTCCAATCCACCCTCTACAATCTAGTCCACCCCAATCCAATCAAATCCATCCATCTCCAATCTAATCTAATCCTCCCCAATCCACCTCACCTCACTCCAATGCATACCACCCTAATTAAATCCACCCAATCCACCCCATTCAAATCCAGTCCACCCCACTTAATCCAATGAACCCCACTCAAAAATATCCACCCACTCAGTCCAATCTACTCCACTCAATCAAATCCCACTGCTCCAATCCAATCCACCCCAGTCCAATCTACCTACTCCAGTCCACCCCATTCCATTCCAGTCCAGTTCAATCAAATCCACCCCACTTCAATCCACCACAATCCACTTCTGTCCAGTCCACTCCACTGCAATGTAATCCACCCCACTCCACTCCACCCAATTAAATCCCCTTCAAGACATCCCACTTCAATGCATCCCACCCCAATCCAGTCCACCCCACCCCATTTCAATTCAATCCACCCCCTAATCCTATCTACCTCACTCTAATCCACCCAAACCCAATCCAGCCCACTACATTCCAACCCACTCCAATCCACCCCACTCCAATCCTTCCCACTCAATCTAATCCTCACCACTCCAATCTACCCCACTCCAATCCAATTCACCATAATCCAGCCCACCCCACTCAATCCAATTCACCCAACTGCAGCCCAATCCACACACTACAATCCACCCAACCCCAATCCAATCTAGTCCACCGCAATCCCGTCCACCCCACCCAAGTTCAATCCAAGCCACCCCACTCCAACTACCCCTCTTCAATCCACCCACCCCACTCCACCCCACTCCTATCTAATCCAATCTACCACCAATTCAATTAACCCAATCCATTCCCCTCTAATATAATCCCCTGCAGTACGCTCCATTCCAGCCCACTCCAATCCACACCATTCCACACCAATCCAGTACAATCCACTCACTCAATCCAGTTCACCTCATTCAATCTTTTCCATTCCAATCCAATCCAACACCCAGACCAATGCAATCCCCTCCAGAGCAATCCAATCCACCCCAGACCATCCCACTCTACCACACTCCAATCCTCCATTCTCCTCCAATCCAATCCACCCCACTCTTCTCCAATCTAATCCACCCACTCTTCTCCAATCCAATACACCCCAGTCTACTCCACCCTGTTCCACCAAACACCACTGCACTCTATAACACTCTGCTACTGAACTCTACTCCCCTCTACTTCATTATGCATCACTATACGCCCCATGCTCCACTCTTCGACACTCCACACCACTAACTTTTTGCCATGCTGAACAGCAGCCACATGCCTGTTGCATAAGGGAGACCAATTGTCTCTGCCGATTATTGTTTAATTTACAATGCACGTGCTTTAGTGTGTATGTTCTCGTAGCATGCTTGTCAAAGCAACTTCTAAAAAGCACTAGAGAAATGAATGTTGAGGAGGGAACAATCATAGGGTAAATGCATGTGCTACTTTATTTCTATGGTTTGTCTGATCACAAAATACTCAATGAAGGACGATGTCAATATATAAAATATGATCATGAAATATTTTTGTTCTGCTATTTTGCATCATCATTGGCGAGGGTGACATTGAGGGGCTCTAATTGAATTGTGATGTTGGTGCGCTTGCCTTAGGTGCTTAGTAACACAAGTCTCGTTTTCTGACACAATTCCTGGCATTTCGATCCTGCTGGTGTCAGCTGTGCAGTGGATGGGGGAGTCCAAGCAAGGGGGACAAACCAAGGCGAAGACAGCTACACCTTTGAGTTAGGATATTGGGCAGTGGTACCAAATAAGGATTTTTTGTTAATTTAGGTGAACCGAGTGAAGGTTGACTGGGAAAGACCCTCTTTAGATCACGTCCCAAATGTTAGCAGGACAAGTTACAGTCCGTTCTAGAGCAATATTGGTCCACTCGCTGAAAAGAGCAATTTTATTCTCTTTGTGCTTCGGGTGAAAAAGAGCAAAGAATTCAAAAGAACTTAAATAGGAATAGGTTCAAGGCCCGCAACCCAATCGAAATAAGATTTCCGAAACGAAAAACAAATGTCTGCAGGGTTTCCTCCTTTTCTTCTTCAATTTACTTTCCAAGGAGCCAGCCTTAAAGTTCAGCGACGAGGTCTTTGCACAGGGCCGTGAATCAAGACGCTGTCGTTTACATCACGCCAGCCTTGATTCATGCGGCGGCCTGTTTATGTACTTACAATCACCAAATGAGCCATCTGGGCTTTAAAAAGACTGCGCTCTGAAAGGAGCGATGCAAGCTTTACGTGCACGTCTTTATTTGGATTAAATTGACGTTTAACTGGCGTCTCTAACGTTGTAGGACTGGAAAAGGCCCCCCTTTACTTCTGTAAGTTTCACAGTTCTCCGACAGTCAAAACGTATAAGGAATACAAACACTGTGGCCTCAAATCCCTCATCGGTCAGTGGAGGCTGTGACAATAGCGCTTTGAAACAAAAAGCCCGGCCACAGTCCACAAGGCGCTGTTTGTATGCAGATTTACCTCCTACAGTGCTTTATGCTGTTTCATTGGGTAGTTGTCCAGCTCTGCATACTGATAAGCTCCCATGTCAAAATGAAGCCCTTGTCTGGAATTAATGGCAACAAAGACCCCCTCTAACTAGCAAAGACGGCCCTCAGGTCTGAGCTTTACTTGACATCTCTTCTCCTGGCAGAGTCGCACTGACTGCATAAAAGCCGTTAAATTCTCTTTGGCCTAGTGTTGGTGGGCCCAAAGGTGTGTACTCTTCCATGGATCTTTGGAGTCCTATCCCTTTACTTACATGTAAGAAACTTACATGTAAGAGCAAGGTCTCACATTGTAGCAAATAATTATTCTTTACCCGTTAAAAATTGATGACCAGAGATTTCTGAATTAAGAAAAAAATATAGAGGTGAGCCACGTCGTGAAAAAAAACAGTTTTTCTTGTAAACATGATTTACTGATTGATACACAAAAATCATAACAATTTAAAAGGCAAACAATGGAGTATAATTATCTGACTGCAGGTTAAGTGGATCGAGTATAGTCAATCAAATGTTTCTGTCGTAGGAGGAGAGACTATTCCTACATAATACAAAGTGCATGTATAAATATATACAGAATAAAGTAGCCCTTTCAGTGCAATGTAGGATACTGCAAATCACAGAGGAGTTCTGTGACTAAATAGAGAAACGAAGCCAAAGGCTAAGATCCTTTATAAGGTCATGGAACTCAGAGGGAACAATTATCTACATTTATGGCCTGATGTACAAGTAGCCAATCACCCTGCTCAGTTCCTAACCAAAATATTGAGGGCAAACTAAATAAGAACAGCAATCCCCACAGATCCTTCAAAGGCTACTGGAGCAGTGTACATTTGCATCCACCCTGGTTATTATTGATTAATGCCGTATTCATATATTAAGGGCTTTATGTATTTATGTGGCATAGTGTGACTAATGGAGTAAAGTGCACTTGAAGCTATATAGAAAGTGCATTTGCCTTGTAATCATGATATTTGTATACATGTGTACATAAATGTTTTTCTTACAGTAAGAACAAATTACAGTTCTCAAGTATATTTACACAAGTGTTTAATAACATTGATTTATCTTCATGTATTCACACAAAGGCATCTAGTTTTCAATATATAATGGAACATGTATTCATCACAATTGTATTTCACTCTTATAACGTGACTATCTATGTATCTGTATTCACGCATTACAATGTGTATTAAAGTTTTGGCTTTGCTAACTTGACCAAAGGCCTTAAGCATTTGTGTTTCGCAATGTTTAACCTTCAATGTTAATGTTTCTTTTGGTGCAGTGTTTTTCTTTTCTCTGCAGGTGCCTGGTGAATGAAAAAAGGCTAACTGTGTGAAAAAGATAGGGAAGGGTGAATGGACTCAAGGGCCATAATAATTAACGAGAAGAAGAGAGGACTTCTGTCTGTGTGGAATAAGGAGATGACATCCAAGGTTACTTCGAATATGTGGACCAAAGAAGAGTTACGAGTGTATCTCCTAAGAGAACACTGTTTGAAGGTGGTCACTAATCAGACCTTTGATACTGATTTAAAGGGGTCTCTTGTGGGTATAACTAGGCAATCCTCTTTGGCTTGGTTCAGCGATTCTTTTCAGACTAGGAAAGGTACAGACCTCTATGTGTTACTCTCATTTGTGGCTTTATGCTATGCAATGCTTTTACTTTAGTTAACTTCTAGAAAAAGTTCTCCTAAGCTGACACCTTTCTATTCCTATAGATCTAATTAGGATTTCATTTAGCATTCTTTAGTCTAAATTAGCTGAAAAATTAGAATCCCTCATTCATTATAGACAGGAGGACCAAAACTTTCATTCCCACCACCATACAGTCTTCGTTATACTTTGTATGATAGCTTCTGAAGTTCTCATCGGTTCCTTGTTATTGAGGATTATTATTATTAGTATTATTATTATTATTAATAAAGGATTTATAGAGCTCAGCAGCTACTCCAATGAGTGTCTTGGTGCTATAAGTGAAATATAGACCTAAAGAAGAAACACTTAGAAAGCAGACCCGAAAGCCAAGTCGTTAGCCGTTATTTAAAAAGCAAGATGATCTCAGTGGCCTGTAATTGAGAGGGCAGAGCATTTCACTGCTTGGTGGCTAGATGGATCAATCATTTGCAATGCAATAGGTCTCGCATTCATGCGAGTTTGAGCTGTTGGCATTGTAAATGGCAATGCCTTTTATTTATGTTTTGGGTTTTAAAACATAAATAAAAGGCATTGTCATTTACAATACTGATAGTTTAAACTTGCGAGACCTATTGCATTGCAATAAAGGGCCTTCTCGACCACTTGTTAGATTGTAAATATCAGAAGAAGAGACCGCCCAGTGACGTCTTCATTGTAGTGATAAACAGTCCAGTGAAGAAGATGTGTAAGTGTTGTAAATTACACAGACACAAAGTGTGAAGTGAGAGTTACATATGATCCGAGCTATAAACACTAACAAAGCACTCCAACACCTTTCGCTCTGTGATTACACTGTCACAGCTCAGGAGGGAGGATGGGAGGGGGGGGGTCTATTTCCTGTCCTCTCCGTGAATTGAGTGTGCAGTGTGACATTGTGTAATGTCATTGCTCTCTTTGGCCTAATAAAAACACTCCAGCTGTAGTAGGAGCCTAGCTTCACCTCCTGGTGAAGGGTGGGTTGTGCTTTATGGCATGCATGGAGGGAGGGAGGGATAGTCTTGGCTGCAGTTCTGGCCTCGGACAGTGCCCCTGCTATTACTAGTAAGCAAGGGGTGCTGAGGTGATGGTATTGGTGATGGTGGTATTGGTAATGATGGTGGTATTGGTATTGGTGGTGGTGGTATTGCTACTGGTGGTGGTATTGGTGGTGCTCGTATTGGTGGTGGTGGTATAGGTGGTGGTGATATTGGTGGTGGTGGTGATGCTGGCATTGGGAGTATTGGAGGTGGTGGCATTGGTTGCGGTATTGGTATTGGTAGTGGTGGTATTGGTATTGGTGGTATTGTTGGTATTGGTGGTGGTGGTATTGGTGGTGGTATTGGTGGGTGTGGTATTGGTGGTGGTAGTGGTAATGGGGGTGTTAATGGTTGTGATATTGGTATTGGTGGTGGTATTGGTGGTGGTGATATTGGTGGGGGTGGTGATATTGGTGGTATTGGTGGTGTTTTTATTGGTGGTGGTAT
Organism: Triturus cristatus; assembly: GCF_964204655.1. Lineage (NCBI taxonomy): Eukaryota > Metazoa > Chordata > Amphibia > Caudata > Salamandridae > Triturus > Triturus cristatus. The sequence goes on from NC_140583.1 coordinate 524,625,582, forward strand.
TGGTGGTGGTGGTATTGGTGGTATTAGTGGTGGTATTGGTATTGGCGGTGGTATTGGTATTGGTGGTGGTGGTGTTGGATTGGTGGTGGTGGTATTGGTGGTGGTGGTATTGGTATTGTGGGTGGTCGTGGTATTGGTGGTGGTATTGGAGGTGGTGGTGTTGGTGGTGGTGATATTTGTATTGGTGGTATTGGTGATGGTATTGGTGGTGGTATTGGTGGTGTTGGTATTGATGGTGCTGTTGGTGGTCCTTCCACAAGCGCACAGAGGTGGCAGTGCCTATTTGCGAATGTACATCTATATAACAAATCAGCCAGAAAGTGGTATGTGTATCTATGCAGTACAATGTGGTGCTCCTAAAGCAATAAGTCTACTTTCACCTTCAAAGAGACAAAAAAAACCCTAAGGAAAAGCCTTTCTGTAGAGTTCACAAATGATATGCACATTTGCAGAGGCACACAAATTTAGTCCATATTGTGACAATAGGCAGTAACCAATGCAGTAATCACAGTAAGTCCGTTAAGATATTCCTTTCTCTTTATTCTCTTATTTTTTTCTTCAAATATTCGTAAAAACAAACACACTGGCAGCCAACATGTGTTTCGTCCAATGAACTTTTTCAAGGCTGCCAACAATTTAACAGAATTAAAACCTTACACATGCACAATATATGTAAAAATAAATACACCATTCGTAACTGTCCTTAAGTTGGACACTGTCCACTATAACCAAATACACAACACAAGCGCCAGAAGACAGAGTGTGAAAACAGGGGGTGAGAAAATGCTATTTTGTGAAATAGCATCACCTTATAAAACCAATCACCGATACGTGCTATCATGAGAGAGATAATAACAAAAAGTGAGAAAATGTTTTATGTAGATACTAGAGATATATAAGCCAATGAGTCACCACAGCAATGTGACTGATGTTTTGCTAGAAGGTCTGTGACCAAGAACATGCTGAACAGAAAATTTAGGCACCTTTTCTTACATAGGAGGTATAGGCAAAGAAACCCGGCACCCCAAAGCACAGCGTACCTATAGTAGATAGATGCGCAAGAGAAGATCCTGTATGGATATAAAACCAAACAATTAGGGTGTAGAACATAGACAAAAGACCATTGCCAATATGGAAACAGAAGAACCCTCTATGTCCATCAGGGGTCTGCCTCCATCTCATACTAGGTGAGCATGAGCTCGTACACCAAAACCCGAAATTTCCCGACTAATCCAAAGCAGATCTACAGGTACCTCAATAACCAATTATGATTGTTTGTTTTGTTTGAAGGAGCACCTTTGGGACTGTTAGCAACTGCCTGTATAGAAACAGTATTACTTTGATATTTTGTCTCACTATTCTTTTTGATTTAGTTTGTTTAATTCTTCATTATATGTACCAAAAATGAATTTCACATCTACGTAAACAACAATGATGAAATAAAATAAAAAAGACTTTTTGCTAAAAACACTCTAATTTATTTAGACCCTATTTGTTTGTTTTCTCTACCTTGATTTGGTTTGGCTTTTGGTGGTTGTCTCCTAAGCATCTGGACCTTTCTTTAGGGCCTCAATGTGATCTATTCGTGGCAGGTACTCTCTTTTCTCTTTGAACTCTGATGATTCCCCTGGTAGTCCTGCCTGTATCAGTTTTCAGGGGTCCCCCTTCTTAGTGGACATTGCCAATATGGAAACAGAAGAACCCTCTATGTCCATCAGGGGTCTGCCTCCATCTCATACTAGGTGAGCATGAGCTCGTACACCAAAACCCGAAATTGCCCGACTAATCCAAAGCAGATCTACAGGTACCTCAATAACCAATTATGATTTATTATAGATGCTGCTTCCCCCACTTGGGTTTTAAGTCTCCCCAACATGGTGTACAAATGTACCAATAACGCTGGTGATAGTGCGCCCAGTGAGAGTCAACTATGGGACTAACCTGAATGTCTGTAAGTAGATGTAGAATGTTGAAAAAACATACATATCTTTCTTCACAATGTATGCCGGATCACATTAGAAAAGTCTCCAACCTTCAGGTGGCTTTAGTGCAGATGACATGTAACACAGATATGCTGTTGTCAATCACATGTCTTTATTTGATAATTATTTCTAAATCCATTTTACTTGGGGGGGGTGAAACAGACACAAGATAATGCCTGGTTAAAGTGATTGAAAGCAGGTGCCTGTGTTACGGGGCAAATGCGCTGCTTAAAAAAACACTCAAGCGGTTTCAGCTGAAGCAGACATCTCCAGCCTGCAGTAAGAGAAACTTAATAAAGTAAATAGTGCCTACAGACTAAATAACAGGTCCCTTTTAACAACCGAAGTACAGGGGCCAGTAACTATGGGTGGTTATAAATGAAGACAAGACCATACTAAGGAGGGACTAACAAGCCTATTAACAAATGCAAAGGCAGCATTTATGAAAGACAATGACACAAGCCAATGAAAAATATGGGAGAAGAGTGGGCGCGGCTTCTCTTCCATACTCTACTACAGCAGTCTCACAGAGTGAGATGTGCATGCACGCTGACGCTAGGCTCAACCTAAAAAAGAGCTAAAGGATTAATTTTGTGCTCTGTTTCAGATTCCTTTTTTTAATAATTTTGCATTGCTATGCAATGTTTCTGAGACTGAGTTATAGTACTGGCTTTGAATTTGTAATTAATCCATTTGAGCTGAACCGGCCTCCTTTTTTCCTCAAGCACCCTAAAAAGGTCAGTTGCAGGGGACTAAGAAAAAAAGGGCAAATCCCCTCGGTGTCAGCACTTCTATATTGATAATTTAAAACTCAAACTCTGCCACCTCCATATCCTTCTAAAGGACTTCAAAGCATTTCTGGAAACTCATGTGAACACCCATGCAAGTGCAAGTCAGTCTATTCAGCTCCCTGGTACTTCAAAGAACTCACTGATAACAAACACAGTATCCACAGAACGGAAAGAAATTGAAACAAAATGCAATGGTGAGGACCTGGTGCAACTAATGTTCCTCCACACAACATGCAGACTTCTTACCACATCAGCAAAAGCCAAGGAAGGATGATGCCAACAAAGAAGACTGCTCCTGAAGGAAATCGAACTCTGCATCAGCCCAGACCTGACTATCCAATCCCACTTGCAAAAACAACATTTGATGGACAGAATGCAAAACAATGTCATACATTCACCCCAGTACAGAGATCTGGGCCTAAATCCATCGTTGTTTTGCTCACCATGCCGTTCCAGTTTGAACCCAGCCATATGCAAATCAGTCTTGACCCTGTGCCTCATGGGAACAGTCCAGCCCGAACTGCCAAGCCAGGTCCTCCCTGGACTGGAAACAAGCATCCTAGGACCGGTCCCTGCTACTCTCCCTCTCTTCCCCCTGCTTCCCGTTCGAATCTCCCTGTTGCACGTAAATCCTCTTCCCTATCTATACTCTACCTCAATATGCGTTCTGCGGTCAAGCACACCCATGAACTCTTTGTGCTACTTGACCAGCACAAACCCGATCTCCTATTCCTTACCGAGACTTGGTTTCGTGATACCTCCCTCCCCTCCCTACTAGCAGCTCTCCCGGACACTTATTATGCGCTCCGCGCCGATCGACCCCCTGGCAAAATAGGCGGGGGTGTCGCCTTGATTGCTCGCAAAGAACTTCCTTTCCAGTCTCTGACTTTTCCTTCCATCGGCTCCTCCGATTTCTTAGTTATTCGGTCCCTCTCCTTCACAATCCCCATTACCTGCTTACTTATGTACCGCCCCCCCCCAACCCTCTCAAGCTTTCCTTCCTGGGTTTCAAGAGCTTGTAGCCACCCTAGCGGTTAACAACTCTTCTATCATGATACTAGGTGATTTTAACTTCTGGCCCTCTGACCCCGCTGAATGCCTCATCTCTAAAGAATTTTCAGATACTCTCCGCCCCCTCAATTTCAATTCCCATGTCCACTCCCCTACCCATATCCAGGGTCATATCCTTGACCAGATCTGGTCCCTTAATTGCCCCATTGCATCCCTCTCCACTTCCCCCTGCTCCTGGTCTGATCATTTTCTGATCTCCTTTCTCTTACAACTTGGCCCAGCTCCCATGCCCCTGCCTCCCAAAATCATCAGGGCACGCTCTTGGGGCCGGGTGGATGTGGCTCTGCTAAGCTCCACACTCTCTCCTTCTAGCCCAGATCTACTTGGCCTTCCTATCTCAGCACAAGCAGAATCCATTAACTCCTGGCTTTTGTCTGGCTGCGACTCGATCGCCCCCCCCAGACGAGTCTCCTCCAAGCGGGCCAAGGATTGTAACCGCTGGTTCAACGAGGAACTGAAAGTACTCAAACTCGCAGTTCGCCGTGCTGAACGAGCCTGGAGATGTCATTATTGCCCCATCCTCAAAGCCCGCTACTCCTCTCTTCTGTGGCAATATAAAAAAAACATCCTTACCGTCAAAACAGCCTGTTTTTCCTCAAAAATCTTAGCCGCTGAGAACCAGGCCAGAGAAATCTTTTCCATAGTCCACAATCTCGCTTACTCTGACAGAATCACTCTCAAACCTCCTCCGTCTCAGTCTTTATGCGACTCTCTGAATACTTATTTCTTGGACAAGATCGCAAAAATTAAAGCCAATCTCCCTCCCCCTTCTCTCTCCTTTATCAATCCTTCTTGTCCTCCCGTAGATGCTCGTCTTGACTCACTCCCCCTCCTCACGGAAGAATCCTTTCTGTCTCTTCTCCCCCTGTTTAAATCAGGTTCCCCCTTAGATCCGTGCCCAGCCCACATCCTCAGGCATATTTTCACTACCTGTGTGTCACCCCCGCTTACTTTTCTTAACAGTTCCCTGTCCCAGGGCATTGTCACCCCCCCTCTAAAATCTGCTATAATTCTTCCAATTCTTAAAAAGCCCGGTGCAGACCCTTCTGATCCTGTCAACTATCGCCCCATCTCTCTCTTACCCTTCTTAGGGAAAGTACTGGAACGACATGTGACTAGAACGCTTACGGCCTACGTGGAAGGAAACCGAGTATTAGCCCCCCGTCAGGCCGGATTTCGCCCCGCTCATTTCACCGAGTCTGTGGTGTTATCCGTCCTCGACAACCTCAGAGAAGGTATGGACACCAATCTTCCTCAGGCCTTGGTCCTCCTTGATCTTTCCGCCGCCTTCGACACGGTGGATCATTCCATCTTACTCTCCCGTGTCGGGGCGGCTGGGATCGGTGGTTCAGCTCTTGTTTGGTTGTCCTCCTTCCTAAGGGATCGTACTCAATCAGTGCGCTTAGGCGACTTCTCGGCTGAACCACGTCTGGTTTCATGTGGGGTCCCTCAGGGCTCCTCTCTTTCCCCCCTATTGTTCAATCTGTATATAGCTCCCCTTATCTTTGCTCTTCAGCAAATGGAGGTCTCCGTATTTAATTATGCTGATGACCTCCAGCTGATATTTTCCTTATCTCAATCCCCTGACTCCTTGTCTAACTTCCAATCTATCATGATCTTTATTCGGGACTGGATGAATTACAACCACCTCAAATTAAACCCAGATAAAACTGAATTGGTTTTGACTGTAGGGTGCACCAGCCCCTGGTCCCCCCTTTTTTGGCCCCCCTCCCTTGGTCCCCCTCCCTCCCCATCCTCCTCTGTCAAAACGCTTGGCATCAAACTCAATGATCAACTCACTCTGCACTCTCAGGTGAACTCAGTCGTGTCCTCTTCATTTCTTTCACTCCGCACTATTCGTATGGTTTCTCGTTTTTTTTCCTTTTCTGCTCTCAAACTCATTGTATTAGCTATGGTCATCTCTCGGTTAGACTACGGCAACGCCCTCTTCTGTGGCATGCCAACATATAACGTTCGCCGGCTACAGTTAGTTCAAAATCAGGCCGCTCGCTTAGTCTATAACTTGGCCAAATCCCACCACGTCACTCTGCTTCTCAAATCCTTGCATTGGCTTCCTATTCGGGAGCGCTCCCAGTTTAAAATGGGCTGTATCACTTTTCTGGCTCAGTCAGGCTCCGGCCCTGTCTTTATCTCGTCTGTGATTAAAACCTATGTCCCTGCAAGGGATCTTCGTTCATCTTCCCAACACCTGCTAATTGTTCCTCGTTTTCGGCGCAAAAAATGGGGAGGCTCAAAATTTTCCACTCTTGCCCCCAGTTTTTGGAATTCCCTTCCGGCCCACCTCAGATCCTCCACACAATACTCTCTTTTCCGAAAGGCACTAAAAACCTTTCTGTTCTCACAGGCTTTCCCAAATTAATCTCTCCCTTTGCCTCCTGGCTATCCCCGCTCTCTGAGGCTCAGCGACCTTCAGCGCCATGAAACTGCTAAGTGTACGTGCGCTTTAGAAATGATTTAAACTCAAACTCAAACTCAAACTTCTCCTCTGAGACTCACTCATAGGTACTGCACCCCCAATGGTCATCCTTCAGACCCCTATCACTTCAGATGCTGCCAACATCCTCAACTCCCTCAAAGCCAATTCTTGTGAAGCTGATCTAATTGAATCCTCTGCAGAGTACATCTCTCAAGCCTGCTCACCATCACCATCAACTCTCTCACTCAAGGCATCTTGCCAGAAGCTCAGAAGATAGAGTAAATCATTCAACTCCTGAAAAAACCCACAGTAATTTTCAGATTCACTAAGATTTGATGCAGCACAAAAAAGATTTTGCCCCAATGCATTAAATGGAGAGTGCAGGAATGTGCCATATTTATTAAGATATGGTACATTCCTACTCTCTCATTGTGTTGGCGATGGTGCAAGAGGCCTGCGTTACAGTCAGGCATCTTTTTGTGCAGGAGAGGACACCTTCCTGCACAAAACAAAATCCTCAGATGCATTGTTTCCTTTCTATGTTGCTGTAGAATACAGCATACATACGAAGAGGAAATAATGAGGAGAAATAAACATATTTCTTCTCGGTATTCCTCTATTGGGATGGTGTAACATTTTGACTAAGTCCCAAGTTTACTGGCAGGTTTATTACCAATCTGAGACTGTGCCCTAACCCATGGGTGGATGTGTGGAAACGTCCGCCCTCCACGCATGAAATGCCTTCCTAAAGCAAAGTAATGCAAGATAGCAATTTGCATACTCTGGATTTACTAAGTCACGCTGTTGGTTTACTAAGTCATGCCAAGACATGCAAGTTGGCTTTGCGTGGCTTAGAAAATCACACTGAAGCTCTTTCATTGCCTTGTGTCATCTTGCATGATGTAAAGGCAATGCAAGGGCTTCATAAAGCTGGCCCTACATGTATATGACTTCCCCAACCACCAGAGATGTGTGATCTGTGCAAATCTTAATGAAAGGCTTGAGCAAGGGGCCTGGCTGGCATGGCAGGCTCTGGCTCAACTCAAGGTCCACTTGGATCCATGATCTGAAAATAGATAAGCTTTTATTGGAGGAAATGTGGCCTAATGGCGCCAACTGCTGAGCCTGGAATATTGAGAATCAGGTTCGATAACCAACCTCGGCTCCAACCCTGTAAACCAAGGGCAAATAACATTACCCCCTTCTGAATGTATTCAGTGTCTGTTGTGACATCAGTTTATGTTTTTTATTCAGGTTTGTGCTATGAAGAACTACCCTAAAATTTTGCCTGCCACCTACTTCTTAACTTCATGCACCAAGAATGAAAGACAAAGCTTTAACCTTTGATATGAGAAAGAGAAAACAATCTAGTGGCTGAACTACACTGTGTGAAACCAGAAAACTTGTAATCAATCTTCGCTTCCCTGCTTAACCAAGTTTGTGATCTAGACAAATTCTTTATTTCACTAAGCCTACTTTTTCTTCATTATCACATGATCACATGTAAGAGCACTTTATAATATGTGAGTTCAGGATGTGTACTACAAAAACCTCTCTTGTGTTTGATGTAATAGGCTATGATGTAGCTCCATGCAAAATAAGAATGTAGGAAAAACATAACAACTGACTTCTCTCTTAGTTCGCTAATAGCATTGTCATTAAGTCAGGGGGTAGGAATGTTGCTACAGTCATTAATAAAAACTCCCAGGATTAATAAATACTTCTTAATGCAGTGATATAATCTTATGTAGTAAGGTGAAACACTTCTGCACATTTAAGAAACACACGTTTTGAATATTGAAGAGACTTTCTCATAGTTTCACAGATTTGTTTCTTAATTTACATGCCAAATTATTTTCATTGGGGTGAATATGGGCTGTTAGAGACAAGCAAGACCCTCGGTTCAGCTCTGCTTTGGCTGTCCCAGTTAATTTGTTGGCTTATCCCTTCTACCGGCTGCTGGTCCAACACTCACTAACACTTCAATGGCAAGATAATTGAAAATCAGACTCCCATAACATCAACAACAATCTTTTGCACCATTACCAATCCAACTTTCTATCATGCTGCAGCATAGAGACAATTACATTACTGGTCGTAGACAGTTTCCCTTCTGACTATAAATAAATGTGACCCCTACATCCTGGTATCCTGGATCTCCCTGCTACAGTTGACACCATTAATTACCCCACCCTCATCCACACACTAAAGTCCAGAATGGAATCCTCTCACAATGTAAAACACTGGTGCTTCTGCTTCCTATTCATCTGACACTGATTCATTAACCCGGTCATCTCTTGGTTCCAAAAGATATCTTTTATCGATAGAATTCAATCTTGACACCGCCAACTTGAAGCCCCTTATGACTCTTTTCACCGAAAACAGCATCAAAATTGACAATTATGCCAATGACAAGCAACGCTTCTTGAAATTCTCTAATGCTCCATACGTCTAGTGCTTCATCTACTGCTTGCAAAATATCCAGATTTGGATGTCCAGAATTAACTGAATCTCAAACCCCCCAAGGCTGAAGTCATACTATTTGCAAAGAACAATTAGCAACAGGAAGAACAAACATGGCTCCGCAACGTGAACCTGGATGGTCATCTTGCTTGATGCAAAGGCAATGCAAGGGCTTCATAAAGCATACAAGTGAACAGACTTATTGCGCCCTGAAGAAGTCCTTTTGTAAAGGACGAAATGCATCAGCTGTGTTTTGATCATCTCGATCGTGTTTTAATCCTCATTGAAATAAAAGAAGAAATTTGGAAGAATACTTGCGTACTCGGATTCCTAAAAAGTCTTTGTCTTTGTCTATTGGTAGTGCACCTGTGCTTTTTGTTTAAATGTATATATTTATTTTTATTTAGAAGGTTTAGTATAGCGTGAACATGACCCTTGCGGGTATCAGAGAGCGTTATAGGGGAAACATAGGGCAAAGTACGACATATATCATTATTACCTCCTTTTGTTTTTTTTAACGCTCTATCATTATTACCTCCTGATATAGATTATTACAAAAGTGTATGCATAAAGACAGTAAATATAAAAACATCAAAAGCAGTGATGGCAGTGTGCATAATGGGGGTCACATCGCTGATCATGTAAGTTTACTCAGGAGTTGAGACTTTACCTCTTTCTTGAAAGAGGCAGTAGAGGGATTAAGTCTGGTTTCTGGGGGCAATGCGTTCCAGATCCTTGGGGCGATTCCAGAGAAGGCTCGCTTGTATGTTTTCTTTTGGGAAAATCTTTGTGGTTTCAGAAGAAGAGTGCTGGAGCTCTTGGATAATCTCTCACCACCCGAGAGCACCAATTTCTGGGACAGGTATCTCCGGGTCTTGCAGTGAAGGGCTTTGTGAGTCATGAAAGCATTTTTCAGTTGAATTCTTCCTTCAAATGGGAGCCAATTGAGAGCTCTAAGGGAGGGGAAATATGGCATTTTCTTTTAGAACCAATGATGAGCCAGGAAGCCGAATTGAGGGTGGCTCTTAGAGGGGCTGCTGTAGTTCTGGTAAGTCTGCAAAGAGTCGCACACCCATAATCTATTCTGGGGATTACTAGAACTTGTACTGCCAATTTGAAGTCATTAGAGGGAAGGAAGGGTTTTTATTTTCCAAGAATGCTCATCTGTATGTTCGGTCCTTTTGTTGCGGTGCTGATATCTTTATGCATGTTTAGATTCCTGTTGAGTGTTATTCCAAGAGATCTCGCTGAGTCGATAATTTGAGGCTGGCAGTTGAGCGCTGTAAGTTGTTTAAGCCATTCCTCTATGATGGAAGTTGATTGGGAGGGGCGATTAGGAGGAATTAAGTCTTGACAGTGTTTAGTTTAAGGTGGTTTTCAGCAAGCCAAAACTGTGTTTTTTGTAGAGTTAAGTTAAGAGATTTGATGTCCTCCAAGGAAGAGACCTTTAGGTACAGTTGTGTATCATCCGCGTTCATGTGATAATGAATGTTGGAGAAGCTAAGAATTTCAGTAAGAGGTTCAATGAATAGGTTAAAAAAGGGTGGGTGAAATGGAGGAGCCCTGCGGGACTCCTAACATTACTGTGATGACTTAGATAGAGATTGATTGACCTTGAATCTTTGGGATCTGTTTTGGAGAAAATAGGTGAACCAATTTAGGAAAGGCCCATTCTATGTCTCAGAAGGTCTAGAAGATTGTCGTGTTTGATGGTGTTGAATGTCGAAGACGAGTTGAACAGGATTAAAAGGCAATCTTCGTTTTGGTCTGGGATTTTTAGCGCATCATCCATTATGTGCATCAGTCGATTCAGTACTGTGCCCTGCGCTGAAACATGATTGGCACTGGTCCAGCAGGTCGAATCGTTTGATGTGGTTGCAAGTTGGATATGTATACATTTTTCTAGGAGTTTAGCCAGAGTTGGAATATTAGAGATTGTGTGGTAATTGTTTAAGTCCATGTGGTCCGCAGATGTTTTTTTAGGATGGGGACTCCTGTCCAAATTTAAGGTTTTCTGGTATAATGCCTTGAAGCGGAGATGCATTAACAATCTTGGTCCATAGTGGCAATATCAAAGATTTTAGCTCATTTAAGAAGTTAGAGGGTAGAGTATCAACCAACTGGTAAGAGTGATTCAATGTTGTGAGAATTTTTAAGATTGCACCTTCATTAAAGGTTTTGAAGGTGGACCATGCAGCATTGTTTTTGAGGGTGGTTCTTGATGGGTAAATGGTAAAGGTCACCAGAGGAGGGGCAAGCGTTTCATTGGGAATGAAAGAATGATGCTCTAAAGCTGTATGCAGGTCAATCCTCATGTTTTCAGTCTTCTCACTGAATAAGGAGGCAAATTCCTCGCAACTAGGTAATGTGCTCGGTCTAGCTTGGGGGTGGGGGGTTTTGGTAGGCCATTTTCTTGTGCCTAATTTGAATAGTTTTTTGGGTCAGTTTTTAGCTTGGTCTATCTGGTTCCTAAAAAAGTCTGCTTTAGACCGTCTGATAATTTTGTAGTAGGAGTTCCTGGAAACTCTTAGCAGCTTAAGGGGGTCACGGGAGGGAGAGGCTCTCCATCCACATTCAATTAGTCTTAAGGTACATCTATCCAAATTGAGGCTGCCATCTTACCATGGTTTGGAGCCTTTGGTTGAAAGTATTTTTCATTGTAGCAGTGCAACCGAATCTAGTACCTTAGTCATGGAACTGAAGTAGTGGTTTGTAAGACCCTGTTCATCTGATAAGTCATCAGGGTGAGGCAAGACTCCACACTGCAAAATGGACACATGTCCATGTAGAACTCCACAAAGGTATTGCAAGTTGACACCTTTCATGTGTGGATACACAAATATCTAACTTCAACACATCAAACACATATCCACCCTAGATCATAGGTAAAAGTTCAACTTAAACGGCGTTGGCAGCAGCCAGGCCAAGCTGAAATACTTACCATATAACATGTCACCCAATGCAATGTCTTCCCCATCAGGATGTCAACCGACATTGACCTCCATCTAATATTTCCTGTCCTGTCTAACCCAAGCACTGGCTCCAAGGGTACATCATACTAACCACTTTAACTGGATCAGCAATCAGGGATCAAACAAACACAACTGTACTCACACATCACTAACTATATAATAACATAAAATAAATATCAAAGTACTGCCAGGACTAATGTCTTCCAAACTATGATAGTTTTTAATGAATGGATTTAAACCAATCCAAAAAGGAAACATAGGCCAATGGCCAGTCAATTCATAGTCCATGTCAATTCATAGTCCATGTGCCACAGCACAATGCTGCAAAAGACACACAATTGATGGACAGAATGCAGAACTAATCAAAACATTCACCCCCAGTCAAAAGGCCTGGGTTAAATCCATCATTCTTTTGCTCACCATGCCACCCCAGTTTAGACCTGGCTATAAGCAAATCAGTCTTGACCCTGTGCCTCATGGGAACAGTCCAGCCGAATGCTGTGCAACCAAACTTGCCTTTACTGACACTGCCAGGGAACCTCCTCACAAAGGGGTATCCCCTGGGCATAGCAAGCACCTCGAAGATGGTATTTGGGAAGGGGGCAGAGGTTTAAGGAGGGGTGGGTTTGTCCCTAGGAGGGGGTTTTGGGTTTGGGGTCTTTAGGGCTGGGTTTAGGAGTTGTTTTTTTCTTCTTTGGGCTGGGTGCATGGGGTAGGGAGGCTGTTTTTTCAGGGGTGGAGTAGGAAGTGGAAGAGATGGGTTTGTCTTTGGGAGGGGGTTTTAGGACTTTGGGGGAGACAGGCTTCAGAAGGTTAAGGCCAAGGGCAAACAAGAGAGATTCATTGGGAAAACAGGTAGGGTGTTGGGGGAAGAGGGAGTGCATGTGTGAGATGGGTCCGCTGTGTGCACTGTGTGTTGTGTTGGTATCTGTTGTGTGGGTGAATATGAGCGTTTGCGTTTTTGGGTGTGAGTGTTGTGCATGTGCTGGGTGTTGCGGAGGGGTCTGTGGATGTTGGTGCGGTATTTGTGGATATGGGTGTTGTGGAGGTGTCTGTGGCTGTGGGTACAGTTTGTGAGGATATGGGTGTTGTGGAGGGGTCCGTGGATGTTGGTGTGGTGTATGGGGATATGGGTGTTGTGGAGGGGTCTGTGGATGTTGATGCTGTGTTTGGGGATATCGGTGTTGTGGAGAGGTCTGTGGATGTTGGTGTGGTGTCTACATGAATGCTTGGTGTTGTGGAGGAGTCTGTGGATGTGAGTGTGGTGTCTGGGTGTATCTATGGAGGGCTCTATGTGTGCTGCTGTGGTGCCTGGGGGTATGTTTGAGGTGGTAGGGGGTGATGAGGGAGGTGAGTGTCTGCTGTGTGCATATATGCCTGAGTTTTTTGAAGTTTTGTGTTTGTGTGGGGTACTTGTGTCTGTTGAAGTGTGTTGCCTGCTTAGGTGTGCATATGCTTGGGATAGGAAAGGGAATAGGGAATGTGGATGGGGAAGGGTCAGGAGGGGGTGTTAAGTTGGGATGGGTGCTGCTGTGAGGGAGGAGGTCAGTGCCTGAAAAGATTTCGGTGGGCTAGACATGACAGTGGGAATGCCTTCAGGTAGGCAATCACTTGGGTCAGTGTGTTGCTTGCTCCTGGAGGACATTTAGCAATTTGGTCTGACCCACAGATAGGTTCTTCAGGTGGTCAATAGCCTTCTCACTCAGGGCAGTGAGTGCAACAGGGGCAGGCACCGGGGTGCCTGGAGCAAAGGAGATCCCTTCCTTCTTAGGGGAGCAGGAACAGCCAAATTGGGGGGGACAACAGAGAGGGTTGCGATGGAACTGCAACTGGCTGACAAAGATGATGGTGGAACTGATCCTGTTGGGTCTGCTACCACTTGGGAGCATCCACCGGAGGATAACTCAGATAATAAATAGCTTTGGCTGATGTCTTCTGGGGAACTCCTTGAACCTCCTGATCAGAGGGTCCCTCCGTTTCTGATGTATTATGTCTGGACCCGACATGACCAGCTGTGTTCCAAACTGATGTTGGCCTCTTCACCTCCGCTTGCCCTGGATGCATCTGAAATGACATGTTCATGGGTGTATTACAGCTGCATTTCCACAACTGACCATCACAAATCACCAGAAAACATTGAAGAAGTCCACATATCACACCACCTTCATGGTTCACTCTATTGCCTTCTAATTGAACAGGAGTGCATGCTTGCATGCTACATGACATGCAAACAGTTGGTGCCACTCCTGTCATAATCTCAGACAGGCCCAAATACATTAATGAAATAGTCTACACTCCATCCTCAAGTCCATTTTAGGGTAGTTGATGACCTCGCATACTTTGTCACTTGTTGTGTACATTTGCAAAAAGATGTAACCAAATAGGGTGAATCCAAGTGTGAGATGTACATAATGCTCACACAAGGACAAGACTGTAACAAATCTAACTATTACTCATGAAACATCAGGATGTCATGAAGCTCAAGTGGTACACCAATGTACCATCATTTACTGTAGTGGCAGACATCATGTCACATGCAAATCCTCATTGCACTCTGATGACACTTTGCTCTCCAAATTACATCATATGTCCATATGTTTAGCAATATATCACATTTAGCTGATATAGTTCTCAGAATACACTGAGGTCTTAACATTTGGAAGATAGATACTCTGAATTAACACAGCACAGCACTCCATACAGCCATATGAATCCCCCCAATCCGGCTTGGTACAGGTGATGACACCAGTCTATGACATGAAGATAGGGATCCTTAGAGTCCCAATGGGCAGGCACATCACACCACTCTTTGGTATTGCATACTCGATTGCCTTGGAAGGATCAGTGTAGACACTCATATAGGATACAAACAAGTCTACATGTCACACCCTCATGCATGCCACCAGTCAGTGAATGAGTGTTTTGATTGAAACACTTTTGCAGAAGAACAGCATTGCTGGCCAACATGCAGGCACTAATGCTGATGGGACCAGTGATGTTTGAACTCTCATTTCACTATTTGACCAGTACTTACCAATGGGAAGGCTTCTACAGTCACTGCATGCACTGTGCACTCTATGTCTTGCCACATGTAGTATGGCCACCATCACATGAGAGACAGTAGTGAGGGAACATCCCTCCTCACACAAGCGAGAACAGTTGCCTGTTTGGTACAATTGTCACCCAGATTTACTGAGAACATTAGATGATTACTCACTTCATTCAGCCAGGTGTCTACTCAAAAGGAGAGAATTGGTTTGCGACAGGACTCTGCTGTCTTCCAGGTCAGAAAGACAATACAAAGGAGCATGCACCTACTACCACACTTACAGTAACAATGGCTCATCTTGTGTGTAACACATTGGCCACCACCAGATGGTTGGTGAAATGCCTGTCAGTAACACTCAAAGTTGGCAATGTGACATGTATGAATCTGGCCACAACTCACTCCCTTGTCGCTGCTGTTGGGCCCTCAACTGTCCATCACAGTCTGGGGCCACCACCAGTATGCGGGCCATCAGGGGGTCAGGGTCCGACGTGCGCCCCTTCCATGTTGAGTGGACTTCCCCAGCTGGACCTCCACGATGTTCTGGGTCCAGTGCCGCAGGTCCTCCCACCTCTTCCTGCAGTGGGCACTACACTGTTGTAGACCCCCAGGGTCCGACCTTCTAGGTGATGGCTCTCCAAAGGGACTTTTTCTTACGGGTGTTGACCTGTATCGATGCAATAGATGTAGAAACAGATTGAAACTGGAAGTTTGAGGAGAACTGTAGGGTTGATACCCATTACGGTGACATATAGCACAAGCCTTCATCAGGAGTCAAGATATTACATTTCATATGCTATGCATAGCTAAAGAATAGATACACACTTTTGTGATCATCTGATGACTAACCTCAACCCTGGTCATGACCTACACTGAGAGAGCTAGCCTACTAACATCATATGGGCGAGGTCCATCCTACATGGCATATGATGTGAGGTACCATGACATACAACACACCATTTTACCTTCTGAAGGGTAAACTACCTGTGCATGACTGTCCAGACACATTTCTTGCCAGGCCCTTAGCATTGATGCATATGGTCCATAGAGGCAAGTTCCATAGTATACACAACATCCTAAAACTAA
This sequence comes from Triturus cristatus, assembly GCF_964204655.1. Taxonomy (NCBI): domain Eukaryota; kingdom Metazoa; phylum Chordata; class Amphibia; order Caudata; family Salamandridae; genus Triturus; species Triturus cristatus. The sequence goes on from NC_140583.1 coordinate 524,641,430, forward strand.
GGTCACAGGGTAAGGACTGGTATGTGTGACACTGAGAGCTACCTGTCTAGAGACTGTGTGGACATGTGGACTACTTATTTTAGTATCCCAGTAAGTCAACATAAGTTTCAGTAGTTTGTGCAGCTATCACAGGACACCCCTTTTGCCTTATGAGGCACTGTAACTGGGATGACATTCAACACATCAATGTATGTGTTGTGTGACAATGAATATTATAGCCAAGCAGATGATTCAAATTTCTAAATCTCTTTAAAAGTAACCCACTATCTACACTGTTTATGCCTCATATGTGCAATAGGCCTGTATAGTGGAAGCAACACTATTAGAAAATTGTCAACAGACCTGTGTGAGTAAGGGGATAGTCATTAGTGACATACATATATTGACACTGTGGGTCAATGGAAAGAATGATCAGGTCAGGGGCTCATCTCAGTCACCATGCCTCATATGATCCATATAACAGCTATCAGGGCTACTAGTGGTACAGATCACTCTTTCTGGAAATATCCATGGTTCAGCAGGTCTACAGGGACATTACTCTGTGCATCAGTTCTCCTGCCACAGTAACTCTGGCTCAGTCTGGGCGATGTCCCAGACTGCCCACATATCAATGTCAGGCTTTGCTCTCTGCAGGCTAAAGCTACTTATCCCACATAAACCTCACATGTCCACCAGTTCAATACTGAAAAGTTAAACTACTGGCCATTCCATATGTGAACAAACAGTTGTGTGGCCCTCTGAAAGGGTCTGTGAGGTATAGCTACATATCAGACAATTTTGTTTACAAAGTCTGATGTGGGCTGAGTTATCAGTGGGACAGTATACTTGGCTAAAATCATCCTCACATGCTTCTAACAGTATATAGACATGGCTCATGGTGTGAAGCCTATACATTACAGTGAACATATACCATGATGTGATTTGAAAACTCATTTGAGCTATTATGGCCTGGAGCCCTGCATAGAGATATGCATGTAACACAAGTAGAAATTACCCTCATCACACATTCCAACTGCGGCCTTCTCTCCACAAAGCCCAGGGCCCCATAATCAATTGTATGTGTCCTATGTAGGGTCCACACAATGCATGCAAAAAACATAATTCTTACACTCTGACACTCAGAGGCACATTGTAGCCTATGGAACTAGAAAGAAATCACTGACAATTCGTTAAATATGTATTCAAGAAACGTACCTGTTCCTCTGGTGTGCCATAGAGCTGAGGATACAAGGGGAGGATCTAATCTACAAGGGTGCCCAGCTCCTCTCTAATGGAGGGACGGGCACTATCCCATGTAGTCCATTCCATGATTGCTCCCAAAGATGGCAAACAGCAGCTAAAATGGAGGAGGTGTTGCTAACAGCAGTGTCAGAAGGCAAGGGAGTTTTTTTTCCCAACCGCCTCGTACATGTACACCACGTACACTGTCATCAGCGTCGGCGCACACAGCCATTGGGCAAAGACCGTCACTATCCCCAATGTTAGCCTAGGGCTGTGACCACCATGCATGTGACCACCCACCATGCAGTCGACTACCGCTGGTGGCGTATGTTCGACATTTCCTATTAGCGAGGTCAAGCATCTGCCATGTTGGGAAAACTGTACATAGGCAAAATGTGCATGTGCACTGCACACTGTGGTTGGTGGTAATACGTTATGCTACCCTTACTATAGTGGCAATTTAAAATCACTGATTGATGATGTGAACAGTTTGGTTACAGACCTGAGAAGGCCACCTTGGGGATGACAGGTGGATGTTCATGATTTTACAATGATAATGTGAAAAGTGTCCTGTTTCATAAAGCACTGATGTTCAGACACATGCCTTTCCCTTACTCTTCACATATGTTACTTTGCACACTGAGACCAAAATACTTTTTTGTGTTACTCCTTACGTACTCCTGTGTACCACACATTTCCACACCTACACACCCTAGAAGAATGAAACATCATCCTAAAGTTATGTTTAAATAGGCAAACAATCCTGGATCTATGTCATCAGTTGGAGCCTGACATTGTACCTCACCTCAATAATCCTACATCAACCCTACCACTAGTGAAACTTGTGAGTTTTGCATTTTTTGGCCACAGGCTCATTTCAATTTACTGTTGCTATTTCTGGTGGAATGTCACAACCTATGTTCAGTCAGGTTCTCACAGAGGTGCTAGCAGCACTTTTGAGACACATGGAAAGCTACATCCAGTTCCCCAGATGTGTGGATTTAGCCAATGAGAAGGTGGATTTCCATGGATTTGGTCATATTCCACATGTAATTGGATCTATTGATGGCATCCATATTGGCTTCGTACCACCACATACCAAGGAGCAAGTCTACTGGAACACGAAGCACTTCCATTCTATCAAGGTGCAAGTTGTCTGTTTACTGTATTTGTACATCTCTAGCATCTGTGCGTGGTTCCCAGGATCTGCACATGATTCCTTCGTACTGCGGAACAGCACCATACCCCAGCTGATGTCACATATACTACCAGAGAGGACCTGGCTTGTTGGTATGTGTGTTCTGTCCTAACTTTGTGTGGGAAATGTCAGGTAGTACGATCTAGAAGTGTGGATCTCATCTTTGCACTTCTGTCTATTTTCCATCTAGGAGACTAAGTGTATCCCAACCGGTAATGGTTGTTGGTACCGCTGAGGAATTCAACATCGCCAGGGTAAGTCCGCTTCAACGAGGCCCATGGAAGAACACAGCAGCTATTGGAGTGGGCTTATGGGCTCCTGAAAGCCAGACTTAGATGTCTGGACTGGACTGGTGGAGCACTCCTTTACTCACCCGTTAAGGTCACCGTGGCCAGCTGCATACTGCACAAGATTGCCCTGCGACGGATCAAACCTTACATCGCAGAGGATGCAGGCCATGATGACCCACCGGGTGGGGATCCTCATATGCCAAATGAAGATGATGAAAGTGGTGAAAAGGATGGAGTTAACTTGCATCAGGATCTCATCCAGAACTACGTATTCTAGGTGTAAGTATGGTGTGAGGTGTGATAACTTTGGCTAGTCTTACACCTCTTGTAGTGATGTTGTGATGAGGATGTTAATGCTACATACAAGCAAAATATGGGTCTGGAAATATCTGGGGAGAGGTGCTTGTATTGTAAGTGTAGGTTTGTTCAGCTGGAAATGTTGTCTGGTACTGCGTTCTCTAGAAGTTGACAATGTGATGTGTGTCATATATGTGTTTTCTTGGCTAATCTCTTTGTGTTGATCTGTTTTAAATACCTTCACCATGTCATCTTCATTTGAACATTTCAGATTTGTGACATTAGCAGGTATATAATGCTGTTCATATGGACGAAGTGGACAAGGATTGGTCCTGGAAATGTCTGTCACAGAGTTTGGGTGTACAAAGCCAGTACCAAGACAGCTTGCAGGCTTCCATTTGACATGTACCTTGTGGTGCGTTGATCTGAATGCAATATGTGTGACATCATGTGATCCAACACAATGTTGTGTTGTGCCCAATTCATGCTATCCTGCCTTCACATTGGTTAATTCCTCATTGTGTATGAGCTGGATGTAACTGTTGATGTGTCTCCTCATTCTAGGCCAAAGAGCTTGCAGCACAGCACTGACATTTGTTTGTAACATTCCACCAGATGCCAGCAACACGGAATTGAAATGACCCTGTGGTCAGAAACTTTTGTACTGACGCCTGTTTATTTGATGTAGAATTCCTTTTGTGAGGTAGGCAATAGGGCTCCAGCTGTTGATGTAGGCCTAATTGATTGTTGCCTATTGTGGGGGATATTGTCAGATGTATCCCCTTCGTCCATACTGTGAAAGTCTGCAAGCAATTATGTGATCACTGACCCAAAATAGCTAAATCAATTCTTATTTGCTATGTTTCCGACATCATGTCAACCTATGATTTAAACAATGGATTGTAGATGTTCTCAGCCCAGACAGGTCTATGTATGTGTTGTTGTGACATAGAGGTGATCATCAGATATGGAAAAGTGAGCAGGAATAGTCCAAAAAAGTGAATGTGTAGCACACGCAGGAAGACATTAGGGTTGAGGTCTCTCACTGGCGGTGGTGGGTGTCTTGCCACCCTGAGATCCTTGGTATTTGCATGGACATCCCCTTGCTCTGACAGAGGGGGGAGCAGGAGCTGCTGAGACAGGGACGTGTGCGGGCATGTTGTCCTCTGGGAGGGCCTCCCTTCCTGTGGCTGTGGCAGATGTTGATGGTGTGAATGTACTTGGACCACAAGAAGGGGTGGAAAAGCACTACAGAGGGTAGTGTTAATATCCCACAGCACCCCAACCAGGGAGACCATCTTGGTGCGGATGCAGACCACCTCACTGTGGATGCCGTCCACTGTGGTGTGGACTCTGGCCACCTTGGTGTGGATGTTAGCAGCCTCCTGGAATGCGTCCCTCTGCAGTTCCTTCATTTCCCAGATTTCGGCCAAGGAGAGTTGCATATTGGTTAGAGTTGCAGTGACAAGGCTTCATGGTAGTTGTAGTCAGTTCAATGCAAATTTAGCAACACTTGAGAAATGGTAAGCTGTCTGACTAGTGTAGATCAGTTGTAACATGGTAGACAAGTGAGAATAGACAAAAGGAGTGTAGCATTTTGGTTAGAGTTTCAGTGACAAGGCCCCATGGTAGTTGTAGTCTGTTCAATGTCACTTTAGCAACACTTTAGAAATGGTAAGCTGCCTGACTAGTGTAGATCAGTTGTAACATAGCAGAGAAGTGAGAAGGGGCAAAAGGAGTCTAGCATCTTGTTTAGAGTTCCAGTGACAAATCCTAATAGTAGTAATGGTAGCTTTTCTATCTCTACTAACCAACACTGGAGAAATGGTAAGGTACCTGACTAGTGTAGATTAGTAGTAACATATCAGAGAAGTGAGAAGGGGCAAAATGAGTCTACACTCTTGGATAGTGTTGCATTGACAAGGTCTCATGGTAGTAGTGGTAGTAGGTCTACTTACCAACACTTGAAAAAAAGTAAGCTGCCTGAATAGTGTAGATCAGTAGTAACATGGGAGACAAGTGCAAAGGGGCCAAAGAGTCTAGCATCATGGTTAGAGTTACAGTGACACGGCCTCATGGTAGTAGTGGTAGCTTTTATATCTCTACTTACCAATATTTGAGAAATGGCAAGCTGCCTGCCTAGAAGCATCTTGGTTAGAGTTGCAATGACAAGGACTTATGGTAGTTGTAGTAAGTTCAATGTCACTCTAGCAACACTTGAGAAATGGTAAGCTGATTGACTAGTGTAGATCAGTTGTAACATGGCAGATAAGTAAGAAGGGTCAAAAGGAGTCTAGCATCTTTGTTAGAGTTGCAGTGACACAGTCTCATGGCAGTAGTGATAGATTTCTATCTCTACTTACCAACACTTGAGAAATTGTAAGCTGTCTGACTAGTGTAGATCAGTTGTAACATGGCAGACAAGTGAGATGGTGCAAAAGGAGTCCAGCATCTTGGTCAGAGTTGCAGTCACAAGGCCTCATGGTTGTTGTAGTCACTTCATTGTCACTTTAGCAACACTTAAGAAACGGTTAGTGTACCAAAGCTGATGGCACATGCATTTGGGATGGACCATACATTTACATTCCAACATGTATCATGTGTACTGGATTGATAGTTTGAATGTAATGCACTTTTAGACAGCATTGCAACATGTGGCATATCATGGAGTTGGATACATTTGCTCTTATATGCACCAATACACATTGCCACAGGCAAATCAACATCTCAGATACTTTGGGTATTGCATGTTAGGAAAGTAGATAGAGAACACAATAGCAAAAGCAAAATTGAGAGCAAACAGAACATTGTGATATTGTGGCAGTTATGTTATGTTATATAGTTTTATAACACATGCAACTACTCCGAGGAGTGTCCCGGCATGAAACCAAGAGGAGTCGCCAAACTAGCACTAGGTGAAAAGGTAGGTTTTTAGATGTTTCTTGAAGGCCAGAGGGTCTTGGGTATCTTGAAGTGCAAAAGGAAGGGCATTCCAAGCCTAGGCAGCCGTCACAGCAAGGGAACAGCCGCCCAGCCTGTGGCGAATGAAGCGGGGCACTTTAGCTAAAAGGGCACAATGGGCAATGATAAGGGATTTCAATTTGACCCGTTCGGCTACGGGAAGCCAGTGCAGTGAGAGTAGATTTTCGCGCACGCTACTCCTGTTGGAAATTCCAAAGAGAAGCCTGGCGGCCGCATTTTGGACAACCTGAAGTTTATTCAATGCGTAACCCGGGATGCCCACATACAAAGCGTAGGCGTAATCCAACCGGGAGAGAATCAAAGCGCGGCCTAGGAAGAAGAGGGACGAATCTCCTTAAGGTTTTGAGGAGGCCAAAGCAGCTGCCTGAGAGCTTCTTTACCTGGGTGGAAAACGATAAATCGTCCACGAACCACACTCCCAGATTCTTAGCGGATTTCCCATTAGAAGTCGGTACGGGAAACCCAGAATGCCAGATTGTGTCCCTGAAACTAGGGGGGGGAATGCTATAAAGGAGAATCTCCTACTTGTCTTCATTACATTTGAGTTGCGCGGCAGCAAGCCACTTGAAAACCGAAGACAAGCAGTGCTGGACAGAGGACACAGAGTCCGCATCCTTTTCCCAGATAAAGAGGAGCTGGGTGTTGTCTGCATAAGCAATCACCTTAGCCCCCAGGTCCTCAGCCAAATAGACAAGAGGAGTGACATAGATGTTAAAAAGAAGGGAGCTAAGGGAGGACCCCTGTGGTACCCCTTGGTGACCGGCTGCGGGGCTGACGCGGCCGGTGGCAGCCAGACCTGTTGCACCCACCCTTCCAGGAAGGACCTAAGCCAACCCCAGGCAGAGCCCGAGATGCCAACCTCAGTGAGCCGGGCAAGCTGCAGTGAGTGTGGAACCATGTCAAACGCTGCTGATAGGTCGAGCATTACTAAAGTTGCTCTCCCACCGGCATCCAGACACTCACGAATGGCCTCGAAAACCTCCACCAATGCTGACTCAGTGCTGTAGGAGGATTGAAACCCTGACTGGGCTGGATGCAAAATGTACGACCCTTCGACAAACTTTGTTAGTTGTCTGGCCACCACCTTTTCACAAACTTTGGCTAGGCTGGGCAGGAGGGAGATGGGGTGTTAATTCCCTGGGATCTGGGGGTCAAGGGTGGGCTTTTTTAAAAGAGGAAGATTTTAGCCTGCTTCCAGGCCTACGGCACCTGAGCCTCAAGAAGGGAAGAGTTATTGCAGTGTAACTTACCACAGTCTACTCCCCCCTCTATTCCTGTCAAGCCCTCAGTATACCCGATGGCCAAGCCCTTCTCCTCCCAGGTTATGAGTTGTAATGGTGTGCCGGGAGGGTCATCGCCAGTCCTCTGAACCTCTAGGTGGTGTCTGTTGTACTTTGTGCGTACCCTAAGCCTGAGGTCGTTCCAACTCTTCCTAATGTCACCCAGTGTGTGCAGGGTGGTACAAACAGCATTCAGTCTGGTGACTATCCTGTTCCACATTTCTATTTTCCTATTGAGGGGAGTCTGCTGGACTTGTGCTCCAAAAATGTGTGGCTCTACTCTAATGATTTCCTCCACCATGACTGTCAACTCTTGCTCAGTGAACCTTGTTTTTTTTTATTAGGCATGGTGAAAAAACTAAAATGTGAGTGAGTATATGAATGAAACACAAACAAGTGAAAGAGGGAAAAAGGTGCAACACAAAAATTATAGGTGGTGTAGATGAAATGGGAGGATGTAAAAGAGGGTCCTTATCTAAAAATGCAGTAAATGGTGGTGCCTGTCCTGCTGTGTTTGGAAGCAAAGGATGCTGGTCAGGGATGGGGTGAGTTTTATAGTGGGATTTGCAGGCGTGTCCACTTGACAAAGCACATCAACTGTTTAGTTGTTAAATCCATTCCATGGTCACCGTTGTGTTGTTTCTTTTTTGTTCATACCGCTGCGGTGAACTGCCATTGAGTAACAGCCATTTGCTGAGCACTGATGTGAGAACACAAATACGAATGCGTAGTTGTAGTATGCTCTGCGATTGGACCCTGACCTATTGTCAGAGGATGCACTGTCAACATTGCAGACCGCCTCGGGCCTGCTGGGTAGATCGCCATGGCCACAGGCGGCATTTCAGACAGCACAACTCGTAATACAGTAGCCGGTAGAGCACCAGCTCTGCGGTGCTGTATACGATGTGGATGCAGGTCTCAGGAGGTCAGACCACCAAACTCATAATAAGCACCCAAGTCAGAAAATAACAAATTTGACTGGGGCACCTGCCTTGTGTATCTTACCTTTGCTTCATTGTGGTTGGCCAGAAATCGGGCCTTAGTGGCAATCAATTATGAACTTGTATTTCTGATTGTCGCTTTACTTTTTCTGATTGTTTTTGCCTTACAACTTTAAAAGTTAATATCTCTGGCTTCCCTTGTCCAATTGTATTGATTGTTGTGTTGTTTTGCTTATAACATTTTCTACCCTGTATCTAATTTGGGTTGGGAATTTATTGTGTTGTTTTCTTAAATGTAAGAATGTTGGTACTACCTGAACTAAACACACAGTTCTCTGGGGTATTGTCTGCTGCTTGTGCCATAGCTAATAGGGGTTGAGAGGAATTTCTCTGCGACCTGCATTGCAACCTCACCAGGGTGTAGTTATAAAATGTGTAAAAGTTCCACCATCCCAATTTAAACATCCTACTTTTTACACATAGCTATATAAATGCCAGATACATACATATTTATACATATGATCCAGCGTGCGGGAACCAGGGGAAAAAGAAAAGGTAATTTTTTTTATAACTTATCCTTCCTGCGTCGCAGACCCGACGTCACACTAGCTCACTCACACACGCAGTCATTGGTGGGGCCCATAACACCAACACTCACACGTCTCCACTCACGAGTCTGCACACAGGAGGGATGATGACAATCAAGCGATGGACATGGGGGGAAGTACCTTATTACCTATAGGGAAGACATTTTATTTTACAGAATATACATTAGCATCACCCCTCATAGGATCCTAACCTTAAACATCAAGGCACTCCACCACTTGGTTGATGGACCAATTAGTTGGACTGGTTGATGGTGATTTAGAACCAGCTAAAACATCTCCTCTAATCTCTTCATTGAAAAACCACAAACTCGTAACTTCTGTTAATCAATTATTTGTTTATCTAAATATTGTTTGCAATTAATATTAGCATTTTGGTCAATCAAAGTTTAACATTTTGTTCAATCAGCACAAATCACATGACATTTATATTTACCTATTCTTGCTATTTGGATTTTTCCTAATTCATTTGGCTCTGCATAACCGAATTTAGCCGTTAATTGTCCCAATAAAGCAGGCCAAATCTCAAAGTCCGAAAGTTCTTTGCTCAGCACGTTACAGTCCCAAAGATCTCCAAAGGACCAGAAATCGTGCAAGCATCTGTCATCGCCTGTGGGGTCGATAGGGGTGTGCAGTCATCGAAAACTGCAGAATGCCACCCCTCCCTATTCTACTACCCTTTTTATAATAAAATTCGGGATAACATGAAACATTCTTAGGCTAAGGAAACAGATGATTGGTCGATTTGATGAATTTTGTAATATCATCCGATTTCATGTCAGTCTAGGTTCTCATGGATTTTGCTGGTTCACTTCCTCTGTCCATGTTCTCCTTATGCAACAATGTAAAGTTTTGCTTGTATGTCCCAATTGTTCATTCAGACCAGATTTTACTGACTGAAGATTGACAGTCCTCCATGTTCCTGTCCTTGACCAGGAACACTGTGCCTTCGAACTTAAGGTTGCCTGGAGGTCTACGGAGCCATCCGAGTCTGCGCTGTAGGCATCGCGCTCACCAGACGGTGGCCACTTCTGAACTCCATTTTGGACGCAATGTTTTGGTAGGCCCAAATGCCAACTTAAATGAAACAAACACAAAAGAGTAATTAATACATAGAAATGAAGATTCTAATGTTATACCCTAACTAATCCCTTTATGTATTAGTATTTTAGTATTTTCCTAGCTTTTAGCGACATTTAAAGCAATAAAACTCACCATTTCGGTCCAAAATGGAAACGCAAACATCACAAAAGCAACATAAATCATGCGATATCCTATTACCACACGTACTACTATTAATATGCGTACATGTTTTAGTTATTAGAGTTATTCTGCCATGCAAATAGCAATAAGTCCCACGTGTAATTGGTGTTTAATAAAAGTGCAAATAGTTGATTAATATAACACAGCAAACAGTTAGTCAAATTATAATATAAGTAGGTTTTGTAATTAGTATTTTCATGCAAAATAGAGGAGGTATACAAAATTTTGCTTTACCTGCTCCATCAATCCCCCCTTTGGTGATTTTTAATATCACCACAAATCCCTTAAATTTTGAGAAAATTTATAATAGAAATGAATTCAGTTCTCTGAAATTTTGTTAGATCACATAATTGTTTCTCTTGTCTCTTTCTCTTTTGTTTTCTTATACATATTCTCTTTCCATTCTTTTAATTCTATATCCTCCATTTCGCTTTCTTTTCTTTCTTTCTATCTTTTCTTTGCAGTTTCTCTTTTTATATGTTTTTGTAATTTTCTTTTCTTGCTACATAAACATCCTAGTCTCAGAATTAATACTAAACATATCACACATGTTACTGGAAATAAAGTCTTACCAATAAAGGTACTACCTAATTTTAGTAAAAAGTCTTTAATAGTAGGAAACTTTTTTCCAATCTTTTCCCAAATACCTTCAACCTCCAGTGGAACAATCTCCTCATGGAAATCAATTATATTCTTTATGTACGTCTTTAAATCTTGACTTTCGTCAGGAATATAAGTACAACAATGTTGAACCTTCAGCATTCCACAGACTCCACCCTCTTTTGCCAAAATTATATCAAGGGCAAGTCGATTTTGCATCACCATGGCTCGCATGGCAACCATTTCGGTATTTACCAATAAAAATCCACCAGCAGTGCTTATTGACAAGCGATCCACTACTGTTGATAATTTTCTAATTTTATGTGCATTCAGAGATATTCAAACTGCTGGTATCAACGCTCCAAAAATGTCTCCTATAATTTCTGACCAAGATTCTCTTTTTCTACTTGTTAGTTGTCTACCTATCTTGTGTGCACCATCTTTTCCTCTTCCCACATGAAATATCTTTGGGGAAAACCAGGCCTAGATAACATGTGCCATACAAATGGTCGGGTAATCGATAATAAGCTTTGTTCCCGCAGATAAAATATAATCCAGGAAATACCGGATCATTTCCTCCTTTAAATCCCCATCCACCCATGATTCTATAAGTATCATGGCAATCACTTGCACCTATGAAATAGTTATCATACAAAGTTTGATTTCTTCTAATACACAATTTCACTTTCTGAGGCCAATCTAAAGCCATTGCTGGACTAGCTTCTCCTTTCGAATGTTTTTCTCTTTCCACATCCCAAACTGTCTTTTCTTCTTTTGCCTCAGGTACCTTCCTTTGCATTTTAATTCTCCTTTCTTCTACCCATATCTAAGAAAGTCTTCTCTTCTCTTTGCAGACTACAAGTAAGATTATTTTTTAATACTAACTCTAATGTTAATTCTCTAGTCTCTAAGAAAAATTCACCTAACACTTTACCAGGTTTTACTTTATTCAGTTTATGGACTACAGGTACTTGTGAAAATATGTTATCGACATCTGAAAAATAATATTCTAGTTTCCCTGTTTTGTAAAACAAACTTGCTAATACGCTACATGTTATTCCATATGTCACTGGAAGGTGATGGTACGTCACTTCCTCAGACACTGATGTAGGCAACTGCATGCATACATAGTAATCTCTCACATCCATTGTTTTTACATAATCATATAATAATTTTGAGAAAACATTGTTAGAAAAATCATTTATGGACCTATCTTTATGTAAGTAATTTCTATCTATTTTAGTCGGATAAATCTTCTGAATCTTTTCTACATCAGTCTTATTCTCACTATGACCTTCTATTGTTTCTAATGTAACTTTAAAGGAAGCCATTGAAGCCAACACACTCCACAGAAGCATTAGTAATCCTGTACAACAACAACACATTTTGCACCATCTTCGAAGGAACAGACATGTAGATGTTCTACTTTCTGTGTTTGCCATTTCAGGAAAATGATCAGTGTCTTTTGACTTAGCCTCGTCTACTTCACAACTAGTTCTGTCTAAACCCAAGGCTCTAAGCACCTACTTGGTTCTTTTCTGTTATGTCTTTTATTCGGTAATTTTCAAGTTTCTTTTCTGGAGCACTTTTGTCTCCTCAGTTTGGCATTTGATCGTCTTTCACCTTTCTTTCACAATCTTGATTCAGAATTTGCTTAACATCCGTCTCTTCCCCGATGTTGGACAAGATAACTCTCAGGATTTCCGATTCTTCTCTGTCCTCAACCAATTCTGGTATAGTCACCTCTAGATCTCCTTGGCTATCAGCTTCCTCTTGTACTTCAGGAAGTGCCACATACGACCATTCTGGTGACTTATACTTCTGGTTAGGTTTTCCAGTCCTTTTGCTTTCCTCTGATGGTGTCTGTTCAACGTCTTTAGATTTCTCTTGGCTAGACACCTCATTCACTTGTTCAGCTCTGGATGATTTTACTCGTGTCAATCTGTATCTCAATCTCTTTATCTTGTTTGGCCAAATTTCATCCTTTGCTGGCCTTTTAATTTATTTCCCTTTTCATTTCTTTCAGTTCTCCGTGCTTTTTTTCTCAGGACTCAACCTTCTGGTACTTCTTCGTCAGAGTCCTCAGATTCAGTTCCAACTTGACTCTTACTTTCAGTAGTCCTTCTTTCCACCACTTCCTTTTTCTTATCTACTTCTGTCCCTCCTCTTGGTTCTTCCACACAATCTTCCTGCTGACTAACTGTCTCTTCTTCTAACTGGATGTATGGTTTCCCTACATCTCCTCGGGGGTCTTCCGCAACAATCTGGTACCTTAACATTTACTCCTGTTATTTCAGGTGTAATTTCTCTTGTCTTTTCATGCGTAACTTCTTTATCAAGAATTTCTTTGCTAGTTTCTTCACTGTTTTTGTTTACACTCTTGTGTGCTTATCTGGTTCAGTGTCTGATTCTGAGCTGGTGTCAGAAATTAGCAATTTTCTTCTTAATGGTATATTCTCTGGTGCTAAACCTGAACTTGGTTCTGACTCCCCTCTCTCAGGAGTTGGTCTTGCTCTTATTTCTTCTGTATCTGATTCGGAACTTGTATCAGATTCTTCAAAGTATTCTTCTTCTCTGTTATCCACTGGATTTGGAATTCGCAAGGTATGACTAGCATGAATCCAATTCTTCACTCCTGCACATTTTACAGCTGTCGTCGCGGTCAAGATCACCTGACGTGGTTTACCCCACCTTGGGACCAAACAATTTCTATTTCTATGCACTTTTATTCTTACCCAGTCACCTGGGCTCAGATCATGAGCTGGCTTCTTTTCAAGAGTGGTTGCATCCGATCCAACCTGATGAAACACAGAATGAACAGAATCAGCCAACCCCTTGCAATAATCCAATACCAAGTCATCAGATATAGGCAATAGCTTGTTGTCATGTATGAAAACATGTCTCATCACTCTCCCCATCACAATCTCATGAGGACTCAAGCCAGTTTTCCTATCCGGAATAGATCTAATAGTCATGAGTACCAGAGGCAGGACATCAGGCCATTTCAAACCTGTGGCTAAACACATTTTTCCCAATCTGTTTTTAATGGTGCCATTTACTTGTTCTACCACACCAGAAGCCTCTGGGCGATCGGCACAATGCAGTTTCTGTTGTACATTCAATGCTTCACAAATTAATTTCATGATTTCATTAGGGAAATGTTTTCCTCTATCTGACTCGATCGTGACTGGAAAACCAAATCTGGGAATGAACTCTCTCAATAGTAACTTTGCTACTGTAATTCCATAACTTCTTCTAGTTGGGTATGCTACAACCCATCGAGAGAACAGACAAACTATCACTAGAACATACCTCAACCTGTTGCAGGGGGGCATTTCAATGAAGTCAATCTGCATTCTAGTGAAAGGCCCTCCTTCTCGTCCTATCGTTCCCAGACTTACCACTGTTTTTCATCCAGGATTGTATTGCTGACATATAAGGCATCTTTGACAAAGGCTTTCAGCTACAAGCCTGAATTTGCATTATGACATGTCTGTTTGAAAAGTCTGATCATAGCATCTCTTCCTACATGTGCTTGTCCATGATGCATCCGTGCCATGGTAGAAACCATGCTATCAGGCATGACTGGTCTTCCATCCAGATAAATCCACACATGATCTGTCTACTGTGGTGCACATCCTGCTTTTACCCACTGTCTTCTTTCCTCATCTCCTGCTGCTTCTTGTAACTGCCTCACTTCTTCCCATGTATTCACAGTGTTAGTAAACAGCAAGGGAAATGAATTAATTTCTTTTTCGGTTAACCAAATTCTGATTTCGTGCACAATATTGAGCCATGTCGTTGGCAAACTGATTTCCCGCTGAAATGTAATCAGCAGACTTTGAATGTGCAGCACATTTCACCACTGCTAATTGCTTAGGCAGCTGTATCGCCTCAAGCAACTTTCCAACCACTTCAGCATTCCTTATAGGAGTTCCACTCGATGTCAAAAACCCTCTTTGGGACCAGATCTGTCCAAAATCATGCACCACACCAAAGCCGTACTGGCTATCGGTTATCACAGTCACTCTCACATTCTTTCCCAACTTACATGCTCTTGTTAATCCAAAAAGTTCAGCAAACTGGGCTGATTTCACTCCTTTCAGACAAGATGCTTCCAGTACAGCTGCTACCGTACATACTGCATATGCTGCACTCAAAATTCCCTCATCCGTTCTCAGGCATGATCCATCCACAAACATCATGTAGTCACTTTCTGTCAAAGGTACATCTTTTATATCAGGACGTGGTTTGGTACAAAAATCAAGCACTTCCAAACAGTCATGATCCACATCATCTCTGACTTCCACATTCTCAGCATCAGGTAACAGTGTTGAAGGGTTCACATTCAGACATCTCACAAGGCTCACATTCGTTGCACCTAAGATGACTTTCTCATATTTAGTTAGACGACTATGTGTCATGAACTGAGTGCGGCTGCTAGTTAAAAGGATTGCCACATCATGAGGTCCAAACACTCTCACAGGATATCCTATCACAATTCCTTCGCTCTGTTTCAGGCTCTTACAAGTTGCTGCTACAGCTTTCAAACAACCAGGCAGTGCTACAGCTACAGGGTCTAACATAGCTGAAAAATATGCAATTGGTCTCCTCAATTTTCCGTGTTTCTTTATTAATACAGAAAGCGCACATCCATTTCTTTCGCTGCAATAAAGTTCAAATTCTTTCACATAATAAGGCATGCCAAAAGCTGGTGCTTCACACAAGCCATCTCTCAATTGTTTAAAAGCCTTCAACTCTTCTTTATTTAATTCAATGGGGTTTTTACATCACTTTTTGTCAAGCTTACTAAAGGTTTTGCAATCAATGAAAAATTACTAATCCACTGACGGCAGTATCCAACCATTCCAAGAAACATTCTCACCTCTCTCTGAGTCATTGAGGCTCTCATTCCTTTTATTATTCTGATTCTATCTGCAGTTACTTTTCTTAGCCCTTTTTCAATGTTATGGCCCAAATATTGTACTTCTTTCTGACAGAATTGCAATTTCGATGGGGATACTTTAAGTCCTCCATCTGCCAAATGATTCAGCAATGCAACGGTATCCACTACACAAGCTTCTCGAGTTCTCGATGCCACTAGTAGGTCATCGATATATTGGACCAATACCGAACTTTCGGGCATTTTTAAATCTTCTAGAGACTTTTTCAGAATCTGATTGAATATCGAGGGACTCTCTGTATACCCCTGTGGGATTCGGCACCATGCCAAAGTACGTTCACCAAACCGGAACGCAAAAATCTGTTGGCTGTCAGGGTGCAAAGGAATGGAAAAGAAAGCATGACACAAATCAATCACTGTATACCATTCTGCATCATGAGGAATCTGATATAAAATCACAGATGGATTTGGTACAATGGGACAACATGATACAACGATTTTATTTATTTTTCTCAGGTCTTGCACTATCCTGAAAGTTCCATTAGGCTTTTTCAGACCCATAATTGGTGAATTACATGGACTGCTCATTGTTTCCCTCAAAATACCTTGTTCAATCATTCTGTCTATTATAGGAGTAACTCCTGTAATTATCTTGGGTGTCAATTTGTACTGTGGAATATTTGGGTAACTTAGGGCCATATGTAGGAAAAACGTGTTTTGCGATTCTCAAATTGCGATTTTTAGGGAATCGCAATTAGAGAATCGCAAAATGCAATGTAGGTAGGATTAGCAAAATATTTTGCGAATCCCACCTATTCCTTATTTGCGAATCGCAAATTAAGATTCGCAAATAAGGAATACCTTGCCATTCATTCTTACGGGCTGGAAGGCCCATAGGAATGAATAGAAAGATATTCTCAATTTGCGATTCTCAATTAGAGAATCACAAATTTAGAATGCAATTTCAAGGTTGCAAGGGTGTCAATAGGACACCATTTTGCTCCCCTG
The DNA here is from genome assembly GCF_964204655.1 of Triturus cristatus. Taxonomy (NCBI): domain Eukaryota; kingdom Metazoa; phylum Chordata; class Amphibia; order Caudata; family Salamandridae; genus Triturus; species Triturus cristatus. Next base: position 524,658,018 of record NC_140583.1, read on the forward strand.
AAATAAACGTGTGCACATGTGGCGCACATACATGCGCTAAGGGCATGTATGTGCGCCACATGGCACTTTGAAAAATGCAAAAAAGTGCATTTTTCAAAGAAATCGCAAATTACCACCAACCTGAAGTTGGTGGTAATTTGCAATTCCTTAAGCCAAAATCGCACAACTTGGGTGCTTCCTACATTGCATTTAAGGAATCGCAATTTGGGATTCCTTAAATGCATTCGCAAAATAAGGAATCGCAAATTTTGCAATTCCTTATTTTGCGTGTGGGTTTTTGTGTGCTACATAGCACACTGCCCAAAATGCGATCGCAAACGCTGAAATTCTGCGAATTTCAGCATTTGCAATCGCAATTTGGCTTCCTACATATGGCCCTTACTCCTTCCTTTACAGAAATTTTTATGGGATCTACATTTTTCATTAATCCCACATCTTCTCCTATGAAATCCCATACCTCCGTTTTTACTGTTTTCTTCACTTCTTGAGGCAATTCTTCGGGGTCAAATACAGCAAATGCCTCGGTAATTTCAGGTTCCATATTAGCTATAGTCATTTTGTTCAGTACATCCTCATCAGTAGTTTCAAAAGCTATACCATCAGGAGTACAGAATATTGTGCAGTTCATTTTGCACAGCAAGTCTCTTCCTAACAAATTTACAGGGCTTGAATCGCACACGACAAAATGGTGCATTTCAGAAAATTTCCCTATTTCAACCTTAACTGGTTCAGTGAGATACATTTTTATCTGTCTGTTGGATTCTCCAACTACTTGGATTGTTTCATCCGAGAGAGGAAGATTTTTGACATCAGCTGACCTAACAGTTGAACGAGTAGCACCAGTATCTACTAGGAAAGTAATGTTTTCGTCATTTACCTTTCCATCCACAAAAGGGCCTGTTTGGTCTACTTCTAGAGTTGCGCTAAGAACGCACTCTTCTTCCTCCCCTCGGCACCGTCAATAGCTTTCTTCTGACTCACTCTCATCACGTTGTAGCCAATACTGCGAAACAGCACTAGCGCGCGGCAGCTTAGTTACCTGTTCTTCGTTGTAGAATCCTGTCTCATTACTGTATTTCTGAGGATTTACGCTCTGTGGAAAAGGCGGTTTTGGCGCCTGACATTGTTGGGCAACAACCTGCTGCTGTCACTGCGGTTGACAACTCACCACATTCTGCACCTGTGGATTCAATGATGCATTATCGCCATTAGCACTTGGGGGAAACTTACACTCAGTTCTCCAATGCCCTATTCTTCCGCAATTATGACATGGCCACTTCTTTTTGGCTTCTTCTACACTAATCTGTCCTTTCCCTTTCCCAATGTTGGGTTTCTGTTTCATGCTCGTACCATTTGCTTGTTCAATCAGTTGGGCTTCCTGTCTCTCTGCCACTTTTACTTGAGCCCACATGGCCTTTTCTTTTAATTTACACTGCTTGGCTACAATCTCATCACTAAAATATTTTGCATGTCTCAGTACTTCATCTATCTTTTTATTTTGCCAATCTACTGTATGCTGTTTAATCATTTTGCTTACTTCAGGACGCAACCCATACACAAATCGATATACAAAATGACTCAAATCCTTCTCACTCAAATTTTCATCACCACTGTATTGTTTAAAAGCCAACAACAATCTCTCATAGTAGGCATGTACAGATTCTTTTACTTCTTGATGAGTTCTATCAATTTTTACCCAATCAGTTTCTTTAGGAGGCACTTTATTTTTCAGGAAGGTAACTACCTGTTCGTATTTTCTCATTACTTCTGGATCAGGAGCACCTGTTTTTGGAACTCTAGGGTATTCTTGAGTAGGTCAACCTATTGTAATTTTACATTCTGCCCATAGCTCTGCTGGCACAAGTATGTCAAATAAACTGTTCAAATCAATCCATAGTACTTTTGATAATTTTACAACCTGTCTACCTGCCTGTACCATTCAAGCGGCTTCTCGCGCAAGCGAGGAAAGTCATTGATGAATGATAAAATGTCTTGTCTGGTCCAGGGGACATGAACATAGCCTCCGCCTGGAATCTCTCTCATGGGACATTCAGTTACCACCTTTTCTTTTTCTCTTACTGGGAAAGCTGCAAACGTTTTGTCTGTTGCATCGTCTCGTTTTCGAAACCACCTACTTTTCCATTTGTCTGCATCGCCCCATTTTCTCAGTAAAACAATTAGATCTTTAATCTGAGTTATTCTTCCAGCTGTATTCACATTTTCAATGTCCTTTTCAGCAAAGCCTACTCTGTAAGGTTTCTGTAATGATTTTATTTTTTCAAAGTCGATACCCATTTCACTTGCTACTTCTTCCAATCTTTCATGTAAATTTCTTGCTCTCCATGTTATACTTTTGCAGAGAAACATTAATTATTCATCCTGATATGCTTTTAATTTTTCTGTGGGAATAGTTCCTACTATTAATTTTTCTAAAACTATTTTTAATTTAGAGGTCGAGGTTCAGCATCTTTTTGCTGTAAACTCCTTAACCATTCACTTAATTCATCAGAGGTAGGACCTACAGGAATTGTTTCATTTCGTGTTTGTTCTAAACTTTTTGGTGACCCTGGTACTGATTCTGTCGTCAATATTGCTCTATTCGCTAGACTCTGATTTACTGTCACATTTTTAGGAGTACTTAGTCCTGAAGTTCCTACCACTTGTCCCCATGGATTTTCTCTTGAACCTCTTCTTTCCGTTTCGGTTTGTTTATTACTGTTATAAGGAATCGTCAGACAATGCTCACTATCCTTTTGCTTATCAAAAATAGGCATTACGGGTCCTATTGTTACAGGAACAGTTACAGCTTCCATGTTTTTAGTCAATTCCATAATCTTTTCAGTTAACTCTAAAGTAGTTCTGGCTAATTCAGCTGAATTTTCATTTGTCATTTTACCAGGATGTGTATTTTCTGTTTCTCTAAAGGGATTATTTCTTCCTACCTCAGGTGATATTGACTCAAACTTTATATTTTGTGGTGATTCTTTTACTGGGGCACTTGGTGTCAACAATGTGGAATTTGGTTGGTACGAGGTGGATTTTTATAAAACATGTCCTCAAGTACATCATCCTCCGACTCATGCACACCATACTTATAACCTTCTGATCCTGTATTATTTCTCTTCTCTGTACATTTTCTACTACTAGTCTCTTCAGCTCTTCTCATAGGGAACATACCATCAGCCATATTTGCACTTCGCCATCTCCTCATTCTGTCATCATGATTCTCTTGTCCATAGGGTCTACCAAACATATATTTGTACCTTCTGCCACTCCATCGTCGTTCTCTTTCATACATCTCATCTTCCCATTCTGTCAATGCTTCAAACTGAGTAGGTCTAGGTCTCGGTTCTAATCTCATCATTTTTTCTCTTAAATTCCTCAATATCGCTAAATTGAATGAACCATGTTCCGGAAATGCTAAAACTCCATCATCTTTTGTATACTTTGCCCAATTGTCTAGCCAAATACATGTATGATATCCATATTTTGCAACCTTAAATTATGCAGGTGATTTTGGTGGAGGAAGCAACTGTTTCTCTCTAGTCACAATCGGTTTATCCTTTTTAAATAAGTTCTTGATCCTTCCGAACCAGGAATTTTCTCTATTTCCGGTGGATCATAATACATCATTTTCTTTTCTTTGTATTGCTAGATTTCTCCTACGACTATTCTGTTATCTTATCCAATCGTAGCGTGACTCACACTAACGCACCAATCCGGAGCGTCTATGTCACTTTTGCAATTCTCCAATTCCAGCACGACTCACACCAACGTACCAATCCGGAACGTCTACGTCACCCTGTAATTCTCCACTCTTAGCGCGGCGTACACTAACGCACCAATCAGGAGCATCTACGTCTCTTACTGACTGGCCAATCCTAGCGCAGTCTTTTCTGATATCAGCTTTTCTCGCTACTCCTGCTTCTGCTGACCCCTCCTTTACAAAATTTATCGGCAAACTTTTCTTACGTTCTCTTATACTCAAAATCTGTTAGTAACGACTAGAAAAACGCCACCATTGTCTGCTTCGCTAACAAAAAAGATAGTCTTGACCTTTTCCACAAGAATTTCATCTTTCTCGAGAGCAGCGCTTACCTCTGCCCTACTATGGAATTACATACGCCGATAAAGTAGCACTTCCCTCTCCCTTACCCTTCTAGCAAGCATTAACTAACCGTTTCTCTGGAAATAAGACACCTGTTGGAGACGCACTGCTCCTGAGAAATAAGACTAGAGTTTCACAATTAGGTCGAATGCTATTTCATTTACACACATTCATACGGAAAATGTAGTTCATTCACACAGAACCCTGTCTTTCCCGAGAGCAGCGCTTGCCTCTGACCTACTACAGAATTATTACATTCGTTAATAAAGTAGCACTTCCCTCTACTTTATCCTTCTTACAAGCTTAGGGAACACCTATTACCTTTCCACTGATAAGTGTAATCAGAGCTCACATGGACTCCTGTTACTTAAGACCAAAATTTCACAGGTGGCCTTCGCTACCCATACACCACTTTCACACAGAAACGTCCCTAATGATAACACACGGCGATTGTACCAAATCAAACACAGACAATGCGTCGTGCAACTCCAATCGTCACAAGTTTTCCCTGTGTACCTGCAGGGCAACAAACAATTCACCATGTGACTTCACTTGCCACAGGGCATCCGACTTCCTACATCCCAGAAGTCTTCAAAAACAACATAGAACGCAACGCGACTCAACATAGAATGTTAGTACATAAATCAATACTCATCCAGAAATCCGCAATCAATAATCAATATTCAAAAATCGGAAAATCAATAAGCAATAATCACCAAACTAGCCAATAATAACCATCATTCTGCTACCAGAAAAACTGATCCAGCACGCGGGAACCGGGGGAAAAAGAAAAGGTAAAATTTTTTACAACTTATCCTTCCTGTGTCGCAGACTCGATGTCACACTAGCTCATTCACACACGCAGTCATCGGTGGGGCCCATAACACCAACCCTCACACGTCTCCACTCACGAGTCTGCACACAGGAGGGATGATGACAATCAAGCACTGGACATGGGGGGAAGTACGTTATTACCTATAGGGAAGAAAAGTTATTTTACAGAATATACATTAGCATCACCCCTTATAGGATCCTAACCTTTAACATCAAGGCACTCCACCACTTGGTCGACGGACCAATTAGTTGGACTGGTTGATGGTGATTTAGAACCAGCTAAAACACTTTTAAGACTCGGAATCCTCTAATCTCTTCATTGAAAAACCACAAACTCGTAATTTCTGTTAATCAATTATTTGTTTATCTAAATATTGTTTGCAATTAATATTAGCATTTTGGTCAATCAAAGTTAAAAATGTTGTTCAATCAGCACAAACTGCATGACATTTATATTTACCTATTCTTGCTATTTGGATTTTTCCTAATTCATTTGGCTCTGCATAACCGAATTTAGCCGTTAATTGTCCCAATAAAGCAGGCCAAAGCTCAAAGTCCGAAAGTTCTTTGCTTAGCACGTTACAGTCCCAAAGATCTCCAAAGGACCAGAAACTCGTGCACGCTTCTGTCATCACCTGTGAGGTCGATAGGGGTGTGCAGTCATCGAAAACTGCAGAATGCCACCCCTCCCTATTCTACTACCCTTTTTATAATAACATTTGGGATAACATGAAACATTCTTAGGCTAAGGAAACAGATGATTGGTCGATTTGATGAATTTTGTAATATCATCCCATTTCATGTCAGTCTAGGTTCTCATGGATTTTGCTGGTTCACTTCCTCTGTCCATGTTGTCCTTATGCAACAGTGTAAAGCTTTGCTTGTATGTCCCAATTGTTCATTTAGACCAGATTTTACTGACTGAAGTTTGGCTGTCCTCCATGTTTCTATCCTTGACAGGAACACTGTGCCTTCGAACTTAAGGTTGCCTGGAGGTCTACGGAGCCATCCGAGTCTGCGCAGTAGGCATCGCGCTCACGAGACGGAGGGCCACTTCTGAACTCCATTTTGGACGTCATGTTTTGGTAGGCCCAAATGCCAGCTTAAGCAAAACAAACACAAAAGATTAATTAATAAATAGAAATGAAGATTCTAATGTTATACCCTCACTAATCCCTTTATGTATTAGTATTTTCCTAGCTTTTAGTGTCATTTAAAGCAATAAAACTCACCCTTTCGGGCCAAAATGGAAACGCAAACATCACAAAAGCAACATAAATCATGCGATATCCTATTACCACACGTACTACTATTAATATGCGTACATATTTTAGTTATTAGAGTTATTCTGCCATGCAAATAGCAATAAGTCCCACGTGTAATTGGTGTTTAATAAAAGTGCAAATAGTTGATTAATATAACACAGCAAACAGTTAGTCAAATTATAAGTAGGTTATGTAATTAGTATTTTCATGCAAAATAGAGGAGGTATACAAAATGTTGCTTTACCTGATCCATCACATACATACATACATACATACATACATACATACATACATACATACATACATACATACATACATACTGATGCAGTTTGTTCAGCAAACAGGCTCTTCTCCCAGATTCACTGTTGTGGCTCAGGATGTTGCTTCATTATGGCATTTTCTTTATAGGACACTCACAAACTGTAGGAGTGAATAGGTTAACCCTCATAAAAGTTAGAGATATCCCCATTGGTGGGGACAGTGGGAGCACCATGATACTCCTGCGGTACCAAAAAGTTTAAAAATATGTGCTTCTGATTTGCTGCAGGAGCTATTACTCCAGTTGGACATTGCTGTGCTGCTTATTTGAAGAAGGACCTCAGTACTGAAATGCTCTGAATGGCTGGCCGCATCATTGGGCGCCATGTTGTGACTGCTGTAGTGACCTGCTGGTCACTGTTCTAGTTGTTGCCAGCTGCAGGCACTCCCTGGGGGCTGGCTCACACCCCACCCCACACCCATACAGCACAGGCGTTCACAGGACGTGACCCTGTTAATAAAAGGGGCCAGGCGCACGTGCTCGGGGACAGTTCTATAGTAAGTGTTTCTGTGTCCTTCCTAATAGTGCATGGGGGTCTAGAGCCCCAGAACATTACAACTGCCATTGCAGAACTTGGAGACACAGCCCCTGAGTCCTGGAAAAAAAGAGAGAAATAGCACGCAAGAGGGTGGGGTGAGCCCCTCAGTCCCCCCACCCCCCAGGTACCCTCCTTTAGGTTACATTTGTTTAGTAGCGGGAATGGACATTTCATTGGCTGGAACCGCATTTCCCAGCAAGGCCCTCCTGTGTGCTGCAGTGATACCAAAATCATAAAAAGCTAGACAGTTCTGGTATTAGACCAGATCCTGCGATCATTCGCCATTATGCAAGCCATAGGCTCTGCCCAGTGAGGGGTTGGCTGGGTTGCGTCGGCTGGGCACATTGCCAACACCCTGCTACACACAGCTTACAACATCCTTGGCTAACACCACTTCATCTCAACCATCATTTGACTGATCAACCTATGAATGCACGTGACAAAGTAAATATGAAATTAAACTTTACACAGGTCAGATCATTTTTCAGAATGATGTCTGGGTGAATTGCAGGAAAAAAATAACCTATTTGGTTTCCTGTTACCAAGACAGCCCTCCATTTTGGTAAGCCTCATGAGCTCTGCATCTCGTAATGTTTAAAAAACCCAAAATGTCAGTGTCCTGAGATCAGAGACTTAGAACAAAATGGTCTGGTAGTATCCCTCTATGGGTCTTTCCCTCCATCTGCATGAGCCATGATTTAAGAGAAGTGATAGTGAGGTGCTAGAAGTGTACTTCTGCAAGAGGAATCCATCCAGACTAAGAGACCACACCTTCAGGACAAGGTACTACCACCAATGCTGCGAGGCTCAATGAAAGGATAACCTCAATATTATTCTTGTGGTGAAAACCTTGGTTCGTGGCCTCACCTGTATGTCACTCGTAGCTCCCAGCAGTATTGTGAGCATGCTCAGTCCTCCTTCATAGCCCAGAGGTGATTGGTGGGGTTGCTAGGGGAAGCCAGGTTGAACAGATGTCGGCAAACCATTGATCGGGCTCTCAAGCCTGGAAACCTCAATAGAGAAACAATATCAGCAGAGCGAGAGAGAATCATAGAAGTGGGTCTGGCAGTCTTCTCTGAACACCCTTCAGACACTATGAGTCTGTCAGTGATTTTTAGGAGAAAACCCTATGATACAGCCAATAGTAAGTGTTTGATGGCTTATGAATAAACATCTGATGTAGTCTGCAGGGTTGCTTTACTTTGAAATATTTTTGTTATAGTCAATAGACCGTGGCTTATTGATTATGCCCAACCTTTTTCAAAGCAAATCGATGGAGCTCTATTTATTGTGTAAGCCTGAATTATATTGCTTGCTGTATCTTCATGTTCTATCATATGTTGAATTTAGCTGTTTTGTAGAATAAAGTATTTTTTCTTTTTAAAGTAAAAACACTGACTGGATTGTTAGAAGTATTAAGTGTTATTATTGACTAGGTAAACCTAGTAGTGTTCTGCTTGTTTTTTTGAGGATTATATGCTAAAGGGGTACTTGACGCTCAAAGTGGGCTCCAATAGTAAAGTGGCCCCCGATCATCAGAGGTAAAAGGTTCCAAGTCACTAAAAGTGGGAGGAACTCACGGAATTTGACATAAAACTCAGCGAGATTCTGCGGAGTTCCTCTAAGTGGCAGAAATAGGCACGTTGTGCTGCTCATACTGTAATTTACCACCAAGAGCGCGTTACAGCCTGAAAAATCAGCGCAAATGCCACAATGAGGCACTCAGGAGGTCACAGCTACTCGAGTTTCTTTTGCTGCCGCTCGATTCGATTTTCTACTTGAGCGGCAGCCTTCTGGCTACGAACGGTCACAATCCCCCGCAATCACCCACATTAGAAAAATCTCTCCAGATGCCCTCCTAGTGACTGGAAATCATGCTAGAACATACCAAATCTCGCTCTCTCCTGCCAATTTACTGTCCTGGAGCTGTGCACAAGAAAAAAATTCAGCCATACGGAAATTGGCAGAATTTGGCTGAAACTGCGTTACAAGAGTAAAGGGGATTTGCCAAATTTCTGCCAATTCTGCTGGTGGGACAGCATATTTCGCCCACCCCTACAAGTGACATAATTTGAATTAAGTAGACCTCGATTACCCTGGGACCCCACAAACCAATTTTCACACCATACCTGCATCAGACATTTTTTGCGGGCAAATGATGATGTGCATTTCATTTGACATTGTGTCAGTTTGAATATTTTGGCTAACTAGCTGCAAGGGTGGCTTCTTGTGCAGGAGGACTGATAGAGTGGTGATAAAACGATTAGGGGCACCTAGTCCTAGACCACTTATATCTGTCTGCACAAGTTTTATACTAATGTGTGCACTGACTCCTGAATATTTAATAAAAAACTAAAACAATAACAGGTGCAGTCGAACAAGCCATACATGAAATAGTGAAACAAGAATGCATGCATGTTCACACAGTCACAAACCTGCACAAGTACACTGACATTAAGTTAATCCATTCATTCAAACTCAACACACACAAACCGAGTCATCATTGAAGATTTGCAAAGCACTGCACAACAATGTACCTTACACCCATTCACTAACCACACATACATCTATCTACTCATATACAAATTCACCCATCCATTTGAAGACATTGCCACATATTCATCCATCCATTCATTGTCTTACTTATTCACTTGCTCCTCCACTAATTGGTGGACTCATCCTTCCATGTAACACCATACCATCCAAACGCTCATCAGTAAGTTACAAAGATTTATAACTTTTAGAACAGCACATAATACACTAGTGTGACCTCTGACACTTAAGACATTATGCCAGAGCTGAGCCAACCCAAAGAATTAGAAACAGTGCAATAATACGGTTAAGGCCCCATGAACAACTTAATGCAATTATGCAGATGAGTGTTCAGGCATGGAAACAACAATCTATATGCAGCCTCCAGAACTGGATACAATTCACCATAAGAGGAATTCAGATGTGGGCACAATATTCCAGATGAGGTCTCAAGAACTGGGGACATTAAGCAGTTTATAGTTTACAAGTGGTCAGTGTTCGTGGCAACACCTCAACTACTGCTGGTTATATATGTACCTTTGTGTTGTGACCTTCCTCTATTGTGGCCTTTTTCAAATACTTTACAAACGTTGAATTATGTAATATGAACAGTGTAGTGTCTTCCCAGCCAGGGTACCTGCCAATGACTACGCCACACATGGAACTTGGTATTGCACGTCTGCAAACTCAACAATCTAAGTCAACCTTCACTGCAATACACTTTAGCCATTACATCATAGCTCTATGGAGTTCATCAGGAGCCAAAGGGTTTCGCCATTGCTAACTTGCAAGATACTACATCTCCCTCTCTGTTAAACAAAAATGTACCAATTTTACAAGAATATCTCTTCAATCAATCACTTTGGCGATGTAATTATTTGACCTGATCATGTCGTGGGAAGATGACACTGGCCACTATCAAGATCCATGATCTGTTGTAGTGGTGGAAAGGCAACACCAGTCACTGGTGCCTCAGATTTGGTCCCTTCTTCACCATGTAGATCTGGTGAACGATGAGTTAAATGCCAAAATTGAGAAGAGTCTTTGGTAATAGACTTTCCAGGGATCTGGGCAATCACCATGTGTCCTTTGTGCGATACCACTTGAAAAGGTTTTGCATCAAAAGGAGAATCAGATTTTCTTTACCGCATCTGATGCTCGCACATCTCCTCTCTAGAAGACAATGTTTTTCGCGTGTTGTCTTTGGTGAACATATGTCTACATCTTTTGTTTCTGAACCAAGTCCTTCATGCGAGTTGCATTGTAATCTCTTTCTCTCTGATTGTCTACTGAGGTTTCTCGGTTGTCACTGTTCTCCTGAACATCAATGTTGCCGGACTTTCACCGGTGATGAGATGTTGAACAGTAAGCTTTCGAAGAAGAGTTTAACACAGTTTGTAAATTAAGCTTCTCAAGGGTAGCATGCTGCATGGCTTTTTTTGTGTACTCATAACTCTCTCAACCAGTCTGTTGGCCTGCGGTCACAGAGAGGTGCTCCTTTGATGCGTTATATTCAGATGCTCTAAGCAGTCTTTGAACTCCCAACCATTAAAAGGCAGACCATTGTCAGATTTTGGTATGGCAGAAATACCCCATGTTACAAAGATGCCATCCAGTCTCTCAATGACTCAGTCTTGAGTCTTGGATGTGAGATCATCAATTAATGGAAATCGCGAGTTTTCATCCACAATTATCATGTTATGTAAAATTGTCGAGTGGATCAAAAAAGTCAATGACTATTCTCTCCCAGGCATGCTTCGGGAGTTCTGACATGTTTAGGGTGTGGTGAGTAACTTTTGTAGACAGGCAGTTGCATAGAAAAAGGCCTTTAAATCCTTCTCAACCTGCTCATCAAGATATTGAAACCAGACTCGGTCTCGGAGAGCTTGTTTTGTGGCAATGATTCCCCTATGTCTTTCATGGCCCAATTCAATCCTTTTCTGCTGCAGACTCTCCGGAATCAAGATTCTCGACCCTTGCAAAATAACTCCCTTTTGAGTTATGGATAGATCAACATTGACATTTCTGTCTTTTTGATATTCACCCTCATTGGTTAAAGGTCGAGTGTGCTGATTCCACGACTGATGTGTAATTATATCTTTCAACTTTAGCTAACCAAATTGCAGCTAGTGTGTTTGATTTTGCGATGAATTTGATATAAGCCTCAGCTGATCTGAAAAGAGTGCCAAGACCTTGAATGGACACTCTAGAATTGTAGTCAACAGAGTTCTGATCCTTTCATGGATGATATACAACGTTAAAATTGTACTCCTGTAACCGTAATCCGCAGCGTTTGCATGAGGTGGCATCTTGGCCTTTGGACTGCCAAATATTTTTAGGAAAGCTTGATGATCAGTTGCCAGTGTAAAAGGCTTACCGTACAGAAATACAGGGAAGTGTTCACACGCTCATACCACAGCACAATAATTGTTTTCAGGTTGTGAGTAAGCATGTTCTGGTTGGGACAAACTCCCACTTGTATGCGCCACTATATGCCTTTGTGCATTTCACTGTCCGCTATGCTGTGCAAGAATAGCTCCAACTGAGCTAGCATCAAAATAAGCCATTTCAATAGCATTTTGCAATGGCTTGTTTGGTTTTCTTAAAACTGTGTTCACATTCATGTGACTACTGAACTTAAACATTCTTTTTCATCAGCCCCTCTCACTGAAGCACTTACAGTGGCAATGTTTCATATATAGAACACTAGCTGGCCATGCAAAAGAAAGAAATGGACCATTGAAACATCTTGTCAGGGATCAGCATTTGACAACGCTTCTACTTTAGCAGGATCAGGGTTACACCCCCATGAGAAAAGATGTGGCCAAAGAATTTTAACTTTGTCTTGTGGAACTCACTTTTATCTGGATTCAAAGTCAAACCTGCATCAGCCAATAACAACATACTTGTATGTGAGCCTTATTATGCTCTTTTTGAGAAGATCCGAACACCAATTTGTAATCACTATAATTGAACACATTTATGACAGGCTGTATACCACAGCGAATAACGTCTAGGAAAAGTTCTGCTGCTGATGACACACCAAAGCTGAGACCCATATTTTGATGTCGGGCGGACCGCCACTGACTGGCCGTCAGTGGTGGTCTGCCAGACATACAGAGCATCAGTCTGACCGCTGCATTACGATGCAGGTGGTTGGAGCGATAATTTCCAGGGGAAAGACCGCTGCTACTGATCCCGACGGGGCAGTGGTTGGAATCATGACCCTGAATGGAGGCACTGCCTTTTCATGGCGGTCTGACCAAAGGGAAAGAGACTTTGGGGGCCCCAAGCAGGGCCCCTCTAGTCAGTGGGCCACTGTAATGTGGCCCGGGGGGGCACATGTAGTCTCCCCATGCACATTCATGCACCATGTGCTAGGCACCACATTGTGCCTGGAACACGGTGCATGAATTTGCACAAAGTGTTCAATAACACTGCTGCTTGTGCTGTGGCCCTTTTTTCCTTGTGGTTGATCCTCAAACGTTGATTCTGGAACTTTCCGGTGGGCATTTTTTTCTTTGCTCCTTGACGCACAAAATGGTTCTCCTTCCCACAGCTGTTACATATCTGTCCAATGGGAGGAAATTTGTCTTCATGTGGAAACGAAAATCCACATCTAAAACAGAACTTCTTTTTACGTTTAGACATCTCCTTGTGTCCTTCAGTCTTATGCATTGACCTTCTTTTCAGTCATTAAATTAATTGAACTTACAGTGTTTGATGAGTGGGTCAAGTCTTTTTACAAATTCATTGATGGTTTCACCAATTTCCTGTCATTCTTGGCTGAAAATATATCTGTCACAGTCAACACTGGGCATTGTATTGAACTTGAGATCCAGGTTTCTTTAATCTGACGGTATGTGATTTCTTCCTCAGTTCGTAGCATTTTCTTTATGACTTACTTTACGCATCACCAGCTAGATTTTTGAGGTATTTGATCATCTTTTTGTTATCAGTCTCTTCAAGTGCATCAATGAAATCTTCAAATGTCTCTATCCATGTAGTCCATTGGTCGGCAATATTTTTCTTTTTGGCAGTAATAAATGATGATGGTGGTTTAAAGAAGGCAGCAGCATTGTAACCATTAGTGGAAATTACTGACATTGAGAGTAATGTTTTCACTGTTGCGATGTGGTGACCTTGTTCATCAAGCCATCTCTGAAGTCTTGCAATGTACTAGCCTTGGGACCATCTTCAACACTGACGAGAGACTTGGCTTCTTTCTTCGCTGCCATTGAAGACTTGCACTGTTTGATCATTGTTCTTGACTTTCCACTCTTCAAACACTGTGGAGTTGTTCTGAGCCCCACCTAGCAGCTTTGGTGGCTTTCCTTTTAAGGTATGGAGTATGGACCGCTCCATAAGCACAATCCTGGGCACTTCTCCTTTGGCTGCTTTGCCCAGTAATAAAGACTCTCTATCATTAATTCTGGTAAGCAGACAATGGTTTCTTGCATCTTGGCCGCTTTGCTTTTGGTGTCTCTGTGCACTTGCTCACACCTGATTGGTCTCTTTTTGGCAGCACTTGTAGTCGCAGTGTTATTCACTCCATACTATTTATGGCTCGAGGTTGCGTAGTAGCGCAGTACTTTTACCTATGGTCTTACTAACAGGTTTTCAACCAACGATGTGTTTATTCTATGTAAATGCTTCACAGTGGCTGGAACTGTGCTTTGAATCCACATGCGTTAGGCGTTGATTCTGTACTTCGAAGATGGCACACGTGGCACGCATGAGCAGTTTGCATGGACCACGACAAACTCTCTGAGAGAGCTCTGTCGATCTCTGGTTTACTTATCCCCTATCTTGTCACCGTTTGTAGCGTCTTCCCAGCCAGGCTACCTGCCAATGACTACGCCACACGTCTTTATTCATCTGCGTGTAACTGTGACTCAACTTTCTAAATAACCTTCACTGCAATACATTCTAGCCATTATGTCATAGCTCTACGGAGTTTATCAGGAGCCAAAAGGGTTCCATCCCTGCTAACTCAAAGGACAGTACAAACAGTACAAGATGTTCCAGGACAAGGGCATCTTTCACAGCTGCTACTCTGTATGGGACTGAAGCTTGCACTGCTCTTATCCATGATGTCCCTGGGGTGTCTCTGTCTTGAAAACGTTCATTGGTGATAAATATGATGTAACTTTATTGTGTATGTGGTGGAATCTTGCACTGCCGCTGCTGCACATTTTGGACCTCTTCTCGATATGGGGGAGCATGTTAATGCTCTTTGTCTTTTACTGAAGCTTATAAAAACCTTTTACCATTAAAAGGCTCAATGGATTGGCATTATCAATGTTTGCTTAATAATCCCTTTGGATGGGAAAATGCATTTCAGGAAATGTTTGGAGTAAATATATATATTTAAAATGTATGACTGGAACTCAGTGTTTTAGTAAACATACTTTTAGTGAAGGCCGAAATGGTGAGATGTGGGTGTTGTATTTAGTTTCGCATAATATACAGTTACGCTTGGAATGCCAAATTGAGGAAAAATGTCACAGCTGTTTACAATTAGTGTGTTTTGTATGGGGAATTACAAATAAAATGAAGAGAAGTGTTTAAATATAACATAAAAGTTACAAGAAGGATATCAAAATTAAATGATTGACCTAACACTGTCAAAGAGAAAATCATACATTGGCATTCTGGATAGGTTCAGATCAAACACATGGCATTTACCCTGAAGTTTAGCCTCTTGTTCTAGAAGGGGGTCTCTACTTCGCCCGAACATTTTAAAGGGGCTTTATTGCTCTGAAGACACAAGACTTGTTTTTGTGAGCTACACAAAGTTGCATTTGCTGTAGTCGATTCCATTACAGCATCTATGTAATTTTTCCAGGCAGTCGTGTTGAAATGAATTCCAGCCCTCTTTGCCGTTTATATCTGTTACTAAGTGCAGCTATATCACGATTCGACTTGACAAATATGTCACACTCTGTGACAATCATCATTTCGTGGGCTTTGCAAGACGAAATTGTGAAACCATGTGTACTCGAAAATGTGTCTGCCCACTTCACGTTTTTTCTCATTCATATGCACGGTCTCGGTTATATTCTTTGCAGCTAGAGCAGTAAGTTCAAAGCTTCCTCCGAATATGCCGCCAGACGAAGCATAGATTCCTTAAAAGGCTGACTCGGCCTCGCACCCTTCTAAAGTGGAAAATCCAAGTGTCACTGAGGTGGGTATTAGTGACACTTCTTTACAATGAAATGGCAAAACTCTAAAGGAGCCTGACTTTAAAGAAATCAAGTTCTTATTATATGTACAATTAGAAAGCAATCGCCAACCTTGTGGTTAACAACTGCAAGCAGTCGATAGCTCCTTGAAAACTCCAGCGTGAAACACGTTAGACACAACTCATAGTTTTGCATCAAACTTTATTTGGATGGGACATAATAGATATTTTATATTTCTGTCACTGGTTAGTAGGATTTTATGCTACTTGAGTAAATAACTTTTAACAGCACCAACTATTGTCCGTGCTGTTGTCTCACCTATTACCATCCTTTGGCAGTTTTTACCACTATGTTTTCTCTGTACCCATCAAGAACATTACCCGATCCGCTGCTCAGCTTCATACCAGGTCCCCTAAATATGTCCTCCAGTTACTGCAATCAATGTCTAGAACAAGCAGAATGTTCTCATTTTATTTAATGCTGGAAAAAAAGACAGCATACACGGATCGAGCCCATGTTTTTTTATGGCTGTTGTTTGTTGTGCCTCTACATGACAGCAGCTGTGGTGGTGGTGTTCGGTCACCACCTTATCAGTCTTTCAGTACACGCATGAAACACTTTGACGTGCTGTATTTAAATATAGTTTATCGTCATTACTTCGTGCTGCATTTAAATATAGTTTATCGTCATTACTTAATTTCCTTTTAGTAGCCACTCCACCTTTACAGCAAGGATATTCTCCCTACCAACACGCAGCGGTGGCTGCTGCCAATCTGACGTGGGGGAAAAAAAAAATGCACACTTACCTTTTGCTGCCCGCCGTGCCTTGCTGCTACTCTGCTTCCAGCACTACAATCGCCATGGGCACAGGCTCCCAGACTCCCCACTCACAAGACTGCTCTCATGTAAGCCTGGGCAAAGCACTACGCTACGCTCGCGTATTTTGCGAAGTTCACGCTACTTCGCACTATGCGAATTGCACGTAGCACAGTGCGAGCACGCGCAGCATAGTCTTGCGTAGTGCTCTGGTCATTTTTTGCTTGCTCGCGGTCCTCAACGTCAAGTTGGCGACCGCGAGCAAGCAAAATGACATCCCGGCGAGACTTTTTCCTTGTTCGCGATCAGCAACATCAAGTTGGCGATCGCGAGCATGGAAAATAAACCTCCCGGCGAGATTCCCAACGCGAGGAGGTCAGGTTTCTCATTGTGAGTGGTCACGTATGCTCGTGACCGCTCGCGATGAGAAACTACCAGTTCGCGTTGAGAAAGCTGCCGCTCGAGTAAAAATCTACTCTAGCAGCAGAAAACTACAGCTCGCACTGTGCAAGATGCCATTTTCAATGATTGCACAGTGCCGGTTGCTTGTCCGCACTGTGCAATCATTGAAAACGACATCTGGCACAGTGCGAACAAGGTACTACGCAGTTCGCGAAGTGCTACGCGTAGCTTGCGTAGTGCGAACTGCACTTTGCGTAGCTTCGCGAAGTGCTACTTCGCGAACTACGCCCAGGGTTACTCTCATGCTATTAATCAGCATGAGAGAAGTGCTGCGATTGGGCTGAGACGGCTGGTTTCACACTCCAACAAGGTCTGGGAGCCTGTGCTCTGGAGCAGCACAGCTGATATCTCCAAGGAATAGTCCGGAGATATCCAAGTGCAAAAGTTGGTTTGGCAATCCTAAAACAGTCGGCCAAACCGACATGCGCACTTTCAGTGCCTACCTCTCCTCCTCCTGCTGCTTTGACATGGCCGCAGCCATGGCGGGGAACCGCCCCTACCAACATGTCATATTTCAGGCAGAGGCACCCTCCTTCAACGTTTCACAGGAGTTCAGTCATTTTCGTGGTTCGTATTGTAACCCCGAGGAAGGGTGTAGACTTTGCACAAAACATAATGTGCTGTAATAACTTGAATAAAGAAAGATGTTAAGCTTTGTGCCGCAAATAGGTTTTTGTGTATCTTGAAAGACTGAAGCAGCCGTGAGTAAATAATGCTGGTGAGTGTGCACCTACTACCACCCTTCTTTCCCATCACTAAAGACAAATAATTACATTTATAAGTCCCTTGCATTTGAACACTGAAAACAAACACTACCATCTGCGCCTCCCAAGGGCCATTTATTGTAATGTAAATTCTCTACTAAATTAAAAAGTCAATAAAAGAAAATGTTTTCTGTTTGCTTAGAAACAAGTCTTAATATTTTAGAAATGAACGCAGTAGATGTTTAACTGAGGTATTAAGAGTTTAGATGCCTGTATCAAATATGTTTAATTGTATGACCACGCTGGTTTAAACACTTGAAAATCACTCAGAGTCTGTGGTTTACTTATACCCAGTAATCCCCCAGAAATAAAAACTAAAATTCTTTTTGGGGGGACATTAGGGCTAACATTTACTATAAGATGTCCTGGACAACACATTGCAAAACCAGCTGTGCTGCATTGTGCCAATGTGAAAGTGCTGCATTGCACTGAACCAATATAGCATTGCATGTTGCTGACTTTTAAACGCAATAATGTGATGGATAGTCTAAGGCAAATGGAAAGCATACTCAAGTTTTATTGTGCCACAGCTAAAAACAACAAAACAATAGGAACTCTGCAAAATGTATGGAACTGAGCCATCTCACCGAGACCACACCCAGAAAAGTTTGAAGCCCAACAAGAACAGTATGGACAGTAAGCTCATTGTCCATGTTCCAGATCCCTTGTTGTTCCAGATCGTGCTCATACCCGCCCACAGCAAGTACCTCCTCAGTGCTCGCCATGTTCGCTGTGAGCGATCTTGCCCGTCGCCCTGCTTTGTCACCTGCTGCCGCTCCCCCCCCACTGGGTTGATCTCTTTCCCTGCGGATGCTCGGATGGCAAATCTGAAGCCAAACAAGGTGGGAGAGACTTGCTGTGCTGTGGCCTTCTCTGTTTGACCTTGCCTGATGGCTGCTTCATTGACATATCCTGGGCCATTATTTGTGAGAGGTGCAGTGGGCCTCAGCCTAGGGGAACTGAGGCTGGGTCCTTGCACTTAAACTTTACTGGTGGATCTGGTGGACTAAAGGAAGCTCCTTGGATGTGATTCCAGATCCATTTCTCCTACTAGAGGGGAAACAACAATTCTCTCCTGGAGGGTTTCAGCCCCTGAGGAGCTGCTGTTTTTACTGATGTAATAGTGACATCTTAGTGTTAAGTAAGGCTCTACATTAGAAGAGTCAAGAGGCTGTAGACTCTCATCTCCTCAGAATACCCCCTGTGGAGGCATGAGCTTGGATACAAGGTATGGAAACTTCAGGCAGATATCAATTATTTCGCAGTCATAGACAGATTTTTATTTGATTGGGCTGGACAACATTTTGCCATTATTTGGAATCAATTTTGGCGTAGTATTAATTTCACTCAGCAGCAATGTGACACGTCTGGATTTGAGTATATTATCCTAATGAACAGTGCCAATCCATTGGGCAGAATGACTATTAGAAAGCTAAGACTGCTCGAATTAAATGAAAAGGCAACCCGTAGTACTGAAAACAAAAGAAGGAAAAAACAAATCTCTTCATGATGGCTCATTAGATGGCTTTCCTTCCTTCCTTGAATTTTTCCCTAAACAGAAATCTTCACTATCAGGAATACAATCCCAAAAAAGAATGGGATTGTGGATGAAGATTCTAAATCCCAAGAAACTGGCTCAAATAAAACAACTGAGACCATTCCTTTAAATACTCAACTGTCGAGAGTCACCTGTGCTTCACACCAAGAAAATTTGACAAATTTGGGAAGTAATGGAGAAAATCATTCAGCAGTAACACCTCTGGATTACACTATCTCCGAAGTAGATATGAGTATAATGACCAAGAAAAAGAAAGCTCCAAAGAAAACATAAAGACTTTTTAAAAGCACATTGAGTGAATGGTCAGCTGATACTAGTTCAATAAACTAACAGTGAATAACTTCTTTCATCTACCAGGAGATTATGCGCAAATATCTGAATCATTACAAGTATCACAAAGAATCCTAGAATCAATGCTGTCGCTTCTTGAAAAAAACACAAGTAACTCAGACCATACTATGGAATGGAATCTCTTATCATGAAAAATAATCCGGAACCAGAAACTCAAGGATGTCTAATACAAGAAGGAAAAAAGATACACAGGTATATGAGGAAAAATCAGGAAAAAAGATAAAAAAACAAAAACGAACATGGGCAACGCAGACAGGGAAAAATAGAATGATTGCTGGCAATAAAAAGCAGAGCAGAAAGACCTAGAAACAGTATTTTCGCTACGCACATTTTTTCTGAAAGCACCAAGGACCATCAACAGTCCTGTTCTTGTTATTCCATCTTCAAAAAAGGAAAGTAGATGATTGACAGAATAGACATAGCCAAAATAAAGGGAACAACAGAAAAACAAAATAGTCAACAGGTGATAGAAGTCCAAAGCACCTTGAAAAGACACAAACTAAAAAGAAAAAATCATAGAATCTCAAAGAAATTACCAATCTGGATAAAATTTCAGATGAAGACTGAATCACAAGATAATATTAGCACGCCTTTCATGAGACAATCTCAGCAATGGCGATGGAGATCCCTCTCTTGCATCAGATGTTAATGTAAATATAAATGGGAGAGATGAGAGCGGGTGGCAGCCTTGGAAAATGGCACCACAGCAAGAGATGAAGAGATTGAAAGTCTTCAGAAGGAAGTAATACGTCTTCAAGAACAGCAGGTTGACCTGCAAGCACACGCGGAGGACTTTGAAAACATGTACAGGAGGAATAACATTCATACAGGGGGTTGCCAACTGCCTTGGAAGGCTCTTATCTGGAGGAGTATGTTCAGGCCCTGTTTCACCAGATTATGGGCTTCCCACTGGAAGAAGAAATCAAGCTTGACAGACGCTATCTGGTAGGGCCACAGTGAGCGGCGAAACAACCTCCAGCTGACATCTGGGTCTGTGTCCACGATTTTAAGATTAAAGAATCAATCCTACGTAGTTTTGGGATCACACTCCCCAGCTATGCCAAGATCTGGCAGCAATTTCACTACAAAAAAGAAGAGACTTTCACCCAGTTACGGCTCACTTGAGGAACCCTGACATTTCCTACTGCTGGGCCATTCCTTCCGCCTCATATTCTGTCTGGAGGATAAGACTTACCAATTACATTTACCGGCAGAGGCTTGCAAAGTCTAAAGCATTGATCTTACACAGCAGGGGTCACAGTCCACCCCTGCTCGAGACCACCCAGAAGGACGGAGCCGGTGTAGGGCATGCATAAGACAACCCCGGAAGGTCATTGCCCTGACTCGGGCACCATTGCAGGGGAGTGTGCGGCTGTGCTTCGCTCCTTGTCTGGGGACAGGGTGGAAACTCTGGCCCTTCACTCTAGGGGGACAGCAGGATGGTCTGAATGCGGTGGGCGGACTACAAAGGTTGGGGTGGGCTACAGGATCCATGTGTGTTTCATTGATGAATACTCCTAACAGTACCAACCCCACTTCTATGTTTACACATTTGATTGACTAATTACCTACATGCTATAGTTGTTTTTTATTGTTCGGGATTTATTTGGGTCGCTTCCTTCCGATACGCATGTACACACATATGGGAGATGCCTGGTGTGGTGGTCCTTGACCTACATGACGAGCTAGCTCATTGATTCCCAGCCACTGACCTGGCTAAGGGGGTGGCCTGATCATGGCGAATATCTTCCATGCACTTCTCATAGAGCTTAAACTGCTAAGCCTCAACGTTTGAGGATTAAACAACCTCGCAAAGAGATCAGCCATACATGCACTGCTTGAAAATGTGAAGGGGGACATTTGTCTCATACAGGAGAAACACGTGCTGCCTAAAGATGTCCACAGGATGCAAACCAGGCACTTCCCACAGCAATCTTGGTCCTCAGGTCCCACTTAGAAAGGCGAGGTAGCCATTATCTCCTCTAAATACTTTCCTGGGTCAGTTTTGAGTACAGTCATGGAGATTAAGGATCTCCTCTTGGCCCTTCGGCTGTGGGTGGACACCTATCACTTCACACTTGCCACCATTTATGTGCCCGAAGAGTGCCAGGAGCCATTCCTGATAAATTCTCTGGCTAAGGTCCTCCAGTCTCCGGATGCGTCTGTGGTGGTGGGGGTAGTCTCGATTTGGTGAAGGACGCTGCATTGGACCGCTCTGAGCTACAGTCTGAAAGGGTGCTTATTATTGATTGGAGACGATATGAGGACACAAAAAACATTCCCCCACGTTCTGTTCAGGGGAGGCAGATGGCCCTTGCCCTGAATGCAACTGACCAGGTAATACTCTCATTCTGGGGCACTGACAAAACACCAGATCACACTATGTGGTTGCACCAACTGTGGCTTATTTTGGGGATGGTGAAGTTATCCTTAGTGGTCACTCCTGGAGGTTTTTCCTACTCAGATCTTTGGGCTCCATTTATTTCAATTCTTTCCAGGGAATTTAGGGAGTTGTCCTGCCCATCCTATCTCTGCATTCTACACCTGATCCCAGAGACTTCCCCCTCTGAGTGTTGACGGGTGCTGTTCGAGCTAGCCTTGAAAGGGTCTCTGGTTGTGAGCTACTAGACCTCCGCTTGTCTCCCCCTCTAGTAGCAACTTGAAAGGAAGAAGGTTGAGGGTGGGGGGAGGCGTTGTTTGTTTTGCCCTTTAGTCTTGTTTTACTTACTGTATTTAAATAACAGTCTCACTTCGTGATATGCATTTCTACTGCTGTCAGCGATCAAAACCTTCAATGAACACAGCCGGTCCTGTTGTGCTGTAGGTGCATGCTGTGTTTTACTGCTGACAGTGATCCAAACCAGTTGTAGGTGGCATGCTGGTTATTCCTATGTGTGGACTGCTAATAAAAAACAGAAGTGATCCTAAAACTGGACCAAACCTAAATTCTGAGCCAAAGATCTCACTGATGGAAAGAAGCAAACCTAAACTCTACTATTACTGAAATCACTGATTTATTTCCAAAATGATGCACCTTCGTTAAATAGACAGAAACATCTTATTCTACTACATACTTATCCACAACTTCAAGGCCTTTCATGAGCAGAGATAAAAATCATCTCCATCAAAGCAGGACGTGCATACAGCACAGGTTGTATACTGGTCCCTCTTCCTACCTGCAATTATAATGAAGGGTTGTGATACACTTCACAAAAATGGCTATGATAAGCACATTATTGCACCTTAAAAAATTACTTTTAATGGTGTATCTGATGAAGGAAATAGGAATGGAAACGAAACCACTTTGAACATTCCTCTGAATGGAAAAACACAATGGGAAACCCTGATTTGGTTATAATTCAAGTGAGTGCAAATGGCAGATATGTAACCAATCAAAATCATCAAATATGTGAGGTATCTTGCCAGGAAGAGCCATGCTTCTGGTTAGCCAGGGCAATTAATAAAAACAAAGTAAGTTCAGAATGTAAATTACATTTTTACCAATAAATTATCAGTAATGTAATGGAATCTGGCTGGCTTTTGCACAGACAAAATATCACTAGTATCAGAGCAAAAGCCTGCAATAATTTGCCTCAAGAAACCTGGCATGATAGGAAGTCTTTTATAGATTCATATTTTGTAATAGACACTTCTGCACAGACAGTAACAAGACAGCATGCAAAAGGAGAACTTGTATCCTACTGGAAACTGAAAAGTTATGGAATTGTGAGACCCTTCCCCTTGTCCATTAAAATGTAAGACGTATTCTGATTCATTTTCTTAAAACTGAAAATTATGAAAGATTCTCCCTTCTTTTATTTAACCTTTATGTTCCCACAGGACCACAACACAACTTAACCTTAAATCAAATCTTTTATTCTATTGAAAACATTCAAGGAAATTGAAATGGGGGATTGTAATGCCAACGTTTTATATGCTACTTCATCTGTATGTAGAAGTAAAGTGCTAGAAGATGTCTGGCACATACCTGAATCCTTGTTCCCACTTCCAAAAAAACTGTTCTAAGAGTCCTTCTGGAATATCTCAGTGGAATGAAATGGATAATAATAAATGGCCAGGTGGCTATTGATGTGCCAGCTACCCCAACTAGAAAAGGAATCGCAGGCTTATCTATCAATGATTATGTAATAACTACTTATGATATCTTCAATGTTTTGAGGAGGTCTGTGCTAATTTCCATCAAGGTAGAGACTGTACTTATGATAGTTGCCTTACAGGTACAACAATCAGAAAATTAGGCTTTGAAGGTGGTAAATGTTAAGGCACAGATGGACCCAGCACAGGGAAAAATATTGTGGAATTCGGGGTCAATCAACAAAGTTAATGAGCTTATAGAAGACTACGGAAACCTACATAGAGATAAGGAGGTTAATCCAATTACCTCAGATAAGGGCATTATCTGCAAAATCACCTATGAGATTTCAAATCCTAACAACTGTATCAAGAGTAAACAGGAATACAAGCAAAACGTGTTTAAGACAAGGAAATTTCAGTAACTATAAATAAACTAATTCAACTTCAATTCATTGAATATTTTGCCACTAGGAAATCTAAATATTAATATTGTGGGGGGAAAAGACAAATTATTTGTGAAAACTTAAAAATAAGCAAAACTGACAAGAACTGGATTGAGCTCTGGCTGGCAGCACAATATAAAAATTCAAAGCAATTCTGGAACCTTTTAGCAACTCACAGTGGTGTTAGGAAATCTTTATTATCCATCCCCATGCCATTCCAATGTCTGATTGGAATGCATATATATTTGAGTTTTATAAGGAGAATACATTGTCGTCGATTGAACAGATATTAAATCTCCCAGTAAATAAAACTGGATTTATAGCACCCCTCACAAGGAATACAGATATCAGCATACATAAGAGATACAAGATCTTCTGAAGCACTGGGACCAGATAAAATTCCCATAAAGTTGTGAAACCTAATCCTGAGGAGTGGAGCAAAATGTTACCCCCTCTCTTTACACATTGCTATCAAACAGGTTGAATTCCTTCCTTGTGCAAAGGGAGTATTGAAATTCTTCTCCATAAGAAAGATTGCTCTCCTGGATGGATCAGGAAAAAATAAATTTCAGCCAGCATACTAGAACATTTCCACGACCAGGCTTTCTCTAAAGGAACAATACGACGTGAACTGGCTGGATTCAGACAAAACCATTCTGCAATGGATAAGATCGCAATTGCACAGATGTTATTATATAAATATGTGGTTAGGAAATAGCAAATTCACTACAGTGCCTTCACTGATTTCTCAACGACCTTTGACGAAGTGGACAGGCCAACACTTTGAAGGAAACATCGCATTGGGCATACTGTCGGATTTATTGAAACTACTCATAGCATTGCATTCCTACACTAGATGCAGGGTGTTAATGGGAGGGACTAAGGGCTTAACAAAAGCAATTCGGACAAAGAATGGCCTAAAACAGGGCTGTCTGTTGGCCCCCTTCTTTTTTCAATATATCTTTCTGATCTCCCTGCTCATTTGGTAAGTGTTAGGAATTTTAATTCAAAGGTTGCATTCCAAGATTTACTGGCATTGCTGTATTTATGTGATGTGTTATTTTTTGGATCTTACACCAATTGGTTTACAAAGAAACATGAAAGCTTTGAATGAATATGTAGGAAAAATCTTTAAAAAATATACATCATTAAGACCAAAATAATGACTTTTGAGGGGAAGAAGCATCGTCATGACTTGGATTTGTAAAATCATTCCACATACTTAGGAAAAGTGTTCTCCCAAAGTCTCAATAGTAAACTTCATTTCGATAGGAATATATTGCATAATTGTATCGAATGTTATTTGTATCTTATGTATGCACTCATTTTTTCTTAGTCACAAAGACTATCTTATTTTACTCTGGAATACGCAAGCAGATCTTTAATCTACACAAAGCAAATATTTGTTACGATTAGAAAAAAGAAAATGCCATCTTGTACTTACTATGAAAACTTGAAATCACTTTGTGGTGCTCAATGAAGTTTGTTATAAAAAATAGTAAACTTAATTTCGAAACACTTAGGAAATAAGACCCTGGGTAATATGGCAGCCTTAAATCAGTTTTATAAATCTTCTGGAAGGAGACATTTTAAACAATTAACAGAAATATATATCGAGTCAAAATACCTCTGACTCTTACATATGCACTTGAGTATACACCCATAAGGCAATGGTCCCTTTTATATCAATTCAAAGGTAAGAATAATCAAAACCTGACTACGATAAGCCAAGGTCCCAGTGCAGGCTTTAAAATTAGAACTTGATATTACTTGTTCATTTGCCACAGTAATCCCGAAGATTGTTAGATGGACCTATTACTAATTTCATTCAAAAGAAGGTACTCTCAGAGATATATCAAGGCAGTAATCCCTAAAAGTACATTAAAAAGAATACACCTTTATGGGAAACCTAACATTGGAATTAAGTAAACTGGAATACAAGATGGAATATTTATATAGAGGTGCCCAGAGTAATAAGCAAACCAATGACCTTGTGGTCACTCAAAACTGGTTCTGGGGTCAGCTCCATCCTCACTGGTATTGGTGCGTGGCTGATAGGCAAAAGGGAGTCATGCCCACATGTGAGCTACACCTGCCAGGGACAGGGTAGGCATCCTTTGAAGTTAATTAGGTTCTTGGGCACAGCCCAGATGGCCATCCAATCAGGAGAAGGTCAACTTCTCTCCCTATGTCCCAGCTCTGGGAGCCAATTCACTATTCATTTCCTGAGTAACAGTTGGAGGTTCAGGTGAATGAGCTTCTAGAGGCTTTAGGTAGGCTAAAGATAATTTTTTCAAAGTCCCCTTGAAAATTATTTGTTATAAATCCAACTTTACCAATTAATTTGATTGGTAATAAATATTAGAAAAAGTCAAGAGTAACTTTTTGTCTGGGTCTTAAGTGGAGATAACATTATTGATTTTTAACTTTACCCCCTAATGTTTTCCTATGGACCATCTAACCGTGCTACAGTGAAGTTAGCTTTAAAGGCATTTTCACTGTAAGGATATGTTTTACTTTGAACTGTTAGTCTCTCCTAAATACCATGAAACCTGCCTTATGGTCTCTTAAGGTTAACTTAGGGGGGATAATTTAGGGTCCTCAAAAGGGGCTATTTTGACAGGTCGAATATGCAGTTTAAACTTGCATATCCGGTGTACTGGTGGCAGTCCTACAGTCATGTTTTGTATTGTCAGTGTTGGAATACTATGTGCTGCAGTCCACTAGTGCCATTTAACTTAAAGGCCCAGGGTACAATTGGTACCAATACACTAGGGGCTTATAGGTAAGTTAACTATGACAATCAGGAGTATAGTCAAACGTGACCTGGTTTGGGGGTAAGAGCACATACTCTGAGGCCTGGTTAGCAGGGTCCCAGTGCGCAGAGTAAACAACAGTAGTATTAGTCCAAATAAAATGGTTGTGACTATCCCAAAATGAGGCGTTTCCTTACTATTTCCAAGTATCCATATAAAAACATAGGCATTTCTGTGGCTTTTCAGAGAATCGCTGAGGTCCTGGGACTTTTACTCCCCAGTCCCCTTTTTTTCGCAGGACAGGAGCCATGCAACAGCTTCCATCAAAATCTTCATCACATATTATGGGGTGTGTATTATGTTAATGGCAACAGAGAAACAGTTCTAGAACGTAGGGTGCAAGAAAGGGAATCCTGATACGTGCTACCAACTGACATCACTTTTGTTTACAATGCTTATTCTACTAGCTAATATTTGTTTTTCATTTCTCAGAAGTTCATCAATGGTGAAAGTAGTGGGATTTTTATGTCTGACATGTTTTTATAGATCTATGTCAGTTTTGCAGAGGCATGCATCAATATAAGTCTCAAACACATCTTTATTTTATCATTGTTTACATACCCAAGAGCGACTGGTGCCCTTTCAAAGTGGTGGGGGGAGCAAAGCGCCCCGCCACCTCCAAAAAAACAAAAACAATTTTCCCTTCCTGCAAAAGTCCATACTAAAGAAAAACCCTCCCTCAAAACCCAAATAAAAACAACCCATTCCTTCAAAATAAAACAAACACAAACTAAATTACATGCATTACATATTTTATAATAATGAAACAATATTTAATTGTACTTACCCGTGGGCTTCACATCCTCCTTACTGGCCTTTCAAAGACTGTGGAATGAAGACCCCCCTAACCAATCCAGACACAGGATTGGATGGAGTGGGTTGGCCTAATGCTCCTTCAGGCTCTAGAGGCCTTTGTTTGCTCCACGCAGCTGTTTAAGACAGCTGTGTGGAGAGCTTCAAAGTGCGCATGTAGGAAGGTAGGATCTGCTTTCATAGTCACCCCCCAGTTTTTGCTGGTGTTCTACTGTTTTTCTGACTAGCCTGACTGGGATCCTGCTAATCAGGACCCCAGTCACTGTGTTTCCTCCCTAAATTGGTTATGGTGAGTACCTCAGTACACTCCTATTTGGCTACTGGGGCACCCTTGTAAGTCCCTAGTATATGGTACTCAGGTACCTAGGGCATAGGTACCCCAGGGATCCCATATGGGCTGCAGCATGTATCTTGCCACCCATGGGGGAACCTCCAAACTTTGACTACAGGCTTGTTATTGCAGCCTGTGTGAGTTGGTGCATGCACCTCTCATGAAAGATGTGTTTCCTTATATCTTACACCACTGCACTTGAAACCTATAAATCACCCCTCTGGCAGGCCTTTCAGTCCCAAAGGCAGGGTGGGTGTTTCCGTGTGTGCATGAGCAAACCACCCCTACAAACCCTGGTGTCCATTCTCCAGACTTTGTAAGTGAATCAGCCATTATGATAGAGAGGCTATGCGTCATTATACGATGACCCTCTCTAAACTGGCTGGAACGAACCTGGGCATGTTTGGTATCAAAGATGTTGGAATCATACCTCCAACAATATAAAGTGTTGGAGGTATGATTCCATCCACGGTAGGGCCCTCCGGGAAGCCCTCCATGCTCCTGGGACTGATCTTACAGAGCCTGATAGCAACCTACGACTGCTGCCAACCACAGACATGATTCTGCCCTCCTGCTGCTGGGCCAAGCCCGAGGAGTGGAAGGTAGGACAATAGGTTTCCTGTCACAGGGAGGTGTGACCACCTCCCAGACAGAACTTAGTGTATTAGGCCAGGGTGGGGGAGCTTGGCAGTGCCACACAGTCTGCAAGAAGGGCACATTTGGTGCCCTACTTGCATGCTCCACTTCAACCAGCCCAGTCCTTTGTCCAGTTCTGGCACAAAACTGGACAAAGGGCATGGGAGTATTGTTCCCTATGTCCAGCCCCTCCTCTGGGAGAAACCCCTGAATCATTTCAACCCTCGCGTGAGGGTACCTAAAGGCTTACCTGTGTGTGGGACCTTAGATACGTTGTGGGATCCGGTTCAGCTCCAACTCCACTTCATCTTTGTTTTTTAAAATAATTATTTTTTTAGAACAGGAAAACAAACAAACAAAAGCAATCAGACAGAATACATGTTATTGCAGAATAAATAACAAGAGACACAGATAACAGTTATCCAATTGACAATATCCCTAGATTCCATGGAAAATAAATACCCTATTTCTCAGTAGCCTATATTAAACAATGATCCGTACTTATGCTTACTCCCAGTGGTTCTCTACACATACATATATCCGTATATGATTGTTCCTGTATAATCAATAGTTACGCTCTACAATAGCTATATCAGACTAGCGTACAATTTATTTAAAGTGTATATAAGACTAGCAGCAAAAGAAGAGTTTTTCTTTATTAAATACTACGATAGGTTTAATAGCTATAAAATGAGTATCGCAGCCTGGCATTTAGATCAGAGCCTATAGAAAGTGCGGTGTGCTGGTATCCTAACAAAAAAAGAAGTTTAAAGGCTTATTCAAAGTGCATTGTGCTGGTAGCAGTGCTGTTTTCAATAAAGTGCTGAATTTAACTGAAATCTGAACAATACCTTCATCAAATCCCACCAATCGATATGGAGAGGTATTTGAGAGTGCAGATATGGTAGATAAAATGAAATACAGGAATTGGCTCTGATGAAACACTGGACTCTCTTAATCTCCTTTCCTCCGTGACGCAATAGGTAGAGAAATTCTGCCAGATTGCTCTGAATCTTGCAATAGATCCTACCCATTTAGCATAGGCCTCCTCGAATTTGAATGTCCTGTGCATTTTATTATGCCAGTGATCAATACTAGGTAGCTTATCAGTTGTCCAATTTTGCAGGACGAGTGACCTAGCGACCGCTATAGAGATTAATATAAAATACTGCTGATATTTTGTTAACCATTTCACCTTCCCCGAGGAACCAAATAAAACCAACATAGGTGATGGATTGATTGTCATAGAAATAAATAGAGAAACCAGGGTAAAAATGTCTTCCCAGAATTGTTGTAAGTTGTTACATTTGTAAAATATGTGCACCCATCCTCCATCTCCCTGTTTATTACATCTAAAACATTGGTTCGGATTCGTTGGATACATCTTATGCAATCTCTGAGGGGTGTAATATGCCAATCACCTTGATAAAAAATTCATTCTCTTAAAATTTGCGCCTTTGAGTGCTCTATTCGCTAGCTCACTAAGCTGTTGCCATTCTTTCATATTAAATTTATACCCCGTCTCCGCATACATTTTCTGGAGTTCATTTGTCAAAATCTCTTTGGTATGAGCCTTTTGATGTAATAGCTGATACCAGCATCCTACCCCCACCATTTTATTTGCCATTTGCCTTGTGATTTGACGTGTTGCCTCACCCAACATAGTATAATTTATTTAAAGAAAATTAACTAACTGAAGAAAACTCAGAGGGAGGGCTGTGGTCAATGTACGGGATTGCAATCGGACCATTTACCAGGTAATTAGCATCTCATAGTTATAAAAATCCCGAGCTGATCATAACCTAGATCTTGCCATGCTTGGTAAACCCCCCTGGGCAATATAAGACCTCCTACTGCACAGTTTTGAATGAGGGTAAAGGCATGAAATGTGGGAATATCTTGTGATTTAAAAAAAAGCTGGTCTCTTTCTGCTAATGCCAGTACCACCTTATATCTGGTCTTTTTAGGAAGTTTCGCTAGTCGTAAAAAATCGGAAGTTTTATAGAATTTTCCTTCAGCATATCTACTAACAAAACATTGTCAAAAACTGAATTTTCCTCGCCTAATTGTGAAAGTAAATTAGTCAATAAAGCCTGGTAGTAACTTAAAAAATGTGGAAGTGCTAACCGTCCTGAAGCTACATCCAATTGTAGTGTAGTTAACTTCACCAGTGTGTTCCACACAAACTTCCGAATTTTCAGAGGGAGATTCATAAAAAGAATCAAAAACAAAGGAAGCACTAACATTTTAACCATCGAAATCCGTCCTATTAATGATAAGTGAAGTAGGGACCATTTATCTAATTGTTTTTTCACTTTCATGAGCATGTTGTTATAATTCAAAGAAAATAATTGCCCAAAATTGTTTGTAACATATAGCCCCAGATCTCTAACGGGATGCAGTGGTCTTAACTGGATGGAAGCGGGAATATCGGATGGCCCCGAATTAAATGTAAGAATTTCATTTTTCGCTTGACTCACTTTATATCCCCCAATCTGTGTACATTTTTGGATTTCATCAAGTGCATTCTGTACATTAGACCCCTCCGATTTAAGATATAAAATAATGTCATCCGCGTATAGTTTATTTTTGCCAGCCCGTCCATGGGGGGAAAAATCATTAACCTATTTTGAATTTTGACAGCTAGTGGCTCAATAAGCAAAGAAAACAAAAGGGGGGTTAATGGACAGCCTTGCCGTGTACCTCTTTTAATATTTACCTTGCCGGCTTCTGAACCGTTAATAATAAATTTGGCTTCCGTATGACTATATAACTCTTTTAGCATTTGCATTAATTGTGTCGCGAAAACAAACTTCCCCAAAATAAAAAATAATGCACTCCAATCTACTAAATCAAAAGCCTTCTCAGCATCCATCATCATAATCACCACATTAATCTTATTAGTGGAAAAAAAATCAATAGCTTGCATTAGGTAATACGTGTTGGATGCCATTAACCATCCTGGAATAAAACCATTTTTGTCGGCATGAACCACCTGTTGTGCTCATGGAGCGAACGTTCTTGCCCAGATTTTCATAAACATTTTATAGTCCGTGTTTAACAAACTAATAGGATGATAGGAGTTGGGGTCAGAGGGATCTTTATCCTTTTTGAGAAAGATTACTAGAGCTGATTCTTTAAAGCTTTTGTGGATGTCCACCCTGTCCATAACTTGTTTGAACAGTTTTACTAGAAAGGGAAGTAGTTCTTCTTGAAATACCTTATACACTTCCACTGGGATCCCATCCACTCCACTAACTTTACCATTGGGCATACTTTTTAATACTAATGGAGTTTCTGAGATTCCTATGGAGCTACTCAATGTTTCAGTAAGCTGCTGTGATAACTGTGGTAGCTCCAATGATTCAAAATATGCTGTCAATTCTGCCTCATCCACCGCCTGGGTTTCTGCATATATTCGATCAAAATGTGAAGGAAACACCTCAGTAATTGCCTGCTTATCATCTTCTAACAGGCCAGTAGATGGGTTTTTAATTTGGCTTTTTAATTGAGCCGCTTGCTGATTTTTAGTGGACCATGCCAACAATCTACCAATCTGCTAGCTTTTATCATAAAGCTTTTGTTGGTAGGCCCTACTTCCTGCAATTTCCTCTAACAAAAACAAATCCTTCAGCTGCTCCTTGGCTTTAGCTAGATGTTGCTGTTGTGATCTTATGATAAGCTCTGAAGTATTTGTTAGGGTTACATTTTGTCTAGCCTTCTCTAGAGCAGTCTGAAGTTCCAGAATCTTAGATGTATGTACATTACTTGTTATTGCCTTATAAGATGTTGTCTGGCCTCTAAAAGTAGCTTTAAATGCCTCCCAAACAATGAACATTGGGGCAGTATTTTTATTAAGCTGGAAAAGTTCTTTGATAAACATCCTAGTTTCTGTCACTCAGGAGGTATGTTGTAGAAGGGATTTGTCAAACTGCCATCTTGGCTTTTTTTTGGAGTGATACCCAACCTTAATGTAAACAAAACTAGTTAGTGATCATGAGTTGGCCATTATTTCTGCTGGACCGTTGACAAACAACTTATCCACTAGAAAAAAATCCAGTCGAGAAGCTGATCTATATCCTGCCGAGTAGAAAGTGAATTGCAAGAAGCCAGGATGCCCTTGTCTCCAGGGATCGATTAAGGAAAATCTTCAGTCAAACTACTTTTTAATTTTGCGGTTCTAGGCTTTAGCTTTCGTTTTGCCTTATTTGACGTATCTAATGCCAGACTCTGAATAAAGTTAAAATCACCACCCAGAATTAGTATACCTTCCATCCATAGTGCTAATTGATAAATTTGCTCAAGTGCTGTAGTGTCGTCTATAGGACTGTAATAATTCACTATTTCCTCGAGCCTAACTTTTACCCAAAGCCTTCTGCCTTTTCCATCTCGCCGGTCCTCCTTGACCTACCAATCCAGTGTGCTAGATAGTAAAATCCCTTCCCCCCTAACCGCTAAATTAGCGGATGAAAAATACGCCTGTGCATATCTTAGGGGTATTGGACCTGAAGTGAGTTTCTTGTAAGAATATAATTTCAGGAGAGAGGGAGTTTAGCCAATTCAAAAACACAGTACTTTTACGTGGGTTCATTAATCCATTAACATTGCATGTGAGCATTTTTATATTCTGCATCCTTATCTCCATCCTGGTTGGCCTCCCTCAGTCGTATCCCTTTTTTTTAAATATTGTATTTTATTGCTTTTTTGAAAATAGAACAAAATGCAACATGCATACAAAAAAAAAGGGGGCAAAAGGAAATTAACATAAAACTAATATGGATCACTGAAAACAGAAGCAATTGTGAACATAACCATATCAATACAGAGCATGGCAACACTTAAAGAGAGGGCACGTGAGGAGCATAAGACATCACAAATGGAGAAATTATAAATCACCATTGCATACACAGGCAGGGACAGTACTGTCATTAACATTACTGCGAATCGCAAGAACCTCATATGTTAACACAGTAAATATGCAGAAGCAATCTGAGACATTGAGAGTGCAGGTGAAAGGAAAGAACAGAAGATGCACACAGTCATTCGCTAATCCTCAGGATTGTCTGCTGCTATCTGTTGCGCAGCCCGATATTGAGCAAACATACCCCAGAAACTCTTCGGGTGGTTACTAGGAGGGAGCATTTCGTTATAAACATCAGACTGGGTGTTACAGTAGACCATGCCGTGTTCCCATTCTGCCACCATGGGAACAGGGCCTCTCATCCAACGCATCACCAGCCGGCGCTTAGTGAGGAGGAGGCCGATTGCAACCAATTTCCGTACATTTCTCTTAAGAGGTTTAGTATACCCCAGGAGCACCAATAGGGGATCTGGAGCAATAGCCAGCCCAAGTATGTCATTCAGCTTCTGGAATATTGATCCCCAGTAATGTTGTACCTGTGGGCACTGCCATGCCTGATGAAAAAAAGCCAGCCTGCGGCACATGACGCCACTCACAGTGATCAGTGTCGCTTAATCCATACCCAAATAGACGTAAAGGGGAATAATAAACTCTATTTAAAATTTTTAAATGGGCGAGATGATGACGTCTATTAATAGAGATCTTACGGGTAAGCTCACAACAGTAGGACCACATGTCGTCCGTGATGGGGGCGCCTATATCTAATTGCCAGGCTTTCCTAACCTTGCTAAGGGAGGAAGTCTTCACGCCCAGAGCTGAGGCGTATAACTTGGAAATAAGCTTACACGGGGATTGAGCGCTTAACAGAGCTGTCAATGGAGGGATGACCAGGGGCTCCTGCAAGTCCTCCCCCAAGATCGCCCACAGTGTGTGCCGGGTTCTAAGCCACCTCCTCCCACGTACCCACCAGCCCATGTCTGAAGAGGTCACCTATGTTATGTATGCATAATTTCTTGAGGGAGTCCAGTGTCCCTTTCTCCGAACTAAGCGCGAACCATTGGCACCACTCAACCTGCATACGGGGTGAGTATAATTGCGCCCCATCATACAATCTAAGCAACGCATTCCAAGCATGAACGATGGAGTTGATCGAGTACAATACACTGCAGCGCCTCGTTGGGGTCCGCGTGAGGAAACGAGGCAGGGAGTGTGGGCCAGCAGCTACTTTCTCGATGTAAAGATGAGGCAAATCATGGGGCCCATGTAACCAGCTATATGCATGAGAGGCCTGCGCGGCTCTATAATACAGTTCAAAATTCAGGGCATTCAGTCCGCCAGCAGTGTACGAAAGCATGGGGTGTCCAGGTAAACTCTGGGGGATTTACCTGCCCATGCTAATTTGATCATCAGGGATCGTAGCTCACGAAACAAGTGCTGAGGTACCACTATGGGTATGTTTATGAAAAGAAAGAGAAGGCGAGGGAGCACAACCACTTTCATCAAAGATACTCTGCCGGCCAAGGACAATGGGAGCCGTTTCCATCTATCTATATCATCCCCCTGTTTATCAATCAATTTGCCGTAATTAGCTTTAATTACTTCGGCAGCATCGGGATGAACCTGGATGCCCAGATAACGCACCGGTTCAGTGGTCCATTGTAGAGGGAAGTCGAGCGGAAACTGTTTCATAGAGGGTGTAAGATGAAACAGTATGGACTTATCCCAATTTATCCGTAGGCCTGAAAGACCACCAAAGCGCAGCACCTCTCGGATCACTGGTGGTAGATGGATCTCGGGATCTCTAATGTATAAAAGAGTATCATCCGCGTAAGCAGAGGTAATGAGATTGTAACGAGGAAAACAAAGTCCTCTATGCCCGTGATATTCACACAATGCCTGAAACAGAGGCTCAGCAGCTATAGCGTACAACAACGGGGATAGTGGGCACCACTGCCTAGTGCCCCGCATGATAGGGAACGGGACAGATATCACATCACACGTGCGCACCGAGCCACTGGAGAGTTATACAATACTGAAACCAGCTGCAGATACACCTCGCCGACCCCCAAATGGCACAACACAGCATACATACATTTCCATTCGATTGAATCAAAAGCCTTCTCGGCATCTAAAAAGACAGCGGCAGCTTTAACCTCCGGTTGGACGTGCTGCAGAGCTCCAAAAACCGTGTGGAGGTTGTGAGAAAGCGTGCAACTCGGAATGAACCCAGCTTGTTCAGGACCTATAAGCTGAGGAAGAAGCGGCGATAAATGATTGGCCAAGATTTTCGCGAACAGCTTAGTGTCCACATAAATTAGTGAGAGCGGACGATATGAGGGGCATTTATGGGGGTCTTTGTTGGGCTTTAACAGAGTGATGATCAACGCCTCACGCATGGAAGGGGGCATAAGACCATCCGCAGCCATCTCATGAAATAGAGAGATTAGATGTGTTATTAGAAGATCACTAAAGCCCTTATAGAACGTGACCGTAAGGCCATCCAGACCCGGGGCGCCGCCATCGCGCATCGAACCCAAAGCAAGACGTACCTCGGCCGCCTCAACAGTGCGCATCAAAAATTCCCGATGCCAGTTTTGTAGGCAAGGAAGTTGCATGTAGTCAAGATAGTCAGAGATATCCCCATCACTGGGGGCCAGCTTAGAGCTATACAACTCCTGATAGTAAGAAGGAAACTGAGCATTGATGTCTGAGTGCTGTGTCAGGATAGACCCATTGTCTCTCTCCAATTCGACGATACCCCCCACATCAAGATGGCGATGGGCCATTGATGCCAATACCGAGCCGGGCCGTTCAGACTCTCCGTAGGCTCTGGCGGAATCGTATTTGCCCAAATGCTTGATCTCATTGTCAGCCTCCTCCTGGAATTCAGCCAGCGTTGTTTTAAGTTGCTCGCGGAGCTCAGGGTTGCGAGCGATTAATAGGCGCGCTTCTAGAGCCGAGAGATCTCAGAAAGAGCACTATCTGCCGCCTCCTCGTTGCGTCATGACTTGCGCTGCTCAAAAGTGAGCTTGGGCTGGGACTTGTCAGGCCTCCCCATTACCAGATCTGCGCACAATGCGCAACCCAGGAGGGCACACCCTGGATGTGATAGCGAGGCGGAGACCAAGAGTGGGTAAAGATGAACCCCACAGAAGCAGGATAATAGGGGCGACACGGACATCACACCCAGGAGAAGACTGTCAGCATAAGACCATCCCAGAAGGCAGGCAGGAGAAGATATCAGTGCAGAGCGCGCACCTGAGCCAGGGTAGAGAGAAGTAGTGTCACAAGGATGGCAGTATCTCCAGCACCAAGATTCAGCGCACACTACCAGCCCCAATGCCTAGCGTGAATGTGCCAATGGATCAAAGTGCAGTATGCTACAGGAGCACAGGGGCATCAGTTGCTAGGCAGGGCAGCACATGCAGGTGTATTAGCTTCCACCACAGGCAGCGCACCACACATAGCCCAGAGCGCCGCTTAGGAGAGAAGAAGGCCCCAGAGATGCAGGCTGCCAGTCAGCCCCCCGTAGCGCAGCAGCAGCGTGTCTAACCTTCCCAGGGGCCTCCGCCAGCTTCGATCATTGACACCACAGTCACCTCCACAGGTGCGGCAGATCAGCAGCGGCTGCACCGTCTCCCAGGCTCCCACGCAGTCCGCAACAAGCCGTCACAGGCAGCCCCCGAACTGTAGCAGCATCACGGTCCCCACACCTCCCGGGAGCTCCGCGCAGGCCGGCAACAGGGCACAGGAGATCCTCCGCCATCGGGGGCCA
Source organism: Triturus cristatus (assembly GCF_964204655.1). Taxonomy (NCBI): domain Eukaryota; kingdom Metazoa; phylum Chordata; class Amphibia; order Caudata; family Salamandridae; genus Triturus; species Triturus cristatus. Next base: position 524,695,520 of record NC_140583.1, read on the forward strand.
GGTCAAAACAGCCACCGAAAGAGACGGCACAGGAAAAAGAGGGCCCAGCCGGACCCAAACGTGAACGCGCGGACAGTAGGCCGCTCCGTGCCGCGTTCACTAATCAGCAAAGCGGTGGCGTCCAGCAGAGATCCAGGGAACACAGGCACAGCAGCGGTGTGTGGCGGAGCCTTAGAGCGGTGAGGCCATTTTTGAGCTGGGCAAGCTCCGCCCCCTCAGTCTTATCCCTTCCTACATTTTTTTCTGCTATTCTAAGCCTGCATTTCACATCATAGTCCCTCCAAACGTGTCTCTGTGATTCCCTGCTTACCTGAAAACAAATCCTGTGAGCGTCACACATATCCTGTTAATTTTTCCCCTTGCTAGCCCCTTCGACCACCCCACCCTCCACCTTACCATCCCCCCATAGACCCCAGCAGATGGGGAATAGCTCACCATACCCCCTGCCCTCTCCCATTGACTACCCCCATGCTGGCTGCCATTGAATTGCACCCTCAGTGACCCTGTCCCTCCAATAGTCTTAACGAAAAAACATGCTTTCTTCTTTCCCCTCTCTTCCCCCTCCTGCTCCTCTGCTCCCCATACAAAAAACAATAGCGACCAAAACTTAATTCTCTATTTTCCCAAAGTATTTTTTTTAAGGAGCTCCTGTGCTTCATCAAGGCTTGCAAACATATGGAACTTTCCTTGTAACAGTACACGTAATTAAGATTGCTGGGCTATAGAAGCCTGGGCCCCCTGCGCCTTGAACAGATAAAGAAGTTTAACAAATTCTTTCCGACGGCGGGCCGCTGCTGTAGACATATCGGAAAAGATGCGGCAACTAGGGACATCTCGAGTCGAGATCTGCTTCTTTTGAATAGCCTGAGTCAATATCTTTTCTTTAATCCGAAAGTCTGCAAAGTTAACAAGGATTGTTCTGGGTAACTTTGCGTTCGGGAATGGCTGAGCTGGGACCCTATGTGCTCTTGTGATGGTGAGATCTCCGGTAAACCCAGGCAACACATAATTTTTAATAAATTACTCAACCCAATGGAGCATTGAGACCCCTCACAGCCTTCAGGGACCCCGACCAATCACAAATTGGAACGTTGGGAATGGTTTTCTAGTTTTTCATGCTTACTTTCCAAAAAAATGTTTTTGTTTCTTATCCGAAGTTGCCTGATGTTGCATCTCTGCCATCTTATCCTCAAGATGCGATATTCTGGACTCAGCCTCCTGTAATCTTACTGGATAGCTAGCAAATGCTTCTTCAATTTTTGATGGACGAAGATGTAAGGCTGCAATTTCATTTGCTTGTGTTGCTTTCATCTCATGTATCTCATCCAAGATGAGGTTCAGCATGGATTTAATGTCACATTGAAAACTGGCTCCGGTGCCTGAACGCAGGATTCCAGCAGACTCTTCTGGAACCAGTTGTACCCGGTCTTGGCTTACTGCTGTGGTCATAGTATCTACCAAGAAGGCAAAATGCTGTCTGTCCCTCAAATCCCCCTTTGAGTGATCCAGGTGTCTAGGAGGTAGAATCGAAGGAGAATAAGTAGATGTTTGAACGTCCAGTGGTCCATCCACTTACGTTTTTCCTGGGGGTTCTTGTTCCGCACACGGAGGCTGCATAGGCTGCATAGGTGATTGAGGTGTTTTAGGTTTCAGAAATAATGGATATTCCTTTGTTTTGATTTGGGATGCCAAGTAGAATCTTCCCCTGCAGACTCTTGATTTGGGCAAATTTCTGAATTCACAGGGCTTCCTGCTTCTTGGCTATCTCCCTGGATAGTTGCCCCCCCCTGGAAGCCTCCCCCAACAGTCAAGCCAGATTGAGCCAGAACTAATCCCTCAGTTATAAGATCTTCATTTGTCTTTTCAAGAGGATAAGTTTTAGAAATTTCCAAGGCCCGATCATCACTAATGCCCTTTCCAAGATCTACCAGATCGTCTTCTGAACTTAGTGGGCTTGATACAACAGCTGAGCCTTGACGAGCTTTCTGCAAGCGTTCCGCTCTTACCGTTGCTGAAGCTTTCTTCACTTGGGTTGAACGAGTCTTTGATTTAAGTCCCCCACTTGTATCGGCATGGGCTAGAACATTAGCAAGTTTAAGTTGCTTCCCCCATCTTGGCAGAAAAAAAAACGCCAAGAACACACTATTGTTTTGGCCTATTACAAGGAGCTCGCCTTAATCTCAGGAAACTTTACCAGTCCTGACCGTCTTAAGGGAGGCCCTCTAAAAACACCAACATCAATTAGGGTAAAACTGTTCTGCAGCACTGTTTGAAAGTGGTTCAGTCTCTCCCTTATTCGAATTAAAAAAAGCACCAACTGATTTCCTCCTGTTATTAATAATACAAACTGCAGATATGTCCTTGCATCCTTAAGCACTCATTATTCACTCATTAGTCTCTGATGGCTTGTATCGGCAGCAAGAAGTTTCAGTTAATCAAATGGGAGAAGAAAACCAGACGAGAGGTAAAAAAAAAAGACTTTACTCCCCCGCTGTTCCTCCGCTACTCCGCAAACCTTTGTTCCAGATACAACATCCAGATCCAAGCCTTTGTTCTTCCAGATAGGCCTGCCACCGACCAAACAGCAGTGCTCCCCAGCAGGGTATCACCCACGACGTGGAGCGTCCACCGGCGAGCTTGTAGTGGCTTCCCCAACAGCCGACCGGGCTCATAGCACTACTGCGGTTCAACCTGTTTTCAGGCGGTTTCGGGCATGCAGGAGAAGTAGAAGGGAAATCGCAGCCGCAGACCACAGCGCGATACCCCGCAGGAGCCGCAAACAAGAATCCTCCGAAAAAATCTGGTGGCCGGCCTCGTACGGAGCAGCTAGGTACAAACATCAACCGTCTCCATTACAGGGGGAGGGGCCAGAGTCACCTGTGGCTACAGACTAGCGGAATTCGCTGTAGCCATCTCCAGCAGGTGAGCTGAGAGGTGTCCTCACCTGCCGGACTGATTGCATCGTCCTTTGCTTTGGGACCGAGACTGCAACTGAGAAGACTCTGTCTACTCCAGACCTCGTCGTCCTGCAAACCCGCTGCACCATCAGTGTCTGTGCTCCATACAGATTCCATCCTGGGCCTGTGGACATCTAAAGACATCCAAAGGAATCTACCTTGGAGTGAAGTAGTCAGTGGTCATCGTCTTCCATGCCTCCTGGACGTCCTGGAGTGGCATAGACTCTGTCACCTCTGTTTCAGGTACTTCTTTCTGACACAAACCCGCACCCGGGTTCCAACAGACTCTTTCATCCTTCTGCAACAGCGGTCTTGTCCTGAAATCCTCGATTGTGCTTGACAGTGGTTGTAGGTATCCTGAGTCCGAGGGTATCCACCGGTGGAGTGGCTCCTCAAACTTCAGTCTTCCACGGGGTATCTGCGGGGTCCATTGGGAAGGATCTTTCCGCTTCAAGACTGCAACCGCAATGTACCTTGAGTAATATTGAGTACACAGTTGTGTATCCTCTTGGCATACGACTGTCGTGAGGTACCTAGACTCTCACCAGGGATGGTGTTGTGTGCCCCCAACTCTCTACACCTTCTGGGTCTAATGTAATCTACTATTGTGGTTCTCATTCCACTATTTTGATATATGTGTGGTCTCCCCCTGGGGACCACTGTGTATTGGTGCTTCTTACTGTCCTATTTTAAAGTATTGTGTGCATTGACAGTATATCTCTGGGCAGAAGATATTGTATATTGTTAGTGAGTGACTGTAATAAATGCCTATATTTATAAGTACACTGTGTGGTTCTTTTTCACTTAGCCCATACTAAGGATTGGCTACTGGTAAACTGAGCTGCTTTACACCCCTCCTAGACTAATCCGGACGGGTGCTCTCCACAGCTACTACTTAGAGAGCCTTTCTAAGGTTGCCTAAACCACTAAAATCACCATGAGGGTCGTCTGGATTAGTACAGGGTGCTACACTTACATGAGTGAGAATCATAATCTAAGCCAGCCTCTCACAGCGCATGACACTTTGGGCAGCGCAAGACCGCTCGCCAAAGTGACATGTTCACTTTTAAGTGTGTGGCCATGACTACTCCAGTCCTCCTGCTGCCAATGGACAGCAGAGGACATGCCCTCCTGGCTCGGAAGAAGGCTGGTGGCTGCGGCACGCCTTTGTTAAAAATGAAATGGCATTTTTATTTTTAACACTTTGTGTAGCTCGCAGCGTTGGGAGGGGTGATGATCCCCTGCCCTCATATAGAAACCGCTTCTGTATATACCTATCAAGTTTTCTGATGGACAGAGATGTTGGCCTGTCCCTACAATGCAGCATTTAAATGTTTATTTAGACTCATAGGTAAAGACATTCTGTGTGATCTTGTGTCTCTTCTTCATTCCATACAGAAACTCCTTATCAATGTTCCGGGTCCAGCTTAATGTCATCTTTGTGATGTTGATTGTAACTGTTTTGGTACTCTTCAGCTGGCATTCCTCTTACTATATCTAAACTTTGTAAAGTGAGCACACTAAATTCAAGTCACAAACTATTGTTGTCTCCATAGCATTCTAACACCAGAGTGGTCTAGCACCTGCAACTTGACATTAGGTTGCTAAAACATCCTTCTATAATGCTGTATGTCTTCCTGTTTGCAGTTTTTGTATGCACTTTCTGCTGCAATCATAGGAAATAGTGGAAAGCCATGTTCTTAAAGTGTAACCCTGGTAACCTGTATGTGGGAGTTCAGAGCATATTACACATGCTGCATAATAACAGACATCTGCTCACACAATGTTCTTGTGCACATATGTGTCATACGTACCAACCAGTAAGATTTGACAATGCACACATTATAGGAAACTATTACATTTCTGAAGCAGTAGATTGCATCTCATGGGGCCCGTACACTGATGAATAAATACGTGTCATATGGGAAAGGGGTTACGGCACGTGTGTAGTCTTCACTTTTTGCGTACAGAAGCTAGGGTTTGGGAACCTGAAATGCTTTGGCCTTATGCTAAAGATTGTCTCCAGAAGCCCTATGCAGATATTTCAGTTTGTGAGATCCCAGCTATTGCTGAACATGTGCTCTGGAAGGATCTGATGGCAACAGATGCAATACATCAAGCACTTTCACATGTGCTGGGATTCGCATGGGATTTGGTTGCTGTAGGATCATGAGACTGCGGTACTTCTTCCAGGAGCTTTAATATAATTTTACTCTTTTACTCTGACTATTTATCCCTACATCTTCTTCTCCAGCTTTATTTCTTGTCAGCTCCAACAGTCTTTGGGCATATAACGACCACCATGATGGTTCACTGAGGGAACGGGGGTAGTGGCATTATGGTTTCAGATGTAGTAAGGTTTTGGTGCTATTTGTGCCTAGGCTGAATAGGAAAATGTTGCGCTAGGTTGCTAAGCTCCATTTTGTGGGGATGGTTATGAGAGGTTTACAGTGTACTCATCCAGTTGCACCCATTTTGCTTACATTATTAGGAATTTTTCGGAAATGCAACAGCAAATCAATTTGGCACGGTGCAAACGTTGATGTCATAGTAATGTTCTGTTGTGTGCAATAGCTTCTTGACGCTAACACGCTTATTCTTTAAGCGTTGCCTGTGTAGGTTTACGCCTGGACGTGATATGCTGTCCTGTAACATTCCTTTATCCACATACTTTAATTTGTCTTGGGTTGCTACAACCCTGTGTCCACAGTTCAGAGATGCACAAAGATTCGATAAGCATTAAACAGAATATGTCTTCCATTGCTTCTTCCTTTGCAAACTGCAACGAGTGAGGAGGGGTAACAAGACATCAACGGGAAGGAAAGAAAGCTGCAACAGGCATGAAAAAACAATATTCAGGACTATTCGCAGGAGATTCCATCCATCGAGGTAGTCTGGGGAAATCATTTTCACTTTCACTCGTCGTGATCGAGTGAGCCGGAGCCTAAGGTTAATGCCACACAAAAGAATGAGCCCTTTGTTTAGTTCTTTGCTCTGTTGGTTCTCACCATCAGTGCTTGTGCCTCCGATGTCTGATGACATGCAAGTCTCATTTTAATGCTGATTAGTCAGCCCTTTTCAGCGCCTCCCTGCATTGCTCTCTCTCTGCATTGAATGGGAGAAGCAGACTTCTCATAGTCTAGTCTGCATGGAAGAAACACCCTCCTGCCACAGTGGTAGCAGACCCTCCCAAAGCTCAAGCATGCAGCTCTCATTCCTACATCATTTTCTTGAAACACAGCTCGAATACATCTCTCAGGGTTAGGGTGCCTGTCCTAGATGCAATCTGAGTACGGTATAAAGCTGAAGCTACATTTCCTACTGAGCGAGTCTATGTTTACAATCAACAAATGAACTTCTTTATGGAGACGCTGTCAGTCACGTAATGAATATTACTGAACATTATTAAGCAAAATGGCACAACTATGTTGAAAAATAGACTTTGGGGTATATTTACTAAAACGTCATGCAATGCAGGGTAGCAAGGAAAGTTGCTGCACTGCATTGGGTGAATGGGAGAGAGATAAAGAGAGCCATATCTATTAAGATATGGCACTGTTCAGATTTCTACCTGCGCTGGCGCACTTGAGGCTGCCTAGTACCAACGCAGACAACCTGGCACCATGGTGCCAGGGTGCCTGTGTTACAGCCAGGATTGTTTTTGTGCAGGAAGTTATACCTTCTCACTCTAAAACAATCCTAAGAGGAAATGTCCTCTTTCTATGTGTTGTGTAGAATGCATCATGCACACTGAGAAGAAGCAACAAGGAGAAATAACCAATTTTCCCCTCGTTACACTATGGTTCTGATGGGGTACCATTTTGGTGCAATCTAAGTTGCACCGATTTCATACATTTGGGACTGAGTCAAAATCCATGGTAGAATGCACACAGTAGCATAGGTAGGGCACTGCGGGGGGCGGTGCACCCCAGGGGACACTATTTTTGGGGGTGGTGTGTCTGTCAACTACCACCATCCCCCTGCCCCTGGGACAAGTCAGGCGCCACCCGCTCTTACGTTCCTCCCGAGTGGCAAATTTAGGGGCCACCCCTGGTGGTAGTACGTCTAGCTCTGCCACTGGATGCACAGGTGTGCCCATGCTACACCCATGTAATACCTACCACTATGACATGTAACACAACACAGCGCAAGCCACTGCTTTGCGTTACATTTCTTTACAAAGTCACACGAGGCAGCACAAATCGCCCTTTGGATGATGTGATAGGGTGAACTGTCTAGCACTTCTATGCTGGACCTGAAAGCTCATTTGCTACAAAAACTGTCCATTACATAACCTTATCAGAAATATTTCTCATCAAAGAGCTTAGATTAAAAAGATAATAACTTTTGTTTTGTAAGAAACATAAATAGTTTTAAAAATGCAATGATATTTGACTCCAATTAGTTAGTAAACTGAATTATATATTCACCACCATGTGGACTGTGGCCTCAAAACAGCTACAAGGGGTGTAAGCTATCAAAAAGAGGGCATCACAAGTTGCAACCTCCCCTCTGAGAAGGGATGATATGTTTACTCCTCTGTTAATGATAATGACAATCACACCGCTTACTGTTGTGTAGACTGTTAGCTATGCTTGACAGCTGTCATTTCTCACCTCATGATCCTGAGGAATTAAGACTCAACCTTTGGTGAAAGTGGCAACCAAATGCATTCTGCTCTATGGAAGGCATAGCCAGTGAAATCCTGAACTCTGGAAACAAGAACCACACGCCAAGCATGCCAGAACCGGGCTCTGCCTCTCATATATGGTGACCCATCTCCAGTGGTATCGAGGTGCTGAAAACCATATTCAGCAAAGGGAGACTCTTGAGCCAGCTCTAGTTCTCGCGTCTCAGTCCAGTGCTGATATATCATGGATTTTAAGATCATGAACACACATCTTGCCCCCACTTTCCAGTTATAACTGAGAAACTCTCATGATATCAGCATGGTCTGTTTTTCTCGTAAATCTAAATATTGAGGGGGTTGTGGTTCTTTAAATTTGTGGCATCAACTAGGTCGGTGGTTAAGAGGGAGGGCTCAGGTCTTTTAATAAGGGACAGTATGGGCTTGGCACAATGCATGCTGGGTGAGCTTCCTTGATAGCTTGGTGTCTCCCTGCTTACAATGCCAGTTTTCCTGTATAATAGTGTGTGTCTCCCACAGGACTTTCCCCAGACGCATGCTAGTTCTCAGGACCTGGCACGATCCCATATAAACAAATGCCCATAGCGGCAAAATGTAATCATCGAGTTTAGTAAACTAAGAGGTAACCTAGACCGGAAAGCTTGCGATCTTCGTTTCTGACTCTGCACTAAACTTGTGTTTCCGTGAAATACTCACATGACATATTAGCATTTACCCTTAAATATTTGTCGACTGTGATTTATGAGACAAATAAAACCTTACTATCAACTAAAACCTTACTAGAATATTTGCTGGTATTGTTTAAATCTAATTGCCTCTTCTTATCCAGCGACTTTGTTTCTCCACCTTCCCTCAGTGACCTAGTGGCAATGTACGTTCCCTTCCCTTTTGTGTGGGTTTTCCTTGGGCAGTTTACAGACCCTGGTGGTCCAGTTCCTACTATTGTTAGGTTCAAAAGGAACAGACCCACTGAAAGCCCCTGCCTACCTTGAATATTAAAACTGGCAAGCAAAGGTAGACGTGTTGCTGGCGATGTCATGTACTGCCAGTTACCTCCTATATCACATCACTCATGACATGTTCTATGACATTAGTGCTAACATAACTTCAACATCTGAAGTGAGATAATTGATGACAATACTGTGCATGGCTGGGGCACGTTTTATAGTTACTTTAGGGCCTGAGGTGGGACCCAGCATTTTATTTATTTCCTTTTTTTCACTTTTGGTCAATGTGGGTGCCCAACATGTAAGGTTATACTTGAGAATGGTCAATTTCAGTGGTTGGTTCGTTTAGAATTGTGTGTTTTTAACTGACATTTTTACCTAACTTTAACTTTAACCTTTGTTTTTTTCAGTGAATTTCTAAAGTTCTTTTTGATGCAAATTAAGATATTATTACCATACCTAACGATAAAATACTTTTTTTTTTTTTTTTTTTTTTTTTTTTAGTTTGAGTTTATTGAAGAAATAAAGAAGGGAAGGAGAAGGGAGGGGAACGGGGTATAATCATCATGATAAACATATACAAAAAATAAGCAATTCAATAGAAACTCTCATTAAAAGCAATTATAACAAGCATGAAGCTTACATGAACAGAGCCTACGTATAGGAATGAAAAATACCATATAGTATAGTAGAACGTGATATCATAACAAAAAAGGCATTAAAGAAAGAAGAAAATCATGGTGGCTTACGCACCTCAACTGTGTTAGGATCTGGAGAGGCGTGCACCGGAGCAAAGGAGGAGAGATAGGATACCAAAGGAAGCCAAATCAGGTCGCGTTTAATTGCCAGGGAAATGGGAGATACGTAATTAGTATCTAGGCGATGATGGAAGCACGATAAAATACTTTAACCTTTTTTTTCAGTTACTATATATTTATATATATGTATTTTCTTTCACAAGTGAAGTTATACATTTTAGGCTAATTGCACCTCTGCAATTCACCAGCTCTTGTCAACTGAAGTAACTATATCTTGTGCCACGCCATGAACAGTGTTGTCATCAATTATGTCATTTCAGATGACATATTGATGCTATTATTGATGTCATGGAATATGTCATGCTATGTCAACTCTTGTGATGTCACTTCCTGTTAGGTCATGTTTTTTTAAAATAAAAAAAAAATCTTTTTATTAAAGACAGCGAGGTAGAGACAATCACAATATTTTTGGGTACTTATTACATAGCGATTTTCACAAACAGTTTCCTGAATGGTAGAGGTGAAGCACAATTATATATATTCAATTTTCACATTACTCGGCGGGTATAAGGTCATCCAGGAGGGGAGGGGGAAGAGGAAGAGGGGGGCGCAAATGTGTCCACAATACTCATTCCACTTCGACCATATGAGTCCATTTTTGGGGACATCTCCTGGAAATATAGACAGTTTTTTCCCTAAACATACACCAGTCCATATGTTGTTTCCATAATTGCAAGCCGGGGGTCTCCTTCGCTCCCCACAATCTAGCGATGTTACGTTTAGCAATCAAAAAGCCCTGGCCCACCCATATTTTCTCTTTGCTATTCAAGTCCGTCAGTCCCCTCACATTAAGTAGACACTGTCCAGCATCCCGGTTCAGATCTTGACCAAGTACCTCAAACATACAGTTGATCACACCCGTCCAGTAGGCACAAATCTTAGTACATTCCCACAGGGTATGGCTAAAGGTACCCTCCTTCCCACAGTTTCTTCTACACCTTGAGTCCTTCCCATAGTCCATAAGAGTCAAGGCCGTTCTGGAATAATATGTCCTGTGCAGAACCTTTAGGTGCACTGATTAAAGTCTTGACGAGATTGCAACCTCCCTTGGAGAGGCAAGCGCCTCCATCCAGTCTTCGTTATCTAAACCTGGTAGGTCTTCTGTTCATTGCTCCCTAAGTTTTATAATGGGGTCATTAGCATGATTAATACGCTTACGGTACATGAGGGATATCAACTTATTTGGGATGTAGCCATCAGGTAGCCTGTCTACTAACGGCGTGGCCTCGGGTAACATCATTCCTACCTTAAGGCATGTACACAGGGCGTGTCTGACTTGGTAATATCGAAATAATTCTGAGTCTGATAGGTCGTATTCTTGCTGTAGTATGGAGAACTCTATCACCATCTTTCCACATATCACCCAGCCTTGAGAGCCCAATCAGGTCCCACTTATCAAAACCCCTAGTAGATCGGAGGGTTCCCAACAAGTAGGAATCCCATATGGGGGTAGATTGCGTGAGTCACTTGTCCCAACCTAGACATTTGTGTACTGTGTGCCAGATCCGGACCGCATTTGATGTAGGTCTCAGCCTCAACTGAACTGGTTTGGAGTAGAGAGCTCTAGTCTAGGACACCCTGGTAAAAGCCATCTATCCATCTGGTATATCGGATCAATCTGTGGACGGTATATCCCCTGATTTATAGCTGCCAATTGTGCAGCCTAGTAGTATCTCTTGATGTCTGGGAGTCTAATTCCTCCATCGTACCAGCCACGCATCAATCTCGGCAATGAAATTCGTGACGCTCCGCCCTCTCAAAGGAGGGCTCTCTGCTTGCCCTCAATTGCCGCAAAGTAGGATGCAGGGACTGAGTTTGGTGAGTTGTGTAGAACGTACAGGAAACGGGGCAGTGCCATCATTTTAAATAGCGCGACCCTACACAGTAGGGACAGCGGGTGAGTCCTCCAGTGCTCTACGTCACTTTGAAGATGCCACTGAAGTGGCCAAATGTTGTGGTCATAGTATAATCCGGGGTCCGTGGTAATATATATGCCAAGGTATGTGAAACCATCCCTTGCCTCTGCACTTCTGCATCCCCTCTGCAGTTTTGAGAACTTTCCCTTGAGCATGTAAATTAATGATTTTGACCAGTTGATGGTATATCTGGAGTATCTGCCAAAGGTGTTAAATATATCAAGAATCCTGTTTATCGAGGCACTTGAGGAAGTAAGTACAATGGGATGTCATCAGCATATAGGGAGATGCGATCCTCCCATTCCTGCGACCATCGCAAGCCTAGGGGTTCTAGTGCGAGGGCAAAACGCAAAGGGGACAGGGGGCATCCCAGTCTCGTACCTCTTCCGAGCACTATTGTCTCCAATTTTTTACTGTTCACTACCACTTGTGCTAATGGTTCACTATAAAAGCGTTTCACCCATCCGATGAAGCTCTGTCCAAACCCCTTTTCCTCCAATATAATGAATAGGTAGGGCCATTCGATCATATCAAATGCCATGGTGGAATCTAAGGACATCACCACCACATCTTCCCTTAACATATGAGCCCTTCCAAGTAACCCAAGAAGTCGGCGAAGATTCAGAGAGGGATTTTTAGCCGGCATAAAGTCAGACTGGTCTGGGTGTACTAATCCCGAGATCACCCCGACCAGACGTGTTGCTAGTAATTTAGCTAAAATCTTCGCCTCGGCATTCAGCAATGAAATGGATCTATATGAAGAGCAGCGGTCTCTGGATTTGCTGTCTTTATGAATGACCACTACTGTAGCGAGCCATTGGTCACGGGGGAGCTGGCCAGTTGTTCAACTTCCCTCATACATAGCTTTGAGGTAAGGGGCAATTTTGTCAGGTTTTAATTTATAAAGTTCGATAGGGAGGCCATTAGGGCTCATCACCTTTCCGGACTGTAAGTCTCTTATGGCCAGTGCCACTTCATCGTTTGTCAGCTTGCTATCCAATGAATTACAGTCGTCTTCCAACAAAACAGGGAGCTCTATGTCCGCCAACAATGCCCTTGATTCCCCAATCAAACCTTGACAGTGAGATTTATATATTTGACTATAATGTTTGGTGAATTCGTCCGCTATCATCTGCGGATCAGTAATCTTTTCCCCCGCCTCGTCCGTTAGTTCGGTGACCAGGCGGTTAGCGTGATCACGTAAGTAGAGCCATGCAAGTACTTTTACTGCTCTGTCTCCTAACTCGTATATTCTGCTATGTTTGTCCCTATGGAGTGATTTTGCCCTGTCCTCGGCAACGCTTCTATAATTGTCTTGTTTGAGGTTTAGATTGTATATCACATCAGGGTCCCTGGGTCTCAGACGCTCACCTTCTAACGCCAATATCTCCACTTCCAGCCTCTCCAATTCAGCGTTTTTCCCCTTCTTTGCTCCAACTATCTAGGAGGTGGCCTGCCCACGAACCACAGCCTTAAATGCATCCCAGAGCATGAGCGCCGATTCCACGGAACCCTCGTTTTCTTGAAAGTAGTGCTCTATGGCCTGAATTATGTTTTGCCGTATAGCAGGAATGCGAAAATACCATGAATTTATGGGTGACACCCCTCCCACCTGGCCCCCTCCCACTCACAACAGTACCCATATTGTAGAGTGATCAGATATGCCTCTTGCCATGTGTCTAATTTCAGTGATGCGCCCCTCCTGGTCAGCTGGTGTGAGGATATAGTCAATGTGGTAGAGGCTATGGTGTACCCCGGAGAAGAATGTAAACTGGCTTTCTGTGGGGTGGCGAATCTGCCAGGCATCCACCAATCCGATTGCATCTAGAAAGGTGGACAGAACCCTTTGTATGGGCCCCAGATCCCTGGGTGGACGGCAATCAGTCACGCCACACACCACCGAATTAAAGTCGCCACCAATTAAAAGTCTCCCTTTAGGGAACTCTATCACAGTGTGCCCCAGGTCTCGCAACGTTACATCCTGTAGTCCTGGTGGGGCATAAACTGACACTAGTGTAAGCATTCCACCTTCCCACCTTCCCGAGACTGCTGCGTATCTGCCCTGCTAGACGTTCCAGGTGTGATCTATTGACATGGGAAAGGATTTGCGCACATTATGCCAACACCACGTGAGCTCCAGGTGAAATTGTAAATTGTAAATTGTAAATTGTAAAATTGTAAATTGATACTTGTATAGCGCACTACTCACCCACAAGGGTCTCAAGGCGCTTGTACGAATACCGCTGTGGAACCCATCCTGGCTTTCCCTGTGAGGCGTCCACTCCTGGGCACCCCCAAGGTGGAGGCCAGGCATCCTTAGCGTTGTGGGGGCCGTTGTGGAGATTAAGCAAGCTATTGCCCAGAGTTGCAGAGTGGGACTCCATGATTGGAATGGCACCGAGGCGAGAATTATCAGGTCCGTGGAATTTTTGAGCCCAAGACCCGCCGAGGCGGGGAATTGAACCCTGGTCCCGGGCTAGACCTCTGCATCAGGGTCTGCCTCTCTAATCATTGAGCCACACTTCTCGAGTGTACAGCCAGTCGGTAGCCCCACCTGTCTAAGGCTTTCCATGTGTTTCCTATCAGGTGTGTCTCCTGGAGCAGCACAACCTCTAGGGTCTTTTAATAAACTACAATCCAATTCCCCTCTTCAGCTTATCTCCCATTCTGTTGACGTTCCTGGAAAACAGTCCGAACATTTTCTCACTCATCAGATCCACGTTCTCCCCACTCAACTCCCTTCCCCATTCCATTATTTGTTCCTGCCTGTAGGCCCACCTGTATATGTACCCTGCCGAGCGCCATCATTTCCAGCCCAACACCTGTTGCACCACAAGTACCATTCATCCCATTATCAGCTATAGAATTGACTTGATTGTCTCTTGACTGACATATTGTAACTATTAAACCCCCCAACTCCCCACCTCCCTGAGTCCCCGCACTCTGGGCTCAAAACTGCCCATGTTTCCAATAGTGCAGAGTGCCTGTCACCCTTAATTACGAAACTAACTAGAAAATCAGGGGAGCTGGCTACATCCACTCAATGGCCCTCACTCCACCTCTATGTATCCCCAGGTTAACATTATCTGATTATTGTCATATACAAACAGAATCACTTAGAGAATAGAATGTCCCGTTGGTCTGCTCAGGGTGTCGTCTCAATGCTTCAGCTGAAGGGAGAAGAAATTCAGCCCGGGATTCTCTTAGTCAATAGCCATCGTTGAGCCAGGACGCTGTACGTGCAGGTCTGAGAACCTCTTTACCACCGTGCGTTGTGTTCTTTTACCGGTCTCCATCCCTCTAACCATTCTTGTGCCGCCTCCAGGGAATCAAAGAACCATGATTTGCCATCCACTTCAACTGTCAGCTTTGCAGGAAATAACATTGCGTATCGAATACCTTTGTCTCGTAATAGCTTTTTCACACCTAGAAAGGTTCTTCTTTGCTGTTGGACCGCAATGGTGACGTCCGGAAAGAGACGGTTTGCTGTTTTAAAATATATAAAAGGAGGATTGGCATGAGCTGTTTGCAAAATAATGTTTCGGTCTCTGAAATTGAGGAGTTTTGCCAGGATTGGCCTGGGGGGGGCACCCGGCTTGGGTCTCCTCCCTGGTACTCTGTGTGCTCTCTCTCAACTGTGAAAGATTTTGATGGGGTATTGGGCCACAGATGGTTGACGATTAGATCTTCAACAAAGAGGTCAATGGTCGGTCCCTCTTTCAGGGACCCCAGTAATTCTTACATTATTGCGTCTCGCATGACCTTCATAGTCGTCCAGCTGGGCGTCTGTTCTTTTCTGAGAGGCTTGAAGTTCCTTAATCTCTTTCCGCATCTGTTGGGTTTCACCACTGAGCTCCGTGGTTACCACTTCAATGGTTTTCACTTTCTCACTTGTTTTTTTTCAGATCAGCTCTGATCAGTGTCCTTTCGATAGAAATAGTGTCCATTCTATCTTCCAGCGATGTACGCACCCCTGCTATAGTTGCCTGGGCAAGCGATGGCTCTTCCTTAGATATACTCATCGTCTTCTCTGTCTCCCCTTTACTTGCCACCTCCACTTCACCTACTTTGTGGGTGGTGTATTTATCCAATTTGGTCTGGAGCGTACCTTTTTGTCCCTCTGCCCCAGACATGGCGCCAAGCCCAAAGAGGAGTCTCCCACTGCAGTACCCACTGCCCATTACTCGAAAATGTTTCTCACTCTGGTCTGAGTAGGGTCACCCGGGAAGTTCCTAGACTGTAGTTTTACTAGGGCCACCAGTAGTTGACAGCACTGCTTAGCTTGCTTCAGGGGAATCCCATTCACTCAAACCACTGCCTCCTCCCATTGGTGAATCCACCGCCTTCAATCGCCACATTCTAGGGTACAATCACTGTGCTTAACACACCCTTTGCCATGGAGTCAGTATGTTACTTGTTCTTTCAATGTCCTTCTGGGACCAAATCCAGGACTCTTTACCCCCGGGGCTCCTCGCTCCCACTTCACCGTAGTCCAGTGCACCTTATCTCAACATCCACGCTGTAATTGCTGGTCTCATCGCAACTCAGGTTGTCCTCGGTAACCCCTAGGGCATGGGTTATGATGCCACTTACTGTAATGTCACATACTGCGAAGAGCCTTGAGACCCTCACGGGTGAGTAGTCACGCTCTATAGGAGTATTGATTATTATTTTTAGGATTTATGTCATTAATGATGTAATATGTAAGGTAATAAACAGTGCATGAAGAGGGTGTGAATAATGGTTACTTCAGTTAATTGAAACTGGTGAATTTCAGTGTTTTATAGAGTCTAAAATTTTAGGTGTCTATGCAATATATTTCATTTTTTTGCCATACCTTAATAGGCCAGGGCCTGTACCCAACAACCCACAGGCGACCAAAACACAGTTGCTGGCCAACCCCCATGGTCTTACAGCAGCTCACAACCCCGCTTCCCCACCCCCCTTTTTGTGCAGGGCCAGCACTTAGTCTTGTGGTAGTACTGCTGTACAGCTAAAAGAAAATTCCTTTTAATTTATCCCCAGGGATCCCCTACAAGAGCCAGGTGGTTAGGGTACCCCGTTACGCCACCACCTTATCCCTTTTTTGTTTTGTTTTCTATGGCACATTAATTGCATATTTTGAGCTCATGGTACTTTGGGATGCTACCACAAAGCTTCAGTCGTCTGAAATAGCTATATATTTTTAACCCTGAAACCAGAAAAAGCACAAATATTGAGAAATTAAGGTACAAAATGTATGGATATCCGGACGGTTAGGCACACTACTTCAAATAATATCACAATCTGAGTTGCCCAAGGGGCTTTTTTCCCATGGGAGCGAGAGGTTCTTGAGAGTTCCAATGGAGTTTACACTCTAATTGGTGGAAGCGACATGCTGCAGCCACCATTACAGGACTCGGGACTCGGTCTCCATGTCCTGAAAAAAAAACAGAAGTAAAATATAAGGGGAAGAGTTTGGGTACCCTGACCGCTGGACCTTGTGGTGGGTCTCAGAGAGTTCAAACTAAAAAACTAAGTTTTATTTTTGGAGCATTGCTATGCAACAGGAGTCCTGCGGGATCCATTGCAACCCCCTGAACTCACCAGGAGTTGAGGGGTCCACGCTGGTTGGAGGGTTTAGCCAAAGCTGCAGGCAGTGCAGCAGGAGGTTGGCATTGCTACGTATGGTTATAAAATGATAAAATCTTACTTTATGTAAAAAAAAAACTAGAAATTCACTGAAAAAAACAAAGGTTAAATAAATGTTATAGTTAATTATATTATGTTTAAGGCTCCCAGTTTTCAATTTTTACCGATTTTTACAGATAAATACAGACAGAAAACCATTTATTTTCCTGTCTGTATTTATTTTTAAATGTGGATAAAAACGGAAATTGGGTTGTTTTTGTGTGATTCTATACTTTGTCATTCATGACAATAACTGTGTGGATTGACAGGCAATGGGATTAAAAAAAATAGGGATTTCAATAAAGAGACTTAAACAGCAGTTGATTTGCACAACCTTGATACAAACATTTACATATTTTGCTACAAGTGCATATTTTACCATCTGAGTGCCTATATATCATGGAAACCTGTTAGGCGTTCAGGCACAAGTGTACATTAACTGGTTAAATAAATGCAGAAATATACATATTTCAGCTTCATTTTTTCACAAAACCTAAAATAAATGTGGATAAATACAGGTAGAATTAGGAAAAAATAAATATGGATAAATACAGACGGAAATGACAAAAATATAAATACCATAAAACCGGGAGCCCTAATTATGTTACATTACATTAAAAAGAAAAATTTGAAATTCTCTGATAAAACAATGGTTAAAGTGATGTTAAAGCTAGGTGAAAGTGTCAATTTGAATGTAACATTTAAAAGTTTTAAAAAAATATTTTCTAGTTATTCTTAACTAAAACTATAACTCATGCCCTGCACTGCCTATGACCTCACAAATTACAACACTGACGACATGTTCCATTTCTATAGTCCAAGCGGTAGGCAATCAGGGCCTGGATTACAGATCTTTAGGTCAAGTAAGACAGAATTCCCAAAACCTATCTTATGGTTCTTAAACTGCCACCTGAGCTTCGGGTGACAGTTTGTCATCAAAACAGATTTCTATATTTCTTAAGACATATTTAGGCTGAGGCCAAAAGCTGTCTGGCCAGCACTAATGAGTCAGGCAGTTTGAATTGGTACCTACTATCATGACGTCTGTTTTGCCACCATTGAGATTCAAACAGCAATTCACCATCCACTTGGGAAATGCTATACAGCATGCCTTTAACTAAGTTGATGTTCTGGGGCTAAGAAAAGTGACCAGCTGGGAGCCATCCCCATTGGATACCAAGATAATACCAAAGGACTTAAAAGCATCCACTAAAGGATGGATATGGACATTAAATTAGGTCGGACTCAGAAAGAATACCTGAGGGAACACACACTCAGTAGGGAATCTGAAAAGAAGGGCTTATCACAGACCTGGAAACTTTGTATTGAATACAAAATGTTAGTGCTGTATTTAGTCTATAATACCGTGGTGAAGCTGCAGTAGATCACTAGAGAGTTAATTTACAGTCTGCTGCTGGTTTCAGATGTATGTGTTTCCCTCTGCATGTTACAATGTTTTAATGAGAATAGACGAGAAAGATTTTTGAGAACTCTTCTAATTGTGCCCTGACTTTAGCTTTCTAGAGAATTAACCATCATTTCTATGACAAAAAGCACCCCTGATTTCTTCATTTACTGCAATATACTCTGTAGAAAATGCTGTCAGTTTTACATCTTTGATACCATCAAGATGGTATTGCCACACTTTTGTCAAAAATACAGAACATGAGTGCTGCTGTTGGTGATGAAAGTATGTTTCACTCAGCATACCAGGCTTTTTTCTGATATTCATGTGGAAGATATATGAAAATTAACAGAAATGTGACCTCATTTTACCTTTCTAGAACACTAATCATAATATTGATGAAAAACCTCATTTCTGTTCATTTTTAAAGGAAATGCTTTCAGTTCTACAGCTTTGATCCCATCAAGAGGTTGTTTAGGTGTGCCACACTTTTGTCACAAATGGAAAATGTTATTGGTGTGAATCATGTGTTAATGTTGCTTGTGGCACGTACTTGTGGAACCTAGGCATTATCTTGTGAAGGTTCCAAGTAGAACGGTCTTTGAATCTGAGCAGTTGGTGGTTGACTGTTGTGCTACCAGAAGTTTGTTGTTTTCAGCCGGAATAAATGACCTTTTAAAACTAACTTCAAGTACTCCTCATCTTCGGAGTACAACATTTATTTTGGCTATGAGAGAGGGCGAGCTGCTGACACTGACCTACCTGTCTTTGGTAACAGGTAGCACTGTAAAATCCTGAAGGCACAATGTTCCCTCAAAGCAGTGAGGGGGTGTTGATTTAAGTTGCGGCACAAAGAAGAAGCAGAGAAATTTTCCGACAACGCCAATATATCGGCGAGGCATATTACCAGGGAGATACTAGTCTTGCCATTGCCATACACATACGTTGGCACTGGAACGCAGTGTAGAGGCAGCCGTCAGAGACATCGGGCGGCCACTTTGGTGTGGTTCGGCTGATATGAGAATTGCACTCTAATTGATGCCAGTGTCATAAGCACGTTTTTACATAGATCGGCCATTTTGTGGTTTCCATGCACGCTTCTTTTACCCTTCATATGGACTGTACAGCAGTGTGGTATAAAAGTGCTGAACCACTGACACGCACAACTCGTATTTGGAATAGTGCATCAAAGTAATGTTAATGTATGCTATTCAGCAACAGCTGAAAATGGAATGTTGAATTGTTATTGTTAGGTGTTGGCATTTATAGTTTTACATCTGACGCTGATTAACACAGCAGTTCAATAGACAGCAGACAGGTAATGTTATATCGTTACGCTAATTTAACACTGATGCACACAGCATGTTTAAAGAGGAGCGCATTAACTTGCTGATGTGCACAGCCTAACTTATGACTCACATTTTGTACAATTGGTTATAGAAAATTTGACAGCTGAATAGATAGCGTGTTGTGTTCTGTTTTCTACAAGCCATTGTATGTGCAGCAGAAAAAAACTGTTTCACATTGTCCGAGGTCAGCGTTCTTTCTGTTTTTGCAACTAAATTTGTACTGATTCCATGGCATTACATCATGGTTATGTGCTTAGGTATGTGTCATTTAAATTATAAGGTCTATCATTAGCGACATTATTGATATTTGTTTTTGTACAAGAAACCTAACTGTGAGATATCAAATTACATTTGTGTATAATGTAATCTTCCAATTTTAAGGGTTATTGTAAGTTTACTGTGGAAAATGCAAGCAGTGTGTTCTCCTTCTCATTTCTTACAGTCACCAGGTGAGCCGTCTGTGGCTTGGAAACAATGGCCTGAGGCCTTTGAAACATATCTGGGTGCCATTGGGATATTATGCTTTCGCCATGACTGGAAAACTATCTTTTGTTGCACTCCTCAGGTTTTTAGGGAAGAGATATTCTGAGACATTTACCTGACGTAGATTTGGTAGAAGGGGAGGATGAGCTTGATGATTACCAAGAAACTGTAAAAAAAGTTACGGGCTAGGTTCAATGTCCAACCAAGTCTAATTGTAGTCAGATATACATTATTTAAAAGGGTTCAAAACTCTGGAGAAGGCGTGGATGCACACATAACAGCACTCAGGAGACTAGTGGCTGTGTGTCAATTTGACAATTTTGTGGATCAACTAGTGAGAGATCAGTTTTTTGGACATTGTAGTGATAAAGCTATCAAACAAAGAATTTTGGCCATGGGAAACCCTACATTACAAGTTACAGTCAAAGCAGCCAAAAGCATTGAAACATCTCACGCATCGGCAAAGGAACTGGATAGTAAGAGTTCTGAACCAGTAGCAGTCTTGAATAGTAATGAGATAAATGTTACTAAGGAATCTAGACAGGGTAACAAATCTGTCTAATTTTCCTGTCAACAACATAGGTGTTTCCGCTCTGGAAATTGTATGTATGCAAAGGGGAGATTACAGTGTCCAGGGAAAAATGTGGTTTGTAGAGAATGTAACAAACGTGGACATTATGTAAAGGTTTGCCAGTGTCAGAGCTCTAGGTTGGCATCATCAGTTAAATGTATTGATGAGTGTGTAGTTGATGATAGAGAATCTATTGGGAAAGATCTGAAAAACATGGTCCTTGTAGTAAAAACTGACGGTGATGATATAAAAACTGATGACCCAAGTTCATGTATTGAGCCTTATATTGAAATGAGTTCTGGTGCACATACATCCATGATTATGCAAGAGTTGTGTAGTGTAGTTCCTATATCCCTGATAGGCTCTGCGCATTGGAATAACATACACTATAGATTTGACATAGGACTAAGGACAGTATGTCTCTATCGAGTATATTACACTTAATTACTTGAGTGTGCCAGCTAACTCAGAGGTCACTAGAAACTTCTCGAATATACAAGAAGGGATTAGTCTCTGACAACTGCATAAACATGACAACTTTATTTCCCTTGTGATCGGAACAGTCTCAGAATCGTGGAAACAATAGATAACAGTTTCACTAAAAGGGTTTATTGAACTGTCTTATTTCTCATGCAAGAGATATGAAGTGCTACAATCGTAAGACAGACTACGATGTACAATATGTATGAGGTTAGCAGTAAGATAAAATAATACTGCAATTGCATGGTTTGTAGCTATGACATATATTAATCAAAATACATACATAAATAACATAATGCTAAAATGTGATACTCATCTGATGCTTTGAAATTGTTCTACCCCAGTGTACCTAACCTAAGTGCAGTACGAGGTTTGAAGTAGGTGCTGTTTCTGAAGTATAGCTAGCTATATTTTAGTTTAGCCAAGAGTTGCCAAAAGTTTCTCTAAGTTCTAGTCAGTTCCATACCTGAGAATGAGAGAGGTAGGAATCGCTTTTCTGGACTCAATAGTCTAACCCCCCGCAAGGGATTCTCTGCGAGGAGGATGGCAGCATCAGGTCAGTGCATCAGGCTGGAACTCAATCTCCTTCCAAACTTGCCGTGGCAAAACGTGTAGTCTGGGTTGGATTGAATCCTCCAGAAACCGCAATTTGCCAGAGCAAGTGCTGGTATATTTATACCTTGAAGGTGTCTAGGAATGCCAGTATTTACGTAAAAGTCGGCAAGAGGACGTCATGAATGAACCCCTAAGGAATAGATGTTCATGCATACTTAATGAGTTCTTGGAGAAATCAATATTCAAGCTGAGGGAAATTCCTAAAGGCTTAAGGCTCTGGTTATCCAAGAATTTGTTGTGACGTGGATGGACGGATGCAGGTGGTGATGCCTGCATTTGGTTTGTATGGACAATGTCTAAATAAGGGACGGATTTCCATGTCCAAATAAGGGCAATGTGAATTGTACCTATATAAGGGCATAAAACGGGAAACCTATATAGGGAATCTAAATCTGCACATAACAGTTGTTTGAAACAACCTGGCCAAATAGACCCTTAATACCACCTGATCGGAAAGCTGTGTCCTATGAGGGACGCAGTATTGACCTAAGTGGATGTATTGATGATATCTCGGAGTTTAAAGGGCACGGAATAGCACGGAAAGTTTATGCAGACCACAGAGGCCTTAATATTCTAGGTTGGTTTCACGAAGGCTCTTTGGTATTATTCTGCAACTGGGCACTGAAGAAAAAATACTAGCTATTAGAGATGATCAGAACCTGGAAAATAATATAAATAAATATGTATGGACAATGTCTAAATAAGGGACGGATTTCTATGTCCAAATAAGGGCAATGTGAATTGTACCTATATAAGGGCATAAAACAGGAAACCTATATAGGGAATCTAAATCTGCACATAACAGTTGTTTGAAACAACCTGGCCAAATAGACCCTTAATACCACCTGATCGGAAAGCTGTGTCCTATGAGGGACGCAGTATTGACCTAAGTGGATGTATTGATGATATCTCGGAGTTTAAAGGGCACGGAATAGCAGGGAAAGTTTATGCAGACCACAGAGGCCTTAATATTCTAGGTTGGTTTCACGAAGGCTCTTTGGTATTATTCTGCAACTGGGCACTGAAGAAAAAATACTAGCTATTAGAGATGATCAGAACCTGGAAAATAATATAAATAAATATCCATACGTATTCTCTGAGGAGTTGGGCAAAATTAAGAGTTTAATTCAAAAATCATTGTGAACGAGAGAGCTAGACTAATCGCACACAGACTCAGCAATGTGCCCTTTAGCATTCGTAAGGATCTGGAAAAAGAGTTAGATATGTTGTGTGAAGGAACATAATTGACCCAGTTGATTCCTCACTGTGGTTGTCACCTTTTGTAGTGGCTCATAAACACAGTGGGGAATTGAGAGTATGTGTTGACCTTTGTTGGTTCAACAAAGAGATTTGGGTTGAATCACATCTCTGAGCTGTTGGCCGGCATGCTAAAAGGAATACAAGGCATCTCTATATTTCAGAATAATGTGTTGATTTATGTTCCAGATAGAAAATCCAATGATAAGATTTTGGATGAAGTGTTGAATAGATTTCCAACACACAGGGTTGTACCACCTGCTCATTGTTATCAGCATAAATAATGTACCCCCCATGGGCAGCCAACTTTCTGTGGATCCTCAACCCACAGTTCATTTATTATTTTTTTATTTTTTTGTTGAAACTATGGTGCTCCCACTATGCTGGCGCTCAAGCTTCACCACCATGATACCGTAGTACTGTGCAAACTTCACTGTGGAAGCTTGTGCAGTACTGCAGCATCATGGGGGTGAAACATGAGCATTAGCCCCAGCAAAAGAACTGGAGTACCTCTTGGGAGGGCCATGTTAGGTTCCGGAGGGATAAAATGGTACCCGTGGAGTAAAAAACTTTTTTTGCTTTTTGGGATCCTGGGGTATACCTCTCAGCCACCCCTCTCCCCCTCTAAAGTGCCAGTAAAGACCTGTTGTTCAAAATTTAACATACCAGAATGCAGTTAGTTATTTGGTGAAAAACTGTATTAGAACAGTTTTGTATAAGTCAGATTTAACAAAATGTGTGTTGAAACCTGCAGAGGAATTTTATCTTTCTCATGTAAGCTATAACTTCCAAAAATAAGCATGTACCTATAAATATTTCTTTGATCACTATTTATTTTAGAAAATAGGAAAGAAGAATAAAAAGTCAGTTCTCTTTTTAATTGTTTAAACTGAAGCTGTATGTATGCTCTGTGATGAATATGCGATGTTACATTGCATGCGCTACAACGCAAGCGATTACAACACAGTTGTTACAAAAACCGCATTGTTACAACGCAAACCATTACATCGTTTCTACGACTTGCTGTAGGGGGCGCGCTGGACCTAGGAATAGTATAATTTACTATTCCAACTCCAGCGTGTGCAAAAGTAGGGAAGGTGTTGGAATAGTAAATTATACTGTGATCAGCCTTTCACCTTGAGTGCTGGCTCCGGCAGCAGCCATTGTGAGATCATAGCTCAAATGTAATAACATATTTCAATTGAGCAGCTATGACATTTGGTTATTAGCGGTAACCAGGGACTTCACAACTTTTCTGTAATATTGAAATTAGAAACATCTTTTATACAGAGCTTGCAGGCACCAATGTACTATATATAATATCTCTAATGATGAATCATTGTGAAATGCTCACTTGCCAGAAGGTTTCGAGTCAACCCCGACCAAATCAAACCTTTCAAAGAACAAAGCCAAGAGTGTCATAAAGGACGCTACAAACATTTGGGTAGGATGAGAGAATGAGTCCCCATCCTCCTGTTTGAGTGGTGGTGACGTACTCACCCTCCTAGTAAAGTAGGGGTGATTGGCTACTTTGATACATTGCGACTGCACTGGCGGAGGGACCACAGTTCTGTCAACTCTACAACTACACCATTCAAATATTTATGGAAGCCTTTGCTGGTATAACGAGGGGTCTGGTTACACACTGAGCAGATAGTAGTTGTGCACCAGTACATCATCCAGTTTGGGGAGTGCACTCATTCCTTTACAATGCTAGGTTGAATCCTCTCATGTATGCTTACCATCTGCCACAACCCCATTTGTTGGCCCTGTAATGGTAGCCCTGTTGTTGCATGCTTCAAAGATGATAGCGCTGAATCTAATAGCAGAATGGCTTTATCTGTTATGTGCTTACACCACGTCCTGATGCTTCACCAGCACATCTGTGGGGAGGTCTCGCTGATGCAATACTTCTGTAAGTGACTTTGTGGGTACCTCTTTTAGCTTTGAACTGAAATGCTGCTATTGTGACACATCTGCTGCAATCTTCAGAACATCTCAATCCACACCTGATATATATTGTTCTACACTTGCCTAAACTTTACATTGTTTAGTGTTCACTGAAGGCTGTGTTCACGGGATCTACTACTCAGTTCACTGATTCTGGTACAACCAATAGCTTAGCACTCAGGGACATCTATCTGCTGTGCTGGTCAGGCTCTTTGTCTATGCATTTCCAGAACTCAGGTACTGTTATGTCTAGGCTTAAATTGATACACCTGCTCCTTTTTATGGAAGCCAACTCAGGATAGGTGGCAACACACACGCTTCATGAATATTCTGACAAGATATTAGTGATTACGTTTGAGGCTCTTATGAGGGAATAAACATCTATTGAGTCAATGATGAGCTCAGTCCATGAAGACACAGCAGCAAGAGTGCCAGCCATGACTTATCCCAGATTGGACCTCGCCTCCTTCTAAACACATTTAAGACTGTAGTAGGAGCAACAATATGCGGTTTTCAGTATGCCGGTAATAGAGGGACATATGAATTCCTAAAGGTATTTGTCCCATAGTTGATATTTTACCTTCAATCCACCTCTGTAGTTTCAGAGGATGCACAGAAAGCATCCCAGGGTGGCCGACAAATCAAACTTGTCAAGGTCTGTCATTGCTTATTTTCTTTTCACCTGCAAACAAAGCTCTCAATGGCCAAGAAACAGAATGTCCTGATTCAATATGACTCACACAATATACATAACTGCAGACTTCTTACAGGAAACCAGCTTGAAGAGGTGAAGTTCCTGGCCCATTGTCCATATTAGGTATGGACTATTAGAACTGGCCACAATGCACTTCGCCATCAATGGAAAACGCAGGGACTTCTAGGACAAGGAAGACTCAGAACAATTCCTGTAGACTCTGAAAGTATCTGCCATGAATTTGTTAAAACACTGGCATGAGAAAAGAGTATTGCAGCAGAGTTGCCCGTTGCAGAGGGCTTCTCTGATGTGACAGAAAATTTGATGTCTGAAAAAACATGCAAATATGGACCGATCGAGGGAAGACATAAAGAAGACAGATAGAGACAAGTCAAGACTCTCCTCAGGCTGTGAGCTGAACTGTTTAAGGAATTGTTACTGTCCTTGTACCTCTTGCACACATCTGTTTGAAATCCTCCATGTGCCTTTTGAGTGGTAAGTCTGTGATGGAATTAGGCAGTGTGATTTCAATTGTTTGAGTGGAAGAACTACATATGAAACGGGTTCCTTCATTCTGACATTATACTTACCCTGACCTCCAAGCAACGACTGATGACTTTAGAGAGGTCATCCTCTTCTTGCCTGACCCATATCCTACAGCCCCCACATTAAGTTATACACAAATGCTTTCTGTGATTATTAACACAAGAAAATTGGATGATTATCCATATCCCTCTGAGGGTATACATACCCGTTGACAAGCTATTTGACTTTATTCAATTAAGTTGTATTATTCTCTTGCATATGTGAGAATAGGCAGAATATTAGAATTAGGAGGTATCAACTGTCTAACAAATAGAAAAAGAAGAGATAGATCATTTAAGGTAGTTTGTTTGATCCTATCACCGGACTTACATCTATAGTTTGTGTATAAATAGTTTCTAGGGTTCCACGTGTGTTCATTCCTTCAGGAGGCTTTGTCATCATTGTAATTTACAGAATTTGCCCTGTACTTGCCTTGCATTACCTGATGATCTAGTTTCTTCTTTGCATAGACATCTACTTTATGATTCCTTTTAAACACACTCCTCCCAGAGTGCTACGTTCCCTTTTCCAGCCTCATTGCTACAAGATAGGGCTGCCCCAGAGCTAGGCAAGGCCTTCTCCCTTTACTTTGTGATTCTACATACCAGAATGCTCCCTATATTACACAAAGTAGACAATGCTGCTGTCAACATGTTAGATTTCTCCTAAGTTGATCTCACTCAATGTGAATGCTATACAACATTATATAAAGCACAAGAAATTGCTGTCATATATGACTACTAAGTCTCCTGAGATTTCATGTTGAATGGCGACCACCTCTTGAAAGGGAAAACTGGGAAGCTGAAATGGGATTGGCTGGGTTGAGCAATCAGTAGTAGACTATGTAGGCTATGTTTGCAGAGTCATCGCCTTCTGGTGCACCACAGGTCCCCTGTTGTGTTTCAATTTGGATGCCCGTACATAGGTTTCCCTAAATCATGTCCTTATATAGGCACAATTCGCATTGCCCCTATTTGGACATAGAATCCCAGTCCTTATTTAGGCATTAGCCATGCTATCCAAATACAGGCATGGTCACCTACATCCGTCCATCCCACGTCACAACGAGTTCCTAGAAACCAGACCCTTAAGCCATCGGGACTTTCCCTGGCTAGGATTATTGATTTCTCCAAGAACTCATCTATTATGCATGAACTATTATTCCTTAGGGGTTCATCCATGGCGTCTTCCTCTGCCCAACTTTACGTCAATGCTAGCATTCTTAAGAACCTTTCCAGTATAAATATACCTTCCCTTACCATGGCAAACCACGGCACTGCTCAGCACGACTTAATTGCATGGTTCGCCACGGCAAGTTCGGAAGAGACCATATCCCGGCCTGACGCACTGACCAGACGCTGTCATCCCTGCTCGCAGAGAATCCACTTCCAGTGTTCTGACTCTCTTTGCGGGGTGTTAGAGTATGAGACCCGGAAAATGATTCCCACCTCACTCATTCTAAGGTAGGGAGCTGACTAGTACCTAGAGGGACTCTTGGCATATAAACTTAGTATATACCATACTATAAAACACAGCACCTACTTCTTACCTCGCACTACACTTAGGTTAGGTACACTGGGGTAGAACTATTTAGAAGCATCAGACGAGTATTCACTTTTTAGCCTGTGTTATTTATGTATGAGTATATGAATATATGTCATAGCTAAAAGACAATGCTATTGTAGTATTATTTCTTCTTACTGCTTACGCTGTGCGTATTATATTTTGCATACTGTCTAATGATTGTAACAGCTCATATCTCTTACACGAGAAATAATACTGTTCAATAAATCCTTTTTATTGAAACGCCCATCTATCTATTTCTGTGTAACTCTGGAGAAACTAAGCATGGACGATTGACTGAGTAAAACTGTTATCTATTGTTTCCACGATTCTGAGACGCGTTCCGATTCTAAAGGAAACAAAGTTGCCATGTTTATGCGGTTGTCAGCAACTAATCCCTTCTTGTTTATTCGAGAAGTTTCTAGTGACCTCTGAGTTAGCTGGCACATACATGTAATTAAGTTTAACGTACTCGATAGGAGCATACTGACCTTAGTCCTATGTAAAAACTATAGTGTATATTATTCCAATGCCCAGAGCCTATAAGGGAAATAGGAACTACACTACATGGCGCCCAACGGTTTGGTAAGGCACTCATTTAATGCTAGATACTGAAGTAACTCAGTCGTGCTTTTCTCAGAAACCCCTACTCATAATACTCCGTAAGACGTCTGGAGTGGGTATGGTTAATATCCGCCATAGCTGAGAAGAACGAGAAAAAACAATGTAACTAACCAGGATGTTGTAGAAGCAGCTGATTAAGTCGCAACAGGTTTTAATCTTACATGAAACCGATGTGGGTGTTATAAACATCCCACCAAACTTAAGGAGAGCCATCACTCTAAAACCTATAAAACATGGCCTAACACCAAGAGGTGGTAGAGCAGTTTTTTGTGATAGAGGCACATGAATCTTTTCAGACAGAGGTATTCTATTTGTGGATTATATTCCCAGAATCAAATCCAATAACATATGTGTTTCACTTCTTCAAAGAAGATAAACCACCTGAGGAATACATTCCCTTCGAAGATGTTGAAATTCCACTCACATACCAAGAGCACCAGCTCTGGTTTAAAGGCGCCCTAAAACATTACAATCACATAACAAGGCTCGGTCCACTAGGTAGACCAGGAGCAACATGGCCGATTTTAGCCAGCTACACACATCATCCTGACATTGAAGCAATGTCAGACGATGAATTACTCACTCAACTCCAAGAGTTAATAAAAGTTTACAGACAGTTAGTACAATATGGCATGCAGACTTTAACAATCCAACCACCAATAACAATTCCAAATCATACCCCTCATCAGGGGAATACACTAAAAATTACTCCACAGACGTTACACGCAGTCATGGGTAAAATGCCCTCAAAAGTGAACAAATTCCATTCTGGATAGCTCAAAAAATTACTCAAATCGAAGCAGTATTTCCTAATACTAGCCCTTATGAGAAACACAGAATCTTAACATTATGTCTACCAATGGGGATCACACCACATCTGGAAGACTGCACCACTTGGGGCATAGTCTTTGCTGCCATATATACTAAAACACATGGTGTTCCGTCTATTGCAGTAATACCTAATGTCCTGAAACAAATTCAAAATGAATACAGGGCAGAGCCTGCTCTGAACTTGAGTATGAAATTACTAAAAAACTTCGTCCAGGTCTCAACAATAATATTATCTAATATTAAAGGGGAGACAGCATCAGTGGCGATCTGCCACAAAATAAGGGAATTTGATGTAACAGAACATCAACAAGAACTACCCAGAATAATAGAAAAATCCTATGAAGAATTAGACAGAGACAGTTTGGGTGGAAAACCAGTTAAATCACAACTGTCTGAAGGTCCTGAAAAGAACTTAATTAAACACAATCCTACATCTTCTAAAAAGAAGTGGGAAAACAACAAACAACATTCAAAAGAGAAGCGTTCTCAATCCCGAGGCAGGTCTCCTCAAAAGGAGCCCTCTGAAAGGAAGTATAACCTCAGGAATAGGGATAATTTGAAAAAACCTGACAGGTATCAAGATACTGATACACGTTCCTCTCGTACCTTTCAGACATCTTCACAGACATCCAAAAGAAGAGGACGGTCAGATCACAAAGAAGAACGCGTGGAGTCCAGAGACGATCAACACGTTCAGAAAAACAAACCAAAACCTCAATTCACTTCTCGCATTTACGCGAGTTTAAGCTCTTGGCATTGTAAATGACAATGCCTTCTTTTTTATAATTTAACAACAAAAACTAAAATAAAAGGCATTGTTATTTGCAATGTCAATAGCTCAAACTCCTGTAAATGCGAGACCTATTGCATTGTAAATGCTTGTTTTATTGTGGTGATTGGTATTCTTGGTTGGTTATTATCTCTTTTGTGTACAGCATAGAATGGAAAAGGTTATTTCTCTTCCAACTGTAAGGGAGACAAAATCAGAACTCCTGTTGCATTATGCACTGTGGCTGGTGCGGTAAATCCCACGTGGTGGCAGGCCTAACAGTACCACACTGCTGCTAGCAGTGGAAGTTCTGCTAGGTGTGTTGGAGAGTGCCTGCTGTGCTCTGAACTATGGAATCATGCCATGATCCATAGATCCATGCTACCATTCTGTTGCCAGAGCAGAATTTGTTCAGGAAATCCCTTTCTACTGGCTTATTCTGAAGCAGTAACATTTATGCCACATCAGCGTAAAGTTTATTACTACTTCTATATTATGCAATGTGCCTACACTGGTTAGCCACTTAAAAGATGTCATAGCACTCTCATGTCCTAAGGGGCCCAATTTAAGCTTTAAAAAAACTTTATAAATGAAATGAATAAATGATATAATGCAACGCAAACCATGTGAGTAAAATGTCTTGCATCGGTATTCACACATCGTATACAGTTCAGATGAAATCACTATCGCCTCTGTTTTCATGCTACCTTTAAACGCCTCCAGTGAAGGAAAGCTTGCACATGAAACTACCTTTGTTACTAGGCCTCATCTCTCTCTGCCATGCCCTCCCCCCACCCCCTGCCCCACACTCCCACTCACCCTGGTGCAGAGCTTCAATATTATGTCACGAGAGCAGGAAACAGCCTTTGCGGGTCAGACATAAAAGCACTGTGTGCTTATTCATACACAGGAGGTTTTTTTACATCGGTAGGCATGAAAAACACCCAGGGCACTAAATCAGAGCCTAGATGACAAGATTGTCATCGCATTTAAAACAAGCGTGCGGGTGGGAGCGTGTGAGCGCGCAATGGGACCGTGTGAGAGAGGAGACGCCATGCGCGTGCACATCGCCTGTCCGTGCGCGCACATGGGTTGTCTCCCTTCCGAACCAAACCGACAACAATACTCTCGCCAAGGTGAAAGCAGCGAGCCCTAAAAAGGTAGCAGGTCTGAAGATCAGACATGCCGAGAATTCTGAGGACACAACTCTAGAACGGAGAATGGGCTCAGACAATGCTGGACAGTGCAGCAGAAGTACCAATAGCTCGCCAGAACCTGAAGGACCTTCTGGAGATAGTGGACTTGAATGAGTACATCACAGTTGAGACTGTAGACACCAGGGTTAGTTCGCCACAAAAGTTATATGAAATAACACTCCGGATGGAGGGGGACATACCAAGAAGAGTGAAAGCACTCTTTTGGGAAAAACTTTCAAGGGGTTATGACATACTTCTAGCAGAACAAGACTGGCCACCAAAATTTGTCAGGGAGTGCCCAAATGGCGAAGACATCATTATGCCAGCCTTCTCCAACCATGTTCCTATAAATTTAAAATATACTTATGCCAGGAAATGGGCAGTAACCCAGGCCCCAGCATTATACAAAAATCATGTAGGATGGGATGAGAACTCACCTCACCATAAAATCCAATTCAAATGACAACCTACTGCACAAAGGCAGCACCCAATTAAGCAAGAAACTAAAAAACATGTCAGAGAGATCTTAGATCAACTTGAATACCAAGGGGTTGAATGAAACATGCACCTCATCAATGAACAATCCTTTGTTTCCTGTTTCCAAACCAGACAACACATATCGTCTAGTTTTGGATTACAGACACCTGAACACTTGTTCTAAAACTTTTGCTGTTCAAAATGCACACTGTTAGACCTGGCATCATTGGCATGAGTCTCTCCTCCATTTTTTTCTGTTTGCCTCCTCCGTTTACGATGTTTTTGCTGGATTATTGCTTTGGGCACTGTGCCACTGCTGATCAGTGCCACAGTGCAAGTGCTCCCTATGTTAAATTGTTACATTGATTGGTGTTACCATGATTGGCTTGGTTGACTTACTGTTCAGACCCTAGTCTAGTGCACTGCGTGTGCCAAGGGCGTGTAAGTTAACTGCTGCTGGTGGGCTTGCAGCACTGGTTGTGCCACCCACAGAAGCAGCGTGCAAAATGTGTCTCAGGCCTGCCACCGCGGCGCCTGCGTGCAGTCCCTGACTGCCATGTCGACTTGGTAAGGAAACCTACTTACCAGTCTCTAAACCTTCCCTTTGCCACATTTCAGACACCTCTATGGTAGGCCCTAGGGCAGGGTGCATTGTTGGTAAAAGGTAGGTCATGCCCTGATGTGTGTGGCATGACCTAATAGTGAATTACAGCCATTTTCGTTTTTCACTATTGAAGGGCTACCTGCCTCCAATAGGCCAGACTGGGCAGACTGATTATTAACTCCATTATAATCTATCTGACTCAGGGAGCATGGTAGCAAGTCGAGTTTAGTATCCCTGAACTCAGAATTTAATAACACACCCTTTAGGCTGGATGGTTTTTAAATTCTATGTTTGAAAATAGCACTTTTAGAAAGTGGCTATTTTCTTGTCCAACTATCTACCGGTCTCTGCTGGTTTGGTGTGTGTGTCAGGGGCTGGGTGGCTCCAGAGGTCTGAGTGAGTCAGTGTGGGGTGAATGGGGCGTTTACACGTAGAGTGAGGGAAGAGTAGCCTGCCCTGCCTGACACAATACTGGCCCCGCCTCCTGCTGGGCGACTGATAGCCCTGCTCCTACCAGTGACAATACTGGCTCCGCCTCCTGCTGGGCGGCTGAGGACTCTGCCCTGCCCAGTGAATAGGCCAGGTGCCTCTGCCTGGCAACACCCACAACAAACCTGAGATGGTGGGAATCGCCCTGCTTGGACAAAGGGAACAAAGGGAAAAAGGGGTATAAGAGAAGGACCCCTGAACCAAGAACTCAGATCACTTCTGACAAGGAAACCTGTACCAAGGACAAGAAGCCTGCTGATCTAAGGACTTGCCTCCCCTTTCTGCCAGAGTGCTATTTTGCTGTGGAGGAACCTGAAAGCTGCTTCTTTATTTTTGCCAAGGAACAAGGAGAGAGGAACTTGGTGTGTACTCTCTGAACACTTGCTAGAAAATCTCCAAGGACTGGAAGAGTGCCAGTCTCCTGTTGAAGTCACAGGGCCAAAGGACTTCACCATCTACGGAATTGCTGAATTGCTGGAAAGTGTTGTTTCCAGTACACAAGGGAAAATCTGCAGTCTCGACGCCAGCAGCAACGCCAGTGAGCAGTGGGTATCGGCCCCGGCTCCAAGTGACCCCGTCTCGACGCCGGTATCGACGCCAGTGAGGAGTGAGTATCGGCTCTGCCTCCAAGCGACCCCGTCCCGACGCCGCTGCTGATCGCATCGACTCGACGCCCTTCTCGACGCCGTGAGCGCTGCTCCGGCCCGACATCCCTCGACGCCGCTGCGGATTGACCCGACTCTGAGGCACGATCGACGCCGACCTCGACGCCGACATCTCGACGCCGTGGATCCTCGTTTTCTTCGTTCTCAAGGTACTGTACTTGTGGGGTCTGTTGCGACTCCAGGCTTGACGTAGCGCTCCTCGCGGTCGACGCCGAACCTTGGGAATCTTGTAGACTCGACGTCGTGTGACTCCTGTGGGGGTTACATTGTTGCCAAAGAACTGTGCTCAGAAGAATACTTTGCTAAAGAACTATTTGCCAAGAAGAAACCTTACTTGAACTATTATTTTTTCTTCCAAAGAGTATTTATTAAGACTGTGGTATATTTTTGTCGTTATTTGGTCTTGTGCTAAGCCTTATATAAAAATACTATTTTTATAATAACTTCTGTGTCGTGTCCATCTGTAGTGTATTCACTTTATTACTGTATGTGGTCATAAATGCTTAACACACTGCCTCTGAGATAAGCCTGTCTGCTCTGCCAAGCTACCAAGGGGGTAGCAGGGGTTATCTGAGTGTGTAATCCCCTTGCCCTGACTAGAGTTGGTTGGTCCCTATTTGTCAGAAGTGTATACCTCTGCCAACTAGAGACCGCCGGTTCTAACATTGGTGGTCAGCGGTGAGGATTTGAACTTTGCATTTATGACTCATGTGCAGTGATTAGTGTACGCTACATAGTGAAAGCAGACCATAACGCAGCCACAGTCTGTTTGGTAGGATTGCCTATTTTTGTTCTCCGCTTTCCTGGAGCTTATTTTCTTAAACACTGCCAGTTTTGACCATGGAGAATGCCGGAGCTGCTACACCTGTGGAGAATGTTGTGGGGGAATTCGATAAGGAGAAGATAGATTCCTACACGCTAAAAGATCTAAAAGGATTTTGCAAGCAGTTTAAAGTTCCTACCACAGGTGTCTCAAAGAAAGAGGGCTTCCTCAAAGCGCTGAAGGCCTGGTTAGAGGCCAGAAATCCCTCTGATCCGGTGGTGGTACCGGAAGAGGAAGAAGAAGAGGAAGAGGAAGAGCCCACAGGTGGGCCAGTGTCATCTCCAGGCAGTAGTGCGTCCTCTAGGAGCCTTTCCCCCGAAGAATTAGAAGACAGGGAGAAGGAGAGGGGGTACAAGTTAGAAATGGCAAAACTTAAATTAGGAGGGCAGTTGGAATTAGAGAATGCAAGAAGCAAGAGAGAAGCTGAAATGGAGAGCAAAAGATTAGATTTTGAGAGAGAGAAATTAGCGTTTGAACGTGAGAAGATGGTGAGGGAGATGGAGCTTAAAACTAAGAGTTTAGAGTTGAATCCCTCTGGTGGCAGCACTCCATCCGTGCCTGCAGAAAGTAGGTTTTATTTTCCTAAAGATGTGATCAAGGATTACAGTAAGAATGAAGATATTAGCCAATGGTTTAAAGCGTATGAGTTAGCATTGTTGGCCCACCGGGTCCCTGAGAAGGATTGGGGAACGGGGTTGTGGAGCCGCTTTACAAACGAGGGGAGAGATACCTTGTTGAGCCTTCCTGCTGAGGATAGGATGTCTTATACTCATATGAAAGATGCTTTAATGCTGAGATATGGCTTAACCCCAGAAAAGTACAGACAAACCTTTAGAGAATGTAAGAAGTTGCCTGGTACTACGTGGGTTGAATATGTGTCTTTTTTCTGCAGAACCATGGATGGTTGGATAAAGGGTAGCAAGGTCGATAGTTATGATGCTCTTTATGATTTGTTTGCTTGGGAGCACTTGTCTAATAACTGTTTTCCAGAGCTACGCCAGCACCTTGTTGACAGCAAGCTATCTAACCCTAGAAAACTTGCTGAGGAGGCGGACCGCTGGGTCAGTACCAGGGTCCACAAGGGTCCAGTGGGAGACTCAGCCAAAGGTGGGCAGGGTCCCCAGCAGAAGAGTGGGGGGGACAGGGGTAAACAGAGGGAGTTTCAGAAAGGGCCCCAAAGTAGTCCCCAAGGGAACCAAGGGAAGGGTTCCCAGCCTCCCCCTGTAAAGAAGCCAGAGGCCCCGACAGGTAAACCTGTTCACAGGGGCCCCATGACCTGCTATGCCTGTAAGCAGGTGGGACACCGTTATTATGATCCCCAGTGTCCCATGAAGGATTCGAATGCACCGCCGCGTGCACCCCCTCGTCAGGTAGCGAGTGTAGCCCTGGGAGGGGAGGAGATGGGTGCCCCCGGTGGGTGGGGTCCCGCAGAAATGTCCCTGGTCTCTTTAGGAGACGTGGAAATGGTCCCTCCAACCCCTCTGCCTAGTAACACTAAGAAATATAGGCAGTGGGTGACCATTAATGGCCATAGGGTGGAAGCTCTCAGAGACACCGGAGCGAGTGTGACAGCTGTCAAGTGTCACTTGGTGTCCAGAGAGCAGGTGGTCCCTCATGCATTCTACCCCGTTGTAGCTGCTGACAACTCACAGAGTAAGTGTGAGGTAGCTCAAGTTCCTTTTGAGTGGGGGGGGGTCTCAGGCACTCTTCAGGTTGCTGTGAGGCCCGCCATGCCTGTTGATTGTCTCTTGGGCAATGATTTGGAGGACTCCCCTTGGGCTAAGGTGGAGAGAAAAGCGCATCTGGAAATGTTGGGTCTGCCTGAGTGGGTGTGTGCGACCACCCGGTCCATGTCAGTCAGTAAGGGTGTTGATGGGGGCCCGGAGCCTGAAAGTATGGCCCAGGTCCCAACCGTGAAGAGAAGAGGCAGGGGGCGCGGGAAACCGTCCCCCATCGTTCCCGCGGTCCAGGAGGGAGCAGACCCTGAGGGGGATGCCCTGGAACCGACAGGAGAACAAGTGGCCGAACTGGGAGACCTGCCCGAGCTGACCCATTGGCAGCAGGATGGTGGTCCCTCCAGGGAGGAATTTTGTGCTGAACAGAAAGTGTGCCCTTCTCTTGTGGGTATGAGGCAGCAGGCCTCAGCCCAAACGACAGGTGATCAGTCAGGATCACATTGGGTCTACTGGGAGAACGACCTCCTGTATAGCGAGCCTAAGGCTGCTGAGCCTGGGTCAGCCCGTGTGCTGGTGGTACCCCAGCGCTTCAGAGCCTTCCTACTGGGGTTGGCTCATGACGTTCCGTTAGCTGGACATCTGGGGCAGGACAAGACCTATGACAGGCTTGTCACCCATTTTTATTGGCCCCAGATGAGAAGGGATTCAGATATCCATTGTAGGACCTGTCAAACTTGCCAGGCAAGTGGGAAAAATGGGCGGAAGCAGAAGGCTCCCCTCCAACCTTTTCCCGTCGTCAGTACCCCCTTTGAGCGGGTGGGAATTGACATTGTGGGGCCACTGGACCCCAAGACAGCCATGGGCAACAGGTTTATCCTGGTCTTGGTGGACCATGCCACCCGGTACCCGGAAGCCATCCCTCTCCGAACAGTGACGGCCCCCGTGGTGGGACGGGCACTGATGGGTGTTTTCTCCCGCATGGGGTTCCCCAGAGAGGTGGTGTCAGACCGGGGCACCAACTTCATTTCGAATTATATGAAGTCTCTGTGGAAGGAGTGTGGGGTAACCTACAAGTTTACCACTCCTTACCACCCTCAAGGTAATGGGCTGGTTGAGAGATTCAACCGGACCCTAAAAGGCATGATCATGGGTCTTGAAGAACCAATGAGGCGTAAATGGGACGTCCTCTTGCCATGCCTGCTGTTTGCTTACCGTGAGGTGCCACAGAAGTCTCTAGGGTTCAGCCCCTTTGAGCTTTTGTATGGTCACCCGGTAAGAGGACCTTTGAGTCTGGTCAAAGAAGGCTGGGAGCAATCTCCCAGGAAACCTCCCCAGGATGTATATAGTTACATGCTGGCCTTTAGGAACCAGACTCGGCGCTTCAGAGATCTTGCTCAGGCAAATCTGGAGGCCAGCCAGGAAGAGATGAAGCGGTGGTACGATCAGAATGCCACTCTGGTTGAGCTTCAACCTGGTCAGAAAGTTTGGGTCATGGCCCCTGTGGAACCTTGTGCGCTCAAGGACAGGTGGACTGGACCGTTTGAGGTTGTGGAGAAGAAGAGCGATGTCACCTACTTGGTGGACTTGAAATCTCCCAGGAACCCCTTAAGGGTCCTGCATGTCAACCGGTTAAAGCCCCACTTAGAAAGGTCCGAAGTGGGCATGCTCCTTGCCACAGATGCTGGGATGGAGGAGGAGAGTGAGCCTCTTCCTGACCTCCTGTGTGCAAAAGAAAAAGATGGGTCAGTGGATGGTGTTGTCCTCTCTGACACACTGACCCCTGAGCAGCAGCAAGATTGTCGCCATCTGTTGGTACAATTCCCTGATCTGTTCTCCTTGATCCCTGGTGTCACTCAGTGGTGTGTCCATGATGTGGACACTGGGGACAGCACTCCTGTGAGGCACAAGGCCTACAGGGTGACTGACAAGGTCAGAGCATACATCAAGGAGGAGGTCTCCAAGATGTTTGCCTTAGGGGTGGTTGAGTCCTCTAGCAGTCCTTGGGCCAGCCCAGTGGTCTTGGTCCCAAAGGCTGCAGCGCCTGGTGCTTCACCAGAACTTCGGTTCTGTGTGGATTACCGAGGACTCAATTCGGTCACCAAGACTGACGCGCACCCCATCCCCAGAGCTGATGAGCTCATCGATCGGTTGGGGGCTGCCCGGTACCTTAGTACGTTTGATCTAACGTCTGGGTACTGGCAGATCGCCTTGACTGATGGGGCAAAAGAGAGGTCTGCATTCTCCACACCAGATGGGCACTACCAGTTCCGTGTGATGCCCTTTGGGATGAAGAATGCCCCTGCCACATTCCAGAGGTTGGTTAACCAGGTATTGGCCGGGCTGGAAGATTTCAGCGCCGCCTACCTGGACGATATAGCAGTGTTCAGCGCCAGCTGGGAGGAACACTTGCGCCACCTCCAGGAAGTGTTGTTGGCCCTGCGCAGAGCAGGCCTCACAATCAAGGCTAGTAAGTGCCAGATTGGGCAGGGTTCAGTGGTGTACTTGGGGCACCAAGTAGGGAGCGGCAAGGTGGCCCCCCTGCGACCCAAGATAGATACCATCCTGGCTTGGGAACCGCCCAAAACCCAGACTCAGGTGAGAGCCTTCTTGGGTCTCACGGGTTACTACAGGAGGTTCGTCAAGGGGTATGGCAACATTGTGCACCCCTTGACCTCGCTGACTTCCAGGAAGCAGCCGAGACTTGTGATCTGGACTGACGCCTGTCAGAAAGCCTTTGACACCCTGAAAACTGCAATGTGTACAGCACCGGTCCTCCAGGCACCCGACTTTTCAAAAGAATTCATTGTCCAGACGGACGCTTCAGAGCATGGTGTGGGGGCTGTTCTAGCACAGATGAATGAGGAGGGCCGAGACTTACCTGTAGCCTTCATCAGCCGGAGGTTACTTCCCAGGGAACAAAGGTGGAGTGCGATAGAGCGTGAGGCATTTGCTGTGGTCTGGGCGCTGAAGAAGCTAAGACCCTACCTGTTTGGGACTCACTTCCGGGTTCAGACAGACCACAGGCCCCTCAGATGGTTAATGCAGATGAGGGGTGAGAACCCAAAACTGTTGAGGTGGTCCATTTCCCTACAGGGGATGGACTTTACGGTGGAACACCGCCCTGGTACAGATCACGCCAATGCTGATGGTCTGTCCAGATTTTTCCGCCTTAGTGATGAGGACTCCCTGGGTGAAGGGTAGTTCTCCCCACATTTCAGCTGGAGGGGACACGTGTTAGACCTGGCATCATTGGCATGAGTCTCTCCTCCATTTTTTTCTGTTTGCCTCCTCCGTTTACGATGTTTTTGCTGGATTATTGCTTTGGGCACTGTGCCACTGCTGATCAGTGCCACAGTGCAAGTGCTCCCTATGTTAAATTGTTACATTGATTGGTGTTACCATGATTGGCTTGGTTGACTTACTGTTCAGACCCTAGTCTAGTGCACTGCGTGTGCCAAGGGCGTGTAAGTTAACTGCTGCTGGTGGGCTTGCAGCACTGGTTGTGCCACCCACAGAAGCAGCGTGCAAAATGTGTCTCAGGCCTGCCACCGCGGCGCCTGCGTGCAGTCCCTGACTGCCATGTCGACTTGGTAAGGAAACCTACTTACCAGTCTCTAAACCTTCCCTTTGCCACATTTCAGACACCTCTATGGTAGGCCCTAGGGCAGGGTGCATTGTTGGTAAAAGGTAGGTCATGCCCTGATGTGTGTGGCATGACCTAATAGTGAATTACAGCCATTTTCGTTTTTCACTATTGAAGGGCTACCTGCCTCCAATAGGCCAGACTGGGCAGACTGATTATTAACTCCATTATAATCTATCTGACTCAGGGAGCATGGTAGCAAGTCGAGTTTAGTATCCCTGAACTCAGAATTTAATAACACACCCTTTAGGCTGGATGGTTTTTAAATTCTATGTTTGAAAATAGCACTTTTAGAAAGTGGCTATTTTCTTGTCCAACTATCTACCGGTCTCTGCTGGTTTGGTGTGTGTGTCAGGGGCTGGGTGGCTCCAGAGGTCTGAGTGAGTCAGTGTGGGGTGAATGGGGCGTTTACACGTAGAGTGAGGGAAGAGTAGCCTGCCCTGCCTGACACAATACTGGCCCCGCCTCCTGCTGGGCGACTGATAGCCCTGCTCCTACCAGTGACAATACTGGCTCCGCCTCCTGCTGGGCGGCTGAGGACTCTGCCCTGCCCAGTGAATAGGCCAGGTGCCTCTGCCTGGCAACACCCACAACAAACCTGAGATGGTGGGAATCGCCCTGCTTGGACAAAGGGAACAAAGGGAAAAAGGGGTATAAGAGAAGGACCCCTGAACCAAGAACTCAGATCACTTCTGACAAGGAAACCTGTACCAAGGACAAGAAGCCTGCTGATCTAAGGACTTGCCTCCCCTTTCTGCCAGAGTGCTGTTTTGCTGTGGAGGAACCTGAAAGCTGCTTCTTTATTTTTGCCAAGGAACAAGGAGAGAGGAACTTGGTGTGTACTCTCTGAACACTTGCTAGAAAATCTCCAAGGACTGGAAGAGTGCCAGTCTCCTGTTGAAGTCACAGGGCCAAAGGACTTCACCATCTACGGAATTGCTGAATTGCTGGAAAGTGTTGTTTCCAGTACACAAGGGAAAATCTGCAGTCTCGACGCCAGCAGCAACGCCAGTGAGCAGTGGGTATCGGCCCCGGCTCCAAGTGACCCCGTCTCGACGCCGGTATCGACGCCAGTGAGGAGTGAGTATCGGCTCTGCCTCCAAGCGACCCCGTCCCGACGCCGCTGCTGATCGCATCGACTCGACGCCCTTCTCGACGCCGTGAGCGCTGCTCCGGCCCGACATCCCTCGACGCCGCTGCGGATTGACCCGACTCTGAGGCACGATCGACGCCGACCTCGACGCCGACATCTCGACGCCGTGGATCCTCGTTTTCTTCGTTCTCAAGGTACTGTACTTGTGGGGTCTGTTGCGACTCCAGGCTTGACGTAGCGCTCCTCGCGGTCGACGCCGAACCTTGGGAATCTTGTAGACTCGACGTCGTGTGACTCCTGTGGGGGTTACATTGTTGCCAAAGAACTGTGCTCAGAAGAATACTTTGCTAAAGAACTATTTGCCAAGAAGAAACCTTACTTGAACTATTATTTTTTCTTCCAAAGAGTATTTATTAAGACTGTGGTATATTTTTGTCGTTATTTGGTCTTGTGCTAAGCCTTATATAAAAATACTATTTTTATAATAACTTCTGTGTCGTGTCCATCTGTAGTGTATTCACTTTATTACTGTATGTGGTCATAAATGCTTAACACACTGCCTCTGAGATAAGCCTGTCTGCTCTGCCAAGCTACCAAGGGGGTAGCAGGGGTTATCTGAGTGTGTAATCCCCTTGCCCTGACTAGAGTTGGTTGGTCCCTATTTGTCAGAAGTGTATACCTCTGCCAACTAGAGACCGCCGGTTCTAACACACACAGTAGAGCATTAATGAATAACAACGTGTGTAAAAAAAAACAACACATTAGACATTTCAAATGGTTTCTTTTGTCAAAAAATAGCACCTGAAAGTAGGTACTTGACAGCTTTCTCAATAAGGGGGACCCAGCGTCACTTCTGTCGATATCCCACAAGGGTTCATGAACAGCCCGGGCTTATTCTCAGCAAGAGTAACAGAGTTACTACAAATTTATGATGACGAGGCATTGTCATGTATCGATGATATCTATCTGACAGACGATCACTTGGATAGGCGCCTGAACAGGGTGAACAGCATTATGCTGGGCTTTGCCTCTGAGGGCTACAAATTCAATTTAAAAAAGTCAAGAATTGCCCATCTCAATGTCCTTTTCCTAGGATATGAGCTTTCAAGTGAAGGAAAAAGCCTTGCAGCTAACTTTTTAGAAAAGTGTGCACTGCTTCAACCTCCAAAAA
The DNA here is from genome assembly GCF_964204655.1 of Triturus cristatus. Classification (NCBI taxonomy): domain Eukaryota; kingdom Metazoa; phylum Chordata; class Amphibia; order Caudata; family Salamandridae; genus Triturus; species Triturus cristatus. Next base: position 524,737,489 of record NC_140583.1, read on the forward strand.
CGCTGAAAAACTTACAGTCGATTCTAGGTTTCCTGAATTTTGGAAGAACTTACATTCTAAATTATGCAGAAAGGATGAAACCTCTCTACGAACTGATCAAACCTGATTTCAAAATCAGAAATTGGACACAGGAACACTCAGATATCCTGTGTTCACTTCAAGCTGACATGTTAGCAACAAATCACTTACAAACAAGCGTAAATACACGCAATTTAGTAATCCGAATAATTTCTGGTCAATGCGGATTCACCTACTTAACTTTTAATGAAGGTGAAAAAGTACCAATTGCATACAAATCACATTTGTATACACAAGCGGGAATGCGCTTCACTTCGAAAGAAAACATTTCTGACAGCAGTTCAAACCGCTGTAGCAAAAGAAAGAGCTCTAACTCAGGGGAAATGCATTATTGTCGTGACTCCGGTACCAGTCTTAGAGGCAGTTACAAAAGCACGCATTCCGAATGCAAAAGCTTTACATCCAAGATGGACACAATGGGTTAGTTCTCTTGCTGCAACAGATGTTGAATATATTTTTGATCCTAATCTAAAAACACAAGTATTCCTGCAATACGAACACGAATGTCCTCTGCCTATTGAGATTCTCCCTCTTGATCAGTATGAATTTATAACTTATACTGACGGATCAGCACAACCCACTACGGGGAGTAAGCAAGCTTACAGTTCAGCATACGCGATCGTTAAAGGTTGTATGCGCAATGGTAAATTCCGACCAATGGTGACAAAAACACAATCTCTAGGAGATTGTGCAGCTAAGCGAGTTGAACTACAAGCATTCAAATTGGCACTTGAAAATACGGATCACAAATTCCCCACACTTATAGTGTGCGATTCTTTTTACTGTGTTCAATCATATAATGAATATTTACAGAATTGGCTTCAAAATGGTTTCAAAGATGCAAAAGGAGGCACAATCAAGCATAAAACACTTTGGGAACAAGCAGTTCAGTTGCGAGATGGACTACAAAACACTCACGTGATACACACGCTGAGTCATCAACATGATGGCGTTCACGTTGCAGGGAATTCATTGGCTGCAAAGGGGGCTGTGCAAACGACTTCCGTAGCTGCGATCACTCGTTCAAAAACGAAAATAGACAGTGAGATATTGTTGGCTGTCAATGCTTCAAGCAAAGGCAGTGGTGCAGTATTACCTAAAAAATTTCCACTCAAATACTCGTATATAATTGATGCGAACAACGTTGTGTTTGCTTGAATCCCTGTAGTGGGGGATAGGGTAATTCCAAACATGGAACGCAGATTAGGACTAATCCTAGCAGCACATAAAGGGATAGCCTCTGCCCATGCAGGTGTTTCCACCACAGTATCGTTATTAAAACAGAGATATTGGTAGCCCGGCATTAGGAAACAGACCAAAAACTATGTTTTGGAATGTGAAATATGCCAAAAGATGAAAGTTTCTACAGTGAAACATCCTGCGCAGACTCCCCTGCTAATCTCAAATAAACCATTAGCTTGTGTTTACCTGGATCACTGCGGTTCCTTGCAAAGGGACGGTAACTATAAATATATCATGGTCGCAGTGGATACGTGCTCAAGGTTCCTATGGATGTGGCCTCAGCGCTCGGCTGACGCTCAAACTGTTATAAAAGATTTGTGAGTCTTTATCGGCACATACGCATAAGGCACATTACACTTTGACTAGGGCCCTGCGTTTAGCTCTCGGGCTTACAAAAAAGCCAGGGCCAGTTTGAGCGTTGCATTGCTGTACTTCTCTCCATTCCATCCTGAGGGAAATTCTTTTGTGGAAAGGAAAAACCGGGACATAAAGCGGTTTATAACAGCTAGGGTATTAGGTTCGGGTGATGGGTGGATTAAACATCTTTATGGGGTCCAACGCTCATTAAACAATTTGCCAAGACGTTCACTAGGAGGGTTCACTCCATATGAGGTCCTATTTGGGACAAGAATGTGGGTTCCTGATCTCGAATGTAAAGGTACAGTGGTGGAAAATAAACCATTTGATATCAAAGATCGTTTGGCTGTTTTACAGGACTTAAATGAGCTAAGATCGAAACAAAGCAACGTGTTCCTAAACAAAACACCACTGGGGAAAAACCAGCCATCCCAGCAAGGCCTGTCTGGATCCCAAAGCTCGGGATCTAGTCAGATAGAAGATTGTGGACAAGAAGGAATTTGGGCCTTCTTACAGACCGCCGGTACCTGTCCTAGCAATCCACGGATCAAGAACAGTACTTCTGCTGCCCCTTGCTGGAAAAAAGGAGAAAAGATTTGTGTCCATCGACCTCATCAAAGCACACTATATGGCCAATACTAAGCAGTAGGCCATGTGAGCTCAGACCAAGTATCAGACACACTCCTCTAGCTACTTTCCAAGAGGTTCAAACTGAAAGACTCATCACCATTGAGAATCCAACAGTAAGAAATGAAGGCCTAAGCAACAATGCTATGGAACTCATTCCTCTTGAAACCCAAATAACAGTTCGTCCTGATACACCTATCTACACCAAAGTAGCAAGTAATCAACTGGTTCCAGTGATTTCAACGAATCCTGATGCAATTTCAACCATTGACAGAACTGCCTCTGGCTATTCCATTAACTTTGATAAGTTTTCTGAGGATCTGAGCGAACCTGAAACAACACCAGCCAAAAGAACTTTCAAAGAACAAGCACAAGACTTCTTTCATCACATGAAAAAGATGTATCTGGTTTCACCATGGATTGAACTATGGATTATTTCTGGAATATTTTTCTTCCTGCTTTGGCTAGCTTTAGTAATGACTCTGAGCATGCTGATAAATGGAATATATATTCATTTGGACACAGAAAGTACAAATGTGAACTTACTTTTGAAACTACACAAATCATCCCATCATGAAGCAAGAGACTTGTCAGCAGTGAACATCACAGCCGTTCCTATACAAGATGGTATAGTTTGGGACAAAACGGATCATGATATATTCGGTCCGTCTGAACTTTTGAAGATTCCTCACTTATTTAAAATGTCATTAAGTGACTTTATTACCTCTAGTACCTATTTTGATGATTGGGACTTTGAGACTGTTAATAACATGATGTCTGTTCTAGAAAGTTTGCAGCATTCTCTAACCATGAATACTTAGAGGGTTCAACAGACTATGAACAGCTTTTTTGTTACAACCACTATGGCCATCATTTCTTGCATAAATCAGCAACACCTAGAAATGTATTTATGTATATCCAATGGGAACATTGTCCCACACCACCAAGTGATTGCTCAAAAACGTTTGAAATTAAGTTTCCATATTTTTCAGGGTACAAAAAATCAAATCCAGAAACGTTTTACTTTAAAAATGTGAACAAAACAGGAACGAAAAATATGTTAACAAATACCAAACAGATTTATTCTGCAGCCTTTATTGCCCAACTGTCTAGACAGGGTTTTGAGTTTTGGAAAAACACAATCTACACAAAATCTGTCTGGGGTACAAAAGATTGGCAAGTACAGGTGATAGAAGCTTTGTTTAGAGCCTGCATCATCCCACAGCAGATGATGTTTTTGAATGACACTGTCCAACAAACGACTTGCCTTGGGTTAGCCAAGTTCAAAGACATGAACACACCATCCATACCTACACCTGCAAGTAAAAGCACTACACAGGGGGTGGTCGACATACATACTATTTTACATAACAACAGATCAGATTCCGAATGGAAAAAATAGTTGCTCTGGCCCACAGACACAAGCATCTGTCAAGAAAGATTCCTGAACAAGATACAAGATTTAACAATCAATAGCCCAGACCCACGCTATGTTCAAAGACAGCATCCAGGGGTAGTAATAACATACAGTGTAGGAAAATGATGCCTTGATTGGCTGCAGACATCTACACTAGGGGATGTGAAACAACACTTATCTTTACTTAAAGAAGGCGCAGACCTTAGGGAATTCTTGCTAGGTCCAAGAAGACTGCGTCAAAAACGTTTCATATATGCCGGCATCTATGCTGCTTATAATGAAACATGGAAGGCTACCCAAGCAGACGCTGCAGAAAGAATACGAGAAATTGATCGTATTTATTTAGAGAAATCTCTTGCTGTGGTCGACAATGGGTTAACGACTCTGTCATCCAGTATATATTCACTGGGCAACATTGTATCCTCTGCTATGGACATTGCGGAACAAGGTTTGGTCCTGCTGCATCAAGGCCAGCCTCAATTACGTTCTATTCTGTTATTAGGCTGGACGCTACAAAACTTGAGTGCAGGCTATGTGCCTTGGCGTTTCATCAACACGTCTTCTCTGTTTTCTGATTACAATCTTACTGATAAACAGATCGAACTGGCACAAGGAGGAGCGAAGTATATAGTGCTGAGTATTGAAAAACTGGAAAAATTGCCATTTACGGTAGCAGAAAAACCAGCTACAGAATGGATCATACATGGCAAAATAACTCTGCCTGTTACAACTTTCCATTTTCAGTATTGCCTTAAACACATGCCAGTAGGCAAATATGAAAGGTTGGGTAAAGAATACATCAGGACATCCTGGGATTTACCTTACACACACAGATGTTGGAGTGGGGGGCGTGAAGTGTTTACTAGCGGTACACACTGTGAAAATGCACTGAGCAGTTCACTCATATGTCGGAATATTAGTTTAGACGGAACCTGTAGCGGTTCCACTGCATATGTAACCTGCCACCTGCAAGGTTCAATCAATCAATCAATCAATCAATCAATCATTTGTAAAGCGCACTACATACCCGGGAGGGTCTCAAGGCGCTGGGGGGGCCACTACTGATCGAACGGCCAGGTCTTGAGCATCCTCCTGAAGGTCAGCAGGTCTTGGGTCTGTCATAGGCTTAGTGGGAGGGTGTTCCATGTCTTGGCGGCGAGGTGGGAGAAGGATCTCCCACCGGTGGTTGTTCTTTGGATGCGTGGGACGGTGGCTAGTGAGAGGTCGGCAGAGCGTAACTGGCGGTTGGAGATGTAGAAGGAGAGCCGTCTGTTGAGGTAGGCTGGGCCGGTCTTGTGGAGTGCCTTGTGTGCGTGGATGAGGAGCTTGAAGGATATCCTCTTGCTGATGGGGAGCCAGTGCAGGTTCCTCAGGTGGGGGGTGATTTGGCCGTGGCATGGTACATCGAGGATCAGTCATGCCGAGGCATTTTGGATGCGCTGTAGTCTTTGATGAGCTTGGTCAGGGCTCCCGCGTAGAGAGCGTTTCTGTAGTCGAGTCTGCTGCTGGCGAGAGCCTGGGTGACTGTCTTTCTTGTGTCTGTCGGGATCCATCTGTAGGTCTTGCGGAGCATGCAGAGGGTGTTGAAGCAGGAGGAGGAGACGGCGTTGACCTGCTTGGTCATTGAGAGCGTTGAGTCGAGGATGAATCCCAGGTTGCGTGCGTGGTCGGTGGGTGTCGGGGCTGCTCCCAGTGCCATCGGCCACCAGGAGTCGTCCCAGGCTGAAGGGTTGGTGCCAAGGATGAGGACCTCCGTTTTGTCTGAGTTCAGCTTCAGACGGCTGGTCTTCATCCAGTCAGCGACGGCCTTCATTCCTTTGTGGAGGTTGGCTTTGGGGGTGATCGGGTCCTTGGTGAGGGAGAGGATCAGTTGAGTGTCATCAGCGTAGGAGATTATGTTGAGGTCGTGCTGTCGGGTGACGTGTGCAAGCGGGGCCATGTAAATGTTGAACAGTGTCGGGCTGACGGAGGATCCTTGGGGTACGCCGCAGTAGAGTGCTGCGGTATCGCCGTTGTCAAGCAGGGTCCTGATGTCGTCGGTGGCGGCGATGAGGGCAGTCTCTGTGCTGTGGTTGCTGCGGAACCCTGACTGGGAAGGGTCCAGGGTTCTGTTTTCTTCGAGGTATCGGGTTAGCTGTCCGTTGACGATTTTCTCGATGACCTTGGCCGGGAAGGGGAGCAGAGAGATGGGCCGGACATTCTTGAGGTCTATTGGGTCTGCGTTGTTTATTTTTAGTAGGGCGTTGATCTCGGCGTGTTTCCAGCTCTCTGGGAAGGTCACTGTCTCGAGGGAGAGATTGATGACGTTGCGCAGGTGGGGTGCGATGGAGCTGCTTGCTTTGTTGAAGACGTGGTGCGGGAAGGGATCTGACGGGGAGCCGGAGTGGAATGTGCTCATGGTCTTGATGGTGTCATCGATGCTCATGCTGGCCCAGGCTAGCAGGGGGTCATGGTCGACGGTGTGCGGAGGGTCTGTTGTGTTGCTGTCTGTTGGGGCTGTCTGGGTGTTGAAGCTGTCGTGGATGTCTGCTATCTTGCTGTGGAAGAAGGTGGCGAGGGAGTCACACAGGGCTTGCGACGGCGGGATGTCGTTGGTATTGGAGCTGGGGTTGGAGAGTTCCTTCACGATGTTGAAGAGCTCCTTGTTATTGTGTGCGTTGTTGTTGAGGCGGTCCTTGAACGAGGTTCTCTTGGCAGCCCTGATGAGGTGGTGGTGTTTGCGGATGGCATCCTTGTGTGCTGCACGGTTGTCCGGAGTTTGTTCGCTCTGCCATTTCTTCTCTAGTTTCCGGCAGCCTTGCTTGGAGGCTATGAGTTCTGGGGTGAACCAGCTGGCCCTCTCGCTGGTGTCTCTGTGGGGGGGTTTCTTCAGTGGGGCGAGGGTGTTGGTGAAGTCCTCGATCCAGCGTTTGAGGTTGTGGGCAGCGTTGTCAGTGTTGGAGGGTTCGGTGGGTGGGCTGAGAGCGAGGTTTGCATGTAGTTAGTCTATGGTGATTTTGCTCCAGCAGTGGCAGGGGATCTGTTGAGTGCGGTGGTGTGTGGTGGGTTTCTGGAAGGTGAAATGGATGCAGCGGTGATCGTTCCAAAGGAGTTCGGTGGTGTGGCTTACAGAGACATGCGGGCTTGAGGAGAAGACGGGGTCGAGCGTGTGGCCGGCAGAGTGGGTGGGTGTTGTTACGAGTTGCTTCAGTCCGAGGTTGGTGAGGTTATTGATTAGGGTTGTGGAGTTGTTGTCATTGTTGTTCTCAAGGTGGAAGTTCAGGTCTCCGAGGAGGATGTAGTCGGCGGAGGTCAGGGCGTGCGTGCTGATGAAGTCGGCGATGGAGTCGCTGAACTGGGGGCAGGGTCTGGAGGGTCGGTAGACGTGGGTGCCTCTGAGGGTGGAGTTGGAGTCTGTGTGGATCTGGAAGTGCATGTGTTCGGCAGTGCTGAGCGCGTCATCGGTGCTAGTCGCAACCCTGATGCTGTTCTTGTGGACAATGGCGATTCCTCCTCCGACTCCATTGGTGCGGTCTCTGAGGGTGATCTTGTAGCCATTTGGGATGGCTAAGGTTCACCGTCCGCTGTGATTAATCCAACGTTTGGACAACTTTCAAATGGGAGTTACCTCATGTTGAATGATCAGAGCTGTTGTGGCATGTTGCCAGGTATCCCATATCTAGTAACGGTTACTTCCAGGGTCAATTGCTGTATGCAAGACTTGTTCCCCCAAATAGACACAGTCAGGGAGTTGCCTTTATGGCCTTCACTGAACATCTCTTCTATACGAATTGATACTTTAAGCAGAATAAAAGCCATTCTTTTACAACAAACCGTGCCTTTGACCTCGGCCAAAGAAACCTATGATCTACAAGTCAGAAGGACTTCGGCTGAGATACAGGCTCTGTTAAGGACAAATTGCCCTAAACATTTCACAAAAATGTTGGGACGTATCTTAAACATGTCTGATACGAGCGGTATTGTGCATGTATTTAAGACCGTATGTTCGGGACTGTTACACCTTTTCAGGCAGTCCTTGGAATCATTCCAAACTTCATGCCTTCGGTGTTTGGTGGTCTACTGCTAATTCTAGCAATCGTCGCAGGAATCCTATTTTTATTCCTACTGCTACGCTATGGCAAGATAAAACCACCAGCGCCACTCCCTGCAGCTTGGAGAATGCTCTCCTGGAAAGGAAGTGTTGTGAGTGCATAGTGCAACTATTGGGTTTGCCTCGTCTACGAGAACTAAATACCACATGGTTTCTGTCATTCAGACCAATCTGGCAAGATTGCATCTTACCTGTTCTACGCTGCCTGCTTTGCGGTGAAGAATGCATGCTGGACATCTGTCTAACACTCCCATCAGTCATGCCAACGGATATCGATACTCTGCTGGACCCGATAATGGCCTATGGTCGGTGTAGTCCCCAGAGGCTACCGATCCTGATGACGGCATTCATTGAGATCTCACAGACGCAACATGCTACTTCTGAGGTACGAGATGGATCAACAGGCACACAGGTAACATCGGCAACGAACACTGCTACTGACGATGCATCACATCTATGTGCAGTTAGTCTTCTAAATGAGGTAATCGACCTATCACCAACAACGGTACACACATTTTTGTCTACAGGATTAGAGGATTTCATGTTTTCTCCAGCATATTCAAATAACTTTTGATTTGGTTCACAGTGTACCATGTAATCTATGAATTCGGCCTTCAATTTTTTCAAAACAAAAGACAAATTTTGGAACTTTACTACGATCACTTTTGTGAATATTGACTTTTTTCTTTAATGGCTAAAAAAAATCTGCTTACAGTAGAACTATTCATAGAGAAAAGACTTCTTTGAAACACTTCCAGGGACATATTGTCACCTTTCTTCGCATTTATGTAATCATGACATGTTGGTGTTGGTACTGGGGTTGGAGAGTTCCTTCAAGATGTTGAAGAGCTCCTTGCTATTGTGTGTGTTGTTGTCGAGGCGGTCCTTGAACGAGGTTCTCTTGGCAGCCCTGATGAGGCTGTGGTGGTTGCGAATGGCATTCTTGTGTGCTGCACGGCTGTCCGGAGTTTGTTCGCTGTGCCATTTCTTCTCTAGTTTCCGGCAGGCTTGCTTGGAGGCTATGAGTTCTGGGGTGAACCAGCAGGCCCTCTCGCTGGTGTCTCTGTGGGGGGGTTTCTTCAGTGGGGCGAGGGTGTTGGCGCAGTCCTCGATCCAGCGTTTGAGGTTGTGGGCAGCGTTGTCAGTGTTGGAGGGTTCGGTGGGTGGGCTGCGAGCGAGGTTTGCATGTAGTTGGTCTTCGGTGATTTTGCTCCAGCAGTGGCGGGAGATCTGTTGAGTGTGGTGGTGTGTGGTGGGTTTCTGGAAGGTGGAATGGATGCAGTGGTGGTCGGTCCAGAGGAGTTCGGTGGTGTGGCTTACAGAGACATGCGGGCTTGAGGAGAAGACGGGGTCGAGCGTGTGGCCTGCAGAGTGGGTGGGTGCTGTTTCGAGTTGCTTCAGTCCGAGGTTGGCAAGGTTATTGATTAGGGTTGTGGAGTTGTTGTCATTGTTGTTCTCAAGGTGGAAGTTCAGGTCTCCGAGGAGGATGTAGTCGGCGGAGGTCAGGGCGTGCGTGCTGATGAAGTCGGCGATGGAGTCGCTGAACTGGGGGCAGGGTCCGGGGGGTCGGTAGACGCGGGTGCCTCTGAGGGTGGGGTTGGAGTCTGTGTGGATCTGGGAGTGCATGTGTTCGGCAGTGCTGAGCGCGTCATCGGTGCTAGTCGCGACCCTGATGCTGTTCTTGTGGACAATGGCGATTCCTCCTCCGACTCCGTTGGTGCGGTCTCTGAGGGTGATCTTGTAGCCATTTGGGATGGCTAAGGTTCACTGTCCGCTGTGATTAATCCAACGTTTGGACAACTTTCAAATGGGAGTTACCTCATGTTGAATGATCAGAGCTGTTGTGGCATGTTGCCAGGTATCCCATATCTAGTAACGGTTACTTCCAGGGTCAATTGCTGTATGCAAGTCTTGTTCCCCCAAATAGACACAGTCAGGGAGTTGCCTTTATGGCCTTCACTAAACATCTCTTCTATACGAATTGATACTTTAAGCAGAATAAAAGCCATTCTTTTACAACAAACCGTGCCTTTGACCTCGGCCAAAGAAACCTATGATCTACAAGTCAGAAGGACTTCGGCTGAGATACAGGCTCTGTTAAGGACAAATTGCCCTAAACATTTCACAAAAATGTTGGGACGTATCTTAAACATGTCTGATACGAGGGGTATTGTGCATGTATTTAAGACCGTATGTTCGGGACTGTTACACCTTTTCAGGCAGTCCTCGGAATCATTCCAAACTTCATGCCTTCGGTGTTTGGTGGTCTGCTGCTAATTCTAGCAATCGTCGCAGGAATCCTATTTTTATTCCTACTGCTACGCTATGGCAAGTCAAACCACCAGCGTCACTCCCTGCAGCTTGGAGAATGCTCTCCTGGAAATGAAGTGTTGTGAGTGCATAGTGCAACTATTGGGTTTACCTTGTCTACGAGAACTAAATACCACATGGTTTCTGTCATTCAGACCAATCTGGCAAGATTGCATCTTACCTGTTCTACGCTGCCTGCTTTGCGGTGAAGAATGCATGCTGGACATCTGTCTAACACTCCCATCAGTCATGCCAACGGATATCGATACTCTGCTGGACCCGATAATGGCCTATGGTCGGTGTAGTCCCCAGAGGCTACCGATCCTGATGACGGCATTCATTGAGATCTCACAGACGCAACATGCTACTTCTGAGGTACGAGATGGATCAACAGGCACACAGGTAACATCGGCAACGAACACTGCTACTGACAATGCATCACATCTATGTGCAGTTAGTCTTCTAAATGAGGTAATCGACCTATCACCAACAACGGTACACACATTTTTGTCTACAGGATTAGAGGATTTCATGTTTTCTCCAGCATATTCAAATAACTTTTGATTTGGTTCACAGTGTACCATGTAATCTATGAATTCGGCCTTCAATTTTTTCAAAACAAAAGACACATTTTGGAACTTTACTATGATCACTTTTGTGAATATTGACTTTTTTCTTTAATGGCTAAAAAAACTCTGCTTACAGTAGAACTATTCATAGAGAAAAGACTTCTTTGAAACACTTCCAGGGACATATTGTCACCTTTCTTCGCATTTATGTAATCATGATATGTAATGGCCCTGAACTATTTTTTTCCTTTCTGTAAAACTGGACCATTTCATTACATGTGTGTATATATTTCTGTTCATTCATTTAGCATTCACTATAAATATATGCTTAGAATGAAACATTGCTTTAATATGTACAGCACGTTTGCATTTTATGTATAGCAAAGTTTTTAGCAAAGACTTCTTTTAGTATGCTTTTACAAATGTTTTTAGTGAACATGTGATACTCAATTTTATGTGTTTAGCATGTTTAGCATTTAGCACATATCGATCATTCGTCAATGGAGTGGGTGTTGTGTTTCGATATAGATGCCCGTACATAGGTTTCTCTAAATCATGTCCTTATATAGGCACAATTCATATTGCCCCTATTTGGACATAGAATCCCAGTCATTATTTAGGCATTAGCCATGCTATCCTAATACAGGCATGGTCCCCTACATCCGTCCATCCCACGTAACAATGAGTTCTTAGAAACCAGACCCTTAAGCCATTGGGACTTTCCCTAGCTAGGATTATTGATTTCTCCAAGAACTAATCTATTATGCATGAACTACTATTCCTTAGGTGCTCATCCATGACGTCTTCCTCTGCCCGACTATACATCCATGCTAGCATTCCTAAGCACCTTTCCGGTATAAATATACCTTCCCTTACCATGGCAAACCACGGCACTGCTCGGCACGACTTGACTCTACGGTTTGCCGCTGCAAGTTCGGAAGAGACCATATCCCGGCCTGACGCACTGACCAGACGCTGTCATCCCTGCTCTCAGAGAATCCAGCTTCCAGTGTTCTGACTCCCTTCACAGGGTGTTAGAGTTTAAGACCCGGAAAGAGATTCCCACCTCTCTCATTCTAAGGTATGGAGCTGACTAGAACCTAGAGGGACTCTTGGCATATAAACTTAGTATATACCATACTATAGAAAATAGCACCTACTTCTTACCTCGCACTATACTTAGGTTAGGTACACTGGGGTAGAACTATTTAGACTCATCAGATGAGTATTCACTTTTTAGACTGTGGTATTTATGAATTTGTATATGAATATATGTCATAGCTAAAAGACAATGCTATTGCAGTATTATTTCTTCTTACTGCGTACGCTGTGCGTATTATATTTTGCACAGAGTCTAATGATTGTAATAGCTCATATCTCTTACAATGAGAAACAAGACTGTTCAATAAATCCTTTTTATTGAAACGCCCGTCTATCTATTTCTGTGTAGCTCTGGAGAAACTAAGCATGCACGATTAACTGAGTGAAACTGTTATCTATTGTTTCCACGATTCTGAGACGCGTTCCGATTCTAAGGGAATAAAAGTTGGCATGTTTATGCGGTTGGCAGAAACTAATCCCTTCTTGTTTATTCGAGAAGTTTCTAGTGACCTCTGAGTTAGCTGGCACATGCAAGTAATTAAGTTTAATGTACTCGATAGGAGCATACTGACCTTAGTCCTATGAAAAAACTATAGCGTATATTATTCCAATGCGCAGAGCCTATAAGGGAAACAGGAACTACTCTACACCCCAGGAGATGCGTGGTCCACCTACTTTTTCGAAACACCTTCGAATACACTGTTCAAAAGACTTGGGTGGATCCAGTAGAGAGAAATATTTTTGCAATATAGACACCATTGGTGCAAAGGTCATACTAGGCTCTGTTTATGCTCCCAATACCCTGATACTGACAAGTTGTAATTCTTGGCATCATTGTCAGTAGTCATATTTAGTTCCATCAGGGTATTAATGGGTGATGACTGGAATCTAGCCTTGACCCAATTCACACACAGGTCTGGCCCTATAGATCAGGACAGTGTTGATAGCACGGCCTTACTGTGAGATATGATTCACCCATGGCAATTACCTCACTCAAGCAACTTGGAATACACATCTGTGTCATGAGTTCACACCTCTTGTTCTATGAGGGTTTCTTCCTGACTTCATACATGATACTGCTGTCACTGTCACAGTGATCCATATTGGAGGGTAATATTTCAGATCAGTTCAAGTCATATTGACAGATGTTAAACAATGGAGTTAAAAAATGCCCCAAGACACCATTACCCATTGGACAAGTTTCAGGGATACCTTGATGTCAATAATGACTCTCTCGCATCGGCTCTGATTTTGTGAACTGCTGGAAAGGCCTCAGTTTGAGGTGTAATAATGAGAAATACTACCGTCGAAAAAAATTAATTGAAGACTGAGTAAGCTTCTTTGGAACATGAGATTATTCTATGTGCCTGACTCTGGACTGTCTTCCAGGAATCACATATAACTTCTACCCTTCCTCCTATGGCAAGTGAAGAATGAAATAGACGGTAGCAATCTCACTTGTCACCGAAAACTCCTTTGTCTGGATTGAGTATGGCTACATATATATGACTTTGACAAGAGCCACATAGGCTTCTGTTTCATTGCCAAAGCTTGTAAGCAATATGCCAACCACTCTGCCCTAATGATTTGTGTCAGACACATTTCTCATTAACTGCAGTATGTGATAGAGTTGTCTGCGCCACCCTTTCTTATTTCTCTTGGGCCTTGAGTTAATGGCAGCAGCAATCAGACAGTCAGAGGCAGGGGTTAGACACAATTGCTGCTTTAAATGGTTATTTGGATGCCATCCTGCTCACCTTACAAGTCCAAGGGAGTCCATCTCCAATTTGATTTCAGTAATAGACTCCTTTCCTCTTTCCCATCTTACAAAATTAATTAGGACAAGAGAGAGGTTCACCCTCTGTCCACATGGATCATTCAGGCAACCACAGAATCCCTGGATTCACTTGGATGTCATCCAACTTAAAATATTTAGGGGTATTGATTAACAGAGTTCTAGTAGATATGTTCCCTAATAATATTAGACACTTTATCGCTAGAACAGGCCATGATTTTCTTAGATGGTCATTGATGCAATTGTCAATATGGGCATGGGTGCTGGTGGCGAAGATTGTGGTAGCCCTAAATAAAATTACCTTCATTTCATGTCACCATTCCGTTTTCTGCTTCCATTATTATCTGAAAAAGACTAGTGTAGTAAGAATTTAAAACAAGCAGGCAGAAAACCTAGATGAAAACCATCATGATTTAACACCTCTAGCACTGCAGGGTGCTTGCAGTGACAGAGTGTAAATGTTAATCTTCTGTTGCACTAGCTGTCACAGACGGCTAACTTTCAGGCCATACCTTCCCCCCGTTTGGGTTGCCATATAGCTTTCATAATTTAATAACCTGACTTATCTAGTTATCCTATACTACAAACAGGTGGGAGGGTCTAGTAGAGCTCCTCCGAGGAACAAATATCTCAAAGATGCATGGTTGTTAGCACGCAAACATTTGACATTTGTAGATTCTTTTATGCAGGGGACCCCTTGCGGAATGATGCTGGCCTCATAATTGATCTGGAGACCTTTCATTTGCCCAATGGGACTCCCATGATGTTGGAGAGCTGAATGAACTGTTTGATTCAGGCAACCTAAAATTGTTTACAACCTTACAAGGAGAGTGAGGACTACCACACTCTCAATCTTGGTGGCACTGACAGCTGACACACAGTGTGTGTAATCAGATCAGTGGGGGTTCATTTCTCTCTCTGAATCCCTGATCCTTTTCTACATTGTGAAATGAGACATGGGGATAATGTCTGGCTTGTACAATACCCTCATCTATAAACTCTATTATCAAGAAACTTAACAATATACCTGATTGCATAGGCAGGCTCAACCAGATTAAAATCAAATTGATTGCATGGAAGAATCGCCCTCCTCCTTCCTAGGGCTCTTGGGCCCATTACCACTGTATTTGACCTCCCTTTAAGGGGTGAGGTGCCCAAAAGACATTGTTATTTCCTCTACCCCACCAGAAACATAACAATAGAATATTGTTATCCTGTGCACTACTTCTACCCCAAGCCAAGACTGTGAAGCAGGTTCACAGGGTCTCTGCCAGACCACTCCCTCCGGGAGCTCCTCCCCAGCCGGGCGTGGCAAACTTGTTCGACTATCTCGAAAGTGACCACATCCCAAGGGGGACGAAACGCGTTGGCTGTGTTTATATGTAACTAAGATTGTGTTTGGACTTCTAAGAATGTGTTGGAGCACCAACTTGAAAATAATTTGAAAGAATAAAAGAATCTTTTTGGAAGAAATTTCTTGGACTTCAGAAAATAATTTCTTTAGACTACAATAATTTATTGTTGACAGAGTACTTGCCCACTCCTTCCATACATTGATATATTGTTTGTTCCAGAGTGTTTTTTTTACGGTGGGCCACTGGAGGTGGAGTGGAATATATGCGTTCAGTATTATTGTATCAATTTTATATTCTTCAGTGCACACATATTGGACCCTCATCGTTTTGGATGTTAGATTTGTTTCATTTTCCTGTTGTAATCTAAGGGCTAATTGCGGCTGAAATGTTGGGCAGAGCTGAACAGGAAATGTGTCCATACAATGTGTCTTGCCACTCGCCATTTGTTTGATAGCCAAGTGTATCTCCTCCACTGCTAGTGGAGCACCAAGCTGCACCCACTGTAGAGGGGAGACCGTCAGTAACCGTAGAGCGTCTAAACCACTCTTAATGGAAGGGGCCTCCACCTCAGACCAGGCAATATATAGCCCGGCACAATATGAGTTAAAGAGCCTATTGATCCCAGATTGAGTTTTAAATATCTCTCCCCACTGGGTCGATATTCTCGCTATGGGGATCCCTGAGGACTCTGAGTGTTGAAGCCACGCAAGCATTCGCCCCACCTTCCTGCCCCCTTGGGACCTCAATAGGGCTGCAAGAATAAAAAAGAAATTATCCCTAATGAGTAAATCATACGTCTACCCAATTCCTGCTTACAGTCAAATTAATGTTATCAAGTACATCTATAACCTATACATCCTGCCTATATGACAATCTTAAATTTGAAGAATTTACCTCTACATCCTGCCTAAATGACACTCTTATTTTTGAAGAATTTACCCCAAACCATAATCACATAATATTGTAAAGAATAACATGTTAATTTGTCATGCTGAAATTTAGATCACACAAAATGATCTGATAGAATATTCAGAACACATCATTGAAATCATTGCTCATGTACTTTATTACAATTCTCTATCCAATTTTGATTATAATAATCTCTAAGTGTCCCGCCAAATAGACATCAGTTACAGATCATGGATTCATTAAGTTAAAGACACAGCGCACTACGATCATGATGGATTGTGAGAATGCTTGAGAATAGTAAGGATACGGGAAGCCGGATCTGATTGGCCAATGGTATGAGGACCGAGTAGGAAGCACTCTTGTGTTATGCAAATTGCAGGCTTAGAGAGTGGGAAATATGATTGGCCAACGATATTTGTGGGGAACGTTCTACGCACCAGTATAGTGGTTCAATGGAGAATGCTGAATAATTAATTTGATTGGTTGACAACGTACGGACCAGAGAGGAAACTGTTTATGTTAATTAAGGATGGGAATGGCGGGACACGTGATTGGCTGAATAATAGTATTTAAAGGAAAAGTAAAAGACACAAGGTAATAGCGGTGTTATTCGAAAGGAGGTGGAGGCCACGAGGAACCCAGTGCTAGAATAGAATGTATGAGGATATAACTCAAGATTTGGTTGTTTCAGGATGATGCTCTGTCTAATTAGGTTCAGAAAGGAATACTGATTTGGTCCTTCTGTGTCATGTTGTTATAGGACTCGATATGTGGAGAATACCCTCTATTTAACTAGAACGGACATAGAATGAGGTGAGGATTAAGGATGGGAAACGGAGGCTACTGTAGTAAATAGTAATATGGGAATAATATGATTGTTATGTTTTTTCTTATTTAGAAAGCTTTTAAATTGATGGAAAAACAAAGACTGGGATGATACTGGCACTAATCCAGAACTAATATTTCACACCACCGCGGTAATATTTAGGAGGTATGCGATAGATTATCTTATTGTAAAAAGAATTAACGATACTAAGGATGAAATGGGACAGCCAATTATAATAAAGTCTAGGAATAATGAATTATATTAAAATAAATTGCAATTAGAAAACTGACAATCATATTTTATCCTATTTAGATAACGTTTAATTTGATGAGAACTAAATAACAGACCTGGATGATACTGATATCCTTCCAAGATTGGTATTTAAAGCCGTCGTGTCATTATTTAAGAGGTATGTGACAGGTCAATATATTGAAACGACAATGAGAGATTATTATAATCAAAATTGGATAGAGAATTGTAATAAAGTACATGAGCATGATCATTTTGTGTGATCTAAATTTCAGCATGACAAATTAACATGTTATTCTTTACAATATTATATGATTATGGTTTTGGGTAAATTCTTCGAAAATAAGATTGTCATTTAGGCAGGATGTAGAGGCAAATTCTTCAAATTTAAGATTGTCACATAGGCAGGATGTATAGGTTATAGATGTACTTGATAACATTAATTTGACTGTAAGCAGGAATTGGGTTATAGAGACGTATGATTTACTCATTAGTGATAATTTCTTTTTTATTCTTGCAGCCCTGATGAGGTCCCAAGGGAGACGAAACGCGTTGGCTGTGTTTATATGTAACTAAGATTGTGTTTGGACTTCTAAGAATGTGTTGGAGCACCAACTTGAAAATAATTTGAAAGAATAAAAGAATCTTTTTGGAAGAAATTTCTTGGACTTCAGAAAATAATTTCTTTGGACTACAATAATTTATTGTTGACAGAGTACTTGCCCACTCCTTCCATACATTGATATAAGGTATATGAAACAGCGCAAGTGAAGGGGCGACTAACAAACTCTATGAAGGAGGGAATAATGATGGTCCTCCCTAAACCAGATAGGGATCTTCTGCTGATGGGTTCATATCGCCTGTTATCACTTTTTAAATTTGGACTACAAGATATGAGGTACAATCTTGGCTAACTGACTTGTCCTTATCGCACAGGCATTGGTGGATACAGACCAGAATGGTTTCATCTCAGGCAGAAATACTTTTTTAAATCTCTGTTGTCTATTCATGGCAATGGACTGGGTATGCGCTTCCAGGACCTCCCCATAGGTGGTGTTCCTTGGAATCGAGAAAGCATTTGACACTCTGGGGTGGACATATTTTTTGACAGTGCTCCACAGATTGGAATTGAGGGGTTCTTGTCTTGGGTTATGCTTCTTTACTCACCCTTAAGTGTCCCTTTATGTGGACAGCACTCTGATATCTCTGCAAGAAGGGAGGCAATATAACAAACATGATCACCCTCTAAGAGGACTGTGGTAGGATTTCAGGCCATAGATCAACCGGAACAAGTACTGTGCGTTCCCATTACACCATTGCCTGATCCACAATGCATGATGTTGCCGAACACTCCCCTCCATTGGCAAGTCGACACCATCAAATATCTGGGAGTTTGCATTTACATCTCCGAAAGTGACTTGATAGCTAGTAATCTGGGTTGGGCTTGGACTGCAATGAAGATCTTAACTCCTATCTGGACCTATCTCCAATGGGCATATCACAATCACCACAATCTTAGTACTTCCCCACTTGTTGAATTTCTTTGCAGTGGTTACTGTGTTATTGGGCAGAGGCTTCTTTAGGGAGCAGTAATCACAACTGATTGCTTTGATATTGGTAAAGGAAGACAAATAGTTTCCATTTCCAGACTATATACCCCATTGGCTGAGGGCAGACTGGGGTCCCAAACTATGCACACTACTAATTTGCAGCTCAACTACAATGGCCCATGTGCAGGTTGAGGGACGGCTGCCTTAAGGAATTGGGAAACTGATTACCTGCCCCCCCCAAAAAACAGATGTACTGGAGTGGCTGAGAGGGTTGACCTCGATCATAACCCCTACAAATGGGAAGACATTAATGCAGGTGGCTAGAGGGCATTAGAAGATGTGCTTGTGCCAGTCGAGGGTCAAACCCCATGTGCTTCGGAACTTCCTTTATGGGTTGCACCTGAATGCAGAGAACTACGCTCCCTGCATAATGTCTCTCCTGGATGGATGTGGGGCTGCTCACTTGGGTGGTAACTAATCACTGGTGGGTTGCTTAGCCTGTTTGATGCTTTATTGGATCATGCAGGGCTTCACACACACAGTTTTGTCCTGAACACTGCCCTGACACTTAAACTCTCACTACGCTGGAAATATAACACATGAAACCCCTGTGACATCACAAGTAATAGAAACCATGTTGGTACTTGGGAGGGTGAAGACATGTCTCTATAATGTGCTACAACAAGTGGGAGGGTCACGCTTCAATGCCCTGAACGGCCAATAGGAGGTTGATAGAGGACTCAAATTGACTCCCAGTCAAAACGTTGCTTGTTCATGATTAATTTTTTTTTGTAAACAGATTTTATTCAATTATCAGATCAAGTAGGAGCAATACAGTGGGATTATAGATCTTCCATTATGCTGTTATTAACATTTATCGACACTCATATTTGTGGGTTGCTCATTTCTATTTGCAAATTCTTGTCTCATGTGGCCTTCTCACATGAGGGTAACAGTGTTCAATGGTCCAATCAGAGTCCTCAGAAGTGCCGTGCTCTATATCCTTGTGCCGATAGAGCGACATCTCAACTGTCCATTCTAGTACTCATTCATAGCAATCTCAACCATACAGTAAAAGTTCGAAACTCTCCCTCCCCGCCCTATTCAGCTTCTGCCCACCCCCCTCCCTCAGGCATGTCGCTCAGACATCTATGTCTCTGTGGATAATAGGATCTAGTCATGCAAGGCATCAGGTTCAATAAGTCAAGTAGTATGATATCCGTAAAGGGGGAGCCACTTTATAATACAGGTTTTTAATCCCCCAAGCTACCTGCCCAGTTGCTTTTTCATGATTAATGGTATCTCCGTCCACACATGCCTCTAACTTATTTAGTTTAACTACCTACACCGCACATATTTAACCCCTGCTCATCTCACCCGTATGACCCAGGCATCCACCACATGTGCCTGAGGTGCGGTGGAGGGATGCTGTTTTTAATCACATGGTATGGCAATGCCCACAGATCGCAACACATACTGGGCTGCTGTGATAGTGCACATATCCAACACAATAGTCAAGCAGATATCCAAGATCCATACATAGCCTTTTAGAATCAGCGAAATGCACTGAAGCCACCAAAAACCTGCACAGATTCTTGGACCTTCCACTCATACTCGCTAAAATGTGCATAGCGATGGCCCGAAAGTCAACCCGACCCCCATTAATGAGCTGAGGGACCCGAAGAGCGGAATGTATGCTGGATGCGCTTGCAAAAAGCGCCATCAGTTCTAGGAGACTCACATGTCTGGTGGGGGGAGTTTCTGAGGGAGGTGGAGGCCAAATCAAATGTAAGGCTGTTCTGGTGTCATCCTGTGCAAAGTGCACTTTCACTGCCTTGCAGTGAGGTTTGAAATTGATAGTGTGTTTTGGAACTCCATTTATTGCTAAGTCGGATTATATTAAGACCTCTTACACCTACCCACCCGTTTCCCTAGAGATATGAGTGTTCCCGGCGGTGAATAGCGTTGGCAACCTCCTCCGTTTTTACAATTGACCCTGTGCTGGATATGAGTTGCTGACTACCAGCTTGCTCGCTTTATGTTTCTGTTGTTAGCTTAATAACTCCCCAATGTTTTCTTTCTCTGAATTGAGACACCCCGTGCTGTATTGTATGTTGAGATAATGCACTGTAACTTCTTTATGGCATGTATATGATGTATAGTGACAGCACTGTGTAGTCTTTTAAACCCAATAAAGAAATCCTGGGGAAAAATAGATTGCATGGATGAAGACTGGTTTGCCTTGCTCAACAGACAAAATAGGGACCTTAGGGAAGCACAACTCAAATTGACTTAGTTTGAGATTCTTAGGGTGGTATTGGACCTTCAGAGCCTACATAGGATGAAATGAATGACCGATGTTCGCCGCTGGAAGTGTAAGAACCCCTGTTGCGACATACTACACATGTTCTGATCAAATCCTAACATTCTGCCAAACTAGGCAACTATATTTCATGTCTGACGGTCACTTCAGAGCCTCACCTAAACTAGCTACACTGCATGATATCACTGACATGGAATCTACTGTGTCACATTTGAAGCGATGGACAGCAGCTCAATTATCAGTGGCTAAGATATGTATACCTGGACATTTCCTGCAGTGGATTGTGTGACACATTTTCTAGACACTTTATTTACTCCCCCCTTTTCTACATAACTCATGTTACTGCCATTTTACAACAAGCCATCACCGAGTGCCACGCATACACACATTCACTCTTCTATATACCTAGACCCATGTCCATTGTCCTCCACCTCACTCTTGCTCTTGAGTCTGAGCGCTGATCACCAAATCCTGCACAATAGACCTGTTGATTATTTTAATATTCTATTTGGGGCTACCTTGATTTGCCATGATGGTTGTACATTGGGATTATATGATTTCATGTTTATTGGCTGTCCACCGTAACAGTGTCCAGCAAGTAATCTTCATGCTCATTACATGCAGAGATGTTATATTACTTGCATATATCTCATAAACTCTGCACCATTGCACAGGAAAACAGACAGAACAACGGGGCTCAGCCACGCGTGTCCCAACAATGCTTACCTTAACGATGCATATGCCTTAATCACGCGTATGCAACGTTAAGGCAGTGCGCGGTCTAGCTGCTGAAATGGGCGAGCTGAAGAAGAAGAAGGAAGAGGAAGGATCGGGAGGAATGCGATGAGGTAAGTGGGTCTGGGTTGGGGTAGTTTTCAGGGCTTGGAGGGTCAGGGTTGTTTTCAGGGCTGGGGTTTGGGACATTTTCTCGCTCAGAGAGGGTCGGTAGTTTTTAGGACTCAGGTACTTTTTAGGGCTCAGAGGGGCTCGGGGTAGTTTCTAGGGCTCTAGGGGGTCAGGGTAGTTTTTAGGTCTTAGGCGGAGGGTTGTGGTAGTTTTTAGGGCTTGAAGGTAGAGGGGTTGATTTTCAGGAGGGAAGGGGGTAGTTTTAGGTCTCAGGGTAGGTGCTTGGGGGCCACTTTTGGGCTCAGAGCAGGGGGCAGGGATCGGGGTACTTAGTAGGGCTTGGGGGGCAGGAAAGTTTTTAGTGCTCGGGGGAAGGAGTTGGTTTCAGGAGGGAAGAGGGCAGTTTTAGGGCTCAGGGCAGGGGCCCGGGGGTTTACATTTTCCTGATGAGCCTTAACCATGCATATGTCTTTGCCATACATGCCTTATCAATGCATATTTCATTGTAAAGGCATGCTTGATAAAGGCATATGCATGGTTAAGACTTGCATGGTTAAGACCTCATGGAAACAGCATGCATGGTAATCACATGTGTGGTTCTGTCACAAAACCCATTGCACAACATCCTAATGCTTTCTACCCTTCAAGCTCATTGATATGTTTCATCATGGTTGCCTGGTTGGGATTGATGACCGGTGTACAGTACTATGGTGGTGTGCTCTTATAATGAAAAAGTAATCGCAAAAATGTCATTTTTAAATAGTTGACATGGATAATCAGATCATTGTTCATAAAAATTGCTGCAGTTCCATGAAGGAGGACATTATTTTCATTGGCCTTTTCTACTTGCTTATGTCGCTCTCCGCATCATCATTCTCAGCACAATTGAACAGATAAAAGTGTCCCTACACTTGCAGAAAAACAATAATCTCAACTAACTTTTGAAAGTACGTTGCTGGCACTTGTTGGAGTCCAGAATGAAATTTAATTAATTATATTTAATGTACAAGGAGGTGCATGGCTTGCACGACATTCAAGATGAGTTCCGACATATTGCGGAGCTTGTCTCCTGTTTCAAGCCTCAGTACAGCACCTCAATCTCCTCCACACTTGCCTCTGCAGCTCTGCTTGTGTCCTTGAACGCAGAGGCCTTTTGGCTTCCTCTCACACAGGGGACTTTTGTGTCCCGAGCCATGGCGGTGGTTCGCCATAACAGGCTGCCATTTTGTGCAGTGCACCGCCTGCTTATTATTGCTCTCCTCAGATCCACAAATGAAATAACTTTTGTTCCAATATACTTTGGGGCATACCTGTCTGCCCAGCACTACTTATTTATTAATACAGTAGTAAGACTACCATTTTGTATACCTCTTCTGGCCCTGGGAGCTGCGACGGTGATTTATGCAAATAACGTGTACAACAGCTTTTCAGTCAGCGTGCCAATCACATTTTGTTTTTCGCCCTCCTTGATGTTGTTGCTTCTTCCACAGCTATTTTTTTGGCATTTTCTATTACAATTACTTGAAAGAATGAAAGAATGGCATGTACTTTGAAGCTTGGCCTATGGAATTGTTTTTTTATGCTGGCTGCAGTTTCATAATAACCTATATGCAAAGTATACTTCCTCCACCCTTCTCTCATGCTTTTTCTTTTTTTACAAGACCTTATTTATTGGATGTAAATGCTATGGTGTTCCTTCTTTGAACATTTGATGGTGCATTCTCATTACTTGATGCTGTGACGCCATCTCATAGAACATTCAACCTAGTTGAGCAACACAGTTACAACTGTACACTTCTTCAAGACTGGTTTTAAGGATTACTGCTATTGATTTCCTACTATCAAACTATGCATGAATCATTATTTGTTATATGGGCTGAACAAAACCAATTAAGTTTACTTCTAGTTGCACTGTACACTACGTCAAGATGGCCAGTGACCTCCTTGCATCAACTAAGACTACATCTTCTTGAACAAAACTGAAGAGGGTGAAAAATGATCCTTATCACCTATTATGTCCTCTGATATTCCAGTTCTAGACATCATACTTGATGAAGTGAGGCGCTTATAGCCTTTTAAGGGTGTAACTAATGAAAAGCTTTAGCAAATTGAGGACAAATAGATCACTATGAAGGGAAAAATGGTCGAAACGAAGGACGTGGCCACTAAGATTCATTTTCTTGAGCAGGAGATCCTAAAACTCAAATTGCATACAGAGGATCTTGAAAATAGGAATCAATGCACTAACCTTTGCCTGTATGGTCTGCCGGAAGCTCTTGAAGGTACTGAAATTGCTGAACAAATTCCTCCCAGATCTTCATGGACTTCCTAATGCTCCTACTCTTCATACTTTTAATATTCAACTAGCACATTATATGGTTCATCCTCATCCTCACTCATGTAAACCTAGAGGAATTATTAGGAAATTTCGTGAATTCACAAACCTTCTACATATCTTGAAGGCTGCCAAGGAAAAAAGTTTTCCGGTCTGGGTCAGTCACAATATATTCATTTCTAGATCTCTCTACTGCGACTAATGCCAGACGAAAGTAGTTCTGGTGCTGAGTGTTAATTTTCCTGTTAATCTTTGTCTAATTCTGATTCCTTTTTGTAGGCGTCAAGTTCCTTGGTGCAAAAATGATGCTAGATAATTTTGTTATATGTTTTGAAGCTTTTAATTGCACACAATTCTTTACAATGTCATATTCATAAGATACCCTTTACTTTGAGTGCTTAGTGAGACATCTTCACATAACAGCAACATGTTTCACCTCATGTGTTGCCTGATCGGTGGGGGGCTTTTTCAAGGCTAAAAACTCAATATATGCTTTAATGAGTTATACTTTCTTCATTAAATATTAACCTTCGTGTGAAGCGTGCGGTCTTTAAAAGAAATATGGTGCTCATAGACTTCCATCCTTGTAGTCGTGCTTGTGCTCAAAACCTTTAAAACAGTGTTGTGGAAATACCCTTTAGTCCCTTTTAGAAAAAGTTCTATTCTTAAGGTGTGTTTAAAAAGGGAAAACATTAACAGAGTTCAAATGAATGAGGCAGTGTGCAGCAAAATGCTTCAAAACATATAACAAAATCATCTAGCATTTTTTCTGCACCAAGGAACTTTATGCCTTCAAAAAGGAATCAGAATTAGACAGCGACTGTCTTGAAAAGAATAACAGGAAAATTGACACAGCATCAGAACTATTTATGCCCATGAGGTGGAGTTAGCCCAACAACTAAGGAGTATCATAAAGTAAAATAACAATCACAAGAAAACTAGGCACATTAGTTTGGGTGAAGAGTGGGCCGTGAAGGAAATGGCCCAAAAATGGGTCATTCGGGTCATAAGGACCACCTCTATGCCTTCCCAAATAATGAAGAGTCAGTCAGACAGTAGAGAATACAAACCAAAGATATTTATTTAATAATCACAGCTGTGGAGGCCGGCCTGACCAGCCTCATGAAAAGACCATTGAGGGACTGCCTTTGGCAAGCATAGAGGGAAAGATTATAGGTCCTAGCATGGGTACAAGACACACCCACCCAGTAACTTTCCACAGAGAGCAGCGTAGGGGCACACAGAGATGAGCTAAGAGTCTGATATCGGGCACACACTATCTGTGTGCTAAGGTCATTCTGTCTGCTTTCACAGCAGAGTCATGGCAGCAAGCTTCTATTTCATGGGAGATATGTGCAGAAATACAAAACAATGTATTCATTAGTTCAGTGAGGCCCAACCTTGAGAGAGACAGAAAATTCAGCATGGCTACTACTTGCAAAGCCAGGAAACAATGAATTGCAAACATGGCCTAGAATTGGTGGCTAAGTATAAAATGGTGACGCAAAGGCTAACTTAACAATCATTACATATGGTAGCACAGATCAGACTTTTAATTTAATTCTAACAGCTGGGCCTACAACCTACATCAATACTGCTAGCCAATTGGACTTCCTTGTCTTACGACCTCAAATGAGGTATTCTTGTCTATGGACAGTCACTTATAAAAAGCACCTCAAGATCTTTTGATGATGCTGTTAAATTAAAAACATTTCTTCAAACTTTAACATCTTATGCTACGGACACAAATGTTCAGAAATCTTATGAATTTTGTAATGTTCTTGTTTTCCTCCATTTCCCAAATTTTTTAATACATTTTTTTTAACCTAATTTTTATTTTCCTTTTCTCTGCTGTTGTTATGGTGTCAACAGTTCGCACACTATTTTTCTCATATCTGGATTTCTATCCTTGATCTGCCTCTTCATCTACATTTCTATATTCCCTTTCTCCTTTTTGTCCTCTTCTTCTTTTTATCTCTATAATGTGAGTGCTCATATGCCATGTAATATCCTTATGTCGCTTCAGTCATGCTCAATGTTGATTTTAATATATTGTGCAATTTTGTTTCCCTCTCTTTTTTTGCAGCTTGTCACTCATGTTCCTGTTCTTTTCTCCCTGGGTCTTCAAAATATTTCACTTTGTCTCATGGAGCGTCTGTGGAATTGGGCATCTAGTTAAAAGACGCAAAGTACTTTCTAATTTTTCTAATCTTAACTCCCAAATTGCCTTCTTACAGGAGACTCACTGTAATGATGTTGAAAAACTTAAATTGAAACAACAATGGGTTGGTCAGGGTTTTCTTTTCTCCAGCTAGTTATCACAAGGGCGGGGTTGCTATTCTCTATGATAAAGCATTGAAAGTACAAATTGTATCAACTGAATGTGATACTAATGATCGATGGGTATTTGTTAATGCCATTATTCATAATACATATTCCTGTGTTTAATATCCGTGGCCCAGTCAAACCTAATCCTGATTTTTGGCATCTTATTAAAGTAAAATCTGCTAATATTGGTATCCTCAACAGCATTATAGCAGATGACTTTAACTAATAGTTGGAACCCTTTCTGGATAAGAAGTCTAAATGCAAATGTAACCCTGACAAACCTCATAAGGCATTTCAATCAGCCATTGCATCCTGACCATTATTTGATGTTTGGAAAACTTGTGATCCTGATAAATGTGAATATAATTATTTCTCCAATGTACATCATATAATGTCCAGAATTTATTATATTTTAGTTACAAAATCCTTACTCCCTTCTATATTATCGTCAGAAATAGGTTCTATTTTTATTTCTGATCATGCACCAGTAATTTCCTCCTTTGATTTATCTCTTTCTGACTCCAAAATTGGCAGATTGAGATTTAATATTTATTATATCCAGTAAAGGTTTTATAACTTAAGCTACTGCTTTTATTCGGAATTTTATTCATATAAACAATTGGGATGCTTTCAAAGCCTCATTTCTAGCTTCCACTATAACTTATTCTGCCAGAAGGAAGAAAAGTTTACATTCTTAATATCTTCAACTTCAACAAATTAATTCACTTGAACATACTTCCTCCTAAATCTTCCTTGAGTTTACATGAATTATTGACAGCCAAATCTAACCTCAACAAAGTTGCTACCATTGATGCATGCAGCATTGTGCTTAAAGTCACATCTAAATTCCATGTAGGTCATAATGATGCTGGTAAAATGCTAGCTAACGACTTAAAAATAAAAACGGAATGTACAAATATAGGCCCCATTCATATTTTATCTAATAATACCACTGCTATCTCTGATTCTGATATCTCCGGAGTCTTCAAAACATATTATATATCACCATATATAGAAGATACTACTCTATCAGAACATAATATGCACAATTTTTATAATGGTTCCACTAAACCTACCTCCACTTCTAAAACATTTGAAGAACTAGCAGCTAAAATTACATTCCAAGACGTTTTAAACGCTTTTATATCCCTGAAAACAGCTATTGCACCTGATCCTGATGGGATATTTATCTAATCATTTCCTCTCTTTTAACATTTTTAGCCCCTACATTATTGGAGATTTCTGTCTCCTTTCTATTCACTTCGAGGGCTAGTGGCTCTTTTCTGAAACCCTTGATTGTTATTATCCCCAAGCCAGATAGAGACCCTACCCTTTGCAAGATTTACCCATTTCATTGATTAATTATGATTGCAAAGTATTTGCCAAAGTTCTAGCATCTTGCCTAGAAGCTGTTGTACCCATTTTTGTCAAAACTGATCAATTTGGCTTCATTAAGGGCCAACATGCTGCAGACAATGCAAGGATGTTTTCTAAGATTTGTGTGTTGGCTTGTTAAAACAGTACTCCTCTTTCGACCCTATCTTCAGATGCTGAAAAAGCATTTGACCACATTAACTGGCAATTCATGTTCACCACTCTTCACTGGTTTGGCTTTGGACCAAAATTGTTCTCATTAATAAAATTATACTCTGACCCTATTGCTAGTGTTTTTGTCAACTGCAATTTTTCTCCTTTTTTACTTTACATAGGCAAGGTTTCCCCTTTACTTTTTGTTCTTTGTCTAGAGCCATTCCTTGAATGTATTAATTGTAACACACTTACCTCTGATTTAAACCAATTTGCCTGGAGATTAAGGGCCTGATTTAGTTCTGGGCAGGAGACCTGTCGTCCCACCATGGCAGCAGTTAAAAGTACTCCGTCGAGCTGACGGAGTCCCCCCTGCCGTATTTAGAAGTTGGCTGGCTGAACCACAATATGAATCAACAGACTGTTTACCGTCATGTAAGTGGCGCATCTTTGATGCAGAAGATTTCATTACTAGCTAACAGTACTCTGTCAGGCCAGCTGGTTTGTGCTGAGCCGATTTAGATTTCCCCGTTGTACTGGTGTTGTCCTAGCGGCGAATTCCTGATAGAGTGAATCCCTGGTGGAGTGAAGACTGATAAGTACCACTTTTATAATGTGTCACTACACAGATAGGTGTTTAGTTAAAAAATATTTGTAGGTAATGTGTCTTGTCCCTTTTAGCATATATAACATAGCACACATACAACATACACAAACTACTGAATGCACACCCACACCCACATGCACCGCAAACACAACACCCACAACCACCACAATAAAAAAAATCATTGTCAATACAGATGTGTTCATTTACCTTGATAAGTAGTAAACTGAACATTATTACATCACACATGAGAAACAAATTGCATGGAAGAGCAATGTAAAAAGATGCTAAAGCAAATGTTAACAAAGGATTCATAGTAAGATTGTGAAATAACTTACCTTTGATCCTGGTAACAACGGAAAAGATTAGCATCACGGTCAAGTTCTAGCAGCAAAGGAAGGACCTGGACAATTGGGTTCTAGATAGAAATGGAAGTAGGAAACAGAAGTAAAGGTCAATTTTACCTCATTTCCTCCAATTCCACCAAATCAAGTATGGAGGTTTCCCCGCCACAGTTTCCCTGACGGTGTCTTTCTGTTATTAGCCTGATGGTAGTCCTGGCTGGACTCCTTCCAACAGTCGCCTTTGCCATTGACACCATCGAACCGCAAGGAAATGCTGGTGGAGTCGTAGCACTCCGCTGTTCTTTCATGCATGGACTCGCCAATATCTAAATCAAGCAGGAGGACTGCCAAGTATGCGGGCAGTGAAACCGTCGGAAAAGTGACAGCAGGACCATTACTGTCAAGATAAAAACCAGGCCTTTAAAATGATCTGCGTATGCAGATCATGTTCTCATCTATATGTCCAACCCCTTAATATCAGTGGACCCAGTGTTACAAAGATCACATTATATTCTAGTGTTTCTGATATATAATATAAAATATTCTAAAACTGAAATTTTACCATTGAACTCCTTTTGTTTTCTGTAAATGTTTTCCAACACTAATCTTACATGATGTCCCTCTAAAATTAAATTTCTTGGTGTTTGGTTTTCTCCTACTGTCTCCAACATACTCAGTCATAATTTCACTTATTTAAAATCAAAATTACAAACATTCCTCTAATCGTGGTCTCCTCTGCATTTATCATGGTGGGATAGACTAGATACCATTCAAATGATTATTATATCACATGTTCTTTATAAAATCTTTGTTACTCTTCAAAATCTCGAACAATTTTTTTCATAAATGAACTCCATTTGTACAAAATTCCTATGAAGCAATAAATATCGACGTATTGTCCTCTCTAAACTCAAATGCCCAAGAAATTAAGGGGGAGTTCGATTGACAGATTTAAAGCTTTATAATTTTGCTTTATTGATTCGACAATTTCATGCCCTAAATAATGATTTTCAAGACTCACTAATCCCACAATGGATTACATTCAAATGATTCTTAATGAATGATTTCCCCGCTTTCCCCTTACCCTTCACTCTCCACAGTCGCCCTCAACTCTCACTCCCACCCCCCCTCTTCATCACCAACAACTATGCCAGTCCTGGTATCTATGACCTGTTGTTTACCTAATGTATTCCTAGTGAATTTACCTCATTTAATAATGATGTTGTTTAAAATGTTCTAACTGTCTTGTTTATTACCTCATTGTACAAATGTTATATTGCAATTTTCCATTACCAAACCTTGTAAAGCGCTCTGATACTCTTGGGTCCAGCCAGCGCTATATAAAACCTTTTAAATAAATAAATACATTTCTCATCCAAAGACGTTATTCATATATCTAATTGTACACTTATATCCCAAAAACTATTTTAAAATGCTCCCAGCATTTACTACATACACTATTTTCAGCAGTCCGAGATTGTCAGCCATGTTTTCCATCCCCCTCAATTTGGCAAACTACATTTCTTAAATTTCATCACAAAGCTTGTTACATTAAACACTGGAAGGAGAAGGGTATTATGTTTGTTCACCAATTGGTGGAGGATAATTATGCTATACCTTTTTTCAAAATACAAATACAATATCACTTGCCTAACTCTTTTTGAAAGGCATATGAATTATTAAAATCCTCTGTCATCAATTCCTTTTTCTCCCTCACAAATTCCCTCCTCACCCACTCACTCCTCTGCCCTTGACACCTTCAGATAAAATTCACCATGACACTATGCCTAAAGCTGCATGTATATATAGAACTTTAATATCACCACTTCTGTACAAACTAAAATTGCCCTTGAAATGTTATGCGAAGTTGATCTTTCCTTATTGTTGTCTGCCCACTTCTGGGACAAAATCTGGCTTAAAATATTTAAAATACTGCCAAAGATGCTCGTATTACACAATCTCTATTTTTTGTTTACAAAAGAGCTGTTACTACCCCACTATGTATTTCTAAATTTTACTCATCTGCTTCTTCACTATGTTGGTCATGCTCGACGTGAAACAGTTCATTTATTATATTATTGTTCACATGTTCTCAACTTTTGGAAATCTATTGGTCAAAATGTTTAAAGATCTTCAAATGTAATATACTTTAAAATATGTTTTCTTAAGATATTTGTCACCTAGCTTTGAACATATACCTCCCAAACATATGCTGGAATTTAATATATGATGAACATAGAATAAACACTGTCTGTTCATTAATGTACCATCAGAAGATTAAATGGGATTGATATAGGTTATCTTTTTCTACCTATGTCACCTCACATTCATCATTTCCTTTTCCAATCAATTATTTCTCTCCTCCACTATTTGCTCCACCTCTTTTTCTCTCCCATTCTTTCCTGCTTCCACTCTCATTCTTTTTCTATTTTTATCTTCTTTCTTTTTTTATGGATTACAGTTTTCCTATTACATAAATTTTGATTTCAAACACATGCAATAATATTCATGTATAAGTTTTTTTGCAAGTGTTACTACTTTTGTTATTGCATTTTGAATCTTCAATAAAAAACATTTAATTTAAAAATAAATATTCAATGTGCAAATCAAACGCCCTGGCTATCTCAAAATGCCAAATCATCATGCAGGAATGTCCAATCAGCTACCAATTACCTGATCAAACAATTCTTCTTCGAGGGACTAAAACATTGCAGAACATAATTAGTGTTGCAGAGTCTGCAACTTTTGACCAACTTCTGACTTTGTGGCCAAATTGTAAGCAAAGCATTTTTACCTAACTGAAGAAGAAGCCTTATATAAAATATATGTTTATAGTTTTTGAAATAGCGCTGTTTGACCTCACCATTTGCCAGATCACTTTGCAACTACATTTCAGTCAACAGAGAATAAACAATTTGAATTTCAGTATACAAATACATAGATAGTATTTTAACAGAAAAAGAGGAGAACAGAGGTAGACATTCATTGGGATCAGCGAAACAGATTAAAACTAGAGACAGGCTCCCAAAACTTCGTGAAATATGTACGACAGCCATACAGGAGAATAGAGGTAGACATTCATTGGGATCAGCGAAATAGATTAAAACTAGAGGCAGCCCCCAAAACTGTGTGGCAGGTGGTAGCAGCACTCAAAAAAGTCTGCTATCTTCTGAGTGATGGGCAAACGGGTTTTCCCCAGTGAGTGAGTAGCCTTGAAGAAGGTCTGACTACAGGCTTCCCTCCTTTTCGACTTGGACTCATAAGGCCTGACTAGGGTCGTTTTCGTAGATATTTCTGAAAAAATTATAACAGACCTATTAGGGCTGTATACTTTTACCTTTATTTTCACTATATTCGCTATTTTTACCATATTCATTATTTGCTAATACTTAAAGATCAGTTGAGTATAGGAGTGGTAACAAGGAGCAACCCCCTTAGGTCCTGAAGAAAAGCCTTGGGGTAGGGCTTGAAACTAGTTGACCAGGGAATCGGTGGGTCATATACCCAAGGAGTTTCTCAACATCACCATACTTTAATTATATTGGCTAGGGGAATGAATAAACTAACCTTTTTTCCACTAGTCAGATATGTGTATACGAACATCATACTATTAGTGCACCGGCATACTCGTTGGTCGTAGCACGCCCCTTTCCGTAGCAGGTTAGGGATGAATCCTATGATGAAGCATGCCACCACGGAGTAACCCTGGTGGGTGAGGGTTACTTAAAAGAAAAACCTTTTCCTTTCTACTACGATGTCGTTGTTTTTTCCTTTTGTTCTTCTCTCCCTGGAGGGACTCTTTATGGTTATTTACAAATATTTTATAGGACTAGTCTGCTTCTTTTTCCTCTACCTCCCCCATTGCTTTCTGATATAACAGATATACTTTAGTTTGGCTTTGAAACTCTTGAGGGAGAGTGCTAGTCATATGTGAAGGGCAAGCATTAAGAAGGTACCTTTAATAGTAGTCATTTTCCTTAAGTGTGAAGCTCTGTGAAAAAGTAGAGATTTGCCCTGAGTAGACTGTTGCATTCAAGTCTCAATCTTTGGTTACAAGTAAATCAGGGAGTTTAGATGAATAGCTTTCTATTGGACACATGCTGTTTTGTAGGATATCAACGCATCTGGAGGACTCTGGATCATCTCTAACACTCTTAATGCAGCTCTGTTTTTCTTCTTTGCTTTGAAGTGGCCATGGGTATGCTTTTGCATTATAAAATGCTCTACACTAATACGCAAGTAAATACATTTCCAATAGAGGTAATGCCTTTCTCCAGAACTCTCTATATAATGCCAATCGACCCAACCTGGTATAACGATTTGCTACAAATTTCTACCATGCATTTGTAAACTGTGGGGCATATTTATTAAAAAGTAAAGCAGTGCAATGGAGCAAGTCACCTTGCTGCACTGAGATAAAGGGAAAGGGCAGGAGTGCGCCATATTTATCACAATGCAGTGCATTCCAGTCTTTTTCCAGCGCTGGCACACAATGGGTTGCCTAGCACAAACGCAGGCACCCTTGCACCATGGTGTGCAAGGGTACATGCATTGCATGCAGGATTGTTTTTGTGTAGGAAGCGGCACCTTCCTGCACAAAAATAATCCCTGGATGTATATTAATCTTTCTATGTGTGCTGCAGAATGCAGCATGCATAGAAAAAGGACGCTGGGAATATTAAAGACATTTCTTCTTGTTATGCTTACCCTGGGGATTCACTGCAGCTTTGGCGCATTCCCAGGTCTACCAATTATGGTAAATCTGTGAATGAGGCAAAATCCATGGGTTTCACGCGAGAACACCCATGCCTTCCTGGGGCAAAATAACGCCATGATTTGCGCTGCATTGCGTTTCTCTGGATTTATCAAGCCACACAAGAGGGCCTTGCATGGCTTGATGAATCGCATTTAAGGGAATAATCAATTCTACATGAGATAAAGTGAATAACACCTTTCATGTGTTTTTCTGTGCGAACTTAGGCTCAGAAATTATGTGAAATGACAAACTAAAATGTAATTATCTATAATTGTTTGACCATCCACTGACCTGATGAGAAGAGTTGGCGGGCTATAGAATGTAGATTATGTACTCTGGGCAACATGGCGTTCCATGATAATTTTAAAATTACTGTATAATAAGGACAATGGTGAAGTCGCCAGGAGGCCTCCGGAGAGTGGAATCTTAAAGGCTTTTGGGAGCTCTTTGTTTCTTTGTCACTATAGGCGTACAGAGAGTTGACATTCCCAGACTGCTCTTCTATTGACATTCATCACTTCCACCCAATGACCCATTACCCATCTTGTCACACTTACAGCAGAGCTCTGGGAGACACATGCCTCATAATTTGATAACTCACGCTGGTATGCTGGTCTTCTTCTATTCTTTAACTGTTCTTTAATCTTAATATTGTTCTCTCTTCCTCTGACGCTTTTTTTTTAGACGGCTGAAATGCTTTAGTCTGATTCTTCTAAAGATTTAACATTAGGGTTCGACCCTCAGTGCTTATTTGCCATTGTACAATGCATTTTTCAACATTCTTCTGATGCCTGCGCCATTCATCTCTTGGGGTTCCTTGTCATTCGGCCCCTCTTGTCAAAGCACCGTGGCAATGCTAGAAGTGATGTCAACTAAAAAATACATAATTAAATGTGGACGTTATGTCACTAACTCGAAAAGATAGTCGGAGAGCTTAGAGGAGCCTGCAGACTTGAAACTTTGAGTTCACTTTGCATGTTTGCCCTGCCTTTTAATTTGCAATGAATTGCCACTAGATGTTCCATGAATTGGGTAACAGATTAGATTAGATTAGATTAAATTAGATTAGATTAGATTAGATTTGATTAAATTGGATTAGATTAGATTAGAATTTTTGTGGCCTATTCCAAATGCCGATGATTGCCAAATTCTTTACTGTGGGCAACTAATATTCTGAATTTGCACGACTATCCACCATCTAATGATTAGAAAACATATTTTGCCGTAGGATTTTTGGTGATTGGGCTGGTGATTCTAGGAAATTTTCAAACTGAACTGCCTGCACTAGCCTGCCTGCACTTATTGCATTTCCTCTCATTGGCATGTGCATGGTAATGGAAATCAAGCTTCAAACCGTGAGCATCAGCTACCACATATGAATCTTTCAAGCAAGGACCACACACATGGTGTTAGACCTGCCAGCCCTTTGGCTGTCCCCTCCTCATTTTTCTTCCTTTACCCTCTAATTTTTCTGTCCACTAGTTTTTTTTGGCGTTGACTTAGAGGCTCTGGGTGCCCCATTATCACTAATTGATGGTGTGGCGCAAGGTGCTTCCCTAAAATGGAGTGAGAGTGAGAGCTCCTCTACAAAATGGTGGCCTAAACTATCACCTCAGAGACTGGGCCGTAGGCTGACATGAGGAGTTCCAGAACCATCTGGGCCACTCTGGACAGTCAGGGCCCAGGCTATATATAGAGGTGAGGTGCGTCGGCCATTTTGTGTGAAGTGAGGTAGTCAGTAGTAAGGCACCTGAGTGGGGAGGTAGGTGCGCTGGAGTGGGAAACTGACTGTTCTTAGGGTCTGCTTTCTTCCCCCCTCGATTGACACTGCCCCCTACCTCGTGACCTAGCCCTGCCGTCAGCCTCTGACCCTGGGATCACGTTAACCTTTCTGTGCTCCCCGCCTAGCCAGGACCCCTGAAGAGAAAAGGAGTTAACACCTACGACCTTATCTTCTACTTCCCTGACTGGGCCTGGGCCCCCCCTATCTTGATCTGCCTCTGGCGTGTGGACTGCCACCTCCCAACCCACCTGCCCTGAGCCAGGGCATCGCTGTGAGGAAGAAGGGAGCGCTAGGCGCTGAGAACATCGCCACCCCTTAATTTGTGTGAGGAAGAAGGGAGCGCTAGGCGCTGAGAACATCGCCACCCCTTAATTTGTGTGAGGAAGAAGGGAGCGCTAGGCGCTGAGAACATCACCACCCCTTAATTTGTGAGAGGAAGAAGGGAGCGCTAGGCGCTGAGAACATCGCCACCCCTTAATTTGTGCCACCCCCGTCGGGGCTGCCCCAGACGGTAACTTACCGCTGTGGCCCTGGGCCGTGTCACCTGTTCCTGCCATCCTTGGGCCCGCGGGGAGGTCCGGTGCCCCGCCGCTGCCGTTGCAGCCTCATCGACGCGGCTCTCTGTGAGTAGAGGGCCGCCGGAGTTCAAAGAAGGACGCGTAGGCCTGAAGCCGTGATCCGCCGTCACGTGACGGGGGCGGTCTGCGCGACGACGCCCCTGCCGCTGCAGGATTCAATCTGTGAGCCGCGCCCCCGCAGGCCGCACTGCCATTGGCGGCTGCGGGCGTGCCTCTGCCGGATCCCTCCCCGATGCGGAGCTGACGGGGAGATCTGTCAGAGTCCCCGCAACGTGGGACTCCCAGCCGACATCTGTGGGCCCGAAGCCTCAGAGACCGGCGCAAGGGCCTGAAAAAGGCCGAAGACACAGGTAATCTCCGGGGAGGAGGGCAGGAGGCCCACAAGGCCCGGAGCACGCCCCTCCCCCGGGGAGATCCAACGTGAGGCCCCCTTTTACCCCAGAGCGTGACTGAACTGGACCACGGTCCCCCTTCACGAGGTGCCCCACGGGGAGAAGGGTCCAGCAGGTGCCTCAAAGACTTGCCATGTGTTAAAGAGCTATTGATTCCTGTATCACTGTGTTATGCTGGAGGGCCACATCTGACGTGTTATTGATTCCATAATTGAAGTGCGAATGTTCTGCCAGATGCAGCGCTATGTGCGGCACTAAGTCTAATAACTCTATTTTAGGTGCTATGAAATCGCTTTGTGCAGCACTAAGTTTAATAACTCTATTTGAGGTGCTATGAAATCGCTATGTGCAGCGCTAAGTTTCATAACTCTATTTAAGGTGCTATGAAATCGCTGTGAGCAGCGCTATGTTTAATAACTCTATTTAAAGCGCTATGGAATTTGCTGTGGTGTGTTTGACCACCAGATGGTGTGCTTGATTTCATACCTGGTCTAAGATATTTATGCAATGCCAATCTAGTCACGATGAAATGTTTTGACCCTAACGTGATGTAGATAAAAACTGATTGGTTTCATTTGAAGGAAAAGAAAAACACGATAGAAGGAAAGATAAAGCTTTTCTAATTTTTCTAAATTCTCTGGTGTAGTGTCGTTTTTAGTGGTGGTACGCTGGAGTGCTGAGGTGAGTGGGATGCAAGCATGACATGTTACTCTGGAATGAGGCCTTTCCACTTGAGCCAAGCTACCCTAGGACTTTAGGTCCAACACATGGTCACTGGTATTCAAAATAAAATAGGCTTGTTCTCTAAAATGTAGGAGCCAACCAGCAGCAAAAGATGACATTGTAAAGACATAGGGTCATGATAATGAAATAGGCCTGTTCATAGGATTCTTTTTCATAGACGTTTCACTCATTAATGTTCACTGTACTTTTCATTGGGAAAAATATTTTTCCAGGGAAGCAATTGGAAAAGTATTCATGCTTCATTTGAACCCTAATGGAGTTCTCTTGTTTCCTGCATGACGTTTTGCTCTTGCAAAATAAGAGAATTTGGCTCTCTTTTGTGGCGGAAATCTATGTGCGGCTAGTTGCAGTATGCAATCATAATTACAATATCAGTTGCATTTAACGACATCTATTAATTACTTTGATAAAGGCAACAGTCAAAGTGAAGATTAATGCAATCGCAAAGACTTTTGTTAAAAAAATTAAACTCTTCAAAGTTAAGTCAATCAAAAAATATAGCCAGAGGTGAGGGAGGGAAAAATTATAGCGTAGCGGTGAGCTATAATCAGTGTTATATCAGGGCTGATTCAATGCACATATTTACAATCTCAAGTAAAGTCACCCTGTGTGACTTTTCATGGCCCCTTACATATGGGCTCCTTTCACGCATTACTCTGTGTGAGAGGGGCGTTACATGGGTGTTGCTGTGGGTGTTCCCACGCAACATCCATGGAACCTGGCACATTCCCAGATTTACAAAGTTTTGCAAGGCTGGGAATGCGTCAGAATCCTACTCCTCCCAGGGGAGGCATATGATTGGCACGAGGAGAAATACTTTTACTTCTCCTTGTTTTTCCTCTATCTATGCGGGCTGCATTCTACAGCATGCATGGAAAGAGGAAAATGCCATCAATTATTGTTTTTGTGCAGGAAGGTGTTCCTTCCTGTACAAAACAGGAAAATGCCATCAATTATTGCTTTTGTGCAGGAAGGTGTTCCTTCCTGCACAAAACAATCATCCTCGCAACACAGTCACCCTTGCACCATGATGACTCTAGAGTGCCTGCACTGGCGCATGGGAGTCAATTGTGCACCAGCTCAGGGGAAAGCACGAAGATGCAGGGTATTGTTGTTAATATGACACATCCCTGGGCTTTTAAGTGCTGCGGCTGCATCATTTTGTACTAAATGAGGCCCAAAATACTAGACAACAGCATTTCTCACACAGTCAGAAAATGTCCTGGTAATGCTGCCACAAGCATTTTCGCGACCTTTCCTTTCAGATTAGGTTAATTTTCATTATTTTCAGTCTATCGTCTGTCCAGGGAAATCGCACTTGGGAGGTTGTGCTTTTAAATGTGCAGTGGGGCCCATGGTAATGCTGAGCGCGCTTAAAGCCCCAAGAGTACAAGATAAAATCACAGCAGTGCTGTGAATGAAAACCACAAATCCCATGTTCCTGGGAAGAAGTTAATAAACCGTGTTCAGAGAGTAAAGCGGCTAAACCTTTCTATTTCAAAGCTCGGCTGAGAATGGGGGGCCTTTCTTTCTGCGAGGAGTCACCTCTGGTCACACGGTCAGCATGCCGTCGGTGGCCGCAGGAATGCGCGCGCTCTCAGGACGGAGCGGCGGGAGACACACGTAGAAGCTGGGAACCCGTACTGGAGACGCAGACGCCGGTTATGTGCCACTCAAACCCGAGGGAGTACAAAAACCCTCCTGAAACAAGATGTCTGCTGTGAATGTACAGATCCCTGTACAATAGGGTGCAGCGGCAGACTAAAACACTGCGTGCTATCACAGGCCGCGAGGCTTCACCTAGCAACGCAAAGGGGTGGGGGGTGCTGTGGGTAGGGGTGTTTGAAGTAATGAGCCAGGCGTGTGCATGAAAGATTCCTCGATTGGCCTGAAAGTGGCCCATCCGTCCAGTCCAATGCTTATCATTAGGAAAATTATCCGGGATACTTGGCTGATAAGATCATAGTTGATCTCTTATTATTTAGCAGTAAATCTGCCAAAGTACTTACTACTTCCATATAATGTTGCCTCATGCTTTACACACACGTACCTAGTACCACCAACCCTTCAATTTGAAATTGAGAGTACTGGCACTCTCCAGCAGGCACTTGTTTCTTTATCTTTATTTTTGAGTTATATGCGGTTATTTATTTGGGTGTTCCAGAATTTAAGTCAAGCTTGGTTGAATATTAGTAGTCTTTACAACTTCAGTTGATAATATGAGTAACTGATAGTGTATGATTTTTATAATTTTAGTTGGTAATATGAGTGATTGATATCTGTATGATTGAATTTGGCATAACTGTGGTTAAGGTGGTTAATCATACCCAAGAGAACCTTTTTCTTTACACATTTGTGGTACCCTGTCTCTTGGGCAGTGGGGTCGCTCCCATAAGTTTTTATACACGTGCATATATACATGCATATTTCCTAAAACCTATTTCGTGCTTCAAATGCTTATTTTAAGAATATTCTAAATGAGTACAAATATAGTCATAAAGTAAGATGCAAAATGGGATGCATGTAAGTAGGTATACAGGAAGCGGGGTAAAGAAGCGTCATATGAACTAGTTTTTTGTGAAAGTTTGACATTAGAAATGGTCCACATAGTCAGTAGTCAAACACAAGTTATAGTGTGTCTAGCAACTGGTGAGCAAAAAACAACACTGCTTCTTGTGCACTCTTAATGGCCACCTACAGGAAAGACATCTGTATTAAAAAAACCGTCATTATGGTTCAGAAAAATTACTAGGAAATTACATGTGCTAAACAAAAAAGAGGGCCATTTTGGACGGATGTAAAGAGGTAACATTAAAAAGTAGCCAACGTTCTGTTCATCCTAAAAAAAATGCCCTTTGTACTATAGCTGTTTGGGAATAATCCATTGCCGTGCCAGAATCATCCCATCATTATTCTGCAGAATATCCTGTTTTTGTGCCAAGACATCTCATTGTGGGTTACTTCACAAACAATGCCACGTGCTAGCCCTGCTGCACTGCGTACTATTAGTATTCTAGTACACAAATATTTGCATATGACAACTGTGACAAAATATCTAATCACCGTACAAAAATATTTGATGAGATCAGTAGCGATCCAGAATACACAATTACAGTGCTGGGGTCACCTGAATATCATGACTTTATAAGCCAAATCACCTTTGATTCAACATGAGGTGTTACTGGTAAATCGGTCCACACTAGTTGCCTCCCTTAGTGGTAATACATTAAAACACCACACAGTATATCATTGTACTCTGTTCTCTTAACATGCATATGCCTCCTATCAATCGGTTACATTTTATATGACACTTGCCATAAAGTTACTGTCTCATTAGATCAGTCCTTTGTGCATTTATATACTCATATACGTTGTTTTTAAATGATTGGATACACTGAGGATTACAATTTAGGACAGAAACTCAGTTTTGATTTGTTCATTCAGAGGAGTGGCTAAGAACAAAAAAGAATGATGACTGCGGCTTTGTGCTGCTTTGATATGACAACATGATATGACATATGACTCACACCTCAACGTGCCGTGCATGCCCCAGAGGCACTTTACAATGCACGCACTGCTTGGTGCTCTTTCCGTACTTAACTTGAAAGCTCGCCTCCCACTACCCATGCTATGCTCTTTTTGGCTGTTTGTGGTGGCTTGCACATACAAATTCATAACCTTTTTACACAAAAGATACCCATGCCATATTTGCATTTTCTTTTTCAAACATCCTGGAGATTCTAAAGGCACCCAGGGTTTGTAGAGTCCCCTGGAATTAACAAAGAAAATAGTCAAAATATAGCAACGTTGTATTTTTTGTTGAAAAAAGTGTTGTGCATGAAAAATGTGTATTCTTTTCCTAAACATGGCATCAATGAAAGGTTTGCAGTGCTATGATCGCCATCTTCCCAGCTTTCAGGAGCAAATGTTGTATCAAAAAGCCTATTTTTCACCTCTGTTTTGCTTTTTTCTAAGAGGTGGTAGATTGTTCATAATTTTTTAGGTTTGAGCTTACTTGCAGTTAGTGGTAGAAACAGGTGTGAAACCCAAGGGAGATTCCGGAAAGGTATTCATTTCTGAAAAGTAGACACAATTCTAAATTCAGCAAGGGGTAATTTATGTAGATCCCTCAAGGTTTTCTCAAAGAAAATAATCAATTAACTGAAAAAATAGAAAACATTTGTTTAAAAATACAGCCATTTGTGACAACATTGTCATCTGTCACAATGGCTATTTACAAAAGCAAAATACCATTACGTCCGATAGACCCTTTTGGTCATTGGGATACATACGGTTTGTAGGTTCTCCAAAACACGCAATACCCATAGTCAACAATTGAACTGTACCTTCCTTTATCATTGACCATACAGCAATTCACTTGGAAAAATATAGGGAATAAAATATGGGTTTGAAGAAAACCAATGTATTTCAGAAATGTTCCCAAGATATTGAGCTTATGAACATTAATCATTTGCACATCTATGAATTTGATGTGAGTCAGAGGGAATTTTGTAAAAACATTGAAGCGATTTTTTTTAAATTATCCCTTTTCTTGCACATTGGCTTATAAAGGAAGCCACGCATGCAGATTAATCCACAGATAATACAACATGTTCTACTATTTTGTGTTCCCATACAATTCCTTATAAAATTGGTGCTCCACTTGTGTGGCTAGGCCTAGCGCCTGCAACACAAATGCCCCAAAAAGCGACCTGTAGATATCACATTTCACACAGCAAAATCAGTGCTTTTTTAGGTCCCGCCTAGGCAAATCATGTGCTGTCTCTTTTGAGACATGTTGTATCTCCAAAGTGCGCTTCAAGCACCACCCATCTTTTCCACTCGTTCCTGTTAATGCCCTTTGCAAATAAATGCTGCTCTTGTTTGGTGAATATGGTTATTTAGTCCCACCTTTTGTTGGTCTGCAACCTCCCAGGAGACTGCACCTGGTACATGTGGTCTTACTCTTTTTTTAATGTTTGTTCCTTTGTGTGCACTATTTTTTGTTTTTGTTTGCCTCGGCTCATGTATTAGCATGGCTGCGCTTCATGTTTCCAACGGCATTTCCTTTTCCCAACCAGTAGCGTGTGTTTCTGTGTGTAAACAAACTTTGTGGCTTTTGTTTTCTCAGCACAGCACCTGCTTCATGGACGCCGTGCTTCATGATTCATTTTATTTTTCTTCAGAGGAGGTAGTGTGTGTGCTTTTGGAGTGGGTATGCCCGCTTTCATGTTTTACCATCACATCAGAATGTTGAAATGTGAGCTTGCAGCTCTGCACATTGTTCTCCTGTGTCTGCTCTCTGCCCCTTCCTTCAAACAGCAGCTGGTCCATCCTCCATCATTGAAACAAAATCAACATTGGCATTTCTTGCTCTTCAGACAACCCCTATTTTTTTTCCCGAATTCTATTGTTTACAAAGTTAATCTCTGTAATTTAAAGGGGAGCCACTTTTATTCGCTAAAAAGCCCGGCACTCCACATTCTCCTACCTAGTTCACTCTTCTACATGAATTTTGTGTCTTTACTTTGTACGTCAACTTCATTGTAACTTTGCATGGAGCACCCAATAATGCAACAACAGGCTTTGCCAAATTGCAGAATCTTTTAAGAGTTTAAAATTCAGCCTTTTCCCCCTAAACACAGAAAGAATCAGTTAACAAATCCCACACATGGTGCTGTACATTTCGGTGCTGATTCCAAAACCTCTGGTACAGGTAGAGTGCTGACGTCTCGGGTCAGAGACTGCATATCCCCATTAATAGTGTGAAGTCCTGTCTCTGCCCCCTTTTGGACTGGTACACCTTACCCTACCACTCGCTCTGCAAACATAAAACAAACAGCAGGAAGGGGAGGTGTGTTGAGGGCCCGCTCACCTCCACTCTCTTTGTTTTGTTTACTTAGGAGTTGCCAAACAAACAAACCTCACATATGTTCTATTCAGTCTTTCCATTTCTAAGTACTCTAGCTACATTTCCGTTTACTTCCTATCTAGGAGAGCACCGCTGCACATCTATGTTATGTTATGTTATGTTATTTGGCTTATATAGCGCATGAATCACCCCCAGGGGGCTATCTCGGCGCTTGCGGAGTTGCAGAAGGGATTGTGACGGTATGCTATACTAAAAAAGGGTGGATTTCAGGGCCTTTCTGAATTTCAGGTAATCAGGGCACTGTCTTAAGGTCAAAGTGAGCTGATTCCATATTAGAGGTGCCTGATAAGAGTAGGCTTTTCCTCCTGTTCATGTTTTATTTATCCTGGGGGTTTTGAGCAGGGATTTTGACCGAGATCTCAGGTCCCTTGGAGGGATATATTGGTGGAACCTCTCCGCCAAGTAGGAGGGACCGTTTCCCCATAATCCCTTTTGTGTCAGGCAGCAGAGCTTAAACTTCACCCGTTTCCGTACAGGTAGCCAGTGTAGTTGTTGTAGAAGAGGGAGTGAGGCTGACCCGTAGGGTGCGTTTGCAACTAAGCGTGCTGCGGTGTTTTGTACCACTTTGAGGCGATTTAGGGCAGACTCGTTGGCTGCAATCAGTAGAGCGTTACAATAATCTAGTTTACTCAGTACCAGGGCTTGTACAAGAGTCTTTCGTAAGGAGTCCGGGAGGTAGGGGAACGCTCTTCTCAGAAGGCCCAGCACATGGAAAAATGCACCGACTGTGTGGGTAACATGTTCTTTCATTGTTAGAGCCTGGTCGAGTCGCATCCCTAGATTTTAGGCTGTAGTTTTTGGGGAAGAAACAGTTCCCAACTCTTTAGACCACAAACCTGGTGCCCATAAAAGCGGAGCTTCTCCGAAAAGCATGATTTCCGTCTTACTGGCATTCAGTTGTAGAAAGTTGTTACTCATCCAGTGTGAGATGGCCAGCATGCCGGAGGAAAAAGAGGCTTGGGCTGTCTGAGATGATTTATTAAAGGAGAAGGTGAGTTGGGTGTCGTCTGCATAGGATATCGGGACGAACCCGTGGCTCCTTAACAGTGTGGCCAAGGGGGCAACGTAGATGTTGAACATAGTTGGACTCAAACACGAGCCCTGAGGCACTCCCTTGGTCAATTTTTCTGTGTTGGACCGATATGGGCCCAGATTGATAGTTTGAGTGCGATTAGAGAGGAAGCTGGTTATCCAGTGCAGTGCCACTCCCCCTATCCCTGCTTCCCTCATTCTACCAAGCAGAGCTCTCCCTAGTACTGTTAAGTAATAGTGCAAACACAGCACTATGGCATTTACTGCTCTGTCCACTGATAAATACTCTTACAAGTACCACCGGTGAAATTGCCTCCCGCCTCCTCTTGTTGTCTGTAGAACTGGTGCCAGACACACAAAATACCTTAAGTAGATGGTCCATCTTGTTAGAGCTGACAAGCCCATTACCAGCAACAATAATAAATGTGATTGTTGGTAAGATGTGAGCAAAAATGGGTTTGGGATTAACAGTAAATGTTGCAGCACCCAGAATAATATGCTGCACGACTAAGTACTTATAACTTCCAGAAGGTGAGATATCTTAGCTATGTCAATGCTTGTTTTACATTGTGAGTTGCTGAAGAATTTAGGCTCCAGCTCCTCCAGCATCCAGGGAAACCTATCTTACCCATACACTTCTGAAAACTAGGCACCCAGTAGAGTCCAGGGTGGTGTGATTTGTGTGGTTCTCACAAGGTTTCTTTTGCCAATAAGCCTTTGCAAACCTCAACCCTGGCTATGGCTGATAAAAACACACATTTTCATCACATTCCTGTCAGGGAAAGTTCTGAAATCTGTGGGGTCCACCAATTTCCTACAACTCAGCATTCCTGTACATCTCCCTATAAAAACTGTATCATATGTGTGTGTGTGGGCCTAGCGCCTCGGAAACGAAAGGGCCTAAAACGCAACGTCGTCCAATTACATTTCTCCACTCAAAACCAACCTATTTTTTGA
Organism: Triturus cristatus; assembly: GCF_964204655.1. Classification (NCBI taxonomy): domain Eukaryota; kingdom Metazoa; phylum Chordata; class Amphibia; order Caudata; family Salamandridae; genus Triturus; species Triturus cristatus. The sequence continues at coordinate 524,782,445 of NC_140583.1, forward strand.
CATGTGGGTAGCTGTGCATTTTTGACCTAGCCTCTCATGCCACCCAGGGAAACCTACGGAACCTGAACTTTTCTGAAAACTAGACTAGAGTCCGGGGTGGTGTGACCTGCATAAATTTCACAAGGTTTTTTCTATCAAGAAGCCCTTGCAAACCTCATACTTTGGCTAAAAACACACATTTCTGTGAAGGAAAGTATCAGAACCAGAGGGGATCCACAAATTTCCTATCATCCAGTACTTTCTCATGTCTGTAAATAAAAATGGCACTCCACTCGTGTAGGTCGACCTAGCGCCCCCTACATGACAGGACCCAAAACACAACATGGAAATATAAAATGTTTGCACTCAAAACTAGGCCTGGGCAGAGTTCCACTAAGTGTCAAAGAAACTTGTTGCACTCCGCAGAGTACCACGAGCAACGGAATGTAGTAAGTCACACTGCTTGCACTGATTTTTAGTGTCGGGAGTTTGTCTAAACAGCACCACATGCAGTGTAAGAGGGCGCTACTTGTTTCCACTATTCGAGTAGATGTTTTACTCAAGCAGCAGCTTCCTCAACTCGAGCGGCAGGTTTCTCAATGCAGGCCATAGCGAACTGCCGTAACCGCCCGTATTCAGAAATCTCACCAGGAGGTGGTCCAGCATATGATTTTTCTCACTCATGCCCCCAACTTATCATTGGTGAGATACGTAAGAAGAAAAACTCTGCTCCATGCCACTTTGTGGAGTTTTGCTGAACGGAATTTGTCACCCGCCCCTACACAAAACTGACGAATTTTTGCAATTTGGGTGGCTGTGAAATTTAAGCCCAAGTTCAGCCAGCACTCAGGAAAGGCTACCAAACCCAGAGAATTCTGAAAACAAGACACCCAGGGAAGCCTAGGGTGGTGTGACTTGCATGGACCTCCCAAGGTTTTTCACCCAAAAGCCATTGCAAACCTCAAACTTCTGAGAAAGTTCTGGTATCTGCGTGGACCTACAAATTTCCAGCCACCCAGCATTCTCACACACTTCTTTATACAATCAGTACACCAATTGTATGGGGAAGCTTAGCAACAATGACAGGAAAGGGCCGAAGATGTTACATGGGCAGATCACATTATTCCACTCAAAATGGATCCTTTTTTAAAATGTGGGTAGCTGTGGGTTTTGGGACTGTGCCCTTCTGCCATCCAACGTAACCTACTAAACCCAGACATTTCTGCAAACTAGACACCTGGAGGAGCCTAGGTTAATATAAATAGCATGAATCCGACTTGTGTGGGTGGGCCTAGCGCCCCCAACAGGAATTGACTCAAAACACAACATGGAAAAATCAAACATTTCCACTCAAAATTGGTTCTTTTTTTTTTAAACTTGGCTGGCTGTGCAATATAGGGCCTAGCTCAGTCAGCATCCAGGCAAAACAATCAAATCTAGACATTTAATAAAGAAAAAAAAAGACCGCCGGAGGAATCTAGGGCAGTGTAACTAGAAATAATCTTATGAAGTTTCTTACCCAGAAGCCATTGCAAACTTAAAACTCTGTCTAAAAAAACATTTTCCTCATATTTTTGCGAGGAAACGTTCTGGAATCTAGGAGGACCCACAAATGTCCTCCCCCCCAGTGTTCCCATATATCTCCTGATTCAAATGGTTTCCCACTTGTGTGGGTAAGCCTAGCACCCGCTACAGGAAAGGGCTCAAAATGCCACACTGACAAGTTTTCCACTCAAAACTGGCCCTTTTTTGCATTTTTGGTAGCTGTGAAATTTGGGGCCAAGCTCAGCCAGCACCCAGGCAGCACTACCAAACCCACACATTTCTGAAAAGTAGACCGCCGGGGGAGTCTAGGGCAGTGAGTTTTTTTTCCCCAAAGCCCTTGCAAACTTTGACTAAAATCACACATTTTCCTTATATTTCTGGGAGAAAGCATTCTGGAATCTGTGGGGACCAACAAATGTCCTGTCATCCAGTGTTCCTACACATCTCCTGATACAACCTGTATCCCACTTTTGTGTGCAAGTCTAGTGCTCATTTCAGGAAAAAGCCCAAAATGCTACATGGACAGATCACATTTTTCCACTCAAAACTGACCATTTTTAGCAATGTTTATAGCTTTGGAGTTTCCCCCTGGGTTTGGCTGTCACCCAGGGAAATCAACGAAACCCAGACATATCTGAATACTAAACACTTGTGGGAGTCCTGGGTGGTGTGACTTGCATGGTTCCCATAAGATTTCTTTTTTACCCAGAAACACAGGCAAACCGCAAAATATGGTTAAAAACACTGGACCTCATTTACAGGTCCATTGCTCTGCTGGTGCGTCACTGTTTTTGACGCACCGGTGGCGTAGTATGCCTGCCCATATTTACAAGGCCACGAAAGTCACCCAGCGTGACTTTTTATTGCCTTGTAAATATGGGTCCCTTTCACACATTACTCAGTTTGAAAGGGGCATTCCATGGGTGTTGCTCTGGGTATTCCCACGCAACATCCATGGATCCTGACACATTCCCAGATTTCTAACGTTTGTTAAAGCTGGGAATGCGTCAGAATCCTACGCCTCACCAGGGAAGGCATAGGAGTGGCACAATGAGGAAAAACACTTTTATTTCTCCTCGTTTTTCCTCTTTTTTGTGTGCTGCATTCTGCAGCATGCACATAAAGAGGAAAATGCCATTAATTATTGTTTTTGTGCTTGAAGGTGTCCCTTCCTGCACAAAAACAATTATCCCTGCTAAACACGCTCCCTTGACGCAAGGGTGCCTGTACTGGAGCATGGCAGCTAATTGTGCACCAGCGCAGAGGAAAGCAGACAGATTTGTTGCATTGTTTTTAATACAACGCTTCCCTGTGCTTTTAAAATGACGCAGCTCAGCGCAGCAAAACGGCTTGCAAAGCTGTGCTGCTTCATTTTTTTGTAAATGAGGCTCACACATTATCTTCACATTATTGTGATGAAAAGTTCCAGAATCTGCTGGGATGCATGAGTTTCCTACCACCTGGTGTTCCCACGAGTCTTCTGATAAAAATTGTTCACCACTTATGTGGGTGGATCTATTACCTGTGAGAGGAAAGGGCCCCAAATAGAACATGGACAGATCAAATTTTTCCATTCAAAACTGACCTTTTTTTGTAATTTGGGTGGCTGCGTAATTTGGGCACTAGGTCAGCCGGGACCCTAGAAAAACAACTAAACTCAGATATTTCTGCAAACTGGACACAATATTGTGTGATTTGCATGAATCTCACAAGGTTTTCTTACCCAGAAGCTTTGACAAACCTCAAACGTTGGCTAAAAAATATTTTACTTGCATTTTTGAAAGATAAAGTTCTAGATTCTGCGAGGAGCCACAATCTTCCTGCGTTTCAGCATTTAGACATGTTATATGAAAAGGAAAAAATTACAGTACTCCGCTTGTGTGCCTGGGTCTAGCGCCCACAACAGGAAAGTGCCGCAGCATGGATAGATAACATTTTTCCACCCAAAACTGATCTTTTTGTTGTCATTTGGGTGGCTGTGGATTTTGGTCCATACCTCATCCGGCACCCAGGGAAAACTAACCAAACTCAGACATTTCTGACATGTGGTGTCCAGGGTGGCCTTTTGTGTGTCCTGGAAGCCATTACAAAACTCAAACTTTGGCTAAAATCAAACTTTCCTCATATCTATGAGGGAAAATACTGGAAGCTGTGGGGATCCACTAATTTATTACCACCCGCATTCCCATGTCTCCTAACAAAAACAGTTCCTGACTTGTGTGGGTGGGCCTAACGCCCGCAGCTGGAAAGCCCACAAACTCAATTTGGTGACATCAGCATTTCTTGCCCAAAAATTATTTTTGATTTGGCAACATAGGTAGATGCAGAAAGACTGGATTTCCTCATTTGTGGTGGGGTTAGACTTCGGCGAAATTTAAATTACACCTGCATAATTTGCATAATTTTAGGCATTTGATGTAATGCTTCGTATGTGGAATACCCAAAGTTACATCGCTTTGAGTAATTAAGTGTTGTTTGTGGTAAATATTTATAGGGATGGCTCAATCCGCTGTAATTTTTGGAAAAACTTACTACCGAAGATGCACAGAAACAACATAACATGAGTGGGTGTTGTTGACAGTGCTTGTGTTTAAATCTATCCTTCTGCCAAATATTTAAACAAGGATACATTTTGCGCAAATTATTGATTTGCATTTTGTGCAATTACACATAATTTCTCAAACTTTTGCCATAATTTCATGTAATTACGCAAGGCAAAGTATGCAGATTTTGAACTTCTGTCCCTGTGGGCATATTGGGTCAGACCCTTTGCCTGCCATCCTGGAAGGTCAGGGAGATAGGTTTGCTCCTTTTCTGAGTGGGGGTATTACCCAATGCCAGAGTGGGATGCCTGCACTTCTTTGTTTTGCCCAAATGTAAAGTTCCTGGTGTCTAGTGAGCTCTGTACCTCCTGGGGCAACTTAGGGACACATCTCCAATTGAGGCAAACCTCCAATATGGCCCCCATGGGGATAGAAAAGGTCTATTGCCCTTCTACAGTATGGGTAGGGTGCAAATCCATGGCAGGACGCCTGCACCCTTTCGCTTTGACCACTGTAAAATCACTGTGTGTTAAGAAGGCTTTATATATCCCTGAGGGAAACAGTCCCCAAATCTGCCTCCAAAGGGGCAGAAAGTCTTTATTTTCCTCTTTTGCAGTGGGTATTTAGTCCTAAACCAGGTTGGCCTTCTTTCCCCCCCAATTTATATTTTTCGATAAGTGCATTGTCGGGTTACCTACCACCCTGTGTGGGCAGATTGGGGGCAAACGCTAATCTGTCTCGTAGGAGGATCAGAAAGACAGTGATGCTACTTTTGGGGTGGGGCCATGTCCCTATGCCATGGTGGGCCAACCCCAACCCTTTGGTGTTTTTTTTTTACTTGCCTGGTGTCTAGTGGGCTTTCAATGGGTGGAAGTTTGGAAGCCAACCCCGGAAACTGCCTCTCAGGGGGCAGAAAGGTTGTTTGCTTCCCTTTCGCGGTGTCAGTATGGTCCTACACCAAGGTGTCTTACCCCCACCTCTTTGTTTACATTTCACTAAGTATAATCCCTAGTGTCTGGTGGGCTTTCTACCCACAGGGGGCAAATTATAGTCGAACTCCCTTTGTGGTGCAAAGAGGAGGGCTGAAAGACTGTAATGGTGTAAAGCCTTATGTCTTGTTGGGTCGTCTCCACCCCTATTGTTTAATCACAAATGTATCTGGTGTCTAGTGGGCTACCCAAAGGGGTTACTTGGGGGGTGAACACCCTCATCTGCCCTCAAGGGGAAACAGAAAGACAATATTGCCCCTTTTGGGGTGGGGGCATAGGCCAAGGCTGGTTGAGCCACCCCATCCCTTTGTTGCTTTTTTTCACTTGGTGTCTAGTGAGCTTCCTACCCCCATTGAGTTGAAGATTGGGGCGCAGCAGAAAGACTGTAATTCGTCATTTTGGGGTGATGGCATGACACTATGCATGATCGCCACACCCATCTCCTTTTGAAGACTTCCCCTGGGTTCTAATTGGTTTTTTGCCCCCTCTGGGGACAGATTGGAGCAACCCATTCAATATGATTCCTAGAGGGTGCAGAAACACTGTAATGCCCTCTTTAGGACATTACCCTATGCATGCTGGGCCACCTCCACTTGTTAATTTTTTTATGTACCTGTTGTCTAGCGGACTTTCAACCAGGGGGCAGAAGTGCTATAATGCCCCTTGTTGATGTGTTGCATGGCTCTATGCATTGTGGACCAGTATTTTTTTTACTATTGTCTAATGGTTCTTTTGCTCCAAACCCCCAAATTTCCACCCAGGAGGAGCAGAAATACTGTATTTCCCTTTTTGGGGTGGGAGCATGGCCTTTGCATGGTGGGCCACCCCCACCCCTTTGTTTTCTTCAGACTTATCACTGATGGCTAGGTAGAGGGGCTGAACAAATTGGCCATCCACATCTCAGATTGGGTGGAGACATACTTAAACTATTGGGAAGGAGGGGTGGGAGTACAGGTCCTTACCCAATGGAACACTACCCATACAAAAAATCCCTAGTGTCTAGTGAAAGCACTAGACAATCACAAACCACTGTGATTTCCTTGTGCTTTTCACTGTACGAGAAGAATCACTGGAAAGCTGAGTTTCCCAGCTTTCCAAAAATACCTGCCATTTGGCACAATTCACTGAGAGCATGGAGAATGGGCTGATTTCAGCCCTTTGGCGATACCAGGAAAACCAGGAAGCCGTTTCTGAGGTACCAGTCCTGTCAATGTTGTGATTGCGTCTCTCATATGATTGCATCTTTGACACGACAGTCACACTCCTCTGAGCTGCTTCGACCCAGGCGGGTGTGATAGGGGAGGGCAGCTTAGCAGCACACAAAACTGCGGCTCCTGTACTGGGCATTCGAATTTGCCCTCCATGTCCATAGCACGGCGTGGAGGCACAAACATAGTGCCCAAAGAGTGGAATATGGTGTATCAGCTGGCTTTGACAACATAAACAGGATGGAGATTCAACCGAGTAATAGCAGGCAATTGCCCTTGATGACTTGCCCTTGATGAAGTAAGACAGAATGGTGATTTCCTTGTTTTTAGTTAGGCTATACCCTGTTGTGGTTTGTATATATTTAGGGAGGATTGTATAGCTATTTTCCTCTCTCTCCGTTGTGTTTGATATAGCACAGCATAATGCTTTCAAGTCCCTGAACTAAATATGTGTCATATTATACCAATGATGTGCCAAAAATAATTGTATTACATTATGCCATCAGTGTGGTGGAGTATAACCAGCCACCTTTACATGAGGGCCTCTAGCACTTTAGTTTCGTTCATGCATATAGTCAGGGTTCAGGGACCCATGTATGGTTGCTTCCTCCTTGCCTTGAGCAATTAAAATTAAACTAGGGCCACAGGGCGCCAATGAACCACCCCAATCTAAACAAATCCAGAAAAATTAGAAAAAGGCAATGCCTCATTTTCATTTTCTTTCAAACATTCAGCACATTCATTTTTTTTACTGTATAGGTTAATTCAGAAGTGCTTATCTACTCTTTAGGGGCTCTTCAAAACACTGTGAATCGCCTGTCATATTGTGCCACCTCATGTAACGGATGTAAGATTTTGTCATCTTTGAGTATGTTAGGATTCAGTTCTCCATGCTCACTGCGCCACTGGACTTAAGGTAGCCTGGCTGATGGGGAGTGAAGCCCCGAAACCGGTCCCAGGATGCTTACTTCCGGTCCAGGGAGGACCTGACTTGGCAGTTCGGGCTAGACTGTTCCCATGGGCAATAGGTTCAAGACTGATTTGCATGGAGATGTAGCTAGCAGCCGGAGAAGATGGCTGCTAACTGAGCGAGCTACACTAGTCGCCAGCCTGTAGCCCGATGAATCCATCATCATCCGTCGTATTCGAGAGCACTAGTGGCAGAGAGGTGGCCAGAGACGAGGCAGCCGCCCTGATGATCGATTGAGATTCTTCATGATGGCGTAGCACCAAAGGGAAAGTGCGAGAGCAAATCGGCCCAGGCTCGCAAGATGGCGCCGCCCATGCAGGCTAAAGAGTAACGGTGGCCTGGAGCCCTAGAAGAGCCCAAACACAGCGGCGGCAGTCACACCGTTAGTGCCAGTGAAGGAGAACTTGGGCCTCACGCGGTCTGCATAGCTGAGAGGAGGCGGACGCGGTCACCGGGGCTGACAGAGAGCGCCCATACCCAGGACAGGATGGGTCAATGTGCGCTTGCTGAGATCCAGAGGGTGTAGGTCACATGAGCGAGGACTCCTAGGCCCGCATCGTCCCTCTGGGCCTTGGCATACGAGAGGGGTGAGTGGACACGGCGCAAAGGGGAGAGCCAGAGGCAGCGCCTGAAGCAGTGATCCTCAACGAGAATAGCGGATAAAGAGGCCAGCGACCTCTGCTTGGCCCCGATGTCGTGCGGGGATCACCTTTGGCTGAACCCAGACAACCTTATCGATCAGCGGTTTGAGCCGGGAAGATCTGAAAGTGCACCATGAAGGGTGAGGCACACAGGGGTCCCTGGATGAATGATTAAAAGGCCCAGTTGTTGGAGGACATGTGGCCGAGCTGGGCAGGGCTGCACCCGGTTCCTGGGCAATCGAGAGACATTGTGGGGAGCCGCGGGCATTGTAGGTGAATAGTACGAGAGGCCGTGAACCAAGGCTCAGAACAATACACGTGCTCTTCTGACGCAGGTGTTGTGAGTGTGCCTAACCCTTGCCTGTGGCACTTGAAGCCGGTGGACGAGGCGTCCGGCCATTATGAGCGGGCAGAACAGCGGAATCCGCCTAACACCCTCCAAGAAAGAAAGCCAGAAGGGGAGATCAGTTGGGGCAGTTACAACCAGTAGCACCAGGGATACCTAATTCCCTTTGAAGCACTGATCCTCTTTCAGAGTCTGGGCCTACCTCTTGAACATCGCCAGCCCGGCAGACAATAGCCAAAGGCCGAACCAAAAGTAAATCGATAAATACACGGTGGCGATGGGCCGTAAGGATGGCGCGGCCGGTGGGGCACCGCCGACCGAGTCTCATGACCAAGCCCCTGACCCCTCCTTAAGAGTCATTATGATGGCAATCAGAGATTTTCGGAGTACTCTGGAACCAAAACTGGACTCTGTGACTGAGGAAGTCAATCTACTCAGGGTGGACCTTTGGGAAATGTCAGAAAAGATGTCCACTGCCGAGGCAGGCATTGGAGGCCTGCAGTCCAACACAAAATGTCTAGAGGAGCAAGTGTCGGTATTGACCAAAAACCAGACTGAATTCCTGGCTAGTCTCGAAGAACAAGAGGGCAGAGCTTGAAGGAACAACATTCGGGTGGTAGGCTTGCTGGTGGGTATGGAGGGACCATCGATGGACCTCTTCCTGGAAGATTTGATCCTGAGTAAACTTAAGCCTAAAAGCCTATCCACCTTCTTCTCCGTGGAACGATCGCATCGAGCATTGGGTGCCTGGCCAGCTTCAGCGCGAAAGACACACCTTCGATGCAATGATAAAGGCCCTTCGTGAGCAAAATGTGAGAGAAATGATGTTATTTCCAGCTAAACTTAAAATCATCCACGAGGGGAAATCCTACTTCTTCAATTCGCCAGCCGAGGCAAGCGACTGGCTGGAAGGCTGGTGGACGGTTGGGCAGTTGGGCGGAAGAGGGTAAGGGGGGAAGAATTCAAACACCTACCATGAAAAAGCAAGATAAAGAGCAGCAGGATGCAGATCCCACACCTGACAGTCCAATCCAGTGGCAAAGAACAGATAAGTGAACAGAAGGGGTGACTTCAAGTATTGGGGATTCTTCCCTCTCTATATGTGGACTGGGGGGAATGCAGGGAGGCTCCGGGGTGGGAATGTGAAAAGAACTGGCATAAAGTGACACTGGACACCGAACAGAGAATCATAGTGATGAGATCCATGACGCCATTACATGGCTTTCTGCTGGGAGCCGGCAGACAGGGTTACTCTCATGAGAATGTTAAGGGGTTTTGTAACATTTGACAGCAGAATTATTCAACTTTTTGCTGGAGGCTGGTTCAACACTCCTCACCAATGGTTAATACTGCACAGTTAGGGTGACAGGCACTCTGCTTGTTGGGGAGGTGGGTGGTTTGCTACTCACCTAGCAGGGTTGCAGGGAGGGGGGAGTTGGGTAAACTGTTTAATTTTTTAGTTTGCAATTGTATTGTTGCTTAAGATCGTTATAGCCGTATTGCAATGCATGTTGTCACAGGGACATCCCGGCAGGGGAGTAGTTCTCCAGCAGCTAGTTGTCATGACTGCGATCATGGGGGATTCAGCTAGCATCCGCGTATGGACCTGGAATGTGAATGTACTGGGGAACAAATATAAGTGGACACTAGCCCTTCAGCATATTAAATAACACTCCCCAGATATAGCACTGATATAAGAGTCCCACCTTAGAGGAAGCCGAAAAAAGGCCCTGGACCGCTTTGGGTACAGACTGGTGGCACACTCAGGGTACTTGACTGATACCCGGGGGTAGGAATTCCAATTTGAAACACGTTGCCTCTTGTCATAATTGGCACATGGTCTGACGAGGGCGAGGTGGCAGGCAAGTGGGAGGTGCTGACAAAGACCGGCCACATAGATTAGCATTGCGCCAGCTTGAACTGCGTGCCTTGGCTAAAGGCGAAGCTAGAGAGTATGCTCTGGCAAGGCAACACTGACTATATGATGTGGGCGACAAGGCCTCGAGGCTATTATTCTGGCTGGAGAAACAGGACAGGGAACAAGCGTGGGTAGTCGGTATTAGAGACAGAGCTGGGGAACTTCAAACATCCAGTGTGAGAATAGCAGAGACCTTCGCTTCCTACTATGAAGGAGTTTACTCGTCTGTCAGCACAAGATCAGAAAGTGATTGCAATGAGCTGCTGAAAGACTTCTCAATGCCAACAATATCTGAGGAAGCATGGGAGGCCTAAGACGCTGATGTAACTGAGGAGGAACTGTCCAGAGCCCTGGGATCCCTAAAATCAGGGAAGGCATTAGGTCCGAATGGTCTCCCAATTGAGCTATACAAAAGTCTTGCTTCCACAATAACAGCACCATTGCAAAACATGCTAATGGAGGCTTGGGAGATCAGATTGATCAGCGGGAGGCCACCGTCGTGGTCATACACAAGGCTGGTAGGCCTCCAGACCAGTGCAGTTCCTATCGGCCAATCTCCTTGCTCATTGTGAAGGCGAAGATGTTGGGAAAGGCTCTGGCTAATAGACTGATGTCCGTCATTACTGCTGTAATCCACATGGATCAATCTAGCTTCATGCCTAACAGGAGCGTTCGTCATAACCTGCAGAGATTATATAGTGTGCTGTACCTGACCAGGGGCCCTTCGACCCAACAAACGGCATTGATGGTGCTGGATGCATCGATGGCTTTCGACAGTATAGAGTAGCCTTATTTATTCACGGTGCTCACCAGGCTGGACTTCGGCCCCAATTTTTGTAATTGGGCGAGACTGCCCTACCAGGACTCACAGGCACAAGTAAGAGCTAATGGATGGCAAAGGATAGGCATCAAATGTCTGGGAGACGTGTGGAGGAGCGGCGCTCCTCTCCTCTTCAAAGACCTGCAACAAGAATATAGCTTGACACCGATGCAAAGATACCCCTGTCTGAGGCTGATACACGCCCTACAGGGACACATACAGCGGGGCACAATCATTCCTGACCACTCCCTTCTGGAAGATAGACTGTTGATAGATCCCATTCCTGAAAAGGTGACTTCCACGATATATCGCAAATTAACAAACAATATGCTAGACCCCCTGGCGGCCCTCCATGCTGCATGGATCGATGATTTAGGGAACATAGCAGATGAGGAATGGCTAGAGGTGCTGCAGAGCCCCAGGGAAATCGCAATCTGTACAAGATTCCGGCTGGTACAGCTGAAGATACTGCATCGTTCATACTACCCCCGCACACTCCTCAACAAATGTGATAAGGCACAAACAGCGCTTTGCATTAGGGGTTGCCAGCAGGAGGGTTCCTTTTTCCACATCTTATGAGAGTGCCCCAGGGTCACCCGGTTCTGGCAGGGAGTCACAACAGTAATGTCCAAAGTGTCCGGAGTAGAGGTCCCAATGGACGCTAGATGGCCCCTTTTAATGATCAAGGGAGAGACAGACTGACCCAGATACATCAGTTTCTGGCTGGCTCTGGCGGCAGGGTTCGCAAAACAAAACATCGCAAGGGGATGGGGCGCGCCGTCATTGAAGGAATGGGAGAGCTATCTAGACTGGTGCTAGTGAGCGAAGGAGACAGTATATAAAAGCAGGGGGTATGTCAAGAAGTGGGAGAAGATATGGGCACCATGGAGTAAATACAGAATGACTTAGTGGGGTACGGGACCTGCACCGAAGCTTCATCCAAAAGGACATGTATGTTTGGCCTCCTGTGTATGCTTGAGGCTGCCTCCTCATGATGTTTGCTGTTGTGATTCTGTTCCTTTTCAGTCCCAGGCGGCGGAATCGTCAAGACCCCTCATAGGCGACACTAATGTTACGAAGCAACCTAATGATGTACATGCAGATGTGTTTTTAAACTGTATGGTCTCACGAGCGGATTTAATAAAAAAGAGTTTAAAAAAAACACTTCTTTGCATATGGCTGGGTCCAAACTGGCGTGGTGTGGTGAGCAAAAGAACAATCGATTAAACCCAGAACTTGGTGACTGGGGATGAATGTTTGCATTGTTCAGCATTCTGTCCATCATTTGTTCCTTTAGGTTTTAGTTTTAGCATACTGATATATGGCCTCATGCACTATAAAATGACACAGCACGGCTCCACAAGCCATTTTGCTGCCCCAAACTGCGTCATTTTGAAAGCACAGGGATCCGTTGTTTTAACAAGAAAACGATGCATGTGTGTGCTTTCCCCTGCGCTAGCGCACAGTTAGCTGCCATGCGCTAGCTCAGGCACCCTTGTGTTATGTTGCAAGGGTGGCTGCGTTGCAAGGATGATTGTTTTTGTGCTGGAAGGGACACCTTTCTGCACAAAAACAATCATTGATGGAATTTTCCTCTATGCAGAATGGAGCAGCACGCATAGAAAGAGGAAAAAATGATCAGAAATAAAAGTATTTCTCCTCGTTGCGCCATTTCTACACCTCCCCTGGGGAGGCGTAAGATTCTGACGCATTCCCAGCTTTACAAAATGCTGTAAATCTGGGAATGTGCCAGGTTCCATGGATGTTGCGTAGAAAGAACCCACAGCAATACCCATGGACCACCACTTTACCGCAGAGTAATGCATGAAATTAGCCCATATATACAAGGCTATGAACAGTCACGCCTCGTAAATATGGACAAGTCCATTGCACCCCTGGTGCGTTAAGAAAAGTCACTCACTGGCGCATAGTTCGGAACTACAGTAAAGTTTGCCAAGGATGTTACAGATTTGAGTCATTGAATACTGCTATTACACAAGCACAAACAGGTGCTCAATTGCAAAGCGAAAGTCTAAAATGTCTTCATTTTTTAGTAGAACGACTGTGTACATTGCCTCTGTTGGAGAATCTAGACAAACAGATGTTCAATTGCAAATCCAAACTCTAAAATGCCTTCATTTTTAGGTTGAGCCTGGGCAGCGCATGCGTTGCTCTGCAAGCCATGCTGTATTGGTATGTACCTGAAGCTCCGCCCACTCTCCTCCTATATTTGTCATTGGCTTGTGTCATTGTCATTCGTAAAAGCTGGCTTCTGATTCGTTGTTAGGTGTGTTAGTCCCTCCTTAGTACCGCCTTGTCTTTATTTGTAACCTCCCATGAGGACCGGCTCTTACCACTCCCTTCTGGAAGATAGACTGTTGATAGATCCCATTCCTGAAAAGGTGACTTCCACGATATATCGCAAATTAACAAACAATATGCTAGACCCCCTGGCGGCCCTCCATGCTGCATGGATCGATGATTTAGGGAACATAGCAGATGAGGAATGGCTAGAGGTGCTGCACAGCCCCAGGGAAATCGCAATCTGTACAAGATTCCGGCTGGTACAGCTGAAGATACTGCATCGTTCATACTACCCCCGCACACTCCTCAACAAATGTGATAAGGCACAAACAGCGCTTTGCATTAGGGGTTGCCAGCAGGAGGGTTCCTTTTTCCACATCTTATGAGAGTGCCCCAGGGTCACCCGGTTCTGGCAGGGAGTCACAACAGTAATGTCCAAAGTGTCCGGAGTAGAGGTCCCAATGGACGCTAGATGGCCCCTTTTAATGATCAAGGGAGAGACAGACTGACCCAGATACATCAGTTTCTGGCTGGCTCTGGCGGCAGGGTTCGCAAAACAAAACATCGCAAGGGGATGGGGCGCGCCGTCATTGAAGGAATGGGAGAGCTATCTAGACTGGTGCTAGTGAGCGAAGGAGACAGTATATAAAAGCAGGGGGTATGTCAAGAAGTGGGAGAAGATATGGGCACCATGGAGTAAATACAGAATGACTTAGTGGGGTACGGGACCTGCACCGAAGCTTCATCCAAAAGGACATGTATGTTTGGCCTCCTGTGTATGCTTGAGGCTGCCTCCTCATGATGTTTGCTGTTGTGATTCTGTTCCTTTTCAGTCCCAGGCGGCGGAATCGTCAAGACCCCTCATAGGCGACACTAATGTTACGAAGCAACCTAATGATGTACATGCAGATGTGTTTTTAAACTGTATGGTCTCACGAGCGGATTTAATAAAAAAGAGTTTAAAAAAAACACTTCTTTGCATATGGCTGGGTCCAAACTGGCGTGGTGTGGTGAGCAAAAGAACAATCGATTAAACCCAGAACTTGGTGACTGGGGATGAATGTTTGCATTGTTCAGCATTCTGTCCATCATTTGTTCCTTTAGGTTTTAGTTTTAGCATACTGATATATGGCCTCATGCACTATAAAATGACACAGCACGGCTCCACAAGCCATTTTGCTGCCCCAAACTGCGTCATTTTGAAAGCACAGGGATCCGTTGTTTTAACAAGAAAACGATGCATGTGTGTGCTTTCCCCTGCGCTAGCGCACAGTTAGCTGCCATGCGCTAGCTCAGGCACCCTTGTGTCATGTTGCAAGGGTGGCTGCGTTGCAAGGATGATTGTTTTTGTGCTGGAAGGGACACCTTTCTGCACAAAAACAATCATTGATGGAATTTTCCTCTATGCAGAATGGAGCAGCACGCATAGAAAGAGGAAAAAATAATCAGAAATAAAAGTATTTCTCCTCGTTGCGCCATTTCTACACCTCCCCTGGGGAGGCGTAAGATTCTGACGCATTCCCAGCTTTACAAAATGCTGTAAATCTGGGAATGTGCCAGGTTCCATGGATGTTGCGTAGAAAGAACCCACAGCAATACCCATGGACCACCACTTTACCGCAGAGTAATGCATGAAATTAGCCCATATATACAAGGCTATGAACAGTCACGCCTCGTAAATATGGACAAGTCCATTGCACCCCTGGTGCGTTAAGAAAAGTCACTCACTGGCGCATAGTTCGGAACTACAGTAAAGTTTGCCAAGGATGTTACAGATTTGAGTCATTGAATACTGCTATTACACAAGCACAAACAGGTGCTCAATTGCAAAGCGAAAGTCTAAAATGTCTTCATTTTTTAGTAGAACGACTGTGTACATTGCCTCTGTTGGAGAATCTAGACAAACAGATGTTCAATTGCAAATCCAAACTCTAAAATGCCTTCATTTTTAGGTTGAGCCTGGGCAGCGCATGCGTTGCTCTGCAAGCCATGCTGTATTGGTATGTACCTGAAGCTCCGCCCACTCTCCTCCTATATTTGTCATTGGCTTGTGTCATTGTCATTCGTAAAAGCTGGCTTCTGATTCGTTGTTAGGTGTGTTAGTCCCTCCTTAGTACCGCCTTGTCTTTATTTGTAACCTCCCATGAGGACCGGCTCTTTTACTTTGGTTATTATACAAGACGTCTTTTGTCTGTACACACTATTTTCTTTAATGAGTTTTTCTTACTGCAGGAGGGCTCTTCTGTGCAGGTGTGACCACCGTCTTCTTTATTCAGTCTTGTTTATTTAACTCACAGCAAACAGGGAGCACTTCAGGGGCATGGATGACAGAAAGGGGAACTCAATGATGCCTTCAAGCATTTGGAATGCAATAGTTCTCGCATTTGCGAAAGTTTCAGCTATTGGCATTGTAAATGAAAATGCCTTTTATTTATGGTTTAAACACCAAAACATAACATAAAAGACATTGTCAGTTACAATGCCAATAGCTCAAACTCGCGTAAATGCCAGACCTAATGCATTGCAGATGCTGGTTTAGTAGAACGACTGTGTGCATTGCTGCTGTTGGAGTTTCTGGCTATGTATCTGTTAGCCTAAACACCAAGCTAGGAACATTGAACTCATCTACACAAAGTTAATGTGACCTGACTCGTTTCTTGGATCAACCTTGCTCGATACCCCAAGTAATAGACTTTCGAACGAGAACATGTCCGGTCTCGGGGTCAACGAGCTGTCATTCAGGGCAAATTTCCCAGTGCCTGAAAAAAAGGTGTATCAGTCCGGTCCTCATGTAAAGAAACACTCTGATTCCCTTTGGGCTAGGATCACGCCATTTTAAACTGATGGATATACTACAAGGGCCCCGTTTTTACAGCCAGGTGGGGTGAGCGCTATTTATTCCAAGAGATTTTCGAAACGCCATGATTGAATGGGGTGAGACTAAACAAACACACGCTGCAGGCCTGTACTAAGCCCCCAATGAAACTGCCCAGAACCAACACAATGGCAACTTGATTTTTTCTCAGACCCAGGGCGAGCCTGCAGTCTGCAGATTCAGATGTCGGACTCGGCATCCAGGGAAATCTAAGATTTTGCATCCATAAACGGCGCCGTTAAGAGATTTTAATAACACATGCGCGGTGGGTGCAGTGTCTTCGAGGGGCAGCTCGCCCACCTTGCATTCACGCCTTGCTTTGCGGAGGCTGGGCCTCCTCTGGGACTGAACCCATCGAAGGATAGGCAAGATAAGAGCGGCAAGGAATGAAACCCTAGAGTCTCGAGTAAGAGTTGTTTTTGCTGCCGTGAAATTCTATTTGATAGATCAGCGGTGCGAGCGTGAGGGAGGGATCAGGCGTTTTGTATTATTCCACGATAATTATTATGTTCAGGGCAGGCTCCCTGTTTTTTCGTCTTTCTTGTGCACAGGCCCAGGAAGGAGGGGGCGAGGGGTGGAAAGGGAATTAATTAGATCTTCCAATGCTGGGAATTGCCTCCCAGTTGCTGTCAATCTACCAAAGGAACAAGTGCTTCACTCTCTCAATAGTGGCTCTTTGCACTCATTTAATCCTGCGGCGTTCTTTGTTTGGCTCCAAAGGAGAGCGGATTCTCCCAGCCATTATGATCCACCGGCCCCTCCCCCACCCCCACAGCGCCCCAGATGACCCCAATTGTCGGTCTCCCTGCTAAAGCAGTACAAAGCAAACTCTCAGCTAACACCCTGTGATCCTTGCAGGCGTTAATGGTGTCCTCCATTTAAGTGTTCTTGTGCATAATGTACACAAATGAGCGTGTAAGTGTGTTTGTGGGTGCGCACGCCTGCTCTTGTTTAGAAGGGAGACATAATTGAGCCGGCAAACACATCGAGACTGGCTGGACTGAGCCCCCCAATTTGCCACCGCAGTACTGTAGAGTTGCTCAGTTGATCACATGGACCTAACTGCACGTGCTAATGTCGGCCAGACAGCGCCGCCAGTCCGTACATTTTTCATAACCGATCACGAGTTTCATCGGTTTAACCAAAAATAATTATATTTTCAACGAAGATAATAACGTAAAAGGATTGCTTCACATTGCGCACCACCCTTAAAAACTTCAAGCAAAACTTCAAGCAAAACTTCTTAATATGTCATTATCTTTAATGCATTTTTTTCACCATTTTGTAATTGAGTTACTTTTTATTTGAAAATGTACACAGATCCCAATTTAAGAATATTCGATTTTTGTCTGGTTGTTGGTCTTATGTACGTGAAAGCATTTTCACAATGCTATTGTTGGACTTGGTCCTCTCTGCAGTCACCCCAACACTTTTGCCTTCATTCCTCTTGTTTTCTGAACATTGGCTTTTAGGACTTTGAACACGTTACCACTGTTAACCAGTGCCAAAGTACTTGTGCTTGCTCTTTTCAACATGATAAAATTTGCTTGCACCCTATTGGCACTTTTAACTTGCTTTAATCTCCCTAGTAAAGCTGTACTACATGCGGCGGTGTCGTCCCGGCGACCACGACGCCAACGACGAACGCGGAGCCGACCGACTCTACCTTTTGACGCGCAGGGATGCTGCTGGCAGGGGGATTCTCGGGATCCAGTCTGACGCCTGGGGGTGGTTCTGAAGGTAGGGAATCTATTACTAATCTATGTCTCTTACAGATATATCGTTACCTTGTTACTTGTTCTTTTGAGCCACGGCAAGAATCCATAATTATGTCTGATGGCAATTCTAAAGGTCGGGGAGCAGTTCTTTTACAAAGACATAACGGCATAGAAATAACTATATTGTTCATTTCCAGGAGCTTGAAAGGGGCAGAACTGAATTACTCGGTCATAGAGAAGGAGGCGTTGGCTGTGTCTTGGGCTGTGCAAAAGCTAAGAAAGTTTGTGAGCGGCAGCAAATTTGTTGTTAAAACAGACCACAAACCACTCAAAGAAATTTTTGAAAAAAGGGTTTAGATGCAGCCTCGGCAGGGTTAAGACGCTGGGTAATTAGTTTACAAGAGTTCCATTTTGATGTTGAATATGTTCCCAGTGCTAAGAATTGAGTAGCTGACTCTTGTTCTCGCTTAGTGAGTGTAGGTGAGGGCTCTGTTACGTATGCTGTTTGTACGTGAGGAGAGCCTGGAGGTCTGGCTCACGCTTGTTGCTTAGGTCCTGAGACTGCTGTCGAATTGCTGTGACCGCCGCCCCCTGCTGTGAGGGCGCTACGTGAAGGAGGGGAGCTCCAGGGCTTGCTGCCCAGATGAGGTTTTGGGGCTGACTACTTAAATCATCAGCGCAATGCTCTGGAGCTGATGATATGAATCTACTTGTTATCTATCTGGAGCTGCAATCATTACACAGGGAGGAGCATACTCACTGTACCGTGGGTCTTTCTACCGGGCACCAGTTGAGCCTATGTGGTGGGTCACCACTTTTTATCTTTTGTGTTCACTTGGTAAACTGTGCTGACTTCCCGAGTAGTTCAAAGGCTCTGCGGTTCAAGACCCATGTTAGACTATGAACAGAAAGGTAGGCCATGTCACTGGCTAGTAGGTGGGGGCTCCCCCATGCACTGACCTTGATCCTAGATCTAGAAACTTGAGGCCTGAAGGCAAGAACGTTGGGTTGTCCCTCAATTTACAGACTTAGGCAAGCGGGAGGACAAAGCAAAGGATGTTTCCCAATTACACCGGGACCGATGCCTTCGATTGAACTATGATGATACCCCATGGGTGAAAAACCGAATCTGTTTGTAATTACGGCTGTTCCGGAGTACCATTAGCCGTTACCCGGTGGAACTGTCCTATGCAGCTATAGAGGAGTCTGGCCATGGTTTACCCCCTCGGCCGTCACCTACCTAGCCGGACATCGGACATTGTTTTTAACGGTGCTTCATGGTCTTGTCTATCTTTCACTTTGACTGCTTGTTTCCCATGAAGTCCCTTCCCCACTCTGGTCTGCCTGACGCTATCTGTATTCCTTTTCCCCTGTTTACCTTCCCCTTCTACCTTCCATTCCACAAAAGACGTTTCGGTTTTTGCTATGTAACTCGAAAATAGCCAATGTTATCGTGTAATCTCATGTTTTCTACTGTCTGTTCTCACTGCGGAGTCCGAACAACCTTGGCCATCACCTACCCAGCCGAACATCGGACATTGTTCTTAACGGTGCTTCGCGGTCTTGTCTATCTTTTACTTTGACTACTTGTTTCCCCTGAAGTCCCTTCCCCCCTCTGGTCTGCCTGACGCTATCTGCGTTCCTTTTTCCTCTGTTTACCTTCCCCCTTCTACCTTCCATTCTACATAAAATGTTTTGTCTTTGCTACATAACATGAAAATAACTTATGTTATCGTGTAATAGCATGTTTGTCGTCTGTCTGTTCTCACCGCGGAGTCCGAACAACCTTGGCCGATGCCTGGTGGAGATGTCCTATGCAGCTATAGAGGAGTTTGGCCCTGGTTCACCTCCTCGGCTGTCACCTACCCAGCCAGACATCTGACATTGTTTTCCTCGCCTCCCCGTTATGTTTACTTCCCTCTATCATTCTCTTATGTCTATACTTGGAATCTGTAACTGAAGTGATTATGTAATCTTTAACTTGCTGATCCTCCTGTAAAGCGCACTGATACTACGGGTCTAGCCAGCGCTATATAAAACTTTGCAAATAAAAATAAAATAAATAAAATACCCAGACCTGTAAATTAAACACCACTAGTGGACCTGCAGCACTCTTTGAAAGTAGCCTTTTTAAACAAAACATAGGTCTGCCATTGCAGCCTGTGCGTAGTTTTAAACTGCCATTTTGACCTGGCGAAAATAAACATTTTGCCAGGCCAAAACCTTTCTTTTTAATACATATAAGTCCCCCCTAGGGTAGGCCCTAAGTAGCCCATAGGGCAGGGTGCATTGTATTTGATAAGTTGGGCATATACTTATAGATGTTACATGTCCTGGTACTGAAAAACTCTTAAATTCGTTTTTCGCTAATGCTTGGCCTACCTCTCCCATACGATAACATCGGATTACCTTATTACTTTAATAAGTGATAATGTTTGATTGGGAACAGGTGGAAAAGTCAAGTTGGGCCTCAAAATAATTGGTTTTTAAAATCCTCCTTAATGGTAAAGTTGGATTTTAAGTCCCAATTCAGAACATGCCACTTTTAGAAGGTTGCAAAAAGAACAATTGATGGACAGAATGCTGTATAATGTCATACATTCACCCCCAGTACAGAGATCTGAGCCTACATCCATCGTTTTTTGCTCCCCATGTCATTCCAGTTTAGACCCAGCTATATGCAAATTAGTCCAGTCCAGCCGAACTGTCAAGCCAGGTCCTCCCCAGACTGGAAACAAGTATCCTGGGGCCAGTTTCGGGCTTTCACCCCTCATCAGCCAGGCTAGCTTGACTTCAGTGGCATGGAGAGCATAAGACCCACATCTGGGCATACCTGTCCCACTCGGGGTGACAAATGCAAGAAGAACAATTGATGGACAAAATGCTCAACAGTGTCATATACTCACCACAGTACAGAATCTGGGCCTGAATCCATCGTTTTTTCCTCCCCATGCCATTCCAGTTTAGACCCAGCCATATGCGAATCAGTCTTGACCCTGTTCCCCGGGGGAACAGTCCCGCCCGAACTGCCAAGTCCTTTTTCAGACTGGAAACAAGCAACCCAGGACCAGTTTTGGGGTTTCACCCTTGATCAGCCAAGCTGGCTTGACTACTGTGTCACGGAGAGCACAGGACCCACGTCTGGGCATACCCTTCCTAGTCGGGGTACAAGTGCAAAAAATAACAATCGATGGACCGAATACTGAACAATGTTATACATTTACCCCAGTAGAGAGATCTGGGCCGAAATCCATAGTTTTTCACTCCACATGCCATTCAGACATTCATATGGCTGGGTCTAAACTGGGGTGGCATGGTGAGCAAAAGAACAATTGATTTAACCCAGATCCCTTGACTGGGGGTGAATGTAGGATTTATTCAGCATTTGGTCCATCATTTGTTTGCGTAGCTCTCTCAGAAGGTTGGCATTTTCTTGTCCTAACAATTTGGTGCCTACAACCTGTGTCCTGGGTCACATTACTAAGTGTAGTTGGCGGTTGGCCTTGTGTATTACTCCCAGACATTATCACAAATGGGCCATCCTGACCTGACGGGAGGGGAAGAGCTTTCACTGATCACACTTGCACTTCAAAGGAGCTACCTCAACGCACACACACAAAGAGCTTCAACCTAGCCTGTTGTGACTCCAGACATAATGGGAACAGAGCATGGAGGAAGGACATTCCAGAACCAGCTACAGGGAAAGTCGAGATGTTTCTCTCACTTCTGAGGTGACGCAGGTGAAAATATTTGACCCTCAGAACAGCTCTTTATTACACTCCTGTACCTGTCTGAGAAGGAAGACTTGACCTGCTCCCTTCTCCCTGGTTACCTGAATTGACTCCAAGAGGCTGCTGACTGAACTCCTCTTTCAAAGCTACAGGGATATAACAAGCTGGAGAGGCCTCCCTGCAACGACACAGCTGGCCTGCTGCAACTGGACCTGCGTGGACTTGCAACTGGACATGCCTGAGCCCTGCTGACCTCTGCAAGAGTGAATCCCTGATCCCAAGAGGCACGTCGCCAGGTCCTTTGCCCTTGGTTGCCATCAGTTTGCACTCCTCTGAAGAAGAAAGAGAAAACCTGAGGTTTTGGGCTCTTTACAACTGCGAATGGACCCATTCACACTGAGATCTTACTGCTCGTGATAACTGCCAACACGAAGCTCCCATTGACCTGACTCTACACGCTATAGTGACCACTAGTGACGAACGGCAATGCGAGATCGTCACTTTATGCTACATCATCAACAGCTCATGGTTACTGCCAACGTAAAGCTCCAGCAATTACTGTCTGCAACATTCAAAAGAATTGGACTCTTTGCGGGAATTGGACTATTTGCACCGGGCTTTGAGAAACAAACTTTTTCAGTGGGACTACCTTGGTCACTGTATCCGGCCCATGCTCCGTTGGGGTCAGCCTGACCTTCTGACTTTCATCTGGTCTTGCACGTCCAGATAAGTACTAGTAGAGCTATGTGCTTTTAGGCGCTGTACTTACCTTGGGTTTTTGAAATTGAATATCTCTGGTTCTACTGATTGGATATTTGTTGTTTTGGTGTCAAATAATGTTTTACATTTTGCCCTATTTTTCTAAATTAGTGTAGGAATTGTCTTGTGTTCTGTTTTCTCTTTATTACTGTTTAAGTATTATGTAATAATTAACATGTTGCCTCCAAGTTAAGCATGACTGCTTTTGTGCCAAGCTACCAGAGGGTTAAACACAGGCTAATTTAGTGACTTTGGTTGTTCACCCTGACAATTATTGGCGCTGTTGCTGGAAGAGGGCACACACCCGCCCACAACCAACAACCCAATTTCTCACTACTATCAAATCGATGTCCTTAAGAAACTCTTATTTTATGAAACATTTGTACGTACAGAACCAAAAATGTGAGATGCTTCTGCAACATTAAGACAATATGTAGTGCTCCACTGTAGCCTAGAACTGCATAACAAAATAAAATATTCTGTGGATAATACACCAGTGGCACCTTTTAAATGGAAAAAAAACCTAGCTTTACAGTTATATATTGAATATGTGCTTCATTTTAGGAGGGACCGTGGTCCAGTAAAAGCCCCGTCCATTTCTGTGTTACCATACACTTGGAATGACCAGAACCAGGGTTATTTGTGGTTCTATAATGTGATTACGCTGGATTGTAAGATATACGATGAGGGTTCCATCAAAATGAGAAATAATGGGGAAAGCAGCTGAATGTCCTACTGAAACACACCAGATCTGCGGAGCTACAGCTGATCCCATAATACCGATAAGGATGATAACTTTTATTAATGCAGTCCTGGTATCAGGATTTTGGATCGGGGGACCATGGATGTTATTAAGGGGGCTCAGTTGAAACAAGGGTCTGTCTACCTATATCATCCAGCAGAAAAAATATATTTTTCCCCAGGTTTTACCCTGCTGGTATTGTTCCCACCCCTCTCTCTTTTATCTTTTTTATCATTCTGTTCACCACACCTCCCTCTTTCCTTACATCATCTCTCTACTTATCCCCATTTATCCGCCACTCTCTGCCCATTCTCTCCCAATCATTACTTCCCACCTCGCTGCTTATCTCCCATTCATCTCTACACCCTGCCTCTTTACCCTGTCTCTTCCTTGTCATCGCTCCTCTAACAACAGCTACACTTCCCGCCCCGTGCATGGAATCATACCTTCCAATCCCCACTCCCACTAGTGTTTTTTAATTGATTCTTATGCACTTTATGGAAGTTAAGTAAAGATATGTGGAAAGGGGATGTTGTACATAGGCAGACATCTCTCTTTTACTATTTTTAGCTTGCATTAACATCAAAATGCTCATTTACTTCAGCCTTCTCTTCAGGAAAGACTTTAACTTCAACTGCCATTATTCAAACATAATGGTGTTCAGGAGTGCCTTACTTTTGTCTTAAATGCAAAATATTAGGTGTTCATTAGAACTATGTGGTGAACCTACAGTTCTTTACTAGGAAGTTAACTCACAGACCTCTACTGGTGGTGCAAATAATTGTTTGACTCTGCATGTCAGAATGTTTTACTGAACTGGATGAGGAAGATATCTGGAAATTCATAGAAAATGTGACCTAATTTAGTTTTTTTACAGTACTAACCATAATTTCTATAACAAAAAGAACCACTGTTTCTCATACTGTGGGTTCCATGTTACACCTGAGAGACATAGTGTGGGCCTCATGTGAGGTAGGGTGCTACTTCCATAGGAGTTGTTCCTCAGAACCATGCAAACTTCACTAGATGAAACTTGCATGGTTCTGCAGTACCAAGGATGTGATGCTTGATCACAGTAATGCACTACTCCTTAGGTGCTACAAAACAAATTAATAGGAAAAAAGTGGGGTGGGTGTCCTTAAGGCTTTTGCTACCCACAAGGGGGTTGGATGTGGGGTGGTACGCCAGGCTCTGCTAACAACGGCCAATTAGGTATGACTGCAAGGTGTGTGCAGCAGGCCATTGGGCAACCACTGGGGCTTGGGTGCCAACAAAAGTTGAACGCAGGACTTTTCTGCAGGCCCGGTCCTGCAGTCAACCATTCACCATGCACAGTAACGGGCTGAGTGCATGAGAGTGGTTGGATGCATGCGGGCTGTTAGGCACACAGCTGTGGACAACAAAAAGAGGACTACCCAAGCCCCTCAATGAGAAATTAAAAGAGGAACACCCCATGCCCTGGTCTCAGGCCCTACCACCCCAGACTAGAAGGAACACAAACAAAAAGCGGACTATCCAAGCCCCCACAGTGAACATCTTGGAACAGGCAACTGAATCTCCACTTTTGTACCCCTATCCACTGCACCAACTCTATGAATCTAAGATAGCCATCCTCCCATAAACTAAAACTGAAAAAATAGAGCAAGAATAGAGCAATAGACCTGATATGCTGATATAAAAAAAACGACTGTATAAATAAAAAAAAAATCTGTTTTACTCAGATACATGTCTTGGAATGCTGAGTGACCTAAAGGGTCCCCTGACTTTCTGTCAACTCCCACCACTTCAACACCCCAGGCCCATATCCAAAGGGTCCCCTGACTTTCTGCCAACTCCCACTACTCTAACAACGCGAGCCCGCATCTAAAGGGTTCCCTGACTTTGTCAACTCCCACCATATCGTGGGGCTTATCAAGTAGTACTCATCCCACATATACATGTCCCACTAGTCTAAACACCATTCCTGCCTCCACAGTATCCCCCTCTCCTATGTCATTCTACATGAAACCACGTGGCCCGAAACTCCTTCTACATCTCCTACCCCCAAACCTCTCAGCTGCCTACCTCCACAGTATCCCACTCTCCTATGCTATTTTACATGAACCCACTTGGCCCGAAACTCCTTCTACATCTCCTACCCCCGAACCTCTCAGCTGCCACTTCCAAAAAATTCAAATGCAATCTGATCAATAAACATCATGAGTAACCCTGGGTGGGGAACTCTGCTCCGCCAGCAGAGTTTACTGAGTTTAGCCTACTCCGTTCTCTGTTGAGAACGCGGAGTTCAGGCAAAACTCCAACTCCGTGGCACAGCGGAGTTAGCCGGCCCCTCCACCCTCCCTAATTTAATTATAAAAAATGGCACCTACCTACTGTGGCATCTCAGGGCTGCCACCTCCTCGCCATGGTCTCTCTTTCCTCCTCGTCCTTGCCATCCTCGTCCACAGAAACCCTACATTGTACGTCTTGCACATGGACCTATCAGACCTGGTAACTGACTGCTAACTCTCCAATGCCAATAACATAATCCTAGGCGACTGCAACCTTCATTGGACCGATGAGAAAAACAGAATAATCCAATCCTTAAACAAACTCCTACCTGACAGCAACCTTACCCAGTGCTGCAAAGATCAAACCCATTACAGAAGCTCAACCCTTGATGCCATTATAGCCCAGGACAAGGTGATAACCATTAATAACATCCTCCCAGTCGACTGGTCAGACCACCGCATCATTCTGTTCCACTCAAACCAGGCAGAACCATACACCATCGATACTTTCTAGTGGACTAGAAACATAAGCCAGATACCCTAGCTGCTCTGGAAGAAAGAATGATTTCTAGACTTCCCCCAAAGACAGATAACCTCTCAACAAATTAACTTTAACTCTACAATGTCAGCCGTCCTAGACCAAGTAGCCCCTCTAAAACTTAAAAGGATTAGAGACACCCCCTAGAGGTCCTGTTTTAACAAAGACCTCAATACAGAAAGAAGGCAACTTAAAGCTGCAGAAAGACTCTGGCAAGCAAACCCGTCCCTTACTTACCTTTACCAACTCAGAGCGGACCGCAGGACATATAAAAATCACATCATGAAACAAAAAGCGGCCTTTTTTCTGCAGCGCTCTAGTCAATGCAATAAATCGCCCGCAAGACCTTTTTAACATCATAAAAGAACAGATTTCCAAACCACCCACTAAAGCCGCTCAGGTCTCCAAAGAACGCTGTGATAAGATGAGAAAATCAAGATGAGCAAGTCCTCTTTAGAATGCCACACTCAAGCATCTACTGAAATCACCCTCCACACCACAGATGAAGGAAATCCCACCTTGCTTTCCTCCTACTACCAAGTAGAGAACTACTATCCTGAGACCAATAAGGGCAACCAAATCCTAGGATCCCCCTCTGCCCCCAAAGGCTGGAAAGTATTTAATCCACTCAAGGAGATGGACATCTGTAAAATAAATGCAAATTCAAAGCCCGCCTCCCAATTGGCAGACCCCCTCACGGCCTCTGTGGCAAAAAATCTTATTCACGTCGTTACCCCCTCTGGACAATGAACAGCTCCCTAAGTACTGAGGTTATGCCAGACTGCCTAAAACTAGGCCAAGTCACTCCACTGCTAAAACAAAAACAGCATCAGACCCTGATGACCTCAACAACTTCAGGCCTGTCTCCAACCTTCCCGTCCTGGCTAAATTCCTTGAGTAATGTGTCGTACTCCAACTCAACCAGCACATTGACACTAACAGTCTCCTGGATTCACACCAATCGGGCTTCAGAAAGGGCTGTTGCATATAAACAGCTATACTAAATATAGCGGATGACATCCACAAATGTATGGATGCTGGTCCATGCTGCTTGCTCATCCCCCTAGACCTATCAGTGGCTTTCGACACGGTCGACCGTAAGCTTCTTCTTAACACTCTCAAAGAACAGATTGGAGGGGATGGCCTGGTTCTGAATTGTTTCACATCATTTCTTCACAACTGCTCTCAATCAATAAAAATAAACAACACAAATTCAAATACCTCTACTATAACCAGAGGTGTTCTCCAGGGTTCAGTCCTTTCACCTACTCTCTTCAGTATCTACATGAAGCCCCTCACTACCATAATCCAATGAGCAAACATCCCTTTCCACCTCTATGCAGACGACATCCAGCTCTACCTGGAAATATCCTCTCTAGATGACATACGCAGACTGAATGATAGACTAACAAAAATCCCAAACTGCCTATCACACAACCACTTGAAACTCAACCAAGCATAGACAGAAATTCTTCTCCTCACAAACAACGGACAGACACCTCCAGGTCCAAGAGTGGAAAAAAGCCTACAAACTCTCTAAACTGCAATCTATCCATGGCTGGTTCCACCAAATCGCTGGGAATCATACTGGACCCAAACCTGAACATGAGCTTACACATAAAGACTACCACAAGGAGTGACTTCTACAACCTAAAACTACTTAACAAAATCAAGCCCTTCCTCCCTCCAAATGATCTCAAAACAGCAGCACAAGCCTTGGTTCTGTCCAGACTAGACTACAGGATTGTTACTCTCACAGGCACAGCAAAATCCAACTCAGGGGGCTGAGAACCACTCTAAATGCAACAGCAAGGATGGTCATCAGAGCCAAAGGAGTGCCTTCTACAAACCTAAAACTACTTAATAAAATCAAGCCCTTCCTCCCCCAAAATGATCTCAAAACAGAGCACAAGTCTTGGTTCTGTCCAGACTAGACTACAGGATTGCTATTCTCATAGGCACAGCAAAATCCCACTCAGGGGGCTGGGAACCACTCTGAATGCAGCAGCAAGGATGGTCATCAGAGCCAAAAGGTAAGATCACATCTCCCCCAACCCTGAAAGATCTAAAGTGGCTTCCAATTGAGGCTCACTGCCACTTCGAAACTGCTTGTCTCACCCACAAAGTCCTTCACACTGGTAAACCAGCATACCTGGCAGCCAAACACACCAAGGTAGGCCAGTCAAGAAACCTGAGAAGCACCAACAACCTACTTCTCATACCCCCAAAGCACCATAAACAAAAAATCCCTGGCTCTCTCCTTCTTGGGCAATGTCCCCAAAATCTGAAACTCCCTACTTGCAGATCTCAGAACCAACCCCTCCTTTATGATCTTTAAGAGAAAACCAAAAGGATCTCCTCCTTGATTGGCGTCTTAACCCTCTGGACAATAAATCATAGCACATTTTATCAGCTTAAAATCCAGTAACGCTTGCCTCTGTTATTTACCTTTACTTACAGCTGTCTGTTTTTTATTGCCTGTGTAAATATTATAAAGCACTCTGATACCCACGGGTCTTGCCACGCTATATAAAACTCTTTAAATAAAAATAAAAACTAAAAATAAAGTGGACGGGCTGTGTTTGAGTGCATGCCCCATGCTATGCATGACTGAAGGACATATGCATCGGGGTATGAGGGCCCATGGGGCATTGAGTGCAGGGCCTAGCCACAGGTAGTGCACAGCTGAAGACCTATGCCAGGTAGTTACAGTGATGGGCTGAGGAAGAAAGTTGTCCAATTTCATTTTAGGGACAGTAAAGAGGCTGCCCTAGTGTCCCCAGGTGATAAAGAGAGGGTTCAAAATAGACCACCCGGGTTATAGACAACTGCACTACCTAGATTAGTCACAAAAGTGTAAATATTACCCACCTCAAATGGTCAGCTGCCACTTTGACCACACATATAGATACACAAGAGGGGTGGATGAGAGGCAATATTATTATGCAAACAAACACAAATATGCAGGTAGATAATAAAGTAGTCGTTGGTTTATAGTCTTTGTTGCTTTATTACAGATGTACGCAGTTTGTGAAACTATAGACAGCCTACGCATTTTGCCCAAACATGGGCTTCTTCAGGGCTGTAATGGCATACAATAAGTTGGTATTTTAGACATCCATTATGAAAAGAAGATACTATTTAGTGTGTGGTTTAGAGAAAATGGTGAGTTGAAGAACACAAAAAGGACAAAGGGAGTGAAGAGAAGAGAGGGACCAAGAGAATGGTCCAGAGAGAGAAGGATCTTGTAGCAAAGCCTACTACCGTGAATGTGTTGTGAAACCAGAGCGCGACTAGGAGAGAGGTTGAGTATTGAAGGACGAAAAAGTGTGGTAACTTAGCTATAATGTGTGCCGGGTAAAGCCCTGCGTTCACACAGAGAACACCCAAGTGCTAGTGGTAAAAATTATGTGGGAAGTAAAAGTGTGCCAGGTAACCGATAGGAGGCACTGTGTACGTCGTGCCTGGTTAAAGGGCATGGGTGATCCGTCCAGTGAAGGACGAAAGGTATTGCATGATAAGCCTAATGTTGAAGAAAAGAGGATATGAGTTGAATATCTGATTGCCCCCAAGGGCAAGATGTAAGCCAATAAACCATTCTTGGAGATAACATACCTCAGGTAAGCGGGAATGTCTGAAATATACGTATATAGGTCCCTGGCTGGGATGTGTCAAAAACACGGTGAATGTGTTAATTGGAGGCTGCAGGAGAAATATGGAGACTAGGTCAGCTGTAGTAGGGTGGTTGAGAGAAATGGAAAAAGAAAACATAGACTAATCTACGAGCGCCCTTGAAGCATAGATTAGTCAAAAGTGGTCAGTTAATACTGACTACCAATGTCGAGGGGTACAAGGAACCAGAAATTGTCACATTGTAATATAATCAATGTTAGAAAAAGGCTGCTGGGAATCAGCACGGTAATATAAGGCAATAACGTCAAAGAGGACTCCAAGACGTTGCTTCGGTGGACTTATCTGGGCAGGTACCCGTAACCTAAGGTTGATGAAATAGAAGTGGCGATGCTAGCGCGCACTAGGTATGGGGAAGCACGGTACGCACCCATCTTATGCGCACGAGGAAAACAGGTTATAAAGGTGATAAAGACAGGGTATCCAAAGATCACATGTCTGATACCACTAAAAAATACTGGCAGTGATTTAGCATCAATGTGTAGAGGGTGGAGAAACAGGGGCCAATATGACTATTGATAGGTGTCTTCTGGTGTTTTCAGACCAAGTAAACCCTGATGTAGTCCACCAATTATGACCTCTGACAACCAGGTTGCCATTATACTGTGTCTTTTGTTCCCCTGGATTGGAGTCTCTGCTCCTTGGAGAGTAAAGGTCTGTCCAGCAATGTCGGTAAATTGCCGGCTGGGGAATGATCCAGAGCATACCATCTGGAAGAAGGTGAAGCTCAGGCCACATCTTGAGACTTTGGTATTGTATTGCTTGTGTAGGTGCTTATGGTCACATGGTTCATTGCAGCCCATCAAGTGAGACAGAAGGACCTGCGACCTAGAGCCTGAAACAGTGGCCCACAGGACTGCCAGAAAGAGAAGTGGCAGAAGGCATGGGTAACCTGCCCTGGAAGTTGCCATGGTCTGGGAGGAAGCTGACCCTGAAGGGGGGAGGGTGTACCTACATGGGTAGATATTTCTACTCTGGGAGACCTGCCTGAGCTGGCTGGGCCACAAGCTGCTGGAGGACCATCCCTGGCAGACTTCTGCAAGGCGAAGAGGAAATGTTGCACTCTTGAGGGCCAACAGCATCAGACATAGACCCAGAAATATGACAATACCTCAGTGCCTTAGGACCTTCCTACTGGTCTTGGCTCATGACATTTTTTGGCAGGACATTTGGGGCAGGTCAAAATCTTTGACCTGCTGATCATCCACTTCTACTGGCCCCAGAGGAGGAATAGTCAGGTCAGTGGCAAATCAGGAGTGGAGTGCAAGGCTCCATTCCAACCTTGGTTAGAACACCCTTTAAAAAGTTGGTTTCAGATATTGTTGGGACTCTGGAACCCAAGACAGGAAACAGGTTCATCTTGGTGGGCCGTGCCAACAGTATCTCTGTAGCCATATCCCAGAGGACAGTGACTGCACTTGTGGAGGCCCTGGCACTAATGGGAATCTTTACTCGAGAAGGGTTTCCTATTATTGTAGTGTCTGACAGGGGCACCAACATCATGCCAGCTACATGAAGGCCATGTGGGATGGATGTGGAGATGACTACAAGTTCTCCACTCCATACCAGCCCCAACCCAATGGGCTTGTCGAAAGGTTCAGCAGGACCATTAAAAGCATGATCATTGGCCTGTCAAAGCCCCTGAGATGTACATGGGAAGTCCTGTTACTATGCCTGTTGTTTGCATACATGAAGGTAGACTTAATCCCGTTGAGCTTCAGTTCGGGTACCCTGTGGGAGGATCTTTCAGTCTTGTGAAGGAGGGATGGGAGCACGCTCCCAAGGAGCCAACTCAAGATGTTGTTAGTTTCATGCTAACCCTCAGAGCCAAAATGAAGAGCTATATGAAGGTGGCCACTGAGAATTTAGAGGCCAGCCAGGAGATGATAATGCAATGGTTCGACCAGAAGGTCACCTTGCTTTGGTGTAGTACCAGTCTTATTAGAAAATATGAGTCATGGAGCCCGTGGAGTTCCTAACCCTCCAGGACAATAGGACAGGTCCCTATGATGTCAAAGAAGGAAAGATGAGGTCACCTACTTGGTGAACCTCTATACATCCCGAAACACCTTAAGGGTCCTGCATGGCAACAGGCTCAAGCCACACTTTGAGAGGTCTGAAGAGACAATGGTCTTGGTGACATGGTGGTTAGGAGGTGTAGGAGAATCAAAACCTCCCAGACTTACCGTCTTCCATAGAGAAGGATGTGTCAGTGAGGGAAGTCATTCTCTCCCCCACACTGACAGAAGAGCAGCAAAGAGACTATCACTAGTTATTTGGATAGTTCTCCTCTTTTATCACTTACCCTAGGGCTCACCAATTGGTGTACCCATGACACTGATACAGGGGACAGCATGCCAGTCAAAAATAAAATGTACAGATCGACTCTGCAACAGTCAGTATCAATGATGAGGTTTCCAAGATGGTGGAGATGGGAGTGATTGCACCCTCTAGTAGTCCGTGGTCTAGCTCAGTGGTGCTTGAACCCAAGGTTGCAAAACCAGGTAGCACCCCAGAAATGAGGTGCTGTGTGGATAAAGGGGTCCTCGTTTCATTCACAAACACTGATTCTCACCCCATACCCAGAGCTGATGAGCTCATTTACAGGTTATAAGTTGCCAGTTTCTCAGTATGTTTGATTTGACATCAGGGTATTGGCAGAAGGACCTAATTGAGATGGCCAATGATAAGTTAGCATTCTCTAACAGGTTCTTGGCCGGTGAAAATCCTAAACTGTTGAGGTGGTCTATCACCTTACAGGATGTGGACTTTGCAGTGGAACATCGCCAGTGCTGATGGGTTTTTCTGCCTTAGCAATGAGAGCTCCCATGTCTGCTTGGGGGAGACCATTGTAGGAAATCACCATCTTATACATCTTATACATGGTGTATAGCCATGTCTGTGCCCTGTTTTTGCTGGCTGTAGAACTCTGTGTACTTTATCCCTGCTAACCAGTAGTAAAGCGCCTGCCCCACCCAATTTCAACATGATGAAATTGGTATACCTTTAATTGCATACTTAACTTACCCATACGTCCCTTGGATACAGTACAAAGTGCACCCAGGGCAGGTAAGATAAATGTCACTAGTGACTGCAACATCTATTGCACCACCCACTACAGTGGCAGTGCAAATTTGACTGCAGGGCTGCATTGAAACTTGTTGCCATTTTAAACTGAAAAGTCAATCACTCAAAATTATCTCTTTCGACAGGCTTAACCCTTCCTTTGAAATTTAAATAAATCATCCCTAAATAGACCTTATTGCCTTTAAGGCAAGGTGCATTGTATGTAAAAGAAAGACCTGTAGAAATCTAATGATACACATGTCCTTGCATTGACAATGCCCCAAAAGCTATTCTCAATGTGGCAAGGCTGGATGTTCCCTAAGAAAGATTTGGGATGCAATATTACATTTCATAATATCTTTTCCGATTAGAAAACTCCTATAAATATATTCTTGGACTCCTTGTTATATTTTTTAAAAGTCCAATTCATGGCGAAATCTATTAATATTGTGGAAAAGTTTCCATTAGAAGTTGCATTTTCCTTCCATAAACCTCTGGAGACCAATTGCATGAGTTCCAAATGTCACCTGGCAGCTGAATACCCCCCCTAATGAGATGTAAAAATTGATCGTAGAGCTAGGCAAACAATTTGGTGTGGGGTGTTGTTGTTTTTCCGTTGTCATAATGGGCAGTGGGTTGTGCACAGGAACTTGATTAATTTCTAAGAGGCTTCTTCTATTCCTCCAATCAGGTGGGCAGCAATCCCAGATGGAGAGGAGCTCCTCGGAACCTCTTTTATAGTGATCACAAAGGAGGAGGCCATACCTCTAGGGAAGGTACATAATCTCTGCACGGGGGAAGACATGGAAGAAATGGTATGCATCTTGGTTTTAGGTAGAAAGTAGTACCGGGGGATTCTTTGTAGTAGGACACACATTAAATGCTGCAAATGTGGTTATGGCCGCCACTGGGAACTTTTATCTCATTTGTTAGGGAGGAGCGCGGAGTTACCCCCACCCAAGAGCTGGTGCCAGGCATAAACGTGGCACCTACAGTACCCTCCTCAGATCATTACTGAACCTGTGGAAGATCAGAAGAGGACTGAACCTACTGTCTCAAACACAAAGAAGAGCCTAGAAGACTTGATCTGCTATCCCCTTTGTTCCCAGGACAAAGAAGTGGGCTCCAAGCATCAGAAGGTATTCAAGCTACATCGACACAACAAGCTACAAGATACCTTTCCTGCAACTGCCCAGCTGACTAGTTCCAAATAGACCTTGTCTGAAACCTGCTGCTGGTCTCTGCTGGAGTGAGTCCCCAAGTGCTATCCCAAGTTCCTGGGATGCTTAGCTGTGTCAAGGTGTATTCCTCCTAATATCTCCTGAAACCTGGGACTTAGAAACCTTTTGGCTCTAAAGACCTGCGGAGGACTGAGACCAGCCTGCCAAGCTGATTCGTCAGAGGTGCATTGCCTCTGGGCTGAAGATTCAGGTTGCTTCAGCTCTGAGTTTTTCTGTACCTGCAAATCTGAGCCAGTGGGATCTCATGGAGATGATATCAGGCCCTGTGGCACCCTCATTGTCTACAGCCTGCATTCTTGCCCCATATGAAGAAACCAAGTTCCAAAAAAGTGACCAAGTCCAAAATTAGAAATCTTCACAGGGCAAAGGCGCCAAAAGTATCTGACTGGGGAGGGACCTTCCTTGAAGACGAAATACAATATTGCTCCTCCTTGGTACTTTCCTGTCAAACGTCAATGGCTTCGACACAACCTCATATGGCAGCTACCCACTGTAGCATTTACTGTCTCTAACGTGCAGTTCGGGCTGTAGCCGTGGCTAAAGTTTCCTATGGAAAATTGCATGGGGAAAACACGTTTTGGGACCCCCTTTTTTCTCAGCCCCCGCATGCCGAATCCCCCCGAAACTTTCAGGATAGGAGCAGACCGGAGCACCCCACAAGTTTTGAAAATTTTGCGGAGATTCACCAACCGGCACCAAAGTTATTGGAAATAGAATGTTGTGAATTTCCTATGGAAAATAGGTCCTCACTATAACTATCTACTGGCGACCGCCAGTAGATTATATATGTATATATATATATATATATATATATATATATATCTCGCTCAGCTCCTTTCTTTTTGTCAAAAGGAATGTCGCACTCGCGGGGCAATTTAAACACAATTTATTTGAAATAGCCAAATGACCAGCAACAGACGCGTTTCGGCGGCGTGCCTTTCTCGATGTCACTAGCATATCGGAAGCGCCATGTTTGTAACCCCTGTCAACAGAATAGAGAAAGGACTCATATAATGCTCTAACATGAGCGCCATTTTGTAATGGATACATTTCATTATTGCACCTGAACAGTATTGCAAAGATATCAGTTTCTATAAACTCCTCAATACATATCAACTGTTTATGTCCTTTTCCACTTTGAACATAGTGCAAAACATAGTATCACGCCGTGGATCGGCATTGCCCTTTCTTCATATCTGTCTCCCCGGGGTTATTTCCTTTTCTTATTGGCATTTCAACATTACAAACATATTGTTACTAATCTCATTCTTGTTTGATTCCTTGTTGCACTTGCACGTAGCGAGACAGTTTCAGATATCATCTCATACAAAACATTTCTTCACCTTTACTGTTTGCTGAGACACACCAGTTTCTACAGCCGTAGAAACCATTTCAAATGAGTTTCAATGTGCATACCAATTAGATCAACTTACATAAACGTTAAATGCCTATATACATTGAGAGTCCCTCGCAACTGTTGGCCCCTAGAGGAGGCTTAATGAGACACAGCCGTGTCTAGGCCATTCCCAGAGATGCAAATACCAATAAGACACAACTACCTGGGATCTCGATTATGTACCTATATGTACTGACAGTTCTTCACCACTATTTAACCAGCGTGGATACTTAGTGAGTAAATCTATGATGAAGCGTGATTCAAGTCATCGCAGCTGCTTTACTCTGTCACCCCCCCCGAACATTCGGAGGGACATGATCCAGACCAAAGAATTGTAGCAGGCCACGATTGCTCTGATGTTTTTCCGCAAAGTGGCGTGCTACCGGATACATCTGGTCGTTTTTTTCAATAGCCCTTTGGTGTTCCGGAATTCTAATTTTTAGCTGGTGGATGGTGCTGCCTATGTAACGCAGCCCACATGGACATACCAGACAGTAAACCGCGTAGGGCGTGATGCAAGTTATGAATTTGGTAATGTGTTGTATCTTTTCAAGGTCAGGGATAGTATATGTTAAAAACCTTTTGCTATTAGCACAGGCTTTGCATCTATTACAAGGGAAAAAGCCCCTCATTGCTCTCAAGGTGCCCCCTTTCTGTGGTACTCTTTCCAAATGGCTTTTCACCAACAAATCCCGGAGTGACCTCGCTTTTCTAAACGTTACTAATGGGAAGGGGGGATGTCCTCACCTATGGTACTGTCAGTTTTTAGGATGTGCCAATTCTTTTTGAGCATGTTTTTCAAATGATTAGCTTCTGCAGAGTAAGGGGTGATCATCCGAAATTTACCCCTATTCTCCAAGGGTTTATCTTTGTTTTGTAACAGACTTTCCCTTGGAATCCCTCTCACCCTTTGTAGCGTACTGTTCAGGGTCGTGGGGTTATATCCTCTTTTAGTGAATCTAGCTATACTTTCCGAGGCTGCTGTTTCAAAATCTATTGTTCTAGTGCTATTCCTTTTCAACCTCAGTAGCTCCCCATATGGTATGCTGTTTACAAGTTTAGGGGGATGACTGCTAGTAGCAAAAAGTATTGAGTTCCCAGCAGTGGATTTTCGGTAAAGAGCTGTTTGAATATGACCTTCTTCAACAAACACCCTCAGGTCCAGGTAGTCCACTGCCACTGGACTCACTGTTCCAGTAAAGTGTAGATTTATCTAATTTTCATTAAGAAGATCTATATACTCTCGAGCCGACTCTGCTGTACCCTGCCAGACGATAAAAAGGTCGTCAATATATCGATACCACTCAATTACTTTGCCCGTCCCATTCTCATTGTGGTAGGATCTGGGCACCTGCTCCTCCCACCAGCCAACAAAAAGATTCGCATAGCTGGGGGCAAAGCAGGTGCCCATCGCCGTACCTGACAGCTGTCTGTAGTGTTGTTCCTCAAATAGAAAGATGTTATTTCTCAGACAGAACTCTACAAATTCTACTAGCATCTGATTATGTTCAGAGTATCGCAGTTGGCGTTTTTCCAAGTAAAATCTGATGCTTTGACCCCATCCACATGATATATACAAGTATATATGCTAGTTATATCTAATACCATTAATTGATACGTGGGGTCCCATTCGACATGCATGATCTTATTCAAAAAGTCTTTGGTGTCTCTTATGTAAGAGTCTAGCTGAGAGACAAAAGGAAATAAAAAGTGATCAATGAAGGTTGATAAGTTCTCAGTCAGGCTTCTGAGGGATGACACGATGGGTCTGCCAGGTGGACGTTCACTATTCTTATGTAGTTTTGGAATGTGGTAAAAGGTGGGAATCACAGGATTGGAACTGCGTAGGAACAAATGTTCTTCCGGTCCCAGCATAAGTTTGTTGTACCACTTACTGATCAATTCATCATATTTAGTAATGCTTTTTTGATATGATTCCCCAGTTGTTTTCTGGTAGCATGCTGGATTCAATAATTGACGCAGAGCTTCATTGCAGTACTGTTCCCTAGTTTGTAAAACCACGTTCCCACCCTTGTCAGAGGGTTTAATGATGTCTGTTCGATCCTCTGTTAGACGTTTTAGTGCCAGTTTCTCAGACTTAGATAGATTACTCAAGAATTTCTTGGTGGAATTTTTTAATCTGAATTTCAAAAGATCATTGATCATCGTATCAGAAAAGACATCTATGGCATCTAGAGGCATTTGAGGGTTGAACAGAGATTTTGGTTTGAACGGACTTGTTTCGCGTTCTTGATCAATACCGATGTTTCTTGCTCTT
The DNA here is from genome assembly GCF_964204655.1 of Triturus cristatus. NCBI lineage: Eukaryota > Metazoa > Chordata > Amphibia > Caudata > Salamandridae > Triturus > Triturus cristatus. The sequence goes on from NC_140583.1 coordinate 524,820,012, forward strand.
TGTGCCATATCTTTAAACTGTGTAAGGTTTGACTCGTTCTCCAATCTTAGGTTTTCCAACAGTTTGGAACTCCTTGTGAAAAGGATTTTGAGTTTTCTTTCCTTCCAGTGATCGCTCACCTTGTTCGTCACCTGATTCATTCTCCGTGATTTCAGATTCGGAAGTCTCTATTCGTCTTGACATATGGTTGGATCCTTTACTTAGTTCTTTTCTTGGACCATCAAACTTACGGGCGAATGTTAACACCCTGCCCTGTAAGTAGTCCTTCTCATCTCGTGCGAATTTCTCTTGCTTGCGATATTTGACCTTCATTGATCACTTTTTATTTCCTTTTGTCTCTCAGCTAGACTCTTACATAAGAGACGCCAAAGACTTTTTGAATAAGATCATGCATGTCGAATGGGACCCCACGTATCAATTAATGGTATTAGATATAACTAGCTTATATACTTGTATAGATCATGTGGATGGGGTCAAAGCTATCAGATTTTACTTGGAAAAACGCCAACTGCGATACTCTGAACATAATCAGATGCTAGTAGAATTTGTAGAGTTCTGTCTGAGAAATAATATCTTTCTATTTGAGGAACAACACTACAGACAGCTGTCAGGTACGGCGATGGGCACCTGCTTTGCCCCCAGCTATGCAAATCTTTTCGTTGGCTGGTGGGAGGAGCAGGTGCCCAGATCCTACCACAATGAGAATAGGACAGGCAAAGTAATTGAGTGGTATCGATATATTGACGACCTTTTTGTCGTCTGGCAGGGTACAGCAGAGTCGGCTCGAGGGTATATAGATCTTCTTAATGAAAATGAGATAAATCTACACTTTACGAGAACAGTGAGTCCAGTGGCAGTGGACTACCTGGACCTGAGGGTGTTTGTGGAAGAAGGTCATATTCAAACAGCTCTTTACCGAAAATCCACTGCTGGGAACTCAATACTTTTTGCTACTAGCAGTCATCCCCCTAAACTTGTAAACAGCATACCATATGGGGAGCTACTGAGGTTGAAAAGGAATAGCACTAGAACAATAGATTTTGAAACAACAGCCTCGGAAAGTATAGCTAGATTCACTAAAAGAGGATATAACCCCACGACCCTGATCAGTACGCTACAAAGGGTGAGAGGGATTCCAAGGGAAAGTCTGTTACAAAACAAAGATAAACCCTTGGAGAATAGGGGTAAATTTCGGATGATCACCCCTTACTCTGCAGAAGCTAATCATTTGAAAAACATGCTCAAAAAGAATTGGCACATCCTAAAAACTGACAGTACCATAGGTGAGGACATCCCCCCTTCCCATTAGTAACCTTTAGAAAAGCGAGGTCACTCCGGGATTTGTTGGTGAAAAGCCATTTGGAAAGAGTACCACAGAAAGGGGGCACCTTGAGAGCAATGAGGGTCTTTTCCCCTTGTAATAGATGCAAAGCCTGTGCTAATAGCAAAAGGGTTTTAACATATACTATCCCTGACCTTGAAAAGATACAACACATTACCAAATTCATAACTTGCAGCATGCCCTACGCGGTTTACTGTCTGGTATGCCCATGTGGGCTGCGTTACATAGGCAGCACCATCCACCAGCTAAAAATTAGAATTCTGGAACACCAAAGGGCTATTGAAAAAAACGACCAGATGTATCCGGTAGCACGCCACTTTGCGGAAAAACGTCAGAGCAATCGTGGCCTGCTACAATTCTTTGGTCTGGATCATGTCCCTCCGAATGTTCGGGGGGGGTGACAGAGTGAAGCAGCTGCGACGACTTGAATCACGCTTCATCATAGATTTACTCACTAAGTATCCACGCGGGTTAAATAGTGGTGAAGAACTGTCAGTACATATAGGTACATAATCGAAATCCCAGGTAGTTGTGTCTTATTGGTATTTGCATCTCTGGGAATGGCCTAGACACGGCTGTGTCTCATTAAGCCTCCTCTAGGGGCCAACAGTTGCGAGGGACTGTCAATGTATATAGGCATTTAACGTTTATGTAAGTTGATCTAATTAGTATGCACATTGAAACTCATTTGAAATGGTTTCTACGGCTGTAGAAACTGGTGTGTCTCAGCAAACAGTAAAGGTGAAGAAATGTTTTGTATGAGATGATATCTGAAACTGTCTCGCTACGTGCAAGTGCAACAAGGAATCAAACAAGAATGAGATTAGTAACAATATGTTTGTAATGTTGAAATGCCAATAAGAAAAGGAAATAACCCCGGGGAGACAGATATGAAGAAAGGGCAATGCCGATCCACGGCGTGATACTATGTTTTGCACTATGTTCAAAGCGGAAAAGGACATAAACAGTTGATATGTATTGAGGAGTTTATAGAAACTGATATCTTTGCAATACTGTTCAGGTGCAATAATGAAATGTATCCATTACAAAATGGCGCTCATGTTAGAGCATTATAAGAGTCCTTTCTCTATTCTGTTGACAGGGGTTAAAAACATGGCGCTTCCGATATGCTAGTTACATCGAGAAAGGCACGCCGCCGAAACGCGTCTGTTGCTGGTCATTTGGCTATTTCAAATAAATTGTGTTTAAAACGCCCCGCGAGTGCGACATTCCTTTTGACAAAAAGAAAGGAGCTGAGCGAGATATTTTTGTGGATCCACACCCGCAAAGTCTGCACCTGCCTGCGAGTGCCCCGCTTTGGTGTGGGACAACGAGCGTATATATATATATATATATATTCACTGAAAAAACCATAGGTTTCACACAAGTTATAGTTAGCGGACATTTTACTGATAAAAAACCATTGAAATTCCCCAGTTATAGTTAGTGCAGGCAACTATAACTCACGCGACCGCAATCCTCTGCTGATGCTAATACTGTATTTAGACACTTATTTGCCCATGTCTTCTTTCATTAAATTTTAGCTATACATATATTACAAATATTTTTTTTTCATAAAGACACATATGTCATCAGCAGAGGATTGCGGTCGCGTGAGTTATAGTTGCCTGCACTAACTATAACGGGGGAATTTCAATGGTTTTTTATCAGTAAAATGTCCGCTAACTATAACTTGTGTGAAACCTATGGTTTTTTCAGTGAATTTGCAAGGTTTTTTAAATGCTAATTCCTAACTATAACGTGTGTGAAACCTATGTTTTTTTCAGTGAATTTGTACGGTTTTTTAAATGCTAAGTTACTTTACGCCGTTCGTGGTGTGCGCGCCCACTTTACGCAGTTCGTTCCAAGCGCGCACGGTGCACTTCGCGCACCGTGCGCGCACAGTGAGCACGCGGTGCACTTTGCGCACCGCGCGCCCACTTTATGCAGTTAGTGCCGTGCATGCACGGTGGGCACGCGGTGCGCTACGCGCACCGCGTGCCCACGTTACGCTAAATGGACCATGTACGCACAATGCGCTTCGCGCACCGTCCGCACACGGAGGCCGTATTAGGCACATCGTTGTTAATGGTTAATAAACAGTTTGTCTTTATTGGTAATATGCCATGCACTTTTGCACACGGGGTGAGGAAAACGTGGATATTGTTTTTTTTTAATTTTTTTTTACCGTACGCGTACGGTAAGCGTAATCGGCGATTTTTCGAAAATAAAAAAATTTACATTTTTTGCCTTTTGGGTTCTTTGGGGACTCCATAACAATGACTGGGTGGTTGGGAGCTGTCTATCAAGCCGCTTTTACTGTTTTCGGACTTTGTTTTTCCTCCACTCCCCTCAGAGTGCGAGAGAGAAAATGGCGGCCGACACTTCCTGGTTTCGACCGATTCGAATGTTTACTAAGATCTAACAGCCAATCAGAATCGCGCTCGCGCACGTCACCGTACGCGTACGGTAAGCTTACCGTAAGCGCACGGTAAGCGCACCGTAAGCTGGCTCAGATATATATATTGATTTAAATGCTATTTTCTCAGGAACTACTGAACAGATTTACACCAGACCTACAAAAGGCACTTCCTTGACCTGAGCACTACCTCTCTGCCAAATTTCAAGTAACTCTGTTCAGCCGTTCGGGCTGTAGCTGTGTCTAAAGGTCCTATGGAAAAATGCATGGGAAAAACGCGTTTTGGGACCCCCCTTTTTTCTCAGCCCCCGCTTGACGAATCCCCCCGAGACTTCCAGGGTAGGAGCGGAGCGTAGCGCCCCACCTATTTTGAAAATTTCGCGAGGATTCGTCGACCGGCGCCAAAGTTATTCCAAATAGAATGTTGCAGATTTCCTATGGAAACGTGGTCCTAACTATAACTATCTACTGGCGACCGCCAGTAGATAATATATGTATATATATATATATATATATATATTGCACGCGCCGTCACGCTCCAAATACTGGCGATGATTCACGGACAAGGACCACAAGAATCGCTCTGATGTTATTTTATTTAGCAGTCGGCATAACGCGTTTCAACTGACATGGAGTCTTGATCACATGACAATGCTGCAATAGTTTTCTTGCTATTTAAAGTGACAGTGCATACACAGTGTATAACGTGCATTGATGACAGTCATAGACAAAGAAGATATCTTTCTTATTGTGATTCCTTCTAAGTTTTAAGCCATTCAAAACAATGGGTATTAACTCATATTAACCCCTTCAGCGTGGCGGGAATTCCCCCGCGGTGCTGAAGGGTTCGAGCGCGGGCGGGGCCATGACGGAACGGTTCCGTCATGAGCACAGCGCAACCGATGCTCATGACGGAACCGTTCCGTCATGGGCATGGAAGGGGTTAAACCAAAATTCTGAAACAATATAAATATGGAAATATACACATAAATATACAAATTTCAATAAATAATGGACAATTGATAAAATTTTGCAGCAATTGAACCTGTATGATATAAAATACATTTTGTCGATATTGATTGTATATCTTCCAATACATGATATTTCTTGGGTGCAAGTAGGTACTTGAATGTAGAGTTGCTGACCAAGTTAATAAATATCTTTTTTGGTTTATATGTTGTACTTTCCAGTGTTTATACCAAAAAATATTTGTCTATCTATAGTTTAGTATTAATAAGTATTCGTAAATTGGATTCTAAACAATGATATATATCTAAATCTCAAGTATAGAATATCACAAACGAATGGCTGAGTAAAATAATATCCTAAAAACTGTCATAAAATAAAACTTATGTGCAAATGTGCTGTGTATAAAATTGTGAAAAAAAGTAAATAATACAAAATTGATTTTTTGTGTGTCTGCCATACTGTTAAATGTCATCACCAATAATCTAAACTAGAGAATATCATTTGTGCTTGATGCGCTGGTGAACGTTGTGTGTCGGGAACACTATATCAGGGAAATCAACTTGTGCTTGATCTAAAAAGACAAAAGCACATTAGTTTTGACTGTTCAAATGGAAGGGCCCGAAATCAGCCTAGATATTGATGTAGTGATATATCTAAGGAATATAGGACGTGGGCGTATCAATATATGCCTCCAAGATTGAATTTGGAAGGATCGTTAGCAAAATTTCTCATTGATACAGACAATATATAGATCATAAGATGATAATTTAAATAAAATCAAGTAAAATCAGTTGTTGTTACACATTCTATGGGTACGTATCATGTTCGTATAATAAATAAATAAATAAATATATACAATTTTTTTAAATATAAATATGTACATATATAAATAGTTAAATATAAGTCTGCATATTACTACAAATATAAGAATTTTTTAAAAATGTGTAAAAATAAGGAAAGAATGTTAGAGTCATCAAGCGTAATAACTGATGACCAAGATATTTTTTCTTTTTCATTTGATGATAATATTAAAGATTTTCTTGAAATAAACTATTGATAGCTGATAACTCTCAAATGCAAGTGTATACGTCTTCAGTTGCATTTAAACCGTTCGGCTGTTTGGAATTCACTAGTAAAATGTATTTGGTTTCTAATCTGCGTAATGCCTCTTCCCTATTGCCACCTCTGCGGTTGGCAGGCACAGAATCAATGAGATAATATTTTAAAGAGGCATTGTTGGAGTCGTGTTTATCCCTGAAATATCTAGCTACAGGATAAGTGTTGTCCGAGTTGCTAATTGCTCGCAGATGTTGTAATATGCGTTTATGTGCCTGTAGTTTGGTACTACCAATATATTGGAGGCCACATGGACAGACAAGGACATACACTACATATTCCGTTTTGCAGGTAAGAAGTTTGTTGACTTTAAACTGCCTAGGGCTAAAAGGAGTCACAAATGTTAGAATATTTATTGCATGCTGGCAGGCTTTGCATGTCTTACATCTAAAAAAACCCTTGTGTGTTGATAGCCAGTTACAATTGTCAATGACATCAGAGTTAGTTCTTACTAGACTGTCTCTCATTGACTTAGCTCTACTGTAAGTGATAGATAGATTGTTGGGTAAATCTGCTCCTATGATTGGATCATCTAGTACCAGTGGCCAGTTCCGTTGCAAAATCTCACGGATTTCATTATGTTGTTTATTAAACTCTAGAATTACTCTAAAGTTGGATTGTTTTGGCCTTTGAACGGTTGGTCTTTGAGTTACATTGTCATGGACTAGCTTATTGCCACATTACAGATCTGATCTTTCTACTGTCATTGATTCAGCAATGGCACTGTCAATAGTTTTCAAAGAATAGCCTCTTGCAAAAAATCTGACCTTACTTTCAGTTTGGGCTTGTTTGAGAGTCACAGCATCACTATTGACTCATTTGAGTCTAAGCAGTTCCCCGTAGGGAATGCTATTGATGAGATGGCGGGGATGTGCATTAGTAGCGTGCAAAGTAGCATTGCCTGCAGTTTCTTTGCGATACAATTTTGTTTCGATCTTATTGTTTTTAATGTAAACTTGCATATCTAAGAAATTGACCGACTCAGCACTGATAGTTGCTGTCAATTGTACATTTAAAGAATTTTCATTCAAAGCCTTGATAAAAACGAGTGCAGACTGCTCTGACCCTGACCATTTGACAAAAAGATCATCGATATATCGCAGCCAAACAATAATGTTATTTTGACATTCAAGCTGAAATTTTGTGTGGACCACCAGCTCCTCCCACCAGCCCATGTGAAGACATGTGTAGCTTGGGGAGAACCTGGCTCCCATTGCTACGCCCCTGATCTGCTTAAAAAACATGTTGTTAAACATAAATATATTATTGTTTAAACTAAAAGTTACCATGTCAGTAAGCATTTGACTATGTGGAGTCAATGAATCAGATCTCTTAGATAAAAAATATCGCAGTGCATTTAAACCATCTGTATGTTGTATACTGGTGTAAAGAGAGGTTACATCAAGGGTAATCAAAAGATAATTCTCTTGCCAATCACATTTTTTCAGTTTGGTCAAAAAGTCATTGGTATCCTGCACATATGAAGGTAACGATTGGACATGACCTTGCAAATAATAGTCTACATATTGGGAAGTATGTCCCAAAATACCATTGCGCGCTGCTATAATAGGTCTTCCTGGTGGATGTTCAGCATTCTTGTGTATTTTGGGGATAAAATATATTGTGGGTGTTACAGGATATTCTTTCTTAGAAAGTTATATTCATCTCTGGTTAGTAGATTGTCAATTCCCCAAGAGGTGAGGTGAAGGTTGAAATTTTTGTATATCTGTTTCAATTCTGCTCCTCTACTTTTAGCATAGCAAGATCAATCTGATAATTGTGACAATGCTTCCTTAGTGTATTCATCTTTATCCCAAATTACTGTATTTCCACCTTTGTCTGCGCTCCTGATTACAATGGAATTGTCATGTTCTAATTTAGAAATTAATTTGTAATAGTTCATAGTATGATGATTGACTTTATTTTTAGAGTTCTCCACTTTGTAATGTAGCTTTTTTATTTGTGTTGTTACTTGTTCATTGAAAATATCAATGGAATCTCTACCCATGATAGGATTGAAAGTTGATTTGCCGCGAATAGGAGTTGGATGGGGGGGCTTGATATGGGCACTGGTATTAGCTTGAGTTGTCATTGTCTGCATAGCTGCTGTATTGCCCTCAACCCATAGATCTTCAAGGTCTGTTAGTAACAGCCTGTCGGAGTCAGGCACAGGCGTTGCTGTTTGTAATAGCTGACTTGGATCTTGTGAGGTGCTGCCTATTTTTTTGTTCAACAAAAAATATTTCTTTAATTTCAACTTCCTAATAAATCGATATACATCCATTCTCGTTTTTACATAGTTGAAATTACTTTCGGGACAATATGAAAGGCCCAATTTCAGTTCCTCTGCCAGAGTGAGAATAATTTTTGCCAAGTTAACAATAGTTTTGCTGTCAGTATCATTGGGATGACATTTTAGCGCCTGTTCCACCGACCCGCGGCCCTTCGTCTGGGTCTGGATGCGTTGCCTCCTCGCCTTTCTCCTCTGTCTGCGTTTGAAAGTTCTGTTTCCGAAATTTGTATTTGTGGATTTCGTGGACGTAGGGTTGCCCTGCGGTCCATTACTAAAAAATGAAGTTTCTAGCCAGGTGTTTTTTTGTTTTGTATATTCCCTTGATTGGGATCTCTTAATTCAGAGTCTGATCCACTTTCCGGGGCAGAACTTAAATCAGAATTGGAGGTTGGCAAAGTGTGTTCATCTATTCTAGACGTAATTGGTGTTGGTTTGTCACTTTTCTTCATGTTTTGCTTCATATTACGAATGGCATCGTATCTCATGGAAAATGTACAAATTTTGCCGAGTTCATAATGTGTTTTGTCACGTTGAAATTTATAAGCTTTACATTTTGGGACCCCCCTTTTTTCTCCGCCCCCGCTTGCCGAATCCCTCCGAAACTTTCAGGATAGGAGCGGACCGGAGCGCCCCACAAGTTTTGAAAACTTTGCGAAGATTCACCAACCGGCGCCAAATTTATTGGAAATAGAATGTTGTGAATCTCCTAAGGAAAATAGGTCCTCATTATAACTATATATATATATATATATATATATATATATATATATATATATATATATATATATATATATATATATATATATATATATATATATATATATATATATATATATTTTAAACGAGGTTACTCCTTCTGAAGTTCGAGCCCACAAGGAGGGGTGGCGCGGACCGGCGGAGAGAACCGGCAACAATATAATCGCGAACGGAGTCCCATACGCGCTCGTGGAGCAGTTCACAAATACCAAGGAAACAGGGGTCAAGGCGGCAAAAGTAGGTTTATTGGCTTCATAAACCAGCTGTAACGCGTTTCACCCGCGGACGGGCTTGGTCACACAGCGTAACTGACAAACTGGCCACATTACATACATTTCGATAACGGGGAAAAGATATCAACATAGGACTTACTGGCATGGTTCTAGATTGCTCCGTTAATACGGGTGCCATATTGTAATGAGCTTTGCTAATACAGATTCGTATGGTTTCATTACGTGTTTCTGGTGATTTGAGCATTATCTCATACCGTAGAGACCTCAATAATGTTCCAATAAAGTACCCATTTGTTTACGAGAATTACATAATCATTTTGAAATTCAAAGGACAAATGCATTTGACCATGATTCAAGCTTCACTGTGCCGGAAATTGTAACAACATTATTGCATTACTTCCAACAAATACGTAAGCACACAGTATATCACCTGAGTATCTCAGCAATCTGTATACAACCTCTTAACATTTCTGAGTTTACGTTTGAAGCTCCTCACACTATGTGTCATATTGTCATTATGTTCATTGACAAAGTATTGTCTGCCACTACTAGGCAAGATCCCGTTATGTGTCATATTGTCATTATGTTCATTGACATAGTATTGTTTGCCACTATTAGGCAAGATCCCGTTATTTGTCACTGGTTTCGTACATTTTTGTAATCAGACATAATACTGCATGGCAAGAAGCTTCTCAGGACTTAAATGCATAATTGAATACGCTAATTTGTGGTCTGACGAGAAACAGCTCGTGTTTTGACAATTGCACAATTCTCTGTTCATCGCCACTATGAGGCGAAGGCAGTCTAGACTCGTGTGCTTAATCCTGCACGGTTGCATAAAGTTTTATTGAAAAGGCAGTTCTCAATGATAAACAGAACGAACAGAGAATGACAATTCGACGTACACAGGCTATGTTTAATGTGTGCTTACGTATTTGTTGGAAGTAATGCAATAATGTTGTTACAATTTCCGGCACAGTGAAGCTTGAATCATGGTCAAATGCATTTGTCCTTTGAATTTCAAAATGATTATGTAATTCTCGTAAACAAATGGGTACTTTATTGGAACATTATTGAGGTATCTACGGTATGAGATAATGCTCAAATCACCAGAAACACGTAATGAAACCATACAAATCTGTATTAGCAAAGCTCATTACAATATGGCACCCGTATTAACGGAGCAATCTAGAACCATGCCAGTAAGTCCTATGTTGATATCTTTTCCCCGTTATCGAAATGTATGTAATGTGGCCAGTTTGTCAGTTACGCTGTGTGACCAAGCCCATCCGCGGGTGAAACGTGTTACAGCTGGTTTATGAAGCCAATAAACCTACTTTTGCCGCCTTGACCCCTGTTTCCTTGGTATTTGTGAACTGCTCCACGAGCGCGTATGGGACTCCGTTTGCGATTATATATATATATATATATATATATATATATATATATATATATATATATATATATATATATATATATATATATATCAATAAACAAGCCTCCAGTTACCGGAGCCCCCGACCCTTCATGGCAGCCTCTTCACAATGAGCACGGAGAAGCCCATCCATTAACACAGCAAACAACAAGAGGCTCACTGCTGGCACAGAAACAGCGTTTATTCAACGTTAAAACACTGCAGGTTCCTTCTTTCACCTAACGTTTCTGCCTTTCAGCCTTGTTCACAGGTAGAAGGTCACTGATTCAAACGCACATTGCATTCAGCTGTGTGTTTAAAGTTTTTCAAACTCACGTGACTTAATAGAAAATACTTGTCCCAGAGTGCACCGCAAGTGTATTAGTTGTACTTCTGGAAATCCACAATGTTCAAAGTTCGTAAAACAATGTCTTAATTGCGGTGCCACTCGTGCATGGAAAATACTTTAGAAGTCAGGTGAGTACATCGTTGTTGGCACATTGCTTCAATTCTTTTCAAGATATATATATTTTCACTTAAAAAACCATAGGTTTCACACATGTTATAATTAGCTGGACATTTCACTCGTAAAAAGCCAATGAAATTCCCCCGTTATAGTTAGTTCAGATAACTATAACTCGTGCACCCGCAATCCACTGCTCATGACGTCACATATTACATCACTAATGACATGGTCAGTGGCATCACTCATGACATCACTGATGACATCATCTTTGTGATAGAGTGACAGTCGCGCGAGTTATAGTTATCTGACTAAATGTCCAGCTAACTATAACATTTGTGAACCCTATGGTTTTTTAAGTGAATTTGCAAGGTTTTTTAAATGCTAATTCCTAACTATAACGTGTGTAAAACCTATGGTTTTTTAAGTGAATTTGTAAGGTTTTTTAAATGCTAAGTTATGTACGTATTATTATATTTTTTATATATTTATTTTACAATAAACTACCTATGTATATAGTTATAGATTGACTGTATCCTGTAATATGGAATGGCTCGTTTAAAATGTTTTTTTTTTTTAAGGTTTTTCACCGTGCGTGCACCCCGCGAATTTTTGAAAAAAAAATAAAATGTTTTTTTCACCCTTCGGGGTCCTTCAGGGACCCCCTGACAAAGGCTAGGGGGTCAGGAACTCTCTACCCGGCCCCCTTTTCACGTTCTCCACCTTTCTTTTTCACTGTCACACACCAAACACACAAAATGGCGGCCGACACTTCCTGATTTCGACCGATTCGAATGTTGACTGACATGTAACCACCAATCAGAATTGCGCTCGCGCACGTTAGGGTGCGCGCACAGTGCGCGCTTATAGATATTTATGTACTTTTAAATGCAATTTTCTCAGGAACTACAGAACAGATTGACACCATATATGCAAAAGGCACATGCCTGACCTGAGGACTACCTCTTTGCCAAATTTCAAGTAATTCTGTTCAGCCGTTCGGGCTACACCTTCGACTAAAGGTCCTATGGGAAAATGCATGGGGAAAAGGCGTTTTGGGACCCCCCTTTTTTCTCAGCCCCCGCTTGATGAATCACCCCGGGACTTTCAGGATAGAAGCTGAGCGGAGCGCCCCATTAGTTTTGAAAATTTCACGAGGATTCGTCAACCGGCACCAAAGTTATTCAAAATAGAATTTTCAGATTTCCTATGGAAACACGGTCCTAACTATAACTACCGCCAGTAGATAATATATAAATCGATATTTTGTACAACTATATTTTTGACATCAATATTTTTTTTCCAATAATTTTGTAGTTACAATAGGGAGTCGATATCTTTGCATTCTGTTTTTTGCCTCGATATTTTTTACATCTATATTTTTGAGGTCGATATTCTGTCAGTGAAACAGGTTTGAAAGAGACAAACACAACACAAGGACAACATTTATCTTGGCAGCTGACCATCATAAATCTGTTATGGGAGGAAAAGGAAATGGAGGAATGAAGATGAGTAGTACAGGTAAACCAAATCAGATTGTCTGTCTGCACCCAGAAGGACTCAAGTTACATTCTGTTCTGTAGTACAGAGCTTTGAAATATTGCAAATACAATTTAAATATCTGTAGCAGTGAAGTAAACAAACATAAACAAAACACACAGTTCTAATGAGTCAAGAGAACCAATAACAATGTACTGTCAAATTGGGTGTTGCATCTCCAGTCCTCTTGGACTGTCCGTCAATCTTGGGTGCCTGGCAGATGTGGTTCGGTAAGGTAAGTGTGAGTATGTTATATTGTTTTTCCAGTATGGCGCAGGGTAAGAGGGCCTGTAGATTGAAAAACAAAAATGATATTGAAGAATCAAGGAGAAAAGTTAACCCGCATAAGGAGCATGGCAAATTATCTATTTCCAGTTACATTTAACAGTCCCCCCACCCAACCACCGCTCAGCTTCGAATTTGAGCCAGACAGCACTGAGCACACACACACCCAGCAACATAGAATTTTCCCAATAAAGGAAAAATCAACTCACCGCTGTCACTCACCACTCTCCACCACTGCACAGAGTAATGTAGGTGTGTTGTTTACCTTTAGGCCACTTCAAAGTCATCATCAAATTGGTTGGTTTCAGGGAATCTGAACACTTTCATCTTCTTCTGGTGGTAGTTCTGGAAGTAGTCACGCCCACGTCCTGAGTCATTCCATCATTTCTGATCCTCCTGAGTGTCTCCGAGTATGGTGTCTGTACCAACTGTGTCTTTAATCCCGACTCAAATGCAATAGATTGGCCTGTAGTAAAATGTTGTTGCACACCACGAAGGGATAGAATGAGTCAGTTTTTGTGTAGACTAGAGATTTGTGTTTGCGTTATCCATGGGACTGGTCAGGTCTGAATATTTGAGGCATATATAGCAGAATACAATAAAACAAAGCAGTGTGGACTGTAGAGTGGACCCGGTAAAGGAATCCCGCTATCTCTTAAAGGAGAAGGAAAATAAATTCGTTTTTAGGGGAAAATTATTGATCAGCCATAGGTAGGCCAACAACATTGTAAACATTGTAAACCATCACAAACACACTTTTAAGTGTAATAGTTACAGATAAACAAACATATAGGGGTCAATTAGAATGTCAGGCGGATTGCCACCACCTGCATGGCAGTGGCGATCCGCCCAACATTCTCTCCCGCCCGCATGCCATTTCCCCCGGCCATATTACTATGGCGGGGAACCCCGGTGGACGGTCTTTCAGTGTCGACCGGGCGGAAAAGGTTTTAATATGGTGGTGGTGTCTGTTAGACACCGCCATTCATATTACGATACATGCGGGGATTTGCGGGGATTTGCCTTTCCGTGGTGGCAACGCATGCGGTCCTTGCCATTGGGGGCCCATAGCCACCATTACAGCCTTTCTTTACCCCCCTGGGGAGCAGATGGGGGCAGTAGCAACCAACCTGCCCCCCGGGGGGGGCAGAAAGCCCACTTGACACCAGGGATTTTTATTCGCACAATTTATTTATGGTCGGGCTGCCTGAAACGGGCACGACAATGCCCCCACCCCCACCACCATTACTGCCTTTCTGCCCCCCCAATCTGCCTCCCCGGGGGGGGGGTAAAAATCCCACTGGATGCCAGGGTTAGTTTGGGGCAAATTTGAATTAGGGTGGGGGCTGCCCAAAATGGGCATGACCATGCCCCCACCCTCTCCCCTGTGAAAAATTACAGCCTTCCTGCCCCCCCTGGGGGGCAGATGGGGCAGTAGCCCCCAATCTGCCCCCCGGGGGGGCAAAAAGCACACTAGACGCCAGGTATTTTTTGGGGCAAATGTTTATTAGGGTGGGGGCATTGGCAAACCCACCCTAATTCAAATTTCCCCCAAAACATCCCTGGTGTCTAGTAGGCTTTCTGCTCCCCCTGGGGGGCAGATGGGGGCAGTAGCCCCCAATCTGCACCCCCAGTGGGGCAAAAAGCTCATTAGTCATCAGGGATTTCTTTTAGGCAAATTTGAATTAGGGTGGGGGCTGCCCAAAACAGGCATGCCAATGCCCCCCCCCCCATCCCCTGCAAAAATGACAGCCTTCCTGCCCCCCCTGGGGGCAGATGGGGACATTAGCCCCCAATATGCCCCCAAGGGGGGAAAAAAGCCCAGTAGAAGCCAGGGATGTTTTGGGCAAATTTGAATTAGGGTAGTGGCATTGGCACGCCTGTTTTGGGCAGCCCCCACCCTAATTAAAATTTGCCCAAAAAACTCCCTGGCGTCTAGTGGACTTTTAGCCCCCCCCCTGGGGAGCAAATGGGGGCATTAGCCCCCAATCTGTCCCGCCATGGGGGCATAAAGCCCTCTAGATGCCAGGTTTTTTTGGGGGGCAAATTTGAATTAGAGTGGGGCAGCCCAAAATGGGCATGCCCATGCCCCCACCCCTGCCAAAATTACAGCCTTCCTGCCCCCCCCTGGTGGGCAGATGGGGCAGTAGCCCCCAATCTGCCCTCCGGGGGGCAAAAAACCCACTATACGCCAGGGATTCTTTTGGGGAAATTTGTATTTGCCAAAAACGGGCATGCCAATGCCCCCACCCTAATTAAAATTTGCTCAAAAAATCCCTGGAGTCTAGTAGGCTTTCTACTCCTCCTGGGGGGCAGATGGGGACATTAGCCCCCAATCTGCACCCCTGGGGGGGCAAAAAGCCCATTAGCTGTGGATTATTTTAGGCAAATTTGTATTTGGGTGGGGGCTGTCCAAAACAGGCATGCCCATGCCTCCACCCTCTCCCCCATTAAAAATTACAGCCTTCCTGCCCCCCCTGGGGGGCAGATGGGGGCATTAGCCCCCAATATGCCCCCCGGGGGGCAAAAAGCCCAGTAGACGCCAGTGATTTTTTGGGCAAATTTTAATTAGGATGGGTCATTGGCATGCCCGTTTTGGGCAGCCCCCACCCTGGGGGGCAAAAAGCCCAGTAGACGTCAGGGATTTTTTGGGCACATTTTTATTAGGGTGGGGGCATTGGCATGCCCGTTTTTGGCAACCCCCACCCTATGTAAAATTTGCTCAAAAAAATCCCTGGTGCCTAGTAGGCTCTCTGCCCCTCCGGGGGGCAGATGGGGGCATTTGCCACCAATCTGCCCCCCGTGGGGGCAAAAATCCCACTAGAAGCCAGGGATTTTTTGGGGAAAATTTTTATTAGGGTGGGGGCATTGGCATGCCTGATTTTGGCAATCCTAAAAAAAATCCCTGGTGTCTAGTAGGCTTTCTGCCCCCACTGGGGGGAAGAAGGAGGCATTAGCCCCCAATCTGCTCCCCCGGGGTGGCGAAAAGCCCACTAGTCACCAGGGTTTTTTTTAGGGCAAATTTGAATTAGAGTGGGGCAGCCCAAAACAGGCCCTGCCCTCACCCCCTCCCCCTCAAAAATTGCAGCCTTCCTGCCCCCCCTGTGGAGCAGATGGGGCAGTAGCAGTAGCCACCAATATGCCCCCCCGGGGGGCAAAAAGCCCACTAGACGCCAGGAATATTTTTGGGAAATTTTTTATTAGGGTGGGGGCATTGGCTTGCCCGTTTTATGCAACCCCCACCCTAATTAAAATGTGTTCTAAAAAATCCCTGGTGTCTAGTAGGCTTTCTGCCCCCCCCAGGGCAGATGGGGGCATTATCCCCCAATCTGCCCCGCCTGGGGGGGGGCAAAAAGCCCTCTAGTCGCCAGGGATTTTTTGGGGGCAAATTTGAATTAGAGTGGGGCTGCCCAAAATGGGTATGCCTATGCCCCCACCCCCTAAACAAATAGCCACAGTGTTTCTGCCCCCCTTGGGGGCATATCAGGGCAACCCCACCCCCGATACCCCCCAGGGCCCATGCCCCCAACCCCTCCCCTGCAGCAATTACAGCCTTCCTGCCTCCCCTGGGGGGCAGATGGGGGCATTAGCCACCATCTGCCCCCTGGGGGGCAAAAAGCCCACTAGACGGCAGGATTTTTTTTGGGGCAAATTTGAATTAGAGTGGGGCTGCCCAAAATGGGCATGCCTATGCCCCCACCCCCTAAACAAATAGCCACAGTGTTTCTGCCCCCCTTGGGGGCATATCAGGGCAACCCCACCCCCGATATCCCCCCAGGGCGGCAGAAAGCAGACTAGGCACGGATTTGTTTTTAGCAATATGCCTACCTGTCGATTTTGGGCCCTAGCGCAGCCGGCACAAAAGGAAACCTAGTAAACCTGTAAATTTTTAAAAACTAGACACCCAGGGGAATCCAGGATGGGGTGACTTGACTGGCTCTCACCAGGTTCTGTTACCCAGAATCCCTTGCAAACCGAAAAATTTGTCCAAATAAACACATTTTCCTCACATTTCTGTCGTGGAAAGTTCTGGAATCTGCGTGGATCCACAAAATTCCACACACCACACATTCCCTTAAGTTTTCCGATAAAAACGTTACTCACTCGTGTGGGAGGCCCAAGTACCCGCGACAGGCAGGTGCCCAAAACGTATTGAGGCGACATCACAATTGCCTTTTACCAAACAACCTTGATTTGCAAGGGGGGGTCACCTGGGTTTTTGGCCCTGTGCTCAGCAGCCATCTATGGAAACCTACCTTAAACCCACAAATTTCTGAAAACTAGACACCCGGGGAATTCCAGGGAGGTATGGCTTGCGTGGATCCCCCAACGTTTCCTTACCGAGAATCCCCTGCAAACCTCAATTTTAGCTAAAAAAATCACTTTTTTCACACATTTTTGTGTGGGAAATTTGTGGCATCACTGGACTGACCCAAATTTCCTACCACCCAGCGTTCCCCCGGGTCTCCCGATAAAAATGGTGCCTCACTCGTGTGGGAGGCCGAAGTACCCACGACAGGCAGGGGCCCAAATTGTATTGAGGCGACGCAGCAAACAGGAGGCAGAAAGGCTGGGCTTGAACCTTACCAGCGAGAGCTGTCGTTTTTTGGGGGCCTGAGGATCGCTGTACCAGCGCCGTCTCCCTCCTGCCGTCACTTGCAGAGGTGGCCGCTGTGTGGGGGGAGCGCGGAGAAAGACTACACTTCCCAGCATTCCCTGGGGGCCGGAAATCGCCGCCAGCGCGCCCGGAGGCGCTATTTAGCGGACCTCATCCCCGGCAGAGCGGGGGACTCAGCAAACAGGAGGCAGAAAGGCTGGGCTTGAACCTTACCAGCGAGAGGTGTCGTTTTTTGGGGGCCTGAGGATCGCTGTACCAGCGCCGTCTCCCTCCCGCCGTCACTTGCAGAGGTGGCCGTTGTGTGGGGGGAGCGCGGAGAAAGACTACACTTCCCAGCATTCCCTGGGGGCCGGAAATCGCCGCCAGCGCGCCCGGAGGCGCTATTTGGCGGACCTCGACCCCGGCAGAGCGGGGGACACAGCAAACAGGAGGCAGAAAGGCTGGGCTTGAACCTTACCAGCGAGAGGTGTCGTTTTTTGGGGGCCTGAGGATCGCTGTACCAGTGCCGTCTCCCTCCAGCCGTCACTTGCAGAGGTGGCCGCTGTGTGGGGGGAGCGCGGAGAAAGACTACACTTCCCAGCATTCCCTGGGGGCCGGAAATCGCCGCCAGCGCGCCCGGAGGCGCTATTTAGCGGACCTCGACTCCCGCGACGCGGGCAGCGCGCGGGCAGCACCGGGAGAAGCCCGGGACAAGGGCGGGACCGTCTGCGGCCGTCCGAGGCCGAAGGAGGCTGGGCTGGGCCATCCCTTTTGGCTCGTTTTGTCAAGATGGTCATCGTTCCTCATCCACAGAAAGTCTTCCGAGAACGTGAAGATAAGTCAGGGAGGGGTGTGTAGATTTAATATTGTCAGTTGTGTTAAAATACCACATCTGGGGGCACAACAATTTGTCTTGTTTTGTTACACCTCACTGTAGCTATCGCCTGTGTGTTACCAGCACAGGGTAATCTCTCACTGTAGTGGGCAAGTTAATACATTGTGGACTCTTACTACCGGGTCAGTTTCAATCGTCATTTTGAAAACATGGGGAAAACCAGAAAAACACCAATTAGACCAGGGACGGGAGTTAGGGGCACACTAGATGCATTTATTACACGCGCCGAATCCCTGTTGACACATGAGATACAGTTGACGGAGCGTAGATTGTCCCTTGATTCCCTATTGGCACATAAACGCTCATCGTTGGGGACAATAGCGGAATGTGTCACGCCCGGAGTGAGTAAATCGGCAGGTCAGGGTCCTTTCTTGCAGAGTAAAACTCAGGGCTCTACATTAGTACAAATTCACACAAATAGGCAAAGTGACGGGGGTGACGAGCCACCGCCACTGGCGGGCCCCGAGGTAGTTAAGGAGGTTAGCGGACCTGGGGGTGTTCAGGTGGGCGCCCAAGAACAGGATGCGATTACTCCCGGGGGTGAGAGGGATCTTAATGCTTCAGTGGAGAAGGAAAGGGTAGTAGTTACCCGATCAAAAAAAGTCCTATTATCGCCAGACCCCCCTCTAGAAAGTGCCTCCACTGAGAGTTTAAAGTCCTCAACCAGGCCACAAAGTAAGGGGACAGCAAAACTAAAAATGATACAAAAGCAAAAAAAGGTGGTTCCAGAATAGACCCTATAATAGTTGAGGATGAAAGTAATAGGCCAGCTTGTTCACAATGTCATTCCAGCTCCCCCGTAAACAGAACGGATTGGTCGCAGAAGATATTGAAAACACTCGAATCCAAGTTGGAAGCCCTTTTTCTTAAATACTTGGCCCCCTTGGTGGAAGACATAAAGAAAATCGAGGAAAAGGTCAATAGGTTGTCGGAAATGGATAAATGCGCTCTCCCAGCCCCCCACCAAATCACGAATTCTGATGGGCTAGAGCTTTATCTTGTCCAGGAGGAGCTGGGTCGAAGCAGATGGCTAATCGCAATGTGAGCAACGATAGCGACACACCCCCTGTTCGGGCGTCCGCGAGTCTCCAACAGGAGGCTAGTACAAAAGCCCAGATAGTAGCCACTGGTTCGCAGAATGCCCAGGTGCTGAGTTCCCCGGGCCTCCAGACGTTAGATTTGCCCCCAGCATGTTGCCCCTATACAATAGTTTTAGCAGGGGTCCCTGCCCAAAATGGGGATAGAGAAGAATCTACAGGTTCCTTGATAAAAAAGGTCAGTCACTGGCTGCCTAATAACGCAAAGGAATCCAATCATTGGAGAACGCATATTCTCATGGCAAGGAGGGTAGCTTGGATCGGTCCCTCAAAATAGAAGTTTGCTGGAGATTGCGTTATTGTCAATTTTAGACATCAAGAGTTGGTAAAAGAACTGTTGGGTTATAGTTATGTGGCTTTTGACAGTGGGACGACTATAAAAATGCTCCCTCTGAACTTTTTCTATAGGGACCAGGCAAAAGCATCGGGCCAAGGGCAACGAAGTAGAGGGGAAGTTCCGTTATTAAGATCACATAGACTGGGGCCAGTCTCTAATAGGTTCAACCCATTGTCTGATGCCGCAGTGATGGATGAACTAGATTGACAGACTCAAGTCGAAATTCCGGAAAATTCATCACCTTCAGACAACATTAAGCCTGGGGAGAATGTTGGCTTTACAGGAAATAGCCTTTTACCCGAAATCCCCCAAAATGAGGTCGTAACTATCCACTTAGCGACTAGTTCAGCAGTTGATCAGAGTAGTTCAGCAGAAGAGGGATCCCAAATCCAGTATACCCTAGTAAGGAATGTGACCACCCCGGGGAACGGGGAACTTAGGGTGGTATCGTGGAACATTGCTGGAATCTCGTCCAAATTAAGAAACAAGGAATGGTTGGAGTACAGCAAAAAGTTTCACATTATTTGTTTACAAGAAACCTGGGAGTTGGATAGTAGTGCCCCTCATCTAGATGGATACAAAATGTTTTTTGTGCCCGCCCAAAAATCTCTGATGGGAAGAGCGAAAGGGGGATTAATAACATATGTATCTCTGACGCTACAAGGGACATGGGAAGGCCTGGGCTGGAACTCGGAATACATTCAGGGTCTTAGTTATAGTAAAAAGGGGACTAAATTTGTATTGATAAATTTTTATAATGCGGGCCAATCAATGCAGAGGCTGGTTGATCTGAAGGATAGACTGGCTGACTTGTATTCTAGGGGAAAGCATCCCCCAAATGTAATTTTGGTGGGCGATTTTAATTGTCATCCATGCCCATATCTGTAATGGGCCGGGGGAACATGGAATTCTTGTCCTTCCACTAGTGATTGGCACCTTAAACACACACAGGAAGGCAGCGAATTAAGCAAGATTCTGGGGATATACAATCTCGCCCCTACAATGGACCTGATTAAGCCCAGGATCATGAACATCATAAATCCCACTTTTAAAGGCAGGGGAAAAGAAACTATTATTGATTTTATTTTTATTTCTTATGGGTTTAAAAGTAGGATCATAGATTTTAATATAGAAATTATCATTTTTAGTGATCACAACCCTCTGGTGTTGTCATTGCTGGACGCGGATGATTCCGTGCAGTTAAAGCCCCGGACGATAAGGGGAAATGTGGAAGCAATTGATCAGGGCAGGCGACTACGTTGGTCTAATACTGATGGGGAAGTATTCTATAAAAAACTTCTCGCAACTCCAGAAAGCGGGATATGGTTGTGCCTAAACCAAGAAATTAGAGGCCTAGATCTGATAAATGCATTTGAAAGCATGGCAAGGGATATTGACAGGCTATTGAGGATTAAATCACAAGTACCGCCCAATCTCACAACCAAATGGTTTGACAAAGCATGCTCCAGAGCCCAAAAGGAATTAAAACGGGCACTCAAAAAGGTACCGAAGGACAGGAACATGATAGTGGAATGTAGGGCCCACTATAAAATGGCCATAAAAAAGAGGAAAAAATCTATCCACTATGAAGCATGGGCGAATTTAAGGGAGGCAGCCGAAATGAGAGATATGTCACGGTTTTGGAGGGTGATTAACGATCCTAGTTTCCAGCCCCCAAATAGCGTGAAGGTCTCCTGCAATATCTTGCCAGAAGCGTGGGTCTCCCATTTCAAAAAATTGTATAACCAGGGCAGTACCATGACTCAATCCATCTCTGATGTAGGCGTGTTGCCAAGTTCATGGGCCCAGTTTACAGTGGACGAAATCAAAGTCGGAATTCAAGCCCTGACAAAGAACAAGGCCCCTGGCCCAGATGGGATTCCCCCCGACCTATTTTTATCCCAGGTTGACCTGTGGGCTCCCATACTCACTAGAGTTTTTAACACAGCAGTGGAAAGGGGAATGCCCAGGTCTTGGTCAACTGCCACCATCGTTCCCCTCTTCAAAAAGGGCAATAAATGCGATCCCCAATGTTACCGCCCGATTTCACTAATTGATGTCTCAGCAAAGGTTCTAGGGAAGGTAATTCTAAACCGTCTGATGGACTGGGCTGAGGAAAATAAGATTATTACAGATACTCAGTACGGTTTTAGAACGGGTCGCTCTACATCAGATCAATGTCTCAATCTATATAATCTAGTGGCCAAGTATACTCTTGCCGATGATGGGACAGTTTATCTTGCTTTCATGGATCTAACGGCAGCTTTTGATCGGGTCAACCGGGAAAAACTATGGGAGATTTTAGAGTTGCCTGGGGTGGACCCTAGTTTGATTTTGATTTTAAAAACTCTACATAGGGACACAACTGCTCAGATTAGATACAGCAATGAGGGGAACTTAACTGATCATTTTGCTTGCACCGGGGGAGTGAGACAGGGCTGTATTTTGGCGCCCTTTTTATTTACGATATATATAAATGGTTTGGATAAAGCCCTAGGAAAATTGGGGGTGGACTGTCCTAGAGTGGCCAACAGAAGTATACCTGTTCTGCTATATGCGGACGATGCAGTACTCCTCGCACGAACAGGGAGGGGTCTGCAGGCCCTCATTGACGGTTTTTGTGGGTTTATGGCACACCTAGACTTATCTCCCAACCTAACAAAATCCTATATCATGGAAGCTGGAAAAAGACCAATGAGGAATTTCAGTTTCAAAATCGGGGGTCATAAGCTCGAGAAGGTTGAGGTTTTTAATTATCTAGGAATCATTTTTGATAAACATCTCAAATTCACGCCATTAGTCACAGAAAAGTGTAAACAGCACACAAATATAATGGGTTCAATTATGTCCCGCGCCACGAGGTTAGGCCACTGGTCCCCGAACGAAGTATTGAATTTTTACAATTCAATCTGTTGCTCCAAGATCATGTATGGGAGTGAGGTCTGGGGCATTAGAAACACCTCCATGATACAACTGGAGGAAAATAAGTTTCTTAGAAGGATCTTGCAAGTACCACAAAGCATCCCGGCCTATATTATACATGAAGAGTTAGGGCTCCCTTACATCTCTGATAGAATAAGCCTTAAACCAATAATGTGTTGGATTAAAATTTGGACTAATCCGGATGCTAGCTTTAGCAGAGATATAATTACAGATTGCATTAGAAGGGAAAAAAGTCACAAAATTCCTTGGCTCAAATTCGTGAAGGACAAGTTGAAGTGGCTGGGCTATGTAAGATGTTTTGATGAGCCCACTTCCATGACGTCCCAATCGAAAACACTCATAAAAGCAGAATTCCTGAGGCGGGTAGCCTGTTATAGAGAAGATTGTGAATTATTGAAAGGGTCAGTGCGTGCATATATACTTACGAAATCTGTTGCTGGCATGGAACCTTACTTGGCGCAAATTTATAACAAAAATGACAGATTTTTAATGACCAGATTTAGACTGGACCTTTTACACCACATTTTAGCTGTTCCCGAGGGATTCACAAAAGATATTGGTTCAAAGGGTCCCTGTGGCTGCGATCTGGGATCTCCACAGGATACCCTTCACTTTGTATTCTTTTGTCCCTTATATGAATTCACGCGGGATGTTTTTTTTAAAACCCATCCTAAAAGCGAATAAATTCATCCACGTCAGGGTAGCTCTTTTATATTTAAAACTTTCTGCGGAACCTCTTACACTGTTTTGCACTGTGAACTTTTTAAGACTTGCTGCAAAATTAAGGAAATCGAGACGTGAGACATAAGTTATTCCGTTGTCAGTGTATAGGAGGTGGTGTCTCGCTTCATGTTATTTGACCCGCACTATGCATAAAATAGTAGTAATACCCAAAGAAGTATGTAAATGACGTATTGGATGATTTAGCGCATCGGGGAGGTTATATGGTATTTTTAATGATAAAATTCTCTTATAACATGTGTTTTAAGCATCTATGATCGTATATTTTTTTTTTAGTAATAATTGATGAACTTATAGCCTGCCAGTCGTTTTGTATAATTTAGTCATTGAGGTTACGGACAGGACATTCAGAATCGACCTATTTTGTTTTACTCCCACTGTGTTAATGAGTTTTAATATGTGAAGCTCTTCATAATATTATTCTGTAACATGTGTAATTATTTTGTTCTTTTCTTGGATGTTTTTATATCCGAAATAAAGATATATTTTGATGATGATGTATTGAGGCGACATCAAAATTGCCTATCACCAAACATCCTGGTTTTGCAAGGGGTCACCTGGGTTTTTGGCCCCGTGCTCGGCGGCCATCTAGGGAAACCTACCAAACCCACACATTTCTGAAAACTAGACACCCGTGGGATTCCAGGGAGGTATGACTTGCGTGGAACCCCCAACGTTTCCTTACCCATAATCCCCTGCAAACCTCAATTTTAGCTGAAAAAATCACTTTTTTCACACATTTTGGGGGGGGGAAAGTTGTGGCATCACTGGGCTAACACAAATTTCCTACCACCCAGCATTCCCCCGGGTTTCCCGATAAAAATTGTGCCTTACTCATGTGGGGGACCCAAGTACCCGCGACAGGCAGGGGCCCAAAATGTATTGAGGCGACATCAAAATTGCCTATCACCAAACAACCAGGTTTTGCAAGGGGGGTCACCTTGGTTTTTGGCACGTGCCTGGCGTCCATCTATGGAAACCTACCAAACCCCCACATTTCTGAAAACTAGACACCCGTGGGATTCCAGGGACGTATGACTTGCGTGGATCCCCCAACGTTTCCTTACCCAGAATCCCCTGCAAACCTCAATTTTAGCTGAAAAATTACTTTTTTCACACATTTCTGTGGGGGAAAGTTGTGGCATCACTGGGCTGACACAAATTTCATACCACCCAGCATTCCCCAGGGTCTCCCAATAAAAATGGTGCCCCACTCGTATGGGAGGCCCAAGTGCCCGCGACAGGCAAGGGCCCAAAACATTTTTTGATAGGCAATTTTAATGTTGCCTCAAAACGTTTAGTGTCCTTGCCTGTCGCGGGTACTTGGGCCTCCCCCACAAGTGCGGCACCATTTTTATTGGGAGACCTGGGGGAACACTGGGTGGTAGGAAATTTGTTTGAGCCCAGTGATGCCACACTTTCCCACACAAAAATGTGTGAGAAAAGTGACTTTTTCAGCTAAAATTGAGGTTTGCAGGGGATTCTGGTTAAGGAAACTTTGTGGGATCCACGCAAGCCATACCTCCTTGGAAGCCCCCGGGTGTCTAGTTTTCAGAGATGTGTGGGTTTGGTAGGTTTCCCTAGATGTCCGCAGAGCACTGGGCCAAAAACCCAGGTGACCCCCCTTGCAAAACCGAGTGGTTTTGAGATAGGCAATTTTGATGTCGCCGCACTACGTTTTGGGCCCTTGCCTGTCGCGGGTACTTAGGCCTCCCACACAAGTGAGGCACCATTTGTATCGGGAGATGTGGGGGAGCGCTGGGTTAGAGGAAATTTGTGTGAGCCTGGTGATGCCACACTTCTCCACACAAAAATGTGTGAAAAAAGTGACTTTTTCAGCTAAAATTGAGGTTTGCAGGGGATTCTGGGTAAGGAAACGTTGGGGGATCCATGCAAGCCATACCTCCCTGGAATCCTCCAGATGGCTACTTTTCAGAAATGTGTGGGTTTGGTAGGTTTCCCTAGGTGCCGGCAGAGCTAGGGTTCACGAACTACAGCTAGGCAAAAAACTGTCATTTTTCACTGCGAAATTGAGGTGTAACCACATTGCATTTTGTGCCGTTTCCTGTCGCAGGCACTAGGCCGACCCACACAAGTGAGGTACCATTTTTCTCGTAAGACTCTGGGGAATGCGGGGTGTGTGAAAATTTGTGGATCCACGCAGATTCCAGAACTTTCCACCACAGAAATGTGGGGAAAATGTGTTTTTTTGGACAATTCTTTAGGTTTGCAAGGGATTCTGGGTAACAGAACCTGGTGGGAGGCAGCTAAGTCACCCCATCCTGGATTCCCCTGGGTGTCTAGTTTTAAAAAATGTATAGGTTTGCAAGGTTTCCCTAGGTGCTGGCAGACCTATGGTTCAAAAACGACAGCTAGGCACTTTGCCAAAAAAGGGTAATTTTTCACTTCGAAATTGAGGTGTATCCATGTTGCGTTATGCGCCGTTTCCTGTCGCGGGCACTAGACCGACCCACACAAGTGAGGTAACATTTTTCTCGGAAGCCTTTGGGGAACGCGGGGTGGGTTGAAATATGTGGATTCACGCAGATTCCAGAATTTTCCACCACAGAAATGTTGGGAAAATCTGTATTTTTTGACAATTTTTTAGGTTTGCAATGGGGTCTGGGTAACAGAATCTGGTGGGAGGCAGTCATGTCACCCAATCCTGGATTCCACAGGGTGTCTTGTTTTCAAAAATGTATAGGTTTGCTAGGTTTCCCTAGGTGCCGGCAGAGCTAGTGTTCAAAAACTACAGCTAGACGCAAAAAAAGGGTAAATTTTCATTGAGAAAATGTGGTGTGTTCACGTTGGGTTTTAAGCCATTTCCTGTCGTGGACACTATGCTTACCCACCCAAGTGAGGTACCATTTTTATCGGGAGACTTAGGGTAATTCAGATTTGTAAAGTAACTATTATTACCTATTGCTTTTTGATGCATTTCTGCCTTCCAAATGAAAGACATTGTGTAAAAAAGAAGTCATTTTGAAAAATGACTGATGATTCTCATGCTAGTATGAGTATTCCCAATTTTGAAAATGTGCAAATATGTACTGTTTCCAAACTCTACAATTTGTTCCCATTTCAGAAATACTTTGTTGTCTTTCATACCGATTTTTCCATGTATACATTTTCCCACAATAATTGCTATATACCCGGTACATTATAAAAAGCCATTGCAAATTGTTGCTCAGTTTTTGACTCTGGGTTCGTCGGGTTCTTGGTGAACCTACAAGTCCTATATCCCCACAACCAGGAAGGTCCAGTGGATATAACGGTATATTGCTTTCAAAGAGCTGTCATAATTAGAAGAAGTTACAGGTGAAAACGTTGACACAAAAGGTTGTTTTTTTCAACTAATTTTCAATTTTTCCTATATTTAACTGTTAGTTTCTATAAAGAAACCTTGATGGATCTACACAAATAACCCCTTGCTGAATTCAGAATTTTGTCTACTTTTTTAAAAAAGTATTGTTTTCCAGGATCCATTATTGCTTTCATACCCATTTCTACCATTAACTGGAAGGAGGTTGAAAGCACAAAACATAGCAAAAATAGGCTATGTCCCAGAAAAATGCCAAAACTGTGTAAAAAATGTTGGTTTTCTGACAAAAGTCTGTCATTCCCTAAAAGCTGGGAAAATGGTGATTTCAGCCCCACAAACCATTTTTGATAACATTTGCAGGGAAAAACCCAGACGCTTTCATTTGCAGCCCGTTATTCCCATTTTTCCCCCAAAAACTAAATTTTGCTGTATTTTGGCTAATTTCTGGGACCCCTCCAAGGGAATCCACAAACCCTGGGTACCTTTAGAATGCCCATGATGTTGGTCAAAAAGTTACAGGGGCCTTAGCGTGCACTACCCCAAATAGCCAAAAAAAGGCTTAGCACAGGGGGGGAAAGGCCTAGCAGCGAAGGGGTTAAATGCCCAGAAGTAGGTCATCTAACACACTACTTCCATGACCTGAGTCTCCCTTATCTTTCTCCGGTGGTACTTCAGGTATGGTGTAATCCGGTGGTATAAAGTGCTGATTCACTTTGATGATGGTTAAGCCTTCCACAATATGGGGTGAGAGACTGGTCCTTCTCACTCACAACTGCACCAGCAACACTGAAAACACGCTCAGCGTAGACACTGGCTACTAAGCAAGCCAGATAGTTTATTACCAGACTGCTGAGCACTGGCCATTGGCACCTCTTCCCATACCAATACCAGGCCTGGGCGTAGTTCGTGGAGTTTTGCTACACGAAACTCCGTGAAGTGACAGAAAAACTCCGCGGAGTTCTGCAGGTGGCGGAGTGCAGTGCGAACGGCCGTTTGGTCTTCCTGCCACTCGGGTAGAAATTCTACCCGAGCGGAAGCTCGCGCTCGTGAACTTACCATTCGGGAGTATGAGTAGGGAAAAAACTCCACTGCCGTAGGCTGAGCTGAGTTTTCTGCACTCTGTGAGCTCCGCAGAGTGCAAAAAACTCTGCAAACTCTGTGAACGGAGCGGAGTTCACCACCCAGGCCTAAGCAATACACTAATGGGTTTTGATCAAGGTAGACCTCGGTTGGGTCATCCATATAGGCCTGGACCATTCGCTCAATGTTCATTGCGTGTGCTCCACTTTGCTCGACCTCTTTTGCCTTCGCCTTTGCATTGGACTTAAGCCCTGCCAGTAGAAAACACTCAGTTGCAGATGTTGGGACTGATGCTCCTGGTCTTGTTGTTGATGGCGTTCTTGTTATTGGTTTTGGCTGCTATGAGCTTACAGCACTACTCTCAAGCTCTGAGCTTGAAGGCTGCCCCACTCTCAGGCTCTGAACTTGAAGGCTGCCCCACAAGACTTGGAGGAGTGAGTCTCTAATTCTCTGCAGTTCTTTTTCTAGCTCACTGCCTTGCTCAGCTATCCATGTTTTGTACTTTCTAACATCCCTGTTACAGTAGTAGTTTGTACAGTGGATCAAAAATTGAGGCACAGATATAATGTTTGGAGGACACAATGTCTCTTTGCACCCTTGCATTAGCAGACAAAAAAAGGATTAAGCTATCCACCAAGTCTTACGCATCTTTTTTTTCCTCCACACCAGTGTACATTGTAGACGGGTAACAACCTTTACAGCGGCAGCCATTACATCGCACTACATTTACAATGCAGTCATTACATTGCAACATCCTTTACAACGCATGTCACTACACGCAGCCAGTACATTGCATGTTACTACAATGCATGTCACTACTACGCACGCATTACATTACATGTCACTACAACGCATATCATTACAACGCTTAGTACCCTTACACTATTCAGCACTTACTGTTGCACCCCCTGGAGTTATAACAGTAATTTGTACCCCTACACTATCCAACACTTACCCTACTGTTGCACCCCCTGGAGTAAGAACAGTAATTTTTACCCCTACACTATCCAACACTTACCTTAAATGCAATGTAATGGTATGCGCTGTAATGGTATGTGTTGTAAAGGTATAATGCGATGTTATGGAATGCGTTGTAAATGTAGTTTTAAAAAATTCATTGTGATGGCATGCGATGTAAATGTATGTGTTGTAAAGGATGTTGCAATGTAAAAACTGTGTTGTAAAGGCATGCATTGTAAATGTATGCTTTGTAACGTCATACATTCATTGCAAACACCTCCTTTAGCTGTTCCTGTAGCATGTGCAACAATGGGATAGCTTGGCCCCTGGTACTGTACTCTTTCCTGACTTCCGGTGTGAACACCTAAAAAGGAAGCAGCATCTCTGTCAGGCATTTGACTAGGCCCCATTTGTCCATCTCTAGGATCATTCCTTTCACAGTTGCATCCCCTCTTTGCATGACATATTCATTTATAGGTCTGTACTGTTCAAACAGGCGTTCAAGCATGTTATATGTCGAGTTCCAGTGTGTTGGCACCTTCTGTATGAGTACTTTAACTGGCATTCTATTATCATGCTGAATGACACTGAATTGTTTCCGGGCTTTAAATGTATGGCTGAAATGAGTGCAGATTCTTCTGCAAGTGTACAGTAAGTCGCTTACTTGGTCTTCTTTTTTGAGAAAGTCCTGTACAATGATGTTGACGCAGTGTGCCAAACAGAGGACCCTGGCCTTAACTATATTACTGCCATTGTCCATGGCAACAAATCCAATCTTGGTTGCAGCCATTCAAAAATCTTGTTGTTAAAGTCTCTCAAATTGTTTGTAGCTGTTTGTGATTTCTCCATGGCAAACATGGCTACTGTCACATGCTTCCGAGCAGCATTAAAAATCTCAGCAGTGTCAACAGCAGCAGATATATTTTCTCTAACTCCCACAAAAGCGATTCAGTATACAGTGATGCACATGTAATCAGTCGATTGGCAACTGCTTCACATGTCTGTTGTCAGGTGGATACTGTGAACAGCTCTCTGCTGCAAAGCTTGTCTAAGCAAGTCCAGCACATCGTGATGTAGTGCTGGAACAGCAACTCTGGTAAAATAGGACAGGCTGGGAACCTTCCAGTTCATGCAGATGGCTGCCACAAATTCAAGAAAAACCACCCCTTATACTAAAGAAAAAGGGAAGGGATCCAGCGCTAACATTTTAGAATTTTTACTGGCAGCCCTGAAGAAGTCTGAGAGGAAGAAATGGGTTGGCTACGGTTCTTAATTGAATATTTATTATTATTTCTTTTATTTATTAATTAAAATCTTACAAAAGTAGGTAAAATATCACCAAGATTAAAAAGTATAAAACAATTAATCATATCAAGTTTTATATCCAGAAATTAAATGTATATAATATATTTTAACACAAGCCATTAATACATTCATATAAAAGCCTCCAACTTTTTTCCAACAGCACATAAAATTTTTACAAATGCAGAGTTCATTAATAAATCTTCAGAGTTTAAACATGCTGTCAAGGCTTGCCTACATGCCCTTACTCCACGGTTATTGAATAATCTCTTAAGAATGGTTTTTCTTTCGCATTCTAGTTCCGGGCAAAGACACATAAGTGTATAATGTTCTCTTGTCCAGATTTACATAACCTGCATAGATTATCCTCTTCTGTTTTCTTCCATGGGGGTAAGTGACATAATCCTGGCAAACAACCAAATCGAGCATTGATAAAGATATGTTTGTTTTTCTTTGACCACGATGTTTCAAGATATTCTTGAACCTTTTTTCCCTTAAATCCATTTATAATTGACCATACATGCTTTTTGTTTGCAAGTATATCTTTATCCTTTATCAAGGAAAGATGGTTAGTAAGTTTATTAAATGTTATTTTGAAGCTTTCCTGTGCAATTGTATTGTTCCAAATCGGTATTACATCAAATTCTTCTATCGCTGTATTTAGATAGGACCAAACATGTGATTTCCTATTATCTTTTACTTCTTGCCACAACAGCCGAGACATTTCGTTATCTTGATAATTTTTTATTCTATTCCACACTTTAATCGCTTGCCCTTTCCTTGCATATAGCTGGTTATTTAACTCAAAATCCAGCCTCATCTACGCTTGTGAGGCATTCTTAGGCAGGGAGAATAACATTTTATACGTTTTTGCACTTGCACTATTAATGATCTCCGCATCCTTCCCATTTAATGCCTCGCTACCGTATGTTAGAGTTGGCAATAGTTTTGCAGCGATCACGTTTAAAAAGGGGCGATAAGACAAGTCACATATGGATTTCTCTATTGTCCTAAATGCCGCAACCAGGATATTTGCTTTCCTTGTGATATCGTTTTTTTTGTTGTAGGAAATTTCCATTGTCATTAAAAATAACACCAAGATATTTATAGGAAACAACTTGTTCTAATTCATTGTCTCCCAAATACCATTTGTATTTGTATTCAAGTCACGTGTTTTTTGTAATAACCATTACTTTGGTCTTTGCTTCATTTATTACCTTACCATTTTCCTTTGCATACTTTGAGATACAATCAATTAGTCATTGCAATCCAACTTTGGTTTGACTTAAGAGTATAACTTCATCTGCATACAACAAGTTGGATATTTGTTTATCTGCTAACTTTGGAGGATGTGCATTAACTTCATTCAAAACCATAGAGAGATCAGCTAAAAAGAAATTAACAAGCAGGGGGGCCAGACACACCCTTGTTTTAATCCACTAGACGTGAGGATTTCTTTTGTTAGTGTTCGTCCGTCACCAATCCTCACCCTGATCCAAGTATCAGAGTGCAAAAGCTTAATCATGTTTAGCAATGTGTCAGGAATCCCTTGTTTTTTAAGTTTTGTCCACAAAAGTTGTCTATCAACACAATTGAACACTGATTTGAAATCCACAAAACAAAAATATAATTTTTGTTTAGCTAAAATTGCCTTATCCATTAGTACAGATAATATTAATATATTTGTAGAGGTTCCAAGTCCTTTGATAAAAACCTGTTTGATTCGGGGGCAGCACTTGCTTTTCCTTTACCCAATCTGTTAGAATTACTAATAGAATCCAGGCATAGAGTTTTGCATCAGTATCTTGAAGGGTAATTAAACTGTAGTTCTCCGGCGATTGCCAGTTTCCTTTCTTAAAAATAGGAGATATTAATGAACCTCTCCAAGATTTCGGAATGAATCCACTCTGAACCACTTCATTAAAAACATCAGTTAGGTATGCGGACCAAAAATCTGGTTCTTCTTTGTAGAATGCAGACGGGATACCGTTGGGACCGGGTGCCTCATCTTTTTGTTTCTTTATCAACTTGGTAACTTGTGATTTAGTTATATAGATTTCATAATCACATTCTAGATCTGATTTAACCATCTTTTTCTGTGTGTTATCTTGAATATTAACTGTAGTCTCTGGATTTAGATGTTTTATAAGAAATGTAATCCATTCGTCTTCATTTAGGGCAGATCCTACCGCAGATTTATTAGGTCTAGCTAGACCATTAATCAATCTCCAAAACTTCCTTGAGTTCGTTTGAGTGCTCGCGTAAAAGATTTTTGTCCACAAATCTTGTCTAGCTTTGTTTTTTTCATTCCAAATTAATTTCCTCAGATTATAATTAGAATTTTTTTGTTTTACCAATATATCTTTATTATAAGGAGACTTTGTTAGCTGTTTCCTAAGTCTGTTACGGATTCGTCTAATTTTCTCACCGTATACGGGAGGTTGATGTTGGTTGATGTTGTTTCAGTCTGGGTTGCTTGTTTTTTATGTACACATGAAGTAATTTCATGAGAGTTCACTATTTTCTGTGTAAAGTTTTCCCATTGCTCGATTATAGTCCTCCTGGTTATATCTTTAAAACACTCTTTAACTAAATTTTGTGTTTTTTCCTTTATATCATCCGCATTATTTGATTTCCATATAAGTTTCCTATAATTGATGGCACATGTCTGACCTTGTGTTGTCAAATACTTTTGTCGTTTTGGACAGGACAGTTTTATAATCATTATTTGTTGGCTGTGGTCACTATCAGGCACTTTATTCAGATGATAAGAAATACCTTTGTTGAAGGTATATAATAATACCATTGTATAATCAATTCGTGAGTTACAATTTTGTGAGTGAAATGTCCAAGCCGGTGGTATGTCCATTGGAAATCTACCATTCAATATTCTTAGTCCCAATGCTTCCATATCCATCAAAAAATGTCTCCCCATTCTATTTTGTTTGATATTTATTCTAGGTTCTGTTGTTTGTTCAGGGATTATCCATTGATGGTTTTGGGACTGAATAAAGTCGTCCCGTAAGAAGGATATTAACAAGTTTATATTAAAATCACCTGTTACAATATAATCTGCAAAAGGCTCTTCCAAATTTTGCTCCAGTAAAAAACTAGTAAGAGCAGCGCACATATCTTTCCTACAGGTCTGTTTTGGGGGAATATATCTGTTAATTAAAATTAGGGGTTTTGGAATCTTACCTTTGCGAGATATGTATCACAACTTTACTGCATGTATCGCAACTTTACTGCACTTAATCGAATATGAAAAAGAAGAAAAAAGAATAAAGAATTGTAAACTGATTATGTCCAATGGATGTTTTGTATTGAGAAACATGTAATTTGTGCCACATTGTTATTAACAACAACACTGAGCAAGAAGGCATCATTGAGAACAAAGTGAAGACAAGCAGGCCTATGGCCAAAGCACACTGACTGCCTACACATAACCTGCCACATGGTCACAACAAGAAGCAGGAGGCCTAGAACAAAGAACGCATGCAGGCCTATGGTACAAGCACACTGGCTGGCTACACAAAATGGCCGCCGGCCACATAGTTACAACAACAACAACCAGCAAGAAGGCATGACAATAACAAAAAAGACATGTAAGCAGATGGCTAAAGTACACTAACTGGCTACACAAAATGGCTGCCAGCCACATGGTCACAACAACAACCAGCAAGAAGGCATGGCCACAGCAAAGAAGACAAGTAGGCCTATGGCAAAAGCACACTGACTGGATACACAAAATGGCCGAAAGCCACATGGTCACAATAAGAAGCAGGAGGCCTAAAACAAAGAACGCAGACAGGCCTATGGCAAAAGCACACTGGCTTCCTACACAAAATGGCCGCCAGCCACATGGTCACAAAAACCAGCAAGAAGGCATGGCCACAACAAAGACGACATGCAGGCCTATGGCAAAAGCACACTAGCTGGATACACATGGTCACTCACATCAAGAGGCAGGAGTCCTGTACAACAAAGAGCACATGCAGGCCTATGGTAAAACAGAGAACACAGCATTAATTTTGCAATGCCACAAATGAAAATTGACAGGTAAAACATTTTTTTACAACAACACACTTCCTTCAAAGGCATTATCTCACCTAGTCCTATATACTGTTTGCAGGGGAGAAAAATGTGAAATACCACAAAAAAACAAACACATTTTGTATTTCAATCCAAATCCATCCATGGTCTAAATGATGTTTCAAATTCTACAGTTGTTTCATGCACCCATGACTACCACTGGGCCTACTGGCTGGAAGGCCTATTGGCAGACTAGACCACATAGTCAATGAAATCAATATTGTAAATGTTTTAAAAAATGAAGAAAATGTAGTAAACTGTGCAACATTTTTCCTTGACAAAAGAAGAAAAATGAAATGCAAAGAAATCACTATGCCCCTCCTGAAACAACAGGCTACTCACCACAATACATTTTAAAAATCCATTAAAAGTACAAATTAATCCAGGTGCATGGCCCCTATCAAACAAACAACACCAGTTTTTCAACTTACTTGTAAAATCTCAAATAAAAAGTCCTTTCTAGGTCCAAATCCAAATGGAAAGTGATCAGAAGATGGACAAAGCCTGCTGGACAGTAACAGTAAGTTGAAACTCTGGGGCACTTCCTCCCAGCTGGAGAAAAAGTAAAATTTAAAAAAAAGGACTCCTCAAACAAAAAAAACAATGCCAGATGTCAACACAAGGAGGTGTTTAACTCCAAATCGTCAGTTCGGGAAGATTTTGATGCTTCTTGAGGGGATAATCTTCCCCAGATTGCAGCTAAGGTATATCCTGTGCAACAGGTCTACGTGCAGTCCCATGCATTCGTTTTACTACTGACAAAGCACAGCCTTCTGGCTCACTGCAGAATAGAGGAAAGCTTTTGTTAAAGTCAGGCATTCTCAATGCTGGTGCCCAGCAAAGACTCTCTTGCAGTTCATTAAAAGAGTGAATGCATTCATCAGTCCATGGGACTGGATCTGACACATGATTGAGCCTTTGAAGTGGCTTAGCTGTCAGCTAGAAGTTTTGAATCCATTGTCGACAATAGCCAACCATTCCCAAGAACATGAGTACCTACTTTTGTGTGTTTGCTGGATTCATCTGCAAAATCACAGTGATACTGTCCTGTGACACTTTCCTGGCTCCTTTCTCAATATGATGTCCTAAATAAAGAATTTCTCTCCTGCAAAATTGCAATTCGGCCAGAGACACTTTATGTCCATTTTCTGCCAAATGATTTAGTAGTGCGATGGTGTTGCATATGCATGCCTCTTAAGTAGCTGATGCTACTAATAAGCCATCAATGTACTGTACCAACGCAGAGTGGTTTGACATCACTAATGATTCCAGATTCTTTTTCAAGATATGATTGAAGATAGAAGGACTTTCTATATACTCTTGTGGAATTCAGCACAATGCCAAGACACAATTTCTGAACCGGAAAGAAAATTAAAATTGGCTGTCCAGGTGCAAGGGAATGGAAAAGAAGACTTGACACAAAACAATGACAGAAAACCACTCAGCTGCGCATGGAATCTGATAAAGGCACAATCAGGCAACATAGGATTAAACCAGTGCAAATCCTGCACGATCCGATACTTTCCATTTGATATCTGAATTCTCATACTAGGTGAATTGCATGGGCTCTCCATGATCTCTTTCAAGATTCATTGTTCAATCAGTGAGTCAGTTAATGGTGTAATACCTGCAGCTGGTTCTGGGCTCAAGCTATATGGAGGGCTTTGAGGAAATTCTGCATTTTGTTTCAATGTGATGCATATTGTAGCAATTCCTTTGATTAGTCCAATATCTTTTCCTGTAAAACCCCAAACACACTGTGACACACTGTCTCTTAACTCCAAGGGCAAGTCATTACTTGTCAATAATGGGAATTAACCTTCAGCTTCAGGTTTTTGTTTAACCATTTTAAATACAACATCCTCATCATTAATGTGAAATTAAATTTCCTTTGGTGTACAATAAAAAGAGCAAATTGAGTTTGCACAACAAGTCTAGTCCTAGTAGATTTACTGGACTAGACTCACACACTACATACTTATGCAAATCTTCAAATGACCCAATCTGTACAGAAACTGGTTTGGTCACAGGATTTGACATCAGTCGATTTAAAACTCATACAACTTGGATCTTTTCTCCTGAGAGTGGTAGGTTGGAAAATTCCGCAGTTCTTACAGTGGAACAGGTAGCACCAGTGTCAACAAGGAACAAAACAGGAGTTCCGTTTACCTTGCCAATCACATAGGGACAACTGTGGTCTACCTCTAAGGATGCACCAAGAATGCATTTTTCCTCCCTCCTCAGGCACCGTCATTGTGATAAATCAGAATGGGTATCATCAACTCGAATTAAATATTGCTGAGTAACATTTGGGTTTGATTCAGCTTGTGCATTCTTTTGGAACCCCTTATTTACATTATATTTTTAACCTGAAAATTCATGTAAGGCATCGGAGCTTGAAGCATGTTTAGGTTTCAATTTTTCTGTCTTTGAGTCTGCTGATTCTGCATCATATCATTCACTTGTGAATTCGCATTCCCACCCTGTGATACCTGTCTATTCATTTGACTTAATGGAGTAAATCAACACAAATTAGTCTTTTTTAACATCTTGATAGAAACACCTCTACCGCTGCCTTACATACTCAACTCCTCCCTCACCATGACCCGACAGATCAACACCGTCGCCTCCAACTGCTTCAACATCCTCCTCCTCCTTTGCAAGACCTTCAAATGGATCCCCCCGAATCCAGAAATACCGTCACCCATGCACACATAACCAGCAGATTGGACTATGGATACGCCCACTACGTCGGATACAAAAATCCCCTGCTCCGCAAGCTCCAGACCATACAGAACACCTCAGCCAGATTCATCCTCGGAATCCCTCGACATGAACATATCACCCAACACCTGCAAGACGACTGGCTGCCCGTCGAGAAGACAGTAACCTTCAAGATACTCACCCACTCCTATAAATGCCTCCAAAACACCAGACCCCAATATCTCAACGAAAGAATCTCCTTCCACGTACCCAAGAGAAACCTCCGAACCACTGCCCTTGCCGAAACCCCGTCTATCCACAGAGCCAGAACGGGTGGAAGACCCTTCTCCTACATTGCGGCAAAGACCTGGAATGAGCACCCTATCAACATCAGACGTACCCCCACTCTGCACACCTTCAGAAAGAGCCTCAAGACCTGGATCTTCGGCTGATCCAGAGCTGCACCCCTCAGCACCTTGTGACCCTCACGAGTGAGTAGCGCGCTTCACAGTTCCCTGATTTATTGATTGATTGAAAGGAAACAGTTATTATTTCAATACAACTGGCAATATAGCTTTAGGAATATTGGGGCCGGTTCACAGAACTAATCTGAGATAAAATCCAAAACTTACTACTTTTGGTATTCACAGAAGGCAAAAATTTAGTAGTAGTAAAGTTAGGACTCCTAACTTTACTACTATTAAATGCCTTTTGTGAATATCGAAAGTATTAAAGTTAGGATTTGTCTCAGTTTAGTAGTAGTAAAGTTAGGAGTCCTAACTTTACTACTACTAAATACCTTCTGTGAATACCAAAAGTAGTAAGTTTAGGATTTTATCTCAGATTAGTTCTGTGAATTGGCCCCATTCAGTCCATGACTTCGCTGAAAGGAAAAATAAGGTCTGCAGGAATTTAGGCTAATAAACAACAAGATCATGTTAATTTGTGAATTACATGTTAATAAGGAATCTAGCATATGAATTCAAAATATGATAAAATGCATTAATAAATATTTCTATCTGATAATGAATACATGTAGGTATAGGGTCATTA
Organism: Triturus cristatus; assembly: GCF_964204655.1. Classification (NCBI taxonomy): domain Eukaryota; kingdom Metazoa; phylum Chordata; class Amphibia; order Caudata; family Salamandridae; genus Triturus; species Triturus cristatus. The sequence continues at coordinate 524,857,963 of NC_140583.1, forward strand.
TAACACTTTTGGAAGTGTCAACATATACACATAATAAATAACGTGCATGAACTTTGTTCTTGCTGTGTTATTCTACCAGTACATATGTTAAATGGTTGCTAAATAAATTTCATGAGAGCACATTTAAGTAGAACTGTGTAACCCCTACTTTTCTTTTGTCATTTTCAGTGTATACGTTATTACAATAATTAACATTACAGTTAATTTTCACATGGAAATCAAACTAAATCATAATACTTTCCTTTAGTATTATTAATTTCATATTCATTATATGAAGAGCAAATCGATTGTCAATAAAATCCACAATGTGAGATTTCTCCCTACATTATTCTTTAATACACATAATTGAATCAAAATAATATTTAATGATTAATAATCACATCCATATTAATTAAACCAATAGTATTTCTCAAATCTATCTTTTCTTCTGCATGTTTTTACCATGCAGTAACAACATATCATATTTATGTTATTATCAGAATGTGAAACTTTGCAAACGTTTGCTATGGTTTATGCAAAAGTTATCATAATCATTTGTTTTATCAATACAATCGTTTGATGTAATCTTTGCTCTATCAGATGATCTGACTGGCAAGGGACCTTCCTTGAGTACAAAATTCAAATTGCTCCTCCTTGTTGTTTGCCAGTCAAAAGTCAATGGCTACAGGAGGACTTCATATGGTAGCTACCCAACATTGTGGATACTGCTTCGCCACGTTCTGCTGCCTGGTGCTGCTGAGAACTTTTGACTTCCATTCTAGAGACTAAGGGGGTGATTATGATGGAGGGCAGATCACCACCACTGGACCAGCGGTGGTGATCCGCCCGCCATCTCAACCTGGTTTACCCCCGCCATAGTAATATGGCGGTTGTATCGCGGCGGATGCAAAGTGCGTCCACCGCTTTTCCGCCAGTCGGTAATCGTTCCGATTGCTGGCCAGGCGGAACTGGGCTTTAATATGGTGGCGGTGCCTAGTAGGCAACGCGATCCATATTAGGATGGGTGTTATACAAGGCCTTTCCATGGCGGCAATGCCGCCATGGAAAGGCTGGCGGGGATTCTCTTTGAGGCCCTGTTGCGGGCCCCTGGGGGTTGGGAGTGTAGGGGGCTGCACTTGGGGAGTGCCTATGGTACCCCCCTACATTGCCATGCACAAGGTGGCAGGCACCGCATGGTGCCTGCCATGTTGTGCATGGCAATGCACAACATGCCTTTTCACCATTGCGGCGGGTGCTGCTTACAGCAGCACCCGCCACAATGTAGGAAATGGGAGTGTGACCGCCAGGGTTGGGGTCACATCCTAATTTGCAGTGCGGGACCGCCACACGTCTGGCGGCCGGTTGCAGCACTGCGAGGATGGCAGGCGGACTAAAGTCCACCTTCCATCCTAATGGGCTCCTATGTCTGAAGGTAAAGCTTCCAATCAGGCCAAATCTTTTTTCTGTATCCGACCTACTTTACATCATGGTTGGCCTTAACTGGCTCATAGGTACTAGTCAAGGTCAACCAGATGACCTGGTTGCCCTGGTTTGTCATTTTGCTTTCATTTTATTTATAAAAATGTACTCTATTATTGCTAAATTAGTTTGGGGTTTTTCTAGTACTGTATTTTGTCTTTATTACTGTTTTGGTATTGAATAAATTCTTTAAACATTGCCTTTAATTTAAGGCTGTCTTCCATGTGCCATAGTTACCAGGGGTTTGAGCTCAGGTTGTTTTGGTGACTTTAATGATTCACCCTAGCAAGGAATGGGATTATTATTTGAAGTTGGTAGTTGCCTCCTGTCAGAGCTGTCAGCTTAGGGTGGTCTTCCCCCAATGATTTTATCTTACTTCTACATTTTTGCTGATCTCATTTTTGTTGGCCTAAGGACCCTGCGCACGTTACCACTGCCAACCAGTGCTGCGTGTGCTGTCTCCTTTTAATAAGGTAAATTTTGGCTTACACCCTAGTGACATATATACTTGACTTGTAAGTCTCTACTAAAGTGGTAATACACAGACACAGGGCCTGTAACTGAAATTCTAGTACTGGGCCTGCAGCATTGATTCTGCCACCAACTTAAGTAGCTTTTCAAACATGTCTCTGACCTGCCATTGCAGCCTGTGTTTGCAGTTTAAAATACCATTCCGTCCCAAAGGGCAGGGTTCATTGTATTTAAAAAGTTGAACATATACTTGTAAACATTTACATGTCCTAGGAGTTAAAAACTTCCAAATTTGTTTATTGCTACTGCAAGGCCCACTTCTGCCATACGATAACATTGGGTTAACCTATTACATTTGATAAGTGATAACTTTTAATTGGGAGCCGTTGAGAATATTGATTTTGGTGTTTAAAGAATTGTAATCTAAAGCTCTCTTAAATGGTAAATTTTGGTTTTAAGTAGGAGTGGGCGGAATGTTCCATTCTGCCCATGGAATTTGTGGACTTTTGTCCACTCCACATTACTCTTTATAATGTGGGCAGTCGCCGGCATCCATGAGTGGTCATGGTTTGAGGGCTGCAGCTCAAAAGTTTTTGCTGCTGCTCAGCTAGATTTTCTACTCCAGTGGCAGCAAAATTGACTCAAATGGCTGAACACTCTTGTGTAACGCATCGTGCCGTTCGCACTGTTTTCAAGTGCTGCTTGTGTTACTGGTGCTATATTGCAGTGCAAACAGCGCAAGCTGCATATTTGTTTTGCCTTTGTTGGAATTCCACGAAATCTTGCAGTGTTTTTCTGTAATTCTGCAAGTTCCACCCATCCCAAATTTAAAATCCCAAATCTGGAAATGCCAATTTTAGAATTTGGCATCACCTTGTCCCAACGATTGGGTGCCTGCAGCCTATTTCCTGGGTCACAGGACTAGGTGTAGCTGGCAGTTGGACTTTGTATATTGCTCCCAGACAGTGAGATGAAGGAGCATAGGTGTTGGCAGGATGGGCCATCTCTACTACTAATTTTGGTGGCTCTGCACTATTTTTGTAATGTGAATTTCCCCCAAAATCTGCCAATCGCCACATGGCAGAATGTTTTCCTGTTCGAGCAACACAATAAGAATGGGATCAATGTGAGGTTTCAGAATGTGAACTGGCAAGTGAGCTTTGGTGTCCTCTAGCACAATTTCCAGTTGCTAGGAGTCCCAGACAGATTTCAGGAACACAGGCGGCCTCAAGCAGTCATGGTCAGAGGGCTGTCTATCAAGTATATTTTCTACTTGAGCGGCTTCAAAATCAACATGAAAATAGTTTTTTTATGTATGCATTCGAAATCAAAATGACTGCATGCTTACACAGTGCATAGTTTTGTTCGCTCTGATTTTTTAGTGCGAACGATCTACCAGCACTAATATCGGTAGTTGGTGGAACTCTGCAGAATCTCGCTGAGTTTTTATGTAACCCCACATGATTCCACGGACTGAAGCTCCACGAGTTACATCCAGGGCCTTGCCATCTCTGTTTCGATGAAGGAGAAGAGCTGTCACCTACCAAACTTGCACATCACAAAGGCTTTGTCTGAGCACGTAAACAAAGGTTTTGACACTATAGCTGGGGCCAGGAGAGGGAGGCAGGAAACCCCTCTGGGGGTGGAAACCTCTAGAACCTTCTCCTACTTCAAAGTGGACACCAGGTATAAATAATGGACCCTCAGACCCAACTCTTGCAGTCCTCCTCTGGACCTATGGAAGACTCAGAAGGACTGCTGTGCTGCTCAGCTGCAAGAAGGAATCCTACGCTGCTGCCCTGTAACTCTGCTGCCATGCTTCCCTGCTGCCTGAGTGAAAGGACTGGACCTGCATCCTCAACCCAGGACAATGAACGTTAATCCAAGGGCTAATTGGCTTGGTTCCTCATCAGAGCCCCAGGGACAGAAAAGGCTCCAACCACCTTGAATACAGCACCTGTACTCTGTCTGCTGTGAGTCTTGCCCCCCAAGTGGTGCCACCCCAGTCTTTGACTCATGGAAGTGGGCCTTAAATTTGCTCTGCCAACCCAGCTGTGGTCCTGTGGGCATAACCTGCAAAGTGCGATGCATCTCCTCACAGCTCCACTTCAGAACCGTTGCAGCACAATGCAAAACTTCTCACCGCAGGTCCCTCATAAACAGCATCCTTAACAATAATGCAGGACTCCGCATGGAACCGCCAGTACGAAACGCATATTCAACGCAAGACCTTGCATCGTCAGCCCATCAACGGCATGCTTGACAACAACGCAGGACTCCGCATCACAGCCTCACAACATCCTCAATGCAGGACTTCACAAAGCTGAGCAAACCAGGATTTAAGGTCCTTTGGTTTGGTGGTAATAGCTTAGTTTCTAAAGCCGTCCCATGCTCCTTTGCAGTCACTCTGAACGTGTGACTTTGTCCCAATCCGGCGCAACCAGATAACCACAGTTGGTGCTTTGTGCTTCTAGGCACTATTTTCACTTAAACCGTTAAAACTGCATATTTCCTGTTCTACTGTTTGGGTTTTTGTTGTTTTGCATCAAATAATTTAGTGAATTTTACGTTAATTGTGCTGTGTTTTCACTTTATTACTGTTTTGAAGTGCTGCATAAATAATTTTTTGCATTGCCTCTAATTTCGACCTGGCTGCTTCTGTGCCAAGCCACCACAGGGGTAAGCACAGGTTAATTTGGGGTTTGCTTGTGTTTCACCCAGGCAGAGATTGTGGTTGCTGCTTGAGTCGGGTTTCACCCCCCTTAACTAGTAACCCATTTCCAACACTCCCCACAACTTATAATCTCATTTGCCTACAGTGAGTATAGATCTCAGGGTTTTTATCTATGTTCCTATGCTGTGCAGGTAATTCTATGGTGCTTTCTGTCAGAACACCCTGTGTATGATTTCCTACTTACAGCACATACCATAAAGTTTAATGTACAAAAAGTAACCTGACTGATCAAATTGCCTATATTTTGTAAAAGTGAAAATGCATTATTCAAGCCGGTGTAGTTGTTGTCATAAATGCTTTTTAGATGTCAATGTTGTCCTGGTAAAGCCAGTGATGTCTGCAAGGGTTATATCATGAACAGAAATATCATGGCATAAAATTGTTTATAAAAAATATTGCCCCATTGGGTATGGATTTTCCATTATTAAATCCAATTGGTATTTTTGTTTTAAACTATATTTAGGAAACAATATTTATGTTAGGTGATATTATGCCCATGGTATAGCAGTACCATATACTTCAATAACCAAGTTGCCAAGCTCCTCAATACAAATAAAACATGACTCTCTCATTAAAAAAGAAAGTCTCATTTCAAAGATAAAGAGAAAGAAACAGATTATAATATAAAATATCAGAGTACCACAAACAGTTTGGATATATTGGAGAGACAAGAATTACCATAAAAAACTGCTGACTTTATCAGAATTCAATAGGAAGTAAAACAATTAAGGAAACGAGCCCTCAGTTTTCCAATAAAAGGTGCAACTCATCCTGATAAAGAATACAGTTATGCTGAAGGTAAAACAGTTCAAGAAGTTAACTTTTAAATTGTGAGTCTTTGTTAGTGGATACCTAATGATTTATTGGGATGGGTCCAATGATAAAAGTGATTCACATCATGTAAGGAGAAGAGCTAGTGTCCTTCTCTTCATGCAGCTATATAATATGAGACTATGTTCACAAATACTAGAATCCTTTAAGTTCAAGACCCTGTATTTAGATCCATTATACTTAGGTGGCCTTTCTCTCCTTCTGAAACCACATGTTGTAGAAAAGAGTCAGATCCGTGGTTTCCCACCTACAGTATTCTGGAGATTCGGAGGCGATGGAAATCAAGAGGTCCCACATAAGAAAAGGATCCTGATCCAGGTTGTTTTTCAGTGACTCGGGTGAAGGGATCAACATGTCCTAGGAAGCTGAATCCTATCTCCAGTGCTCTGCTGCATGAAGCTGAATAAAACACCTCTGTAGTCTTACAATTAAAGTTACCTATATTCCAGAGGACACTTGTGGGAAACCAAACACCTTTTCCTATCCAATGTGCTTATAGTGTCAAATGAAAGTCCGCCTCTGTTATGGGGTCAATGACGACTTGCTATATTCAGTGAGGAACCTATGTTAAATAAGAGAATGCAAGAGAAATTGCATTGTGATGGGCTCCTGCCCTGTCTTATCATTCATTGCAAATAGAGGCAGTTTTGAGAACCATTTTAGAAGAAAGTAGCTGCTTCATTTGCCTATCCTTGCTCAGAACCAGTTGTCACAGGATAGGATGTACTATGTTTCGGCTGCTACAAATATGATGTACTTCCAGTGGTCCTTCAGATCTAGTCCACCATCCCACTCCCTCAGTTATGGTTCCTATAAGATTTGGGCCAACGTCACCAATGAATAATTGATTTATTGAAAAATTGCTACATTATATAAAACTTTGAACATATGTAGTACTTACATGAGTCAGAGATGCCTGTTTTGATTCAACCTGGCAGAAGGGCAGTCAAACTAACTTTGATCATCTCTCAGGAACCAGTGTGCTCTCGTCTACATCTAGTAGTCTTAGAATCTCTAGGACCTAGTCCATTGATATGGAATGATAGAGTTCAACAAAAGGAAAGAAGGTGCAAATGCAAGAAAGTTTCCAATCCACTGCAAAGGAAGGTTTTTATATTCGGTGAAACTCTGAAGTCAATTATTTTCCTTCCAGTCAGTATTGGAACTAGTTGGAGCCTTTGAAAACAATTCTGAATTTTTTATTTGGTTTCACTTGTGGGTCTATCCTGGGGTGCACTTTGTTCAATAAATTATGGAATATCCTATAACTCTCTGAGCTCTGCAACAGGTTAATCAGTCCTGAAGAATGGAATGAGGCACACTATGACATCTAGGAATTATGGCACATACACATATAATGAAGATGATTTTCAGGGTAAATCATTTGCTCTATTTGTCATAAAACATATAACACCTCAACAGATCCGAGTGTATTTACCAAATTAGAAATAGGATTAGCCAAAAGGGGAGGCATAGCAAGTGATACTATAGCTAACTATTGTATTGTAAGGGTTCCATGAATCCTTGATACAATTTAAAATGAATTCTAATATGAGGGCTGTGTAAGGAAAACCCCCCCAAAGAATTGCTCAGTGTAAGTGCAAGACTTCAGAAAACAAAAACTAAAAGTAGAAATGCTAAACACATACGTAAGAAGATAAATGTAAACAAGTAAATAGATACATGTTTAACTCAAGCTACAAAATTGTAGATAAGATCCAAAATGTCATTGAATTTAGATTATGAACATTTCACATTATGCCAGGTGCCCAATAGGCCATAATCATGACATAATATGGAGTCTATGTGAGTTGTTATATCTGTATAGGAAAAAAAAGATTAAGACATAAAATCCTACCATCAAACTGAGCCTGCAATAAAGAATCCTAGGATAACAGCTCAAAGGTAAGTAAATTGTAAGTGAATTGCAATGATGCATAGGAATCACATATTATGATTAATGTGTAAATAATTCATATTATTGAAATCAATACTAATGATATAGTCTGTTATGATATGCTACTATGTTTTGGAAGCCAACAGTTGATTATATTTCTATGTCACAACCTATAGAATATTAGCTATGTCATCAGAATATATGGGGTGTGAGAATTATGGGTTTGGCAGTTACTGATGATATGACCTGTTTTAAAGCTGGTGGTTCTTGTGCTCCTGGTCTTAAGAAATAAACCCAACATATCTCTTCATTAGAGCTTGACTGGTCATTTGGGAGTACCATTGCAACACTGGTGACAAAATTTCCTCAAGGACTGACCAGGAACGATTAGAGCGGCCATCGTTTCGGGAGATTTCAAGGCGATTCACCATTAGACTCTGGGCGGGGATTTTTGGACTGGCATCATGTGAGGTAAGCAATTAGTAGGAACACTTCCTCGAAGCTGGTGGGGCATCTTGTGCTGTTCTGCAAAATCATTTGTGGAATGTTGGGCCACTCTGCAGATCCGTGCATGAGATCTGTGAAGGAGCACCGCTCAATCTGGCTGTGGCAACATGAATGAATGCCTTGCAGCTGTGCGATCATGCACATTGACTGTGGCCATTTTGATTTAGGTGTTACACTGTACTATGTGAAACGCAGCATAGCGATGTGAAGACGCAACAACACGGTTTTCAAGCAGCCATCTTAAGTTGGGACACTGAATGTCTTTCATCTATTCTCGGCAAGCGCAGTGATGTGCACACTTTGAACCCACAAAACAACATTGTGGCTTAGCAATTTTCTACCATGCACTGATGTGCACAACTTCCTGCCAGTTCGGAGTGGTTTACCTTCATCCAAGGAGTATTTTTAAGATATTGAATGAACAGTGCGGTGAACACACACACCTTTCAATGAGTAATAGTACACTACTCTCTGCAACGTCATAATGGTAACAAATTGGAACAAGCCACAATTATTTTATGTTATTTTGGTATAGTTTTAGTCCTTTCATACTGGCACATCATAAGTGACATCATCATGGCTGCAGCTAGTGTGACTCAACCTTCGCAATTCCTTTCGTTAATTTGGAGACAATGGAAAAAACTATTTGATCCTTGTTTACTGGCAGATTGTGGTGAAAAGTTCTCTGCTGTCCCCCAACTAGCTGTTTTACTCCATAATTTAGGAGTGGAGGTCTAGGAGTGTTTATGATAGCCTAGATGAAATACCAGTGGGCGGAGCAGAGGGTGTATCCTCTGATGTATTTGAGATATCTGTAATGATATTAGAGAAGCATTTTGGGTCTCATTGTGGTTTTAGAGAGATTAAAGTATTCACTAGAGTCCAATGTAAAACAGAAAGAATTGAGAACTATGAACCACATGTAGAACCAGCAGGTTTTGCGAATTGCATATCACAATATTTAGTGGCTCACAATTTCGAGTTGCCAAACCTGATATACAACAGTGTCTCAGACACTGTTTGCAATTCCCAAATGTGTCGCAAGGACCTGCCTCAATTAATCAGGCAAGTTGCAATTTGTAACCAATTGGGAATAGCCAGCATTCACAGGTATGGTCCACCATGTCTGTGACTGCTTTTTAAATAAAGCATTTTTTTTTTAAATGCAGCCCATTTTTTCTAAAGGAAATGGGGATAAATAGCAGGAATGAAAATGAAAAGCTTTTTTTTCATTTTTTTGGAGTGCCTGCTCTGAAAAAATATCGGCACCCTCATTCACAAAGGGGACTTCTTGTTTGCGAATGGCTTACCATCAATTTTTAACTGGCGGTAATCTGCAAATGTTTTGCAATCACATTCCTGTTTACAAAACATTAATACATACCAGCGCGACTTGTTATTAGGAACTGACGCTCTTTACACCTCCCTTCCTAATAGTGACTTGCAAACCCTATTTTGCTAGTTAGTGATAGGTTACCGACTTGCTAAATAGGGTTAGTACATAGGAAAATGCATTTGACCATTTGCAAAACGGTAAATTGTGTCATTCTTCTTGCCCTATGTGGCTTCTTCGAAAACATTATGGTGAATGTCTGGGTTTGAGATGCTTTTTATTCGCTGATCAGAGATCAACTTGTTAGGTGTACTAATAATTCTAAAATGCAAGAAACGCTTCTGAGGAGAAATCTAGACTTGAAGGAAGCAGTAGCAATTTTTTAAGGAATGAAAAAACTACTTTATGGGTATGTGAGATAAGGAATAAAGTTAATGATGTGAAAGTCATGAATTATACATGTGAAGTTGGGAAAGTTGGTGAGGTTAGTGAAGTAAATGTGCAGCGTGTAGGTGATGTTGAAGCAGGAAGATTGGTGAGTAAGGAAAATAAGGATAACAAAGATATTAAGGTAAAGTGTTTTTGATGTGGCAGCGAAGGTCATTCACTGAACAGTCCAGATGGAGATCCACTTGTCATGCCAGAGTGTGAAATTATGGTTGGGGAAGAAAACATAGAGGTACTTGCTGATTCAGGCTCACCATACACAATGGTGGGTGACAAGATTTGGGAAGCAGTATTCGGAGAGATTAATATTGTTCTACTACCTTCTGATGTCAAACCTGTTAGTTATGGAAGAAAGAAAATTGAACTGTTGGAAGACACAGTGGTGAGGATCCAGTTTCAAGACAGAGAGAATGTGAGAAAGGTTTACATTGCTAAAATAGGAGACAATTTGTTGGGTTGGCTTCAGCAAGAAAACATGGGAATAATATTGAATCCAAATCAGTGAAGAAAGCAATGTTGTTAACACATACTGGTGACAATACTGATATTGTTCATGAGTACCCACAGGTTTTTAGTGACACTCTTGGTTTGTTAAAAGGTTTTGAACATAAAATCACTCTTGAAGCAAACGCAATTCTGTTTGTTTACAAGGTGAGAAAAGTACTTAGTTTAATGTAAGGACCACTACGGGAAGAGCACAAACTGTTAAGGGTGAAGAAAGGTTAATTACTTTTGCCACACATTCTATCAAGAGGTCTGAAGAAAAATATTTGGTGATCAAGCGTGAAGCATTAGCTGTTTCATGGGTGATCTAACATTTAAAATTCTTTCTGTGAGGCATACCTTTCACAGTGAGGAAATGTCATCAAACTTCACTCCAGATTTTCTTGTCTAAGGGTAGTGGATATTTGACTCTCAGTATCAAGAGCTGGAGTGAAGGGTTGACCTAATTTAACTTTCATGTTCAATATGGTGCTTCCAACAAAGTAGTAGATTGCTTATGTAGGTACTGGTGGTTTATGGAAACTCCACAACCTTACACATTGAGATGGAAGAACCCACTGTGGTGGCATGGGTGAGAGAGAATGCAATTGGATTGGATAAATGCAACAAATATAGTGAGAAGGAGGATGTTATCAAGACTGTTTCGGAATATGATGTCAAGGGATAACCTGAACACAAGGAATTATCTGAGGTGTTGAGAGGTTTCTGGAACATATGTAATTAGTTGAGTCTAATGGATGTAAAGGTTCTCAGATGTTCTAAAATTATACCTCCATTCAGATTGAGGAGTAAGATAATCCGTTTGGCTCATAAAGGGCATTTTGTCAGAAATCTAAAAAAAATTCAATTTGCATTAGTAGTATTTGTGGCCGGTGTTGATCATCACGTTGAGGATGTGTTAAAGGATTGCTAATTGATGGGAAAAGTGATAAGAATAAAGTTACAAGATCATCATCCCTTGCTGGAGTAGAAACAGGAACCGTGGACTAAGTTTGGTTTGGACATTGTGGGTTTGTTTAACTTATTACTTCAAGATGAAAATTTTCTTGTGTTAATGATGGATTATACATCCAAGTAAGTGGTTACCAAATTTGTGAGCAGAGTGAACACGAAGAAGGAATTTGCATGGGAAGGAGTACCCCATTTTCTTGTTATGGACAATGGGTTTCAGTTAGCTCCCATGAGATGTGTGAGTTTCTAAGTGAGATGTCCATTGTTCCTTTAAAAACTGCTCTGTATTTCCCGCTATCAAATGGTTTGGCAGAGCAAAGGAATAGGGTGGTCAAGAGTAGTGTCGTGAGGAGGTGGTAGAAAATAAAGTTACTGTTAAACCTGGTGTTCTTGGTGTGGCTTTCCCCCTAAAATTTGCCTTCAGACCTCCTGTTTTCCTGAATTTGTTTTTGCTGGCTATAGGAACTGCTAACCAGTGCTAAAGTGCTTGTGCTCTTTCCGTTAACCTTAAAATATGTTAGTTTGGCTTATACATCTGCATTTTTAATTTATTTGCCATTTATTTGCCAGTCCCCCGTAACTTGGTACGATCTGTGACTGTAAATTAAATTCTACTAGTGGGCTTGCAGCACTGAAGGTGCCACCCACATAAGTTGCCCTTTAAATATGTCTCAGGACTGCCATTGCAGCCTGTGTGTGTGCTGTTTTTTTAAACTGCTTGACAAAGTAAACTGTTTGCCAGGCCCAAACCTTCCTTTTTAATACATCTTAGTCACACCTAAGATACAATGTATTTAAAAAGTAGAACATGTACATTTCCTGGTAGTACAAAACTCTTACATTTGTTATTAACAAATACATGGCCTACCTCAAAGGATAACATTGGAGTTACCTTACTACATTTATAAGTGCAATATCCAGATAGGAACAAATAACCAGCTCATGTTTGGTGTCTCTGGTATATTAATAAAAAAGCCTAACTTATGGTGGAGTCAGATTTTAAATTACAAATCTGAAAATGCAACTTTTAGAAAGTTGGCATTTTCTTGCCTTAGCCATTTGGTGCCTTCAGTCTGTTGCTGGGTCGCATGACTGGCTATAGTTGACAGTTTTGCTTTGTGTATTCCTCTTGGACAGCCACACATAATGGGGAGCTTAGATATGACTAAATGGGCCATCATTGGCAAGATGGAAGGGATGAGCAGGGCCCAGTCCCACCTACACTTGAATAGGCTATGCCCTGCTTCCAATGAAAGGGTTGCATACCTCCTGTGGTATAGCATGGAGCCAGGGTCCGTTAGGGCCTTTCAAAAGTATTTTCTAGAAACTTCTCCCTACTTAAAGAGCACAACTGGGAATACATACTGGCCCTCATACACCAACTCTTCTGGGTCTGTGGATATCCTGCCAGGAAAAATGTCTGCTGTGATGCTGCTCTGAAGGACTGCTGCCCTGCTCTGCTGATCTGCTGCCCTCTTGTTTGGGTGAGGAGGACTGAACCTGCATTTCTTGAACCCAGAGTGACTCCAAGAGCTAGCTGGCTGGCCTTTAGATCTGCAGGCTCAGGGACACAACAGGCTTCCATCAACCTTACCCCTGCACCTGGACTTAGCTGTCTGTGGGTGTACCCTGACAAGTGGTGCCACCCCAGTCCTAGACTCTTATATGTGAGCTTAAGGTACTCTTCCAGCCTCTATGGATCCAGTGGAACCAATGCCTCTCCTCTGCTGCTCAGCGCAAACCTGAGCAGAACTTATGTACTGCTCCTGCTTCATGGATCAGACCCATCACAAAGACCCGGAACGCCTATGCTACCTCATGGCAGCCACCATTATGCAACTCATCCTCAGCTCAGAATCTTCAATCCCTCGTTGATGGCAGCCTTGACTTTGACGCTTCGCAGCTCTTTGGAGCCAACACATCCCCCCGACTGCGTGTCACATCCTCAATGCCGGACTTTGCATTTTGCGGGCGTAACTGTAGCCAGCCCACACTCCATCATGGGTAGCCTGAACTTGTGACTTTGTCCCAATTCAGCACGACCAGATATCCACACTTGGCGCTCTGCACCTGTTGGTTCTATTTGCCCTAAAATCTCTAAGATTGCATATCTATGATTGGATTTTTGTGGTTTTGGTATTGTTTTAATTAGTGAAGACAACTTTATTTTTTTAACCTGGTGTGGGATCCCTCTTTTGTAGTATTTTTCACTTCATTGTAGTTTGAAGTGTTGCACAAATCCTTTACACATGCCCTCTAAATTAAATCTGACTGCTCTCTATCAAGCTTCCAAAGGGTTGAGCACAGGATAATTTAGGGTTTTCTTGTGCCTCACCCTGACAAGGATTGTGGTTGCTGCTTGACTAGGGCTCACACCCCAATCAACCAACAACCCAATTTCTTATAGTTTCCCTTACAGATGTCCTTTGGGAGACTTGGTGGGCCCATAGAACCACGCCTAATTGTGTAACATTAGAATCTCCATTGTCATTACTCAAAGGCAGAATGCCTGGTTCAAAAATCAATCCTTCATGTCTGAGGATGGGTTTGAAGGTTAAGGATGCCAAGAAATTTCCTGAAGATGACATTGTTAAGAGAAGTACAGAATTAAAAAGGAAATATGAAGCTAGGTATGGTGCTAAAAATTATGTTAAAACTGATGTTTGATGTGAAGGTGACACAGTTTTGATGATAAAAGTCTGCGATCTCAAGGAAGGGTACACCTAAGTTCATGTAACTTTTTATTATTTGGAAAGTCAAAAGAAATGTTGTTATTCTGGACTCTGTAGATGTTTGGAATATGTCCAGATTGTTAAAACCCATATGGGGGTCAACCAATGGTGAAAACCAAATTGGGGCCAACTGATGGCATTTCATGAATTAAGTATAGTTTTTTTTATTATAGTCTGAATATTGTAGGTATTACCAGTATGTATTACAATGTTTTGTTTTGTTTTATTCTTGTTTATGTATATTATTATGATCATTATAATTATTACTATTATTGCTATTAGTATTTGTTCTGGGGAAATGGCGTATTATGACCTGCTTCTATGTTTTGGAAGACAAAGGTTGTGAATTTTTCTATGTAACATTCTACAGATTATTAGCTATGTCATCAGGATGTCTGGGGTGTAAGAATTCTGGATTTGGCAGTTGCTGGTGAGAAGACTAGGAGCTGTGTTAATGCTGGTGGTTCCTGTACTCCTGCTTGTATGGAATAAACTCAACTTACCCCTTCATTGGAGTCTGACTCATCATTCGGGAGTACAATCGTAACATTGCCACAACACATGTCAAATGCTTTTCAAATAACAGAAACATGGCTCAACGACTCTTTCAATCCTGATTTGGTTACTGCCCTTCCTCCAGATTTCACTATCTTCAGGCAGGACAGACCAATTGGGTGAGGAGGGGGGGTTGCATTCATTGTTAAAAAGTCCTTCTCGTGTCATACATTTGATCTGGGCCTTCTCAAAGGAAGTGAGAGCATCGGCTTCTCGATTAAACTTAATGCCTCTACCTCCTTCTCGGGAGGCCTAATCTATCGCCCTCCAGGCAATGCCACCCCCTTTCTGGACTCCCTAGATGAAGTTCTCGGGTCACTCATGTTACGCTACCCCCACTTCACTCTATTAGAAGACATGAATATGCATCTGGAATCACGTGTCGACCCTCATGCTATTTGTTTCCAGCATACCCTGAATATTTTTGGACTGGCTCAACTAGTGACTGCACCTACCCACCTAGCCGGCCACACTCTTGATGGTATTTGCTCCAACTTCAGTACCATGACTACGTCCCCCCCCATTCCGCAAATTTGGACCGACCATAGTCTCATTCCCTTTGACATCAAGAAACAAGTTCTAGCTTCATTAACAACAAAGCGCCCTCAACCTTCCTTCTCGGTAAATTGGAGAAAGGTGATTGATCGTATTAAGCTGGACACCCAGCCATTGGCCCAGGCTCCTAAACTGATGGGAGACGTATCGGTCGATTCTCGCAACTTCCACGTCTGGATGGATCAGATTATTTCGGAAAATTCTGACTCCAAAGGCAATCGCGTGAACTGTCTTAAAAGGAAGTTAAGTGCCCCTTGGTACACCCAGGCCTTAACTGAAAGTCATCTACTTTGTAGAATAAAAGAAAGGAAGTGGAGGAAAACATACGACGAGGCCTCAAGAGCCCTTTATGTTCAGCAGAGGAAATCATACCTCTCTAGCATACAGGTTGCCAAAAAGGTGTATTACACTAAAGCTATCAATGATGCCTACCAGAAGCAAAAAACCGTCTTCTCTATAGTTAAATCCTTTACTCACCCCAAAGCTCTTCACCCCGAAATCCCGCCCTCCGAAACTCTGTGCAACAAAATTGCAGATTTCTTTGGGGAAAAAATTGCAAATATTCGAAAGGATTTCTCGCCTCCTTTGATCTCCTCCACTCTAAGTTCCCAAAAACATGTAGTCGACAATCGCCATTCCCTTTGCAGCTTCCAACCTGTCTCTCTTCAACAGACCCGCAAGGCGATCTTGGCTTGTAAATCAGGAGCACCTACCGACTCCTGTCCCCCTCGCATTCTGCATCATCTAATTGAGGTAGTCAATCCTACCATCAACGCCATTATAAACGCATCCTTAGAATCAGGGATAGTGCCTAATGAATGGAAAAAGGCCATCGTGAAACCCCTGATGAAAAAGCAGAACAAATCTCCAACGGATCTGACGAACATGCGCCCCATCTCACTCCTGCCTGTTCTAGGAAAGATCACTGAACGGATAGTGCATTGGGAGCTAAAAGCATTTGTGGAGAACCATAACATCCTGCATCCCCAGCAATCTGGGTTTCGCCCTGGGCACTCCACCGAAACGGCCCTGATAGAACTCTCTGATTCCATCAAGTTCCTGCAGGATGAGGGAAGGCAAGCCGTCCTCATCCTGCTTGATCTAACAGCAGCTTTCGACACTATCTCTCACGTCATCTTGAGTGATAGGATGCGAGAGATTGGCGTGACAGACACAGCCTTGGCATGGGTAAAATCCTTCTTGTCCAATAGGTCCCAATCTGTATCTTTGGGTCCCTACCTATCCAGTGAAAAAACCATTACATCGGGAGTACCGCAGGGGTCCATATTAAGTCCACTTCTTTTTAACATCTATATGGCACCCCTCCTTGCTGTGATAGAGTCTCATGGGATCCTCGTCACGTCATATGCTGACGACACCCAACTGGTCGTCTCTATCGACAAAAACCGCACGGATACAGAGCTGCAATTTCAGAATTGTCTCACGGAGGTATTTCAGTGGTTGAATAAAAACCACTTGAAGTGCAACAGTGGGAAAACTGAAATCATACCATTGGGCCAGGATTTACTCTTCTGCCCAAAGGACTGGTGGCCCAAAGACTCAGAGGCCCCACCTAGTGCTGTGTCTTCTGCGCGCAATCTGGGCGTGCAATTTGATGCAACCTTATCCTTTGACGATCACGTCAGGATCACGGCCGGTTGCTGTTTCAGACTCATTAAATCTCTAAAGAAATTTTTTGATTTCCTCCCCGTTGCTTCTAGGAAATCGGTCGTGGTAGCACTGATACTCTCCCGACTAGATTACTGCAATGGGTTGATGGCAGGAGTGAAAAAGTCCACTCTGAAGAAGTTGCAAAGTGTACAGCACGCGGCGGCAAGACTAGTGTTAAAACTTCCCAGGAAATCTTCAGCTTCAACTGCATTAAATTCTCTTCACTGGTTGCCACTGCATAAGAGAATCCTTTTCAAACTCTTACTTACAGTTTTCAAATCCTTGAAAAATATAGGTCCCAAACACCTCGTTAATCGTTTCATTCATTATGATCCCGTACGATGCCTGCGATCCTCAGGGGCCAACCTTGCTAAGATCCCGAGGTACAAATACAAAACTAGGGGTGGAAAAACCTTCACAGTCCTAGCAGCAAGGGCTTGGAACAAACTGCCCGTAAATCTTAGACTGACCGAGACCGAGTGTCTCTTTAGGAAACAACTGAAGACCTGGGTTTATCAGCAATCTGATACCTATGTGTTGGCAGCTATTTAGATCTTTCACCACTTGTCCCCTATACGCATGCTCAGCACCAAGATGCTCCCTTCGGAGCGAAAGATTGCGCTTTACAAATATCCAAATACAAATACAAATACAAATAAGGGATGGTGAAGGCAGCTGTTTAAACAGTGTCCTGAAAAGGTGACATTGTGGTCTTCAGATGTTGATAATGCAAACTGTACTTTTTTTTAAGTTCTTCAGCACAGAGAAATTAGAAAACTTCCAAAAAAGGAAATTAGAAAGGCATTATCGATCATAGAACCTCCCCATCCCAGTCATTACCTTAGTGTTGGTGCCCCCGCTCCTGGACAGGCACATAGCATACCAGTATGTTTTCAGTGTTAATGATGACATCCCGTAAAATAAATCCTCCCTCCCAACCTCCTGTTTTTATTTTTCTGTCACAAACAGGTAAGATATTTCATTATTTATTTTAAATCTTGTCTCATACATGTTTGTTTTTCAGTGCAGTTTGTGATGAGCACACTCTTGCATGTCCAGATGGGGCAGGGAACTGGATATAGCAGCTCGTGGGAAGGCTGTATAGGAGCCGAAGATCCTAGTGGTTCTTTGACTCTGGTAAAACATGTTGCAGTGTGCTTACCACAAAAGATGCAGCATTTTGTAGTTACCTTTTTTTATATACTCAATTCTCATGATCCCAGAGTTTTGGTTGCTATCGAAACCTGTATAAATAAGGAATTGGTGCCTTTTTGCACCTCTTATTTCATGTTGTGGGCCTTTTCACAGTACACAGCTTCAGTATGGACACCACAGTCAGGGGGGAAGTCTTCACAGAAAACTGAAGAGGAGTATATGCTACAGATATGCAGAGAAGACCTCCAAAAAATGATTAATCAACCTGTGGATGCAGCTCATAATGATCCACATGCAAAAAGGTGAACATTTTATGCTGATAATGACCAGGACACTTCCCCAAAAGGAAAATATGTCCAGAGCAAGCCTCTCCATGAAATATTACTTCACATAAGGGTTCTTTTGTGGTTTGAGTCTAAGGTCCAGGTTGATGAAGGGCTTTATGCGCAATACAGTGGCCCGGTGGCAGAAAACTTACCTCTTCATGATGTTATTAGAAACATTGTCCTTAAATACTAGAAGGATATTAATAAACAGAATGTGCCACAGTTTATTAATAATAGATACTTGATGGAAGAATTTGAAGACATTTTCCCCAGCTCTCTAGTCCCCAGTTAACTCAGTTCTGTCATCTACGGCCTCTTCATCCTTGCTATTCTCTGAAGATTCGACATTGTCTGATGCCGTCAACAAAAAAGTTGAGGCGGCCCTAAAAATATCATATGCGGCTCCAGTTTTTTAATGAAGGCCAGCACACATATGAAGCTGATGCGACTCGGGTGCTAGCAAATCTGAAATTTCTTTTGCAACCAGCAGCTTAAGCAGTAGAAGCAATATCTGGGCGAAGGATCCTATGGATACAACCCTGGAAACTGAAGGCTAATCATAAGTCTCTAGTCCAAAAGCTTACATTCTCCGGTCCAAAGCGCTCGTGGAAAGTCTTGAGTGAGATGATCCAGAGGCCAGCTGATAACATGAAAATTCGAACTCTTTTTTCTTTTGTATTCTTTTTTTTAGGAGCCACGCTTGTCAACAAATTCTGATCACAGTGACAAGCCGGTCAAATCCTAGTCAGAAAAGACTATTTGGAAGTAGGGGCAAGATATTGGTTATTTTCACCACAATGAACTCAATATATGTCAAGGAATTGAATCCTTTCAAGTGAGAAGGTAATCAGATCCCATTCACACATATCCAACTATAGACTTTGTTCGGACCTACACTGTTATCAAAGAAAGGCCTAAATAGGATAGTTATGCTAGCAGGGGTTGAGAAACTAATAATCAAAAAAGCAGTGATTATGGTTCCCCTTCATCAAGAAAAGGGGGCTTTCCATTCAATCCTCTTCTTGGTGTTAAAACTAAACAGACAAATCCTTCTGACCATTATTGGACTTGAAAGCCCTGAACAAATTTGTCAAGTTGGAGTATTTTAAGATGATTACACTCCAATCGATAATTCAATTTTTCAAGGAAGGCTACTTGCTGGCTACATTGGATCTGGAGGTACGCCTACTTCTATAATTCAATTCATCCAGAAAACTAACAATTTCGCAGATTCTCAATAGATGGGAGGCTTTATCAGTTTAAGGCACTGCCATTCTGCCTCTCAGTGTCACCAGGAACATTCACCAAGGAATGGGAACTGCTTGTGGCAGCATCATATCTTAAAGCTTTTTCTATTTTTCTGTGCCTGGATGATTGGTTAATTTGTGCCTCTTCTCTTTCTAATATAAACAAAAACAATGGTTCTGTCGGGTGTACAAAATATTTCTTGTGAAACCAGATACTTGTTATTTTCTTCAAACTTCAGCTAATGATTTATAAGTTGTTTTAACATATGGAACACCAAACAAGAAGGCAAAGGCAACACAGATTGGTGAGTATTGAGTTATTTTATATAAATTAAAGCATTTATATACTCACACATTTGTAAATAAGGCTGTCAACACAAGGTGAATTAACTACGGTGACGTGTGCAAAAGTGACATTGGTGCTTAGTGAAAGATCATAGTGCTTATATTATGTACAAGGTGATTAAAAATATATACAGGGAGAAAGAAGGCCAGAAGATAATGGAAATCACAATGACTCTGCTGCTTTTTACATATTAGACATTCAATTGTACACAGAGCCTTGGAAAATCTGGACCACAGCGAATCGTCGACGTTTCAACCCAATCTATGCTCAATTAATCAGGCAAAGCAGGTCTTCATCAGGACAAAGGCGGGGAAAGGGGATGACAGCCCTCTATCAACCAGAATAACTCTTGGACAGTTGGTCATCTTTAAAACGGTCAATCCAAGTGGCTGGATCAAATGTGGTCCTGGTGTTGTCTTGGGGAATCAAGTTTAGTTTTTCGCCAGCGTGAATATTCTGGAGTGTTTTCTTCCAGATAAAGATCAGGGTCTCAAAGCGGCGAGGCAAAGCCAGGCATCAGTCTTGTTTCAACGTAGCCATCTTAATAAACATAGTATAAATCCATGTGCTGCGTGATCATTTTCATGTACCTTGGCTGGGGAGGAGGCTACAACTGGCGACGAGATAGGGGATTATGTAAACCTATTGACCCAAAGAACTAAAAGTGCTCTCAATTTCCAAAAACGTTTCGTGAGACGGGAAACTGTATCAACTGCAGTAGGCACAGACTCAAGTGTCAACATTGGGAAATGTCATAACCCCACTTAAGATATGGATGACTGCTTTATCGGATCATGATGCATTTGGCAGTTGAATCATAATGATTCCGCTAGTACCGGTGAAATTATTAATGCATAAATATGAGCCCTGAGTAAGTCCAATTCTTTTGATCAAAACGTTTTGGCTATTTTCAGGTTGTTTTTATGGAGCACAACAAAATTCAATAAAGGAGATTTCAAGATACACAGGATTGTGAACTCCTTAGTTATTGGGTGCACCATTCCATATTATTGTTTTCCATATATGCTCTCACGGTCAATTTGCCATGATCCAGTAAACTGCTCGTGGATAACAGGTGTGCCTCAGTCGAAGTAATATTCAACAGTTACCATATGTGGAATCAAAATTACAAATAGTGGGATACCCAATAGACCCTTGATGGCTTGGGCGATTCAATATGAGCAGGTAAATGTGCCTACAAGGGATTTGTTCAAGGATATTTTAGCAATAGTTGATTAAATAGATTTGGGTAAGTTCTATACAAGTAACTCACAATTAGCTCATTCAAAAAACAATTCAAACAATTCATCAGTGAATAAATCATCAAGAAAAAAATTAAATGAAGTAAAACACGGGTGTATATATTCAAAAAATGATTTAGTATTGATTCAAATTTGTTCAATTATGTAGGGTACATAAAAAACAAGCAACACAATGTAGCCGAAAGTAAGGATTACATGAGATTGATTATCCTTCACAGTTACAGTTGTGGACACCTTTTCCCAGGATGTTTTTAAGGCAATTTGAAGAGTTTACACAAGACAAACATTGCCTGCAGTACATTGAGCTAAAGAATAGGGTGTAATAGTCGACGTTTCAGTCTAATCATGTCTCATTCCGGTAGACCATCTTCAGGACATTGAATATGTTGATTAATAAGACCCCTATACGTACACGAAAAGAGGAACCAGCAATTAACGTGTGATATTTGTCAATGAATCAACTTATTTTTAAAAAAGTATATTCACACCCGTGTGATAAGATTTTAAAAAAGAAGTGACTTTGATCGAGGAATAAAACCAAGAACAAGGTGAGAAAAATGAAGAATTACAAAGAAAACTGACTCATGACCAGAAATTTAAATTTGGTATGTTGAAATCAACTGTTCAACTGGATAATTCATATTCAGTTACCTTCCAGATTTAGATCGTACACAATACTCCATTCAAAGATGGCAGCCATTAGATTTGGGACGGCCATCCTCTTTTGATCTCCAAACATCGGGAGACACACTGCACGTTGAGATAAGGGCTTCCATCTGCTCTCAGTTCATTTGCCGACAGCTACGCAAGCGTGAACTGTCTCAACTTTTCAGCACTGCAATGCAGGTATTTACCTAACAAGAATAATGGGTTTAGCTGAGTTTGTATAATTATTCATGACCTAAGACTGTCCCTTTTCCTTGGCAGATCTGTTTTCTGACTTTATTCTCAGGAGTCCATAAATAACTCGGTTCCTGCGTCAAGCTCCGACGATGTAAGTGTTTTTAAAAAACATGTCCAACTAGTAACACCTAGGTGCCGATTCCGATCCTGTAAAACCCGGGTACAAATGGTCGTAAGGAGCATTTTCTCTGTCCGACTCGTATCCGGGAAAAACACCTTACAAACTCGCAAGTACGATTCGCACAGAAATACCATTTCCGTACGAGTCGTACAAAAGACCGACCGGCAAAAAAATAGTTACAAATCTGAATCTGGACAGCGCGTACGCGACATCCGGACGGAGTCAGGCAGCGTTTTACGAACCAGCAAGTACTTTTCGTGCCTACGTCACTCCGCACGTAGCATTTTTTACAGGAGCCAAAAACTGCCGGGAAATTGAGGACGATGGGAAGAAGGAGCAGCGGTACGCGACGGACAGCGATGGACCCCAACCTACGTGTCATCCCGGCCCTCATAGCCTCCGACCTCGTTTTCAGAAACCGACGCAGATGCCGCAGAAGGTCAGAACAACACCCAGGGGCAAAGGGGGGTGGGGGGGTTGGGGCAGTAAACATTACCCCCACCCAATTACAAATATACATATGTCCTGCACAGAAATGACCTCCAGGCTCTGGTCACTGGGGGGGGGCGTGCCCACCAATCCCTACCTACATCCACAACGGAAGTGGACGTCGACTTGGACCCGTCACCACTACAATGGTTGTGCGGCCCGTACCCACGCCCCCAGAGCATGGGTACGGGTCGTACCACGCGTACCCCTACGTCACCACCACAATGGTGGTATGGCCCATACCCACGCTCTGGGGGCGTGGGTACGGGCCGTACCATGCGTACCCCTACGTCACTGCAACAATGGTGGTACAGCCCGAACCCACGCCCCCAGAGCATGAGTACGGGCCGTACCACGCGTACCCCTACATCACCGCCACAATGGTGGTACGCCCGTACCCATGCCTCCAGAGCATCGGTATGGGCCGTACCACGCGTACCCCTACGTCACTGCTACAATGGTGGTACGGCCCGTACCCACGCTCTGGGGGGCGTGGGTACAGGCCGTACCACGCGTACCCCTATGTCACTGCTACAATGGTTGTACGGCCCGTACCCATGCCCCCCAGAGCATGGGTACGGGCCGTACCATGCGTACTCCTATGGCACCGCCACAATGGTGGTACGGCCCGTACCCACGCCCCCAGAGCATGGGTACGGGCCGTACCACCCGTACCCCTTCAGCCCCATTACATGATGGATACAATGCGTACACACGCCACGGATGTAGGTGTATGGCTTGGCGCAGCACATCAGCTGTAAATTGGGGGTGGTGTATGCCCAGGACAGCAGTGTACCACAGCAAGGGCGCAAGTGGTTGGGTGTGTGCAGAGGAATACCAGCAGTGGACAGGGACATGGGGGTGGGTGCAGAGGAATACCAGCAGTGAACACAGACATGGGGGTGGGTGCAGAGGAATACCAGCAGTGGACAGGGACATGTGAGGGGTGGGTGCCCATCACTCCCAGCAGTGGACAGAGACATGGGGGTGGGTGCAGAGGAATACCAGCAGTGGACACAGACATGGGGGTGGGTGCAGAGGAATACCAGCAGTGGACAGGGACATGTGAGGGGTGGGTGCCCATCACTCCCAGCAGTGTACAGAGACATGGGGTGGGTGCAGAGGAATACCAGCAGTGGACACAGACATGGGGGTGGGTGCATATCAACACCAGCAGTGGACAGAGACATGTGTGTGGGTGCAGAGGACTCCCAGCTGTGGACAGAGACATGGGGGGGTGTACATCATTATCAGATGACCACAACTCCATGGGTGTATGTACGCATCCCTAACTTTGGACAATGATGATAGTGCCATAACAACACATCACTGACAGCAGTGTCCCACTCCCAGGAGGATGGATGTCTTTCCCCCACTGCATGACACACCACATGTGGGTGTGAGGACAAATAACACATGCATACCCACCCCTGGCAGATGCAGCACAATACACACACTGAGATCATGCCACAAGACTGTATAGTCATGTCACTGCCTACTAAACTAAGAGAGCCAAAGAGAACACACACTGTCACGCATATCCCAGGACTGATAGGAATGTTCAGGTGCTGGGCCAGCCACCAAGATGTTGTCTGTCATGGAAGGAATAGGGTGGAGTTTCCACAGATACAATGCCCACAATTGTGAGTCAGGTGTTCAAATACCCAGCAGAACAAGTACCATATGTGTGCGAGGCTGGGATTACACACATGCATTGTGCGGAAAAGGGACAATTTCTCCATGAAGGCATGGCAAAATACTCTATACACATGTACAGTGAGTACCAAGGATGGCACAGATGATGCAGCCAGAGACATTGCTGAGCAGGCATGGCCAGAGTTGAAGGGATCCATCACCAACAAAGGAAATGTAGACACAGGTCAACACAACAATTGTGCAACTCTCTGCAGGGAAGATGTCTGGTGCCACAGAGGAAGGAACACTCCTTGGGACAATGTCTCCAAACAAAAAGAGCATACACGACAAAGAATCTTTGCAGAGACCTTGTGATGGCACGCAGATACCAGGTTCCACCCCATGAGCAGCAGACTACAACATTTCCCTGAAACATAACACATGCCCACAACCCCAACTCCAGTAGCATCAGCATCAACATCAATACCTGAATTGCAAGACTTATCTAACGAAAATAGAAAAAGCTTTATTCAGCATGAAAATAATAATGTGTAAACGAGACTATTCACAAAGGCCAATGGCCAGTCCATATCATCAGTCCTTGGGGGGGGACACATGGCCATGCGTCTCCCCTAGCTTGTCTGCACATCAGAAGACTCTGTGTTGTCGACTGGGGGGGCATCATGTGGGGAAGGACCAGGCACCGCAGGGACAGGAGGAGGAAGGGTAGGTGTGGTGGGTGCAGGGACAGACGACTCCACCACAGGGGGTGGGGCAGCGCCAAAGGTGGCGGTGAGCTCGGCGCTGCACACTTCTGCCAGTTCTTCGAGCGTCTCCCCTGCACCCGGAGAAACGACAGGCCCCAAGGAGGGGGGGGGGGTCGGAGGGATGGGTTGCAGCGCTACTGGGGGAGGTGGTGGACAGGCTGGGGGACTTAACTCCCCTACCCGTGGAGTGCCTTGACAGTTTCCGGCCAGGTGAACTAGTGGGGCTGAGGCCCAGCCCAGCAAAGTAGGCCTCCTTCTCCGAATCTGGGGCAGGGGAGCCAAGGGGAGTGACATCGGAGGGACTGGGGAGTGAGTCATGTGGACGAGGACAGTGGCTGCGTGCCTGCCTGTGTGCCCCAGACCCAGTTGGTGTGCCTGCTTCCCCCTGAGTGTGCGTGTCAGGAGGTGTGCGCTTGCCCTTACGTGGTGGTGTGCTGCTTGTGTCTGGGGGGTGCGTGTGTGTGGATGTCTTGGTGTGCTTGGGACAGGCATGGGTGTGGGACTTGTGGATGGGGCAGGGGTAGGGGGGCGACGCAGCTCTGCAGGTGACTCACTACTGCTGTCAGTGATGAGTCCAGGGACCTCAGCAACATCCGTTGGTCAGACATCGCTGATGACATGCCCTCCATGTACGACACCATCTGGGTCAGCAGTCTGGTGTGGCCATGGAGGACAGTCAGGATCGATGTCTGCCCAACTTGCAACTGCCGCTGAATGTCCACAGATTCGGCAGTGAGGGCAGCAGGGGGGTCAGGGGCAGGGGGTGCGGTCCCTGGCACGAAGGAGACACGGTGTGGCCTAGCACGGACAGAAGGGACCCGAGCAAGTGGGAGGGCGGTGATGGGAATGGAGGGGGCGGGTACGGATGGAGTGCTGCTGCCAGCTGTTGGAGCAGCCTCCGCCCCCTCAGGGAGTTCAGCCTCTGACCCGTCAGCCTCGTAGTCAGTGTTGGTACTGGGCAGGTCCTCCGCCTCACTCCCCTCGCCCTCAGTGCCACTTGAGTCCGCCGACTCCTCAGCAGTGGCGGCACCACTGCTCGATCCCTCCTCCACGTCCGTGCCGGTGTCTCCGTCGGTGTCCTCCGATGATGCTGTGGGCAAGGTGAAGAGACAGGAAAAAATCAGCCACCTGTATACATCTGACACATGAGTTCAAACAAAATAGGCAACAGTGCATATCAGGAAAGGCATCATGAGTAACATCTAGAATACTCCCCACATATGTAAGCCCTGCACTCCCCAGTTGGTTGACCCACCATGCCACTTGGAAACAATGCAAATTAGGACACAAAAAATCATTTGACAGAGAGGCAACACTTCAAAGAGTAATAATAATGATGGTTCATAGCATTTTTCAAAATACACGTATACAAATAGAAAAAATAGGTTTTTTAATTGTTGCAGGTTGAACAAGCAGCAGAGAAACAGCCAACGCGTTTCGCCCAACAGCGGGCTTCCTCAGGGCAAGGATCAGAACGTGGTTCAATCCAGTCCCGAATTTAACGATAGTCACAATGTCCATTTCGGATCACTCTGCTTTTAAGCAACAAGTCTCCTCAAGTGTCCAAATTAGTGAGAATGAATATAACGGGAAATTCAACCTATTTTTTCTATTTGTATACGTGTATTTTGAAAAATGCTATGTACCATCATTATTATTACTCTTTGAAGTGTTGCCTCTCTGTCAAAAGATTTTTTTGTGGTAAAACGTATATGGTCCTTGGATAGTGGACCTTTGAGGTGGGCAACTTGAACTGTTTGAATTAGTGATACTCTGTGTATAGGAGGGTAGTGCAGCTGTGGCTTTCCCCAACTATCCATTTGCTTCATATTTCTAAATTAGGACACAACAGCAAATAACTTGAAATCACAAGATCATGAGAAGCTAGTGTCTGGGATCAGTTGAGCACAGCAAGACTATGAAGGCATGCCACCTCTTGTTCACTGTGAACCAAACAGTATTGTCGCACCCAAGGCCAAATACCACATGCCA
This sequence comes from Triturus cristatus, assembly GCF_964204655.1. Lineage (NCBI taxonomy): Eukaryota > Metazoa > Chordata > Amphibia > Caudata > Salamandridae > Triturus > Triturus cristatus. The sequence continues at coordinate 524,884,852 of NC_140583.1, forward strand.
ATGCAGAAGGTGTCCCCACACTCAGAGACCTATGAGTACTTTTGAAACCCCAAAGAAATACATTGTGACTCCTGGAGAATCACAACCCTTTACACAATGGACATGTCTAGAATATGTGAATGTGGCACTCTGTGAACATAACACACATGTGTCTGTATAGCAGAAGTTGCACAAAGAGGTGCACACCAAACTACATGTACACAGTCATTGTCTGAGCTGCCAGACTCATTCAAATCAGCCACAGTTAGGCAGAAATGGTGTATCAGTAAGTACATATACATGGCACCACAGTGGTCTGGATGACTTGACACTCGTAAGTTGGTATCAGCAACAACCAAGGACTAACCCAAATGCTACCACACTGTGGGAACATGTATATGTATGAACTCCAAACAAGTTTTGTTCAAACTGTGCCTTACTTTAAAATGTGCCAGCGTGTCCCTGGAAAGTGTAAAGGTGGTGTCTTGTGCACTTCCTTGGGAGATATCTGTCATGCAGGCACATCATTGACAAAACAACAAGGTCAAGCATATGAAACATTGTGACATGTTGACAGGTGTAGTGAGTGCCAATGGACATTTTCTCTGAGTAACAACTTGAATAATGTCATTTGTCACATGGCTATCCATCACCTGATCACACAGTTGGCTACACATATGACCTACTGACTGTCATCTGGAGTGGCACACATGCCCACACCCAGGACGATGCATAAGCTAATGGGCCTGCAATTGTTTAGCAAAAAAGCCTAGCTGTACTGTGGGTTCCCCCTCATGGCAAGCCAGAATGTACCCACAGATGTCAGCACACAAAGTCACAACTGTGTAGCATCTGAACCACACACAGGTGCCAAAAATGTACAAGCAGGATACTTGATTGTCAAAAACTGACACAGGCTACGAAGCACGAACATTAAGCACTGGCCAACATCACGGGGGCACTGCACGATGACTTTCTGTACTGCGAATCATCACACACAAGTCAGAACTGGTAATGAAACATCAGGGTTGAACATGTACGCCCCTCCCGCACACACTCACCCATACCTGAGTCAATGTGACTGATACCGATCAAGAAGTGACACCTCTTATTCAGGGTTACAATAACTGTGCTTGAAAACTAGCTTCATTAACACGACATCACCTAGTGATAGGCACGTACTCACGCGTGTATGGGCCGTACACGCGTGAGTACGTGCCGTATCACTAGGGCCTACAGTACCCCAACTATAGTGATAGGCACGTACTCACGCATGTACGGGCCGTACACGCGTGAGTACGGGCCGTATCACTAGGGCCTACGGTAGCCCAACTATAGTGATAGGCACGTACTCACTCGTGTACGGGCCGTACACACGTGAGTATGTGCCCTATCACTAGGGCCTACGGTAACACAACTATAGTGATAGGCACGTACTCACGCGTGTACGGCACATACTCACGCGTGAGTACGGCCCATACACACACCCTCAGTTCGTGTGTACTGCGTTTCACAGCTTACACTGGTGATAGGAGGCGCACACGAAAGGAATGGAGGTGTGAGACTCGCAAAAGGCTGGACATCAAGTCATTGTCAGTGCAGTCCTTCATGTGCAGGGCCTAGGTGTGTCAGGCAGTGATGTGGCACATGTCTCATCATGTTGTGGCACAATAGATGTGTAATGAGCTGTTTACACATGTCATGTGTGATGGGGCACTACGTGGCACACTTCCCCTTCACACTTTGCACATGTGTGCATGTAGGACACACGTGTCAAGCACTGCATCACTGGTATGGCACAGTCACCAACACCCGCAACTGTCCCCTGATGCCAGGTACACGGATAATTTCACCTGACATGTGACTACCAGCGTGCCACGATGTGACTAAGTCATGTGTTCCCATGAGCTTGCCGTTGGTGTTCCGTCAACTCCATCTGCTGTTGCAGCATCCAACATGTGTATGTGTGCATATGTGCATGACACACATATACGCACACCATGCCACATGTGGACTCACACGTTACATGTGTCATGATGGTTCGAAGATGACTTCCTGACATGAGGCAATATCTGCGTTGTCTCAATGTCTGTGTCATCAGTTTTTGACATGTACCCCTTCATGGAAATGTGTGTTATCTGTCCTTTTTCAGATGACATGTGACCTGTGCGTCTAGACTCCTGCCAGCTGTCTGTATGAGATAACATCCTTCAAATGCTGATATGTGGATGTCTGTCACTCATGTAATGTGTCTGGCTGGTCACTTACACTGGCCCACAGCTATTTTAATGGCATGTCACGTCAACATTGCCATGCACTATTGTGGCTGGCTCTTCGTAGGAGTATCACCTGGCTGGCCTAGGTGTCCTGGTTCTATTGCACAGACCAGACTCTGTATTAAGCAGATGTGTATTAGCTGTTGAACATGTGCTCACCTCAGTGACATTGGTGTGGTAATGTACTCACTCTTCGTTATTCCTTCCAAATCTCTGCAGGGCACCGCCTCTCCCCAGACGAATGCCAGACCTGGATGCCATGCGTGAAAATGACTGCATACGCAGATACCGCTTCTCGCAAGAGTTGATAGAGGACTTGACCTGCCGGCTTGAACCACACCTCCAACCACAACACAGGTATCCTACAGCTCTGACCCCCAAGATGAAGGTGATGGCAGCCCTACATTTTTTTGCCACCGGTACGTATCAATTGACCATAGCTGATGTCGGTGGCATGGTCCAAGACCATGTTCAGCCGTGTCCTGCATGATGTTTTAGAAGCCATGTTGGTGCACCTGGATGAATTCATCCATTTTCCCACTCGTGAGCAGTTGACAGGTATCAAGGGTGAGTTCTATGCCCTGGGAGGGATGCCTCACGTAATTGGGGCCATTGATGGGACACATGTGGCTTTGGTACCACCACAGGCACAGGAGGTACCCTTTCGGAACCGCAAACATTATCACTCTATCAATGCCCTTGTGGTGTGTCTTGCTAACATGCTGATTTCCCATGTCTGTGCCCGTTTTCCAGGGTCCGCACACGATGCCTATATCATGAGGTGTAGCAGGGTGCCAAAAATGATGCTGCAGCTGCACGCGGAACGAGCATGTCTTGGTGGTGGGTATACTCTGTTAGTCCTGTGTTTCGCGGTATCTTTGTATCTTACAGCATCTCCTGACCCACTTCTTCACATGATGTTTCCATGTAGGGGACTCTGGCTATCCCAACATGCCATGGCTGATGACGCCTCCCCGCAACCCCAGAACAGCCGCAGAACACCGGTACAACGACACCCATGGGCAGACGAGGCGCGTGATTGAGAGGACGTTTGGACTCCTGAAGAGCAGATTCCGGTGCCTCCGCAAGACCGGTGGCGCCCTCCCATATGCCCGGGTGAAGGTCTGCAAAATCTTCATTGTGTACTGCATGCTGCACAACATGGCAGTGGAGAAGGCCGTGCCACTCATCCTTGATCCGGATGAGCAGGATCATCCACCCGTGGAGGATGAAGGGCTTGGGCACGGGGCAAATGAGGATGAGGATGAGGACATCCGGAGTCAGCTTATCCGCAACTTCTTCTCATAATGGTGAGTTCCTGTGTCTGAGTGTGCACGCTTTGAGCCTTGTGTGGCATGTGTTGCAATGTGTGTGTCCAGCTGACTGTGTGCTAAGTGACTTGGAGGTGTGTTCTGATGTGTCATTCAAGTGATGATGTCATTCCACACATTTTAGCTGGGACACTAAATTTTTTAAGGGCATGGTGACAAGATCATTCCTGTAGAGTACATGTACATGTCTGCGGATTACTAGCTCTTCGCTGACTTGTTGTGTGTCTGTCCTCCCCAGGTTCTTGCGGCTGTCGTCTGCTCATGTCATCATTGCCCTCCTGCTATTCCTCATGAGTATTGCAACGTGTGCTGGATCAGAGTTACATGCGCAGACATGGTGAAAGTCATTTTGGGTAAGGAGTGCAGCAAGGCATTTTGTGGGTGGTACGTGTTTGTGATATGTGGGGACTGCTCCTGTGCATGTTGTGTTACCATGCATACATGTCGACTCACCATGGGGCACATGACGTGTTGCATGGCTCCCATGAATTGATAGTCACCCTTCCTGACAGTCATCTGTAATGGTTTGTGGATTCTGATGAAGGCATCAATGTGTGTATAACGTCCCTCAGGAACATACGGGATGCTAATGGTGGACATAGTGTGAGACATCCCCATATGAGGCTCAATGGGGAATTGCAGACTCTCCGTGTGCAGCAAGGGGTGTTAGGCTCAACCCCTTCACTTGTGTGCCAGCTCAGTAGGATTTACCACATCTGTGTGTTGAAGGGGGTGTCCAGTGTAGGTCACACATGGTCAGCCAAATGACCTGTGAGTCTGTTCCAATTGATGCATTTCCCTTAGTGTGAGGCTGAGTAATAAAGGTGTTCGTCACACTCCAAGGTGCCTCATCTCTGTCAATGCAGGTCTCTTGCCACTTTGCAATAGGCATATTTGGCATAGTTGTGGAAGATTATACATAGGAGTCCATGTGTAGTTTAGCAACATGCATGCAGTTGCTCATGGATTAGGCTCCCTATTGGGCATGAAGTACATGGTTGTGTATGTTTTTTGGCATGTTGGTCCACACAATGGGCCATCAACACCTGATGAGGGTGTGTCTCCTGTGTGCAGGTCGGCCTTCAGTTTCCTGATCCGGTGTCATGCTTCTTTGGTGATTGTGCATGCATTGTCTCTGGGTGTGCCATGTGACACTGGACACTCCTTACTTTACACACGCGCCTGTTGCAGTTGTCCTTCTGACATCCTAGTCTTTGTGTGCAAATTCTGGCATTTGGCAAGGAGATGCCGCCTGCTGCTGCGGCCCCTGCAGCAAGGGCCCACAGAGTATCCAGATTTGGCAACACAGACGCCTCCAAGATGCTCCTCACTTCCTCCCTCCACCCATTCATTTGGCTGTCCTCAGCTTGTTTATGCCTCTGTTGCCGCCACGCGGTGCCAAAGGCTGGACCATCAGCACATGCAAGGTGCACATTGCACCACCATCCTGTCCTTGCATAACCCACATCACACTACAGTCTGATGTAGCAGCCACACTCCGAGCTATGTCCATCCGCACATCTAACCCCTGCTGTCAGACATACCCTGGGCACACACACGACACCTTTGCATGCTGAGTGTGCAACTCCAACTGCCTACACTGCGCTGCCCCGCCTTCCAGGCCCTGTCACACCAACCAGGTCACGTCCTTAATACTCCCCACTGGCTCTGTAGCCCAGCAAGGGCATGGGAGTGGGACTCAAGGCTTCAGCATGTAGTATGGTGTCATCGTCTGGGACATGGCACAGGTATCATCTCTCAGCATGTCAATCTACAGAGTGTCCAGGACCCCCCTCTCCACCATCACATGCGCACAGCACCTCATCATCAGCTCGTATGCCATTGACAGCCAGGTGCTCCTCACCCTCAACAAAGACACAGACATTGGCAGTTCCATCATTCAAGTATGCATGAGATCCATTGATGAATGGCTGAACACGAGCCACCTGAGGCTCGACTTGTACAGGACTGAGGTGATCCTCTGAGGATTGTCCCCTTGCAGCTGGGTCAAGTGCTTGTGTCCCACCCGCAAGAGCCCTGCACAAGCACCCAGTGGCCACACACACAAGATGGTGTGCATCATGTTTGGCTCGCTCACATTTACCATGCTAGTCCACAGCATCTGTACCTCATGCTGCAAAACCCTCTGCATTATGCACATGATCCACAGATAGATCCACTCCAAGAAAAGACAGACCATCCCCCAGGTCCATGACAACATCCGTGTCAAATACTGCCCTGCCCTCTACGGAGCAAGTACATCCAAACTCCCAGGAAACTTGTCCACATCCAGGGTGCATCTGCACACCTCAGCTTCAACACCCTGCGTCCCAGCCACCTCACCGTCCACCATATATAGCTGCAATGGATCACTGTCTGCTGCAGGATGACCTCCACACTCCCCACCCACACTCAGGAGGCAGTCAACAACCCCGACCCCAAACCAACCTTGTACGTCTGTCATCCTAGATCCCGTTGGGCCATCTCCGTGCATCCAACCTTGCCCTGGCCACCGTTCTTCACATCCACCATACTCCAGCATACAGGACATTGTTCTCCCACCTGGCCTCACATACCTGGGACTCCCTCCCCAGGAACCTCCACATGAGCCATGACCTCTACGCCTTGATGATAATCTCCTAAATAGGTCCGTCCGCACAGTTTAGCAAGCCCCCCCCCTCAGCAGCCAGCAGCCATCACAGGTGAGTGTTGTGCTCCATGCCTACATTGAATGATACCTTGTGACCCATGTGTGTCCTGTATCAGACTCTGATCCCAGGGTATGGATGGCTGGAGTTAGTTCAACACTCAGGCATAGTTTGACATTTCCACACACATATGTTGTTGAATAATGCAAAATGACAGGAACGTCTCATGACCAAAGTAATATATTTATTTGCGGTGGGGTACGTGTTTTGGTAGATGAAATTAGGTGCTCTACCGGGGGAATAGAATCCAAAGTTCACAGGGGGGGATGGTATCCTTGGCATTGGAAGTCATCAGAGTCCAGGGCACAGTGTTGGTCATCATTGGTCAGACTGTGACCAGCAAGTCCATGTGGCAGAGAATGTCATTGGATGAGGTGCTGCTGTTGCGCCAGAGGGCCAGGTGCCAGGCCAGGTGACCTGGGAGATATGGATGGTCTGCTGACTCTCACGGTCTTTTCCGTGGACGACCCACCTTCCTCTGGGGACCCTCAGATTCAGGCCTTGACGATGTTTGGGACGCTCCATCAGACAAATCCTCCTCCTCCGCCTCCCTCCCTGTGTCTGGTGCTGGTCTACGCCTGGTGGCACAGGGAGGGTTGCCCATGCTTTGGGCGATCTGACGGAGTGATTGGCTCATGTCCCTGTGCACCGCCAGGAGCTCAGCCAGTCTTGCCTCCATCCATCCTTGGTGTTGTTGACTGGCATGATGCTTGACCTGCAGGTTCTTTATCTCATCGAGGGTCCCCTGCATCTCTGAGAGTCTCGAAACGGCCTGGTTGATGCCTCTGGTGTCACGCCGGTATGTGTCCAGGATGTTGCGTATGTGTGACATACCGGTGTCCTGAGCTGGCTGGTCAGGTTCGCGCCTCCGCCTGCCTCCACTCCCGCCACCCCTGCCCACTTGAGCCTGGCCTGCCCTTGTGGGCACATCGGGTCTACGGGACCCCTGAGAGATGGCATTTGCAGGGTTGCCTGCCTCCTCCTGGGTGCCCAGAGAACCTTGTCCCTCCTGGTCAGAACGGCTCTGTTGTTCAGTGCGAGCAGGGCTCCTGGGTGTGTCCTGGGATGTGGCAGGAATGGGGGGGTGGTTGGCACAGATGTACCTGATGCAGGTGCTGCAGGGGCTTGGGCACCAGAGGGTCCAGGTTGGTCAGGGTCATCCACGGAGTGGTGAGAGTCGTCGCTGCCGGTGGGATCATCTTCACGCGGAGCCTGGGACTGTGATTCTTCCCCCCCAGTGTTGGGGGGAGATCGACGACGTTGCCCTGTGTGTGAGAGAGAGACAATGTTAATGGTGTTTCATGCGACATCTATGTTTCATACATATTCAAGTTGACACAGTTCCTCCAGGTAGTTGGATGTGCCTAGCATTCCTCTCAATGTCCACTTGGGGATGGGTATGTTGCGGGGGACAGATTGGCATGTTCTCCTGAGTGTTTGACCTGTAGATTGTTGGCTATGATGCTTATTTGGCTATGGATTGGTCTTGTTGTGTCACATGTCCATTGTGGGAGTGTGTAAATCCATTGCCTGCCCCGGGGGTGTGTGCTTGTGTTAGGGGGGGTGTGACCGGGCATGCTGTTGTGTGTAGTGTGAGTTGTCATTGGGTCTCCCAGGTGATGTGTCTGTCCCCTCATGGTGCATGCTGGCATGACAGTGAGTGTGAGTTCCTGTGCTAGATACCTGTGCTTGTGGAGTTGGTGTTTGAGTGTACAGTGGTCCAAGGAGGGCCTTGTGCTGCATACAGCAGGGCCAAGTGTCAGCTACCTTGTCAGTACTTTGCCAGTCCCTGTGCATTGTGCATGGGTATGCCATATGGGCTGAGGGCATTGGTGTCTGCGTCTCATTTTCACAATGTGTTGTGTGGGGCCCACCCTCCCAGCCTGCCGGACATCCAGTCTTGTGTTTGTGGTTGTTGTAGCCTTTGACATGGCCTTGCCTTGATTTGTGAAGGGTGCATGGAGACGTTAGTGGCATGAGCGTGGTTTTTGAGTGTGGTTGTGTGCGTTGAGTGCTTGGGGGAAGTTGCGTGCATTTGGTGTATATGTGGTGTGGACCCCATTGCCCCCATGTTACATAAGTTGTTTGTGTACTCACCAGGCTCTGCGACTCCTTAGTAGTGTACGGGTCTGCGGGGCGGCCCACCTCCAGTGATGTTACTATGGGCCTATTCTTCGTTCATTTTCCTTTTGACTGCCCTGCACAGATCGTACCACCTGGCTTGGCATTCATGCCTGGTCCTTCGGATGGGTGCAACAGCATTCACCTTATCGACAATCCTCTGTCACATGGCAGATTTTTCAGCTATGCTGGTCTGTCTGACCAATGTTCCAAACAGCTGTGGCTCGACTCTGATGACGTCGTTGACAAGGAGGTCCAGCTCCGCCGTTGTGAACTTTGGATTTTTGTCTTTGGGCATGGTGTGGGGTGTGGGTGTGGATGGTTGCGGGTGTGTGGGTGTGAATGTGACGGTGTGTGTGTGAATGTGAAGAGGGGGATGTTTTGAAAGGAGGTTGTGTGAAGGTGTGTGAGTGAAGGTGTAGTGAAGGTATCAGTAATGTAGAGTTGTTTCTCTGTGGGGTCTGGCAGCAGTAGGTCTGTTGAAAAGGCTCATGGGTTGTGTGTGTGGGCCCTTTTTATTGGTCCATCTTTGGGTGTGGCTGTGTTTGAATTTTGGTGGGTGTGTTATAAGAGGTGGCTGTGATTTGGTCCTCTGTTTGCCTGTTTGGATGTGCCAGGTCAGTCATTGAGATGTATTTTGTCATGTAGACGTGTTTTGTGGTGTTGTGCGAGTCGAATTGACCCTCCTTGTGCTGTTTTACAGTGTCCTGGTTCTGTAAGAGTCTTTTTCGCGTAGGTACGGTCCGTACATATGCGATGCTGGGTGAGGGTGCTGGGGTACAGTGTTGGAGTGCGGCGCGTACATGCGGTGGGGGTACGGTGCGTACACGTGCGGGCCTGGGGTACGGCACGTACATGCAGAGGTACGACGCGTACATGCGGGGGGGTAAGGCGCCTACATGGGGGGGTACGGCATGTACAGGTGCGGGCCTGGGGTACGGCGCGTACATACGGAGGTACGGCGCATACATGGGGGAAGGCGCGTACATGGGGGTTATGGCGCGTACCTGGGGGGTACGGCACATACATGGGGGTACGGCGCGTACATGGGGGTGTACGGTGCGTACAGTTGTGGGGCTGGGGTACAGCGCAGACAGGGGGGGTAAGGCACGTACATGGGGGGGTACGGCACGTACATGGGGGTACGGCGCGTACAGTTGTGGGGCTGGGGTACAGTGCAGACAGGGGGGTAAGGCGCATACATGGGGGGTACGACACGTACATGCAGAGGTACGGCGCGTACATGCGGAGGTACGGCGCGTACATGGGGGTATGGCACGTACAGTTGCGGGGCTGGGGTACAGTGCGGACAGGGGGGGTAAGGCGCGTACATGGGGGGTACGGGGCGTACATGCGGGCGTACGGCACGTACATGCGGGGGTACGGTGTGTACATGGGGGGGTACGGCGCGTACAGTTGCGGGGCTGGGGTACAGTGCGGACAGGGTGGTGTACGGTGCTGACATATTGGGGGGTGAGGGGGCTGTATGGCTCGTACACGGGCATAAGTTTACCCGTGTACATGTGTGCTACTGCGTTGGCTCCGTACGGGCCATTTTACGTGCGATTGTGTATTCGGACGGACGGTCGGGATCGTACTTGCGTGCTCGGACTTGTGTTTTACGATTTGCACGTAAAAATGTCCGGCTCACTCTCGTACACTTTTCCCGACGATATTCGGACGTAAAAACTTTCCGACGCAGTCTCGTACACTTTTCCCGACGCTATTCGTAGTTATTTTTCACTTACGAATCGTACTTGGCCGTTTGTACGGTACTTGTACGACTCGTACGTAAAGAAATACGGATACGGGTCGTACGCAAATTATTTTTAACTGATCGGAATTGGCACCCTAGTGTTGCATTACTTTATAATTTTCTTTTTTATATGAATTTATTTACTTGGTCATAATATCGAGCGATTTGCTTGTTTTCTTAAAAACTGATAACGTTTGTTTTAAGTGTTCTAGTCATCTAATTGCGCTTTGACTGCCAGCATTTCCAAATAAGAATATGACTTCATTTATTTGGTGATAATATCAAGTGATCTGCTCGTTCTCTTAAGAGCTGTTTAAGTTTGTTTTTAAGCACCCTAGTTATCTAATTTCGCTTTGACTGCCAGCATTTCTAAATAAGAATAACTTGTGATGTGCCTTAAATATTTTTAAAGCTCTTAAGAGCGTTAGTAACAAAATGAGGGTTGATCAGAAATAAACATCAACATAATGATTAGTTACCGCAAATATGCCACATTTCAGTAGTTGCCTGGCCATTAGGCACACTCCTTTAGTCTACAGTGGATTTAGGTCTTGACGAAAGGCAGTCGCTGTCGCCTATGCCATCTATATTATATCCACTGGACACAATTGGTTTCCTAAGATTTAATACCATTTAACGGTCTTGATCTATATAGGGATGACAATGTTTTTAAACTTTTCTCTTTTTTTCTGTCCAGCATTTCATGCTGTAATCAACAAAATATTGTCATCCAACAAATTATGGCTCTAAAATAATAAATAGAATCACTACCTAAAGTGAAATAAGTGTGTATAAATCATACTTTTCCATTTCCTTTCACGATCTACTTTGGGTGAGATTTTCCTCTCTTTTGAGATGGTTCTCCTTCACCCTGCTCATGGTTTTATTCCTTGACCAATAACTCAGTTTTCTTTGTAAATCTTCATTCTTCTCATCTTGTTCTTGGTTTTATTCCTCGACCAAAGTCACTTCTTTTTTAATAATCTCATCACACGGGTGTGAATATATTTTTTTTAAAATAAGTTGCCTCAATGACAAATACCACACGTTAACTGCTGGTTCCTCTTTTCGTGTACATAAAGGGGTCTTTTTAATCAACATTTTCAACGTCCTGAAGATGGTCTAATGGACTGAGACATAATTAGACCAAAATGTCGACTATTACACCTATTCTTTAGCTCAGTGTACTGCAGGAAATGTTTGTCTTGTGTAAACTCTTCAAATTGCCTTAAAAAACATCCTGGGGAAAGGTGTCCACAACTGTAACTGTGAAGGATAATCAATCTCATGTAATCCTTACTTTCGGCTACATTGTGTCGCTTGCTTTTTATGTACCCTACATAATTGAACAAATTTGAATCAATACTAAATCATTTTTTGAATATATACACCCGTGTTTTACTTCATTTAATTTTTTTCTTGATGATTTATTCACTGATGAATTGTTTGAATTGTTTTTTGAATGAGCTAATTGTGAGTTACTTGTATAGAACTTACCCAAATCTATTTAATCAACTATTGCTAAAATATCCTTGAACAAATCCCTTGTAGGCACATTTACCTGCTCATATTGAATAGCCCAAGCCATCAAGTGTCTATTGGGTATCCCACTATTTGTGATTTTGTTCTAGAGCTGACAGTAGTCTGCTGTGGGTCACTTCGTTGAAGTGGTTATATTTATAATATTCTATTGATGTCAGAGGCAGAGACCCTCTCATACACTGATGAATATATCTTGAAAATAGCTGGTGGGCCTTCCCTCTTAGGAAACAGAGGCCCTATCACACAGCTACCTTTTGAATCAGATCTCAATCAACTTGAACGACTCAAGAAAAAGCTATTTGGGACAGAATTACATACTAAATTCCTAACCGCTTGCTTAAATGCAAATGTAATTCCAACTGGACTGCAAATTAAAATGTTCATGTACGTGGATGGTCCTGAGCATTGAAACATCCCTGAAACATATGAAAATACTCACAAAAGACATTGAAACCTTAGAGAAGAAAATAACTACAGATTCTACAATCCCTAATAGCAAATCTCTTCTGGATAAAGTTTATCAGACTAGTAAGGAATTTGAAGAATTCAATGCACACAAGAAGACAGATAAATTACAAAAAGATATCAAAAGATATAGCAAGGAAAAGAAATACCCTTATTTGTATAAGGATTTTTATATCCCTTAGGGATACAATCAACCTATGAGAAAGAGAACTACCTTCTCTGACACTAACTCTGATACAGGCAGTGACCAGTCTTTAGAACATCCCTATTGCCCTCAACACAAACAACAACAAACAACATCACACCAAGTTTTTGTAGGACAGGAACGGAGGGGTTCTGGTCTCCCGTGGAGACAGAGAGGAGAGAAATGGGGATGGTACCGCAATCAGTAGACACCAGGCTTCAGGCAGACAAGGAACAACTACTACGAGTGGTAGGCCCTACCCAAACCATCCCAATTTTTAACTTATCTAATCACACCTTATCAGAGTCAGAGATCGATGTACTTTTGGCGGGCTTATCTTTTGTACCAACATTTAGAAATTATCTTTTCCATACAAAACTAGAACTGTACAAATTCTTTCGGTCGATCAGACTGAAGAATTTCTTTGCCACCAACACATCTGTACAATCATATGACACTACTGGCCTGAGAAATCCATCCATATTTTATCCAACGAATGCCATGGTAGCAAAGGAAATAATCACCTTTGAAAATGCAACACTCACGGAAATAGAGAATCTGTTCAAAAGCAGGATACACTACAATTCGATTTTTTCCAAAGAAAAGCAGAAGGCACTACAGAATCTACAATCCCTCCCTGATGTCACAATAAAACCAGCAGATAAAGGTGGGGGGATTTTGGGATAAAGAAGCATATAGAATCGAATTACTAAGACAGTTATCAGTCAATGAACATTACAAAAAACTTACGAGTAATCCGACTACCAGATTAACCAACTTGATCTCCAATCTAAGTTGAGAAGGGTTCCATGGAGGTTGGCTAAGCAAGAAGGAGGCTTCCTTTCTAATTACCAAAGCACCCACTGTACCAGCAATTTATATCTTGCCAAAGGTACTCAAAGATGCCTCAAAACCACCCGGCCGCCCAATCGTATCTGGGTGCAATTCAATTTAAAACCCTTGGCACAATATGCAGACATCTTCATCCGCCCTTTTGCTGTTGATCATCCAAAGTATATCAAAGATACCATGGCCGTGATCAATATCATAGAAAATCACCAATTTGATCCGCCCTCTGAACTTTTGGTCTCAATGGATATTGAGAGCCTTTACACAAACATTCTTCAGAATGACATACTCAGTATTTTAAATACTCTACTAGAAAGCAGACCTAGTCCCCATAAAGTTCCCATGGCCTTTATCATTGAATGCACAAGAATATCATTATGTGAGAATTTTTTTTCTCTTTGAGAACACCTTCTACCAGCAGTTAAAGGGTGTAGCTATGGATGCATTCTATTCCCCAGACATAGCCAATATCTATGTCTCAAACTTCGAAAATGCATGCATTCTTAATGCGGCAAACCGTTTTCAGCTAATATCATTCGTTTGTTGAGATATATTGACGATGTGTTCCTTATCTGGCATGGCAATAAAGACCAATTGGTGGCTTTCCACACTTGGCTTAACTAAAAAAATCCCCATCTTAAATTTACAATTGAGTCGGATCCGAGAAGCATGAACTTCCTGGACATAACAATAAAAGTAGATAGTAACAACAGTCTCTATACTACATTGTACACTAAACCAACAGCCAGGAACACACTTCTGAATTACAATAGTCACCATCCCCAAGCATTGAAGGATGGGTTGCCCTTTGGGCAATTTTTGTGACTCCGACGAAATTGTACCCGTAAGGAGGACTATTTCGCGGAAGCAAAAACGCTGAAAGAGAAATTGAAAGCACGCAGCTATCGATCCAAACTTTTGAAGAAATCACTAAAACGTGCTTTGTACAACAACCGCGCATCATTGTTAGAGGTGAGGGAACGGTCTAAGGACTCGCACTTAATATGTGTATCAACCTTTCGTACTCATTCAAACAGTATCAAAAAGATTGTGAATAAACATTGGTCCCTCTTCAAAAGCCGACCTGAGTTAAAAGATAAGCCTGTTTTCTTTTAAAACAGGATCGAATCTGCAAGACCGTTTGGTGCAAGCTTATGATAACACCACCACTAACACTGTTGACAATATGAGACAATTATTTCCACTCATTGAGCATTACAAATGCAATATGTGCATAGCTTGTAACACCACACAAACAACTAAGACTTGCACTATAAACGGAGTTGATATCAGCATTAAACAATTTTTTAATTGCAACACGTCCAACGTGGTTTACTGTATCAAATGTCCATATGGACTATACTATATTGGTAAACCAACACAGATTGTAAAGAAACAAATCTTGCAACATCAATCAAGGATTCGATGTTGTGTAGAGAATGCTCCCTTAGTGGAACATTATCTTAAATTTGGCCATTCTGATAAAGATATGACAAGGTGGGTCACAGAAGTTGTGAAACCAAACAAGAGACAGGCAAATGTGGATAAAATACTTACTTTGAAAGAAAACAGATGGATGTGCCACACTGACAACATTAATAAGGGCCTGAATTCATCAACTGATTGGCGCACATTAGCCTGTACACTGTAGATAAGATTTCAGACTTTGTGTTGTAAATATCACACAATTTGTAAATACATTTTGAAGGTTATTTTATTTGTGTGACTATTCATTGTATTCATCTACTACACTCATGAACCATCTGTCATAAGCAATATACACATAGGTAACAGTCAACTCATTGCTTCTATATAACACATGCTGAAATACATGATATGACATAGAGACTTAGTACTACTGAAAGTAAACCTTTGCACATATGCTGTGTCATCAAATTGCAAAATATGAGTCCCAAAACTTGGAAATAATGATTAACTAAAGTATATTGCTGTTGTTGGATCAAAATGTTTGAATAACATTATTGTATTATCTCTCATACTTGATCAACATACTTGTTTTTCTGTTTATTGTTTTATTGCATTATATACATAAAGTGTAAAGTATGTCATTAATGTACACTTTCCTTTGTGGTTGGGGTATTCTTTTGATTTTTTCCCACTACTCTATAAATTATTTCTTCCACATGACATTATTCACTTGGTCACAACATCGAACAATGTGCTTGCTGTTTCAAAAATTGATAATGTTTGTTTGAATACGCTCCAGTTGCCCAATTTCGCTTCTAATCTGGAGCACTATCATACAACAGGAGGCATCACAAACATACACTCCCTTTGAGGTATATAATTAGGGAACATCTACCTAAGACAAGAAATTTAAATTTGGTGTGTTGAAATCAACTGTTAAACTGGATAATTCATATTCAGTTACTATCCAGATTTAGATTGTGCGCAATATTCAGTTCAAAAATGGCTGCCATTAGATTTGGGATGCCAGTCCTCTTTTGATCTCCAAACATTGGGAGAAACATGGCACGTTCAAATAAGGGCTTCCATCTGCTCTCAGTTCATTCGCTGACTGCTACACGAGCCTGAACTGTCTCAACTTTTCAGCACTGCAATACAGGTATTTACATAACGAGATTTATTGGTTTAGCCTAGTTTGTATAATTATTCATGACCTAAGACTGTCCCTTTTCCTTGGCAGATCTGTTTTCTGACTTTATTCTCAGGAGTCCATAAATAACTTGGTCCCTGTGTCAAGCACCAACGATGTAAGTGTGTCTTTAAATAACATGTCCAAATAGTAACACCTAGTGATGCGCCTGTTGCATTACTTTATAATTTTCTTTTTTATATGACTTTATGTACTTGGTCATAATATCGAGCGATTTGCTCGTTTTCTTAAAAACTCATAAAGTTTGTTTTTAAATGTGCTAGTCATCTATTTGTGCTTTGACTGCCAGCATTTCCAAATAAGAATATGACTTAATTTACTTGGTGATAATATCGAGCCATCTGCTAGTTCTCTTAAAAACTGTTCAAGTTTATTCTTAAGCACCCTAGTTATCTAATTTTGCTTTGACTGCCATCATTTCTAAATAAGAATAACTTTGTGATGTGCCTAAAATACTTTAAAAGCTCATAAGAGCGTTAGTAACAAAATGAGGATTGATCAGAAATAAACATCAACACAATGATTAGTTGCTGCAAATATACCACCTTTCAGTAGTTGCCTGGCCGTTAGGCACACTCCTTAAGTCTACAGTGGATTTAGGTATTGACAAAAGGCAGTCACTGTCGCCCATGCCATCCATAATATATCCAGTGGATATAATTGGTTTCCTAAGATCTAATAACAATTAACGTTCTTGATCTATATAGGGATGACAATGTTTTAAACTTTTCTCTTTTTTTTTGTCCAGCATTTCTTGCTGTAATCAACAAATTATTGTCATCCAACAAATTATGGCTCTAAAATATTAAATAGAAACACTACCTAATGTGAAGTAAGTGTGTATAAATCATACTTTTCCATTTCCTTTCACGATCTACTCCGGGTGAGATTTTCCACTCTTTTGAAGATGGTTCTCCTTCACCCTCCTCTTGGTTTTATTCCTTGACCAATAAGTCATTTTTCTTTGTAACTCAGTGACAACCAGGTACGGAAAGTGCTACGAGCGGCAACAGCTAGGAGCAAGAGAATACACAAGCTAAAGGAGGTAAATGCAGAAAAAAATTAGAAGT
The DNA here is from genome assembly GCF_964204655.1 of Triturus cristatus. Lineage (NCBI taxonomy): Eukaryota > Metazoa > Chordata > Amphibia > Caudata > Salamandridae > Triturus > Triturus cristatus. The sequence goes on from NC_140583.1 coordinate 524,901,771, forward strand.
GGTGATAAGCAGACATAGAGAATTTGGTCACGCTTACCTTGACCTCAGTAAAGAGAGTCATCCGACCTCAGCTCCAGAGACCACCACCCAAGCAGAAGCAGGGGGTTGTGTTTACGAGGCATGTAAATCACGCTGGACCGACTGATAGGCTGAGAGCGGCGGTTGGAAAAGCGAAATCATGCGATAGCTGCTGAAAAGAGCGCAAAGGATGGTTCCGCCGCCTTCTTCAAAGCACTGCTTCCCTTGTAAACTGCCAAAAAGCAAAATATTGGTGACAGATGGACTGCCTGGATCAAAACTTTTCATTTCTTCATTGATGTGCTGAAAGAAGCAAATAACAAAAAGATCATAAAATATCTAAAGAATTTCGCAGTTGAAGGACTTAAAGAAGTGATAAAGAAAATACCACAAGTTGATGAAATGATGTACTGTCAAATGAAAGAGGCGTTACATACCAAGTTCAATCCAATGCCGAATATCGACTACGAAAGGTACATCTTCAGTCACGAAAGGCAGAGAGCTGGTGAAACGATGGATTAGTTTGTAAAAAGACTTGATTTGCTCATATAGTATTTCAAGTTCAATGATGAAGAGGCCATGCATCTCAGGGTATTAGATGGCTGCCTTTCCAATTCCTTCAGACAACAAATGCTGAAAAAGACACTCAGCTTGGAGCGAGTGCTAATGGCTGCCAGAACAGAAAAAAGAGCTGACAGACAAGTGGCTAACATGGAGGCCAGAACAACTCAAAATGAATCAGTGCTGAGTGTGAAAAGTAAGTCAAAACACAAGACAGAAGGCCATAAATGAATGTCTCAAAAGAAAAGAAGTTTGTGTCTTCAATGTGGATTTTCCTTTCCACATGAGGCTATATGTCCCACCACTGGAAAGGTATGCAAAGGCTATGAGAAAGAGGACCATTTTGTAAACGTCTGCAAAGCAAGGGAAAAATCAAGTGTGTCACATCGAGAAAACAAAATGGAGGCAAGATCAAGTGTGTCACGTCAAGAAAACAAAATAGATGCCAGAAAGTTCCAGACACTATGGGGTCGATTAGGATGTAGGGCGGATCACCACCGCCCGCCTACAACACACCCCGCCCGCCACCCATTTCCACCCTGCCAGATTTCCGTCCGCCGGTTTTCCGCTGGTCACACAGGTGACCGGGCGGAAAAGGCGCCTGATATGGTGGCCGTGCCTGCTAGAAACCGCCATCCATATTAGGAAGGCGGCGGGAAGCAGCCTTTCCGTGGCGGCAACGGCATGCGGATTGTGCTTTCGGGGACCAGGACAGGTGTGGCCTGCGTTCGACAGTATGGCTCTGAAGCTCATTCACACATTTGTGGATTTGCATAGTTATTATTAATGTGCAAAAATGGGTCAATCCGTTAAACACAGCAAATAGACGTCTGTATGCAACTTATCAAAGGTTGGAATCATCGAAGGGCTGACTCAGGCTTTCATTCTGATTTTAGAACAGTGACCTTGTCAACAGAACTCATGCAGTGTGCTCCACCATGAAATGGAGGCAAAATTATATGAAATCATCAAACGCTGAGAAACAACCTGTATTGGAGCCGCACATCATGCATAGACTCAGGTAACTTGCGGCGCTGACTATCATATTCATTACAAAAGATTTAGCACATACACATTATCTTTGCAGGAAGATGTGGCCAGAAGACATTGAGAAACGGGCACCTATCAATTCTGTATAGATCTCACTAATGCTTGTATACCAACTATAAGGATCCGTTGCAGTGGACACATCTCTTCCACCATCTCTCCTCGTCATCTCTCCGCTTCACTTCCTAACTCCGAGTCCGGAAGAAGCAGGAAGCACACAGGCTCCCCTAAGCCAATCACAATGTTGCAATTCAGCATCCTCATTGGTCTGAGTGCCATGGTTAGGCGCTCAAACAGTGACTGTGAATGTTTTCCACCCAGGCTGTGTGTTACAGTCCGGTGGAGAACAATCAAGGTGCACATGACTGTTTGGCCGGCCCAAGATGGCCGGCCAAACCGTCACGCACACTTAATGTGTACAAGTCACTCCTGCTCCCTGTGCCACCAGCCCCGCCCTGCCCTAACCTAGCCCTGTAGCTACAAAAAATAAAATGATAATAACGTCTTTTTTATCATGTTATTTTTGCCCTTTCCACAGCTCTGAGAGCAGTTGGGTGATGCTCCTCCACCTTGTCGGAGGAGCCGCCACTGATTCATTGATCAACGGTAATTAGTCATTTCACTATGCCGTCTTTCACCAGCATGAGTTCGACCGTGTTCTATCAACAAGTTTCCATCACTGAAGAGTAAAGACATTTCAAAGTAGCCTTCCCATAAAGGCTTGATACGGAATGTCCCTGGTAGCCCCTGCACAGATACACATGAAACCCGTTTGCCTCTACGCTCCATAAGCACCCATGCAAATATTGCTTTCGATCCGATACTTGCTGTCGGGTTCTCGGCGATTGCCGTTTCCCGACATCCCACGAAGCACGCACAACATTGCCGGGATCCTCACTTCCGGCTGGAAGCTGAGCCCCGGTCTAGTTCTTCTCCTGCCACAGGCGGGTCCTGGAAGCACTTCCGGGGGAAACGCCTTATCACCGCGTTTCCCGCCGGCTCTGTGCTTTGAATTCTTGTTCCGAGGCTTCAGCGACGGAGGAGCGTTTCTGGCCGCTGCCAATACGAAGGTACTTGTGGTGTTGGGGGTTCTCGCGCAGGAGCGCTCTCGTTCTGGCACCATTGCTGGAGTGCTACAGCTGTTGCATTCGATCAGTAAAGAAGCAGCGCAGCAGCGTTGTTGAACTTGTTCTTTGGGTGAGCAGCGCAGGAGAGCCTTACTCGCATTTCTTTTTAGTCAGCAGCGCAGGAGCTCTTGACTTGTTTATTTGGAGAGTGGCGCAGGAGCGCAGTACTTGCTATTTGGGAAACCGCGCAGGAGCGCATTACTTGTCTGTTTTGAGAAACCGCGCAGGAGCGCATTGTTTGTTTATTTTGGAAAACCGCGCAGGAGCGCATTACTTGTTTATTTTGGGGGAGCCGCGCAGGAGCGCTATTATTTGGTTGCAGTTAGGGCTTCTGCTGAATCACTGTGTTGCCTTCTGCCCGTTTGTTCTCATGACTTTGAGTAGGAGAGTCTCGCTGGATTCTGGAGACAGAAGCACTGGTGAGTCCCGCAGGAGAACAGTTGTGTGTGTTTTAGGGATATTCTGGAATAGCCTGGGGTTAGTTTACCAATCCTGTTATTGTTTGTTTTCCAGCTGCCCCGGGATACCCTGCACGCTCCATTCCACTACCACCGCCCTACGTCCTTAATCGGCTCCCATCCTTGTGTCCATCTCATCCCTGTTGAGTTCCCTGTCCAAGGGGGGTCAGGTTGGTACACGGACGGGCGCTCTTGTCGTCTCTGCGGAATTGCTTCACAAGCAAAGGTAAGTCTTGTGGGGCACCTGACAGAATTCAAAGCCCACGTTTACTATTCCACCCAGACGACATGGGCGACCCGGAAGTCACCTTGCAGGACATAGCAGTCATGTTGGCTGCCATGCAAGCCGAGAACCTCAGTCTACGCCATGATGTAACGTCCATCCAGAGTCACATGGCATCCGGGGTTACCAGTCCTTGGGGTACTACCCCTAGTTCCAGAGTCATACAAGAAGGGCTGTTGAGGCCGCCTACCTTCACCTTTGGGGGGGCCCCCGCAGCTCCTAATCAGAGCTCCGCCATTCAAGTCGTAACACCTCATCAGGTACAACTGGCACCACCGGAACGCTTCTACGGCGATAGTACTAAGTATGGGATATTCCTCCATCAATGTCACCTACATTTCATGGCCAGAAATACGGCTTTTCCTGATGATGCCTCCAAGGTCGCCTACATATTATCATACATGGGAGGTGACGCCGCTCAGTGGTCCATTTCTTTTGTAGAAAACGACGATCCCATGCTCCACCACTTGCCGACGTTCACAGAAGCCATGCGGCGGATGTTCGCTCGCCACACCTTCGTGCAGGCCGCAGATAACGAGTTGCTTAACTTAAAACAAGGCAGCCAAGATCTCCTGCATTACATCACCCGTTTCAGCCGGCTGGTCATCGAGGCTAATTGGCCAGAGGACAAGAAGGTGTCAGTCTTCTATCGAGGATTACGTGATGACCTGAAGGATCTCATCGCACAGTTACCCAACCCGCCTGAGGAAATAGGTCCTTTCATCGACTTGGTGGTGAAGATGAATTTCCGTCTACAGGAAAGAAAGACCGAGAAAGGGAAGGGCAGTGAAAACCGTTTCTTATCCTTTGGAGAAAAAAGCGTTGAGAAAACAAAGGACGAAGCTTCCCCCCAGGGTGAAGCGTCGGAACCCATGCAGATCGGGGGCATACGAGGGCCGTTGACCGCTCACGAGCGAGAAAAGAGAAGGAAGCAGAACCAATGTCTGTATTGTGGGAAAAGCGGACACTTCGTCAGGGAGTGTCCAGTGAAACCCTCTAAATCAAGGGGCAGACGGCCGTTTGCGTTGCCCATCACAAAAGGCGATCAGATGGGAAACGAGACAACCCAGTAGACAAGGGGATCCGTCCTCTGGGTTCTTCATATCACACTTCAGCGATCCCCGCAGTATTCGATGGCAGTCATCATGTAGGCATCGAAGTATCCTTACAGAATCAGGCGGGCAGAACCTGGTTGGTAACCGCCATGCTGGATTCCGGTGCGACAGGCAGCTTCATTGACACCGGTTATTCGAGTGCCTTGGGTATACAAACCGTGGCAAAAGAACAACCCGAAGCAGTCAAGGCTGTTGATGGAACGGACTTGACCTCTGGCCCAATCCGACATCAAACCGAAAAGATGTCCATGCTTCTTGCCAACCACCATGCTGAGTCCATCAGTTTTGATGTCATTGACGCTCCGCAATTCAAGGTTATATTGGGGTTGCCGTGGTTGGTGAAGCACAATCCCCGAATCGATTGGGCGGCCAGAATAATCCACCTGGATTCGGAATACTGCTGTGAAACCTGTTATACGAGGGACAATCGTCTGGGGGCTCGCTCGGTACAGGCGAGATCACTACCCGTTGATGGCATGGGGTCGGTTTCCCACACAACCATACCAGAGGAATATCAGGATCTGGCAGAGGTGTTCGATAAAAAAGGAGCCAACACCCTACCACCACACCGGTCGTTTGACTGCCCCATAGATTTGATCCCTGGCTCCACGTTGCCATGCAGCAGAATTTATTCTCTCACAGAAAAGGAGAACATCCACCTTCGATCCTATTTGGATGAGTACCTGGATAACGGGTTTATTCGCCATTCCAGGTCTCCGGTTTCCTCTCCTCTTTTCTTCGTGTCGAAGAAGGAAGGTGATCTGAGGACCTGCATAGACTTTCGGGCGATGAACGCCATCACGGTGAAAAACCGGTACCCCCTGCCGTTGATCACCAATCTACTGGATCAAGTAAAAGACGCCTCAGTTTACACCAAACTCGACCTGCGGGGTGCCTACCATCTAGTCAGAGTCCGGAAGGGGGACGAATGGAAGACCGCTTTCCGGACGAAGTTCGGTCTCTTCGAATACCAGGTTATGCCTTTCGGACTCTGTAACGCCCCCGCAGCTTTCCAGTACTTCATCGACGAGGTGTTGAGGGACTTTATAGATGTCTTCTGTATCGTCTATATAGACGATATCCTGATTTATTCCCGTAACATCGCTGAACACGTGCAGCATGTGCGTTCTGTCCTCCAACAGCTAGGAAGACATCGTTTGTACGTCAAACTGGAGAAGAGCGTCTTTCATGTCACCTCTGTGGAGTTCCTGGGGCACATCATAACACCTGAAGGTATCCACATGGACAACAAAAAGGTAGAAGCCATCTTGTCTTGGCCTTCTCCGGAATCCGTAAAAGGGGTTCAGCGGTTCCTAGGCTTTGCCAACTACTACCGCAGGTTCATCACCGGCTTCTCCGCACTGGTGGCTCCCATAACACGCTTGTTGCGAAAAGGTGTGCCATTCGGGTGGGAGCAGAACGCTGAGAGGGCCTTCCAAGAACTAAAAAGACGTTTCACCATAGCCCCCGTGCTGGTGCATCCTGACACTGAGCAACCTTTCATCGTGGAAGCAGACGCCTCGAAGGACGCTATAGGGGGCGTGTTGTCCCAACGAAGCACCGACACAGGACAACTACATCCGGTGGCTTTTTATTCCAAAAAATTACAACCAGCGGAACGCAACTACACTGTGTCTGACCGGGAGCTGCTAGCCATCAAAACGGCGTTCGAGGAATGGCGCCATTTCTTAAAGGACGCCAAACACATAGTGACCATCTACACCGACCATCGGAACCTCCAGTTCCTGCGTTCAGCCCGTGCCCTCACAGCCCGACAGTTGCGATGGACCTTATTCTTTAACGAATATAACTTCGTGATCACGTTCCGACCTGGAAAGGACAACGCCAAGGCCGATGCCCTCTCACGGCTGGACGACCATGACGAGCCTGCCGAAAACCCCGAGCCGGTTCCCATCATATCCGAAAAACATTTCCAGGGCGTTATAGCATCTACAGACTTCCTAGCTCAAGTAAAGAGAGACGTGAAGCGGTCTGATCCGATAGGCCTGGCCAAAGACAGCGAAGAGGTGACTTGTGTGGACGGATTGCTGTTCAAAGGGGAACGGTTGTGCTTACCTGGGGTACCAAGTCAACAAAAAGCAGTCCATATGTGCCATGATCATGTCCTTTCCGGTCATCCTGGCTATCACAAGACACTCGAACTAATACAAAGACAATTTTGGTGGCCAACACTGGTGTCCGACACAAGAACGCATGTAACGAACTGTACCATCTGTCTGTTAGGCAAGAACAGCTCCGAGCCGTCGGTTGGTCTGCTGCGTCCCATTCCGGTGCCACCGTTTCCCTGGCACACCGTCTCCATGGACTTCGTGGTTGACCTTCCCATCACCAAGACTGGACACACCACGGTTCTCACCATAGTCGACCACCTCTCCAAAATGGCGCACTTCGTACCCTTGTTGAAAGTACCCACGGCGAAGGACCTGGCCCTGGTTTTCATGCACGAGGTGGTTCGCCTCCATGGCATTCCATCAGTGGTCATAACGGACAGAGGTTCGCAATTCGTATCCCGTTTCTGGAAAGAAGTATGCAGACTCCTCGAGATGGACGTGCGTTTATCCTCAGCGTACCATCCCCAGACCGATGGTCAGGCCGAGAGAACGAACCACACTATGGAGCAGTATCTCCGATGTCTGTTGCTGATGGTGGAGAAGGAATGGTCTGCGGTACTATGGTTAGCAGAATATGCGTACAACAACAGCAAGCATTCGGCCATTGGCATGTCCCCCTTCTTTTGTCTCCATGGCCGTCACCCTCGCACCTCTGCTTGGGAAGTCCCCCGGGACAGCCGGTTGCCTACAGTGCGCGCCTATCATGAGACTCTACATAGACTATGGCAGCAGGCGCGCTTTGAGTTGGCCAAGGCGAAGGACGCCTACAAGGCGCATGCGGACGCTCACAGACAGAAGGAGCCTGAATACAGAGTGGGCGACAGAGTGTGGCTTTCGATTCGGCACCTCAATGTGCATGGTCCCAAGAAACTGTTGCCCCGTTTTGTGGGTCCCTTTGCCATCGAAAAGGTGGTTAACCCTGTGGCCATGAGGCTCTCGCTCCCTTCACACATGCGGATCCACCCTGTATTCCATGTTTCCCTTCTGCGGGCGGTCCGCTCTGACAACCCAATCCCCTCTCCTCCTTCTCCTGTGGTGGTGGCGGGCCATGTTGAATATGAGGTCAGGGCCATCTTGGGGTCTCGCCGGGTGCGAGGTAAGCTTTTCTATCTGGTGGACTGGAAGGGTTATGGTCCGGACGAGCGGTCTTGGGAGCCCTTGTCCCATGTGCGCCATGCTCCCGTTCTGGTCTGTGCTTTTCATCTCAGTCACCCCCTGTGCCCTCGCCCTGCTTGCCCCTTCTGAGGTCCGGGGGGTTCGGTGGGGGGATTTCTTTTGGGAGGGGGTTCTGTCGGGTTCTCGGCGATTGCCGTTTCCCGACATCCCACGAAGCACGCACAACATTGCCGGGATCCTCACTTCCGGCTGGAAGCTGAGCCCCGGTCTAGTTCTTCTCCTGCCACAGGCGGGTCCTGGAAGCACTTCCGGGGGAAACGCCTTATCACCGCGTTTCCCGCCGGCTCTGTGCTTTGAATTCTTGTTCCGAGGCTTCAGCGACGGAGGAGCGTTTCTGGCCGCTGCCAATACGAAGGTACTTGTGGTGTTGGGGGTTCTCGCGCAGGAGCGCTCTCGTTCTGGCACCATTGCTGGAGTGCTACAGCTGTTGCATTCGATCAGTAAAGAAGCAGCGCAGCAGCGTTGTTGAACTTGTTCTTTGGGTGAGCAGCGCAGGAGCGCCTTACTCGCATTTCTTTTTAGTCAGCAGCGCAGGAGCTCTTGACTTGTTTATTTGGAGAGTGGCGCAGGAGCGCAGTACTTGCTATTTGGGAAACCGCGCAGGAGCGCATTACTTGTCTGTTTTGAGAAACCGCGCAGGAGCGCATTGTTTGTTTATTTTGGAAAACCGCGCAGGAGCGCATTACTTGTTTATTTTGGGGGAGCCGCGCAGGAGCGCTATTATTTGGTTGCAGTTAGGGCTTCTGCTGAATCACTGTGTTGCCTTCTGCCCGTTTGTTCTCATGACTTTGAGTAGGAGAGTCTCGCTGGATTCTGGAGACAGAAGCACTGGTGAGTCCCGGCAGGAGAACAGTTGTGTGTGTTTTAGGGATATTCTGGAATAGCCTGGGGTTAGTTTACCAATCCTGTTATTGTTTGTTTTCCAGCTGCCCCGGGATACCCTGCACGCTCCATTCCACTACCACCGCCCTACGTCCTTAATCGGCTCCCATCCTTGTGTCCATCTCATCCCTGTTGAGTTCCCTGTCCAAGGGGGGTCAGGTTGGTACACGGACGGGCGCTCTTGTCGTCTCTGCGGAATTGCTTCACAAGCAAAGGTAAGTCTTGTGGGGCACCTGACACTTGCATATCCATGCTTGTAGCATTATGCATTCAAATATGGCGTTAAAACTCTGTGAAAATATTTACTCTCAGATCGAGATAAGTACCGGCTTTTGAAGTATAGAAAGGGCCTTTTTTTTAGATGGCTCAAACATTCAACAAGGGAAAAACATTTTTAGTACACATTACCAGCCAACTACTATTTTCAGTCGCAGTTTGGCAATATGAGGCCCGCAGGTGTGAGGTTATTGAACGGCAGGCACCAGCAAATCTTATAGTTAACGAGAGGTGCTTCAAGCTCAACACATACATAAGGTTTATGAACGCATCCCCTTGCTTCATGCGCAGACTACGGGCCTAATTGAGCATTCTCGTTAGGGTTTTGTTGAAATATAGCCAGCCCTGCCGCATGGGAATGCGTGAATGGCTGTCTCAGGACCTCAGTCTAATTAAATATAAAACATCTGTGGGACGGAGCGAATGAAAAAGACAGAAGAAAACAAACCGACTTCTTGGGGAAATCTGAAAAGTACTGCTGGCTCCCATTCTTCATCCTTCAAAATCAGAAGGTGTCCATTCTCCAGGTTCTAAAGCCCGCCTTTTCCGTCAAGGGACGGTCAGGGGATAAAAGGAGCTGTGTCCCCTGCCTGAGGCCGTTTGTTCTGTGAATGCTGTGACAAGCAGGGCAGGAATAGCCCGAGGATCTAGGACGGCACAATGACTATCGTTACTGCCCGACTCACTTGATGGATTTCCAGCAATTCCAGAAAAACACCTAGCCACACCTAGGGACGTGGGTTAAAAGAGAGGACAGGCAGCATCTCACCTTGAGAGCATTTACAGTACGATACCTAACTGCAACCGAACACCACTGCTGTTCACTCCACATCAGACATTGCCTCACTACGCTACTGCTCTCAAATAACAACCTAGCTGCGGAGTAGGCTTCCATCTCCATCTCTACACTGTAACTCTGTGTCTTCACATGAAATACCTTGCATGGCAGGCAACATAACCTCAACAGAGCTGGAACCCTTGCACCTCCCAAAGACAACTGCCCACCTCTCCTTGCTGCGCCCCCTAGCTGAAGACGCCACCGAGTGGTACCACAAAATGCGTCAGGCAAGAAACATTCTCAACCCATGCAGCCCCCAGCTACAGAGATGGGCCAGCAACCAGGGGGCTAGATGTGCCACCGAAAAAATGGAATCCGGGTTCCCCATCGGATCTGCAACAATTGCATTTCTACTGTGTTGTTGAAGCAGCAAGCTGGTAAAAGAGACCAGCTTGCCTCTCCGCTGCCTCTATTATATGGGGACCATGGCGTGAAATGTGACTTGTGACCCCAGAAGTGCCACAACTGCTTCCGGGGCCGCGCCCCCAACTATTCAATTGCCATTCACCATATTGGTAGGTGACAGCGGCGACATCACATGCTGCCACCCCCTCCCCACACCCATGCGGGCCCCAGCAAGACCATCATACGTGCAGCTCCCCCAGGTTGGGGGAGCCTTTTTCAGTGTCATGGCACTACTTCTAAAGAGGCTGATGCCTATGTTAACTTCATTGCCATAACTGTAGAAGAAATCATTGCTACCACGAGTACTAACATGGATTTGCTAATACTCAAAGGCATTATTACACATCAATCTTGGTGAAAACATACTCAACTGCTTCATAATGACCTTGAAAAGCAGAAATACAAAAATATGAAATAAGAACTTTCAGTTACCGCAGAAGGCATTATCTTATGAGGGTCGAGGCTCCTCTAATCTCAACCTCCTGTGCATCCCCAGGTATCGCAGAGCAGGAGGCAGCTCTTTCTCTATACTTGTGCCAAGCTTCTGTAATGCCCCCCTCTTTCCCTCCACTCTATACCCTCTGAAAGCCTGTTCAAGGCAGTTAAAAACTTTGCTATTCAGTGAGCTATAACTTGCCTGCTCCTACCTGTCTCCTGCTAGCACCAGGACTCTATTTCTGAAACAGCATTTGCACTCTTTAAATATTCCTTCAATTATTTATTTTGGAAGATCTGTCATCAACTACTAATAACAGATTCATTGAGAGACTAGAAGGCATTGTTGCAACATGGGGTGTTCCTTCGATTTTCAAATTTGACAATTGCCTGCCTTTCAATAGTCGAGAATTTAAAGACTTTCTCACTCATTTAAATGGCAAGCATCAGAAAAGCACACCTCTCTGACCACAGGCTAATGGTGTGGGTGGGAGGTTTATGAGTACCCTCAAGAAGATTGTTCTGCACGCTGCGCTGGAAAAACTTGAACTCAAATCAGTTCTTCAGTCTACGTGCCTACAGGTCAACTTCTCATTCTATAACAGGTGAGAGTCCTGCCACTTTGATGTTTGGGAGAGCCAAAGGCACAAAACTGCCACAACAGATCACTGAGAGATCTATTGACATTGATAAACTTCAAACCACTGATTGGTCTCAAAGGTGAAAAATTAAGACTTATGTGAACAGATGCCATTGTGCTCAAAGCACTGTTTTCAACAGAGGAGACCATGTTATCGTCAGGCAGAAATGACAACGCAAGTCTGTTGCTCCTTTTGATGCTGACCCACTGAGAGTTGTGACTAGTAAAGGACTATTCACCATCCTGGAAAGTCCAATACGCAGGATTCTTCGCATTTCAAGCACCTGCCTCGACCTTTGCGAACTCCAGATGTCTGGAATGAGACTTGTCAAACTGAGAATCCAAAGAGTCCTCTGACTGTACTGATGTCCCTGTCACCAATGCCAGTCATGGACACTTCTTCAGTATCTTTGCAGGCTCACATGACCAGAATAATGAAAGGTTAAGGGGGCCCCTTGCAATGTAAACAGAGGGGCCCCCGCTCTGGCGTTAATCTGGAGTGCTCAGACCTGAGTACTGTACTGAGGGGGCCCCCTGCAATTATGGCCCCCCGCACCATGGGGGATGCGGGGGCCTGTGTTACACCCCTGCAGGTCTGGGCACTTTGCATTGAGCACCAAAACGACTTATAGAAGAGTTGTAATATATATATGTATTACTGGTACTTTTCATTTAACAAAGGGGAGATGTAATGTCTTGTGAGTTAAAGATGATGGGAGCCTTTTGGTTCCTGACGGACTACATAGAACAGTGATGTAAGTGTGTGGACGTGGGTGATGGAATTGATGATTTAGAATTTTCAGTTAGTGATTACACGCAGACGAATATAGACGTGCAATACCAAGCTCCCTGTGTGGCGTGACAATTTGCATGTACCGGGGCTAGTGAGTACGCTAAAACACATTACATAGATGAGCACTCACTCCAGCACTAGGAATTAATGATTATAATAATCATTGCATCTCATTGTGGACCGATGTTTATGAAATTAATATAAATTGTAAATTCATAATCTGTATTACTTCTATCACGCAAATGCTATCCATTTAAAATAAAAATGGTTAATTTATTTGCTTGAATTTCTTCCATTCGATTTATGCTTTGAAATAAATAAATGGATCAAATGTCACAATTTTGTGTCGTAATGTAGCCCAGTTTTTTTGCCCAAATTTCCCTGATAATAGGAAACTCTGCTTCAAGGGTGGCTACATGTTTGATCTGGCCTTCATAGGATCCATGTAACTAAACCTACGTTTCTATGGCCTTCAATAAATCGCGTGCCTTTTGGTAGGCCTCTGAATACGATATCTTCTTTTTGACTGTTCCAAGTGCTCAAAATTGTTGCTTGCGGTATTTCAGCTCTTTCCAAAGAGCTTGTCAATTGATCAATGAATGCTTTCTTTCTTCATTCATGTATTTATTTATTCCTTCCTATCCTGATGTCTTATAGTCAAGAAATGACTGGGCCTTGACCAGCGTTTAAGGTACTTGGGGGCATATCAACAAGGGCCTAATCTTAAAAGCCAGAAAAGAGGAGATAAAACTATCGCCCTATTTACAAGTGGGTGCTAACATGCCTTAGCGCATGTTAGCACCCGTTTTCCCTACGACTCGCTTTGCATCTCTAATGAGATGCAAAGTGGGCGTCACTGGGCAGTACTGCATGTAAATTATCGCTGATGTACACATCGCAATATTTACAAGGAGGCCCACGCATTTTAGCAGACGATAGTTTTTTGCGAAAACTGCGGATTTCGCCAAAAACTAACGTCTGCTAAAATGCTGAATTAAGTTTACTTAACACTGGGGGTGGATTATGCTGATACGACCACAGGGTCGTATCAACAAGGTTATCGCTTTCTTCCATGGAACATCGCTGGAAAACTAGCGATGTTCCATGGAAAACACCGCTATCGCTGGAAAAATTATCGCCATTGCGCTATGCATTGTTAATACAGCGCTAGCATGGCGATAATTTCCAGTGATAGCCGGAGAAAAAAAGTTTCACGCTAAGCGCAGCCAGCGATACTTATCTCTGCCGCTTGATAATATGCCCCTTGGTTACAGATCACAAGTTCATTGTGTTAAATTCCAGCATCACAGCCTGGCGTGTTGTGTGCTGCTGGGCAGTTTCCGTCATTCACCTGAGCTGAGTAAAATAAATTGTAACAATTGACAGACATACAGATTACCAAATTAATTTTATCTAGAGTACAGTGGAACAGGAGCACTTGCTGGAGGGGGGGGGGGGGGGAACATGCAAGTTGACAACCAATGAAATAAATACCCCTTCCTCTCGTTTTCAACACTCTTGTATTTTTGAGGGGTTGTTTCTAGTTTGACCCGCATTGGGACTAGCTGACTTGTTCTGAATGAGTACATTTCAAGGAAGTGGGTGTAGTTCCCACATACTGAGGGGCGGGCAGGTTATTCTTTCGCTGCTGTGTGTCTGTTGGAAACATCGTCCCTGCTTCTCTCTAGAAGTTGGAACATGCAAATGCTGAAATGTAATAAACAGAAACTATAACGAGCACCAGTAAGGGGATTGTATAAAGAGCCAGGGGTACTTAGGGGGTCAGGAGGAAGTGTGGGAAAAATAGAAGCTGGGGCCAGAGGACTCAGGCACTGTGGGATTAGGGGGTACAAATAGGACAGGAGTGGATGAAGCAATTGACTGGAGCTAGCAGGATGATTTTCCCATGAGGGGGAAGTCTGAAACAGCCATGTTCAAGTAGTCGCTACGCCCAGCTCTGATAATCCTCTGTGATCTGCGGGCAAGAGGCAGAAAGGAGGTCGGCACCTTCTCATGTAAAAGCTGGCCGCTTCCCCAGAGTTTGCTGGGATGGCCGCGGGGAGGTGGGGAGAGGGGAACCATGGTCCTTAATCCCATGGCTAAAAGACGGGCAGGTGGCTTTAGATCACACTACTTCTACTGAAAGGGCTGCCACTGAGGTACTTAAACTGAGAAGGCCTACTCAGATCACTAGCTCCCCTAGTTAAAGCAAGAACTGCGCTGTGCGTCTGTGCGTGTAAGAGCGCGAGCTTGCGTGCGCCTGTGCGAGTGTGTGAATGCCCTTCAGCCTTCTCTGAACGAGCTCTGTACATTCTAATCAGATTACGGAAGCCAATCGCTTAGAGCCCTTGAAAAGTGCATAAGGCTCCTAATCAGTACCTGGCATTGAAGTTCACAAAGGGGCTAAATAACTCGGCAGGGGTTGGGAAGAGGCCTGGTGGACAAATTGGACCCCGGGAGGGAGGGGGGAAGAGAAGGGCACTCTTTTCTTTCCCCTATGTTCGTTGTAATTATGTCAATTTGCTAGCCAAATTGTTTGCTTGAGTGGACAGTGGGCCCTGTTCAGAGCGGCACAGCTCAGCCCCTATTCATGTGGTAATGTGGGAAGGAACATGGCCCCCGACTGAGATGCAGCGGACAATCCGGGCCACAACAACAACAAAAACCCGCCTACAAAGGCTGCTGAATTAGCGCCGAGTACGGAGAGATGAACAGAGCAGACTTCTATCATCCAGCGCATTTCTTGGGATTTTTTTGTTATGTAGGTGTTAGTTTTTGGTCAGAGGATAATCAGTTGTATATACAATGAAATGATCTTTTATTTTGTAGACAGCATAGAGCCGAACAAAGCTCGCATTCTTTTGATCCGTTTTCTTTGTTCTTCTGTAACTTTCAGATTTTGCACACATGCATTTCTCGTATTCCCTGTTTCCTGCAGCTGCCTCCCCTCCCCAACCTGCCCCAAGACTTGTGGTGAGTGCAGGAGGACACAGCTGCTGCTGCTGTGAAAGGTCTCCTTCAACAATGGGCTGTTTGTGTGTTTTGAACGTGACCCATCTTTAAATAAAGCCCTCGTGATATCACGCTCGTCGCTCAGTATGGGCGCGCGCATTGCCAATGCCTTCCTTACTCGATGAGAGGAGCATGTCTGCATCATTCAAAGGGCCACTGGAATTATGCCGCAATTGAGGGCCAAATTATGCGGTAGGGTTGAGTAAATTATGCATCAAGGAAAGGCCAATTATGTGACATAATGCAGCACATTTTGTAATAGTATTATTTCATTATTTCGCCATTTTTAAAATTTGTTAACACTACGTAATAGTTGGACCTCATTAGTACCTGCTTAACACCCAAATGCAGCAATAAGTACAGAAAGGTGACCAGTCCAGCTTTGCTAAATGGATTTACACTGTGCTGCAACAGTTATTGCTCCATTTTTAGTAACTTTTGAATCGTTTGAGGTAGAAACAGTTGTTTTTGTGTAGAAATCTGCAGATTATGTGGCAGATGATGGATTACGGAGCAAATGTGGCAAATCTATAATAATGTGAAAATCACGATAGCCGCATAATCGCATAATTCCAGTGGCCCTGATTATCCAGCAGATATTTCTGACCACATAGACGATCTGCAGTTACACTAACATTTATTGATAAATCTAATACGTCTGGCTTTAGCAAGGTGGTGCAATGGTTAATCTTATAGAAATAAACAGTGTAATTGTTAGTTGAACAGACCAATGGATTTCTAGGGCTAACCTAAAGCCCTTCCTATATTTGTGCTGATTTTATTTATGTACTTATTTTGATTGCAGGAGGCTAACAAGACAGCAACAGCTGCTTCAAGGTCATATATAACAAGCATTGGCATAGCCAATAGGTCTCGCCTTTGGAACCTTATAAGTATTTAGTTATGCAGCACAATATCCATGGTGCAACAACATCAACTGTTGCATGGCTAAACACTTATAAGGTCCCAAAGGCGAGACCTATTGGCTATGCCAATGCTTTTTTTTTTTGGCAATGACATCGTTTTTCGTCACTTAAAAAAAATGTAAGGGTAATGAATAGGAGCAGGGTAAGGAGTTAAGATTTAATGTATAGGGGTGCAGATTAGTAACAGGGTTAGGGGTGTTAAATGCGTTTGTCATTTAAGTATGGGCAACAGCTGTTTCTGATTATCATCACTGCAATGCTAAATGGATTTTTCGCCATAAAGAATTTGTCTCCATGGGTTTCTTATCCATTACATCTTCAATATAACATTCTGTGTTGCATGTACACCATGCAAAGATGCTGCAAGCGCAGTCCACGTCCTATAAGCGTGGCAAATTTAGCCCCCAATGTGGTGAATGTGGCACATTCCCTGACCAGGTGGCAATCAGGGATTGGGTGACATTTAGGATCAGGAGCATAAGTTAAGGGGAAGTGAATGAGAAAAACCATTCATAGTGCTTCAAGGTAAAGGACAGGGGACATTATAAGGCTTCAGTGTCAGATCAAATGAGCAATCATTGCTAGAAGCACATATGGCTAACTTTAGATCTTGAGGTTGGACGGCCCGGCTATCAGATAACATATGTCCATACTGTTCTAACTACAACTTCACACTGTAGTATATATGCTTTGACCTAAAGTAAAGGTTATGGTGTTGTTTAGAGTCAGGGTTAGGTCAAATCCTTTCATGCATAATTATTTTGGTCCTGTTTGACTAATAGCATAACACGGTACTCTGTCATGGGTGGAAACAACAATCACATGCCCGAGGTTGCAGCCCATCAACACAGTAGAACATTGAAAGCAACCATCAACAGAAATGAGACATGAAACGAGGGCATATGCTTCGCATCAATAATGTAGATTAAGCTGCACTGCAGGAGTCATTTCAGTTAAGGAGAAGTTTCAGTCTGCAGTTGTGGGATGTGTCCTCCATGCATTTCCATCCATCCTAACTTTAATTCAGATCGTTGTGTTGACTAGAGATGATATTGTGTTTCAAGTGTATGTGATAATTCCTTTCAGGGTTTGTGCTCCCATAAGGTGATGTACAACTAGCACCAAGTAATGGCAACAAATAACAACAGAAAGTGTAACAATTGTCTTTCATTGTCTGTATGGGGAGAACCCCAAAGGTAAAATTGCATTTTGCTTGGAAAGCTAGAAATCCGTGTACAACTATCTGCTTTTTGACCTAAATTCTTATCATTTAATTTGCTCTTTTGCCTTCAGAGGTGTTTTATACTTTATAAATGACGAAAGTACTATAAAACTCAGGCCTACTCGACTACTGTTTCCACCATTAAGTCATCTATTTGAAGTATTGCTGTAGTATTCTGAAAGCAGGACCCTGAGACAGGCTTGCACCGGCATACAATTTAAAGGAGACAAGCAAATATTTTAAAACTATTACTCTTTTCCAATGAGACATTTGGCAACCTAAACATTTATGCAAATACAAAATAAAGTACAATAGAAAAAGATGAAAAACACAGGAACTCTAAAGTTATTACACAGAGCCGTTCTAGGGTATCAAGATTAAGAAGAGAATTAATTTTTTTTTTAAACAATTTAACTCAAGCAATAAATGTTATTGAGTAATCTGTCTAGTTCTCATAAGAACACAAAGACTAAAATAGACAAAAGGTGAGAGATCTATTATGAACACCAAGAAACAAATAATACCAAAACGAAAAAACAGATAAAATGCAATATTTCCCCAAATATAGAATCATATAAAACTTTTGAATATTTTATAACTTTTTAAAAGTACTTGCCACCTCTGAGCATTGACACCGTTTCACAGATGCCCGCTCTCTTCATGGAGATAACCGACAACCCTAAGCATATGCCCGTTGGCTATAAGTAGAGAACGTTTCAAATGTGCACCATCCCTCAGTAAAGTTCAGGGTTACAAGGATCATACTTCAATCAAATTATTTTTTCCAAACAACTCGCATGGTCATTCACAACCTATCCACATCATAGCCGGAGAGGTTTCATTGAGAAATGTGGCCTAGAGCTGCCGACTTTGGAACTGGGGGACCAGGTTGGAGTCCTGGCAACAGCTTTATGTGTTTCTGTGAAAAATCAATCAATCACCCTATGCCTTCAAAAAAAATGGCAATGCAATAGGTCTCGCATTTAAATGCGAGACCTATGGCATTGGAAAGGAGGAAGCCATTGTCCCGGCTGCTTGAAAAGAAAATGTGCGCATGGTGCGCTGAATGTACGCAAAGTTTGTCATCGAGCCTGCAGTGAGAGAAACTCAATAAAGAATTTTTTGGGTAATGTTAGGGAAATCAACAATAAAAACTGACCTAACAGACCATAACAGGCCCACAAACACCCAAACAACAGTCCATACACACACTGACCTGTTAAACCAGCTCTTTTGGCACTGCCAGAGTGTCCTACAGGCCAGTCCGACCATGGCTTGAGCTAGGCCTGCCTGAAACACTTCCTTAATCGGAAGGCTCACACATGTGCCTCGTTTGATTTATGCTAAGCGCCTTGATACCTCAGCCACTGTGCACTATAGAAAATTCCAAAGATAAAATAATATTGGATAATCCGCAGAAAATTCACAAACTGCTAGTGCATCCTTATTTTTTGAGAGTGCATGTTGGATATGTGAATAGAGCTAAACGTGCTTTTTGGATTTTATGCACAATAGTGAGAAGAAAAAGAAAAATGTTGAGGGAATTCAGCACAGGAAATGATTCACAGGCAGACTTTCCCTTCACTTTGCGCATGGGCATTGGCGAGAAACCCAAACAATGCTAAATTTAGATTTGACCAGAAATCGTAGTGGGCATTCCATGTTTTTATTTTTTTAATCATTTTTTTAAAAAACAGTTCCCCTACTTCTTGTTTCACTTACCTGCTCCTAAACAGTTAAATCAGGCTTGAGTTGCACTCAATAAGACAGTTCCCATTCTTTTGTCAGTGCCCTTCAACCGCTGAAAGCCACACTTTAACTTACTGTAATGAAATAAAAAAAAGTTGGAAAACGAGGGAAGTCTTTTTCCGGTGTTGCTGGGTAGCCACTCCCATCCAAGGAGGGCACGTGTGAGAACCAGCAGTGAAAGCTGTCCCCAGGCTGTTTGGAAATAGCCTGCTGTCAAGCGACTCTCCTGGGTCCGTTAAACACATTTCCACCCATTTCAAGAGCACGTACTTCACAGCGGGGTTTGTCGCACTGATTCAATGTTCCACTCCCTGTGTCATACGCCAGTGTAAGGGTTACTTTCTTTCCATTCCATTCTTTCGTTCATGCCAATAGGTGTGGCCTTGGCAAGCGTGCAATACGTTTAATTAATATATATTATTATTTTGCAAACATATGCAATACGCCAAAAAAAAGAAAACTGGCAAACATACAAAATATAAAATAAAAAAATGGTTTGGTAGCCCTGGGATTGGAGCATACCCCTTTCAGGCAGCTGTGCACTCATGATCAGACAAAAATTTGTCACTCGCAGTGTAGCCAATGAAGCCCCATGCTTTATGCCATGTTGGGAGGAAGTGAGGTATGAATTACACTTTTTAACAGGCCAATGGATATGGAGGGCAGATTCAAAGTCA
This sequence comes from Triturus cristatus, assembly GCF_964204655.1. Lineage (NCBI taxonomy): Eukaryota > Metazoa > Chordata > Amphibia > Caudata > Salamandridae > Triturus > Triturus cristatus. The sequence goes on from NC_140583.1 coordinate 524,921,543, forward strand.
ACGTATGTGTCCGAATATGTATGTATTCTTATTATGAAGGTTTCCGAAAATTGAATCTGACAAGACAAAATGATTTTTAGTACACTCGGAGTTAATGCAATCAGGAGGACGAGTACCGGGGGCATCAAGCAGGCAATGTCACATGACGAGCGCGTGCTGCGGGCCATGGCCTACGGCGATTCTCTGTGTTATCAGCTGTCATTAGGATAACAAGCATTGGCCACGAAAGTCATTGCGATCACGATCGCTGTAAAAGCAAAAGTGATCGCGATGAAGCAGAAAGGCGTTCCTGAGTGCTGCTAGCTGGCCGAGCGCATGGCGGCTATGCGCGTGCACGCTCACGTGCACGCAAGCGCTAGGCCAGCCAGCAGCACTTAAAAAACTAACATACAAAATGTCTCTCCGTGCAGCGCATGCGCGCTGACTCAGCGAGACCTAAAAATGACCGAGTTAATGCATGGGCTGCAGACAGCACAGTTTTGAAACACATAGAAGTAATTGTGACTGTTTATGAGCTGTGCTGCCTAAAGTACATGCATTAGCTGGTAGATTTTTGTGAGTTAAGACATACACTGTAGACAGGGACATTTTGGGGAAAATAAATGCAGAGAGCACATTTGAGTCTAACACTTCACATTGAACACCATCATGATACTGCCTTTGTGCACCAATTGTTGACTCAATAGGTGGAGTGCCTCAAGACCCCAATCCCACACCTCATGCTCATCAATGTCTATTGTGGAATGTAGGCTTGGTCTTTGCCAGTGGGCATCCCCAAGATGATACTGTACTGCCTACAGAAAACTCAAAATGTTGCCATGCAGGCATCTGCTCGTCTCAAGCAGTCTGATCGTCACGTTTACTTTGCATTAGCTTTATTGGCATCCATTGAGGTTTTGCACTGTTACATTCATCTTGAAGCTGCTCTATGCTGACGCATTGCAAGGAAGGAATTAAAATGCACAATCCTCACTCGTCTCTCAGATGCTTGGATATGGGATGGTCAAAGATCTGCAGAGAAAAGAAAAGTGTTTTGGGTAATTATTGGGCTGCACTTAGATACAGTGACTTGTGATTCTCCAACACCATAGGCCCTGGCCCAGCCTGTTGGGAATGCTGCTTCAATACAGTGACTCGTGATTCTCCATCACCAAAGGCCCAGCCAGTTGGGAATGCTGTCACCGCCATCAATTATTGAAGGCTCTGGATTCAACAGACCTCTTCTATCTGAACATGTGTCATGTATCAACTTATAGGAGAACACTATCTTTTGCTCTTCTACCTGAGCCAAACATAGAATCAGAGCATGATTGTGGTTTGATGAAGTGTGAGCCAGCAGTGAAGAGCATTACAAACAGCATTTTTTTATTGCAGCTGGATCATCTCAAACAGTAGGCACTCAACAAAAGAACTGTATTGTGGATTTGGTATCTTGTTGAAACCAGATTATAGAAACCAGGGTGTGATAAGAGGAAGGATGGGAACATGTACGTAACTAAAAAGTAATGGTTTCATACACACACTTTTAATGTTACACAACTACCTGTGTACAATACAACTATACACATGGATATTCATTTATTGGAGTGCTTTATGATGCGCTTGTTTGTAAAAGTAGCTACTTCATAGAGCCATTATTGTTGAGTGTATATCTTGACTAGCACCAGCTCCTTTCCCATCTGTGGATTCCAAAGTTACTGAGTAGCAGAACACCTGTTGGTTATTCATTCTTGGGCCTCTCCAATGGCTGTATTGTGGTTTTTTGGGTTGTGTCCCTACGAGGGATGGGTTATCCAAATCGTCTAGCAAGAGGAAAATGACTTCTATGAACAGGCTTATTTTTTACTTATTTAAACACTGCAGCCTGGTGGGTATCATGAGGTCCAGCCACAATGGGATCTAGAGTTTTGCACCAAACTATTGGATTGATCTCACTCAGTACATTTTTTAGTTAAAACTGGCTTGTGAAATCAAGTTTGCATTGCTTGAGCTCAGGTTTCAGCTTGGCGTATCAAGCATGAATAGTTCCTTCAGCCATTTCCAAACCCTCTCAAGCTTTAAATATAGAGCACAGTAACTTAGAGTTTGTCCTGTGTACAACAGGTCTTTGAAAGCCAGAGAGAAGTGTCATGAATTCAATGCATTGAGTCTTCAGCTTGATTTTGTAGGTTCTGAAGTTTTGCCAGTATGTCCATAGAAGCTGTGGTACAGACAATGTTACAATAATCAAATCTCATTAGCTCAAATGCCCTAATCGGTGCCATGCAGTGAAGTGCCACAAGTAGCAGGATGTGGCAGTTCGCATACTACAATGTTATTTTCTGATGAAAGAAAGGGTTGTCATGAGCTCACCTCCTAGGCTCTTTACTATAGAAGTAGGAGTTGAGTCGGGTCGTATTTGATTCAACGATATGAATGAAGGGATGCTATTTAAATGGTTAGCGACTAGCAGGATTTTCTTCTTCTGACTATGCAGACACAAGAAGTTTTCCTCCAACTATTGATGCACCTAGTAAGGTATGTAGAGATGCTTTTGTGCTAGTTTGGAACTAAAGGTTTTGTTCTGATAATATCTAGGTGAGAGGTGTCTTGTAAATATTTAACAGTAAATGTGACAAAGGATATCCCTGTGGATCCCCACATCAGATTTGTGAAATTCTTGAGGTAGCTGTGCTGATTTAATTTTCCGGCTTCCTTTTCTTTTTGTCCTCATTCAACGCAGGATCTGTAACCTTTGATTTGCCTTACGAAAGAGAGACCAATAAAACCCTGGAGGGAAGGCAACGGGTTCAAGCATTTTTCCTCCAGCTGGTATCTCTCTCTCACCTCATCTGATCCTTGCGGCAGCTGCATCCGGTCAAGCCGATATACGGAGGGAGCAAGGAGGGCCCTTGCGGCAAAAGCGAGAGTTATAAAGGTGTAATCATTGGACTGATATTTCGATCTCTTATCCCTTTTACTTTCAATTACCCCTGGCCCACCTCTGCAACATACCCTAGAATCTTTTTTTTTGGACCCCTTTCCCAATAAATCCATTTTGGACACATAAAACATGCGTTCTAACCACTCCAAGTGTCGAGGTGGGGTTTCCCTGACCCAGGAATGGTAGATTTATCTTCTAGTCAGTAGTATCGCATCAAACAACAACTCTCTAACGATTCCTACTACCCCTTCCGTTATGCCAAAAATAATTTATGAAAGGCTTACCTTTATCTGTACTCCCAAAATACCTGAGAGTGTCAGTTCTACTTCCTCCCAAAATCTCTTAATCTCTGTGCATTGATAAAACATGTAACATCTGTCCCCTTTCCAAGCCACACTTTGTGCATGACATTTATCTTCCTTTTCCCATTTTTGACAACTTCTCGGGTGTTATATATGCCATGTGGAGTGAAAAGAGATGGTTTCTTTTAAAGCAGGATTGACAATGGAAAATAATATGCGCATTGATACCTGCCACGTATATTGTAAGTCGCCCCTCTGCAAGCATCTTCCCCATAAATCTTCTGCCAGGGTGAATTCTCCATCCATGGTATCTAGTAATACCCAATACCAAAAAGAGACTTCTTTCTTTCCCGGGGCTTTCATAGTAAGTTGCTCTTCCACGTCATTGCCGATACCCAAGGGTCGTTTCCAACTCTGTTCCCAACTCTTCAGTTGCATATATTTAAAATGTTAGATTTTGTCCCCCAAGAGGTCTTTTAAATCATTCCATGCCATTAGCTGTCCACCTTGAGTGATCTCTCTGCAAACGGGTATCCCAGCATTTCTCACTGATAGCGCCAATTTATCTTTAGAACATTCTGGAGTCCCTGGGGTACTCTAAGTTAGAACGTCATCTACACATGTTGTACCACATTCTGGCAAATGCATGAAGCACTTTTAGTTTGATTTTTTTGAAGAGTTTTGGGTCCCCAAATTTCAAAAGAAATCTGTCTGTACCCATCTTACTTTCTTTTATCATTACCAAATACAGAGGGGCTTATTTATGAGCCCGTGCGTCACTTTTGCGCCGCCGGAGCATCACTTTTTGCGACGCACCAGCAGGGTGAAAAATGCGCCATGTTGCGTCATATTTACAAAGTGACGCATCTAGGTAGATGCGTCACTTTGTAAAACCCTGAGCCACATTATACCTGCGCCAGGTATAATGTATGTTGGGTGGGCGTTCTGACGCAAGTAAACCTCATAGAAGTGACGCAGTGAAATCTATGAGATTTCACTGCGTCACTTCTAAGATGAAAATGCGTCAATATCTTACGCCTGCCTGACAGCAGGTGTAAGACTGACGCAGGCAAATGTGAAATGGGACTTGCCCATATAAAATGACCCATTGATGGAGCTGCGTCACTTTCGTGACACACTCCAGCAATGCATCATTTTTGCACCTACAGATACGTCAGAAATACTGACGTATCTGTAACTCCTTGCGACATGAGGCGTCATACTGTAAATATGACGCATCCAGCATGTCGCAAGGAGGGCGCAATAAAAAGTGATACATCGCTGATTTCACGCAGCGATGCGTCACTTTTCATAAATGAGGCTCATAGTTCCTACATCTGAGCCGTCAGGTGTGGTAAAGAGCATTCTGGAGTTTGTGATCTGGAAGGCCAAAGCATAGCTTTGAATGTCCGGTAGAGATGGTCCCCCTTTCTCTCTTCTTCTCCGCAACTTTATCCATGAGATTCGAACCCCCTTATGAGCCCAAATAAAGGCATTTATTACCTGTTTTATTTTATCTATTGCCGCTATCTCAAAATGTTATGGGATGGTATTAAAGAGATATGTGATTTTTGGCAGTATCACTATTTTTATCAGATTAACCCGCCCAAAGATCATTAGGAAGAGGTGTAGGCAATTCTTTATTAGCTGCCCAATTTCTCTGGGTATCTTACACAAATTTATTTTAGGGATTTTGTTTATATCTTCCACAATTTTTAGACGCAGATACTTCATCTCATTCTTGATCAACAGGTTATCCTTCCTATGATTCCAAACCATAATCTCAGTTTTTCCCTCATTAACCAGGTACCCAGATATTCTACCAAAGACTAGAGCCATCTGTATAGTGGGCGATAATGCGGCCTCTAAATCAGAGGAAAAGATCACCAGAACATCCACATATAAAGCAACTTTCTTTATTCAACCTGCCCATGAAAAAATTGGACTGTTGTTTGCCATCCTAAGTTTCTGTACAAAGGGTTCTATATAAAGATTAAGAAAGAGGGGGGACAAGGGACACCACTGCCTTGTGTCCCTAAAAACTTTAAAGGGCGGGAATAAGTTACCATTGACTAGGACTCTGGCTGAGGGGTCCTGGTATATCATTTGGACTGCTTTACAAAATGTATCCCCAAGATCGAGCCGTGTCAGAACCGCCAGCAAATAAAACCACTTAACTCTATCAAAGGCTTTAGAGGCATCTAGCATTATAACTCCTAGGGGGGGTGGAATAAGCAGATGCCACATCGATCGCTCCCATGAGCCCATGGGTTAACTCATGTATATATCGCCCTTTGATAAATCCCTTCTGGTCTTTATGGAGCACCTCTCCGGCTACCTTACTCAATCTCCCAGCCAAAATAGTCTGTGTTCAGGAGAGATATTGGTCTGTACACATCATAGCTCGTAGGGTCCTTGCCTGGCTTAAAAAATAGTGTAATTATCGTTTAATTCCATGACTTTGGTAGCTGCATACATTGCACTAAAATCTCCCTAATCATTACTGTCAGAAAAGGGGTTAGCACTTCCCCAAAGGTCTTATATAGTCCTGCGGGTATTTGGTCCGGTCCAGCAGCTTTACCCCCCTTACTTGCCTGTAGTATCATCTTAACTTCCCCTTCTGTAATTTCCTGGTTTAAAATATCTTTGTGGTTTAGTTCGAGAGGCCTCATGGAATCTGCTAGCCAGTCATTCACCTCATCATTTGAAACTCTCTCCTCTTCTGCGTCAAGATCCCTAAAGTGCTCTGTAAATGCCTCCTCTAGTTCCCTTTAGCTGGTCCGCATAACACCGGTCTGCCCTACCATAATTCCATTAATCCTGTTTCTGTTTTGATCAGTCTTGATTTTCCATGCCAAGACCTTTTCCGCTTCCTCCCCATACTCAAAATGGGCCAGCTTACTTGTATCCCATCTTCTTTTAATTCGACTTTGGAGTATTTCTTCCATACGGTTTTTCAACAGACACAGTCTCACTTTTGCCATGATCCTACTATCATAGTCTATATTTGTTTTTATTTTTGTCTCTGGCTTTTCCATTTCTGCCACCAGCTGCGATATTTCCTGCCTGTATTGTTTATTTCTGTAGCTAAGTGTGCTCATAATCTTGCCCCTAATAAAAGCTTTGAGCGTATCCCATATTACTCCCATGGGAGTGGAACCGCTGTTAATTTTGAGAAATTCTCCTACTTCGACTTTCAAGTCTTCCATTGCTGTTGTATCCACCAAGATAGTATGGTCTAGTGTCCACCTCCTTTCAGTAGGCCGGCTAATATTCCTAATTGCTGTAGTTGCTGTTGAGTGGTCTAACAAATAGGCCATCAAGTAATCTTGATGGTGCATCTTTTCTTCAAAGCCATAGCTGAACCTGGTTTTCCTGGTAAGGCAATTTCAGTTTGGTTTGACTGCAATCAGGCTTTGCACAGACTGTGATCTATCCAGGATTTGTTGATAGTAACAATTAAAAAAAAACGATTATTATATACAATATTACAACAATATGCCGCTTAAATACACATAATATAAATTATTTACATTTTATTTGTGTAGTTTGATCTCGTAGTACCACTGTTTGAAGGTGGGTTATTGGGAGGGATAAGTAGGCACCTAGCACCAGCAACAAGGCCACCAACACGGTACTGGGTCCTCACTAGGGTCTCTATAAATTAGTCCCTTGCTGAACCCTTGGTAGCTGACCCCGAACATTAAGAATTAACTTATGAGACAGGCATGTAAAGCATTTAAAAACACCTGTACAGTAAGAAAGTAAGACACAATGCACAACAAAAATCCCAAACCAATTTTATATAAATAAGAAATATTGTTATCTGTAAAATTACACAAGAACCATGAAAATCCAACGTAGGGCACTGGAGATGCCAACTTTTAAACACTTGCTAGTGCTTAGAAACCAATAGCGCCACTTCTGAACATCTGGTCGTGCTTGAATGGGACATAGTCAAAGTTTGATGCCAACACTGCTTGGATACCATTCGCGGTAGGCTTCTGTCAAAAATTTACCTTTTGATTTAGAAACGTTTCTGTAGCTTTTTCTGCAGTGGGCCCTGGCTGCTCTCCACCAGTCTGATTCGGTGAGGGTTTGACGGCTTGACATTCAGGGAGCTCCCTGTCAAACTCTGGAAGTTGGCCCTCTGAAGCTCCTCAGCGGGACATATGTGGAATCCAGGCGGGGTCGTGGTTGAAGGTTGCCGGCTTGGATCTTGCGGTCGGGTTGGTCACCTCCTGCAGCTTTTTCCAAAAAGTTTCACAAACTTTCACAAACTCCTGGAGGTCCTTCCAGAAGGTTTCCTGGTGGGTTCCAATTGTCAAAAGTACATATCCAAGGGTCTGTAATGTCCTAGATGGTCCTTGGCAGGCCTGGACTTAACGTCCTACAATATACTTGGTCAACCCCTTACAGCTCCACTGGATTCACTCCAGGATGGGGACTCTGGCTGGAGAAGGGTGAGTCAAGCTCTGTTAACCTGTAGCTGCAGGGAGTTCACTTCTTACTCCTTCTTGAAACAAGAGCTGGTGTCCCAGATAGTGCAGCAGGTGCTGTCTTCACCAGGCAGGCCCTCAGGTGCAGCTCAGGATTCCAACAGGACAATCCTCCTTCTTCTTGTAGGTTCAGCGGCCTAACTGACTGTAACTAGCTACAGCGAAGCTCTTTCGCCACCTACAACGGTCTCAGTAACACTCTCTAATATGGCCGACATGGTTCTGGGTCCGACACACCATGCGCGCTGCCTCCACGCCGTGTGCACCACATGACCCGATGCGAGGCTACGCAAGATTCAAACCACCTGACTAGGCAGCGCTACCGGGACAGCTTTGTATTTAAACCCAACAAAGCCGACTTCTCACAGCTCCGGTTTCTCGGCTTGTTTTAGGGGTAGATTGCCGGCGCGTGTTCGATTACTGACAGGTTAGTGCACAGGCGGGGCTCCAGCCTGTGTGGGTATGTTTGTGAGGCAGAGCACTGTCTAAACTTTGTGTGGTCCTACCTTTGAGGGATCTCTTCGCTCATTACTCGTGCCTCCACCGGGCGCCCTAATGAGTGTGCTCGAGCCCGGTTGTTGATTGCTGGGACTGGCGGTCGTATTGGAGCTAATAGAGCGCACACCGAGGCATCTTAGCTCGGTGGGGTCGCTTACTGAACCAACTACTTCCCGTTCAATACCCACTTCGCCATCGGATTTGATCAGTCTTACTGATGATATCGGTTGGCTCAACACCTATCGGGCTATGGTGTGGGTGGACTACTAGCACGTAATCTCCCTGATGGTGGACCCTTGGCCCCACGCGCTGCTGCGATGGGTCCTGTGGCCTTATAGGTCCATTTTTTACTGTTCTATTCCCCTACATACAGGACACCAAATACGGAGGGGTCATTTGCTGAGAAGATCGTAGAAGACACCACTATCACCTAGTTAAGTGAGGCATCTTACTATATAGTAGTTTCATTTCTTCTTCTTTTTTTAGGCGTTTTCTCCCAGTCATCCATTGTTTTTAAACTTTTTATATCTACATGTTATGATGACTCCGCTTATACAGATCACCAATTCCACATGTATTTGCTTGTGTCATCCCTGTCTAGGTTTCCACTAGATCTGGCGGGACTACGTGCTGGCACATGAGAATAGTGGTAGGTAGGAACCCTTCCACTTGACCACTATGTGTAGATAGTTTTTTAGGTCCTGATGAAATGCACAGTATCATTTTGAACACACTGCGTGAAACATGTCGACCACAAGTTTAGAGTAGAGCATTGCTCCGCTGGACCATTGAGCCATGGTCTCTTTTTTATTTTAATAAGGTGGATTACCACTCCATTAAACTTCTCCTGTGGACTATTCAACCTTTTTTAAACCACTCACTCACATCTACACGTATCCCTAGGGCCCTCACACCCATGGCACCATATGGCAGGAACACAAGATCTCCGCTAAAGAGCCACTTTATGGGTGCCTGTCGGGTATTGCACCGCCAACCCGACGAGGAGCGAGTCCATATGATGAAGCATGACACCTAGCTTGCTGGGTGTTTGAGGGCTCTAGTTCCGCTTAGGAGGATTCCCCTCCTATTTGTCTCCACTCACGTTGGTTCATCCTCCTCTATTGGGGAACTGCGTACCCTCCTTTGTTCCACAGTATTTGGGCACGTACACTGGACCCCATTAAACAGCTCTCCCAGCCCCTATCTTTGTTTTAGATTATTTCATCGTGCCCACAACACCAAGTTGAATTTACTGAGAATTTCCTATACTGGGTAAAAATAACATGGACAGATTTCACTCAACAGGGTTTATAAAAACCTCTTTTATACGGACCCTGCATATAATTACATGGCCCCTCTGCCCAGGAAGAGCTAGGGGAAACCTTAGGGGTTCCCACAATGTAGAAATAAGGTAGACTATCACTTTTAAAGTGCCTTTACCACCAATGTCGAGTTTGCAGTGAATTTTACTTTCAAAAGCAGTGCTGAAAACAGGGCTGCTTTTAAAATGACCTCAGGCTCTTAGTAGTGCACACATTCAAGAGCAGCAAAGGTTGCTGGACTCTAAACTGCCATGTCCTATTATATGCTAGGGACTTGTGGGTAGTTTCTATCCCCTGGCTCAATTATCTACAAGGGACTGATAGGGTAGGTCATGCCAATTATAAGTGTACCTCAATATATGTGTTTGTGCCTAACATAGCACAGGCCCTGGGCCTGACTAGCAGAGCCCAGAACACAGTTAGAGTCCGCTACCACCAGTTCCATTCAGCACCAAAAAATGGGGATGTACAGCCCAAAAATTGTGACTTTCTAACAACCACTTGCTGAACAAGGGCTGAAAACCAGTCATTTGCACATGTACTGGAAATTCTAATGTAAACACAAAGGAAGTGGTGTACGATTAATTGACAGTCTTAATCTGTACATTTATGGTATGTGTTAAAAGTTATGCTGCTCGCCAAAATTAGTTTTTGTGGAAACAGCCACATTGCTCTAGAAGCTGCTTTACAAACTGTCCATTAGTACTTTATATATGTTGGGGAGGAGATTTGAAAATCTTAGTCTGAACAGTACTTCCCCCATGCTCAAGAAACTACAAGCTGACTATCTGTTTTTTTCATCAATCCCATTCCAGCAGATTGTGCCCATAAGAACAACTGGCATGAATACAAGTATGCTAAAACAAGGGTGCTTCTACGGTATCAACAAAGTAATTATTTCAAAAGGATTACTAGACCTTACCCATATGCCATATCTGCCTCAACAATGTCTTAATCAGTCTGAAAGGCAAATTCATCATTTATGGCCAAATAATTTGCTTCCCAAATACCTTTCTTCAGAGATGTCAGTATAACCATGCCAGCTTCATGTAGTGCCATTCAAGTAAGTATAATTATATATGGGATAAAGTATCCTCTGTTATATTTTATAAGGATTTTTCAAGTCACCAATGAGTTCCTTTATAAGGTTATGGAACTCCAAGGTGATTCGGCCTCGTTCCTCTAAACGGTGATGGAATTCCTTGGTGACTTTCAGTATCCTTATCATGTACACCATGGGGTTCTTTATTCTAACATAATACATGGTCACACTGTCACCTTTCCCAAAAACCACAAAAAATCTTAATGCCCAGCTCTTTAATATGAAAGAGTGAGCATGTTTAAAAACATGAAGAATAAAAATAAAACCTCTAGTGCAAAATTAATCACAGCAAAAACATGTTACATATTTGTTGCAAACATATATTAGAAACAGTTCAATGTAAGTCTATTTAAAAAATGAAACCTTGCAGCTGCTTGGAATGTGTAGAAACATGCAGAACAATGCTAGCTTTTCTGCTTGTCTTTGTAAACTATAAAAATAGAGCAGAAGTGAGAAAAGCAACATTCTGTTTTCCTTGCTTTCAGCAGCTGCTTCAATTAAGCTCTGTGACCTGATCTGTCTTTCAGCTCAGCTGCTGGCAGCAGGCATTGTGATGTCAGAAGTCGACTGTAAACTGCGTCACAAGTCGCTGATTATATAAGAGATAAAGTACTCCCTGTCAAACCTAATAAAAGGATATTGCAAGCCACCGCGGAGTTCTATAACCATATAGAGGAATGAGGTTTAAGGCAGAGTTCCTTTAAAAGGTTATGGAACTCTAGATGACTTGCAATATCCTGATCATGAATGAGAGGGAGTACTTTATCCCATATAATACATGGCTACATCAGCACCTTTCCCACAAACTACGTAATACCTTGGTAGATAGCTCTTTCAGAAAGAGAGAGCATGTTTTCCAAACATGAAGAATAAAAATAGAAACCTTATTGCAAGATTAAACACATTAAAAGCCTAGATATTTGTTGCAAAAAGATAATCAAAACAGTTCAATATAATTCATTTAAAAAGAAAAAAAGCTACAATAACTCAAAATGTGTAGAAACATTCAGAAAGATTCTAACTTTTCTATAATTATCTAAGGAATGCAAAAAATAATCATGTTCTTTCTACTAGTCACTGTAAGCTTGAAAAATAGAGCAGTAGAAAGAAAAGCAACGTTTCCTTTACATTGCTTTAAACATCTGCTCTGTGACCTGACCTACCTTTCACCTCAGCTACTAGCAGCAGGCATTTTGACGCCAGAACTCAGCTGTAACAACAAACTACCGTCGAGTTCTGACGTCTTTTCTTCATAATAACAATATAATAACTGAGTGCGTCACTAGGTGCTGATTATAAAGAAATTAGAGCTGTTCATTTATACAGGGACAGCAGAATCCCATTTATTTTAAGGAAATTAGAGTCTGGAATTTATAGAGGAATTACAGAATCCCATGTAACATAGGGATATTAAGGAAGCTGCATACATGACTGTAGGAGGCTGACTTAGTATATGGTTCACACATATTTAAGTGAAGCACCTTGCACTAATCCAGACAACCATTATGGTGATTTTAGTGGTCTTAGACAAGCATAGAAAGCTCTTTAAGTGGAAGCTGTGGAGATTAGCCTTCAGTCTTCGTCCATAAGGAGTCTTGTTTTACCAGATCTAATCATATAGTGTAGGTTAAACGAAAAAGAACCACACAGTGTAGTTATAAAAATAAGTTCATTTATTATACACACTCACTAACACATTGGTATATCTCCTACCCGGAGATATCAACACAATACTCACAATACTTAAATTGTAAACAGGTAAGTAAGCACAAATACACAGTGGTCTCAAGGGTGAGACCAGACCATATACTAAAGAAGTGGAATGCAAACTACAACCGAACTGCAACCAAAGTCAGGACTTGGACCAGGAGACTCAGAAGAGCTGTTCCTTATATCAAGGAACCACCTGAGGTAAGTACCCAGGAACCCCATGAAGGCTGTGTGCAGAGTGGAAACACAGATGCATACTCAATGCAAGTCAATGGAAAAGTCGCAGGTGCAGTTTTCAAGAAGTAGGACCCTTCCCAGTGTACCCTGAAGAAACCCTGTAGTAGACAGAAGGTTGGAGAATCACCCTACCCGTGAATACCAACACCAGGGAAGCCGGGTGCATAGGTGCGAAATGACGCCATAAACCACCTTAGACCACAATGGAGAACTTCAGGAAAGATGCAAAGAAGGTGAAAGAGTCTGGTGGAATCGAAGGGTGAGTTCTTGAAGAGAAGAACCTGCAAGCAGAGAGAACAGAGTCTATGCCACTGGAAGTGACCAGGCTGCACAGAAGAGCAATGACCATCGATGACGGAAGATGCAGGGGTGATGATGGTGAACCTGTCACTGTAGCTGTGAGGACCAGGCAATGCTGTAGAAGACCAGGAGCCATTCATGAGCTGATCCACGTCAGAAGTCAAGAACCAGGGGGTCGGTGTCTGACAGGAGACCAACAAGCCTTGGCAGCAGCAATGGACACGATAAATGAAAAAGGAGCAACGTTGGGACCAGCAAGGTCCAAGGGACTCACCAATTGCAGGAAAGTCAGAGCAGGCCGCGCGCAAATAGGGGAGACCACTGTAGCCAAAAAAGACCCTCGGGAGGACCCACAGGCCAAAGGAACAGGAGTCATAAGAAGACCTCGAGCAGTTCACCAAAGATGCAGGCCCACGGTGCAGAGGATGTGGTGAGGACAAAGATCTTGCAGGAAGATATGCAGGAGACTGGACCTTCTTGTAGCCCGAAGATCTCTTGAGTACAGAGCTAACAAGTCTTGGCAATGGCAAGTCAACACAGTACACAGGTGTTCTGTTCCAGCAGTTCCGATGAGGGGTACTGGCCTCAAACATTCTGAGGGGACAGGTGAGGCCTCGAGGGAGTTGCAGAACCACCACCTGTGTTCCTGAGCCTTTCGAAGTCCTTGGGACATCAGGAGCAGCAGACCAGCCAGATTTTCTGTGTTGGCTGCCGAAGCAGGTTAGTAACTCCTTCACTCCAAAGGAGAATACTTCGGGTGTCCTTGATGCCTACAGGCCTGGAGAGGAACCTGCAAGAAGCAAAGGCACAGCCGATGATGATGACTTGCAGAACAGCAGGACCAGGAACAACAGGAGTTTTCCTTGGTGTGGTCTCGGTTCCAGGCGAAGTCCAGGTGCCCAGACAGTCGAAGTCGAAAGTGGTTTCGAGTTTGAATCTGGTCCCATGAGAAATCTGAAGAGCCACCCACAGGTAAGCCCTTAAGTACCCTAAAGAAAGGGTTGGAACGATTCATGGGTCCTTCCCAGATGAGGGGCTGAACAGAGGAGACGTTACGCCCCTGTCCTTTGTCCAGTTTTGCACCAGAGCGGGAGCCGAGCTCTCCCTGAACTGGCTCAAACTGGAGTATGTAAAGAGGGCACCAAATGGGCCCTTCAGAGCAGTCTGGTGGTGCTGCCAAACGCCCCACCCAGCCCAATACAATAAGTCTTGTCTGGGAGGTGGTCACACCTCCCTGTGACAGGAAACCAATTGTTCTACCTTCCTTTGCTTGAGCTCAGCTCAGCACCAGGAGGGCAGAGTTGTGTCTGGGGTCGGCAGCAGCATTAGCTTGCTGGCAGACCCTGGAAGGCTGTTACCGGGTGTACTGGGGGCTCACCTAAGGAACCTCCCCAGTGCATGGAATCATACCTCCAAAACCAGTAACAGTGTCGGGGTATGATTCCAACATGTTTGATACCAAACATGCCCAGGTTCAGTACAGCCAATATATAGTTAGCAATCGCGTAACGACACATGGCCACTATATGTATCAAAATGGCTGACCGCACTTACAAAGCCTGGACAATCCTAAGCCCGGGGTTTGCAGGGGGTGCTCTGCTAGGCAGGGCACCCTCACACTCCTAACCTAGCACCCTGCCTCAGGATTGAAAGGACTGCCTTAGGGGTGATTTATAGGTTTTAAGTGCAGTGACCTCAGATATAAGGAAACTTATATCTGTCAAAAGTGGTGCTAGCACCAACTTACTCTGGTTGCATGGCAGGCCTGTAGTCACAGTTTGAGTGGTCTCTCGTGGGTGGCATAATACATGCTGCAGCCGATGGGAGGCCCCTGGTTAACCTATGCCCTGGGTACCTTAGTACCATATTGTAGGGACTTACATGGGTGCACCAGTAGCCAATTGGGAAGGCAGTAAAGCACTTACCACTGTCACATTTAGGGATAAAGCACAGTGACTGGGGTCCTGATTAGCAGAATCCCAGTCAGACTAGTCATAAAACAGAACATCACCAAAAAGTGGGGGTAACCATGAAAGCAGACCCTACTTTCCTACAATGACTTTGTGGTTTCCTCTCTACAAAACACTGCAGCAGGTTAATTTGAAAAACATGGTTCAAAGCTCAATATGCCCCACTGACTGTAACTGAGCCAATCAATACAGGTAACAGTGAGTATATTTTATGTACCAACGCAAAACAAACCTGGCTACATGACAAGATCCCTAGGCTCACATCATTGCGACTCACCTTAGCCTATTCAGTGTAACGGTACACTTCCCGAATGTGTCTGGAAGACCCATACCAATGTTTTACTTTTTAGACACCATTTATAGAAAGTTATCACACATGCTAGTATACATTGAAGATGGTGCTTCATTACATCTCCTCATGCATATAACATTGTGTAGTTCCCCACTTCCCAGTAGGAACTGCACATTTTTTTGGGCAACACATACATAGGTATGGTGCCAGACTGATTCCAAGCACCCTGACAGGAAATGTCGTCCTAGAGACCAGTGTAGTAATCACGCTGACCAGAAGTGAAGTCGAGAGGTTTATTAAGGCTACGAGGAAAGAGAAGGTAACGACCAACTACCACAGTAGCTGCAGCTCAACTGAATAATGCCAGCACAGTTGCTAGGAGCCATGGAACATTCTTAGAACAGGGTAGAACATATACAGTAAAAAATAATGCAATGTGAATAAGTACACAAGGTATAACATATCTTCCTTCTTTCCAAAAAAAAAAAAAAAGAACAGATAAAAAAAATAAGAAAGGTTTAAGACCTATATCTAGCAGGTCTAACTATTGGTCTGAAACTCCATCTGACAATAGTTTGGTCTGAGCAAGAAGGTTCAGAGACCTGACTTTTGGAAGCAGAGACTTTGGTACGAACCTTCACAACCCTATTGAGGTTCCACTAATGTCCTCCCAAGACTTTAACAGCATTATCAACAATCTTAATAACTTTAATGGGCTCACTAAATGTACAGTCACCCTTCCTAGTATGTACAGGAGATTCAATTTTGACCATGTCTCCCACCACAAGGGGAGCAACTTTCACAGCTTTCTTAACGTCATACCATTCTTTTTGTTTGACCTGAGAATCAGTCATGCTTTCCATAACAGTAGACATCGATTTAGAAACATCAGATTCAGACTTTACCCACTTAGTCATACCAGGCCTGAAACTGGTATTGGCCTTTCTCCCTCTCACCAACTGGAAGGGACAAATTTGAGTGGAAGAGTGGGGTGTCGTCCTATAGAACTAAACTAAACTGTCAAGAGCTTTCTGAACATCATGATTCCCTGCTCTTGCCCACCTGATGCACTCCCCAATCACTCTATTCATTGTCTCCACAAGTCCATTCGACTGGGGATGGTACAAAAAAGTCTGAATGTGCTGAACCCCAGATTCTAACAGAAAACCTTGAAATTCATGAATCGCAAATTGTGTGTCAGAGACCAAGACTTCTGGACAGCCCTCCCTCAACCACACTTCTCTCAAAAATCAGTTAATGGACTTGGTGTTGGCCTCCTTGACCAACTTGACCTCAGGCCATTTGGATGTGTTGTCCATAAGAATTAATACGAACCGAAAACGCCCTTTAAGGCAGTCGTAAGGTCCCGTAATGTCTATTCCAAGCTTCAACTATGGTCCCTGTGGGCACTTGATCGGCATCAATGGTGGGACTGACACCTTGAAGCATGGAACAGCCGCACCACAAACACAACAATTCAAAATTGCATCCTTGATCTCAGTGTTCATCCTTGGCCATCAGTAAGTGTCTCTTATACGACGCTTTGTGAGAGTGCAGCCAAGATGACCTTTGTGAGCTCTATGTATTATCTCTTTGTGAAATGCATGGGGTGGTATAAACTTATCACCTCTAAGGAGCAAACCATCCCCCAAAGAAAGTTCGTCTTGCACCTTCCAGAAAGGCTGAACAAGGGAGGTAACAGTTTTCTCCCTAGGCCACCCATCAATCACATGAGAGCACACTTCTTGGAGCACGCAATCTGTCTCAATTGCTCGCATCCATTCACTCTCCGAACAAAGATTCATGCAGGGTATTTCCAACGCTGCCACCAAACAGTCATCACAGTCCTCATTAGAAAAATCATGCAAATAAACATCCTCAAGTTAATCAGACTTGACCAGGAATCTAGACAAATGTCAGCTCGTCCATTCTTTCCCCCAGAGATATGTTTGACGTCAAATTGGTACAGGAGGGGTTTTGAGACCATGCGCAAAATCCTAGGAGTGGAGCATTTGCTCATGCCCCGTCTGAGGATATTGACCAAGGGTTTGTGGTCAGTCAGCAACAGAAAACGTTTGCCCCAAATGTAAGAGCGAAATTTCTTGATGGCCCATGTACAGGCTGACAACTCTCTCTCTATAACAGAGTGCTGAAGCTCGGCTGATCTCAGGACTCTAGAAGCAAAGCATACATTTTATTCTACACCTGTCAGTATGAGTCTAAATGGCCTCCAAACCTACTTGGCTGGCGTTAGGCCTGGGAGGTAAATTTCTTTCCGCTCGCAGAATTCGGGTAATTTCGCATTCAGCGAAGAAAGCGGAATTGCCAAAAATTCCGCGATCTGCGGCTTCGCGGAAGTTTTTGCTTGTTTGCGCTTTTAAAATGCGTGTTCGCGAGATTTCTCCCCGAGCACGCAAACAGCGTTCGTGAACAGGAAAAAAGCATCGCAAACGGGCGGAACAAGCAATTCCTCGTGTTCGCGGAACTTTTGCATGGTCGCGGAGATTATTTTACGTTTCGCGGAGCTTTGTGTAGTGCAACTAGGCCTGGGCGGAATTTGCGTAATTTCGCGTTCCGCGGAGAACGCGAAATTGCTCCAAAGTCTGCTTTCCGCGATTTCGCGAAATTTTCGCTTGTTCGCGTTCTCAAAATGCATGTTCGCGAGATATTTCTCCTCGAGCACGCAAACAGCAATTGCGAACAGGAAAAAAGCATCGCGAACAAGCAATTCCGCGTGTTCGCGGAATTTCTGCGTGTTCGCGGAGATTTTTTACCGTTTCGCGGAGATTTGCGTAACGCAATTACGCAAATTCCGCCCACCCCTAAGTGCAACTATGCAAATTCCGCCCACCCCCAGCTGGCGTCCACGGTGACACAGCAGGGGAGATTGGGGTCAAACGGTTTAAGTGCGGAACCACTTTTCAAGGAAGACTTGATGGTATCAAGAGCAACCTCACAGTCACTGCACCACTCGAACTTCACTCCTTTCTTGAGCAAACTGCTGATGGGTCCCACAAACGAAGCAAAGTTAGGGACAAATTTCGAGTAATACTCGCACAGACCCACAGAGATTTGACTCCTGTCTTGTCTACCGGAGCATCAATGATTGCTGTTAACAAACCAGATTTGGGGCTGACACCCTCAGTTGAAATGACATGGCCTAAATATTCCACTTTGAAATGCGAAAACTCGCACTTCTCTTCCTTAAGCATCACACCATTCTTCTTAAAGAGGGTGAGGACATTGTCAAGTATAGTGTTGTGAGAGGCCAAATCTCTCCCAAAAATCAGCACATCATCTTGAAAGACTAAGAAACCCTCAACCCCTTAAAGGATCTTAACCATGATCCTCTGAAATACTGAGGCTGCCGACGCAAGCCCAAAGGGTATGCAACAATAATGGAAAGTGCCCAAAGGAGAGACAAAGGCAGTCATATGTCGAGATGCGTGGCCTAATTCTACCTGGTGGTATGCGCTGGCCAAGTCTAACTTGGTGAAGTAACGAGCAGCTTTGGTGGAAGCAAGGAGATCACTTATCCTAGGTAATGGATGGGAATGTACCCAAATCTCCTTGTTTAAGGATCTCAAATCTACACTGATGCAGAGATGCCCCCTCTCTTTCTGGCAACGACCAAGGGCGAAAGCCACAGGGAAGACTCTGTGGGCTCAATAATCCCTAAAACTAAACGGAACCCCTCTGAGCTTGTGTTTGACTGGTATGGCTCCATCTTTTATGATGATCCTATGCTTAAAGCCCTTTATTTTGCCTAATGCGTTGCCAAAAACGTCTGGAAACTTACCTTTCCAAACTTAACTCTCCTCTTCGTTCCCAACAACTAAGACCTGTTGTTTGGCACCAGGTTTGAGTATCATGCCAATAAGTCCCTGTTGAAAACAACCCCATAATGTTGAGACCTTTAATGGCAACATATATCTTCCCCCTGATCCTTCTGTCCTTAAATATCAACTCATCCTCAAAGAAGCCCAACAGATCAATTTTACGTCCTTCATAGGACACAGGTGACCTGTCAGGAGGAGAGAGGGCTTGAGAGCCATGCCAAATTTCATCAAACAGTTTTTGTGTTATCATCGTTATCTTTGCTACTGAGTCTACTAATAACTTAATCGTGTGGAGACACACACCGATGTCAACAATAGGATCAATGCATGAGGATGGATCACCCTAAACCACCTCTTGAGAGCAACCAATGGCATTGTTTCCTTCACAAGTGATTACAGATATGACCTCGGAGTCTGAATCACTGTCGGATTCGATCGAGCAGACAGCTGTTTTTTTTTAATTCCTTTTCTTGAGACATACTTTCGCAAAGTGCCCCATCTTTTTGCAATAGTTGCACATTACATCAATAGCAGGACATTTGGCCCCCCTTTGATGCAAGGAATTGCCACACCTCAAACACATATTACTATTTCCCTTAATGAAATTTGGCTTTTGGGGTTTAAACTTGTAGGAGATGTTGGATGAACCAGCATTGGGTTTGACACGTTGCTTTGAAGAATTATTAACATTGACAACATTAACAACATCATTAAGTTTTTCATCTAGTTCTTTGAGGGAAACCATGGAGATTTTGATACTCTTGCCGATTTTTAAAGTCTCTTCTAAGTAACCCTGGGCATAGTTTGCGTAGTCGCGCTATGCGTAGCTACGCAAAGTTGCACATGCGCTTCGCGAGCTACACGTCGCTACTCGAGCACGCGTAGTTGCTTGTCCCGTCCGTTCGCGATGCGTTTATCTTGCTCGCAAACGCATATTGCGTTTTCGGGAATCTGTTTGTGTGCTCGGTGGATAGTATCTCACGAACTTACCCATGCGGTCGCCTATGGGCCCGGCCATCTTGTTTTTCACGTGCCTCGCCCGTTCACGATGCCTTATTTCCTGTTCCGGGTTGCGTATAGCGTGTTCACGATGCGCATGTCATGTTCGGGAACACGTTTTACATCTTCGCGACGCTGTTTGCGTGTTCGCGGGTAAATATCATGCGAACTTACCCACGCGGTCGCGACTGGCACGGCCATCTTGTTTTTTCACTCTATGCTATGGTTCTGGGGCCTGCTTTTCTATCCTCCCTCTATCTTTGCCATCCTTAGGTTTTTACACTGTTTGTCTGATCTTTATAATTTATTATCTATCCCTCTCTGTCCCTAAGTCTATATTTTGCATTTTATTTCTACATTTACTGCGTTATTTTCTCTTTTCTACAGTTTTATATTACTTCCTTCTTTAAGCTCCTACTTCTTCCTCTAACTTTATTTTTTCCTTCTACATTTTCTTTTCCGCCTCCCGCTCACCCCAGAAGTTCCAGAACCATGCCTAAGGGTACCAATGGCTCCAAGGGCAAGGCGCCTGCGCCCAAGAGCCGCCTGTCTTGCGGCAGACTGCACCCTGCAGGGGTGCAGGCCCAGGAGCTTTTCAGCGAGGCAGAGGTGGCCGCCCTTGTTTTTTGTGCAGCACCACCCCCCTTTCACCTTGGCAGCAGGCGGCAGGCCTGGCTCTGGGTACCCTACCCAGGAGAGTCACCGCTGGTGGGCGAAGGTGCGCCGGGCAGTGTTTCGTCAATCAGGGGTCCGGCGCACCCATAACCAGCTGGCCCACCGGTGGTCAGACATCTTGGAACAGGAGCAGGACCTGCTAGGTGTCGAGGTCGTGGGGCTTGGTGAGTAGCTAATATACTAGTAGAATAAGTATTGTGTATAATTTTTTACCGAATAGCAAGAATACTGCTGCTTACATTGCTGGTAAATGACGTTTCATAATCTTCTGTGATTGTAGGACACAGGTGCTCGGCGCTGCTCTTACTTGTTTGCAACTTTGCTCTCGCTTGGGCACTTAGAGAACTTAAGTTAGGTAATGCTATTGCTAGAGAGACTCCAGTAGTCCTTCCTTTGTCCTCCTGTCACTAAGAAGAGATAGTGGTGGATTGATTGATAGGTTTAGTTAGTATTAGTTGGTAATTTTGTAGAGGTCTGCGTGACGCATCCTCTCTGTCACTGAGTGCTGTTTACCCCAGTCCTTAGTAGAACCTTTTGTAGTTTGTTTAGTGAGTGGTAAGGCTTACCAGTGTCACTAGCATAACATCAGATGCAACCAACCAACAATTTGGTGTATGCACAAATTTATGCATGTGTCCTACACCTATGCATTTTTGAGGGCTAAAATTTAAATGCAGACTTATTGAACAATTGGCCTGTCTGGAATATGTGGGCCAGGTCAGGTGGTACATAGGCTTACTTAGTATTCTGGAATCAGAATGGAACACTGGATTAGTGTTCATAAATAATAAGTAGACGGTCTGTGAGTCCCGCAATATTACTACTAGTCGATCTGATGAGATAGGTCAATTTTATTGCAAGTGTTGTTTCCTGAAATGTTTTTGAGCATTTTTAAAAATATTTTATTTGTTTCACAGTACACCAATCATTAATGTTTGTCTCTTTCTTTGTTATATCTTACATGATCAGTACCCAGGGGCAAGACAACGGGGTCACAGGCGGCGGCTGGACAAGAAGAACATCAAGATGCCTCCCAGGGCCAGGACCGCTCCTCTACCGTGGGCTCTGTTGCTTGCCCCAGTAAGTCCTACAGTGGTTATATTGATAATTATATTTCCCTAACTTTTACTGCACCTTATTTTTTCCAAACTATTATTTCTGTTTCCTAATTTTATTTTTTTCCAAATCTTCTTCGATCTAGACTGTTTCTAAATTCTTGTCGTTATCCTTGCCTCCAACTGCCTCTGCTATGAGCCTATGACTCTCTGTACTACTACTATTAGTCTGTCTCGAGCTAAGCTTGCCCAGTTGGCCACTCTTTATTTAAAAGGTTAAATAAAACTCAGATTCACCAATAGCTCTAGCAGCAGAGTCCAGTCCTTTGGGTTGTCCTCTTCTGGTCTTCTTAATCTTTGAGGCTTTTCAACAATTCCCACCAACAAAATGCCCAACCAGATATTTGACTATTTTTGATAGGATATACTACTACTGTTGTGGGGATTCTGCACAGCCACATACAAAATTATGCACAAGAAAATAGGATGTTGGTGATGGGAGGTTGGACCGCCTCACACCTCAGTCAGAACACCCAATCCTCTGACCGACTAGCTATACTCTCTCATTAGGTCCCCGAACACCCCCAAAGATATCCAATGATTAGACAACCCAGAACATAATAACACCCTTTCGCTCACTCACTCGTGTAAGTCCACCACACCAATTACCACAGAGTCTTTGTGTAAGTTGAAGTTCAAAAGGTTTATTTTCAACTGACAAGCTTTGTACGTTGTTCTACAATTCAAATCATTATACTATACGACCCAGCTACAAAAGCAAAATGCATAAGGTTAAAACAATAAACATTGTTACAAGTCCACCGAAGAGTCAGACAAACGATCTCTGTGCGAATTCTGGGGGACCCCTCACCTTAGAATGTAGAAGTACTGGTTACATCATAAGCTCTGCAAAGCTCTGGTTCGTTCGTAGAAGGGAATCTTCTGCCTGTTATGTGAAAAATGGTGCACGTTAGATAGTATAATGCAAGCATTTCTCAGTCATTCCAAAAAGTGTAGCATGTTCTGGCTAAGCAATACGGACTGACCAGAACTCCATAACAAAGTGGCTTGTTTTTCGACCTCTTGTACGCAACACTCAGACATTATGAGCTCATGTGGGCTCAAAGGCGTCTTACACAACTAGCTGCGAGGTAACGTGCGCAAAAGACATGAAGCTAAATTGGTGCATGGCTCAGGCTAACTTTGCAAAGAGTAGAGTAGACTAGAATGACCCTAGGGACCATAACACTACTAGTGTCTAGTCTACTCTAGTACCCGATATGGACTAGTGATGTATGTTGTATATGTATGTATTAACTTTTTGTTCAATCTTGCTATTGAAAAAGAATGAATAGGGGGAGGTGTATATGGCATCTAAAAATGTGTAATGTTTTTTTCTAGGCGTACTATCGACCACCACCAGTGCCGGGGCCAGCGACGATGCAGCCATTCCGGAGGGAGCAGGTGATGCGGCAGTGGAACCTGCAGGAGCTACTACAGGGGGTGAGCCAGCAGCAGCGGTGGGCGGTGGTAAGTTATGTTCCTTACTTATTGACATTACACTAGCGTGAAGGGTGTACTGTACACTCACTGTACTGTTGAAACTTAGTAAGTATGAAGTTGCAGTGAACATTAGACAATGGTTGAAGAAGACAACCTTTAATTAGCAATGGCATTAGCAGCAATAGCATTAGCAGCATGATTTGAGTAACCAATGGCATCTTCTACCTGACTCTAACTCAGCTGTGAGTTTTATGGAGAAGACTAAAAGTCAGATCAGATCAGATGACCTTGATGGATGTGTTGAACAAAAAGGGAAAGAAAGGGGGAAGGAGGGAGGACGGGCGAGATGTAATATGACTGGCAGAGAAGGATACGTTGGAAGCATGCATAGGTGGCTGATAGGAATCAGATGCATGGGTTGTTGAAGGATGGATGGAAGGTCAAAGAAAAGATGCCTGCATGGGTGCCCACACCGTATGGGTGGATAGGATAGCAAGAATTGTCAGCGGTGTTTGGGTCAAACTCAAAGCCAAGGCAAGCAAGGAAGGACGCATGGGTGGTTGTTGGTGAAACAAACTAAGGTTTGTTGAGAGATTAAGAAGAATGTTAGACATTTACTTTGAATGGATGGATGCCTGGATGTATTCATCATAGATAGCATAGGTGGCGACTGTCACTGGATGCAGACCAGAGTCTTTGAAGAGAATGTAAAAGAAACCGCGCCACAGTAGCAAAGCCAAGGAGAATATATATAAGTTGTATTTTGAGAATACTCCCTTGACTCACAGTAGTTTGCAAGCACATCATATATATATTGTGTATGTATGTAGTTATCAGCGCCTTCCTCCGACTCAGAGGACCACTCCCTACCTATGTAAAATTTACTGTCAGCCAGACTGCTATGGGGGTGGCCTATCTGTTGGTTACACAATCAATCAAAATAAAGTACCTCATGTCGTCCCATATATAAGCAATGATCATTGGATCAGATATATAATCTGCCTTTTTGTAGTAGTCAGGGCAGGGTGAAAGTGAAATTGAGCAATTGCCCTTGATGTAACAGAGAGACTATGTCCAGATAGTAGTAAATAGAACTAACGTGAGACTGCGTCATGAGTCAGACCCGAGTATGTTTGTCTTGGGCGCAAGCTGACTGAGCTGGCATGCCGGCTACAACAAGGTTATGTAATTTCGCTACACTAAAAAAAAAAGGAAGGAGTTGGCAGTCATGGCCCGGCACGGGAAGCTAGAGGCCATCTTGGCCGAGTACCGACGGCTGGTGGCTCTGGCAGAGAAGGAGGAGGAGGCGGCAGCAGGTGCAGTCTCCTCCAATGCCCCGGGCCCAAGCCGGAACCCTCCAGTTGTTCGGCGCCGCTGTCAGGCAGCCACCCGTCGCCGCCCACCAACAACACCCAGCACTACTGCTGCCACCCCCTGTGGATGCAACTGCAGGCATATGGGCACCGAATGCACGACTGGAGGAGGAGCTGGAGGCTCAAAGGCCTGGAGAGAGACATCTGAAGAGCCCGAGGCTAAAGACCCTGATCAATTGCCCCTTTTTTATAGGTTCTTTTGGTGGGTGGAATCAGGCGTTGGGGTTTTTATGGACAATTGGACATTTGATTTGGACATTGGTTGGGGTTAGGGAGAGGGGTGGGTCAGGTGGTGTTGTGGGATTTTTTACATAGTTTATTTTTGTTAGAGGATTAAATTATATACATTTATACTTTACATACAATGTGGTTAATGTTTTGTGGGTGGCGTTACTGTTTTACATCACACTGTTTCCTTGCTGCTGCAGGGCCACAGCCAGTGTTTGATTTAACTAATTGGCTGACTTTGTAAGACACCAACAGATAGATGTGGTACCCCTCACTGAGTGAGTTGTCCTACTAGTACGGTCAGTCTCTCCTCCTCCTAGTCCATTATTATACTTTCCCCAAACATCTTTTCTTTTCTTACCTGTGATTGATGTTTAAGTTAGGCACAGCGATGGCTGCATGACGATGCATGTTGGGTTCCCGAAGAGAATGCAGAATCAGATGCCATGGTTGTGGTGGTAGTAGTAGTAGACACTGGCAGTAGCATTTACAAAAAAAGAAAATGAGACAGTCAGTCGCCTGGGAGAGACTCTGGGAGGAGTAGTAGAGCGAAGTAAATAAAACATAATGGTTAATGGTGGAGGGGATAGCCTAGTACAACAAGTTGTAAACTGTAGTTGTTTTCGAGTCACTCAACTAGGCCTACACTAGACGCAAGCGTTACCTTTAGTGCTGTGTGTAATAGGAAGGATGACAATCAAATCGATGCCGGCAATTATTGATGATGGATTAGGTTCCTTTGTTATAAAAGTTAACTCGCAAATATACTTATCATCATGGGTGGGCAAGCAGAAGAAGATCCTCCCCTTGCCTTGAAATTGAATTAGTGTTGCTTTTCCCACATCCGCCCCAGCAAGTGTGTGATCAATTATTGGTGTACATTAATGTAGTCACACCTCAATAAATCACACAGCCTGGGGCAAGAGGGTGAGGGTTTGATGAATGGTGTGGAAGGGGGGTTTGGGGAAAGGTTTGACAAAGAAAAACAGTACGCATGAACAAACAACAAAAGAAAACACAATCTTTGTAGACTACCATATCCATAAATGTGTTAAGGGTGAAAAAGGAAATGCATGCATGATGATGATAACTTGATGGATAATGATAAGTAAAACTTACTAAATACTACTAGACAATTAGACAGTGCAGGGCATCAGAATATTAATATTATGCACTTTGCCTTGCCTGTCTGCCCTCATAGAGACAAAGATTACATACAGTTTGTCTTCTGTTCTGTTGTACCTGGCTTACTTTTAAAGATAGCAAAGAAACTTTAAAAATAGCTGTAGTGGTGAATTATAAGCAGAGAGCAAATATAATTAATAATAACAACAACACACAGTATTAATGATTGAAGACAAAAAATGAATTAAATTGTTTAAAAGATGAAGAAAGTTGATACTTTTACTGTGTTATCCTGGTCAAATGGGGAGTTGCATCTCGGGATTCCTCTTGGTCCTCAGTCTCTTCCATGGATGCTCCGTCCATCAATTTTGGGTGACGCCACTGCCTGCCTGGCATATGTAGATTCATTGGGAAGGTAAGTGTGCATTGTTTTTCAAAGTATAGCACAGAGTAAAAGCCGGCCTGTAAGTGTAAATGGAAAAAAAAATGGGATATTGAAAAATCAATGACTAAAATAAATGCATCAATTATGGTGGAGTGCAACAAGACAGAGAAGAGAACACTTTTAGACTGAGGCGGCATGGATAGATACATCATATCTGTCTACTCTGTTTGCAGCATTTTTTAAGCTGCACCAACAACAGGACAGGGCATGCCAATGGCACCAGGCCGTGACCAAACCTCCATGTAGCTGAAATTTTGACAGAGCCAGACAAAGCACATATACAGCAACCTAGCATTTTCAAAATTAAGTGAATAGATCAATGCACCACTGTCAGTCATACCATTGCACTTGACTCCACCACTACACGGACATGTAGGTCTGCTGTGGTTCTTGTTGACTTGTGTTTACCTTATGGCACTTCATGAAACAAAGTTATTCCATCAATCAGCTCCAATCCTAAGTACTGACTGACTGCGAAGAGTATATGTGGTCATCATGATCATGGTGTCCAACTCAGTCTGTAGTTTCCCAAGTGAGTCCAGAGTCCATATTCAAATATCAAATGGATAGCCCTGCAGTAGAAGTACAATTTTGTTATTAAACAAGTCTGTTTACAGCACCATTAACCAAAAACAGTTACAGGAGGACACATATACAGCAACATACCATTTTCCAAAGTAAGTAACTAAATCAGCACACGGCTGTCAGTCATACCTCCACTAGTACACTCGTGACTACTCGACTCCACCGCTACACAGACATGTAGGTGTGTTGTGGTTGTTGACTTATTTACCTTTTATGCCACTTGATTTGAAATGCCCAGAGTTATTCCATCAATCATCTCCAATCCAACTAACTGACTGCGAAGATAGTATGGTCATCATCATGGTGTTGTACGTGTTGGCCAACTCCAACTCAGTCTTTAGTGTACCGAGTACGACTCCGACTAAGTCCATATTCCATATTAAAAATTGCAACGGATATTGGCCTGCAGTAGTAGGAGTACAATTTTGTTATTAAACAACAAGAAGGGAAACATTGACTGTCACTTGAGTCACTTTTGGTTGGTTGATTAATTACTAGTAAAGTTCGACTTCATGCACGTCATCAACATCAACACAAAAAACAGCAATCACTCTGAGTCTGCATACAACGCATGCCAACATTACCTGTCTTGCTCTTCTCTTTGGCTGTCAGATGCCTAGTTCTTTCTGACAGGTGTGTGTTTTTTTTACTGAGCCAGTGGCCTCATTATATTACTCCACATTCATTTTGAGAATTAGTCACTGTTTCGGTTTTCTTACTCATCTGTGGCACTTTGTTGCAGTTGAAGTTGGTTCACATGGTCAGTGCTGTGAGATGGGCTCCGGCCTGGGTAGATGTCATTGGTCAATTGAGTTTGCAGAAATGTGACATGTCAGCAATTTTCTTCGAAGAGTCTCTTGTCTTTCTCTGCCAAGTACCTTCTGTTCTGACATTGATGAGCTTTTATGCCTGCCGAGGCGGTAGCCTAGTTCTGACAGTGATGAGTTTCGGCTCTGGAACAGGATAGCTATAGTCACGTTCCACTTTTTCTGGAGGGACTGTTAGAGGCAACATTTCTTGTACTATTCTCCAACCAATGTCTGGCCTGAGGGAAATGTATTTAGGACGAGTCAGGAAGATAGAGCAGGACTCCGAGGAGTGGGCAGTGAAATGCACAGAGCTGCAACTCCAGTAGGGAAATAAAAAGAGAAGATGGTGGTGATGGATTTGTTGTGATTTGATTTGAAGCAGGAAAAGACAGATACACACACAAATAAAGGAAGGTAGAAAGTAACAATTTGAAAGCCTAGTTGTCAGGGAAGACGAGCTTGTCCTCAAACTCTGGTGGTTCGGACAGAAGTAGGTCATATAACCCACTACTTACATCATCGAAGTCACTCTCCTCTTCCTGCTGTGATTCACGTATTTTGTAGTCCGGTGGTATAAAGTGATGATTCATTTTGATCATGGTTAACCTCTCCACGCTTTTGAGTGAGAGAGTGGTCCTTTTCAAAGTTACAATGGCACCAGCACCACTGAAAACACGCTCATAAGAGACACTTGTGACAGGGGAAGTCAGATACTTTATTGCCAGCCGGCTGAGCACTGTCCATTGGCTTCTTTCCCCATACCAATACACCAATGGGTTTCGATCCATGAAGACATCTGTTGGGTCATCCAGATAGGCCTGGACCGTCCGCTCAATGCTCAGGGGTGCTCCGATGTGCTCGGCCTCTTTTGCCTTTGCATCAGCACTGGACTTACCATACCACAGCCGTAGAAACCAATCAGTTGCTGATTGTAGTGAGGATGATCCTGTCCTTG
Organism: Triturus cristatus; assembly: GCF_964204655.1. NCBI lineage: Eukaryota > Metazoa > Chordata > Amphibia > Caudata > Salamandridae > Triturus > Triturus cristatus. The sequence goes on from NC_140583.1 coordinate 524,950,289, forward strand.
CTGTTGTTGATGTTTTTGGTAGTGTTGGTGTCGGTGACTGCTGGGATGCAAATGCTCTGCCCTCAGGCTCTGAAGTAAAACTTGACTCTGGAATCTGCCCTGTAGTACTTGTTCTGGCCTGGGGCGGGGGGCCTCTAATTACCAGGCATTCGTTTTCAAAGTCAATGGCTTGCTCAGCTATAAAAGTTTTGTACTTGGCAACATCCACTTCTGAAAAAGGAATTACTGCCTTACTGTTCAGAAATACTTTGTACCGTGGATCCAAAATTGTGACAGTAATGTAATGTGGATGTGACACAATGTTATTTGGAATCCTTGTATTTTCAGATAAGCGAACGGCTAAGGAATCCACACCTGCGTACGTTTCAGACACCTCCTTCAGCTGTTGCTCTAGCACATGCAAGAATGGGATAGCTTGGCCCATAGTACAGTCCTCCCTGCTGACTTCACGTGTGAAGACCTCAAAAGGAAGTAGCATCTCTGTCAGGCATTTACCAAGGTCCCATTGGCCCATCTCAATGGTCATGCCTCTCACAGTAGGATCCCATAATCTGCGCATGACATAAGCATTGAGTGGTATGTACTGCTCAAACAGACGATCAAGCATGTAATAAGTTGAATTCCAACGTTTTGGCACCTCTTGGATGAGTGCTTTGACTGGCATTTTATGCTCACGTTGAATGACCCTCAGCTGCTTCCAGGCTTTAAAAGAATGGCTGAAATGTGTGCATATTCTTCTGCAGGTGATCAGTAAGTTGCTGACTTTGTATTCATTTTTCAGAAAGTCTTGAACAACAATGTTAATGCAGTGTGCCAAACACGGGACCCTGAAATAGCCACCATCTTTCATGGCCCCAACTACATTACTGCCATTGTCCGTGGCAACAAAACCAATGTTAAGCCCTCTTGGGTGCAGCCACTCAAAGACCTTGCTGTTAAACTCATCCAAAATGTTTGCAGCAGTATGAGATTTCTCCATGGCAGACATGGCTACAGTTGCATGTTTGCGAGTGGCATGAAAAACTCAGCAGCATCAACACCAGCAGATATCTGTTCTCTAACCCCCACGAAAGAGATCCAGTGTGCAGTGATGCACATGTAATCAGTGGCTTGGCAACTGGTCCACATGTCTGTTGTCAGGTAGATACTCTGAAAAACACTCTGCTTCAAGGCGTTTCCAAGCAATTCCAGCACGTCGTGATGTAGTGCTGGAACAGCAACACTGGCAAAATAGTAGCGGCTGGGAATCTGCCATTTTGGGCATATGGCTGTCACAAATTCCAGAAAACCCATCCCTTCAACAGAAGAAAAAGGGAGAAGGTCCACTGCTAACATTTTAGCCAGCTTCACATTGTACAAACGTGCTATTGGGTGGTTGCATTCGTACTGCCCCTCCCCCTAAACATGCTGAGAATGGTGAGAATGGTGGGATGCATAGTTTTTCTTTCTCTTAGGCACAACGATGCACTTTTTTTCATTGCGGTACTCCTTGGTGTCTCAGGCTGACTCTTACTCTTGTGCCACTGAGATGTTGCTGAAGATGTGGGCGACGATAACACTGCACTGCTGGGGACAGGGCTACTTGGTGTACCACTACCAGAGAGAATGTCTGCCTGTCCTTCCTCTCCCACTGTGATTGGATCTTCTTCTTCTACTCGTTTATCCCCACCAACACCAATGTTTGCAGTTTTTATGCCGCAATGGTGGTCCTCCCACTTGATCAAGTAGTGTTTTTTCAGATAGGTTATTTGGCCTCCGGAACCATAGTTTGTATCAAGCTTACCCCGACTAACAGAGGTCTTACAAATGGAGCAGATAGCAATGTTCTCCTCCTTTTTGCTAACCGTAAAGAAGTCCCAAACTGGGGAGCTTAATGTTTGCCTCCTGCTGGAGGTGCCACTTCCAATGCCAGATGAACTGGAAGGTGTGCGTTGAATTTGACTCTGTGCTGTACCACTACCTACTTCTACTGAGGTGGTGGTTGTGCTGGATGTAGGTCGCTGCCGGCCCTTTGGTAATGCAAATATGGAAGCTGTAGGTCGTGTTGATGTTACCTGTGTTGGAGGTATGCGTGCTACATTCCTCGCAGTGATTTTGGATAGGGTAATAATGTTGGTCTCCATCTCCTCGGGCCGGGAGTGATGTTCGTGATGACTGGCTCATCATCATCATCCTGCTGTTCTACATCAACCTCCATAAGTGTAAGGCTTTCTGGAACCTTCCTTTCCCCTAGCCTACTCTTGGGATGTGTCTCCCTCTCAGACTCAGTTTGTGGCTTCCAAGTGGCATTTAGATCATCAGAAGGGGGGCTTGGCGAAGAATTTGATGGACTAACCCTCCTTTTCCTTGCTGGGGATTTGGAAGACAATGGATCTTCTGAATGAGTGGCTTCCTCTTCTTCTTCCTCTGCATGAGGCTCAATTTCCTGAACTGCCCCTACAATTTCCTGAACAACAACTACTATTGCGGGCGGTGGTTGCGGCTGTTGTTGTTGACCACTTATCTGCTGTGTTTCCTCCTGCGTTGATTGGCTACTACTTTGAGATAGCGATAAGTTTAGCTCAGGCTTAGCATCACTGGTTTCCACCATTAGGCTGGCTACCTCTTCCACACTCATGTGCTTGGGCCTGGGTTGGTGGGTTGGGCCCACTGATGCGGAGGTGCTGCCCCCAGCTTGCCCCCGGACACTGCTGCTGCAGGCATCATTTTTGGTTTCCCAAAAAAGGTTTTGGGCGGCACACCAGACTTAAGTGTGACTTCCTTCTGTTCCTTCTTTTCAATAGCAACTTTCTTGGTACTGGAGGACCTGGTACTTGCTTTCTTTGGGGCCATCTTCTTCAGATGTCAGCAGCACTCAGTTGCAAAAGTTGCAGAGATGTCTGGTCAGGTCACTCACACGTCACGTCGTGTACAGCAGCAGGACGTCTGTCTGGCAGCACAACGGGCGATGATGACACACCTCCTCCTCAGTCTTTTGTGCACCTAAAAGCAAAGAAGCCAGAAGAACCTCATTCAAAAGATAGTACAATCAAACTAATATAATATATAACTACTTAGGGTGTGACGGTCACAATTATTAAATTTTAGTAACTCAGTGAAAAACAACAGTGTAGCCATTTATGAGACTTTGACAACAAGGCCAGGGCTTTCCTGGTGTACTGTGTACACTCAGGATAAATCAGAATAGCAAGGAACAAAAACAAAAATGTAGTAGAGCCTGTTTGGCCTAAATTTGTGCATCACGTGGGATGGATGCAGCATCAGGGAGCTGCAGCTGGCAAACGGGATGGATTTGGAAGCAGTAAGACAAGAGGAACAATGGAAAGACACTCAGGCCTGTGTGGCAACAACAGCACACTACTAACTACCACCACAAAATGGCCCCCTGCCACATGGTCACTCACAGGCACAAGTCACGGCAAACAATGAATGAACTCAAGCAGGCCTATATGGCCAGACAAAGGATGCCTGATAAAAAAACACAGTTTTAATGCAAAAATGAAAATCCACATGGCTAAAAACAGGTTGGAAAGTTACACAACAACCACAACAACAACACATACACATGCAAAAAAGACATCTATTTAACACACCCAAAAAGTGAAATATACCCTAGAAAAAAACCCACATTTTACAATTCAATCCAATGCCATCCATGCCCTAAATGAAATTCAACAGACACCATAGAAACAGTGTTTCATGGACCCATGAGTACCTCTGGGTCTACTAGCTGAAAAGGCCTAACAGTACACACACCCAAGAAGTGAACCCCCGCAAAAAAACACATTTTACAATTCAATCCAATGCCATTCATGCCCTAAATGATGTTTAAATTCAACATACAATGAAAAAACTATTGGTTTATGCACCCATGATGATCGATGAGTACCTCTGGGCCTACTGGCAGACTGGGCCACAAGCTTGGAGGCCTATGGCAAAAGCACAGTGGCTGGTCACACAAAATTGCTGCCATCAAATGGCCAGGCCACCCACAACAACAAGAAAAGGAAGACAAGACAGATAATGCAGGCCTAGGGCAAAAGCACAATGCCTGGCTTCACAAAATGGCCACCACCCACATGGTCATGCCAGCCACAATAACAAGAAATTGAAGACAAATGAAAGGACCAGGTAGTTGGAGACTCTGGGGAACTTCTCTCCTCTTTAAAAAAAAAAGAAAAATGACTCCTTGCTCAAAAAAATACAGCCAAATGACAACCAGAGGAGTTTTTTGTGCAAAATGAACAAAATCAACATTTTTGAGAAGGTTTTATGCTGCTCGAGTGATATTCTTTGCCAGATTGCAAATTCTGCATGTTCGGCATCGCGATCTTTACAAAAAGTCGTTATCGCGTGCGCCAACACGCATATTGAGCGCGGGAAGAAGACAAAAAGTGTAAGTCCGCGTTGTGCGCAGTGCGGAGTTGCCAAAACTGTGCAAGCTTAACACCTAGGGTTACCTACTGGCTGAAAAGGCCTATTTATTTAACACACACCAAAAAACTGAAATTCCACCCCAAAAACCTCATTTTGCAATTCATGCCATCCATGCCATAAATGATGTTAAAATTCAAATGACATCACAGAAACAGTTTTTATGCACCCATGATGACTACCGCTGGGCCTACTGGCAGACTAGGCCACAAACTTGGTACTGAAGCCTATGGCAAGGAAGCACACTGCCTACCTCCACAGAATGGCCGCCACCCACATGGCCAGGCCACACACAATAACAAGAAAGTGATGACAGACAATGAATGCAGGCCTAGGGCAAAAGCAGTGTACACAACCTGAATGGCTCCACAAAATGGCCGCTAGCCACCCACAACAAAAAGAAATGGAAGACAGACAATGCAAGCCTAAGGCAAAAGCACACTGCCTGCCTTCACAAAATGGCCGTCACCCACATGGCCAGGCCACAACAACAACAAGCATACGCCAAGGGGAACAAAGAAAAGACATGCAGGCCTATATGGAAAAAGCAGCACACTACTAAACTACCACCAGAAAATGGTCCCAAGCCACATGGTCACTCACAGTCACAACTGGCCATGGAAAACAATGAACTCAAGCAGGCCTATATGACCAAACAAAGGAGACCTGCTAAACAACACAGCTTTAATACAAAAATGCAAAAACGAAAATCAACAGGGCTACGAAGGTTGGAAAGTTACACAGCAAGCACACACACACATCCAACCAAGGTATTTATTTATTAACACACACACCCAAAAAGTGAAATACACCCCAACCATATTTAGTAATTCAATCCAATGCCATCTATGCCCTACAAGATGTTTAAAATAAAATTCAACAGACACCACAGAAACATGCACCCATGGGTACCTCTGGGCCTACTGGCTGAAATGTCAAAGAAAAACAACTAGGCCCCTACTGAAACTACAGGCCACCCATAACAATACATTTTTAAAACAATGAAAATCCCCCAATAATGTAGGTACAAACAAGCCCCAAGTACACCAATTCTCCAACTTACTTGTAAAATGATTTCAAATCCAAAAGTCCTCAAATCCAATCCAATGATATGATGCAGCAGACAGACACACAAAGTGATCCTTCCAGCTCCAAATCCAAATGAAAGTAAACAGCATATGGACAAAGCACTGGGAGGAGCCTGCTGGACAGGAACAGGAAGTTGGAGACTCAGGAGCACTTCCTTCCTCTTAAAAGAAAAAAGCAAAAAAAGAAAAAGGACTCCTTGCACAAAAAACTACAGCCAAATCACAATCTGAGGAGTTTTTTTGAGCGAAATGATCATTTTCGAGAAGGTTTTATGATGCTCGAGAGATATTCTTCGCAAGCTTGTAGTTTCTGCGTGTTCACGATCGCGATCTGACCAACACTGCCGCCGTAAGTCAGATCGCACATCCGAATGACGTGTTCGCGTTTGCAAACTCTCGCGGGATCGTGCGGCCAGATTCCAAATTTCGTGGCACAGGCGAACGGATAGAAAATTGAGTCGGCGAATGCAGAATCACGGTAAGTCGTTACCACGCGTGCGAGAACGCATATTGAGCGCGCGAAGAAGAAAAACTGCTACGGTATGTTGCAGATTGCGTAGTATTTGGTAACTACTCATTCTACGCGAACCGCGACGTTACCAAAACTATGCAAACTTTGCGAGGGGAGTGTAGTTCACCACCCAGGGTTACTTCTAAGGAGGGATCTTTCATGCTCAAGAGTTTCTGCCTGATATTCTTGTCTTTACAATGGCAGACAAACTGGTCCCTGATTAACTGAAAATTATCAAACTTACAATCAGCAGCAAATTTGCGTAAAGTTGAAATGTAGGAGTTAACGTCCTCAGATTCTGTTTGTTTGTTTTTTGAAGAATTTGTGTCTCAAAACCATGAGGCTAGGTTGTTTGTCTAATCTGTGTTTAAGTTTCAACACTGTTTGCTGATATTCATCCGCATCTTGAGACTCTTCTAGTGTTAAAGGCAGTAAATGTTTGAAGATCGACCTTCCTTCAAACCCTAATGAATGCAGTAGTAAACATTTCTTTCTTTCAGCAGCGAAACGAGAAGTACCAATGGCACCTAAGTATGTTTGGAAGGCGTCATGCCAAATTTCTCAACGGAATGGGGGGTCTCCTGGAGAATCTGAAAATGAGGGAGGAGGGTTGACAGATTGCATGATGCACATTTGTGGTAAAAAAATTATTAGGAAAAAAAAATTATGTATGTAAGAGTGGTAATATCAGAGAAGAAAACACAGACTCACTAACGATAGTGGATAATTAAAACATAAGTGTGTGTATCACTACAATTAAAATGCGCACAGTAATTACTGCAAAATGTCATAAAGGTGTGTGCATCACCAAAGTCATGAGCAAAGGAGAGGCAGTACAAACAAAGCAAAAATGGTGTGTGTGTCACCGAAACGTTAGTGGTGTTTGTATCACCGTGATGAACAAATTAAGTTGAGCTCTGGAGAAAAACAAATTTTGTTGGCAGGTAAGATTACACAAAATAAGGCCACTGTTTTATAAATATGGAGAAAAAAACGTGGATGAAACGTTGCAACAATGTTGTTTGAATTCGTTTAAATGTTGTTTGAAAACGTATGGTCAAAGGTGTGTGTATCACCGTGTGATACACAGTTCGCCCAACGAAACAATGTTGAAATCAGGTGGAGTTGGCCCACTCCATGATGGCGGCCGCTGTGTAAGATGACATCAAGACGGCATGTAGAAGACGCACGTCGTCAGAGGGTGAAGCAGGAGAGAGCGAAACGGTGTGTGGAACGCTCTATGAAGAATGCCGGCGCAGAACAAAATGGTTGCCAGGTAAGATGGTTGCTAGGCTTGTGAGTTAGTGCGAAAGGCACTTTGAAAAATGCCGGTGGCGCGCGGCACTGCTTGAGTATGTGGGCAAGGGGTACTTTGAAAGTTGCGGTGGCGTGAGGTGCGTGGCAGCAACAAGGCGAAAAGCAGGGAAATGTTCAAGAATGAAGTAAAGTCCTAACAAAAATTGTAGCGAAGAGAAGGAAGACACGTTGACAAAAAGAAATTTGGTAGAGCAGAGAAGCGAGAGTAAGGAAAGTAAACGGCCTACCGATTTTCTTGGTGTCAGAGTTCGCACATGAGGTTCACACTGCTCACTGTGTCAGAGACTGTGGTTACGGGTTTCTTCTCCAGCTTCTGCTTGTGGCTTGAGTGAAGTTGTAGATAATGTAGAAAATTTCTTGAGCGACGTCACAAGCGAGGGTAGTACCATGTAGCCTTAGATCGTCACCAGTAATTTTGTAGTAATCAAGCTGGCCAGAAGTGAAGTAGGATGGTTTATTAAGGCTACATGGAGGAAAGAGACGGTAATGACCAACTCCCACAGTAGCTGCAGCTCAACTGAATAATCCCAGCACAGTTGCTAGGAGCCATGGAACATTCTTAGACCAGGGTAGAACATATACCGTAAAAATAATGCATTGTGAATAAGTACACAAGGTATAACAACCAGCTAGCCCTCAGTGCCAGCATATGCACGCCTAAACCTAGACAGGTTGCAAATGGTTTTGGCAACCACAGAACATGACAACCCTGAACTCTTCACAGGTATCATGGTAACAGAACTAGAACATTTTCACTCAGTCATTAGTGCTCTCCTTCTCTCAGAGAAATATACAAGTAATACATAGTGGGGTGTTTTCAATATTTAATGAACCAAAGTGACTCTTGTATAGAATATATGTGCTGAAATGATCAATTGATAGAAGCAGATGAAAGTGATTAGCAATATAAGGACAGTGAACAAAATGAAAAGTTCCACCATCTTGCTAAGACAATGTGTATATGTGGGCATTTAAAACAATATATGTATGTATATATTTATTCAGTCCAATGCCTGTTCAAAATAATACAGGCTCAGATGCAGCTCAGGATCAGATTAAAACACTGTTTAATCCCGTAAGAACAGCCATTGTGATGCGTTTCAGCCGAGGCACAGGCCTTTCTCACGCTAGTTGAGCACCATATTACTTTCCTTATTTAAACTCTGCACAGAACACGTGATGCATTGATATAGAAAACCGAGAAAAGAAACCTGCTTTCATCTTTTTCAACTACGATATTTAATTTTTTAACTAAGCATCATGATCTAAACAGTGGATACAATAACATCACGCAAGTTCATTTAATCCTGTGAATGCACGTTATCAGTGATGTCATTTGAGATGTCATCAGTGATGTCACTGACCATGTCATGAATGATGTAATATGTGACATCATCAGCAGTGGATTGCGGGCGCACGAGATGTAGTTAGTACAACTAACTATATCAGAGGAATTTCAATGGTTTTGTTCGAGTGAAATATCCAGCTAACTATAACACCCCTAAAACCTATTGTTTTTTCAGTGAATTTCTAAGGTTTTTTAAATGCTAATTCCTAACTATATCAGGCCTGAAACCTATGGTTTTTCAGTGAATTTCAAAGGTTTTTTAAATGCTAATTCCTAACTATATCAGGCCTGAAACCTATGTTTTTTTCAGTGAATTGCAAAGGTTTTTTAAATGCTAATTCCTAACTATATCAGGCCTGAAACCTATGGTTTTTCAGTGAATTTCAAAGGTTTTTTAAATGCTAATTCCTAACTATATCAGGCCTGAAATATATATATTACCTACTGGCGGTATATATATATATATCTATATATATTACCTACTGGTGGTATATATATATATATATTACCTACTGGCGGTTGCCAGTAGGTAGTTATAGTTAGAACCTATTTTCCATAGGAAATCTGCAACATTCTATTCCCAAAAACCTTGGAGCCAGTTGACGAATCTTCGTGAAATTTTCAAAACTTTTAGTCAGCTCCGGTCCGCTCCTATCCTGAAAGTCTCAGGGTGATTCATTAAGCGGGGGCCGAGAAAAAAGGGGGGTCCCAAAATGTGTTTTCCCCATGCAATTTTCCATAGCAACCTTTAGTCGCAGCTACAGCCCGAAATGCTGAACGGAATTACACCAAATTTGGCAAAAAGGTAGCCCTTGGTTCAGAGTCATGCCTTTTGGTTAAATGGTGTAAATCCGTTCAGTAGTTCCTGAGAATATCAAAAGTAAAATCTCAGAAGGTCCATCACCTTCGGCAACCAAATTCAGAGATGGCCTCGCAGCAGTCGCTAGGTGGATGACACTCAACTGCTTGCAGCTAAATGCCGGGAAAACGGAGGTCCTCCTCCTGGGAAAAAACCCTACCCTTTGGAACCATCATTGGTGGCCCTCTGTGCTTGGCCCCACCCCCGTGCCAAAAGATGTCGTCAAAAACCTAGGTGTCTGGCTCGACCCCTCACTTAGCTTTCAGTCCCACACGAAGAAAGTGGCAGCTACGTGTGTGGGTCTCATGAGGAGCCTCAACCCCATACTTGGATTCTTTGACTCCAAAACCCGCCAACTCATCATACAATCTATGATTCTTGCCCGGCTGGATTATGCCAATGTCTTACTCTTGGGGGCAAACAAAGCTGAACTAGCAAGACTGCAACGTATCCAGAACTCGGCCGCCAGAGCAGTGGTTGGTCTCCCACGTAGGTGCTCTGCCAGAGCCACCATCCGTAATTTGCACTGGCTGCCAATTGAATCTCGGATCCACTTTAAAACCCTGACCATGGCATTTAAAATTCTCAACTCTGATTGTCCTGAACTCCTGCGCCCGCTTCTGGTACCATACACGCTCCAGCGCAACTTGCGCTCACTGGGACAACACCTCGTGATGGTCCCCCGAACTAAGCTCTGCAGACAGGGTGGACGTTCCTTCAAAGTCTTAGGGGCTAAGCTATGGAACTCCCTACCTCTGCACATCCGTACCCAAACCAATCTGATCGCTTTCCGAAAGGAACTCAAAACCCATCTCTTCTCTGTCATCTAATTCCTCTGTTGGTCCCCCCTCCCCTCAGGTACTGGTTAGGTCAGCGCCGGGACGCTCCGTTGCTGGGGCAGCTGTTTGCGCTTTAACAAATAAATAACATAACATAACATAACATATATATCTGGGCGGAGCCTAACCACACATCTCATTGTGAGATCTGATTGGCTGTCAGCACTTCATCCAAGAAGTGTTGGCAGCCATCTTGGGACCAATATGCATGATAGCCCCTCATTAAAAAGCATTGCAGTTAATAGAAGGTTTTAAGACTTTAGTTACATTATAAATGATTTGTTGATGGTACCATACTCATTTAAGGAATTGTGGTGTGTTCTAAGGTGATTTTACCATGTTAAAAAGCCTTCTGCTGGGATATCATGAATCATGTTTGAGAGAAATCTATTTTCTCATGCTTTTCCCACAGAGGTTTAGGAGGTGATCTATAAGCTAAACTAAGAGCATATTGTCTGTAAATTCACATTATCTTTCTCAGTCATGTGAGAATGAATTCTGACATTCTCAGTAAAACATGTACATCCAACAAGGGCAGAGACTGTCAGTTGATTCCTTTGTGTTCCAAAGAACAACTAGAGCGCTAACAGTCCTACTTGTGACAAACTTATTGCACACCTGAAGCCATCTTGATTGGAATCAAGTGGTAACTCTTAAAACATTTAATTTAAAAAGGAACAAAATGAGGGGGTTCATTTTGCCATAGAAAGTATGATTAGAGCTGCAGAAAGAAAAATTAGGGCACATTTCGAGTGACTTCTCAAATCCTCTTCTATTTCATTAAAACATTCTGACATGCAGACTGAAACATGCACTTTCAATACCAGCAGTAGACTTCCCTGGTGAGCAGCAGCTTTACTACAGTGATCTAATGAGCAACTAGAGTGCTAACATTCTGAATTTATGGCAAATGTGTGACACATCTGAATGCCTTCTTGATGGAATCAATGTAAAAAACTGAAAGTATTTGCTACTGAGGAGACTGTAGTAAATGAGGAAATTATGAAACTTCATAACAAATAAGTCTCCCAAGATGGCCACCAGAGACAAAAGAGTCCAAATGTAGCACACATATCACCCAGATGTAGCCCACATGTAGCCCAATGACAGAAGTGTGCAAAACACTTTTTTGTGTGTGTTTTTGCAGTTTTATATAGTGCAGACTTGTCAGGTATTGGAGTGCTTTACATGAGCATTGATTACATCACACAAGAACAAATTCATTTTGGTTGTAGACATGGGGAGATTAAGTGATTTGACCAGAATCACAGAATGTCGAGCTGAAGCAGAAACTCCAACCATTAGCAAAGTCTGCAGCTCTGGAAGTAACACCACATCCTCTCCCCTAAGTGCAACATTTAATCAAGTGGTCAACTGGATAACTAAATAAAGATAACAAATAATTTAAAAGTGCTTTGCTGCTATTTGAAAACTCAGAAAATATGTCCTCATTTTAGTTTTTTAGAGCACTAACCATAATTTTGATGCAAATAAGACCCTCTCATATATATAATTTCTAAAGGAAATGCTCTAGGTATTACAGTTTTGATTACATCAAGATGACGTCAGGCGTTCCACACTTTTGTAATAAATATTGATTGTAAACAATCTAGTTGTTCATTAGGATACTGTTGAGAGGCAGAGGCCAGGGGCATAGACTCTGGAAATTGAAGGCAGGTAGGAGGGTGCAGAGGCAACAATTTGAACACACTTGGCAGGCAGGAAGGGCAGTGGCAACACAACAGACTATGGAGGGCAGTGGAAAGGGGGGCAGGGGCAACAAACCAACAATACAGGACTGGCAAGAGAGGCTGTGACAATATAATAGACCATTGTGGGCAGAAGGAAGAGGCAGTGGTAGTACAACCATACATGCCAACAGACCCGATTCAGCCAGGAAATGTCCAATGTTTTTAAGCTCAAATGGGCTTTATTTGATCTGTCTCCTGTCTAAAATCTCCTCTTTTTCAATGTAACTCAAAGGGGAAAATCAATACCCCAGTTTTTTTTTCAAAATCTCCCTCTTACCAAGTTCAAAATGTTCGCAAGTATGGTACACTGGATCATGGAAGGCAGGAGGAATTGGGGTAGGGACATGGACTCGGATAACAGAGGACAGGAGAGACATGGAATGCACCAAGCTGAGCCTACAGGGCAGGCATCAGGGTTTGCAGCAGCACAATACACCACACATGGCATGCGGGACGGGAGTGCAGCACAACAATCCATAGAAAGCAATAGGGAGGGGACAGGACCATGCACATGGACAACAGAGAACAGAGGGGAAAGAGGCAATGGTAGCTAGCTGACCATAATGGACAGACAGGAGAGAAAGCTGCAGCATAACAGACCATAAAGGGCAGGAGGAACGGATTAGGGGCATTACAATGGAACAGACAAGCCAGGAGGGAGGAAATAGGGGTCTGCACATGGAAACAGAGGGCTGGGGTCAAGGGGGCAGGGTAGGAGCTGCAAGATGATCATGGAGGTCAGGCAGGATGGGCACTAGAAGCAAGATACACCGTGGAGAGCAACAGTGAGACTATGATGGCATACACACAGACCATGGAGGGAAGGTGGGAGGGGGTCACGGGCAGTTAGCTGACCACACAGGGAAGGTGGGAGGGGCCATGGCAGCACAGAAGACCATGCATGGAAAGTGGGAGGGTTAGTGGCAGCACAATGGCTATGATGGGCAAGAAGGAGGGTGCAGGGCATACACAAAGGACCATGGAGGATAGAAGGGAGGGTCAGGGCCTGGGCACAGACAAGAGAGTTCAGGGGAAGGGGCCTCACAACAGACCACGCAGGGCAGGCAGGAGGAGCAGTTGCAGCACAACAGACCAGGGAGGTCAGAAGGGTGTGGCAGTAAAATGGACCATGGAGGACAGGAGGAAGGTGATAGGGGCATGGAATGTGGACAGGCAAGGTGGAGGTGGCAGGGACAGGTTACAGTCATCTGACAATGCTAGGCAGGTGGGAGGGGAGTGGCAGCTCAACAGAACACTCAGAGTAGATAGGAGTGGCAGGTCCATGGAACATGGTGGGCAAAAAGGATGGAGCAGGGGCATACACAAAGACATCGGAGGGCAGGGGGAAGGAGAATAGGGGCAGCAAGCTAAGCACAGAGGCTCAGCAGGAGGTCAATGATGGGGCATAGAATTGGCCAATGGAGGGCAGGAGGAGTGGACTGGTACATCATGCTAAATGGAGGACAGTGGCAGCACACCAGACCATGCATGGCAGGAGGGAGGAGGCTAGTCCATGGATTCAGACAACAGAGGATAGGAAGGAGATGGATGGGGCAGCAAGCTAACTGGTCAGAGAAGGCAGGAAGGCCAGTGGCAGAACAATGGCCACACAAGGCTGTAAAGAGGGAGCAGGGACATGGACTTGGACAATGGATGGCTAGAACGAGGGAAGGCAGGAGCAGCAAGCTTGGGTGGGGGCAGCACAATGCCAGGCCCTGCTTCCAACCCCCCACCATCCATTGTGATATGCATCTTACTTAACATTAAAAAAAAACTAGAAATTTGCTGAAAAAAAAAAGATTACAGGGACGGTATAGTTAGACTCAGATTTCACTCATACACAACCAGTGAAATACAGCAGTTATAGTTACCTGAGCTAACTATAACTTACCCCCCGCAATGTACTGCTAATGACCTCAGACATTACATCATTCATGACATGGTCAGTTACATCACTCATGACATCACTTATGACATCACACATGAGCTGTGAATGGAATGGAACTATAATCGCTAGAACTTTATTTAGGGATAGTGTGTGTATATTAACACCCCTATTTTTCCTTTTCTTTCATGTAAGAACCATTATAATACACAACGTGTCCAGATTAATATGGCCGATAGCCTTTCACTTTAAAGTAATGTGTAGTCCATTGTTTATGTTGATGTTTGCAATTCTAAGTATGTTTATTATGAATAAGTCACGTTGACGAACATACAGGTATGGCGGTCATGGGATAAGATATGCTGCAATGACATTGTGTGCATATTAACAATTGTTTTCTTTTCTTTATTGTATCAATTCCTGAATTTTCACATCCTGACCAGGCCAATATGGCCGCCAGCTTTTTGGATTAAAGTAATATGTAGTCCTTTGTTAATGTTGGTACCTGAAGGCATTTGTACATTTAAATAAGGATGCTACAATGACGGCTTGTATCGTTATCAAGGTTTGGACGAGCCGAAAAGTGTGGATCACGTCAATTGCAGATTAAATACTTCCAAACTACAACCTGAGTGCTGATTCCTTCATTGTAAGAGTGAGAGGAGATTAAATACATATATATAAAATTCACTGAAAAAAACACAAGTTTCAGGGACATTATAGTTAGAAATTAGCATTCAAAAAACCTCAGAAATTCACTGAAAAAACCACTGGTTTCATGGACGTCATAGTTAGTTGGACATTTCACTCATAAAAAACAAGAGAAATTCAGCCGTTATAGTCAGTTGTGCTAACTATAATTCGCGGCCCGGCAATGCACTGCTGATGACGTCACATATTACATCACTCATGACATGGTCAGTGACATCACTGATGACATCACTGATGACATCACTGATGACATCTCAAATTACATCACTGATGACATCATCTACGTGATCATCTGATGCACCTCCTCACTCCCTAAAATTCAGACTACCATTCTCGAAACCATAGACACACCAATACCAGAACAGCTAAAATATTCTGTGCACTATGCATGCAGACCTCTAATCAGCTATATAGCATTGATACAGTCTTTTAAATACTCAGTTAGTACCTATGCAGTCTAGGAATCCTTCTGTCTGTCCTATGCACTTGTCCATTCACCCATCCAGCACTATGTACGTATCCTATCACTCTGCCAATACCTAAGCACTTATAAATTTAGCATGCACTCTCTTTGCAGCACTGAAATTACTCCAGTTATTAGTCATATACTTAAGGAATGGCCTAGCCACTAACCAAAGTACAGGTACAATGTTTTGTACACTATATATGCAGATCTCTAACAAGCTACATACTATTAATACGCACTTCTAAATACCCAGTTAATACCTATGCGGTGTTGGAATCCTTCTGTCTGTGCCATGTATTTCTCCATCCACCCATCCAGCACTATCTACGTATCCTATCACTCCGCCAATACCTAAGCACTTACAAATTCAACATGTACTCTCTTTGCAGCACTGAAATTATTCTAGTTGCTAGTCATGTACCTAAGGAATGGCCTAGCCAGAAAAACTAGTACAGCTACAATATTCTGTGCACTATGCATGCAGACCTCTAATCAGCTATGTAGCATACATACAGTCTTTTAAATACTCAGTTAGTACCTATGCAGTCTAGGAATCCTTCTGTCTGTCCCACGCAGTTCTCCATTCATCCATCCAGCACTGTCTACGTATCCTATGATTTCACCAATACCTAAGCACAATTGAGCATGCACTCTCTTTGCAGCACTGAAATTACTCCAATTATTAGTCATATACTTAAAGAATGGCCTAGCCACTAATACAAGTGCAGGTACAATATTTTGTACACTATGCATGCAGACCTTTAACCAGCTACATACTATTGATACGCTCTTCTAAATATCCAATTAGTACCTCTGCAGTGCAGGTATCCTCCTGTCTGTCCCATGCATTTCTCCAATCACCCATCCAGCACTAGCTACTTATCCTATTCTCCACCAATACCTAAGCACTTATAATAACTGAAAAAAACATTTTGCATTTTTTGATATGTACTACTGTCAAGGTAAGATTAAGTAATCCAAACACTATCAATGCACAACTACATTCAGATGTGCACTATATATATAAACTAGGCCTGGGCAAAAATTTCGTTCCGTTCGCGGAAATTGCGATATTTTGACATTTTTGCGTTCCGCGGAGAGCGCGAAAATGTCAAAAATTCCGGTTTCCGCAGCTTGGCGATAATTTGTTTCTTGCTCGCGCTGTAAAATGATACATTCTCGCGCGCGCGCGATCGCCTTACCTGAATCCCTGCGTTCGCCGACAAGTTTTCTTGATCCGGTCGCGTTCTCCATGAGATGTTGTATTGTTTTTAGCCATTTGCGCTGTCTCGCGACAGTTCGCGCCCGCAGTGACGTCATGCGTCGCGCGATCACGTCTTTCTTCTCGCGATCATGCACCGCGAGAACAACTCAAAACAAGATGGCCGCGCCCGCAAGCAGCCACATGGGTAAGTTGGCGACCCGCAACCATGCAGAAAATCGCGCGAACATGCCGGAAAAAAACTTCCGCATCTTCGCGATATTTCTGCTTGTTTGCGATAATTTTAAACATTCTCGCGATAATTTGCGAAGGTTAATTCCGCAAATTCCGCCCACCCCTAATATAAACCTCTAACCAGCTACTTAGTGAAGTACTATCCATGCAACCTAGGAATCCTTCTGTCTGTCCCATTCACTTCTCCAATCACCCATTCAGCACTATCTTTGTATCCTATCACTCTGCAATACCTAAGCACTTATAAATTCAACATGTACTCTCTTTGCAGCACTGAAATTATTCTAGTTACTAGTCATGTACCTAAGGAATGGCCTAGCCAGTAAAACTAGTACAGCTACAATATTCTGTGCACTATGCATGCAGACATCTAATCCGCTATATAGCTTTGCTACAGTCTTTTAAATACTCAGTTAGTACCTATGCAGTCTAGGAATCCTTCTGTCTGTCCCATGCACTCCTCCATTCAACCATCCAGCACTATCTACGTATCCTATCACTCTGCCAATACCTAAGCACTAATAAATTTAGCATGCACTCTCTTTGCAGCACTGAAATTACTCCAGTTATTAGTCATATACTTAACGAATGGCCTAGCCACTAACACAAGTGCAGGTACAATATTTTGTACACTATGCATGCAGACCTCTAACAGCTACATACTATCGATACGCCCTTCTAAATACCCAGTTAGTACCTATGCAGTCTAGGAATCCATCTGTCTGTCCCATTCACCCATCCAGCACTATCTACGTATGCTATCACTCCACCAATACCTAAGCACTTATAAATTCAGCACGCACTTTCTTTGCAACAGTGAAATTCCTCCAGTTATTAGTCGTATACTTAAGGAATGGTGTAGTCAAAAACACAAGTGTAGGTACAATATTTTGTACACTATGCATTAACACCTCTAACCAGCTACAAACTATTGATACACTCTTCTTAATACCCAGTTAGTATCTATGCAGTGTAGGAATCCTCCTGTCGAATCCTCCTGTCTATCCCATGCATTTCTCCAATCACCCATCCAACACTATCTACTTATCCTATTACTCCACTAATACCTAAGCACTTATAAATTCACTGTACACTCTGTTTATAATACTGTAATTATTCTAGTTACTAGTCATGAACTTATGGAATGGCCTAGCTACTAACACAAGTACACCTATAATATTTTGTGCACTATCCAAGCAGACCTCTAACTAGCTACATACTATTGATACACTCTTCTAAATACCCAGTTAGTACTCATGCAGTGTAGGAATCGTCCAGCCTGTCCCATGCACTTCTTTAATCACTTATCTACCGCTATCTACTTATCCTATCACTCCACCAATACGTAAGCACTTATTAATTAAGTGTTCACTCTGTTTGCAGCACTGTCATCATTCCAGTTACTAGTGGTATTCTTATAAAATGACCTAGGCACCAACACAAGTACCCATAAAATATTCTGTGCATAATCCCTACAAACCTCTAAGCAGATACATACTATAGGTACACTCCATTAAATACTGAAGTAGTGCCCATGCAGCATAGGATACCTCATGTCAGTCTCATGCAATTCTTCAATCACCCATCCAGCACTATGTTCTTATTGTATCAGTCTGCCAATACCTAAGTACTTATGGGGCAGATTTACAAGCACCCTGCGCCACCAGTACGTCACTTTTTGTAACGTAGTGATGGCGCCAGGCACTCCTTCATATTTACAAGGAGAGGAAAAGCCACCCTGCGTGGTTTTTCCTCTCCTTGTAAATACGACCCCTTCATACACAGAACTTTGCGTTGAAGGGGCATCCCATAGGTGTTGAGTGGATGTTCCCATGCACACCCTTAGAACAAGACACATCTCCAGATTTATGAGAAATCGTAAATCTGGAGATGTGTGTGAATGCTGCACCATCCTAGAGTTGGTGTAGCAAGGCGCAACGAGGAGAATTGTTTTCATTTCTCCTCATTTTTTCCTCTTTCAATGCATGCTGCATTCCACAGCATACATTGAAAGAGGAAAATGCCTTTACTGATTGTTTTTGTGCAGGAAGTTGTCCCTTCCTGCACAAAAACAATTTCCACACAACACAGACATCCTTGCACCATGTTCCTGAGGATGCTCCAGATGTACTTGCCACAGCAGGTGAGGGGTTCAAAGCAGCTCGCCTCATTTCCTCCCGAGCAAGATTGAGAGGATGCGTGGTTCGGAGATGCTTGTACATAGAAGCAGTGCCACAAGAGTATTTTCTTTTCACTGCCTCTTGACAGGACTCGGTCACAAATTTTGCACGTCACCTTTCTCGCATTTACTTTCTTCTCTCCAGGTGGAAAAGTGAAGAATTTCCACACAACAGATTCCGGCCTCTGTGGACGTGGTGCCTCCTGCAAGAATTCTTCTTCAGAAGATACTTCCTCCTGCTGCTGTCCAGATGCCATTTTGTTTGATATTTTTTTTAAAACACCAAAAAAAACAAGCAAAAAGGGTTCTTGTAGGAAAAGAGATGTCTCTCTAAAGATGCTCCAACAAGAATGATTAAAATGGGTCGGGTCCTTCAAGAGTTACAGTAGGAAATGTTATGAACCAATTAAATCTTTTTTTTGAGGTCACATGGGATCTGCGCACTCTGCGCTCACGAAACACGCACACGACACGACTTTGTGAAAATATATTTCAAAATAATATAAAATTATTATAAGTACAAATATATTATTTTTATGAATATCTTACCTTAATATGTATATTAAACACACATATATATCATTTTAGAACATAAAAAAAATTCGCGGGAGTCGCGCACTCAGCGCACCCCAGCACGTATATGATGTCACGTGGGACCCGCAACCGCAAAAAGCATTGCGTACCGTAATGTGCATGTGTCGCAAATGCGTGGGAACAGGAGTCGTGGATGGGTCGCATACCAATCGCACACATCACATAATATTAAATGTATATGATGTAACTGAAAAATACGCAGCCGTCGCACACCGTACGCGGATCCTTCACGACGTTTCTAAAATGATGGCCAGAATCCGTGCACCCACCGTGATGTGTATGCTCTGAGTGCGCAACTCTGAAAAAAAAATATTTAAAAAGAAAATAATATAAATATATTAAAATAAAAAAATAAAACAAAAAAATTAAACAATATTTCAGTTTGATTTAAAAAAAGATTTTTTTGCAATTTTCTGAAAAATATATAATGTTATTTAATGAATAAAATATTTATAAATAAACAGTTAAAAAAACTAGAAAATCAGTACAAAAAATAGGTATAACTACAATTATACTTAAAAATTTGCATTTAAAAAACCTTTGAAATTCACTGAAAAAAACATAGGTTTCAGAGACGTTATAGTTAGAAATTAGCATTTAAAAAAGCTTTGAAATTCTCTGAAAAAACCATAGGTTTCAGAGACGTTATAGTTAGAAATTAGCATTTAAAAAACCTTAGAAATTCACAGAAAAAACATAGGTTTCAGGGGTGTTATAGTTAGCTGGACATTTCACTCGTACAAAACCATAGAAATTCCTTTGTTATGGTTAGTTCTGCTAACTATAACTCATGCGCCCGCAATGCACTGCTGATGATGTCACATATTACATCATTCATGACATGGTCAGTGACATCACTGATGACATCCTATGGGACCCCCTGAGCAGGTCTGGGGGTCAGGGTGTTCCTACCCTGTCCCCTTTTTTTGTTTTTGAATGTTTCCCCTACCTTTTTCCCTCTCACTTGGTCCGAAGCACAAGATGGCTGCCAACACTTCCTGGTTTGAAGTGTTGGCAGCCAATCAGAAGCAAGCTCGTGCTCGGAGGGCTCAACCAATCAGATCTCACAATTCTCAAATATCGATATCTGTAAATCTTTAAATATCAAAAACTACTCAACGGAATTACACCATTTGAAGAAATCGTGCTTTCTGGACCAAGAGCTATCTCTCTGCCAAATTTGGTGTAATTCCATTCAGCAGTCCGGGCTGTAGTTTTGTCTAAAATTTCCTATGGAGGACAGATATTGAACCCATTCTTTTTCTAATTTCTCAGGAACTACTGAATGGATTTACACCATTTTAAAAAAAGGTCGCTTTTTGGACCAATACCTACCTTTTTGCTAAATTTGGTGTCATTCCGTTCAGCAGTTCGGGCTGCAGCTTTGTCTAAGGTTTCCTATTGAAATTAACGTGGAAAAAACACGTTTTGGGACCCCCTTTTTTCTTGGCCCCCCTTAATGAATCACCCCGAAACTTTCAGGACAGGAGCTGACCTGAGTGAACAATTTGTTTTGAACATTTCGTGAAGATTCATCAATTGGTGCCAAAGTTATTAGCAAAATAAAAACCGCTTTCCTATGGAAACTATGTTCCAACTAAAACTACCTACTCACGACTGCCAGTAGGTAATATATATATTTGGTATATGGTTTTTTCAGTGAATTTCGAAGGTTTTTTAAATGCTAATATCTAACTATAATGTGCCTGGAACCTATGGTTTTTTCAGGTAATTTTAATGGTTTTTTAAATGCTAATTTCTTACTATAACGCCCCTGAAACCTATGGTGAATTTCAAAGATTTATTCATTTCTAACTATATCATACCAGTCGCATTTCCAGAGTGGTGGAGAAAGGTGACCGTGGCCTCCGAAACACCTCTTAGCAATCCCAGTGTGTGAGATTTACTGGAGGTAACAGGAGGAGTAGTTAGCCCCCAACATCAACCTTGGGGGCCAACTATCCCTTTTATTACCAGCATTAAGTCCCACACAGCAGGATTGCTAACTTCTTATGTCAGGCCCCTCCACCTCCCTGCACCACTGTGCAAACGTGTTCCCTAGCACGTTGTAAGTTGGGGGATTAAGTCCCCTTGAATCCTGAAGGTCCCTGGGGGCCAATTAGCCCACCAGGTACCTCCAGTAAGGGCACAGAGCTGCGTTGCAGAGAAGTATTCCGAGGCTCCGCCCATTTTTACACATCTCTGCAACACAGCTCTGTGGCGCTTAGTGGAGGTACCTGGTGGGCTAGTTGTACCCAAGGGACCCTCAGGATTCAAGAGGACTTAATCCCCCAACATACAATGTGCCAGAGGGCCCGTTTGCACAGTGGTGAAGGGATGTGTAGGGCCTGATGTGACAAGTGTGCAAATGCGCCCGTGGTGCATTTTAAGTTGGAGGATTAAGTCCCCTTGAATCCTGAGGGCCCTGGGGGCCAATTAGCTCACCAGGTACCTCCAGTAAGGGCACAGAGCTGCGTTGCATAGAAGTGGTCCGAGGCTATGCCCCTTTTACACCTCTCTGTTGCGCTTACCGGAGGTACCTGGTGAGCTATTTGGCACCCACGGACGCTCAGGATTCAAGGGGACTTAATCCCCCAACGTAAAACATGCCACGGAGCGTGTTTGCACACTTGTCACACCAGGCCCCAACCCCTGCCTTCACCACTGTGCAAACGCACCCGTGGCTCATTCTAAGTAGGGGGATTAAGTCCCCTTGAATCCTGAGGGTCCCTGGGGTCCAACTAGCCCACCAGGTATCTCCATTCCGTTTTCTGGGCTGCATTTAAAAAAAACTGCTTTATTAAAAAAAAGTACTCACAGACATGGTGGCTGCTGTGAGTGGTATCCATTCTCATTGGGCTTGCAAATTGCGACTGCCTCATGAATATTAATGAGGCATGCAATTTGCGACTCCATTGGGACTCGCAAACAGTGACACTGTTGTACATTCACTTTTGCGACTTGCAAATGTGAATGTTCGTACATCTGGCCCATCATTTCTTGTGGCACCAGGCATGCTCTAAACAAAACCTCAGTTTCTGACCCTGCCAGTCTTTTGTCCCCAAATAGATTTTATAACTATAGTGTCCCTCCAAAAGTCAAAACCCTTTTCAGTGAGATGGGAAAGAAAAGAAGCAGAATATGTCCGCTTGGTCTTTGTTAGTATATTTTTCCTTGCAGATGACAGCGCAAGCCTATAATAATAAGAGGCCAGATTGGATGTGTCGTAACCTGAAAAATAAACAAACTTCTGTTCAAAGGTTTTTGAAATTCCCCGTGATGTTGTAGAGCAATGTTCCCATTGTATGCAATTGAAAATAGCATATGGAGTACTTGCTTTATGCAGAAAATGATGACTACTATGTTGAAAACAAAACATTTAATCAAAATTAGATGTACCATCATACATTTCTTTCATCAGACGAAAACACATTAGAATGGTCTAGATGGTCAAGAATGGTTCCAATCATAAGATACAGTACTAAGGATAATGACATCATTCAATGATCATGTAAACAAATAAGGAATTTGTAAACGTTCAGTGGGGTCATGCACATCATAAAATACCCTATCCTAAACAATCCCATCAGGAAATGGAACGGCTGAAATGTAAACCAGGGAAAGGTCTTGTTATGTTCCCGGGTTAGGCCAATGCAGCTAAGCGGATTATTTCTTACATTGTCCTATTTTTCACAATAACATTTCCGCTGTGACCTTTTGCACATATTTGCATGCACGACAACGTTGGATTAGTTTCTCTGAAACTACTTTGTTTACACATCTAGCTTTGCACAACATTATCATGATGCCTCAAACATCATGGACAAGGCCTCTTTACACACTAGGTACAAATGTTGTTCTATCTTTATCCACGGGGAGACAAAGATATCTACATATCCATAACATTGCTAATCTATAAGTACATCGCAAGGCTGCTTTCTATCATAAATAATAAGCATCTCAATAGATTAGCAGAGGAGGCAAGTCAGCTGACACCGAGGGTCCCTGCATGCTGAGACTTCACCACGCAGCAGTCTGAAATCTCCGTGAGGGGGTGTCTAGTTTGTGACCAAGACAGGCTCTTACATTCTCTCTTGCCAGGTAATGGGGTTGGATGGTGCCTTGGGAGGATTCTTGGCTCCACACCTACACACACTCTAGGTACACTTAGAGTAAGGTTTCTCATAGTAGGAGTATGCCTGATTACTACTTTGTTTGTATATATTGTAAATACTACATATTTACACTGTTTTTGCACCATGGTAGAACTGTATCTACTATTTGCACTTTTGGTGCTGCTTCTAATCACATTCATCTGCTTCTGTCTACTGATTATCACAGTACATGTATTCTATACCAGAATAACATTGGTTTAATAAATATATTGAAAACGTCCCATTGTGAATTCTGTATATTTCTCTGAGCACAAGAAGCATAAGTGACTGAGCGAAAGGTTCTGATATGTTTCCACGATCGCTGAGAGGTCAGGGTTGTCATGTTTAGTGGTTGCCAGAAACCATGTGCCCCCTGGTAAGGTTAGTGGAATTTATGGTGGCACTGTGAGCTAGCTGGTCTCTAGTCCAACATATCCTGCAGGGGTTCCCGGAATCAGTCTAGGCACCTTGCCCAAATTTATGTAGTCCAACAAACGTGCAGGTCCTACGGATTAGTGGGAACCACACGACAGTCTATTCATTCATGGTGTGATAACACATGGGGTTTGAAATCCAAGTTAACTAGTTGTACTTCAGAGTGTTCTGAGAGATAGCATCCATTTATAAGCAAGAAAAAGACTGTCACTAAACCAATCCAGAGGACAAGGAAAAGTAACCCAATTGCAATCTAAAGACGTGACCATGGATAAACAAAGTGTTTCCTTTTCAGAAAACACGCACTTTCAGCTCGAATGGTAGAGGCGGGGGCAGTGGTGGATCCGATAGATTCAAAGAGAAATCATCAATGCAGTAGCCAGAGGCTCTTCGACCTATTTTTGGCAACTCAGCAGGTTTTGTAGAACTGTGAGATGACTTGATCTGTGGTACATTAACGTATACAGAATTCTTGTCGGGATTCCGAATTGAAATCTGTGTTTCTGTACTAGTTGACTATCCAGTCGTAGTAGTTGTAGCAACAGGAAGAAGCATACTTCATTGTTATTGATTGTTGTCTTTCGTTGGAGAGAGGTTGCTTTAGTAGTTTAAAGCTTCCATTTGAACTTCCTGCACGGTAGCTAGAGGAGGCAGGTACCTACCTAGGAGCCCACGTGGCTTACTATTGAGAATCGGCCACATAGTGTGGTTTGATCAGATCAATGGAGACAAATATTTTGTCTTTGTGGCCGGCAAGTGGTGGAAGAAATGCTGTTCTGGTGCCTTCAACAGCCAGGACAGATACAGCATCCTGAATTCTTTCTTGTCCACAATCTTTTCACTGATAAGATCCCCATCCTTCAGGACCAAGCCAGGCCTTGCCGGTACCCTCACTTCTCCAATGATGGTGCGTTTTGGACGTTGCTCTGTCCGTCCCGGAAGTCATACAGTTCCTGTAAAACAGCTAAATGTTTGGTGATGTCAAATATTGTTTCCACTGCGACTGTGCTGGGATTGTTTAGGTCTGGGACCCATATCTTTACACCAAACAGGATTTCACAGGGAGTCTGACCACCCAGGGATTTTCAAGGCAGGTTGTTAAGAGCCCTCTGGATTCCACATAGAAGATGTACCCAACTGTGGCCTAAGCCTAGTACCCTTGCAGTTAAAGACTGCTTTAAGTCGCGGTTTTTCCTCTCCACAACTGAATTTCCCTCAGGATTTTATGGAGAAGAGAAACGCAGAGTCACACCTAAACTTCCAATTGCCTCTTTGTAAGCCCTAGAGCTAAACACCCGACCCTGGCTGGTATTTAATGTGCCTACTGCGTATGCCCCGATGAAGACTCGCGAATCCTTATTGATAGTTCTGGCGTTATCCGACCACTGTGGCCATATCCTTGGGAATCAAGATGTACTTGTAAGCCCCATCTGATGAAAAAGTGGGCAGTGGTCCAGGTAAACACAAGCCAGAGGCTTGTTTGAAATCAGTAGAGGTGTCTGCCATGGGAGCACAACAGTGGACTCCTTCATCTGATGGCAGATGTTGCATATAAGGACAAAGTCCTTGGTCTGCTTGGTAAGATCTGGCCACCAGTAGCGTTGCTGCAATAGTGAAATTGTAGCAGCCACTCGTGTGTGCAGATGCCAGACCCTTGTGTACACCTGGGGCCCAATTTCAATGTCTGACGGATCTGAGTCCCACATTGATTCAGTACTGGGACCGACCGACCTCCTGTAGGTGGTCCAAACCCAGCAACTAATATGTAACACTAAAATCCTTTACAATGTGAGCATGCATTCTGACCAGAATGCATGCTCTCATTATAAAGAGAAGAGGTGGAGTTCATCCCTGCACCCCCTGGCAGGCACCTTAAGGTGCCTGCCAGGGGGTGCAGGGATCAACAGTGAGGCACCATGGGTGTCCCCTCGGCCTCCACCTGGAGGCTGTGCACCCATAGGGGCCCGCTGGGGCTCCCAAAGTCGACTTCCAACAGCCTTTCCATGTCAGAAAGGCTGGCACAGAAAGGCTGTCTGAATCTGACATTGTAATCCCTCAAGCAGGAAGAGTCACCCTTGGGATTACTGGAGGATTTCCGAACCTGTCGGAATCCATTCGGAAATCCAGTTCGGATTCCTTTCTGACTGACCCCATCCAACTGGGTCGGTCGAAAATGAATCTGTACAGCTGATTACGATGCCGTAGGAACGTCTTCGTCCAAGGGTCGGGGCCGTTTCTATGGCATTGTAATCAACCCCCTAGTGTCAAACCCATCTTGTAAACAGTATTTGGTATTACTCTATTCCCCACTCCAGGAATGTGAGCATATGGAAAGTTTTGTGCATCTAACATGATGTCTCTGTCTATCCTTGTACTTGAACAAGTGATTGCCGCAACCACAGCAGTGGGAACTATTGTTGTAGCTGCTTCATCAGCCATGGAATTCCCTGCAACATGTACACTAGAATGTTGATGACTCAATTTGTATATTAGATGAGTCTGTGGCAAGCAATCTATGAGCTTTGCCACCTGTTCCCAAAGCAGTGTCTGCTTTATTGTACAACTCTTTGAGTCTCTGAATCCATTCTAGCTCTAATAATGTAGATATTCATTATAAGACTGGACACAGCAATACACATCACACACAATAAGTGTGAGGAATCCTGGATCCGTATTTTCCAGTGCCAGTATTAGAGCACTAAGTTTGGTCATCTACACAGTGCAGGTACCAAGTGACTGCATGTAGGTTTTCTCAGGGTGGAAATCTTCATTGTTCGTGCGCCTTTACACAATAATGCACACTGCTGATTATTAATTCTTTGTCCCTACAGCAGGCTAGGCAGAATCACACCAGTATATATGATGTAATCATAGTGTTATAGAGGCATTATTTATTTAGGCACTGCAAAAGGGCTTGTGTTTGTAGTGTAGAATCAAACTTGTAGTCTACATATGTTGCAGTGAGTGAGTTAGCACATTGTATCCATTGTGGATGTAATGTTTTAGGGTTTGGAAAGCTTGCTCTGGTGACGGCCTCTAAGGTTGGCACTGGGGTAACAACAAGGATGTGTTTTGCCTGAGCCAGGGCTTGTTCCCTCACCACAGCAGTTTGTACTGCTTCAGTATTTTTTCTGTAGGTGCAAAATGCATTTCAAAATTAGTGTATATGTGATTTGTATGCAATTGGTACTGTGTTATCTTCATTGAACATGATGTACGAATACCCAGATGTTCCTGTAATGACAAAGGATCACCAGATTTGTTGTGTTTACACATGTGTGTAAGTGTTTTGAAACTATCATGTCAGCTTGTAAGGAATGAAAGATATTTGTGTGTTCCTCATTCCAATGTATACTGGAAAATTCTGGCCAGATTAGGTCGTAGAACGGTTTTATACATTCTCAGTCATCTGGAATGTAAATTCTACCAAAAGTAAGAAATCCTAATATGGATTGTAATCTCTTCACGGTAGTTGGTGGTTGAAGTAGCACACACTTCTCTAAGAAGTGTGTCACAAGGCTTTTGCCTTCACTTGACAGCTCATATCCTAGAAAAAGGACATTGAGACTGGCAGTTATTGTTTTTTTTTTAATTAAATTTGTAGCCCGTGTGAGCAAGCCCCAAAATTATGTGGTCTGCTCTTCTCAAGTGCTGTTAAAGGTCATCACCCGTTAAGTAGATGTCATTGACAGGTCAACAAAAGTTTGTAGTAGCTCTGTTACTCTCACTGGAGACATCCCAGAGCTATTCTTATACCCTTGGGGTAATCAACTGAAATGCCTCTGAGAGCCGAGCGTGCTGAATGCAGTCAGATATCTGCTTCCAGGTGCATATTTTGGCAGAAAAATCCATTCAGGATATTGAATATCGTTTTGTATTTCTACCACTCTATGTTGTTCATTAGAGCGGCACTATGTGCATTTTGTACTACAAATGTGCGAGTAGCTGTGTTTAAGTATCTGTAGTTCAATACAAGATGATATGAATGATCAGGTTTATTTACTGTAAACAAGAGAGTATTCATTGATGAGGTGCAACTTTCTATTATACCTTGGTATTCGAGTTGTTGGAGTATTTCACTAACTCGTTTTTTATCTTCATGCCTAATTGGATATTGTCTTTGAGGTTGTGGGGTTGTCCTCTGTGGTATTTCAGGGTTAGGGGAAACCATCATCCCAACCCACATGGTTGCGGTGTAATGCAGGGGGTAGTGCTAGCGCCCACTCCTTGGCGTATTCGTGTTTTACTGATTCTGGAACACGGTCGAAGAAAACAGGTAAAATTAGTTACCCTTTCCCTGTTTGGGCATTCCATTATGAAATCAGGTGGCCAATCCTCTTATGCATTTTAGGTGTCATCATTACACCATATTCCACAAGAGCACTTACGTCAGTTGGTAGGTTGTAATTGGTCCAACCTATTTTGTTGTCTTTTTTATATATTCTTTCACTTTTGACACGCAGTGGCATTATCATATCTAGGTCCTGAGGAAGGCCAAGATTACACTTAATCTAGAAGGCTGGAACATGTAGACCCTGTTTTGGTCTTACGCAGTTATTTTTTCAAACTGCTTTTGCACTGTTTTTAATTTGGTGTTCAATAGATACTGAATAAAGTTGCTCTCTATTGTTGACCAATTTTAAATTGCAGATCACTGTTTATATTTTTTTGCACTGCGCCATCACTATCAGAACTTTCAGTCCTTCACATCTGTTGGATTGTAGAAAATCCTCGAGACATCTCACTTCAAAACATCCATGAGCTCCTCCCTCATAGAGAGGGGGTTGTAGCCCTTGGTTGCACCAGGTTACAATCAAGAGGAGATCCCAGATGAAGAAGCATGTCACCACGGTGAGTGATGGGACTCCGTCCTTTTAAAAGGATCTCTGTAGACTACATAATATGGTCTGTCTTTTCTTCTTTCTTCTTTTCTTTTTCTATTTGTTGTGCCTGTCATATCGAGCATGATCCCCGTGCCCGAGTAGACCCATGGACATCTTGTTTTTTGTTATATTTGGCCAATCCTCTTAAGCCTAAAGAATATCGCAACCGTGGGTTAAGTCCTCTGAAAAGAGAACACTGATATTTCTGGGTATATCCCCCTCCAACTGGAGTTGTATTTTACATAGACGATGTGGGACACATACCCTGGTATCAGGTGTTTCTACCATGATATACTCACTTTGCACTACTCTCATCAGACCATCCATCTGGTTCTGGCAAACTTTGGATCTGTGTCCTGACCGTCCACCTCTCTCAGAATGTTTATTAGATGAATCCT
This sequence comes from Triturus cristatus, assembly GCF_964204655.1. Taxonomy (NCBI): domain Eukaryota; kingdom Metazoa; phylum Chordata; class Amphibia; order Caudata; family Salamandridae; genus Triturus; species Triturus cristatus. Next base: position 524,979,597 of record NC_140583.1, read on the forward strand.
GAAGGGAATTAAATGAACGAGTAGTAGTATTCAGAAACCTGTCAGGAGCCTAATATTATCACGAGTTCACAGGTTATAGCATTTTTCAGTGTCTTCCTGTTGAGGAGATCCACCCCGTGACTTAGTCTTGTCTTTGTTTTTCTTATTCTTCCACTTCTTCTTCTTTTTCTTTGTAGAAGACTTGGGTGCTTGCTTAGAATTATTCTTTTCAGAATTACTTTTTAATTGTGGTTTACCATGTCTGGCCCCTAAATTATCTCTACCCAGTGTAGCATAGGTTTCTTTGATAATTTTAGGTAATTTGTGCTCCTGCTGTTCAGGAGCCAAATCCCATAGGCGCTGGCGTTTAGCCAACGCTGCTGTTTCCCCCTTTATGTCACTCAACATAATGGTGGATACTGCGGCAAAATTGCCCATCAGTTTCACCCACAAGTCCGGGGCAGGTGCTGCCCCTTAATCATTCCTGATCTGTTTAAGTACTTCCAGAAAAACAGCCAGTGAAGGGGTACCATGTGTTCTGGTATATACCGCAGCAAAAACTGTACCTCAAGTTGTGCAGACTTCCACTGGGGGCAACCTGAATCGGCAAGAAAATTGTTAATATTCTGTCATTTTCCTTCAGGTCCGTATCAGAAAACACTGCCTCAAGCTGACTTGTTTTTTGTGCAGTCCAGAACGGAACCTCCTGCCGCCTGAATTGTAACTTTTCCCATTACTGCATTTAGCGTTTGAAGGCTGATGCCCAGGGTTGGCAATTGTGGTTGTGCAGCTTGAGCAGTCCGCGAGGTGTTAATTGTTAATGTTCACAGAACAAACTGTGTAAAGACATCTGTATATCGTTACTAAGTCTTTATAGTGTTCACACATGTGATGCTGATATATTATCAACGTTAAGATGCAATGTGTAGGCGGCTAAGACTGGCCATATTGCTCACATATTACTCAGAGGACCGAGTCTAATGTTTGCTGTTGTGTGTACTAGGGCACAATTAAACCAATTTATGTTTTTTTGGTAAGTTTGTAGTATTTCTGTTTCCTTGTATGATGTATGATTGTCTGGTACTTCATCCAGTTTGTAAGTGTGAAAGAACTGTGTGGTGCCATTTGCAGCCGGTAATGTAAACCAGGGATAGAAAACCTTTGTTCTAAAAGTTTGCAGGCCTCAACTACGATGACAATTTCTCCGCCCGTAGCTGCAAGACCATGTTGTAATACCTTTTGAGTAACTACATGTCTTCAGTTCTTAACGATGTTAAGTGCTGCAGCATCTTTATTGGACATTATAGCAAATGTATAAATAGAATTACAGAGAGGGTAATGCAATGGGAATAGATCATTTAAAGAGTTCAAGCTTGAACAATCTACTACCAATACACAGAGTTACCTGCTCAGCTGAGAAGGATAGTCGCTACCACGATGGACGTATATCAGGGCTAAAAGGTAAGTAGGAGTTTCTGAGAAAGCACGAGAGACTACTCATATGATCCATTAAATAATAACCAATTCTACCAATGTTGTCAGCGCCATGGCGTGTAGTTCCCCATTTCCCAGTAGGAACTGCTCATTTGTTGGGCAACATACACATAGGGATGGTGCCAGACTGATTCCAAGCAACCCTGCATGATATGGCATCTCAGAGACCAGGTAGCCTACAGTGCCACCAGGTGCACCCCTAAACCTGGACAGGAAGCAAATGGTTTTGGCAACCACAGAACATGACAACCCTGAACCCCCCTCAGAGATTGTGGTTACAGAACTAGAACCTTTTCGCTCAGTCACTCGAGTTCTCTTTCTCTCAGAGAAATAAACAAGGAATACACAGTTGGGCATTTTCAATATTTATTGAACCAACGTGATTCTTGTATAGAATATATGTGCTGCAATAATCAATAGATAGAAGCAGATGAAAGTGATTAGCAATATAAGGACAGTGTACAGAAAGATAAGTTTCACCATTTTGCTAAGACAATATATATATATGCAGGCATATGAAACAATATATATATGAAAATATCTTTAGTGTAGTCCTTTTATGCATTCCCTAACCTAGATGCCTAGGTTGTATGTACGTGTTCTGCCAAGAATCCCCTATTGGATGATCCGACCTCATTACCTGAAGTGAAAAAGCATTGGTCACAAGTTGGACATCCCTCACGGAGGGATATGCAAGCAGCAGGGCTGAAGTTTTAGCATGTAGTGACCTCACAATGACAGCAAGTGATCCTCTGCCTAAACTCAGAAATGCTTGTTTATTTATAACAAACAGCATCCTTGCTCTCAAGCAGAGACCTTAGTTAGGTATGATCTATTGATAGCTTTGTTGCCTTATGGATGAAAACAAATAGCGACATTTCCAAAATGTGTGTTTAGGCCTTGTACCTGGTGTTCATGGAGTTGTGATACTGTTCCTACTAAGTGAAATTTGTAAGCAAAGTAGTTTCAGAGAAACTAATCCTGCATTGTCATGCATGCAAATATGTGTCAAAAGTAATCGTGTGAAAGAGAAGGCAACTTAGCAAAGGTGTATTTGGTAAGAATGGCAGCGTTTTTCCCTGATCCTAACTAAGACACACGACAATAGGTTGAATAAAAGGGGGTGGAGTTCCTGTGTATAAAAATGTTTGCAGATTGGTTCAGCATTTCTATCACATCTCAGGTTCCAAAGACATGGATCTCATTAACATTACCCAAAGATTTATGACTAAGCACACACAGAACCAGGGATAATAATGTACATTGTGCATTTTAGATAATTAAATATGAAAACATGAACTTTGACCAGGAGCAAAAAATGTCCGACTTGGCTTTGCCCTTCTGCTACCTGCATTATGCTAGGGTCCTATAGCCATTCCTGTTTGTTTTTGTAGATTCACAGTTTGTGGAACTTTGAAATTACATTATGCCTTGTCACTATACAAATACAGTGTTAGCAGTTGCTTGTGAACATACTGCAAATAGAAAACAAAATTTTCCAGGTTCCAGTGATGTGATTTGACCCTTTTTTACCTGGTGTTTGAGTTGCTGTGCAGGAGTAGAAGTCTTGCAAATTGAAGAGGGACTGATAGTTTTAAGGACTCACCCTTGTGGGAATTCAGAAGTCGCAAAGAGTACTTTTTTCAGCCCGTTGCACTGTACCAAAATGTAATTGCATTTTTGCTAAACACGGTGATGTAATACATGCATTTGCTTTGAAGAACAGGACATATATATGCCACAATAACGCTTAATGCATCCCTGCCAATTTTCCAAAGGATTTCGGTAATTGATCCTGACGGCCCCTCGAGAACCATGTTGGTCTTCATCTCTAATTCCTATTTTCTGTACCTTTTGTTCCATGGAATTAGCATACCAGGCATTAGGGCCAGTACACTCTTGCTACACTTGCCGAATATGGGAAACTCAATTGTTGACATGCGATTCGCACCTGACACCACATTGCCACAAGGGAGGAATTCCTTTAATATGTGACATCATTTGATATATGGCAAACCACATGATAGTTACCGGATGGCACAGTTCTCCTGTTCAGTTTTATGGCATGTGTGCATCCACACTGAACCTCTAATTATGTATCCCAATTATGTGTACATACACACTATTAATGTTTGCCTCATGGACTTTTGTGTTTTCTTTGATCATTCAAGACACAGGTGACTGCCGATTCATTATTGATGATTGATAACTACATGCATCGACAGGTAAAGGTACATAGACACTGATGCTTTCTGTGACCCCTATTCCATCTTCATTGAATGAACCACTGGTGTTCAGCAGTACATGAAGAGCTGAGATTACGCACCTTTGATGGGGAGAGTGAATGATATATTGAGAGTTAGAAACTGGAATTCATTTACCTGAGATTGTGCCGATGGCCCCTCCACCACCTCAATCCACATACTCAGGAAAGAGTGGAGGAAAGACTACATGTGCATTCCTTCTTAACATCATGAACTTTTCTTTACTGGCACTGCCTTCTTTAACTTCTGATCCTTGGCAACAAAGATTTGTTTTAGTGCAGACAGGATTCTAGTATTATGTGAGTTCTGGGGTAGTGCTGATGGCCCTAACTATATATGGGACTAATTTTTAGAATATTACCACAAGTTTTACCTTATGGCTAAAGAAAGAGATACCTGTTTTTCTACCACAAGCGTGTTACTGTTGTAGTATGTGCGATCCTGGGGTGATGTGGTCAGAGTGTTAGTGAACAGAACAGTTGTGGAAACAGTTCAGAGAGGCACTCTGAATATTTGTACACTGTGCAAAGGCTCAGCAGATGAACTTCTACAGATGTGTATTTCACAATAGAGAACAATTATAACTCAATTATGCTGCATGATTGGACCTTTGCATACTTTTAAATGTGCCAATGAGCTCCCTACAGTTCTACAGAGGACCTCCTAATATTCAAGCAAAATTTCAATACTTGTGTATGTTTCGAAATTGACAAGATCTGTGTTGTTTATAGTGGCACTCACATAATTTGTCCCAACTTTACTTCGCCACAGGACTCATTGGAAATTTTGAGTGTGATGTTATTTGTATATTCCTGTTTATACAAAAATAGACTAAGGGGCATATTTACAAAGAATTTGCATAGGGCATCACCGCAAGTCATTTTGCTGCGCTGTCCTAAACCAATTTGAAAGGACAGAAATGCACCATATTTACAAGATATGGTGCATTCCTGTCCTTTCAGCCATTGCTGTTGCAAAAACTGCAGCCATGTGCCAATGCAGGCAGCCTTGCACTATTTACAAAAACAATCACAAGTGACATTTTCAGAGTTCTATGTGTGCTATAGAATGCAACACACTTGGAAAGAGGAAAAAACTAGGAGGAATGTAACCATTTCTACTTCTTATGACTGCTCCGGGGAGGTGGACATTTTTTGTGCTGCCCAAGAATCACGCTATGTTGTAAATCTGGAGCAGTGTCAAAAAGCATGGGTGTTGTGTGTAAACACCCACAGCACCACCCATGGCATGGCTCTCTTCCGCAAGGCAATGCATTGACTTGTGCTGCGTGGCATTACACCTTATTTACAAGTCCATTAAAAGCCATGCAGGGTGGCTTTCCATGGCCTTGTAGATATGGGCCTGCATTGTGCACCAACGGAATGTTAAAAAAAGGAATGCTCTGGTGGTGCAAGGAGCTTGTAAATAGGCCCCCAAGAGAGAGGCGCTGTCAGCCCATTTTTGACTACGCTGAATGGGCATCACTACGCATGCCCATTGAGAAAAGTATTCTCTTATTAACACTCTCTGCATAGACACAAGATGATTGAGTATTAATAACTCTGCGTAGAGGCAATACGATTGTGTATTACTAAAACTCTTTGCATAGAGACAAGATGATTGTGAATTAATAACTTTCTGCATAGAAACAAGATGAATATGTATTAGTAATACCCTGCGTAGAAACAAGTCGATTGAGTTTTAATAACACTCTGCATAATGACAAGGCAATTGAGAATTAATAACTCTATGCATAGACAGAATATATTAAAAACACATTCTGCATTCACACAAGATGAAAGAGTAAATGATGACCACTATGTTGAAAACAAAACATTTAATCAAAATTAGATGTACCATCATAACTTTATTTCATCAGACGAAAACACATTAGTATGGTCTAGATGGTCAAGAATGGTTCCAATCATAAGATACAGCACTAAGGATAATGACATCATTCAATGATCATGTAAACAAATAAGGAATTTGTAAACGTTCAGTGGGGCCATACACATCATAAAATACCCTATCCTAAACAATCCCATCAGGAAATGGAACGGCTGAAATGTTAACCAGGGAAAGGTCTTGTTATGTGCCCGGGTTAGGCCAATGCAGCGAAACGGAATATTTCTCACATTGTCCTATTTTTCACAATAACATTTCAGCTGTGACCTTTTGCACATATTTGCATGCACGACAATGTTGGATTAGTTTCTCTGAAACCACTTTGTTTACACATCTAGCTTTGCACAACATTATCATGATGCCTCAAACATCATGGACAAGGCCTCTTTGTTATTCTATCTTCATCCATGGGGACACAAAGCTATGTACATATCCATAACATTGCTAATCTATAAGTACATCGCAAGGCTGCTTTCTATCATAAATAATAAGCATCTCAATAGATTAGCAGAGGAGGCACGTCAGCTGACACCGAGGGTCCCTGCATGCTGAGACTTCACCACGCAGCAGTCTGAAATCTCCGTGAGGGGGTGTCTAGTTTGTGACCAAGACAGGCTCTTACATTCTCTCTTGCCAGGTAATGGGGTTGGATGGTGCCTTGGGAGGATTCTTGGCTCCACACCTACACACACTCTAGGTACACTTAGAGTAAGGTTTCTCATAGTAGGAGTATGCCTGATTACTACTTTGTTTGTATATATTGTAAATACTACATATTTACACTGTTTTTGCACCATGGTAGAACTGTATCTACTATTTGCACTTTTGGTGCTGCTTCTAATCACATTCATCTGCTTCTGTCTACTGATTATCACAGTATATGTATTCTATACCAGAATAACATTGGTTTAATAAATATATTGAAAACGTCCCATTGTGAATTCTGTATATTTCTCTGAGCACAAGAAGCATAAGTGACTGAGCGAAAGGTTCTGATATGTTTCCACGATCGCTGAGAGGTCAGGGTTGTCATGTTTAGTGGTTGCCAGAAACCATGTGCCCCCTGGTAAGGTTAGTGGAATTTATGGTGGCACTGTGAGCTAGCTGGTCTCTAGTCCAACATATCCTGCAGGGGTTCCCGGAATCAGTCTAGGCACCTTGCCCAAATTTATGTAGTCCAACAAACGTGCAGGTCCTACGGATTAGTGGGAACCACACGACAGTCTATTCATTCATGGTGTGATAACACATGGGGTTTGAAATCCAAGTTAACTAGTTGTACTTCAGAGTGTTCTGAGGGATAGCATCCATTTATAAGCAAGAAAAAGACTGTCACTAAACCAATCCAGAGGACAAGGAAAAGTAACCCAATTGCAATCTAAAGACGTGACCATGGATAAACAAAGTGTTTCCTTTTCAGAAAACACGCACTTTCAGCTCGAATGGTAGAGGCGGGGGCAGTGGTGGATCCAATAGATTCAAAGAGAAATCATCAATGCAGTAGCCAGAGGCTCTTCGACCTATTTTTGGCAACTCAGCAGGTTTTGTAGAACTGTGAGATGACTTGATCTGTGGTACATTAACGTATACAGTATTCTTGTCGGGATTCCGAATTGAAATCTGTGTTTCTGTACTAGTTGACTATCCAGTCGTGGTAGTTGTAGCAACAGGAAGAAGCATACTTCATTGTTATTGATTGTTGTCTTTCGTTGGAGAGAGGTTGCTTTAGTAGTTTAAAGCTTCCATTTGAACTTCCTGCATGGTAGCTAGAGGAGGCAGGTACCTACCTAGGAGCCCACGTGGCTTACTATTGAGAATCGGCCACATAGTGTGGTTTGATCAGATCAATGGAGACAAATATTTTGTCTTTGTGGCCGGCAAGTGGTGGAAGAAATGCTGTTCTGGTTCCTTCAACAGCCAGGACAGATACAGCATCCTGAATTCTTTCTTGTCCACAATCTTTTCCCTGATAAGATCCCCATCCTTCAGGACCAAGCCAGGCCTTGCCGGTACCCTCACTTCTCCAATGATGGTGCGTTTTGGACGTTGCTCTGTCCGTCCCGGAAGTCATACAGTTCCTGTAAAACAGCTAAATGTTTGGTGATGTCAAATAGTGTTTCCACTGCGACTGTGGTGGGATTGTTTAGGTCTGGGACCCATATCTTTACACCAAACAGGATTTCACAGGGAGTCTGACCACCCAGGGATTTTCAAGGCAGGTTGTTAAGAGCCCTCTGGATTCCACATAGAAGATGTACCCAACTGTGGCCTAAGCCTAGTACCCTTGCTGTTAAAGACTGCTTTAAGTCACGGTTTTTCCTCTCCACAACTGAATTTCCCTCAGGATTTTATGGAGAAGAGAAACGCAGAGTCACACCTAAACTTCCAATTGCCTCTTTGTAAGCCCTAGAGCTAAACACCCGACCCTGGATGGTATGTAATGTGCCTACTGCATATGCCCCGATGAAGACTCGCAAATCCTTTATGACAGTTCTGGCGTTATCCGACCGCTGTGGCCATATCCTTGGGAATCAAGATGTACTTGTAAGCCCCATCTGATGAAAAAGTGGGCAGTGGTCCAGGTAAACACAAGCCAGAGGCTTGTTTGAAATCAGTAGAGGTGTCTGCCATGGATGCGCCACAGTGGACTCCTTCATCTGATGGCAGATGTTGCATATAAGGACAAAGTCCTTGGCCTGCTTGTGAAGATCTGGCCACCAGTAGCGTTGCTGCAATAGTGAAATTGTAGCAGCCACCCCGTGTGTGCAGATGCCAGACCCTCATGTACACCTGGGGCCCAATTTCAATGTCAGACGGACCTGAGTCCGACATTGATTCAGTACTGGGACCGACCGACCTCCTGTAGGTGGTCCAAACCCAGTAATTAATATGTAACACTCCAATCCTTTACAATGTGAGCATGCATTCTGACCAGAATGCATGCTCTCATTGTAAAGAGAAGAGGTGGAGTTCATCCCTGCACCCCCTGGCAGGCACCTTAAGGTGCCTGCCAGGGGGTGCAGGGATCAACAGTGAGGCACCATAGGTGTCCCCTTGGCCTCCACCTGGATGCTGTGCACCCATGGGGGCCCCGCTGGGGCTCCCAAAGTCGACTTCTGACAGCCTTTCCGTGTCAGAAAGGCCGGCACAGAAAGGCTGTCTGAATCTGACATTGTAATCCCTCAAGCGGGAAGAGTCACTCTTGTGATTACTGGAGGCTTTCCGAACCTGTTGGATTCCATTCGGAAATCCAGTTCGGATTCCTTTCTGACTGACTCCATCCAAATGGGTCAGTCGGAAATGAATCTGTACAGCTGATTACGATGCCGTAGGAACGGCTCCATCCAAGGGTCAGAGCCATTTCTATGGCATTGTAATCCACCCCTTAGTGTCAAACCCATCTTGTAAACAGTATTTGGTATTACTCTATTCCCCACTCCAGGAATGTGAGCATATGGAAAGTTTTGTGCAGCTAACTTGTAGGAGTACTTGAGTGGAAACCCTTTTGGCAATATGGGTGTCATTGTGATCAGCAATGACAGCCACCATGATGTCTCTGTCTATCCTTGTACTTGAACAAGTGATTGCTGCAACCACAGCAGTGTGAACTATTGTTGTAGCTGCTTCATCAGCCATGGAATTTCAAGCAGCATGTACACCAGCATGTTGATGACTCAATTGGTATATTAGATGAGTCTGTGGCAAGCAATCTTTGAGCTTTGCCACCTGTTCCCAAAGCAGTGTCTGCTTTATTCTACAACTCTTTGAGTCTCTGAATCCATTCTGGCTCAAATAATGTAGATATTCATTATAAAACTGGACACAGTAATACACATCGCACACAATAAGTGTGGGGAATCCTGGATCCGTATTTTCCAGTGCCAGTATTAGAGCACTAAGTTTGGTCAACTACACAGTGCAGGTACCAAGTGACTGCGTGTAGGTTTTCTCAGGGTGGAAATCTTCATTGTTTGTGCGCCTTTACACAATAATGCACACTGCTGAGTATTGATTCTATGTCCCTACAGCAGGCTGGGCATAATCACATCAGTATATATGATGTAATCATAGTGTTCTAGAGGCATTATTTAATTAGGCAGAGGATATTCTTGTGTGTACTGCAAAAGGGCTTGTGTTTGTATTGTAGAATCGAACTTGTAGTCTACATATGTTGCAGTGAGTGAGTTAGCACATTGTATCCATTGTGGATGTAATGTTTTAGGGTTTGGAAAGCTTGCTCTGGTGACGGCCTCTAAGGTTGGCACTGGGGTAACAACAAGGATGTGTTTTGCCTGAGCCAGGGCTTGTTCCCTCACCACAGCAGTTTGTACTGCTTCAGTATTTTTTCTGTAGGTGCAAAATGCATTTCAAAATTAGTGTATATGTGATTTGTATGCAATTGGTACTGTGTTATCTTCATTGAACATGATGTACGAATACCCAGATGTTCCTGTAAGGACAAAGGATCACCAGATTTGTTGTGTTTACACATGTGTGTAAGTGTTTTGAAACTATCATGTCAGCTTGTAAGGAATGAAAGATATTTGTGTGTTCCTCATTCCAATGTATACTGGAAAATTCTGGCCAGATTAGGTCGTAGAACGGTTTTATACATTCTCAGTCATCTGGAATGTAAATTCTACCAAAAGTAAGAAATCCTAATATGGATTGTAATCTCTTCACGGTAGTTGGTGGTTGAAGTAGCACACACTTCTCTAAGAAGTGTGTCACAAGGCTTTTGCCTTCACTTGACAGCTCATATCCTAGAAAAAGGACATTGAGACTGGCAGTTATTGTTTTTTTTTTAATTAAATTTGTAGCCCGTGTGAGCAAGCCCCAAAATTATGTGGTCTGCTCTTCTCAAGTGCTGTTAAAGGTCATCACCCGTTAAGTAGATGTCATTGACAGGTCAACAAAAGTTTGTAGTAGCTCTGTTACTCTCACTGGAGACATCCCAGAGCTATTCTTATACCCTTGGGGTAATCAACTGAAATGCCTCTGAGAGCCGAGCGTGCTGAATGCAGTCAGATATCTGCTTCCAGGTGCATATTTTGGCAGAAAAATCCATTCAGGATATTGAATATCGTTTTGTATTTCTACCACTCTATGTTGTTCATTAGAGCGGCACTATGTGCATTTTGTACTACAAATGTGCGAGTAGCTGTGTTTAAGTATCTGTAGTTCAATACAAGATGATATGAATGATCAGGTTTATTTACTGTAAACAAGAGAGTATTCATTGATGAGGTGCAACTTTCTATTATACCTTGGTATTCGAGTTGTTGGAGTATTTCACTAACTCGTTTTTTATCTTCATGCCTAATTGGATATTGTCTTTGAGGTTGTGGGGTTGTCCTCTGTGGTATTTCAGGGTTAGGGGAAACCATCATCCCAACCCACATGGTTGTGGTGTAATGCAGGGGGTAGTGCTAGCGCCCACTCCTTGGCGTATTCGTGTTTTACTGATTCTGGAACACGGTCGAAGAAAACAGGTAAAATTAGTTACCCTTTCCCTGTTTGGGCATTCCATTATGAAATCAGGTGGCCAATCCTCTTATGCATTTTAGGTGTCATCATTACACCATATTCCACAAGAGCACTTACGTCAGTTGGTAGGTTGTAATTGGTCCAACCTATTTTGTTGTCTTTTTTATATATTCTTTCACTTTTGACACGCAGTGGCATTATCATATCTAGGTCCTGAGGAAGGCCAAGATTACACTTAATCTAGAAGGCTGGAACATGTAGACCCTGTTTTGGTCTTACGCAGTTATTTTTTCAAACTGCTTTTGCACTGTTTTTAATTTGGTGTTCAATAGATACTGAATAAAGTTGCTCTCTATTGTTGACCAATTTTAAATTGCAGATCACTGTTTATATTTTTTTGCACTGCGCCATCACTATCAGAACTTTCAGCCCTTCACATCTGTTGGATTGTAGAAAATCCTCGAGACATCTCACTTCAAAACATCCATGAGCTCCTCCCTCATAGAGAGGGGGTTGTAGCCCTTGGTTGCACCAGGTTACAATCAAGAGGAGATCCCAGATGAAGAAGCATGTCACCACGGTGAGTGATGGGACTCCGTCCTTTTAAAAGGATCTCTGTAGACTACATAATATGGTCTGTCTTTTCTTCTTTCTTCTTTTCTTTTTCTATTTGTTGTGCCTGTCATATCGAGCATGATCCCCGTGCCCGAGTAGACCCATGGACATCTTGTTTTTTGTTATATTTGGCCAATCCTCTTAAGCCTAAAGAATATCGCAACCGTGGGTTAAGTCCTCTGAAAAGAGAACACTGATATTTCTGGGTATATCCCCCTCCAACTGGAGTTGTATTTTACATAGACGATGTGGGACACATACCCTGGTATCAGGTGTTTCTACCATGATATACTCACTTTGCACTACTCTCATCAGACCATCCATCTGGTTCTGGCAAACTTTGGATCTGTGTCCTGACCGTCCACCTCTCTCAGAATGTTTATTAGATGAATCCTGAAGGGAATTAAATGAACGAGTAGTAGTATTCAGATACCTGTCAGGAGCCTAATATTATCGCGAGTTCACAGGTTATAGCATTTTTCAGTGGCTTCCTGTTGAGGAGAACCACCCGTGACTTAGTCTTGTCTTTGTTTTTCTTATTCTTCCACTTCTTCTTCTTTTTCTTTGTAGAAGACTTGGGTGCTTGCTTAGAATTATTCTTTTCAGAATTACTTTTTAATTGTGGTTTACCATGTCTGGCCCCTAAATTATCTCTACCCAGTGTAGCATAGGTTTCTTTGATAATTTTAGGTAATTTGTGCTCCTGCTGTTCAGGAGCCAAATCCCATGGGCGCTGGCGTTTAGCCAACGCTGCTGTTTCCCCCTTTATGTCACTCAACATAATGGTGGATACTGCGGCAAAATTGCCCATCAGTTTCACCCACAAGTCCGGGGCAGGTGCTGCCCCTTAATCATTCCTGATCTGTTTAAGTACTTCCAGAAAAACAGCCATTGAAGGGGTACCATGTGTTCTGGTATATACCGCAGCAAAAACTGTACCTCAAGTTGTGCAGACTTCCACTGGGGGCAACCTGAATCGGCAAGAAAATTGTTAATATTCTGTCATTTTCCTTCAGGTCCGTATCAGAAAACACTGCCTCAAGCTGACTTGTTTTTTGTGCAGTCCAGAACGGAACCTCCTGCCGCCTGAATTGTAACTTTTCCCATTACTGCATTTAGCATTTGTGGGTTGATGCACCGGGTTTATTTATGTATTTATGGATCTTATATAGCGCCTGAATCACCCCATACGGGGTATCTCTGCGTTCGGACAGCCTGAGGACCTACAAAGAGAATTAGACTTAAAATAGCTCTGTTTTCAACAATTTCCTGAAGACTAAAAAGTTGGTGCATTGACGTAGTTGTATGGGGAGAAGATTCCAGTATCGAGGCGCAAGGTGAGAGAACGCTTTACCTCCCATCCGCGCCAATTTGATGCGAGGGGTACAGAGATATGCTAGATGGCTGGATCTCAACAATCTGTTAGGAGTATATCTGGTTGGCAATTGTGGTTGTGCAGCTTGAGCAGTCCGTGATGGGTTAATTGTTAATGTTCACAGAACAAACTGTGTAAGACATCTGTATATCGTTACTAAGTCTTTATAGTGTTCACACCTGTGCTGCTGTAGTCCTTTTATGCATTCCCTAACCTAGATGCCTAGGTTGTATGTACGTGTTCTGCCAAGAATCCCCTATTGGATGATCCGACCTCATTACCTGAAGTGAAAAAGCATTGGTCACAAGTTGGACATCCCTCACGAAGGGATATGCAAGCAGCCGGGCTGAAGTTTTAGCATGTAGTGACCTCACAATGACAGCAAGTGATCCTCTGCCTAAACTCAGAAATGCTTGTTTATTTATAACAAACAGCATCCTTGCTCTCAAGCAGCGACCTTAGTTAGTTATGATCTATTGATAGCTTTGTTGCCTTATGGATGAAAACAAATAGCGACATTTGCAAAATGTGTGTTGAGGCCTTGTACCTGGTGCTCATGGAGTTGTGATACTGTTCCTACTAAGTGGAATTTGTAAGCAAAGTAGTTTCAGATAAACTAATCCTGCATTGTCATGCATGCAAATATGTGTCAAAAGTCATCGTGTGAAAGAGAAGGCAACTTAGCAAAGGTGTATATAGTAAGAATGGCAGCGTTTTTCCCTGATCCTAAATAAGACACACGACAATGGCTTGAATAAAAGGGGGTGGAGTTCCTGTGTATAAAAAAGTTTGCAGATTGGTTCAGCATTTCTATCACATCTCAGGTTCCAAACACATGGATCAAATTAACATTACCCGAAGATTAATTACTAAGCACACACAGAACCAGGCACAATAATGTACATTGTGCATTTTAGATCATAAAATATGAAAACATGAACTTTGACCAGGAGCAAAATATGTCCGACTTGGCTTCGCCCTTCTGATACCTGCATTATTCTAGGGTCCTATAGCCATTCCTGTTTGTTTTTGTAGATTCACAGTACGTGGAACTTTTAAATTACATTACGCCTTGTCACTATACAAATACAGTGTTAGCAGTTGCTTGTGAACATACTGCAGATAGAAAACAAAATTTTCCAGGTGCCAGTGATGTGATTTGACCCTTTTTTACCTGGTACTTGAGTTGCTGTGCAGGAGTAGAAGTCTTGAAAATTGAAGAGGGACTGACAGTTTTAAGGAGTCACCCTTGTGGGAATTCAGAAGTCGCAAAGAGTACTTTTTTCAACCCACTGCACTGTACCAAAATGTAATTGCATTTTTGCTAAACACGGTGATGCAATACATGCATTTGCTTTGAATAACAGGACATATATATGCCACAATAACGCTTAATGCATCCCTGCCAATTTTCCAAAGGATTTCGGTAATTGATCCTGACGGCCCCTCGAGAACCATGTTGGTCTTCATCTCTAATTCCTATTTTCTGTACCTTTTGTTCCATGGAATTAGCATACCAGGCATTAGGGCCAGTACACTCTTGCTACACTTGCCGAATATGGGAAACTCAATTGTTGACATGCGATTCGCACCTGACACCACATTGCCACAAGGGAGGAATTCCTTTAATATGTGACATCATTTGATATATGGCAAACCACATGCTAGTTACCGGATGGCACAGTTCTCCTGTTCAGTTTTATGGCATGTGTGCATCCACACTGAACCTATAATTATGTATCCCAATTATGTGTACATACACACTATTAATGTTTGCCTCATGGACTTTTGTGTTTTCTTTGATCATTCAAGACACAGGTGACTGCCGATTCATTATTGATGATTGATAACTACATGCATCGACAGGTAAAGGTACATAGACACTGATGCTTTCTGTGACCCCTATTCCATCTTCATTGAATGAACCACTGGTGTTCAGCAGTACATGAAGAGCTGAGATTACGCACCTTTGATGGGGAGAGTGAATGATATATTGAGAGTTAGAAACTGGAATTCATTTACCTGAGATTGTGCCGATGGCCCCTCCACCACCTCAATCCACATACTCAGGAAAGAGTGGAGGAAAGACTACATGTGCATTCCTTCTTAACATCATGAATTTTTCTTTACTGGCACTGCCTTCTTTAACTTCTGATCTTTGGCAACAAAGATTTGTTTTAGTGCAGACAGGATTCTAGTATTCTGTGAGTTCTGGGGTAGTGCTGATAGCCCCAACTATGTATGGGACTACTTTTTAGAATATTACCACAAGTTTTACCTTATGGCTAAAGAAAGAGATACCTGCTTTTCTACCACAAGCGTGTTACTGTTGTAGTATGTGCGATCCTGGGGTGATGTGGTCAGAGTGTTAGTGAACAGAACAGTTGTGGAAACAGTTCAGAGAGGCACTCTGAATATGTGTACACTGTGCAAAGGCTCAGCAGATGAACTTCTACAGATGTGCATTTCACAATAGAGAACAATTATAACTCAATTATGCTTCATGGTTGGAGCTTTGCATACTTTTAAATGTGCCAATGAGCTCCTTACAGTTCTACAGAGGACCTCCTAATATTCGAGCTAAATTTCAATACTTGTGTATGTTTCGAAGTTGACAAGATCTGTGTTGTTTATAGTGGCACTCACATAATTTGTCCCAACTTTACTTTGCCACATGACTCAGTTGAAATTTTGAGTGTGATGTTATTTGTATATTCCTGTTTATACAATCATAGACCAATGGGCATATTTACAAAGAATTTGCATAGGGCATCACCGCAAGTCATTTTGCTGCGCTGTCCTACGCCAATTTGAAAGGACAGAAATGCACCATATTTACAAGCTATGATGCATTCCTGTCCTTTCAGCCATTGCTGTTGCAAAAATTGCAACCGTGTGCCAATGCAGGCAGCCTTGCACCATTTACAAAAACAATCACAAGTGACATTTTCTGAGTTCTATGTGTGCTATAGAATGCAACACACTTGGAAAGAGATAAAAACTAGGAGGAATGTAACCATTCCTACTTGTTATGACTGCTCCGGCGAGGTGGACATTTTTTGTGCTGCCCAAAAATCACACTATGTTGTAAATCTGGAGCAGTGTCAAGAAGCATGGGTGTTGCGTGTAAACACCCACAGCACCACCCATGGCATGCCTCCCTTCCGCAAGGCAATGCATTGACTTGTGCTGCGTGGCATTACACCTTATTTACAAGACCATTAAAAGCCATGCAGGGTGGCTTTCCATGGCCTTGTAGATATGGGCCTGCATTGTGCACCAACGGAATGTTAAAAAAAGGAATGCTCTGGTGGTGCAAGGAGCTTGTAAATAGGCTCCCAAGAGGGAGGCGCTGTCAGCCCATTTTTGACTACGCTGAATGTGCATCACTACGCATGCCCATTGAGAAAAGTATTCTCTTATTAACACTCTCTGCATAGACACAAGATGATTGAGTATTAATAACTCTGCGTAGAGACAAGACGATTGTACATTACTAAAACTCTTTGCATAGAGACAAGATGATTGTGTATTAACAACTTTCTGCATAGAAACAAGATGAATATGTATTAGTAATACCCTGCGTACAAACAAGTCGATTGAGTATGAATAACACTCTGCATAAAGACAAGGCAATTGAGAATGAATAACTCTATGCATAGACAGAAGGTATTAAAAAGACACTCTGCATTGACACAAGACGAGTGAGTATTTTGCATTTGTTTTATAAAATAGTTTGTTTAATATATTCTTTTAACAGAAACGGACAAATAGTTTTCCTTAAAAAATAATACGTTGCATTTTACATAACAGTCTATGCCACAGTGCACGGCATCTGCCTCTAATGTGGATGCCACCGTTACCAATGGCGCTGATTTCTTCCCGACAGATGGGTGAAAGTAGGAGTCGGCCATAAAAGAAATCAAGCCTGTGTCTGTCAGGTGTCACTCAAAATCAAACGTTCAGCTCACTGAGTAATATTTCTGGCTTGTCTTGTTGAATGCGGTGGCTTTAAATGACATATTTCGGGAAAGCCTATACTGATTTAAACTAAGTGAAACTGATACTGCAGAAAGGCACGAGCCAGCGAGAGGGACTGTTCAAACCGCGCCAACAAACAGAGGACTCCCAGCGACAGCATTAACATTCATTGAAGAGTTTTCGGGCAATGATCTGACCTGTGCAGGACTAGTTAGCAACCCTGTTAACCCGCGGAAGTGATTTAACCTCTTGACCTCCAGTTTTTCGTGCTTGGCAAACCACCATGAGCCCCGCTACCTAAAAGCAGCTATTTCCTCCCAGGGTGCATGTTAGATAAAAGACGCTGCACTAAATAAAGAGAGCTAAACAAGAAAGGGCGGGTATGACTAGGAGCTTGGACTAGAGGCTTCAGGCTAGTTAGTGCACGCCGGCTGCGGGTCAACCCGGCCCACTTCTGTAGTGATCAGAATGTATTAGCGTCTGAGATTTATTGTGGAGTTAGGTCGAATGCAAGAACACAACACAGCTGACATTCGTGGGTGGTTTCAGGTATCAAGTATTAAGGCCTAGGGCTCCAGGTTCCTTCCTTTGTGCATGTGTTATAGAAAGTCCCCCATCATTCAGGGTGGGGCGTTTGCACCAATATGGAAGGTATATAGCTTTCCATTCTCTTCAAGTCATAAGTTACTTTTTCCAGTGGCCCCACCCCAGCACATGGGGGGCGGCTGCATGATTGATCATTGGTTTTTCTCTTATGGATACAGTTTACCTATTTAAAATCGCCAATAAATGACTATTCCTGGATTCTGTTTGCAATATCTAGGATGCAACCTATCCTTGTTCTAGTCCCACCCTACAGGAGACCCTCATTTGGCACAGCGGGACCAAGACGGTGCTCGAAGAGTTCAGCGGGGCTTTATTACACCAGCACTTTAGATAAACCTTGGCATGGGTTCACACAGTGGCTTACAACGCACTGAGGTTTAAATGTACAGCAGTGTTTCTTCTATTTAACTCCACGTTGTGCATAGTGACCGGATGGGCCAGATGCTCATAAAGGGAACAAACAAAATATATATTTTTTAAATCACACATACACAAATGTGGCTCCTGGCAGTGCATTTAATATTTATGTTGTTCTACTTTGATGGTGCAGAGAAGTTGCCTCGCACTGACATCAAAGCCCTGCTGGTCATCCCTTTCCGTTTTGTGGACAGCATGACTTTCATTCATCAATGAATGCCGCTCTTTTCAATAAGCGGGCGGTTAGTTCCATCTACATGGATCAGGAAACGCGTCAATTTCAGGAGCTGTGCTCGATTTTGGGTGGGGTGGGTTGGGCTAAACCATGGGTACTCACAAACCTTCTCTGGGGGGCCAAATTTACAGTGTGGTTTGTGGCCAAGGGCCGCACCGGTGGGGGCGGGGTCAGAGGGGGAGGGGCGGGGCTAAAGCAAAAAAAAAAAATTGTGACCATGAGGTTGAACACAGGTCCCTGCAGCAGGCGCCTTCGTCCACTGAGCCACCAGACCCAGCATACACAGATCTCTCTCTCTCTCTCTCCCTCTCCCTCTCTCCCTCCCTCTCCCTCCCTTCCCCTCCCTACACATTTTTTCAGGTGCCAAAGGCCTGGGATGCATGCAAATGTATTTGCTTTATGATTAAAAGCCCCAGCCTGCCTTTCGTGGTCGAGGTCCTGGAAATGACATACTATTTGGAATTCGTCCTTCAAACATCGTTTGAAATATATGGCGCCCAGAGTATCCTCTTAGCTATTGTGCCTCATTATCTGCAGCTGAGAATGGAGTGGAAAGTCAATGCCCCCTAGCTGGGACGGGGGATCATGCCTCGGATTTCCTTGAGAATACAGCGCATCTCGATGCCTCAGAGGACAGCCCGCCCACCTCATTCATACATGTGTGGAGTGGGGAGGGACGTAGAGGCCCCTTTGTCCAGTGTTTCACTGTGGGGCGGCTTTGAGTAACATTAGAGTGCACAATATATGAGAAGGTTTGGAGCTTTGCAAGGACTCCCCCATACTGAAGGTTATTCCAGCGGCTAGCTTCTTTCAGGGTATTCTCAGAGCGTGACCTGGATTTTGATTTTTCTTGTCATACTTTGGTGCAGAGGTTGAGTAAATATCTAGTAGGAACACTCTGCAAACCTTATTTCTTTCTTGGGTTTAGACGCTACTACTGGTTGTTGCTCCTCTGAATGAATTTCCTTTTTCTGTCTTTAATTCGGAGTTGCTAAGCGCACAAACCTTAGCACTGCCACTGCCCCGCTTCCAAGTCTGACATATCATCAGCCTTCTGTTTTCGCACCCCAGATACACGGGTCAGCGATGTTAATAAGAAATATATTTATTAACAGATGCAAGGTGAATAAAATCAGCAATTAAAGACAAATAGAGCTTTTAAAAAAAGCCAAACAGCGAGATGGAGTCGAGAATTTTGTGTTGCAGAGCAGGATTCTTTCGAACACCTTAAGCGACTGCCGTTCCATCCTGAAGACTTCGGCAGCATAAAAGTCCTCAGACATGATTTGCAGCAACAGTTTGGACCTCTTAGTCGTGTTTTTATTTTACTTCCGAGTTAAATAATGCATTATGCTGTTGTGAAAGGCCATGTCTATTTTGGAAAAAGATGCTTACGTGCTGGAATGACTAAAACATGAGAATGTTCACCGACATGATGCTGGTTTATAATACACATTGATTCGTGGAGCAGAAGGGAAGCCATGAATGCTCAAAGTCCATTTCAACCAATGTATCTTTTTTTTCTTGGACAGAGGCCTTCACGCTAGTGGAGGACGGCCTGATGATAGAAGGAATTAGATGTTGGCTAGAAAAATCTGTTGTGCCTGTTAGCTTCAATGACATCAACGTGCGCTTAGTTTTCATTCCAAGTCAAACACATGTGATTGTTTCTCAGCCGAGAGACTGGGCACACATCCGCCATTCACTGCTGCCGATAGAGACCTGCAAGACACACAAGAGAACCATTGGTTTCTGCTATTAGGGTATATTTATTCTGTCTGTGGCTATGGAACGATCCCCTTACATTAACAGCTTAACTCTTCATTGGCCGGTGTTGTAATTAAAATGCATTTAATAATATAACATTTTTATTGTTACAATTACCTCTGGTGAATTACTCAGTTGAAAATAAGTCTTCATTTGTGAAAGAAAAATGTAGAAATCGGAAAATGTGACAAAACCCTCAAGTTCTTAACTTGAATTGGTTGCTTTTAGGATAAAATGGAAACGCTAGCCTTCTGGTTTCTTTGTTACTGACAAATGTCCCAGATGTCAGTATGTGCCCTAGCCACGGTTAACTGAGGCTTCTAGAAGTAGGCGATGCCTGGGAGTATCAAAGTTTGGAACTGGCGGATAAGGAAATGTCCATCATGTGATCCACACCAGGTCCTGGACTCCAGTAGCTGGCCAAGATTCCAGCTCTCAATCCTCACCCTTCGCCTGTGCATGCAATGGATTCCCCTTGTAGGCAAACTGTCTCAATTGCATCTCTGAGGCAGGAACTGCCAAAGCAGAAGCTTTTTAATGTGTCATGTGGTGGATCTTCCCAATAGAAATTTCACACGCGTTTGCTTATAAGGATATTAAAAAGGACATTGCGAGGAACAAGTCTGCTGTTTGGTATTTAGATGGGGAAATTGAAGAGAACTGCACTTGGGATCAATTAGATAACATAAAATAATATTTAGTGAGCATTGTTAGAAACAGTCGGTCCAGTTATGACTCAATACATCCTAAATCCCTGGACAAAGACCTTGTCTTCTCCCTGAAGGATTATGTCCATCGGAGCGGAACAGCTTGGCTTATCAACCATGCATGAACGAGGCCATTATGGCAAGCCAGAAACCACAAAGGATTTTGGACTGTCAAATCTGTGCAATTCGACCAAGTCAGTTAAAGACACAATATATATGAGTATTGTGCCATGCTTTAATACATTTATCCTTGACTTTTAAATTCAGCACAGCACAAAGGAGGGATCGAAGAGGTAACTTTAGAAGCATTACTTCCTCCATGCTTTCAGAAATGAGTGCTGACCTTTTGAATGGACGCAGGCATTCTCCTTAAACATGCACAACGAAACATAGATAGATTAATCATAAAAACATAATCATGAAAGCAATCATTAATCAGAGCCGAGTAACACTGATTTTGTTGAATTTTGGAATTCAAAATCCTCTCAATTAAGAACCAGTTTGGAAAGGGGTATGAGTTGAAAGTCAAAAATGTCAAGGAGAATTCCAAAATTCAAAATATGTTAACAAATCTTAAGGTGGAATGTATTAGCATTGTGGCACTGCTTTCACAAAAATGTCAAGCTTCAGGTACTGCACGAATTTAAATGTTTCAGCTCAGGGTAGAAACACTTTTCACTTGCCTACCCCATATTCGGTCTCAGTGGCGAAAACTGAGGCTATGAATAGAAGTCCAAAATTAATTAGAATGTGTTTAACAAATCTCACATTTAAAAGAACAGTTGGACATGTGGCCTGAAAAAATAAAACACTGACTCACAAATTCAATTGAAAGTGCAAACTCAGTGGCCCTGTTTATAAAAGCCCATACTAATTAGACAAAAAAGGCTATCGGTCTACTACTACAGCTATCATGAACATGATACCTTCTAAATCGACGTTTTTGTCTAAGAGACCTTGCAATTGGTTATCAGCCTGCGTGACACGCGCTGATGTTACTGTGCAATAGACAACTCTCATTGGAGCATTCCACGTGCCCATCAAGAACACTGCATGCAGAGCAGAACCAATAGGTGTCTTCACTTTACGTTGCTTACGGATTTATAATACAATCAAAACTTTTATCTTGTAATCACTCCCATATGGCACATTGTAACACTAGACTCTAAGGGGCATATTATCAAGCCAGGCGATAAAATTATCGCCGCTTTAGCGGCAGAAAACTGCCGCTAAAACGGCGATAATGGGCTTGATAATATGTCCTTCACATCTAACATGGGCTTCAATTGGAATTCCATAGGGCATATTATCAAGCCCATTATCGCCGTTTTAGCGGCATTTTTCTGCCGCTAAAGCGGCGATAATTTTATCGCCTGGCTTGATAATATGCCCCCAAAATTTTAACACATAAAGATATCTTTTAAAACTTCGGATTTCGCTCTACACACGATTGTGGCACATGGTTGTAACACCCCAAGCATATTGTTCTGAAGAGGGAGCCACCAGCTGAGTGGTTTGTAAATGTCCCCAGAATCCAGCGCTTCCTTATCGGGCCATTGCACAAGCCACATGAGCTACTCAGAATTAAACAATCACGGGCCACACACTTTAAATTTTTCGGTTCTCTTTTAGAATCTGCACCAGGGACATCTTAAGGACTTGGAGGGCCCTGGGCCAAACGTATTTTGGGGGCCCCGGTTCAGAACAGCTTTTAAAATATGATCCAATTTCAGATCTTTCATGCCCTCTTTGGCCAGGTCACTGACAGTGCACAAGCATACTCGTTCAAATTCTAAATGTGTTTACATCTAATATTCAGAAATAGTGACATGTATTTTCAATATTGCAAAGCAACAGCAACTCACTAGAAATACCTTCAAAGAATTTCCGTGACACCCTCTCATTTCTCATATGTCAGGTCCTGTTTTGATCTAAAATAAACTCTTTTTATGGATGTTGCTTGAAACATAAACCCAAAATATTTCTGCAAAATATCTGTAATTGACTCTCACACATCATCCACGTTAAAAATAAATTAAAGGAAATCGTTTTTAAAACAATCTGTTTACGAATTATTGAAGGTCATCAGGGCAATACTCTGCAGAACAAAGCTGGCTCTATCAGGGCCCCCCTGAAAGACTGGGGCCCTGGGCCAGAGCCCACTTTGCCCATGCCTTAAAACGTCTCCGATCTGCACGTGAGAAAATATACTAGTGTATTGAAGGAGAGATGTAGGATGAATAATTTTGCAATATTCAAAAGTAAGTCGTATTCATGGATTTTCTGCTAAATAAAGTCATTTTTTTAATCGTTTGATATATTTTGTGTGATATAGAGGTATTAAGGCATAGCAGGCCCTCTTCTAAGAATAACCTGTTGCAAGATGAATCTGTGTTGTAAGATGTACCCAAGCTCGTGGTACAGGATAACATTTACAATGATTATATAAAATTATGAAAGCCAGAATTGCAATGATTTAAATGAATTCAGAAACTGTATAACATAATCGTGCTTGCTTCTAAAGCGTACCTGCCTGTTTCTGCCTGATCTCATTCCAAACATTTTTGTCAACATGATGAAGCTGTATATGAATATTAAATCACATAGATGCTAAAGTTTTATGTAAAAAAGAATATAAAACACACGAATAGTAGCTATATGTGTAGATCTGACAACATAGGGGGAAATGGAAATTCTATTGTATTTTTTGAGTGGATATGAACTGCTTTTCCATTATTTAAAATCTGTCTCCACATTCTAAATTTATTGATTTGCTTGCAATAGGTGCTGAGATGAAGACACAGCTAAAGAAGTTTTAATTAAATGTATGTGATAATAGTAGCACTTTCAAAAAATGTTTGTTTCATGGGGTTTTCAAGCTCCTGTTACATTTCCTAAAAAAAAAAAACTTTTCATAGTTCTGAAATACGTTTGATCTTTGGTGACATGTGCAATGCACAATATTTTCATTACATTTTGTTGAATATGGACATAGGGCCTCAGTTACTTAAAAATTACCCAGTGTAGCGCTGCAAGCCTCTTTGCTGTGCCGAGCTGTGTCATTTTAAAAACACAGGGATGCATTGTATTGACAACCACACAACACATCTATGTGCTTTGCCCTGTGCTGGTGCACATTTGACTTCCTTAAGCCAGCGCAGGCACCCTTTAATGGTGCCTGTGTTGCGCTGATGATTGATTTGTGAAGGAAGGGATACCTTCCTGCACAAACACAATCACTGATGGCACATTCCTCTTTCTATGAGTGCTGAAGAATGCAGCGGGCGTAGAAAGGGGAAAAAACAGGGAGAAATAATGGTATTTCTCCTTGTTGCGCCAGTCCCAAGCCTCCCCTGGGATTCTGATGCATATCCATGTTTACAACAATTTGTAAATCTGGGAATGTGTCAGGATCCATGGATGTTGCATGGAAACACCCACAGCAACAACTAAACCCATTTCACACAGACTTATGCGTGAAAAGGGCCCATATTTACAAGGGCATGAAAAGTTACATAAGGTGACTTTACGTGGCCTTGTAAATATGGGCAGGCACACTGCAAACCGGGTGTGTCAAATCAAGTGATGCACTGGCGGCGCAATGGCCTTGTAAATCGTGCATAATGTGGGGGTTGAGTGAATAAAATGCTGACCTCGGAATCAGAGAGCATAAAGGCTACTCCTACTGCTTCGATTGGACCAAATTCTGTTATTCTTGCCAAATCTTTACCACACAAAAGAGTGTTTTTCTATCAGCCTTTGCCTAATTTCCAAGCAAGTCAAGGTAGAGGGGATTAGCTGAAACATATATCTTACCTTAAGTACCTGTAATCATCGCATACATACCACGTTTGGCTAACCCCGTGACAGAAATGCTATTGTATCTGTTTATAAAACTAATAAAATACTTTGAAATCAAAAAAATAAAAGAAGTAAGCTACATGCCAGGATAAAATGCTAGAGATAAGCTGGATATTTATGCTAACAACACAGTTGAATCTGTGTATACAATAACGTTTTGAACGCTGCCTTAGAATAAAAGTGGCCCAAAAACGTATAATGTTCTGGCAAACATCATAAAAAAGAACTTACATTTTGTAGTGTACATTTATTGCACAAAATAATATCATTATAATCATGCTAGACGAGAGTTTTCTGGGGAAGAAAATAACCCATTCAATTTCTTTCTCCGTATGACGCCAAACCAAGATCTTGTGTTCTAATATTTTCTTTGCTGTTAAATATTTCCAAGATTAAAGCTACATTTGTTATGGGGTGGAGAATGGAAATATGGCCAAATATCTTCCATGGCGTTGCTTTAAGCTCTTTTGCCTTATTAGCAAATTTGAAATGACACCAGCCAGCAGTAAAGAAGAAATAGATGTATGTGCATGTGGAAAAACTATAGGCCCGTTTCCTGGATGTATTTGAACTTTTACCCTTAATGCTGTATCAAGTTTTGAAATCCTTGTTGATTTTCTGTGTAATGCAAATTTTCCAGCTCTGCTACCACGGAAGGTATTGTACTGCTTTGTAGCATTGGAATAGTGCTTACTGCCCCATATAGGGCACTGAGGCACTTATCCAGACAGATAGCATGGTACATCATATGGTTGTGTGTTTAGAAGTGGTCTGTCTTTGGAATGCGCCTGTGCGGAAAGTGTTTCAGTACTGTGCATGGTGATCACCGAGGTGAGCTTATCATGTTATGGGGCATGGTGTAATGCATGAGGAAGCGTGAGAGATAGACCTGCTTTTTTTGTTTGTGGTGTCCTAGCAATTGTAGTTAGCTCTCTGTGCCCCTTTCATTGTGTTGGATTTTTTGTTTGCTCTCAATTGCATTCCCTATTCTAACTGTGACAGGAGGTGGTCCACTCTGTGATCTTATGGACCTGGACCGAGGTAACGATGTGGAGAAAAAGTGAGGGGCAATTAGAGATCCTCCTTGATAGACTGCATTACAGTCCTCTTTTACATTATTGCCATTTCAAAACATCAACTAATAAGATTTGCTATCATGCAGCGTGTTACACACATACTTTTGTCATAATAGGATGTTGGTGTGCAAGGTATGTGACTTTTGGGACCTGTAGGGTGGACTATCATTCATTGGCCAGCAATATGTGGCAGCTCCCTTTAGTCTTTGCACACTTGCCTGCTTAGTACTGAGTGGTTAGTTAGGTGGGCTGGAATAGCCTGCACCTGTGTCCTCCAGTTCCACAGGACAATTCTAGATGAGGAATCAGGTAGTGAGGTAGTCAATGGTATCTTATGGTGACACAGAAGATATCAGATTGGGGCCGGGTGGACCATCAGCAAGACTGCTCTCTTTTAGTGGTAAAATGTAGCTGAAATGGCAAACAGGATTATCCTCTGGAGCCCAGTAACAGAAAATCTCACCCTTTGGTAGTATATGGGGGTTTGCACCCAGGCGTGCTAACCTCCTGCGGCCCAACAGCAGTTACTCCAGGTAGTGGCTAGTGGATGTTTCCTGGTGGTGGAGAGGCAAGGCCCTTTACAGCCCCAAACAGGCAACACCCTTAACCTGTTGGCCCCTGTGGATGCTTTAAGAGTCCTCATTCTTAGTTTAGGTTTGATGAAATAAGGAGGTTTACGAGGGTAAAGATGACATCAAGGTTTACGCCTACATTTATTGACAGAGAATCACATACTGGCACTTCCAAAGGAACCTTTGATTTTTCCCACCAACCAAAGTAACGTCTGTCTGCTCACTACTCGTCGAGAGACATGCAGTACACCAACTATCTTCTCACTAACATTTCCTAAACACAATAAGTGAATTCTCTTGAACTCACCTTTGCATCACCAATAAACACACCAGGGCAGATTTATGTTCCCTGGTGCATCCCTGCAAATCAGCAGGGATGCGCCAGGGAAGATGAGTCACGCAAGTTTGCCCTTGCGCCACCGCAGATGCGCCGCATTTACAATGCGGTGCATCGTGGCGCAAGGACAAGCAGATGCGTGATGCATCTGCCGGCGTAAGGTTGGCGCAGTGCTGAAGTTGTGTCGCAAGCACGACACAACTCCAGCACTGTTCCAACCTGGCCTATCACTAACATGGGGGCATATCAACAACAACCGGCGATAATTATGGCTAAGCGCACTTAGCGCTAGGATAATTATCACCGGCTAGCATGGATTAATATCGCTGAGATAGCGTGCTATTAGCAACGCTTATCTCAAAAGCGATAAAAATCCTCACGCTAACTGCCTAACGTGAGATTATCGCTGGAAACCCAGCGATAATCTCACGTTAGCTTGTTGATAGGGACTCACAAACTTAGCCATGATAGCCACCTTCCATAGGATATCATGGCTAAGTCAGTCCTGAAGCAGGTGTAAGGAAAGCAGCGATAACAGGGGTTATCGCTACTTTTCCTGCCGCTATGCTTCATAGCGTGAGGCTTGATGATAGGAGAAATGTCGCTTAGCGGCATTTCTCCTATCATGTCAGGTCAAGAACGCCCACTTTGCATCTCATTTGAGATGCAAAGCTGGGCGTTAGGAATCCCCACGCTAATGCAAGGTTTCACGCGTTAGCGTGACCTTGCTAATTAGGCGATAAAATTATGGCCGCTTTTCGGCCGAAAACTGCCGCTAAAGCGGCGATAATTTATTATCGCCTCCTTGTAAATATGCCCCATGGTGCGTCAGGCCTTACGCCTGCTTGAAGCAGGCGTAAGGATTTGACGCACCAGCACCGGAAAAGTGACTGCGTGAAATCTTGTAGATTTCTCTGCGTCACATTTCCGAGGCTTTTTTCGACGTAACGCCCACCCTGCATACATTAAACCTGATGTGGGTTTAATGAGGCGCAGGGCTTTACAACGTGACGCATCTCCCTAGATGCGTCACGTTGTAAATCTGTCGCAGCATGATGCTAGCTTTGCGCCGCCGCTGCGTCACAAAAGTGACGCAAAGGTGGCGCAAAAGTGTCGCACGGGGCTTGAAAATCTGTCCCACCGTATCAATGTTACACAAAGCACATCATGCTCCTGTACTTCTCTAAGTGTATCTCACGTTGTTTGTTTATAAAAGGGTGATCTCAGTGAAAGGAAAACTGTAGTGGACACCGCGGATCATATCTGTCCTTTAGTGGCTATTTAGAACCATTAATAACCATGGGATGTAAGAAACAATCGACCACTTGCCTCCTTTTTACGGTTCTCCTAATTTGTTATTGTTGTGAATCGCGTAAGTTTTGAGAGGGTTCTCCGGCTCTTCTTCAGGCAGCTGAAAATAGAAATAAAGAGGAGAAAGACACATTTAATAATAGGCCTTCCGTTTGAGGTCATGCGGTTTGATGGAAAGTGAAGAGGGAGGCGATTAGTCGAGACAAAAAGTACGGATGTAGACTGTGGACTACAATGACGACGTTTTCTCAGTCCCCTTAGTTTAAACAAAACGGAAACCTTTATTTTTAAACTCATTCCACCACTTGGTGGCCATATTTAGTATTGCCCATGTTTACGTTTTGTAAAACCACTTTTAAAGACAGGCCTGCGTATAACTTTTTCTAGTGTACAGTAAATTGCCCTGTCTGTTGTTGGATTGTATTCATTCTTACCATGTTTATGCAATAGCCCTCATGTAGCTATATCATTACTTTCAACAATGTCAAATGTATATGCAGGCCTATAAATATTAGATTAAAATAATAAAACGAGTTGAGCTAATTGTCACTAATTTCCGACAATTTATGATTTCTGCTTTAATTGGTTGCCATCAAAGAAAACGACGAGCTCTAAGAATGAAATGCGGGTAGTAGGTAGTGAAACTAACCATTTTCAATAGCGAAGAATAAATATTGGGCAGAATTTAAAACGTCGGGACATTTCTACGGGGTTTATTCGAATTATTGTATCCATTATATAAACGTCGATAGTGAATTCAGAAAAATAAAATGTCTTTGACACCATTTACAAAGAAGTTATTTTCAGTGGAGCAATTAAAAATCGCGCTTTCGTTTCTTTTGCAAGGGGTTCTCCTGCCATCTAGTGGTCTAAAAAAAAGCTGCTACTTTCAAGAGAACAATGATAGTCCTCTTGTTCTTAATTTGGCGCCACGTGACTGGGATCTGCCAGAGGACGGACGGCCAGACCACGAAGTAATATTGCCAAAACGGATGTGGGTACGATTTACTCACACCATCTCCACACTTTGGATTAATGCCTAGTTATTTCGACTCATCTCCAAGAAATTGTCCCCTTCTCTGAGACTGGAGCCATATTTCTATGTTGATTTAGGTTGATCACTATCTCTTCATCCTCAGGAACTTTGTCCCTCTTTGTCATTGCCCCCGGGCCTGTCCTCTCCGCTATTGTCCTGATGAAGAGCCGCCTGTACAGAGCAGAACTTTCCTACAACAATTTTGGGTCGCAACGTCAACAATCTTCTGTGTTTTGTACTGAATGTGGTCAACAGTGATGGGTTCACTGTGTCCTCTTTGTTTGCCATTCAGTCTCTGTAAATAATTTGGCCTTTGTTAAGGCCGGACAGGCTTTTTAGGTTGCCCAATGCACGCATTATCCACTGCCCTACTTCAATCACTCACTTTCACTTTTGCACCTTGATGCACTAAATTCTTTTCACCTCCCTCCTCTGGGGTACCTACACACTAAATTGTTTTGACCAATGTATTGTACTCAGAACATAATGCATCATATGTTCAGTATGATTAAAATACTGTGAATATGCTTAAATATTGTCTGTAAATAATTTATCAGGATGATATTGATACTGATATAATTGTTGTGCTTCCACTGGCCCATCCCCCTTATTGTACTGCATTTTACCAAGGTCCCAGTGACTGTTTGCATTTACCCCATTATTGTATAACTCGTTAATAACTTTGGCACTATTTGATGAGTCTCCCCAACACTTCGCAGACCTATTCCTTTTTCTACATTGCCTGATGATGCAAATTTTAAACTCTATGCCACTCTGCTCATCTCTGCACCACTGCTCCACTGCAGAAATGCCACTGCAGTCTATGCTACTGAAATCTGTGCCAATCCTCTCTGTACCACTGTACTCAATGCTACTGCACTCTATGATACTGCATTCTAGACCATTCTACTCTGCACCACTCTACTCTATGCCACTGAACTGTACTTTACCTCATTGCACTGTATTATAGCTCACTACTCTTTATGACATTCTACTGCATACCATGCCACTCCACTCCACACAGTGCCACTCTATGCCACTCTACCCCACCCCACTCCACAGACTGCCACTCTATTTTACACCACAGTACTCTACCCCACTGTACGCCATTGTATTCTATGTCACTCCAAGCCACTGTCATCCGCTCCAATCCACTCTATGCCACTCCACTCCACGCTATTGTCCTTCACTCTAAGCCAATCCACGCCACTTTATGCCACATCACTTTACTCCATCACTCTAAGACACTCTCCTCTTCACCAATTTACAGTGCACCACTGTACTCCACCCCACTTCATTCTACCCCACTTCACTGTACGCCACTCTGTGCCACTATACTCTACACCACTCTACTCTGCGCCACTTCACTCGGTGGCACTCTACTCTACTCCACTGTTCTCTACCACACTTCCCTCTATGCCGCTGTACTCTATGCCACTCTTCTCTATGCCACTCTACTCCACACTGTTATGTTCCACAACCTAAGCATAAGTAGCTAAGCAACGTTTTACCTACATTTTTCCTACCTTGATCACCACAATGGTTCTAGCACTGACCTTTTACCCAGTTATTTGCTGAATAAATGTCAATTGGTTTCCTTGAAACTAGCCTCATTTATTATTCATGAGGATTCTTAGTAAAAAAAATCACCTGCACATGTCGTGCATAACAGTATTAATATACTCTGTACAAAAGTCATCGCTATCCTCATCCTAGGGCGACAGGGCTACTTTGCATAATTACAATGATTGATTTAGGCTTATCTACATAATCGTACTCACAACATATTGATTCTGGTAGAACGCCCGAGGCTACCTTTTTGGAATAAAAGAACTGCACCTTCACTAGGTAACTAGGGGAGACTCCTCTACACTGATGCAGACACTGAGGTCCTTGCATGCTGAGGCTTCAACACGCAGTGGTCTAACATCCCTTGCGGGATGTCCAACTTTTGATCAAGACAGGGTGCTTCATTCTGTTCCATCAGGTAATGGGATTGGCTCTTTCCTAGGTGATTCTTGGCTTTACACTCACATACATGTTAGGTACACTTAGGTACACTTAGGTAGGGTCCGCATGATAGGAGTACGTTTGATTACTGTCATGTGTATATGCCTGCATAAATTTGCTGTTGTAGCACCATGGTTGAATTTTACCTTCTATTTACTCTGTTGGTGCTGTTGTAATCTTTTACATTAGCTTCTGTCTATTGATTGTCGCAGCAAACATATTGTATACTAGAATGACGCTGGTTCAATAAATGCTTATCGAAAAACATCCCCAACGTTTATTCTGTGTATCTCTCTGAGACTAAGTGAGCATGACTGACTGAACGAAAAGTACCGTACTTTTTTCATGATCCCTGAAGGGTTAAGGGTTGTCATGTTCAATAGTTGCCAGAAAAATGTGCTCCTTGGTAAGGTTAGGGGGCTTATGGTGGCACGGTGAGCTAGCTGATCTATAGGCCGACATATCTACGGGGGTGTCCGGAATCAGTCCACACACCAATCCCTTAGTTTATTTTGTCCAACAAACACGCAGATCCTATGTATTTGTAGGAACTACACAACATTGGTTTGGTTATTATTTAACAGTTAAATCTGAATAGTTCAGTCATGCTTTCTCAGAGACCTCTACTCACATTTACCCAGAGACGTCTGAAGTGGGAAGGGAAATCCTCTTCAGCTGAGTAGGTATATTCTTTGTATTGGCTGTAGGTTTTTTCAAGCTTAAAGGATTAAAAATTCCCACACTGTGCAAACCTCATCTATTTTCCTTACTACTTCCACTCACAATGTCTGTAGGTGAGACAGCATTTCGAATGCTGGGGAAGAAGAGCAGGAAGTTGCTCTTAATATTACAGAAAATTGCAGACATGCAATTACTATGAAATTATTACAATAAGGCCTCCCCGCAGCGGGTGATAGTGTTACCATTGTGATTAAGGCACAGAAAGCATTCAGGACGGAAGTATTCTATTCTGGGTTCAAATTTGCACCTCCAGATGCACGCAGACAGTTGTTTCATACTTACACTGAAAATGATTCACCTGAAGAATACTTTCCAGATGTGGACGTAGAAGTCCTGTTAACATACCAAGATCATAATAATTGGTTTAAAGGTGCCCTCCCCCACACCACAGCGAATGTGAGACTCGGTCCGCTCAACAGAGAAGGCGCAACCTGGCCAGTCCTATCTGCTTACACACCGCATCCAGAGATTGATACTTTGCCAGCAGCAGAAATACGTGCACTTTACAGAGATGTAATAAAACTATACAGAAACCTTACACAGTTTGTAATGCGAACACTTACAATTCAACCTGCACAGATTACTCAAGCTGGTTCAACCTCAAATGACTACGAAAAATATCAGCCCACAAATGCTGAATGCGATTATGGAAAGAATGGCCACTAAATGTGAGCAACTGGTGTTCTGGATAGCATAGAAGATAGCACAGCTTAAAGCAGTATTTCCCTATACGAGCCTGCAGGACAAACACAGGATACTAACAATTTGTTTGCCAATGGGGATAGCTCCCCTGATAGAGGATTGTACCACTTGAGGCACAGGTTACGCTACAGTTTATATCAGAACTCATGGTACCCCCGACAATAGCAGTTATACTAGATGTATTGAAACAAATACAGAATAAGTATGGGGTAGAACCTGACCTGGACTTGGGGATGAACCAGATGGGCAATTTTGTCCAGGTATCAGCAATTATATTAGGTAACATAAAAGGGGAGGCAGCAGCAGTGGCTATAGGCCAACGCCTGAGGGAAGTCACTCCTGCACAACAAGAGTGAGAGCTACCTAAGATTATCGAAGAAACCTATGCTTCACTGGGTAGAGATAACTTGGGAGCTAGACTTGGGACACCACAAATAGCGGGTAATTCTGAAAAGGATAACTCAAAGCAGTCACCCTATTCTTCTAAAAAGAAATGGGATAACAAACAATTAAACAATAATAAGCAGAATACATCACAATCAGGAGGTGGGTCTCCTCAACAGGAGCCCTCTGGAAAAAGATATAATCTTGGAAACCGTGATAATATGAAAAAACCTGACAGGTATAAGGATACTGAAACATGTTTCTCTCGTTCCTCTCAGAGTTCATCAAAACACTCAGAGAGGGAAGGATGCTCAGGACACAGATCAGAAGAGCGAGTCAAGCCGAAAGGGGAGACATCACACTTCAGACTACATTATCAAACAAGAAGATGAAATCAAAACTAAACCTCAATTTAAAAACAAGAAGGTAGCTTGCCTTAAAATAAGAAAGGCCCAGACTACCGAGGACTCTGCTTCTGAACAGGGTATGGGCTCTGATGATGCTAGACAGTGCAACAGAAGTAACAACAGCTCGCCAGAACCTGATGGAATTTCTGGTGACAGCAGCGTTGACTGAACGTATCACGGTGGAAACACTGGATACAAGGGGAAGAGTCCCACATCGTTTATACAAAATACGCTCCAAATGGAGGATGACATACTCAGAAAAGTGAAAGGTCTCTTTTGAGATGACCTGACATATGGATACAACATCTTTTTGGCTGAAAGTGATTGCCCGCCTGAGTTTGTTATGGAGTGCCCTAAGGTGGAAAATGTAATTTTACCGGCTTTCTCCGACCTCGTTCCAGAGTCACTTAAATATTCATACGCACAGGATTGGGCGTTAGTGCTAGCTACCGCACCTTACCGCAATCATGTAAGTTGGAATGCTGAGTCACCTCACCATGAAATCCCATTTAAATCTGCTCCTACTCCACAGAGGCAGTACCCAATAAAACATGACACAGAGAAACAAGTAAGGGAGATCTTAAATAAACTTGAATACCAAGGTGTGATTGAAAACTGCACCTCTTCCATGAATAATCCTTTGTTTCCCGTAATGAAACATGACTATTTATACCATTTAGTTTTAGACTTCAGGCATTTAAACACATGCACATGAACATTTGCAGTACAAAATGCACACAGTTCAGCATTAATGAATAACATTGTGCAGAAAAAATACAAAACAACACTTGATATCTCAAATGGATTCTTCTGCCAAAATATAGCACCTGGATGCAAATATTTGACAGCATTATCAGCCCTCGGCTCTCAACACCAATTCTCTAGACTGCCTCAGGGTATTAGAATAGCCCAGAGTTGTTCTCAGCAAGAGTAACAGAGTTACTACAAAATCATGATGAGGAGGCATTGTCCTACGTAGATAATATTTATCTGATGGATGATGAGTTATTGGAACACTTGAACAGAGTAAACAACATAATCCTGGGGTTTGCCACTTTGAGCTACAAATTTAACTTAAAAAATCAAAATTGCCCACCTCAATGTCCTACTTTTGGGATATGAGCCATCAAGTGGAGAGAAACGCCTGGCAGCTCATTCTTTAGAAAAATGTGTGCTCCTCCAACCTTCAAAGGCTCTGAAAAGTTTACAATCCATTTTAGGATTCCTAAATTTTGTCAGAACATAAATTTTGGTTTATGTTGAAAGGGTTAAAACTTTCTATGACCTAATCAGACCTGATTTTTCAGTCCAACATTGGACACCGGAGTACACAGAAATTATCCGTTCCGTACAAGCTGACAAGATAGCTTCCAAACACTTACACACACGTAAATACCACTAATTTGGGGGATCGGTGTAGTCGTAGGTCAATCAGGGTACACTTACATCACTTTCAATGAAGGTGAAATGGTACCCCTAGCATACAAATCACATTTGTACGCAAACGCTGAAATGTGTTTTGCAGCCATAGAAAAAAAACCTGACAGCAGTACAAACTGCTGTAGTACAAACTGCTGTAGTGAGAAAAAGAGCACTAGCACAGGGGAAAAGCATAATTGTCATGACTCCAGTACCAACCTTAGAGGCTGTGACCAAAGCAAGCATTCCAAACTTGAAAGCCCTGCATCTGCAATGGATACAATGGGCTAATTCTCTCACTGAAGCAGATGGAGACTTCAAATTTGATTCTACCTTAGAAACACCAGCATTCCTGTCGGGTTGTTCCAATAACCCTATATAGGATCTGCACGTTTAGACAACATAGATTGTGGGATTGGTGTCCAGGCAGCCCCACTGGGTATGTTTGCTTGTATACCAGCTAGATCACAATACCACTAGAAACCCCTCTTACCAAGGAGAGAATAGTGCAATACTTTTCGCTCAGTCACTCGTGCCCACTTTGTCTCAGAGAGATACACAGAATAAATGGTGGGGACGTTTTCGATAAGCATTTATTGAACCCGCGTCAGTCTAGTGTAAAATAGATGTGATGAAACAACCATTAGACAGAACCAGATATAAATGATTATAAGCACCATCAGAGCAAAAGGATGGTAGATTTCTACCATAGTGCTAAAACAATGAATACAGGCAGGTATATAAAATACAAAACAGTAATAATGCGTACTCCTATGATGCGGCCCTAAACTAGATGTACTTAAGTGTACCTAGCATGTATGTAGGTGTACAGCCAAGAATCCCTCTTGGATAAATTCATCCCCATTACCTGAAGTGAGAGACTGTGGGACCCGTCTTGGTCTCGAGATGGACACCCCGGGAGGGTTGTCAGACCACAGAGAGCGGGAGTGTCTGCATGCAGGAACGTCAGCATCTTGAGTCAGTGTGTCATCATGGAAGTCCTTTTTCTCCTTTCCCTGCCTCAGCAAAAATATGGTGTTTATATTCCCAAAGTGGTACCCTCAGGGGATCCACCTTGCTGTGTCATGTTGACTTAGGATGACTTATACATAGTTATTATGCAGGTGATGGTAGTCCTGCTGAGTTTCCAAGAATTCTCATGCATAATGAATGAGGCTAGCTTTCACGGAAAACCCCCATGCCCTGTAAGCAGTACCGTAACTAGGTAAAAGGTCAGTCCCAAGAACCGTTTTGTTGTGTAAAGGCAGGGGAAATATAGGTGAAAGGTTTGTTTGCTACCTGTAATGAGAACAAATCGGCCTTTTTCCAAAACAAAACCAAATTGGAATAAGAAACATTGTTTTGTTTGATTTTTCCTTCGGCTCTCACTGAGCACCATGGCTTTCGATGTACTCAGTCAGTCTAATCATATATTGACTCTTTAGTGAACTTATAAAGCTTTTTAATTCTAATAACATCTTTATTACAGATAATATGTTTTTAGATGTTTTTAGACCCTGGTTTTATGTCTATGTTTTTAGGCTTTTTTAGCAGGCTTATTTTAGCATTAGTTGACCATGTCGACCTTCAGATGAGGAGTGGGTGTTATTTTCCCTAACCTAGGCCTAAGTAGCAAAGCAACATATTAACTACATTTGTTCTACCTTGCTCTGCATAAAGGTTCTAGCACTGAACCTTTTCCCAGTTATGTGCTGAATAAATGTCAATTGATTTCCTTTAAACTAGCCTCATTTATTATGCATGAGGATTTTTTGTAAAATCCCCTGCACATGACGTACATAACAGGATTAATATACTCTGTACAAAAGTAATCGCTACCTTCATCCTAGGGTGACAGGACTACTTTGCATACTTACAATTATTAATGTAGGCTCATCTATATAATCGTACTCACAACATATTGATTGTGGTACAATGCCCAAGGCTACCTTTTTGGTATAAAAGAACTGCACCTTCACAAGGTTACTAGAGGAGATGCTTCTATGCTGACTCAAGACACTGAACATCCCGGCACGCTACAGCTTCAACACGCAGTGGTCTGACATCCCTTGCGGGGTTTCCAACTTGTGACCAAGATGGGGTCCTTCATTCCCTCCCATCAGGTAATGCAGTTGGCTCTTTCCTAGGAGATTCTTGGCTTTACACCCACATACATGCTAGGTACACTTAGATACATATAAGGAGGGCCCGCATTGTAGAAGTATGCTTGATTAATGTCATGTTTATATGCTGGCCTATATTCGCTGTTTTACCACCATGGTAGAATTCTACCTTCTATTTATTGTTGGTGCTTGTAATCTCTTACGTTAGCTTCTGTCCATTGATTGTTGCAGCAAACATGTTTTATAGTAGAGTGATGCTGGTTTAATAAATGCTTATTGAAAAACATCCCCAACCTTATTCTGTGTATCTCTCCGAGAGTAGTGAGCACGATTGACTGAGCAAAAAGTACTATACTGTTTCCACGATCCCTGAAGGTTCAAGGGTTGTCATGTTCAATGGTTGCCAGAAACTATGCGGTCCTTGGTAAGGTTAGGGAGCAATGGTGGCACTGTGAGTTAGCTGAACTATAGGCCAACATATCCTGCAGGGTGGTCCAGAATCAGTCTAAACACCAATCCCCTAGTTTAGGCTGTCCAACAAATAAACCGATCCTATGTATTTTTAGGAACTACAGTACACTCCAGGCCACTTTCCTCCACTTCACTCTATGCCACTCTGCTACACTCTACTCTAATCCATTGTACAGCACTCAACACCACTATATGGCACTTCATTTTATGCCACTGTACTCTACACCACTCTACTCTTCTCTGCACCACGCTTCTCTACGTGACTGCACTCTGCGTCACTGTACTCTACTGTCCACCACTCTACTCTACCCCACTTCCCTCTACGCCATTCTACTCTACGCCATTGAACTTCACTCTACCCCACTTCACTCTAAGCCACTCTACTGTGCACCACTATACAGTACGCCTCTCTACAGCATCCCACTTCACCCTACACCACTTTACCCCTCCTAACTCTACCCCACTTCACTTCACCCCACTTTACTCTACGCCACTCTACTCTACACCACTCTACTATATGGCACTCTAATCTATGCCACTGTACTTTATGTCACTATACAGTACTCCATTCCAATCCAATATACCCCACTCCAATCTATGCTACTCTGCTTCACTGTTCTCTATTCCACTATAGGCCACTGTAGCCTATGCCACTGGACTTCACTTGGCACCACTGAACTCTACACCACTCTACTCTACCCCGCTTCACTTTACCCCACTCTACTCCACTCTGCCACTGTACTCTACTTTGTACCACCCCACCCTACGCAACAGCTCACTACGCCACTGTTCTCTATGCCATTCTGCAGTACTCCACTCTACTCTATCCCACTTCTCTCTACCCCACTTCACTCTTGCCCACTTCACTCTCCGCCACTCTACTCCAACCCACTTCACTCTACCCCACTTCACTCTACCCCACTCTACTGTACTCTGCACCACCCTACTCTACACCACTGCACTCTATGCCACTGCACTCTACTATAACCCTCTTTACTGTACACCTCTCTTCTCTGTGCCACTCCAATCTATGTCATTCTACTACACCCTACTTCACTCAACCCCACTTCACTGCACCCCACTTCTACTTGACACAACTCTACGCCACTCTACTATACCCCACTTAACTCTAGTCCAGTTTACTCTATGCCACTGCAGTGTATGCCACTCTACTGTACGCCCATCTACTCTACCCCACTGCACTCTACCCCACTTCACTCTAAACCACTTGGCTCTAGGCCACTCTACTGTACACCACTCTACTCAATGCCAGTCTACTCTATGGCACTCTAGTGTATGCCACTCCCAGTCACTGTACTTTAATATATTCTATGCCACTCTCCTCCACCCTACTTCACTCTACCCCATTTCACTCCATGCCACTCAACTCTACGCTGCACCAATCTACTCTACACCACTGCACTCTATACCACTGTATTCTACTCTGCACTAGTCCACTCTACGCAACTGCACCACACACCACTGTACTCCATGGCACTCTTCTCTTTTCCATTTCACTCTATCCCACTTCGCTGTACCCCACTTCCCTCTACGCCACTTTACTCAATGCCACTCTAATTTATGCCACTTCACTCTACCCCACTTCACTCTACACCATCCGCTGCATGCCTTCTATCTCTGAGAATAGCCCTCCCTGAGTCTCATTCCTGTCTGCCTCAATCCTTCTTACTGAAACTCTGCAGTCGGCTGATACCTCATTTCATAGATCACAACCTCTCCTCTTTAAAACCCTGTCCGTGTATTCTAACATTACGTAATCTCGGCCAGCCTATCTATCTCACCAACAATTTACCTGAAGGCCCAGTAATGATCATACCTACTTGGAATTAATATATAGCACATTCAGGAGTAAATGCATGCAATTTTTCTTGAGAGCATATGACCAATCACAATACCTAACAACAATCAGAAGATTAACCACTAACCCTGGGTTCCAGAGGAGAGTGCTTCTTGTCGTAAAGCACTTGAACACCTTGTCAGGTGTAAAAAGTGCTATATAACCAAATTATGATTACAATTAATCTGTGCCCCTGCAGCCTATGCCACTGCACTCTCACCTACTGCACTCTACTCTAATTCACTTCACTCTACTCTGTGCCACTATGCTCTATGCCACCCTACTGTCCCCCATTTCACTGTACCCGAATCTCCACTATGAGAATCTACTATTCTCTTGTCTACTTTACGTTACTCTACTCTACCCCACTTAACGTTAGCCCACTTTAGTGTATGCAACTGTACTCTATGCCATTCTCCTATACCCCACTCTGCTCTACCCCACTTCACTGTACTCCACTTCACTCTACCCCACATGACTCTAGGCCACTCTACAGTACGCCACTCTATGCCACTCTACTAAAAGACACTCTACTGTATGCCACTCTACTCTATGCCACTCCAAGTCATTGTACTCCACAGTACTGTATGCCACTCAACTCCACCCCACTTCACTATACCTCACTTCATTCTATGCCACTCTACTCTACTCTGCACCAATCTACTCTACACCACTCTACTCTGCACTACTCTACTCTATGCAACTGCATTTTACATCACTGTACTCTATGCTGCTTTACTGTAGGCAAGTCTACTCTAACCCACTCTACTGTACTTGACTTGACTCTACATCACTTCACTCTACACCACTTCATCTACCCCACTTCTCTCCACCCCACTTCACTCAATGCCACTCTACGCCACTCTACTCTATCACTATCACTGTGCTCCACTTCCCTCTTGTCTCCTTCACTGTACCCCACTTCATTCCACCCCACTGTACTTTGCACCACTACACTCTACACTACTGCACTCTACTCTACCCCACCCCACTTCACAGCACGCCATCCGACTCTGTGCCATTCTACTCTATGCCTCTCTACTGTACCCCATTTCACTCAACCACACTTCACTGTAACTGTACCCCACTCTACCCTATGCAACTCTAGCCCAATTAACTCTACCCCACTTCACTCTACTGCATTCTACTCTACGCCACTTTACTCTGTGCCACTCGATTCTACCCCACTTCACTCTAACCTACTTGATTACATCACTGTACTGTAGGCCAATCTAATGTTTGTCACTCTACTCTACCCCACTTCACTCTACCCTTCTTCACTCTATCCCACTTCACTATAGGCACTATCCTGTATTCCATTCTACTTTACACCACTCTACGGCACTCTACTGTATGACACTCTACTCTAAGCCACTCCAAGCCACTGCACTCCACTCCACTCCACTCTAAGCTACTCTTCTCAACTCCCCTCTATGCCACTGCATCCTACGCCACTGGTCTCTACTCTGCATCAACATGCTCTACTCAATGCCACTCAACTCTAAGGCACTCTACTGTACCACACTTCACTGTACTTCACTTCACTCTTCGCCACTTCACTTGACCCCACTTCATCTACCCTACTTTACTTAATGCCACTCGACCGTATGCCACTCTTCTATATGCAGCTCTGCTCTTCCCACTTCACAGTACCCCACTTCACTCTAAGCCACTGTACTTCACGCCACTTCATTCTAACCTTCTTTAATCTATCTTATGTCAATGTATGGCAATCTACTCTATGGCACTCTACTCTACCCCACTTCACTCTACACCACTTCATTCTAACCCACTTTACTCTACACCATTCAACTCTTTGCCATTCTACTCTAAGCCACTCTACTATACCCCACTTCACTCTAGCCCACTTTACTATACCATTTCACTCTCCACCATCCTACTGTACACCACTCTTCTCTACACCACTCTAGTCTACTCTGTATCACACTACTCTGCCCTACTGCATTCTATGCCATACCACTCTATACCACTCTTCTGTAAGCCAATCCAAGAAACTCTACTCCACCCCACTGTATGCCACTCTTCTCCACTCTACCACATTCTACACCACTCCATGTCCTTATATGTCATTTCACTCTACTCTAGGCTACTCTACACCTCATCGACATACCCCATTGACATATGGTCAATGGGGTATTTTAGCTATTAATCAATTGGTACAAATCATGCATTAGCATTGTTGGTAGGAGCAGGAATCAAGGGATGGAAAATGTAGTTTCCTCACCATCAGACTTTGGCATTTTCACCTCCAGCAGCACCAATGAGTGCTGACATTTAATATAGCTCCATTGTTCAATCAATTGCACACAGGCATGTGGGCCTGGTATAGGCTCTTCTTTTCAATTGCTGCAGAGCAGCCCTGTTCACGATAATTGCCCTGCCTACGTTATTATATTCTCTCTGAAATTACCCTTAGTAGCTTCCCAAACCTTCTTTCATCAATCTCAGAAGACAGATCAAGGATGTATTGTGGTCGGATAGGATGCTAAGGGTCTAATTCAATAAATATGTCTAGTCATCATTCGATGGTGAGCCGGGGAGGGCAATGTCTACCTGAATTGGTGGTACAGATGCTCTATATTAATCATTGGCTTTTGATGACAAGCATGATCCAGGCTTTAGCCTTGAACTTGACATAAAGGATGAGAAAGATATGCTGAAGATGCTCTATGGAGCTGATCTCTCTCTCTTCCCTCATTAGCTCGATTGGCTATTAGTAGCTAGCGCAAGGCGCTGAGATGAATTGGATGGGACATCCAACTTACTAAAGGAACTCCTCTGTAGCAGGAATGCTGGCTGAAACAGGCAGCTAATGATGAGGGAATCATTTCTTAAGATTGAATAGGTCTCTCTAAGATTCGGGATATCTGGGAAAACAAGAGCATTAGTCCATTCAAGGAGTTGAGAAAAGACTTTGCCTTGCATGACTCACAGTTTCTCAGGTATTTGCAGTTCAGACACATTTTGCATGCCAACAGGTGGACAGGCCAACAGGTGGAACCCGACCGACTTACTGAAATTAGTCGAGTTTAAGCTAAACTGACTTTCACACTCTTGAAGGTGAAGGAAAATTCCCATATATGACGATTATTACCTGCAGCTGTTGAACTCGGATCACTGAGTCTAAAACACCATCCCACTTTCCTCAGCCCAGCAGAGTGTCTCCACCAATAAGATCAGAGACGCTGTGCATTTAAATGTGGATGTGCGAATTACAGAGATGGTTGAGGCATTTGAAAAAGGAATTTATCCGAAACGCGTCATGCCAACCACTACACTGAAATAAAGGGAGTTTACCTGAGATTCCGTTGGCTCTGATCTTTCTTAAAGAGGAAGGAGTTTGTGTTTCATGTTTAGTGCGGGCCACAAGCACTTACAGAGCCCCATTCACGTGAGGGTCGGCGTATCAGTGGCACATCTTGTTTGTTCTCAACGTTCTTGGGGTAACGCTGACCCGCCGTACCTCCCAACGGGACTGTTCTGTTATTCAGAGACTGTGACTTCACAGTACATACGCATACTTACTCAAGTGGTGCGTGTTGCAGAGTCGGAGGGGTGTTAAACGGCTGAATGTGGATCCAGATAACTTGTACTCCCGTCATGGAATAATATCTACATACATCCACGCATGAAAGGCGGCGCTGCAGGCCCGGCCCACAGGGGCAGCACTGACGATTATTACCTGCAGCTGTTGAACTCGGATCACCGAGTCTAAAACACCATCCCACTTTCCTCAGCCCAGCAGAGTGTCTCCACCAATAAGATCAGAGACGCTGTGCATTTAAATGTGGATGTGCGAATTACAGAGATGGTCGAGGCATTTGAAAAAGGAATTTATCCGAAACGCGTCATGCCAACCACTACGCTGAAATAAAGGGAGTTTACCTGAGATTCCGTTGGCTCTGATCTTTCTTAAAGAGGAAGGAGTTCGTGTTTCATGTTTAATGCGGGCCACAAGCACTTACAGAGCCCCATTCACGTGAGGGTCGGCGTATCAGTGGCACATCTTGTTTGTTCTCAACGTTCTTGGGGTAACGCTGACCCGCCGTACCTCCCAACGGGACTGTTCTGTTATTCAGAGACTGTGACTTCATAGTACATACGCATACTTACACAAGTGGTGCGTGTTGCAGAGTCGGAGGGGTGTTAAACGGCTGAATGTGGATCCAGATAACTTGTACTCCCGTCATGGAATAATATCTACATACATCCAGGCATGAAAGGCGGCGCTGCAGGCCCAGCCCACAGGGGCAGCACTGACGATTATTACCTGCAGCTGTTGAACTCGGATCACCGAGTCTAAAACACCATCCCACTTTCCTCAGCCCAGCAGAGTGTCTCCACCAATAAGATCAGAGACGCTGTGCATTTAAATGTGGATGTGCGAATTACAGAGATGGTCGAGGCATTTGAAAAAGGAATTTATCCGAAACGCGTCATGCCAACCACTACGCTGAAATAAAGGGAGTTTACCTGAGATTCCGTTGGCTCTGATCTTTCTTAAAGAGGAAGGAGTTCGTGTTTCATATATATATATATATATATATATATATATATATATATATATATATATATATATATATATATATATATATATATATATATATATATATATATATATATAAATCATTGGTAACTAACACTCCAGACCCTTTTATGTGGCTTGAAGGAGAAGTGGGAAGGGGACTCAGGACAACTGATGGAAGCAGAGTGGAAGGAAGCAAAAACGGCACCGAGGATGTTGGCAATTCCGAACTGTCTGCTATTAGTGTAGTTCATATACCTACATAGAGTGTATTATACACCAGAGAGATTGAGTAGAATGTGGGGCGGGTAGGGAACAGATTGCCTCAGATGTAGGACGGGGATGGACACATTTATGCACATGATTGAGAATGCCCAATTATAATGACACACTCGTCCCAAATCCAAGGGAAACTGGGAAATGTGGCCCTGAGATATGGTCACCAAACTTGCATTTCTAGGACAGATGGATGACTGCGGAGGGACGAGAGTCATAAAAGCATTAGTGGGAATTGGTCTTTTTCTTGCTAAACATGATATTGTCCATTGCTCGGCATCAATTACCTCCCACCTCTTCAGTAGTGGAGTGGGTGAGGAGGAGGAACATATGTGCTCAAGAAAGTGTATTTGAATAAGGAGTATCCAGATAAGCACTAGAAAATATGGGAGCTTTGGTTAGACTATTCCAGTGAACAATATATCTAATTGAAATGAGCCAGGTGCTGAGAGAGTAAAGCATGTTGGACATTATGGGAAGAGTCTATCACCTAGCAATGTATGAGTGACTCTGTAATTGAACTGTGAGATGGTGTGCATGGGTGTCTGCATGTTTTGGTGTTTTTTACTATAAAATAAAAACAAACTGGTTAAAAAAACAATATTGTTGTACTATAACTCTCCCTATGGTAGCTCATAATGTTTGACAGCTACTTTGACCCTCTTTCAGTGTTGTCCTGACAGGGTTCCCCAGTTCCCAATATCTTGGGTCCATGGATCTGACTTCTTATTTCAATGTGGCACTGACTGGATAGGTGGACCCATGGCTGTTAAGATTCCTGGAAATGATCATAATCCTTTTAGCAGCACTGTCAGAAGGATGTAATTAACTGATGTTTAGCGCACTGGTAAACCTGAGTAAGTGAGAAAATGTGGAGTGATCTTCGATTGTTTGTGAACTTGACTTAATTTAAAACTACCAGAAATGCTCCTGATGGGAAAAGTTACTATTTACAGAGAAAACAGGACAG
The DNA here is from genome assembly GCF_964204655.1 of Triturus cristatus. Taxonomy (NCBI): domain Eukaryota; kingdom Metazoa; phylum Chordata; class Amphibia; order Caudata; family Salamandridae; genus Triturus; species Triturus cristatus. The sequence continues at coordinate 525,024,529 of NC_140583.1, forward strand.
ACAGTAATTGAAATTGTATCTATAAATAACATTCCTAAATATCTCATTGGAATATGGACATACATGGTAATTGTCTTGAGAAGACCACGTGAAGTGCCAATGCTTCTCCTGGTTGGCCACGACCTAACATGTGGCAGCAACAGAGAAACGAATATTGTTTCCTAATGTGACCATGCACAAAATAGAGTGAAATACTGCTGAAACTGCATTGTGACTAATTCAGAGAAGTGATTTGACATCTAAGAATGATCCTCTAACATCTTCATGGATGTAAAGCCATGCTTTCCACCTCTGACCTGCCTCTCCGTTAAGAGCATTGTCAGTGCTGCGACCCACCTGTTTAAAGGATTAAAGAAGATTGGTAGATTTTCTCCCAATCTCAGAGATTTCCACTGCCTCCAGTGCCTACCTGCATAGTCATCATAGCCTCCTGATTCATTTTCAAGACAGTGACTCCAGACTGCTCTCCGAGAATAAGATCTCTTGTGGCCTACACCACAGCACCAGCTTAACCATCTCCTGATAAAAACAAGTGAAGGAAACGCCGTCTCTTGCCATGCACCTAGGAAATTTAATTCCTGTAAAGTCTGATAAGCTCCTTCTCTCTTGTACTTCCAGAACTAACTTAAATAATATTGATGCAAGCAACATTTTGCATTTGCATTATCTCCATTCTTTTGAGCAGGAATGTAGATGCTTCTTCCCAACATGTTGATCTCCTTTTTGCATCCCACTCTGATCTACAGAAAGCCTTTGCCTTGCAGCTATGTTTGCAATCTAAATAAATACAAAAATGTAGTCATTGTGAAAACGTAAATGTCACACCTATCCTACAGTTGCCTACACACAGCCATAGGTTTTATAAAATCCATAGAAAGACTTAAGGATCTCTCAACTGCTTTATAGGATACAGAAAGAGTGAGAGGGTAGATACATAGATAGAGAATGAATGAAGAAAGAGAGACAGAGCCAGATAAGAGAACATAAACAGAGAGAAACAGAAAGAGGGCGGAGAGAGGTGAACTGAAAGAGTAAGAGTGAAAGAATAGAGTGTGTATGTGTGTTGGTATCTTCCATTTAAATAAAAGAAAATTCAAGATTCTTGTCAGTGTCATTTTACTTGGCTACCTTATTGTGAGAAAATCATCCTTTTTGCTCTTATCACGCCAATTCCTTGACTGATACTGGTGGTAACAGACTCTAACTTTGTCCTAGACTATGCTAACCAGGCACAGGGCCAGTGCCATGATTAAATAGGAATATGGCAATTAGGTATAATTACAATTGGCAATGATAGATCCTAGAAAATAATAAGGCAAGGGAGGTTCAAACTACCTATAAGTCTATAGTATATAATAGGGCAGGGAGGTTTAGAGGCCCAGTAGAGTTTCTGCACTGGAGTATGCACTGCTGTGTTGCCTGCTCTCATTTTTAAAGGCAGCCCTTCTTTGCAGACTGTCTTTAAAAGTAAATTAAATGCAAAATCAACTTTGGAATTTAAGGCACTTGCAAAGTGGCAATCTACCTTATTTATACATATAAATCACCCTTAAGGTCTCCCCTAGGTGCCCCAGTAGTGGGGTGTCATGTAACTATAAGCAGGGACATTATATATGTTTATAAACACAAAAGGGGAGGGTGGAGGCTGATTAGAACCGCACCAAACAAATATTAGTGGTTAACGTAAATAGCTCAAAGATAGTGCACGAAACCAGAGAGTACTACCCTCTTTACTCTCAACGATGTGGGACAAAGTCCTACAACAACATATGGATACACGGGAGGTTCAGCACTATATACTTTCATAAGGTCTCCAAATACCTATACACTTTTGTATCTATTCCAAGTAACAAATAAACTTCTGATAAAGCATACGACACATATAACATGTAAAGATTTTCTTCTTTATTGATTTTGAGTGAAGATTTCTTCCATGTCACATTTCATATTTTCATAGCCATAGCCAACGCGTTTCGTCTCCCATGAGACTTCTTCAGGGCTTTTTAAATCCGGCGCCCGATCATCGGGCACCGGATTTAAAAAGCCGAGGTCAATACGCACACGGCTTCGCTGAAATCATGACCTGAGTTGGTGGTTACCAGACGTCACAAATAAAACCTGCATCGTGGAAACCATATCCAAAAGAACGGCAAGACAGAAAAGAATTATACTCACCATATTATTGAGCCCTGAAGAAGTCTCATGGGAGATGAAACGCGTTGGCTATGGCTATGAAAATATGAAATGTGACATGGAAGAAATCTTCACTCAAAATCAATAAAGAAGAAAATCTTTACATGTTATATGTGTCGTATGCTTTATCAGGAGTTTATTTGTTACTTGGAATAGATACAAAAGTGTATAGGTATTTGGAGACCTTATGAAAGTATATAGTTCTGAACCTCCCGTGTATCCACATTATATATGTTTTACTGCAAAAACGTGCAACTATTCAATTTATCATAACTAATAGGGGAAAAAAGTCATAGGACTTTCTTCCCTGTGAGCCAAAATCCAGCCTTCTAGCAGCCGAATATGTCCAACCATGACCTGGCCTGGATTTCAGGTTCGGAGCTCAAGACTTCCAGTAGTTGACCGGGAGTTCCGCTAGGGAACCCACTGCAAATCTGGCCTGACGAAGTGCCTTGCTCGCTGTTGAGAGAAAATCCTCCAGAAAAGTTTCTAAATTTTGACCAGAGTCTCCCTCTTAGTATATCCGACCAGGGCTCCATCATGGTCAGCCTCAAACTATGACTCTGTCCCAGTCAAGAGCGCCCAGATATCCTAAGTTGGCGCTATATGTTTTAAAGCACTAGAAAGTGTTTATTCTTTAAAAAATCATATCTCTAGTTCCCTATTGTTTTGGTGTCATCCTAAAGAAAAAAGTATGTCCTATTTCTCTAAAGTGAAGTGGGATGTTTAATGTGTGTTATGTTTTACTTATTCAATGTATTGGTGCTTTTAGAATGCTTTGCATGCCTGTCTCCTGAGTTAAGCCTACCAACTCGCAGCGAGGTACCAAGGGTTGCACCAGTGGCTAGTGTATCAAGACGCTGACTGGACCTTATAGTGCATTGGTGGCCTTATTGCTAGCGGTGAGTGCATACATACCGCTACTAATAATCCACCTTCTAACACATATCAACACTATTAAAAGGTTCATTGTAAGACAGGCTAATCCATACTAGCTAATTACAGCGTTCGGAGAAGCCATGGTATGGAAAGCTATATAAAACACGTGATAAATGTAATCATATGTAACCCCAATGATTATCCTTTCGTATTAACCTGTTTTGGAAAAGACTAAACATTTTTTATGTTATTGTCAGCAACCAAAGATTTTTTTTTTTACTTCAAAATCAAGAAGACAGAAGATAAGAGTATTGATTTTTATAGTGAAGCACTGTAGAATATATTCAGGGATCCTAGAGTGGTTAATTATATTCTTGAATGGCAAGACTCGCCTTCCCAGAGCCCGATTTTACCTCTCCCTTTGGGACATTTTTATCAACGGCCGGTTGGTTTGGCCAGGCCCGCTTTAAGGAATTCTCATTTTGGCCTGCAGACGGCTGTCTATAATGTTGCAGTTGCCAACTCCTTTGGCATACTGGGCAGCGAGGTTTGACTAGTCCCTTGTGTGGGGATTACAGGTTTAATACATGGCGGGGCCAATGCCACCAAGATGGTGGGGGAGAGTGTAGAGGCTGGTCTTCCCACTGCTTGTTATCTAAACACATCTATGACTTCCTCTGGCTCAAGTATTGGTAATCTTTCCGATGACGTAGGTTTGACCCTGGTGACTCACCGAGGCCTTCCTCCAGGTCCTGAAATTGTACCCCGTAGTTACTTTGGGGATGTCAACTCTGGCTCTCTAATTGGGTCATGGAATGTAGCAGGGTTGGGCAGCAAACTCTCTAATCCTGACTGGGAAGCATTGGTAGATGATTATGAGCTATGACTCTTTCAAGAGACTTGGATGACGACTTCTCCGGTTAGGGCTGGTTTCGCCTCCTATAGTATTCCGGCGGTGCAGGGCCCCAGGGGAGACCCTCGGGGGGGGGTCTATGTATCTGGGTGGCTACCCACTTGGGGTGTACAGTGAGAGTGATCCACTCCCACTCACTAGATATTCTTTGCATTATTTTGAAATTTGGGGACGGTACCTCGGTACTGGTAATCAATATCTATCTACGGCCCACTCCACTACGGTTGGGACTTTCTATTCTTAACGCCCTTGATGACCTGTTGACTTTGTTTTCTGCATTTGCCTACAAAGTCATTGGGGGTGATTTTAACTGCCACTTTGAACCCCTGGCTGGTATCCCCTCTATTACTTCTGAGGAAGATTCAACCTGGGATATTCAGGACTGCCTTATGTATTCTGCTATACGTTTAACACCATTGGCTATTGAGATCAACAAGCTCTTAGTTATTCACTCTCTTCGAGCTTGTAATGGCAGACTTGTACCTGATGCCCCGGGGAAGTGTACTTATAATAGATTGGGCAAAAGCTCAACTATTGACTACATTTTGGTAAACGTGGAGTTTTGGCCCCATCTCAAGTCTTTTACCATAGTGGACAGGGCTGATAGTGATCACAACCTCCTTAGATTGGAATTACTGCACTACTTGGGCCCTAAACGAGTTCCAGGGATCCACAACCAATTCATAGCACCTAATCTAACAGTGGTGGCAGGTGGTCGTCGTATCAGGTGGTCAAAGTTTTTGACTACCCCAGATAAAATCGCCGTACTTTACTCCCATGTGGCCAACCTCCTAGCTGAAGCATTTGTTCTCACGGAGGGTAGACAGGATCCATTATATTTCCACGAGCTAGAGATTACCCACACTAAACTTATTACTATGGGCGGCAGTTTTTTTTATATTGCGGCCAACTCCAAGCCGAATGGGGTGAGGAAACAAGTTAACTGGTTTAATTCTAGTTGCAGGGATGCAAAACGGGCACTTATGCGGGAGGTGAAAAGTGGTACCCCGCACAGTATTAGAGGAGCCAGACTCTTGTATAAATCCATAACATCGGAATCTAAAAAAGACTGGGAGGCTGCCAGGTGGGCTAGTATAAAGGACGCCCTGGATAACCATGATTCCTGGACCTTCTGGAATTTAGTTAGGTGTGTTAGACAAGAGGGATCTTCTGCTATAACTCCCGGCTTGAGTGAAGAGGTTTGGCTGAGGCATTTTAAGCCTCTTTTTTTTCTCCCGACAAGTGATATCGTAGTTGAATCAGCACCAATTTTGACTGGTTTATCTCCCCAAGTGCTTAATGAAGTATAGGTGTCTGACCCACCACTCTGCACTTCTTCTGAACTTCAGGCTTCCTTAAAGAGTCTTTCCCCTGGTTAAGCTCCCAGCTTAGATAGGATTCCCGGGGATTTATTTACAAGTGAACCGCTGGTTTGGGTGCCATACCTACATTTATATTTTAATGCAATCTTCCTGGGTATGGACATCCCTTATACTTGGAAGGGCGCAGAAATTATTCCCATCCACAAGAAGGCCTCTCAACTAGACCCGGCAAATTATCGGCCCATCACCCTTATTGACGTCTTACCGAAAGTGTTTGCCCGTCTCTTATTAACAAGGCTTGAAAGTTGGACGGATGAACATCATATCCTATCCTCCCTTCAAGCGGGCTTTCGCTTTAGGGTTTCAACAACTGACCAACTGTTAAGGTTACAGCTTGTATACTCGAAGACGGTGCTTTTGGGGAAGGGTTCCCTCTACCTGATCTTTGCGGATCTTACATCCGCATTCAATCTGGTTCAGAGGGACAAGCTCTGGTCAATCTTGTTTGAGATGGGTGTTCCCCCATACCTTTGTGACCTCTTTAAGCGTCTCCATTCTGGAACGTATGCGAGGGTCCGCTATGGTAGGAATGGTGAGCTCTCTGCTCCCTTCCCGGTAGACAGGGTTGTAAGGCAGGGGTGTGTGTTGGCTCCCACTTTTTTTCCCCTGTTTATCAATGGTCTGATTTCACATCTATTGGGGGCAAAAGATCTAGACTCTCCGATTCTAGCAGCGCGCAGAATACCTGCCCTAATGTTCGCTGATGACACCCTTCTACTTTCAAAATCTCCTATGGGTGTCCAGCGAACTTTGGAGGCCTTTTGTTCTTTCTGCCGCTCTAGAAATCTGGAGATATATCTCTCAAAAACCAAATTTATGGTTTTCAACTCTAAACCATCAACTTAGCCCCACCCACACTTAGAGGGATGTATTTTGGAGAGAGTCTCCACTTTTGATTATCTGGGAGTCACCCTGAATGATAGGATGGAGTGGGATTCCCATATGGTTATGGCCAACCTTAAGCTGACTCAATCAACAGGTGGAATCCTAAAGGTTTTTAATGAATGTTCCTATAAACCTCTAGGTCCCCCAGTTGAAATATATAGGGCATAGGCTAGGGTAGCGGCTCTATATGGCGTAGAGCTTTGGGGCCATGTTGACACCAGCTCTATGTCCATTACTGAGAATAACTTCATCAGGCGTCTCTTAAACCTTCCCAAGAGTACTCCTTTGACCCCTCTAAGATTGGACTTGGGATTGACTCCTATCCAGGAGACCATCCTACACCGACCTTTGCTATATTGGAGGAGACTCTGGTCCACTCCAGAGCTTCTAAGCTATAAGGAGGAGGAGATCGATCTACTGTCTATAAGGGGATCGGGCATCATCTTATGGCTCAAACATGTAAAACAGCTCTGCTATGATTGGCATAGGGAAGATCTGTGGACTTCGCCTGAAACATCTTGTCCTTTGATTAGTAAGAGGGCATTGGGGGTTATTCTTAAACAGTACCACCTGAATCTCCGTGATCTGAATTCTAGCATGGGAAGGTTGTCCCTCCGATTTCTGGAGGTGAAAGATCACTATTTTTGTGAAAAATTTCTGGATGACATCCAGCCCTCGCTAGCAAAAAAATGATACCTTCAATTCAGACACGGATCTCTCCCACTGCGGGCCTTGTTAAACAAATGGTCGGGCTCTTCCTCCATGTGGAGCCCTTGCCCTGGTTGTGACTCTGTAGAAGAGACCGATCTGCATGTTTTGCTTTTTTGTCCCTTTTACATCGGGGCACGAACTAAATGGATTGTTCCCCTCTGTAAATTGAGAGGCCTCGGGGACTACAGGGAGGTTTACAGATTATTAAAATAAGACACGACCCCTGTGTTTGTATTCGCAACTTCGAGATTCTTCCTTTCTATGTGGTATGCAAGAAGTGCAATAATCAAGTTAAAAGGTGTCTAGTTCTATGACGCTTTACCTTGATATTTATTGTACTCCAATTGGCCCTTGATTGTCTTAATGTTTTATCCTTTTAGTATATTTTATGTATTTTAATTAATGTATTGTGGAATAGCATGATTCATGAACCCCTATTAATGTGCAATAAGTATTGTATATATGTGCTTTTATGGTTTTTAACCGAAAATAAAGCTTTATGATGATGATGATGATGATGATGATGAATTGTGGCTTGACATTATCTTTTAGACAACATGCAACTTAATGTATTATGCAGTAAAAATATTTATTCCCAATAATAATCGAAATTTACCTTATCACACTTACTGTGATCCTGCCTCAGCCATATGACAGTATTCTGCTATTTAGCTTGGTACATTTCTCCAAAGATGTTATTAGTCACTCCTCATTAACAATTTATCTCTGTAGACGTGTTTTTTGCTAGTGCAATATTTCTAGTGGTGTGCAAAATTTGCATATATTGATTTTCCATAAAATGTGAGAAAAATTCAGTGTAATTACTTGAAATGTAATGCAAAACTGGCAGTTGGCATTGTATTTTATTGTGAAATGCATCCTCATGAGCATGTTTTAGGTGGCTGCTCAGCAAGATTTTTTAGTTTTAAAAAACAAACTCTCAAACCAGGAGTTTGTTTAAAAACATAATACTGATGCCCCTTGGAGTTTTCCCCCAGGGTACAAATGTCATTAGTATTTTTTTCTGTCAGCGACTCCCAACTTTTCACTGGTGTCCTGAACAGAAAAAGAAATCAAAGTACTAGCTCTAAATAGGGCAGGTGGTCTGATGTTCTTACACCAATCGCCCCTACTCTGCCAGGCCATTGGTGGTAGGTTTCCAACAGCAGGGCCATTAAGGGTACTGATGGTCTGCCTGACACAAAATTTGTCACATTTGTAGCAGAGTACTCTGTCCGTCAAACTTGAACCATTGCCTAATATACTTCTTATAGTTCAGTGTGCATTTTTACTTTTAGTTACATCTGTCTATAGGTCATCTATGTAGCCAGTGAAGAACTATGAGGTTTGAGGACACAAGTATCATACAAATGAAAACAAAATGGTTCAGCCATGATGCACACAGTTACTTTTTCTGCAAGTGCTTCTAGATCTTGTCCTTGTCTTTTTTGTAGAAGGTGAATTTACGATTGCATCTTACCTCCCAATATACAGCATCATCAAAGCAATTTTCATCAGCAGGTTCACCCCAGATGGGCAATTTCAAAATGAAACCTTTAAAAAATAACAAAGTATTTTTTCAGGATACAAGGAACACATCTGTTACTACTATGATATCAACCAATTAGATATAAGGATTATATCAGAAACAGGACATGCTATTTGACTAACCAGAATTTTTTTAATACCACAATGTGCATTTGTAGAGTACAATGTTCTCCCTCAGAGAGATCTGTTAGACATATGGAAAAATAAGAGATGTGTATTGTTACCCAACACAATGAGACTCATTTTATCAACCTCAGAAGGAAAAAAGGCTGGGTTGATCCAAAATGTTTTGAATCCATGACCAAGGGGTCAAACACAGAGCCCTGCAATGGATGCATTTTTGAGACACCAAACCAGGCAAATGGAAAACCACACATAGGCCTGACTCAGCATTTTGTAATATGTAAAGTAGTCCTATGGTCTTACTACTTTATGTACTAAACCTTTTTATTAACTAACCTTTGTGCAGAGATCTCTGCTACATGTTTGAGATCTTCACACAAGTAGGTGTCTGTTTTGGTAGTAAATCTGGGAGGGACCATTGTAGTGAGTGGAAAATGGGCAATATGTACTTCTAAGTGGGTGAGGTGTAGAGAGGAGTAAGTAGAGACCTAGGAATGGCATACAAATACAAACACCCATCCAAAAAAGAGAATGCTTGATATGGTAAAGTTACTACAGCAAAAAAAGGTACCAAAACAATAGTTAAAGTAATCCAGCTGTGCTTTGGAGTAGGTTTAGCACAACACATGGTCACTAACTGGTATTGCACCTCACTCATATAGAAATTACTGGAGGAAGAGGCTTAATATATAAATACTTAAATTATTTTCTAAAAATAATTAACTTAAACATTTCTATAATTAATACAAATTTAAATTATTTTAAATTAATACAAAAACATAATTACATGTAATACACATTGATGTAATATTAAATTAGTAGGGAGGGTGGTTGTTTGTAATTTAGATTGTTTTTTTATAAATGGATGTATGTAAATATTTAATAAACATTTAATTTAATGAGTTTATGAATTATAACATTATTTATTTTAGTTCCAGGTTAATGATAATCATTCTAAAGTATGTAAATGTTTATTTCACATTAAAATATGTTTAATATTATTAGAATAGCTCAAAGTTACTATTTTTCTCAGCCTGCATGTGGAAAATTACTTGTAAAAACTCTACAACCATAAATAATTCTTTCTTAGATGCCTCCCTCCCCTTAACTGCCTGAGTGGAGAGATGTAATGCTGTATGTAGGTGTAAATCTACACTCAGAAATATTAAATAGGTGAACCCAAAAAACAACAGTAAATTTACACATAAGCAATCTATACATGCAACTTTTCCTTTCTAAATAGGGCCCAACATTATTTGTCTTATTACTGCAGTTTGGATTCTGCTTAAATGCACCAAAATAATGCATCACTGATAAAAAAAACGGGCAAAGTCCATGTATCTAGCCTTTTTAAAATAATAATACCAAACACATAATGTCTCATGCTATATGCTCACACCATCCTTTTCTTTACACTTTTAATTCAGTAAAAGATACAATACTCTTACAGATAAACACACAAGAACATCATAGTAACAGCAGTGCTGGTAGTAGTGGTGGAATGGTAATGGCTGTGATGGTGGTAACAGTCATGGTGATGATAGACAGACTATTGGTATAGAAGTAGCAGTGGTGTTGGTGAAGAAGGTAATAATATCACTGGTGTGGTAGAGTGGTGGTGATAGTGGCCGTAGTGGTTATATTGGTGATAGTGTTGATATTAGTGATAATTGTAGCAGTGACAGTGGTGGTAGTTGTGGTGATGGTGTTTATAGTGGTGGTGGTGATGGTGTTTGTGATAGTGGCTGTGATAGAAGTGGTCATATTGGCAATGCTGGTAATAACAGTAATAATGTGATAGCAGTCACGATGATAGTAGTGAAACTGTTGGCAGTGGTGGAGGTAATGTTAGTGGAGGTTGTGGTGGTCATAAGGGTGGTAGTGTGTGGTGGAATTTGGTGAGTGATCATGGTAATAGTAATGGATGGTAATGCTGGAGGTAATGGTAGTGATGGTTGCTATGGTGCTGAGTCTGTAATGGTGGTGGTAATGATGGTGGTATTGATAATGGTGATATTGGCTGTGGTGGCAATGACAATCCTGATAATGACAGGTAGTGGTGATAATTTTAACAGTGCTGTTGGTAGTAGTCAGACATTACTTTGTAAAGATAACATTGGCAGTGTGTAACATTTTGTGAAACATTACCTTACCAAACATGCTGGCTCAGCAGTAATAAGGAAGGAGGGGTAGAACAGGAGCAACAGTGAAGTACAAAGAATTAGATAGAGCAGGGGTCAGGATTACTGTAAGCAGCAATGAAGTCCTCCAAAGGAAGGTAAGGTACAGCAGACAATCACAAATTGACACAGACTCTTTTGCCTGACTAAAATGTGTGTGGAGACAAAATGCTGTCTCTTATACGGCCTGAAACGTCTAACACTAACTGGAAGTCCTGTAAGCTGATACACAAAGTGATTCATATTGTTTTCAAGACAATGTCTGAAGAGCGAGGGGTAAGTCTCCCACTCAATATATGCTGTCCTGTGGGTGAGAACTATAGTTTGAGCAACACTTCAACAAACCATGGCTAAAAGACGTTGACAGAAAGTGCTTCTCTGTATCTATTATTGCCAAGAATATGGTAATATAATAGTGGGCTAAATCTAGAAATCATAACTAATAAATCACTAATCAAATCCGATATTAAAATGTTACAAAAATATTACAACTTAGAGATGACTTAGGCTGTAAATGAAACTGCCTCATTATAACAAAAAAAGTACAGCTTCTGTAAAAAAGAAAACCCTTAGAGAGACTTAAAAGCACATGGCACAAAAAAATCCATTAATCCAGCCTCTTGAAAAACTGGAAACCAAACGAAAAGATGAAAAAACATGTTTTCAAGGCTATACCCACATTTTTCAGGACTGAGGTCAAAAGAGAAAAATAAAAGACCCAGGAACCTTTTTGAACTCGGGAGGAAGTCAGCTAACTGCTAAATCTCTCTGGATATTACAAACACAGAAGACTATTGCAGAAATTCTCCCATTCATTGAAGATAAAATAAAAAGGATTGAGCTCTCTCTGGCATCTCTCAGCCAATTTAAGGTTGCACGACTTGCAAGTCTTGCAGACTTCTTGTCTGGGAAGCTTGCAGTTATGAAAATATGTGTACTTATCTTTTGTTTCTGGGGTACGGTACCTAGCAACGTCTTTGGTGCTTTTGCTTCAAGGTGAGCAAACTTTGGATGTGTTTGTCTTAAACTTCGGTGTGTTTATGTGTTGTAGCAAATGGTTTGGCATTTGGTGACATGGAGAGCTTTTGGTAGTGGGTAGATGGATCTTTGGTTGTGTGGAATGTCCTTTTTATGTTAAGGCAGGTGTGTAGTATCTAAGTGAGGTATTTGTTGTTCAAATGTAGCTTGCATGAGTATGATGACTGAGAGATGGAATATGTGCTGCAGAGTTTTCTGATTGAGTGAATATTCCACCAGGTGTCAGTGATAGAGTTAATTAAAAGGCCAACTGAGCTGCATTAACATGTAGCTCCTGGCGAAGTTTTTCTTTAGCTGGAACCAACCGCAGCCTATCTGTATGGGCAGAGGGACCATGCCCCCACCTTTTTCCCCTACAAAAAAGTGTCTGTCATGCTGAAAAAAGGTTAGCCTGACACGGTAGTCACAACGGGTCTTCATCAGGACTGTGTGTGGGGGTTGGGAATGGGGTGTCTTTTAACAGCCTAATGGTAAGAAGTAAATGGTTATAAGGTGTGTAAATTGCTTTGTTGAAGACCCGTTGTGACTCCCAAAAGGAGCACCTCTTTGGTTGAAACGTCGACGATACACCTAGGCTCAGACCAACCGCGTCCCTGCACAAGAAAAGCATTATTAGCAACCAGGGCACATGGTTACTATGCTAGCCTCTGTATAAATAACTTTTCTCCTGTCCCCTGTATATAATCCCTGAATCACTCTGTATATACTACACAGATTGTTCACTCACTTGAGCACATATGTCACAAGAGCACCAAATTATCTATTTGAATTAATTAATTCTGATATAAATGCAAAGTGGATATGCATTCAATGTCTTCCCGTGATTTTTTACAATCAATGTATACATATCTATAGGTGTGGGTGATTTACATGTCTTATGAATAGTTTTATTGTGCGACACTTTGTACGTATATGAAATAACTCCTTGAACACCCTACAGAACCTGTTTTTCTTGATACTTTATACCCAGGTTCTGAGGGACACCGGGTCGCCCCTTTTCTTTAGATACTCTGCCACCAGCATGTCATGGCAGGGATGGTCATTGGCCTAGCAATACTCCACCTGCTGGTGGAACTGTGCTGAATTTGGTGGAGTTCTTTGGTAACTCAGCAGATTTCCACAGAGTGAAACTCCGCGAGCTCAGCCCAGGCCTAAAGTAGATGTTGAAGCAAAATTGCACTCACACCAGTGCATTATGAACCACCTTAAAAGTAATAGAGCATATTCTATGGGAAGCTTTCCTCACTTGTCCAGACCCACCCCTCTCATTCCTGAACAACTCTCTTAAACAAGGCATTGTCCCCGATACCCTTAAAAGCTCTGAAATTGTGCCGATCCTGAAGAAGCCCAGCTCAGAGCCTCTGGTCTTTAGCAACTACTGCCCCATTTCCCTGCTACCCTACTTAGGCAATGTTAGACCTGGCACCATTGGCGTGGGTCACCCTCCCACTTTTGTCTGTGCCTCAATGTATTTTGTGCTGGTGTTAGCTGCTCAGGGCCCTGTGCCACTGCCATCCAGTGCCACAGGGCAAGTGCTCCCTATGGGAAAATGTATTATGTGAATTGACTTCCATGTTTGGCTATTTGGTTTACTATCAGTCCCTAGTAGAATGCACCAGGGGTGCCAAGGGCTTGTATATCCAAATGCTGCTAGTGGGCTTGCAGTACTGGTTGTGCCACCCACAGAAGCAGCCTGGTAAAATGTGTCTAAGGTCTGCCATTGCAGAACCTGCATGCAGTCTGGTACTGTCATGCTGAATGGGCAAGTGTCCCCACTTGCCCGTCCCTAAACCTTCCCTTACCTTCATGTTAGTCACCCCTTTGGTAGGCCCTAGGGCAGGGTGCATTGTAAGGATAAGGTAGGACACGCCCTGAGGTGTGTGGCATGTCCTAATAGTGAATTACAGCCATTTTTGTTTTTCACTATTGTAAGGCTACCTGCTCTCCATAGGCCAGAATGGGCTGCTAGATTATAACACTCTATAATCCTAGCAGACTCAGGAAGCATGGTAGAAATTCATGTTTAGTATGCCTGAACTCAGAATAATAAAATACATCTTTTAGTAAAGGTTATTTTAATATCCTGGGTTTGCAAATGCTACTTTTAGAAAGTTAGCCTTTGCGTGCCTAACCATTTCAGTCCACCTCTGGAGGGGAGGGCTATCTTCTTTGTGTGTAGCTTGAGTGACAGGGCTGGGAAGTTCCAGTAGACAGGCTGGGGCTGCCAGGTGGTGAATAGAGAGATTACACCAGGATGGGTGGGAGGAGTGCACCTTGACTCTGAATAGGGCAGTGCTCTGCCACCACAATGCTGGCTCCACCCCCTGGGGAGCGTCTGATGTCTCTGCCCTGCCTGCTGAAAGAAGAAGCCAGAGTCCCAACAACAAAGTGCTCCTCACTAGAAAGAACTGGACTGGACTGGGATTATGCAAAGGCCCCCCTGGCCTGTAAAGACAAAAGAAACTTGGTATAAAGGTAGGAGCCCTGCTCCTAAGAAATCAGATCCTGATTAAACCACGAAGAAACTCTGCCTGACCAGAAGGACCTGGAAGAAGCTGAAGGAGGAATAACTTTCCCTAATCTGGGGTATTGGCCTGCAGTTGGTGCCTTGCTGAGAAAGGAGAGGAAAAGACTAAAAGAGACTTTGCACTTTGTTTCAACAATCTCAAAGGGCTTGGAAGAAGAGCTGGCCCCCTGAACTGAGTCCCAGGACCATTGGACTCATCTGCCTTCCAAAACTGAGTTGCCTGGACAATTCTTGCTTGTTTCCCGCTGAATTTGGCCCCAGTACGACTCGTACTCCATCCGCCGCGAAGCCGTGTCTTTGCCGCCCTGCACCGTGTGTCTACGCTGATTTAAAAGCGTTAGTACACACTGTATCCCTCCCGGCTGCATCGCACCTAACCTTCCCCACCGATTCGAGTCGTACAGCCCTGGCTGCCGAATCCTGTACGCCGGACCCAAGCTTCATTGTCCCGCAGGTACGGTCCGTACGCTGCTAGACGTACTGCACCGTGCCGTACTCAGATCCGAGACGCTGCATCACCGATCCTCCCCGTATGCTGTACGGCTCGCCGAGAAGTGTCGCCGCCTATCCGCACCGAAGGCACGGCTCAAACGCCGAATGCCACGGACTCTGCAAGCCGATCCGGGCCATCCGCACATATCCCTGAAGGTCCCGTACCAACTCCGCGTCCCGACGCCGCGACCCGACCAGTATCTGAATACGCTGCCGATCTACGACCCGGACCCATCGACTTGTCCTGCACTGTCCGTCGCGGACCCCACAAAACCAAGGTATTTTGTTCTGTTCGCACCGCAGCATGCACGCGACGGACCCCGGAGTCCGCAACGATTGTTTGACTTGTACTTTCCTTGTTTTTAACGCCAACGAGTCGCACATCCAGGTACGAAGCGTACAGAGCCTTAAAAGAAGCGTAATTGACTAAAAGAAGCCTATTTTTGTATTTTAAGCCTTTTTACAAGAACATTGAACTTTAGAATAATACTCTGGTCATTCTTACTCGTTACTCTGGTCTTGTGCTAAGCCTTATATAAAGAAAACTATTTTTATACAACCTTGACTGGTGTCCATTTGTGGTGTGTCATTGTAGTACTGTATGTGTTCACAAATGCTTAACCCACGACGCCCTTAGAATAGTCTTGACTGCTTGCGCCACACTACCTAAAGGGTGAGCAGGGGTTATTTGAAAGGGTGATCCCCTTACTCTGACTTAGAAGTAAGAGTCCCTGCTTGTCACAAGTGCATACCTGTGCCAACCAGAGATTCCCAATTCTAACAGGCAACATGTTAGAAGCCCATGTAGCGAACTGTCTTCGCTCATTCATTGAACACTCTCACTTCCTTGACCCCCACCAGGCAGGATTTAGACCTGAATACTCAACGGAGTCAGTCATCATTGCAGTCATGGACGAGCTTAAGAGGGGGGCTGACAAAGGCTTCACCCAGGCCCTGGTACTCCTGGATTTGGCAGCTGATTTTGACACGGTCGATTACGGCCTCCTGATCGACCGTGTCAGGAATTCCAGGATCAAGGGTCTGGTGTTGAAGCGGATGTCTTCTTTCCTTAGTAATAGATCTCAAGCAGTTCGCCTTGCCAATTTCTCCACCAAGAAAATTAAATTGACCTGTGGGGTTCCCCAGGGTTCTTCCCTCTCGCCCCTTCTCTTTAACTTGTACTTGTTACCCTTGATTTGGTCTCTGCATAAAAGAATGGTCGAAACCTTTAACTACGCTGACGAAATTCAGCTGGTGTTTGACATCGATTCTTACACTTCTTCTTCTTCCTGATAAAACCGAGTTGATTCTCACAGGAGGAACTACTAACCCATGGAATTCTAATTTTTGGCCTCCACTGTTGGGTAGTCCCCCCCGTCCAGCAGGCTACGTTAAGAATTTAGGGATTATAATCAGTAGGGGTGGGCGGAATTTGCGAAAGCGACTTTCGCAAATTATCGGGAAAATGTTAAAAATCTCCGCAAACACGCGGAAATATCGCGAAGATGCGGAAGTTTTTTTCCCGCCTGTTCACGGTATTTTCTGCGTGGTCGCGGCTCGCCAACTTACCCATGCGGTTGCTCGTGGGCGCAGCCATCTTGTTTTCACTCTTCTCGCGGTGCATGATCGCGAGAAGAAAGACGTGATCGCGCGACGCATGACGTTACTGCGGGCGCGAACTGTCGCGAGACAGCGCAAATGGCTACCAACAATCCAACATCTCGTGGAGAACGTGACCGGATCGGGAAAACTTGTCGGCGAACGCGGGGATTCAGGTAAGGCGATCGCGCCCACGCGAGAATGTATTATTTTACAGCGCGAGCAAGAAACAAATTATCGCTAAGCAGCAGAATGCGGAAATTTTGACATTTTCGCGCTCTCCGCGGAACGCGAAAATGTGAAATTATCGCAATTTCCGTGAGCGGAACGGAAATTTAGCCCAGGCCTAATAATCAGTAATGACCTGTCAATGAAAGCTCAGATCGGCTCAGTGGTCTCTGCTTGTTTCTTCCATCTGTGTAGAATCCGGATGATCAGTAGATTCTTGACCACTGAGGCCTTGACTCTGGTTATTCTAGCTTTGGAAATCTCCCGAATTGATTACGCCAACTCACTATATGTTGGCATCCCAGCAAATCAATTACATCACTTGCAGTTGGTGCAAAACCAAGCAGTGAGGTTAATCTATCATCAGCCCAGACACCATCATGTTAGACCTTTGATGAAGAGTCTCCACTGGCTTCCGGTGGCTAAATGCTGTGCCTTTAAGATGGGATGTACCATCTTTAAAGCTCTCGTCGGGAATGGCCCAGCATTCATTTCTTCAAGGATCCAGCACTATATCCCTTCTCGGGAACTGCATTCCTCCTATCTGAACTTGCTGACCACTCCCTCATTCAAAAGCAAAAAACATGGGGGACACAGATTCGCGGTCTTGACCCCACAATTTTGGAACTCGCTTCCTGTGGATTTGAGGTCTGTGACTTCTTATGCACAGTTCAGGAAACAGCTCAAGACAACGCTGATTTCTCAGGCATATGAGTAAGCTAACTGTCCTTTCGATGCCGCCTCCCCTTTTGTTCTCAGCACCATGAAACCGTTTGGTGTACGCGCACTTAATAAATATTTTTAACATAACATAACATGCCCTTTTGTAAAGTCTTGCCCACAATGTGCAAAGTCAGCACATCACGTGGAGTTGCCCATTACACAGCTGCCAAATGTGCCCTGACTGGTCAAACCAGTACTTAGCTGTCACAGTTCATCTTCTAGTTTAGAAATAAGAGATCCTGAATATATTAAACCTGCACTTGTGCAAGAACAAATGCTTTGTCTTGAAACTAGAGAAATTCCTTTCTCAAGTAAATCCACTCCAGAAACAAAGTAGAAGCAATTGTCAGTGAAATTCGGCTCATTGTCAACTTCTGAATATGCCTTGATTGCCTTTGTTTGGTTATTTACGTCACTAAAGCCTAAAGTAAGGACTTAAGGCATTGCAGCATTGTACAGCCTGCATTGGAAATAGTTAAAAATATACTTCCAATTGGGTGAATTAACTACTTCCAGCAATTAGTTTCACGGATAGAGACAAAGGGCCTGATTTAGATCTCGGGAGATGGGTTCCTTCCTCACAACAGTGATGGAGCAACACGTCCACCGAGATCTAATTCATGCCCAAAATAATAGCAATTGACTGAAGAAAGAATGGACATAGAGACTCTTTTTGCTAGTTATTATTCACAGCAACACATGTCTGGATCAATTCTAGGGAGCAGTGGGAGGGAATTCGGAGTCTACAGAGGCAAAGTATGAAAAGGTTTTGCTCAGCAAAGACTGAACATTCAACTGCATGAGCTGGAGCTTGAGGATATCTTGCCTGCTTGGGGATTCTAAATCTAAATTACTACCACTGAACCATAGCCTCATGAACAAGAGAGAAATGTTTAGGACAACATTCAGTGATTTAGCCAAGAGGCTGTTATAGCTGAGTCACCGCCTCTGCTTACCCAGCTGTGTTCCACCTGAAAAAGTATGTTTGAAGGATTGCTGTCTGGTTAAAAAAAAACTTTTTATAAAGAGTTAAGCAATCAATCTGGAAATAACCCTCTTTCAAAATCATTTCATGCATGTGTCACAGTCAAAATCATTGCATGCTAATTTGTAACAGGAAAATCTAAACTCCTGAAGGGATTCAGCCTTTGAGGACTGAACTATTATGAAATTAATCTGAGTATCTCTTTTGAATCACTGAACCATAACAATGGCCAATGCTTAGTCAAAATTAACACCACTGCATTTCACTTGTGACTGGTTGCTGGGGGTCATGTGGAGTGAACATAATTACTTCTATATATTTATTGCATGTGCACATTTGAGATCCAACCTTTCAATGCCATTTTGCAAGCTGAAGCAATATACTCCATCTCTTGTGAAGTACTCAAATGGTCAAATCCCACCATGTTGTAATTTCAAATTATGATTGATAACGATGGGGAGGATGTTCTGTCTCTTCAGCACATTCTTTTTTTTTTTTTGCAGAGTTTTATAAAGCGTGAACTTGACCCAAATCCAATCAGGTATCAGAGCGCTTTACATAGCACCAGTTACGTTACATGAATTGTTAGGCACGGGGAGATTAAGTGATTTGCCCAGAATCACAGGATGTTCAGAGTCATTTTTGAGACTCGAACCCAGCTCCCGAGGTCCGTGGTCGAGCGCCCTAGCGGTTAGGCCAACTCCTCTCCCCAATGGCTTCTAAATTAATATTCTAACAATTTCTTGTGTTATTTTCAATGCTCAGATGTCTTAACATTCATAGACAATTGAAAATGCTTTGTTAATTAACTGGAAGCACTGAAACTGCTTAAGACAGTCATCATGCTGACCCACTGTGTGAGCATTATGTTTCAGCCCCAAGGACTTAAGATTCAGAACAGACATTCATCAGGACAAATTCTCAGTATTGTGGTGCACACACACATTTAAGCAATCTGGAACCAAGTTGTAATTCCAATGGAAACTCAATTTCAAAGGTGCAGACACATTAAATCAAGTGTGTAGGGACAACGAAATATATATGTAAGAGACAGGGTTATTCATAATACCAACAGCTGCAAAAATACAGATAGAGGACATCATTTTATGCTTTTTCAGAAGCTAAGCAAATACAGGTAAGTTGAAAGTATTGCAGTAGCAAGCTGTAAAATATATCTTTGGTCACAGCATTTAAATTTCAAGGGCAGAGATAGGGCCACACATATCCATGCTACAAATTGTGCAACTACCTATAGGGTTTATCACTTCTTATACCAGATTACAACGATGAATCATTTTGGGTGGTAATTTCCACCACATTTGAATAATCTTTTCTTATATGGTGTAGATTACAAGTGGACTGCAAATATCACTGGAAGTAGTGCATAAACAGCTGCAGAGAATCTTACCTAATGTGGTTATCCAGCCTGACCTTGTTTTACTAGAAGTAGTTATTAAAAATTATCATCAGTGGTGTTCCCACCAGCCCTACTCTAACTGGGTTCCATATGTTATTTACTTACCTTGATACCACAAGATGTTGCAGTGTCTATAACATCCAACAGTAAACGTAAGAAACAACTTTACATGCAGATGCAGAGTAGCACATATATGCCATATAGTATGTCACATAGCTGTGTATCACCTTGTTTACAACTGTATTATCCACACTATACCATACTGAAAGAAATGAAGATATAACTCTGAACTTGCATCCAACACAGTTCAAATATGCAATAAATGGACTATTACCTCACATCTCAAATCGCCAAACCAGACATCAGTCTCAGATGGGCATCGTAGTACAGTTTGGAAAGTCATGCCTGGACTACTGAAAGTGCTGTGATGCTACACCAAAAGTAAATTGCTTGCGACTGTAATTTGAAATCACAAAATGAATCAGAAAGCTTCTCGGGAGCGGGGGTTTAATGGAAGAACTTCCTAGTGATGCTGGAACAATTGTCGGAGAGGGGGTGTTGGCCAGTGAAATCAAAATATAGGGGCGGAGGGACAACTTATAATGCTAGAATGCAAATTAAAAAGTGATTTGTTTTCCCTGTGTACTTCTGAGTAAAGACAAATTGTTTTTATTGTCTGTGGTGCTCCTGGAAATCTTTTTTTAGGTGAGGAATTGTACCCCTAGTGTACTTCCAATGCTGCCAAAATAATTTTAAATGTTTGCATGCTTTAGAAAGAAAAACAGAATTTATGGGCCTGATTTAGATCTCGGCAGATGGATTACTCATCACAACGGTGACGGATATCCCGTCCAACAAAATATAAATCCCATTATATCTAATGAGATTTATATTTCAGTGGATGGGATATCCGTCACCATTGGGACAGAGTCACCTATCCGCTGAGATCTAACTCAGGCCCTATGTGTGAATGATGCCTAAACAGTAGCCTTAACATCATCCATTCTCCCTTTCCAAAACTCAAGCACAAGTGCCCATATAGTCACTTAATAGAAGGCCCATACTTTACAGAAAGGTAAATGTAAACACAGATCTGCATGATGACAAAATAAGCAGATGTTTGTTGGATCAAGTGCTTTCACTCTTCAGTACTTATGCCCCTTGCATGAAAGTTATATTTTAAAATACCTTATTATTCTGTTGACCTGCTTTCAGGTCATCTGAGGATGCAATAAGACATGCAGCACCCTTAATTCCAATGCCCCTGGAACTGCCTGGCAAAGGCATATTAAAAATGCACAAATAGAATGGATAAGCAAATATAGTTTAAAGTGAAGTTAGATGTCCTGTCATGTTCCTCCTTAGAATCTGTGCACTTTAGTTACTGAATGCCAGTTGAAAAAATACGAATATGACACTTTACCACGCATGCATTACAACGCGTGTCATTACAACACATTTTTACATTGCAAAATCCATTACAAAGCATGTCGTTACAACGCATGTCGTTACAACGCATAATCCATTTCAACGCAATTACTATTCTAACTCCACCGGGGCGTTACTTTGGGGAATGTGTTGTAATGGATTATGCGATGTAATGACATGCGTTGCAATAGATTTCGCATTGTAAAACATTCTTTGTAATGACACACGTTGTAACACGTGAGGTGTAAAAGATGTTTCCCAAAAAATACAGATGGTCAGCGTGAAGTGCACGTCAGATGGTCATCATCACAGTTCGCAATACTTTAGACATTCTAGGGAATGTTCAGGCAATTCAATATTGTCTAATTCTGTGTTCCCATTGTTCCTTGTATAGTGCGAAGAGTCTGATAGCTATAATGAAAATTGATGATGGCCTTTTTTTCAATGATACCTGATATGTTTCTGCAGAACTGGAGGTAGACGAGACGTGGCTGCAGCTTGAATACAAAGTATTAATTTTTAGGTCTGGCGTTAGGCAAGACCTTTTGATTTTATTAAAATTCTATGCATAAAATACTTATTTGAAAGGGGTTTCAGCCAGCTCTCTTCATCCACTGGACGGGTATTGTGTCATTCACATTTTTCTTCTGCTCACTACAGCATACAGCATGGGGCAATGGATCAGCCCACTTAGCTGCACTTCGAGTTACAGCTTTAGGCCCTTTCACAAGAAGAGCATAAACACACAAAGTAGTTCCCTCCAGTGTTAGGGACTGCTATAACAATGTCTCCTTTAGAGAACAAAATTTTGTTTTGTTTTTAGCCAATGTTCTTTTTTTGGACTGCAGGTAGCCTGGAAACTTCTACAACAAGTTTTGCAAAAACAATGAGAAAAAAAAATGGATAGACAACTCCAAAAGGCTGGCAACCCAGGCCAGACCAATTGGCTTTGCCACTGTTTGTTATTATTCAACCCAAGATGAAGCGCTGTGTTAACCATTTGCCTGCAGGCTGCATTAACTCATTAAACATCAGAAAGTTGTCTGACAAGTGTTTTATCGCAGAACAGCTCAGTATGCAGTTGTATTTCATATCACGAAAGGGTGGTACTAAACAACAGGTATTCTTTTCAAAACTTGAAACAGACCACTAGTATGTGCACTAACTTCTGTGGTGCTTCAAATGGGAAGGCTGTGGAGGTTTCCCACCTTTTTAAGGGATGGTAGTAGGTCTACCATTCAACTATGGAATCAGCTCTGCTCACCACAAAGGGTTGTTGCGGCAGAGTACCTACACATGTGATTGTCCAATTTCAAGGTCTTGGAACAAATCTTCATTCCTGCACTAGGAAAAGTATAATGATGTCTGGATATACTCATAAGAGATTAAGATGTACGTCCAAACAAAGAGTTGCCGAATGTTGTTCTACAATGCTGTTTTTCCAAGCGCTTAACACAAGCTTCTGTAGCTCCTGTGGTGCAGTTTGTTCCCCCCTGACCTCCCCGGAGGTCCTATTCCACCCAAAGTCTATGCATGTCTGTGAGGTATGGGAGTCTCATGCACCTCACCACATTCTGGAGGGCATCATCTTATGTTACACAACTATGTTCTTCTAAATGGCCAAGAAGGAGCAGAATCAGATCTTTAACACAAACCTTAGGTCAACACGTAGAGAACTCAAAGAGGTCCTGGATCCCTCTGTCCTAAAGGTTGAACACTACAAAGCCACACATTACGGTGAGCTCCATGTAGTGTTTAACTCTTATTGTAATGTTTCTAATCTTAACTAGCACGTTAAAAAAGTTAAACATTTTTGCAAGGAATTATGCTTTTGGTTTGACGTAAGCATCCCTTCTTAGAAATAAGAGTAACAATTTAGCAGATTAGTGGCAAATATTACAATATTACAAACCTCGTTACAATACCAACCAACACATCTTTGCATCTTCTTCCCTGAACTCTTGAACTGATAAGAGAACAGAGTTCTAATGAAGAGGTAGAGTGTTCATCCCATCCCAGTCATTAGGTAGTTTAAAAAAAACATAAACATAGCTGAAAATGGGGTGCATTGGGCCCTATATTCTCTCAAATACTGGTACTACTGCACCTGGCTCACTAATGCAAGCTATACTCCTGCTTCCCTGTGTCTCTGCACTCCCTAATACTCTTGTGTCATTTCCGGAATACCTCTCCTTCTCCTTCTTGTCTCTGTATCATGCTGTCTTTCACCTTTTGCTTTCCTTCGCTCCACTTATATCACCCAGTTCCCTTTCTTTTCTTTTCCTTCCCTTCCCTGTTCTGCACTGATAGGTATATTCACCATCATACCCTTTATTTTGCTCCTTCATCTCTCCTGTCCCTTTCATGCTGTCCCTGTACCTCTTCTCTTTACTGACTCTTCCCTATTCCTCTCATATTTCTTCATCATTCCTTGTGCTACTTTCCACAATTCACCCTCTCTTCTACCAGCTGTATCTCAGCACATTCTCCTCTGGATTAACCACTGATGTTTCCACTCTTCACTGTATCTTGCCCTTCACCTCTCTTTCATTTGTCCTGCATCAGTTTATTCCCTTTTCTTCTCACCAGTCTCTCTCATTCTTCCCTGTATCTCTGTATCCACATGTTTACACCAGCATCTCTTCTCTATTTTCCCTATTATTTCCGGACTCATTTTCTCTTTTGGCATTTCTCCATGCATCTCTGCATCCTTTCTGGTATTTCTCCACTATCCCTGTACCTCTGTATCTCGCTACTTTTCTACCTTTTCATCCTCCCTCTACATCCCCTGCACCTCTCCATTCTTCTTCCCATCTTACTAATCTCTTCTCTGTCTTTCATTACTGTAATTATCTTGATTCTCATCTCTTTTTGTCCCATATCTCCTCACTGCACCTCCAGTCTCTCCTCTCTCTATCTTTCCCCTTTCCCTTTCTATTCACCCTTATATCACTATACCCATGTCTGTTTTCTTACTGCCTGTATCTCTCCACCCTTCCATTTGCTGTCATCTGTACCCTTGATTCTCACTTATATCTCTTTATGCTCTCCTCTAGCTCATTTTTGCCTGTATCACTCCAAACCCTTTCAATCACTCTTCACTCTCCCACCATGTTCCTCTCTATTCTGTCCTGCGCCTCTCAATTCCACCGAAAATCTCTGAATTTTTCCCTTATCCCCTGAATACTTCTACCCCATCATTACTTGTCCAAACACCCCATAGCTGTATATTCTCCTCATTATATCTTTCTTCTATATCTTTGTCCTTAACTGAATCTATTCTCTCTGTATTGACCCTTTTGGCAGTGTTCTGATCCTTCTTCCCCTCTCAACCCTTCAGAGTAAACACAGACCCCAGGGAAGCCATGAGAAACAAGCATTTACAATGCAATAGGTCTCACATTCACAGGAGTTTATGCTATTGGCATTGTTAGTTACAATGGCTTTTATTTATGTCTTGGGTTTTAAAACATAAATAAAAGGCATTATCATTTACAATACTAATAGCTTAAACTCTCACAAATGCGGGATATATTGCATACCAATAAAGGGCCTTTTCAACCGCTTGTTTGATTGCAAATATCAGAGGAAGAGACCGGCCTGTGACGTCTTCAAAGTAGTGATAAATAGTACAGTGAAGAAAATGTGTAAGTGTTGTAAATTACACAAACACAAACTGTGAAGTGAGAGTTACATATGATCCAAGCTCAAAACACTAACAAAGAGCTCCAACACCTTTTGCTATGTGATTACAATGTTGCTGCTTAGTAGGAAGAGTGGGAGGGGGCTATTTTCAGTCCATTACATGATTTGAGTTTGCAGTGTGGCATTGCATAATGTCATTGCTATCTTTGGCCTAATAAAAAACACTGCAGCTGTAGTAGAGCCCTGGCTTCACCTCTGGTGCAGAATGGGCTGTGCTTTATGGCAGACATGGGGGGAAGGAGGGATGGTCTCGGCTGCAGCTCCGGCCTCATACAGTGCCCCTGCTATTACTGGTGAGTGAGAGGCACTGAGGTGGTGGTTTTGGTATTGGTATTAGTGGTGGTGGTGGAGGTATTGTTATTTGTTGTGGTGGTATTGGTGGTGATGGTGGCAGTATTGCTATTGGTGGTGGTATTGGTATTTATGGTGGTGGTACTGGTGTTGTTGTTATTGGAGATAGTGGTATTTGTGGTGGCGGCATTGGTGGTGGTGGTACAGGTGGTGGTATAAGTGGAGGTGGTAGTATTGGTGGTGGTTTGGTGGTGATAGTGGTGGTATTGGTGGTGGTAGTGGTATTGGTGGTGGTGGTATCGGTGGTGGTATTGGAGGTGGTGATATTGGTGGTGGTGGTGTTGGTGGTGGTACACAATGGTGTTGGTTTTGGCAGTGGTGGTATTAGTGGTGGTATTGGTGGTATGGTGGTGATATTGGTGGTAATGATGGTATTAGTGGTGGTGATGGAATTGGTGGTAGTATTGGTGGTGGTGGTGGTATTAGTGGGGGTGGTGGTATTGGGGGTGGTGATATTGGTGGTGGTGGTATTGGTGGTGGTGGTATTTGGTATTGGTGCTTGTGGTATTGGTGGTGTTGGTGGCAGTGGTGGTGGTATTGGTATTAGTGGTGGTATTGGTGGTGCTATCAGTGGTAATATTGGTGGTGGTATTGGTGGTGGTATTGATGTTGGAGGTATTGGTGGTATTGTTATTGGTGATTATATGGTTGTGGTGGTATTTGTGGAGGTGGTACTGGTGATGGTGGTATTGGTGGTGGTGGCATTGGTGGTGGTATTGGAGGTGGTGGTATTGATGGTGATGGTGGTGGTGGTATTGGTGGTGGTATTATTGGTGGTGGTGATGATATTGGTGGTGGTGGAGGTGGTATTGATGATACTGGTATTGGTGGCGGTTGTATTGTTGGAGTTGGTATTGGTGTGTAGCGGTGGTATTGGTGGTGGTGGTATTGGTGGTCGTATTGGTGGTGGTGGAGGTATTGCTTGGGGTGGCATTGGTGGTGGTATTAGTGGTGGTGGTATTGGACATGGTAATGGTGGTGGTGGTGTTATTGGTGGTGGTGATGGTATTGGAGGGGGTGATATTGCTACTGGTGGTATTGGTGATAATGGTGGTAGTGGTATTGTTGGTGGTGGTATTGGTGGTGCTACTGGTATTTGTGGTGGTGGTATTGGTGATAATGGTGGTAGTGGTATTGTTGGTGGTGGTATTGGTGGTGGTAGTGGTGGTGGTATTGGTGGTTGTGGTATCAATGGTGGTGGTAATGGTGGTGGTATTGTATGGGTGGTGGTTTTGGTATTGGTGGTGGTGTTATTGGTGGTGGTATTGGTGGTGGTATTGGTGATATTGGGGTGGTGGTGGTGGTAGTGATGGTGGTGGGATTGGAGGTGGTGGTGGTATTGGTGGTGCTGGTATTGGTGGAGGTGGTAGTGGTATTGGTAGTGGTATTGGAGGGGTATTAGTGGTGGAGGTGGTATTGGTGGTGGTATTAATGGTGGAGGTGGTGATATTGGTGGTGGTATTGGTGGTATTGGTGGGAAAAGGTGTAGTATTCATGGTAGTGGTGCTGGTGGTGGTGGTATGGGTGTTGGTGGTGGTATTTGTGGTTCTGTTGGTGGTGGTGGAGGTGGTTTTATTGATGGTGGTGGTGGTATTGGTGGTGTTGGTGCTATTGGTGTTGCTATTAGTGGTGATGGTATTGGTGGGGGTGGTATTGGTGTAGGTGGCATTGGTGGTATTGGTGGTGGTATTGGTATTTGTGGTGATGGTACTGGTGTTGGTGGTATTAGAGATGGTGATATTGCTGGTGACGGTATTGGTGGTGGTGTTATTGGTGGTGGTATTGGTGATGGTATTTGTATTGGTGGTGGGTTATTGGTGGTGGTGGTATTGGTGGTGGGGTATTGGTGGTGGTGGTATTGGTGGTGGTGGTATTGGTGGTGGGGAATTGGTGGTGGTACTGGTGGTGAGGATAGTGGTGGTTGGTATTGTTGGTGGTGGTATTGGTGGTGGAGGTGGTAGAGGTGGTGGTATTAGTGGTATTGGTGGTGGTATTGGTGGTGGTATTGGTGGTGGAGGTGGTGGTATTGGTGGTGGT
The DNA here is from genome assembly GCF_964204655.1 of Triturus cristatus. Classification (NCBI taxonomy): domain Eukaryota; kingdom Metazoa; phylum Chordata; class Amphibia; order Caudata; family Salamandridae; genus Triturus; species Triturus cristatus. The sequence goes on from NC_140583.1 coordinate 525,051,873, forward strand.
GGTATTGGTGGTGGTTTTGGTGGCAGGAAGTGGTATTGATGACGGTTGTATTGTTGGTGGTGGTATTGGTGATGGTGGTATTTCTGGTGGTGGTATTGGTGGTGTTAGTGATATTGGTGGTGGTATTGGTGGTGGTGGTATTGGTGGTGGTGTTAAAGGTGGTGATATTGTTGGCAGTGGGATTGGTGGTATTGGAGGTGGTACTGGTGGTGGTGATATTGGTGGTGGTTATGGTTTTGTTGGTGGTATTGATGGTGGTATTGGTGGTGGTGATGAAATTGGTGGTGGTATTGGTGGTATTGGTGGTGGTGGTATTGGTGGTGGTGGTATAGGTGGTGGTGGTATTGGCATTGCTGGTTGTCGTCTTGGTGGTGGTCTTGTTGGTGGTAGTGGTGGCATTGATGGTGGTATTGATATTGGTGGTTGTATTGGTATTGGCAGTGGTATTGAATTGGTGTTGTTGGAATTGGTGGTGGTGCTATTGGTGGTGGTGGTATTGGTGTTGTTGGTATTGGTGGTATTGGTGGTGGTGGTATTGGAGGTGGTGTTATTAGTGGTGGTGTTGGTGGTGGTGGTATTGGTGGTATTGGTGCTATTGGTGGTGGTGGAGGTAGTGGTATTGATGGTGGTGTTGGTGGTGGTATTTGTGGTGGTGGACAAATTGGTGGTGGTGGTATTGATGGTGGTGGTATTGGTGGTATTGGTGGTGCTGGTGGTATTAGTCATGATATTTGTGGTGGTGGCATTAGTGGTGGTATTGGTGGTGGTGGTAATGATGATGGTGGTATTGTTGGTGGTGTTGGTATTGGCAGTGATGGTATTGATAGTGGTGGAATTGGTGGTAGTGGTTGTATTGGTGGTTGTGGTATTGGTGGTGGTATTGGTTTTATTGATGGTGGTATTGATATCGGTGGTGGTATTGGTATTGGTAGTGGTATTGGTGGTGGAACTGGTGGTGGTAGTGGTGGTAGTGGTTTTGGTGGTGGTATTGGTGTGATTGATGGTGGTATTGGTATTGGTGGTGTTATTGGTGGCGTTGCTATTGGTGGTGGTGTTGGTGGTGGTGGTATTGGTGGTGGTGGTGGTATTGGCGGTGGTAGTATTGATGGTGGTATTGGTGGTGGAAATGGTGGTGTTTTTGTACTGGTGGTGGTGGTATTGAAGGTGGTGGTGGTATTGGTGGTGGTATTGGTGGTGTTGGTGGTACTGGTGTTGCTGTTGGTATTGGTGGTGGTGGTGGTATTGGTGGGGGTGGTCAAATTGGTGGTTGTGGTATTGATGGTGGTGGTATTTGTGGTACTGGTGGTATTAGTCATGGTATTTGTGGTGGTGGCATTAGTGGTGGTATCGGTGGTGGTTATATTGGTGGTGGTATTGGTGTTAGTGGTGGTATTGGTGGTGGTGGTGGTAGCATTAGTGGTGGTATTGGTGGTGGTGGTAATGGTGGTGGTATTGGTGTTGGTGTTGGTATTGGTGGTGATGGTATTGATAGTGGTGGAATTGGTGGTAGTGGTGGTATTGGTGGTAGTGGTATTGGTGGTGGTGGTATTGGTGGTGGTGGTATTGGTGTTGGTGGTATTGGTGGTGTTGGTTTTGCTGTTGGTATTGGTGGTGCTGGTGGTATTGGTTGAGGGGGTCCAATTGATGGTGGGGGTATTGATGGTGGTGGTATTTGTGGTGCTGTAGTTATTAGTCATGGTATTTGTGGTGGTGGCATTACTGGTGGTATCGGTAGTGGTAATATTGGTGGTGGTATTGGTGGTAGTGGTGGTATTGGTGGTGGTAGCATTAGTGGTGGTAATGGTGGTGGTGGTATTGGTGGTGGTATTGATAGTGGTGGAATTGGTGGTAGTGGTGGTATAGGTGGTGGTGGTATTGGTGGTGGTGGTATTGGTGTTATTGATGGTGGTATTGATATCGGTGGTGGTATTGGTGGTGGCATTGGTGGTGGTGGTAGTGGTGGTGGTATTGGTGGTATTGATGGTTGCATTGGTATTGGCGGTGTTGCTATTGGTGGTGGTATTGGTGGTGGTGGTATTAGTGGTGGTGGTGGTGGTAGTATTGATGGTGGTATTGGTGGTGTTGGAGGTGGTGGTATTGCTTGTGGTTGTGGTATTGGTGGTATTGGTGGTGGTATTAGTCATTGTGGTGGTATTGGTGGTGGTGAAAGTAATTGTGGTCATGGTGGTAGTAGTATTGGTGGTAGTGTTGGTGGTGGTGGTAATGGTGGTATTGGTATTGGTGGTATTGGTGGTGGTACTGGTGGTGATATTAGTGGTGGTAGTGGTATTGGTGGTGGTAGTATTGGTGGTGGTATTGGTGGTGGTCGTTGTATTGGTGGTGATACTGGTGGTGGTGGGTTTGGTGGTGGTAGTGGTATTGGTGGTGGTATTAGTGCTGGTGGAGGTGGTGTTATTATTGGTGGTGATGGTAGGTGTATTGTGGGGGTGTTATTGATAGTGGTGGTTTTCGTGCTGGTGGTATTTGTGGTAATGGCGGTGGTGGTATTAGTGGTGGTATTTGTGGTGGTATTGGCAGGGTCATTGGTGGTATTATGTTCGTATTGGTGGTGGTGTTATTAGTGGTGGTAATATCGGTGGTATTTATAGTTTGTGAATTAGTGGTGGTGGTATTTGTGTTATTGGTGGTGGTATTGGTATCAGTGGTGGTATTGGTGGTGGTATTGGTGGTGGTGGTATTGGTGGTGGTACTGGTATTGATAGTGGTAGTATTGATGGTGATCTTGGTGTTGTTATTGGTGGTGGTATTGGTGGTGGTGGTATTGGTGGTGTTGGTGGAACTAGTGGTGGTGGTGGTATTGGTGCTGGTGGTGTTGGTATTGGTGTTGGTAGTGGTGGTGGTATTGATGGGGATGCTCAAAATGGTGGTGGTGGTATTGATGGTGGTGGTATTTGTGGTATTCGTGGTCCTGGTGGTATTAGTCATGGTATTTATGGTGGTGGCAATAGTGGTGGTATCAGTGGTGGTTATATTGGTGGTGGTATTGGTGTTAGTGGTGGTATTGGTGGTGGTTCTGGTAGGATTAGTGGTGGTATTGGTGGTGGTATTGGTATTCGTGGTGGTGGTATAAGTGGTGGTGGTATTTATAGTGGTGGAATTGGAGGTAGTGGTGGTATTGGTGGTAGTGGTATTGGTGGTGGTGGTATTGGTGTTATTGATGGTGGTATTGATATTGGTGGTGGTATTGTTATTGGTGGTGGTATTGGTAGTGGAAGTGGTGGTGGTGGTAGTGGTGGTAGTGGTATTGGTGGTGGTATTGGTGGTATTGATGGTTGTATTGGTATTGGTGGTGTTGCTATTGCTGGTGGTTATATTAGTGTTGGTATTGGTGGTAGTGGTGGTATTGGTGGTGGTAGTATTGATGGTTTTATTGGTGGTGTCGGAGGTGGTGGTATTGCTTGTGTTTGTGGTATTGGTGGTGGTGGTATTGGTGGTGGTATTAATTGTTGTTGTGGTATTGGTGGTGGTGAAAGTAATTGTGGTCATGGTGGTGGTAGTATTGGTGGTGGTGGTGGTGGTATTAGTGGTGGTATTTGTGGTGGTGGCATTAGTGGTGATATCTGTGGTGGATATATTAGTGTTGGTATTGGTGGTAGTGGTGCTATTGGTGGTGGTGGCATTAGTGGTGAGATTGGTGGTGATGGTAGTGGTTGTGGTGGTATTGGTGGTGGTGGTGTTGGTATTGGTGGTGGTGGTATTGATAGTGGTGGAATTGGTGGGAGTGCTGGTATTGGTGGTGGTGGTAGTGGTGGTTGTGGTATTGGTGGTGGTGGTATTGGGGTTATTGATGGTGGTATTGATATCGGTGGCGGTAGTGGTATTGGTGGTGGTATTGGTGGTGGAACTGGTGGTGGTGGTGGTGGTATTGGTGTTATTTATGGTGGTATTGGTGGTGTTATTGGTGGCATTGCTATTGATGGTGGTATTGGTGGTGGTGGTATTGGTGGTGGTGGTGATATTAGTGGTGGTAGTATTGTTGGTGGTATTGGTGGTGGTTTTGGTAGCATTAGTGGTGGTATTGGTGGTGGTGGTAATGGTGGTGTTGGTATTGGTGGTGGTTGTGGTATTGGTGGTGGTGGTATTGATAGTGGTGGAATTGGTGGTAGTGGTGGTACTGGTGGTAGTGGTATTGGTGGTGTTGGTATTGGTCGTGTTATTGGTGTTATTGATGGTGGTATTGATATTGGTGGTGGTATTGGTTGTGGAAGTGGTTGTAGTGGTATTGGTGGCGGTATTGGTGGTACTGATGGTTGTTTTGGTATTGGTGGTGTTGCTATTGGTGTTGGTATTGGTGGTGGTGGTATTAGTGGTGGTGATGGTATTGGTGGTGGTAGTATTGATGGTGGTATTGTTTGTGGTTGTGGTATTGGTGGTGGTGGTATTGCTGGTGGTATTAGTTGTTGTGGTGGTATTGGTGGTGGTGAAAGTAATTGCAGTCATGGTGGTAGCAGTATTGGTGCTGGTGTTGGTGGTGGTAATGGAAATGGTGGTATTGGTGGTGTTACTGGTGGTGGTGGTATTGGTGGTGCTAGTGGTATTGGTGATGGTATTGGTGGTGGTCGTTGTATTGTTGGTGATACTGGTGGTGGTGGTTTTGATGGTGGAAGTCATATTGGTGGTGGTATTAGTGGTGGTGGAGGTGGTGTTATTATTGGCGGTGATGGCAGGTGTATTGGTGGTAGTGTTATTGGTGGTGGTGGTATTGGTGGAGGTGATATTTGTGGTGGTGGTATTGGTGGTGATATTTGTGGTGGTGGTATTAGTGATGGTATTGATGGTGGTATTGGTGGTGTCATTGGTGGTATTGTGTTGGTATTGGTGGTGGTGTTATTTGTGGTAGTAATATTGGTTGTATTTATAGTTTGGGTATTAGTGGTGTTATTAATTGTGGTTGTATTGGTGTTGGTATTGGTATTAGTGTCGGTATTGGTGGTGGTATTGGTGCTGATGGTATTTGTGGTGGTATTGTTGGTGGTATTGGTGGTGGTATTCGTGCTGGTGATATTGGTGGTGGTATTGGTGGTGCTGGCATTGGTGGTGGTATTAGTGGTATTGGTGGTGGTTTTGGTGGTATTGATCTTGGTGGTGGTATTGGTGGTGGTGGTGGTATTGGTGGTGATGGTATTGGTGGTAGTGGTATTGGTAGTGGTGCTGGTAGTATTGATGGTGGTGGTATTGGTGGCAGTATTGTTGGTGGTGGTATTAGTGGTGGTGGTGGTATTGGTGGTGGCATTAATGGTGGTATTAGTGGTGGTGGTGGTTTTGGTGGTGGTATTGGTGGTGGTGCTACTGGTGGTATTGGTGGTTTTGGTATTGGTGATGGTGGTGTGGTGGTCGTATTTGTGGTATTTGTGGAGGTATTGAGGCTATTGGTGGGAATGGTTGTGGTATTTGTGGTGGTGGTATTGGTGGTGGTGGTGGTATTGGTGGTGGTAGAGGTGGTGGTATTGATGGTGGTGGTGGTATTGGTGGTGGTGATATTCATGGTGATGGTATTGGTGGTGGTATTGCTGATGGTGGTATTGGTGGTGGAATTGTTGGTGGTATTAGTGGTGTTGGTGGTATTGGTGGTGGTGGTATTGGTGGTGGTGCTGTTGGTACTGGTGGTGGTATTGGTGGTGGAGGTATTGGTGGTGGTTTCGTATTGGTGGAGGTTTTGGTATTGATGGTGGCTGTGGTATTGGTGGTGGTGGTGTTGGTGGTGTTGGTATAGATGGTGGTATTGGTGGCAATGGTATTTTTGGTGGTGGTATTGGTGGTAGTGGTATTGGTGGTGATATTGGTGGTGGTATTGGTTGTGCTGGTATTGATGGTGGTATTGATGGTGGTGGTATTGGTGGTGGTGGAGGCATTACTGGTGATATTGTTTGAGGTGGTATTGGTGGTGGTATTAGTGGTGTTGGTGGTATTGGTGGTGGTGGTATTGGTGGTGTTGGTATTGGTGGTGGTATTATTGGTGGTGGCATTAGTGGTGGTATTTCTGGTGGTGATATTGGTGGTGGTATTGGTGGCAATGGTATTGGTGGTGGTATTGGTAGTAGTGGTATTGGTGGTGATATTGGTGGTGGTATTGGTGGTGGTGGTGGTATTAGTGGTCTTGGTGTTGATATTGGTGGTGATATTGGTGGTGGTGGTCAAATTGGTGGTGGTGGTGTTTGTGGAATTGTTGGTGCTGGTGGTATTAGTGGTGGTATTTGTGGTGGTGGCATTAGTGGTGGTTTCAGTGGTGGTTATATTGGTGGTGGTATTGGTTGTATTGGTGGCATTAGTGGTGGTATTGGTGGTGATGTTAACGGTTGTGGTGGTATTGGTGGTGGTGGTGTTGGTATTGGTGGTGGTGGAATTGGTGGTGGTGGTATTAATAGTGGTGGAATTGGTGGGTGTGGTGGTATTGGCGGTGGTGGTAGTGGTATTGGTGGTGGTGGTATTGGGGTTATTAATGGTGGTATTGATATCGGTGGTGGTGGTGGTGCCTCGTTCTACATCATGTGGCTCTGCTGAACTGAGGCTTGATTGTGTGTGACCGGACGGGTCTGGCGCAACCTGTATCATTGTGCACCAGATATTGTGCCTCATTTCCAGAGAGGTGTGAAATTTTGCAACTCATTGTGTTTAAAATCTGAAGTGCCTGATTCGACTCATCCCTACGTGCACTAGTCGCTGTATTTGGATCACCTGGGCAAATTCGGGATTATCTTTTACTGATCGGGGCACCTCATACTTCCAAGAGGCTCCCCTGTGTTACTCCCCATTCATCGTTTGTTCACTTGTTGACCCTCATCGTGGCTGACCAACCGCACTCTCACACACAGTCCCTCCCTAAGACATCTTGACACCAGGTAGTAGCGAGAGAGATTGATTGGGTTGAAGGAAAGCTTAGAGACAGTTTGGAAGCAGGTAAAGAGACTGCATGACTCATTTGTGTTTGGAGACCCTTGGGTGAACTTCCCGAGTGGCTGCTAACCTCTCCCTTGTTTACGTCTATCTCTGAATTAAAACTTACATATTCCCACCTGCTTCCTGAAGACCCAGACTAAGTGTAACTTCGGCCACGTGCAGCCCAGTTTCCAGGAGGCAGGGCTGGTTTTCTTCCACCCGTGGTTATAAGTAGTAGGGGTGAAATTGAGGTTGGAGGGAGGCTTGGGCCATGGAGTCTGCTGAGGGTGAACCATTTTCCTGGGGCACTGCATCAGGGTGATGAGTGAGTGCACAACGTGCCACACTGGGATGCTGGTAAAAAGTGTTCTATTTTTTGTGTATGTACATTATTTTAATATTGTGCACTGCATAAGGGTGCTGCCTCTCAGTTGTGGGGGGGGTCGGGGTTAGATTTGGAACTGTCCAAATTGTGTATACTAGTGAAATCACAACAGTACAAATGGGTCTAGTACTGCTTGTAATATTTCAAATCATGTTTCATGGCCAAAAGTATATGATGGTCATGTTATAACGATTAAATATGTGGACTGCATGTGTGAAGTTTTTGTGACGCTCTGTGCATTTATTGCGCGTGACGGCTTTGACTTTGCTTTACAGATTGCCTCTGTAGTGAGCCTGACTGCTCTGTGCCAAGCTACCCAAGGGTGAGCAGGGGATATACAGCGAGTGAAATCACATGCCCTTGATGGGAGAGGTAGTTCTTGCTGGCTGGGAGTATCCCTCAGTCAACTAGACACTGCCGGTTCCAACAAGGTGCCTTAGCAAAAAACGAATGTACACTTCTTCTAACCTTCCATTTAAATAGTGGCATGGATAACACTCTATCGAACAAACAGTTGTGTTACTTTCACCTCACATTTTAAGGGTCTGGTTCAAAATAGCAATATTATCCAAGTATGAGGACACTGCCGGGTAATTAGTGCCCATATTGAAGTAGTCATCAGGTTCACCTTGGCCCCTCTAACCGGGAGCACCCTCCAACTAGGATAATATAGCCTCATTAGCTTGTCAGTCATGCTTAAGAAATATCTTCAGATGTAGTAAACTCATTCACTATCCTGTTCCCAAAATACCGACTTCAAGTAGTTTTAAACGCTAGAGGACATAATATTTTTTTAAGACTTACAGCTAAAGAATATGAATTCCAACAGTATTCTTATTATTTTTTGCCTCAACTATGGTAACTCACTTTCCTTTAGACTCCCTATTCATCTGCTTTCAAGTCTATAACATTCAGAATCTTGCTACCCATTATATACTTGGCCCTTGCAAAGTTTTGCATCTTTTAGACCAGTAAGGTATTAACTTCGACTTCAAATCAGCTGCTGCTCGTTTAAAACACTGTTCTTGTGTCGTAAAATCATCAATCGCCCCTTATGTCCACTCCCTCTACTTTCAAGGTCTGCATAATACCTATGTTGCCTCAAAGGGCCAGATCTACAACCATTTTTTGCAGTAGCAAACAGGAAATTGGCATGTTTGTGACCACAAAAAAGGGTGGTGGTATGTTCAAATGCTACTGTGCAAGTCGGTGACTTGCAAAATAGTGTTTGCGAGTTGCTATTAGGAAGGGGCGTGCCAAGGGGGTCCCATCCTAATAGTGAGTCAGAATGGTATGAACCATTGTTTTGCAACCACATTTGCGGTCGCAAAACACTTGCAGTTTAACGCCTACTTCAAGTAGGTGGTAAGCATCTTGCAAACAGAAAGAGATCCCCATGCAACCCCTTCCCCTTTCTCAATGTGTGAAAAAATACTTTTTAAGAGCAGGCAATGGTCTCAGCGACCCCTGTCTGCCCTTAAAAAATTAAAAGAAAAGTTTTCATATTTTGTTTTTAAACGCATCCCGTTTTCCTTTAAGGAAAATGGGCTGCATTTGAAAAAAAGTAGCTTTATTGAAAAATCAAACAGACATTGGGGTCTGCTGTCCCCAGCAGGCCACCATCCCTGTGTTTGCTGGCCATTCCCAATAGGTCGCATATTGCGACCTGCTTCATGCAAATTAATGAAGCAGGCCCCTTGGGACCCATTTAAGAATTGCAAACAGTGTCTCAGACACTGTTGTAAATTCCATTTTGCGAGTCGCAAATTGCGACTTGTACAATGTAATGGTTGAACATCAGGCCCAAAATCATTAAAATTCCAATCTGCCAATTTGTTAGTTGCCCTTCAGTTTTCTAAACTATACTGGGGGCCACACTCCCTAGGATTGTAGTGTTAGGGCCTTGCACCAGCTGACCTTAGAGTCATCCCTGACCTAGCCTGTTTTAGAAAACATTTGAAAAACTCATCTACTTATATGTGGTTAATCTCCTATTTTGTAGATAATTACTTTGTTCTCTCTTTGATCTTAATTTCTGGAAATAGTTCTTCTGGCACCAGGATGCCTTTTTGGTAAGTGCTTACACTTTATGCATTATAAAAATAAATGTAATACATTTGGGATTTAATCATGTTATTGCCCATGTGAATCTTCATGTCCTAATCCCAGAATGAAAATAGGTAGAGAAATTTAGATATGATATCAGATCTAATGTGGTCACAGCTCTGAAAGTTTTTAAGGTGACCTCAGAACTTAGAGATTAGGTGGGTGTAGCACACACCATTATTTAGACTATTTTGAATACCACAAATAATGCATATATTTCTATTAATAAGATGTGGCCTGCCATGAAATTACAAGGAAAGTAATTCCGGGTTGATATACATATTTTGGACATGTTGAAAATGTTTATATGTAATCATATCAAAACATTGCAACAATTATTTTTGAAACTCTGCATTAAATATTAGTACTTATTTTTAGAATTCCTAAAATACCCACAATAAATTCAGTCTACAGAACATTTAAAAAAAGATTTTTCAATTGTAAGATCCTATAAGGTTCCTTGAGGATGCTACTGATTCAAGGGAAGTCTCTGTGATCAAGCTCTAAGCAATCCTGGAACTCTGGCACTAAGTCTTGTCAATTAATCCATTTAATTTCCAGCTTACAATAAGGATTTGCACAGATCTCAACAGCAATACATTTCGATAAAAGCGAAGTTTGCCTAGTTGATATTAGATTAGTGCTTGAGTCTGAACAATACCTTGAACTATGCAGCATGCATCACAAGTAAGTTATTTCATGAAACTCCAATAATAGTGTTATAACTAGTAACTCCATGAAAGATGTTTTGTTGATTTAGAAAGTATTAACAACCTAGATGACACTGGTAGACCTGACATCATCTCCTAAACGTTTTGCCTTCACTCCTCTAGTTTTTGTGGTCTTTAGGACTATGTGCACTTTACCACTAATAACCAGTTCTAAAGTGGTGCTCTCTCCTCTAATCATGATACAATTGGCTTTCACGAAATTGGCACATTTAATGTACTTATAAGTCCCTAGTATTGTGGTACTACATGTGCTCAGGCTCTTTAAATTAAACACTACTAGTGGGACTGTAGCACTTATGGTGCAAACCAGTTAAGTAGCCTTCCTAAACATGTCTCGGGTCTGCCATTGCAGCCTGAATGCAGTTTTAAACCACCAATTAGATGTGCCAAAATAAACATTTTGCCAAGCCTAAAACTCTCTCTTTAATACATATAAATCATCCCTAGGGCAGGTCCTAAACAACCCACAGGGCATGGACCATTGTATTTAAAACGTTCAACATGTACTTTTAGATTTTACATATCCTGGTAGTAAAATCACGTAGACATATGTTTTCACTACTTTGACGCTTACTTCTCCCATAGGATAACATAGGGTTATCTTATTATATTTAGTAAGTGATAACTTTTGTGTGGAAATAGTAGGAGTGTCATATTTGGTGTCTGAGAAATCGTAATTTAAAATCCTCTTTAACGGTAAAGTTGAATGTGAAGTCACAATTCTGAATACTCCACTTTTAAAAGGTTTATAACCAACAAAGGGGTTTGATCCTCTCAAGCCTGGATAGGGAAGGGATCAATCTAGTATGAAGCACAAAACAAAGAACCCTCACCAGATATTGATTGAATAATTAAGATATACACAACAATACGTTAATCCTATGTGTAGATCTCTATTATTACATTTCTGTCATCATTTAATACACTAGCCTCATCTTTCATTTCCCTAAAAAGAAATACTGACGTGATTGTTGGTTTTATGACAAATAAGCTGACAACAAATGCAGTGAGGACACAAGGCAATGCTGGAGGGCTGTGACCTCGAGTAATGTAGAGTGCAAGCGGAATGAAGAACCGAGGTCCTTCACAAACAGACAAAGTAAATAGAACCAATAATCGGTTTTCTTGAATGCAGGATTGCCCTGAACATGTAGTCCAAACCCAGACTAAGTATGTGATACCCTGATGATGACCTCATAAAAACAAGCATGCCTAGAGTTCATGGATGTTGAAATGCATTGGCAAAGGTACATGAGATTCCCTGAATGGCCCTCCCTGCATACTTGAAAGGATCAAGTGAAAGCCACTGTTGAAAAACCGACTGGGGATTAGTGGAGAGAGGGTCAATATACATGCAAAGTTCACTCCTCAATGGACCAATGGGCTCTAGATGAACTAGTTCAAGCTGACCTAATGACTTGTCTTTTTGGATGGTGATATTGAATATATAGGGAAAGAACTCTTAATCGTGTCTATTTGTATATGTCAATAATTGAGTGTAAATGAATCACGCTGCAAAATTATTTTTGGGGTATAGATAATCATTTATGTTGTGTTTTATGTTATGTACATAAAAAAAGTATGTTTGGTTTTGGTTAAAAAAAAGTATTTTTGGTTTAGGTAAATGAAAGATGAGGCTAGTGTGTATTACATGTTGACAGAAATGTAAAATATGGAAAATAAATAATGCAGTTCTACACACAGGCTTAATGTACTGTTTTGTGTATCTTAATCAATCAATCAATAGCTGGTGGGGGTTTTTTGTTTTGTGCTTCACTTTTAGAAAGTTGTCATTTTCTTGCCCTAATTGTTTTATTTTCTTTCAGAGTTTGATATAGCGTGAACTCGACCTGAAGGTATCAGAGCACACTACATGAGCATCAGTTATGTTACAGACAGACACAGTAATTTTTGGTAGGCATAGGAGATAAAGGTATTTGCCCAGAATCACAGGATGTTTAGCTTCCCTCCCAAGACTCAAACCCGGTTCCCTAGCTTCAGGGTCGACCGGTCTAGCCGTTAGGCCACACCTGCTTCTGTTTGGAACCTGCAACCTGTTTCTGGGCCACATATCTAGGTATAGTTGGCAGTTGGCTTCTGTGTATTTCTCTCAGACAGCGTCACAGTCTGGGTGTTGGCAGAATGGGCCTTACAGAATTGATGAGGGGGAGAAGCTGTCACCTGTCAAATTTGCACTTCAAAGATACTACCTCACTACCTCAGCTCATACATAAAGGGCCTCACAACAGCCTATTGTACAGCAGACAGACTGGGACAAGGACAGAGAGGCAGGAAATTCCAGAATCTTCTGTAGGAGGAATATTCTTCAAAGCTGGCACCAGGTATAACAAGGGGACCCTTGGACCCACTCTACCACAGAAGAAGAACTACCCTGATGCCAGAGGACTTCCCTGCTCTTTGATGTGTGCCCTGATGTTTGAGAAGGAAGTTTGAAGCTGCTCCCTTGATACTAGTCTGAAGTGACTCCAAGAGTCAGCTGACTGATCTTTTATTCTGAGCTACAGAGACACAATATGCTCCAAGGCCTCCTTGCAACTGCCCAGTTGACATGCTGCACTGGACCTGCTTGAACATGCAACTGGACCTGCTTGCGCCCTGCTGGCCTCTGCTGGAGTGAGTTTCTGATGCCCAGGAGTTGTTCCTTAGGTCCTGTACCCTTGATATGGCATAGGTTGTGCTTCTCCTAAAAGAAAAGGAGAAATACTGAGGTTTTGTCTTCTTCATGACCACGAACAGGTCCATTCGCACAAAGATCTTATCACCTGTGCCAACTGCCGATGCAAATCGCCAGTAAATCTGACTGTTTGTGCCACAGCAACTGCCAATACGAGATCTGCACTTTGGGGTACAGCATCAACAGCCCGCAATGACCGTCAATGCGAAGCTCTAGCAATGACTGTTTGCGATGCCCGATGGGATCATCAAGCTACAGCACTGACTGCCCGCAACGCCAGTACAGCTCTTCATGCTACAGCGATGACCATCCACAACACTCTCCCTGCGACTTCCTCCAGTGTGAACGGGACTCTTCGAGCTAGACTTTAGAAGTTAACTTTTTTCAGCAGGACTAACCTGGTCTCTGTATCAGGCCAGCGCTCCATAACAGTCAACCGGAACTTTTGACTTTCACCTGGTCTCACACGACCAGATTACCAAGAGTACCGCTTTGTAATTTTAGGCACTGTACTTACCTCAAATCTTTGAAATTGCACATCTCCAGCTCTACTGATTAGATTTTTGTCACTTGGGTGCCAAATAATTTATACAATTTTTCTCTATTTTTCTAAATTGGTGTGGATTTTTTCTTGTGCTGTGTTTTAACTTTATTACTGCATTGTGTGCTACACAAATACTTTACACATTGCCTATATGGTAATCCTGGCTGCTTTTGTGCCAAGCCACCAGGTGGTTAAGTACAGGTTTATTTAGTGACTTTTGTGGTTCACCAAGACAAGGACAGTGGTTATAGCTTAAGAAAGGCTCACGCCCCCCCCCCCCTTGCCCCTCAGGCCAACAGTACAATTTCTCACAGGCACCATTAGGCTATTTTAAGAAATCGGGTTCTTAGTTGCAAGGGTATGAGTACTTCACAAGTAATAAGTCCTCAAGATTCTCTTTACTGGGAACCAAGTATCCCATTTTAGCATTTGGCTATTACAGAGAAGTGAAGCAGAGCAGTCCAAGGCCTATTCAGAGGAGGTGCATGGACTGGTAGCCCCAACTTCCTGGCACGTGACAATTCACTGGACATCATTGTCCAGTCAGTTATTTTTTTTATTATAGAAGGAAAAGTACATTTATTACACACACACTACCAAATAGTATGCATTAATTTACAAATGTTTTCAATCAGCTAATGTAAATGCCTTTGATGTCATCCTCTTATCACTTTACATCCATAGTGGGTCCTGAAACCTATAACAATACCCTCCCACCTATACTAAGGGACTCATTATGATGTCGGGCGAAGTTTACTCCACCTGACATCGTATTGGACAAGGGACCGACCAACACCCGGTCGGCAGTCTCGACCGACTAATTAGGATGCGATTGAAAACAGTTTGGTCGCACTCCGATACTTTACAATGGGAGCATGTACCCTGCATGCTCTAATTGTAAATGCAAGGTGCAGTTCATCCCTGCACCCCGTGGCAGGCATTTCAATGTGCCTGCCATAAGGTGCAGGGATCAACAGGGTGGCACCACAGTGTCCCCTCAGCCTCCAACCGGAGGCCATGCACCAAATGGAGCTCTACTGTGGGCCTCCAAAGTCAAGTTGTGACAGCCTTTCTATGTTAGAATGGACAGCACAGAAAGGCTGTGTAAACACCGTAATCCCTTGGGCGGAAAGAGCCATCCTTGGGATTACTGGCCGCATTCCGACTGGCGGACGGGCTCTCTGAGCCCGTTAGAAGCCAGTCGGAATGACCGTTCCAATTCCTTTCCGACCAATCCCAACGTAAAGGGTCAGTCAGAAAGGAATCCGACCAGCATACTATGATCACATCATATTTAGGCCCTAAATGCAATATCACCATATAAGGGAGTGTCATTATTACTAAGGCAGACCTACAGGCTTTGCCAGGGTGTCACCACTTTAGTAAAAACTGCCACACTTTATTCTTCACCATTGTACCAGCACTCAAATAAATGGGGATAGAACCAACATTCAATACCATTTATGGTAATGTGACACTTTGGGTTGTGAGTCATCAACACTGTCAATAAAGCATTATTACTGAACATGTGCGATGGAGTCTTTCCACATATTTATCAAGCTCAACTGAAGCTCCAGGTCACCCCAATAAAGCTCATTGCACTCTCACACCTATATCTAAAAAACTGTTTTCTTTAATGTGGCTGTACACCACGTTCTTTTATCTCCTTTGTTTTTTTTTTGTAATCCCAGGTGCCAGTGCCAACAGAGCACCCAGGTGAGGAGAGTGCTGCACCAACCAAGCCAGCTCTCTGCCTGTCTGTCACTGTTGGTGCACCGTTGTTGGTGCAGGCACCTTCATTCTACCCACCTGCTCCATGCAGGCATGGTGCACATCTGTGGTGTTCACCCTGCTACCCCAGACAAGAGCATGTGGAATGGGACTGGCACACCACCATGAGGGGGGTACAGAGGGTACAGAGGTGTATAGTGGCACCCTTCCTCCTTTTTCTTCTTTTTCCCAGGGAAGGAGTCCATACTTGCATCAGGCCCCAGGGGATAGGGGACTCACAACCACCTCCCCATCCAAATGACTCACCTGAGGATGCAGTGACCCCAAGGGGTTTGACATTCCCTGGGGGTAATTGTAGAATTTGTAGCAGAGGGCTTTGCATGCTGGTTCTAGCTTGGTTCCTCGGGGGGGGGGGGGGGAGGGACTGAGATTAAGATGTCAATATCTGCACCCCGTAGGGCAGATTCATATGGTGTTTGGACGTCTTTTGCTCCTGGTGGCCAGCCTAGTCAGCAGGAACAGTTTCTGCATGTCTCTTGGCCTCCAAAGGGCACTTGGGATTGGGATATGTATTTTATGGCTCCATGTGTGAGACCAGTCCACTGCCTAGGCTTCTCGTGCTGTTTACTCCTTGTGGTGTCACATCATAACGCCACTCCTGCCCAAACACTCCTGCACAGCTTTATGGGACATTTCAACATGGCGACTTCAAGTAGTCTATGAAAAGACCTTTCCTGGAAGTCCCCACTGACACAGCTGCCTAATCCCTACCTATCAAATCTTTGCAGACGAGGCCCTCCTGTATTCAGCACCAGAGGTCAGGCCTATCTCCTTTGTTTCTGTGGTCTGGGGACTTCTCAGCCAAAGGACACTGTGAGAAATTGATTAGCAGATGCAGATGTCTTCCCCACCCATCATTTTCTAGGAAGTTAGGTCAAGCACTGCTAGTGGGTCTATTTTGTGGGGAGTCTTTTGAACCTCCTGCTTGCCAGCAGCATAATTAACTTGGCCCAGTAGAAGGGACAAAGGCCTAAAATCTGATTATTCCTGAGCCAAGGAAATATGAACATTCTCAAAGTGCTATTATGAGTATGGATAGGATAAAAGGGATTGTGAATTTACACTTGGGATGCATGTTTATCCTAACATTGATATCTCACTGGACCCTGTAGGCTTAATTGGGGCAAAACTTTACTTGGGTGCACATTTCACCTATACAGACCTTATTTTAACTGCATTTGGTGAACCACCTAGTGCGCGCTACCTGCACTGTTTTGTGCATTACAGAAATAGGCATTTCGCGTGTTTGCGCTCTAACTTTTTAATTATTACCTGTTTTGCCTATTTTTGTTTGTTTCTATGTTCTTAGCCCCTGGTTTTATTGTAGGCCCCCCACACGCACTATAAATTGGAGACTCACCGCATTTTGCGGGCCCTCGTCCCCAGAGATCGTTTTGGCGGCCATCTTGGGTGAGTGGTACACCTGACGGCGCCTATTTCTATTACGGTCCTGACGTCACTCGGGCGCTCGACCTCTATTTAAGGGGTTACTTCCCGCGCAGCGGATACGCGCAGTGGATCGCCGGACTTACGCCGGAGTTTCCGCCTGAGTTTAGCCCGTCTGCGCCCGTCAGCGTCCCGGAGGCGTTCGGCGGGGCAGGTATTTCTGGCTACTATGTTTTCCTATTCTGCTCAGGACCTGTACTCCTTGCGCGACAGGGATGCGTCCTGTCGCTCAGTCTTTCCTGGCCGATATAGGGGTAAACATAAATGCCCTGGCTGTAAATGGCGTCCTATCCGCAATTTCCCTTCCCCCCGCTCTATTAAGGATTGTAGCATTAAACATCAGTGTCTACTCCTTAATACGAGGTCGTTGCATCGACACACTCAAGAGATTTATGATCTCCTTTCGACGACCGGTCCTACCTGTCTGATGCTCACTGAGACATGGCTTAATGAATCCTCCCACCCGGACATCGCATTAGCCATTCCCTCAGACTATATCATCGATCGACAAGATAGAGACAAGGGTAGGGGGGGAGGAGTTGCCTTGGTTGTGAAAAAATCTCTTCCGTGTATGGTTACGCGCCCAAATACCATCGTAGGTGCTGACTCTCTTGCCTTTACCATCTCTTTATCGCCTCAGCAAGCGTTGAAGGGTCTTGTTGTCTACAGACCTCCGGGCCCGGTGGGATCCTTCTTTGAGGATCTCCAGCAGGTTATGTCGGTCCTTGTTTTAAGATCGGAGCGCTGTATATTGGTTGGTGATTTTAATTTCCATATGGATGACCATCAAGACCAGGATGCTATCAAGCTGCTGGACGTTACATCTACTCTGGGTCTTTCCCCCTATATTTTTGGCCCGACTCATGATAAAGGCCATACACTTGACCAGGTTTTTTCCACCTCACCTATCACGGCTGTAACACTTCTGCCAGTTTTATGGTCTGATCATTGTCTTGTTCAGTTTGAAATACCATCTATTACGACCTCTACGGCCAGTGCTACGAGACAGCAGGGTAGCAGCTATAGGGCACTCCATCGGGTGACTCCGGAACTGCTAGCGCAGGCTCAGGTGAATCATCCCATGCCACATACGGGTGACCTGGAGAAAGACCTGGAGAGCCTGCAATCTTGGCTTCTTGCTAGATTAAATGAGCTCGCCCCATTACAGACACCCAGGTCTGCCGCCCAACGGGTCTCGGCCCCTTGGTTTACGGAGGAATTGGCCCATCATCGTAGGCAATGCAAAGTCGCTGAGCGGGCCTGGAGAGCCCAATACGAACCGGATGCTAAACAACTTTATAAAACCATGATGAAATCATATCATGATTTAATACTTCAGGGCAAGAAACGCTATTTTGCCAAAAGGATTGAAGATGCGGCAAACTCCTGTAAGGAGATTTTCTCAATTGTGAGAGAATTCACTAGCCCGTGGTCAATCTCTGCGCAGGACGCTCCGGTGGAGACCTGGGCCAACACCATTGCTAATTTCTTCACCGCTAAAATCAGGCAAATTCAGGATTCTTTTCCTCGGAGACCTATAGTTGACTCGTCAACTTTGCCGATCGAGACAACTCCTCCGTTGCCTTCTGGCCCAGCTCTGCTACACTTCCCGCCCCTTTCGGCTGACGCATCCTTAGCCTTGATGAGGAACCTCAAATCGGGCTCACCGCTAGATCCCTGTCCAGCTAAATTTCTAGCGAGAATGGCAGATATAGTTAACCCTATAGCTAATTCCATTCTTAATCTCTCCCTGAGTCAGGGATCTCTGCCCCAGTCCTGGAAACAGGCCATGGTCATCCCTCTTATTAAAAAGCCGAATCTTGACCCAGAAGTGCCTTCCAACTATAGGCCTATATCGCTCCTCCCAGCACTCACCAAGATCCTGGAGAAACACGTTCATAGCGTGCTTTCTAACTTCCTGGAGTCGAACGAGATACTTCATGAATCCCAATCGGGCTTCCGCTCCAACCTGAGCACCGAGACGGTGCTCCTGGAAGTATCTGAGATCGTGAAAGAGGTGCTGGATACCGGAGGCAGGGTGATGCTAGTTATGCTAGACCTGTCGGCGGCGTTTGACACCGTCCCCCATGAGGATCTCCTCACTAGACTACACGACATCGGACTGGGGGGGACGGTGCTCAATTGGTTTTGTTCCTTTCTAGCCAACCGCCGGCAGACGGTCTGGGTCCCACCTGGATCTGCCGAAATGCCGCCATTGGGAGTCGGAGTGCCTCAGGGCTCCGTACTGAGCCCCACTCTATTTAACATCCTTATGACCCCTCTGGCGACACTGGCAGAGTCCTATGGGGCCCGGATCGTCTCTTATGCTGACGACACCCAGCTTCTGTTCACCTGCCGTAAGAGCGAAGAGTTCGATGGAGGAAGGATCCGCGAGTGCCTTGGGGCTGTTTTTAATTGGTTTCAACTCTGCAGCCTCAAGTGCAACTCGGACAAATCCGAAATACTATTCTTCGGATGCCCATCGGAACTAGATTGGCATGGATGGTGGCCTGCTGACATGTTCCCTCCAAGTCAGTCATCTAAGTGGGCTAAGAACCTGGGAGTAAAAATCGACAATGAGCTTTCGCTAAAATCCCAGGTTTCTACTCTGACGGGAACATGTTTCGGGATCCTTAGAATGTTGCGTAAATTCCTTCCCCTTTTATCTGAGGAACATCGGAGGATAACTGTTCAGGCACTTATAGGATCCAGATTGGACTACGCAAATGTGCTATATCTGGGTCTGCCAGAATATCTTCTTCAGCGTCTGCAGGTGACCCAGAACGCTGCTGCTCGAGCGATCTTTGGTCTGCATCGTCGTACTAGTGCCTCTAATCTTCTTCTTGCCCTCCATTGGCTTCCTGTACGGAAGAGGATACTGTTCAAGGCCATGACCCTAGCCCATAAGGCCCTGCATGGTAATGGTGCAAAATATCTCCAGAAGAGGCTGGAATTCTACCGACCTACACGATCCCTTAGGTCGGAAACATTAGCTCTGGCTCGGGTACCACGTATCAAAAGGGCCCGCCTTGGTGGCCGGTCCTTTAGATTCCTTGCCCCTCAGCTATGGAATTCTCTACCGGTGCCCTTGAGGGCTACGTCGAACTTGCTTGCCTTCAGGAAGGACTTAAAAACTTGCCTGTTCTCTGGTTAGTCTGCTTCCTCTTGTAGGCTCCTGTCTTGTTACTGTTATGTTTTTCCAGTTCTCTCTTTAGGTCTGGAGTACAAAGCGCCGGGACACTCCTTTGGAGTAGCCGTTGCGCTATATAAGTCCCATGTTAACATAACATAACATAATGTGTAATTCAGTTAAGCACCACAGACTTTCAGTAAAACTCCAGGCATACACTATGAATGCTTTCTGACATTATAAGGCCTGCCCAGGGTCAGCACCAATCCTTGAAGGCTCCCTTCTGCGACATGCTACCTGTGTGTAGATACTGGGCTGTGCAAGACAGTAGTTTCACTGGTGCAGCTTGCACAAGCGCACACATGCGTGTGCTCTTGTGTAACCATCCCAGAGTCTGTAATTCTAACTGCATAGCAGTGGCCTTATCTTAGAAAAGGAACACTGATGGTTAGCACTCTCAGTCCATTAACCCTGAATTTACTGTGAGCGAGACTCAGTTGGTAAAACTCACTCACAATAATTCCCAAACACTAGCTACACAAAAATGAAAAAATCCATAAGGATTAAATGGTGGACCCTACTTCCTACAAATGCCCCTATCATCAGAAATTAGGGAAAGAGGCTAGACATTGCTCAGTGATACTCTTTCCTAGACAATGGATTCTGACCAGACACCCCATTCGCCAGTTGTGTGCCACCACAGATATTCAAGCCTGCCTTTCCTACACCCAAAGACCACCCACCTAACTCAAGCATTAGGACACCACTCCCTACAGGGAACCTAGACTGCGTTAAGAACCTTTCATGTTGTATGTGGGATGCATCCAGGAGACTAAGCACCTACACAGTTGGTATAGGCCTATCCTTGCCATGATTTACACAACTCTACAACCACACCACTCTCCTTGGCAAGGGTTAAGTGCCTCAGCACCAATACAGTCCAAACTGCTAGGTCTGAAACATGTCCCTCAGGTCACCTGCTGTTCTCCCTCTGGAGGACACAAAACCCGGAACCCTTACTCATCTGAGTCACCACACCCATAAGATACAGGTGCAGGCCCTTTGCTAGATCCCTGACTCCCACCAACAGCACTTAATCTGGGGTATTTAACTGCCACCACCATAGCTGGGTTGACTAACTTTCCTAAGGAAAGAACAGCCCACTCAGAACAGAGCACCCTTCTGACAGAGAGTCACTCTTGGGCATCCCAGGAATTACCCAAGAAACCCTGACCCACCTATCCTCGTGAGTTCATGTTCCCCACTCATGGTCTCCAAAGCCCCACTGGGTCCACTGGAAGTGTCACCAGGGATTGTGTAGGCCATAGGCCATGCTGCCCACCACGAGCCACTTCTCAGCCTCCAAGCAGTCAAGCTGGTGGCCAACTACTATGAACTTTAACACATCAGCCTTTAGGCACATAATATTGTCTCCCACCTCATTCAGCTGAGGGGATGCCACCACCCGCTGTGTCCTTGACTGACATACCAGAGTGTTCTAAGGGTTTCAGGGCCACACCCCAAGGCTGATACTCCTAAAGTGCACCAGGTGAGAGTCTCCTAAAGCAGACACCTGTGCAACCTGTCCTCTCAACATCTCAGAGTGACAATTTCTTACATAAATGTCTAGCACCAACACAGACTAATGTTCAGGGTTCCCTCCATCTGAAGTAGTCACCATAAGGCCACCTGGATGTGCCAATGCGAGCACCCATCTTCTATGACACCTTCAACATCACGGCCTCTGCCTCAAAACTGGTACATATAAAGTGTACCAGACAGGAGTCTACCAATGTAAAGCCCTCTGCAGCCTGCCCTTCTGCCAACTCAGAGCAAAAATCCCTAACACAAGTGGTTTCCTCTCACAAGAATGATGCTCAAGGTCCCCTTCATCTGGAGAAGGCACCACCAAGCCAAGTGGTTAGATCACTGTGGGCTCACCTGCCTCCTGGATCTCCTTTGTCTCATGGGCCTTTGCCCCTTATCCAGAGGATCAGATCCCACAGGACTAGCCTGTGTGGACACCAAGTGGGGAATCGCCAGAGCCACCACCTCATGAGTTGTCCACCACCCCAACTCGGATCTTGACAGGGTTAAGCATTAGCCCACCTGGGGAAACTCTAGTACTCAAACCCCATGGTCTATTTTCTCAAGGGCTTCTACTACACCTCCTGCCTCAGGACCCCTCCTTGTACTGGGCAACCTACCAGCATAGGTCACCTTTGGACAGCCCCCCTCCACAACAGACAACCTAAGTGGACATTGGGAATCATGATTTTTTTCAAGTGCCCCCACCATGGAAACATGTCTCAGGAGTATACTACCCTGCTGGAGGGAACTCGTAGGTGTACTACAAACTTCCTGGTTCCTTTGATGGCCAACTGCATCAAAGGTTTTATACCTGCAGCAACGGTGGGAAAAACTCTGAAAAGGAATGACACAATGTTGGCTTCATCATGTGATATTTGCCTTGCCCTTGAGAAGTGCAATAATTTCCTGGAGTCCTTCACCCATCTCCTAAAACCCCTAAAACAGGCCCCCCTTCTTGTTCACAATCTATGGAATCGGTCCATATCACAGTCCTTAAACCTGTAGGGAACCACCCACCTCATACAGAACTAGTGTGTATTGTTGGGTTTAAAGGACATTATGGCCTGGGATCCCTCTAACTGTGAAAGCCTTCTCTGCCTTTACATCCTTTATGAAAAGGAAACTGATCACAATAAACACAGTTAGTACATCAACCATCAATGTCTTCACATTGAATATGTGTGCATGAACTTTCCTGCCCCACATCTTGAGTTCACTCAGCCAAACCTTTGCGGACCTCTCAGGGACATGCACTCTGAAATGTGTGCCTTCATGCATTGGCAGCGTGCAGCAAAACTATACTTGCCAAATATTAATAATGCATCATGGAACTGAATACTATTGATCCCTACGGTGGCAACTAAAATACGAAATGGGGTTCTTAGTTATGAAGAATGTGAGTCTTGTAACAGTCTCAGGGAAAACTTTAGAATAAATCAAAACCTCTTCATGGGGCATAAACATAACCCCATGGGAGACTTAAGACAACGTTTGTGAGGGAATGTCTGGAGGGATGCTGTACTCTCTTCAGACCCCAAAACACGGTTCAAACACGTTGGTTGTGCTGTTATCAATTCTGAGACACCATAAAAATGCTGATATACATTTTTGAGTGCCCCAGAGTATTCCGGGGAGCTCTGGTGGAAGTTTTGCTTCACTCTAAAGCTCGCTCTGTTCCTGTGCTTTTGTTCATGGATGTGGCAGTGCAGGGACCTCTGTTGGTCAGTCATGCAGTAGCAGCTTAGTAAAATAAATGAGGACTCCATGACACCTATTCAGTATCTAATGCTTTATTAGCAATACTGATCATTATTTCAGATGCCTTGTGGTGTTATCTGAGCTACAGTGCCCCCTGCTAGAGGGGGTACTCGCTGCTCCCAATTATGAACTGTACTATGCAGCGGCACAACAACAGTGGTGGCTGCACTGGCTGGATATAACCCCAATGTACTGAATGAACAGACATCTTTCGGATCCTAACAGGGACCAGCATTTATATGTAACAATCCGACTCAGGATTTCTCCCGCAGGGGGAAACACCCCAAATGAGGGTGGCTTGTCTCTGTTGGAGATGATATGTACACGGGGTGAAGCCCTCTTTGCCATATACCCCACAAATCTTGGTGTGGTAGTTGCCAAGCCTCTGAGAGGTTCCAAACAATTCAACACAACACAGTGGGGGAAGCGGACAATAATTACTTGGGAGAATCTACACTGACAGCATATTCCTGCTCTTTTCAGACATCATGGACACAGATGGCCTGGTTGCAGGTTATTTCTTTATGCACCATGCCATACAATATGCGATCAATGTAACATAGGGATTGGTGGGGCGATACCACCTCAATCGTCGACACCACACACGCTTTTGTCCAGCTGCAGTACACAATGTGCAATCTTTTTTTAAAAATTATTTTTATTAACGTCTGCTCAGTATAAGCCAATATAACCAGCAAAGCAACTGTACGGTGCTTACATCAATAGCAGGAAAACTTCACAAGACCCCCCCGACACCTCTCCACCCAGAGCCGATTTCTGTTGTCCCTTGATGGTAGCAAGTTCTTTCCAGTGCGCATCTTTGGTCCCTTCACCTTTTCTCCCCACCTGACAGTGTGAGTGGACCCTGTATGACCTCCACATTCCCCAGATCTTGTTTCATTTACGTGGGCATCCTCTGGCCTTGTATACTGCATTCTCGCCCCTACAACAACAGTCTAAATCATTTTTCCACTCCATCAGTTCCGGTGGATGGCTCGCCCCCTAAGCTTTGGCAATGTTCCATTTTGCATCATGTTGAACCATATCGTATGATATTTAGGGCATTTTGTCTCACCCGTCACACGGAGAATGAACCAGCATGGCTCCACCGGTACTTCCAGTCCATCGACATCAGATATAACCCGTGTGACCTCCCTCCAATAAATGTTGGATGTTGGGATAATCCCAGATATTATGAAAAAAGGAACCTATTTCACCACAACCCTAAGCACAATAACCGGATACACAGTGTCCCTGCCGATGCAGAAGTGTTCTAGAGGATATGATCTATGGAGGATTTGTAATTGAATAAGTCAGAAACAGGCCCTTATAGCCACCTCCCAGGAACTCTGTACCGCTTCCTCTCAGTTGTCGTCCTCCAGTAGCCCCAGGTCTGTCTCCCATGCCTCCCTCAGAGGGTCCAAGGGGATTTGGTGAATTGTTCGTGAGTTTCTTATATGAAAGGGAGGTGGGCCCGGCTATTATTGGGTCCATTAGTAGTCTATTTTCTAGGGGTGAGTACTCTGGCACCGATTACCCTTCAGTGAGGTGTTTTCGAAAGGCATGTCCCACTCAAACCGTTCAATGTCTGACATTTTGTATTCTATTTTCAAGTTGTCAAAGGATATCAGTGCTGTCCCCTCTAAATGACCCCAAGCAGTCGATGCCATGCAAACCACACTACTAAAACCCCTGTCAGTTCCCCATCTCCCTTAACAGACCGCTATCCCACAACTGGGTTTCCTTGGTCAACTTTTCCTCCCAACCCAGGTAATTGGTCGCTTTGCGCCATGCTCAGACTACTGTCTGCGTATGGAAAGGGAGCTGTTTTCCCGGCTTCTATGGTAGAGTGCTGCCGGATAGCCCCCATTGCCAGATGATCAACTCGAAAGGCTGGACCATTGCAATCTGTGAACACTGAGGGGTATATTCACAAGAACATGTGATAACCACGGCAAGAGTAGCATAACGCAACTTTCAATATCGCAGCCTAGCGCGGGAAAATAACCCCATGTCAACGTGTTATTCACAACAAGGCGTTAGCATGCAATAGCCACCAGATAACGCGGACAATGTCCGCGATACAACCACCCCGACGGATATAAAAACACAAACCACAACACCAGAAAACCTGCGATAAGCCTTTCCGTGATGAAGAAAGCAGGGATAAGCAGCGCGAGAGCAGCAATACTCACGCACAATGCGGGAACAAGCGCAAGAACAGCATACGGAAAATGCCACTGACCAAAATACAGCAATAGCGGAGTACCACGGATGCGCCCTGGCCAACGGCAGAGGACAACATGCACACCACAACATCCAAGCAACGTGGAAGGACAGAACCAACAGGCACACCGCATGAAAGAGACCAGTGGCAGTGAAATTGGAGCTGCTGGAGCGACACATCCACCGTGCAGCATACACACATAAGCAGAAGTGCACCTTGACATTGGCAACATCCCGGTACAAACAGCAACCACTCCACAACTGAACACAGGACACAACTGGACTGGCAAATGTGCACAACCAGGCAAATCACATCTGTAATCCCAGGGATATGTAACATGACAATGCACAATTCCAAATGTTAACCTGCAAAAATGTTTAATTCACACATGCAGTGCAATTGGACATCTACTACTGTCCCATGATTGCCACGGACCAACACAATGTGACGTGCTCATGAGAATTAGGTGTCAATGATGTAGTTCCTACGGTCCATTCCTGCCGCAGTTGCAGTGGGATGTGGCTCACCTGCCCCATCACCATCATCATCGTTCGGTACCTCTAGTACTGGGATCCATGGGGCCCTGGTGCGAAAACAGATGTTGTGCAACACACAACATGCAACGATCATCTCGCACATGACGTCCGGGCTGTAGAGGAGCTTCCCACCTGTGCAGTCCAGGCACCTGAAACGTGACTTCAACACGCCAAATGTGCGTTCAATGATGTCCCTGGTGCGTATGTGGGCCGCATTGTACAGCCTGTGTGTTCGGGTCCCGGAGGGGTGTCATCATCCAAGGGCAGAGTGCATATCCTTGGTCACCTGTGAGAGTGCAGGGAGAAAAGAGTCAATACTTGGTTCGGCAGGATGTGATGGCAGTCCCACCAAATCAGTGATGCCTATGCTGGCTGAGTGTGGGGTGAGTGTAAGCCAGCCCTCAAGGAGTAGCCCAGGATGACCATGGAGTGGTGTAGTCATGTCTGGTAGGTGGTTGTGTAGTCTGACATGTTGAATGTGGCTTGGTCACGTGTGCATCCCCACTGATATGCTTTGTGCGTTGTTGGCTGTGGGATGTGTGGTGTGTTGATTTGGTACTTACCAACGAGCAGTCCAGTTCCATATGCGCCATCCTGGAAGCGCTGGTTGATGATGGACTGTCGGAAGATGAAGGAATCGTGCACACTGCCTGGGTAGTTGGCGACAACATTGGTGAAGAGTCCCCGGTGGTCCACTATTGCCTGTACATTGATGGAATGCGCGTGCTTTCTGTTGTGGTAGTGGTGTGCAGTATCCGCAGGGGGCACAAGTGGAACATGTGTGCAGTCAATCGCCCCCAACACGGCCGGGAATCCAGCTATGGCATAGAAGCCTTGCTTTGTCTCCAGCTGTTCCTGCACAGTGTTGGGGAAGTGAAGGTACTGAGGTATGAAGCTGAGGATGGCATCCAGGACAGGTGTGATGAACTTTGATAGGGCTGGCTGTGATACTCCACCGACTCTGGCAGTTGTTGGTTGGAATGTCCCAGAGGCCAACAGTTGCAGCACAGCCAACAGCTTTGTCTGAGGTGGGATGTTGGTTCTCCGCTGTGTTGGTACCGTCAGCCTGTGGGTGATGCGTGTCATGATGCGGAGAATGGTTGTCCTTTCGAGCCTGTAGTGGGCAATGACTTCCGCGGGCATTAGGTCTGTGAGGGTGGTGCATTTTTGGTAGGTACGCTGTCTTACTCTACGCTGCCTCTCTGGTGGTCCGGAGGGGGGTGTGAGTGCGGGTCCGGATCCTGGGGGTGGTGGCAGTCCAGGGGGTGGTGACGGTGGGTGTGGTGGCCCTGTTGGGGCTCCGAGCTGCATGATGAGTAGCTCCATGGCATCATTTGTTCTTCGGGTATGGTTGTGTGCGGGGCTCCGTAGCCAACTGCAGGTAGGCGTCCGTCTATACACCTGCTTGAGGCAGGGTTTAAATAACTGCAGCCCCCACGGCTTATCGACAGTTTTTGGTTCGCTTCGCAGTTCTGTCAGTTCGTTGGGAAAGTGTTGTTGTTGTTTTTTCATGTGTTTTTGCATGGGTATGCCTACTCTGCATCTCATTAGAGTTAGTTAGTGGTGTCCGCCGTGGTGTTAGATTTTGGGGCAGTTATCGTGGGAATACTGGCGATGTCTGCGGTTTGCACCTGCTTGTGAATGGGGTGTTAAATATATCTCCACTTTTTTTGCGTTAAGGTGGAGATAAATCGGAGATAAGTCCTTGTGAATATGCCCCTCAGTCATTAATTGTGATCAGTTGTGAAGCCCAGTAATACTTCCTGATGTCTGGGTCTGAGAATCCTCCCTCATAGACAACCATCTGGAGTTTAGGCAGCGCAATTCTAGAACTGCCTCCATCCCATAGGAGTTTACGCAATTCACTCTCTATACTTTGAAACATCTCCAGCAGTATTTTGTACCCGGTGTTTTGCAGTACCTATAGTAGATGAGGCTGGGACATCATTTTAAATAGAACTGCCATGCCCTTAGAGACACCAGTAGTTTCCTCTAGTGCACCACATCACTTTTAAGGTGTTCTTGCTGTAGATGTAGGTTATGTAGCAGGAAGTCATCCCTTTTCTTGGATATGTGAATATCCAAGTATATAAAATTTTCCCTGACTCGTAATGGGGTAGTCCAAGCTAGTCTAGGGGGTCCTCTCCCGCCAGGGGAAAAGGAGAAACTTGTTTCAGTTAATCTTGTATCTGGAGTAACTGCTGAACAATTGGAATACATGAAGCACACTAAGCACCGACCTATAAGGGTTAGCAAGATAAAGAAGTGCATCATCTGCATATAGGGATATACGGTCTTCTCAATCCCCCCTCCTTGTATGCCTGATTTTAGTGGGGACCCAGGCTGCCAGGGGTTTGAGTGATAAGGCAAATATAATTGGCAAGAGTGGACAGCCCTGTTTTGTGCCCTTTCTGCGTGTAAATGATCGAGATACCACTCTCTTGACTTGGACCTTTGCCTGTGGGTCTTGGTATAGGAGTTTGCACCATGCACAGAAGCCTGGCTCAAAACCAAGTTTGTGCGAGGTCACAAACATGTAGGGCCATTCGATACTATTGAACAACATTTGCACGTCAAGAGAGAGCAACCCTGCTCCAATTATGTGGAGCACCACGTAGAGTCTTCTTAACTAGAGTTGCGTACTTCTTTGGGCATAAATCCCAATCAGTCCAGGTGTACCAATGTTGAGATCACTGTTCGGAGTACAGTCGCCATAGCCTTTGCTGATACCTTAGCTTTGAGATTCAGCAATGATATTGGTCTATAAGAACCACATTCATCAGGGGGTTTACCCTTCTTGGGTGGGAGTACTATAGTGGCCCGTCTTTGATTCAGGGGTAGTTTTCCCTCTTACTTGGACTCCTGAAACATGTTAAGTAAGTGTGTGCCTGTTAGTGGGCACGGCTCACTGGGCCTTGCCGCTCCACACAAGCAAGCACGGTCCCTGGATCAGCCCCCCTTCACCGCCGCCTCTAATCCTCTACCTCATTCCAGGAGGAAGGGCAGTTCTCCAGCATGTTGCTGGGGCTACGCTTCAATTATCGGTGTTGGTTGCACTCGTGCAGGTCAGATCTTAGAGTGGATTATGGGCTTGACGACCGTTGAGCCTGGAGATCCTCTAGTGTGCAGTCATCGCAGTCAGCTCCATGCCACCTCCCCCTCCACGTGCCATCTTGATCTTATAGACAACACTAGTTCCTGACATGTCTGGGAGAGATTAGAGGGCACGCCGTAGATGGGATGCTGCTCTCCCTCAAATACTGATGGACAAGAACTGCTTAGCGCTCCAACAAGTGAAGGAGGTTTCCTGCAAGCATCGTTTTTGCTGCAATCAGTTCAATTATTTACATCATGCATACCTGACACTACACCAAATCAAACGTTCACCATGGCGACTCATGAGTGCCCTTGATGTAGGGTGCTCAAGGCTTGATTTATCACATTGCCTGGGAGAACCCAGGGGTCCTGGGGGAAGTCACGAATATCACTTATACTATCACCTGAGTCATGTTTGCTTGGACTTTGTCCTAATGTCAAGGGGGACAAACATTTACATGGATTTATTGACCTTGCTTTTATTCAATTCAAACAACAGAACACGTTGCCATGGAAGGAGCCCTCAGCCCCCGACACTGAACACTGGCTGATAGTTTTTCTGAAATCATTCAGCGTGGAGGCAGATAGTCTCGAATTCCTACTGCCCAGAGGAGGCGGGATGGCAGAAGATAGGTGCTGGAAGACTTATATCAGGAAAACGGAGGCAGCCCTGGAAAATCATGGGTTGCCTCGCTGGGTGTTTGAGGATTTGGTACAGCTAAGCCCTCCCTGAACATATGCCCCGGTCAAATGCTGGCCTCTATGACCCCTATCTGACCCTCTCTTCCCCTAATGGAGGGATGATCCCCGTAAGAATTAGTGAGGAAGGCCTGGGGCCAACCACCAAACCTTGAACACAAGGTGAGTACTGGCCCATGTGGCGGTTAGTTCTCTCTTCATCATGCTACTGTGGCCACTGCTCATACATACCTGCCCACTCCCACCAGTCCTACCCTTTGCACTTGTATTGCATATTGGACGCATTACCCGAACCCTCAACTGCCCAGTGACACACCACACTCCCCACTGATGTAGGATACACCTCTCCCTTGCAGGCTCCAATTTTAAAGTTTTCTTTCTTTGTGTTTTTTCGGTGTTTAAATATGTTATGTGCATCAGTTTATGCGAGTCACAGAATTATAACGATAAACTGTTGCTAGCACTGTTACTTGAAATGTGTTTTTCCACTTAATTTTTTTTAATAAGAAATATATATTTTTTTTAAAATAATGCTCATGAGTCATAATGCAAAGTGTTATATCACGCCAATTGTGAATGAATGTTGATACTATCCCCATTTATTTCAATACTGGGAAATTACCTCTCTCCTGCTTTTACTAATGTGATGATACTCTGTCAAAGTGAGTAGCCCTACCATCTTGATAATGATACTCCTTATGATTTTGTGAAGGTATGGGTGGGGGATAATGTGATTATAAGATTCAGAGCTCGCTAGGGGTGTAAAGTTTTATGAGGGTGTCACCAAAGGTATTTCCTTCGACCTGGCATACATATTTATAATTTAATGCATAGTATTTAGTAGTAAGTGTGTAGAAAACAGTGCTTTTCCATTTAAAAAGTATAAGCCTCAGCTAGACAATAATGTATTGAGTGCTGTATTTGTGTACCAGCAAGCTGGGGCTCCTAGCCTACACCACCTCCACAGAGTAGGCCTTGAACGATTTAGTTTCTCTATCCTGAAAGAGTCAAGAGCTAAAATGGCCTACTATAGTAAAGCAAAATTTGCAGATTTATTATTTGTAAAGGGCTCCCATCTTTCACAATGAATAAACTTATTTCATACAGATTTGAAGCGGCAAGCTGTACACATATCTCTCAAGTGAACACTCAATGCACTCAATTTAGTGATGTAGTAAAGAGTAGTCATGACCCCCAATGGAAGCAAAGAAAATGGGGTCCCATCTCCTTCTTTAGCGTAAACCCCTTGAGCCCCGGTTCCGCTACATCTGCTGCACTATTAATATTTATGCTCCTAAATCAAATTAATACCTTACCAAACTCCGGCTAAATCCAGATTTCGTCTCCTAAATTTCCATTTCTGGATTATGATGCCAGAATACCATTGCCTATATATTGTCCACTCAAAATATTGTGTCCTGAATAATATGTATTAAAATATCGCCTCATTGCAGTTCATATTTGAGCCTTAGCGGGCTATACCGGCCATTAAAGGCCCATAACAGCATTAAAGGCCCAAGCGGAAGGCGATGGCCTTTAACAAGTGAGCGGACCTTTACTGCCAGTATAGCCCTGCTACGGAGGGCTATAAGGCTATTAGAACATTCCACCACTACAGGGAAGAATGTTCTAATAAATAAAACAAAGGCCTCATCTCTGTGAGGCGTTTGTTCACAGCAGCATCTGTTGGAATGTTGGAGCTCCGGGCTTCTATCGGCCAATGTCTTTAATGGAGTTCACAACATTTCAATTTTCTAATTGGAATGTTGGAAGCTCCATTGACGACAATGAAGTGGCTCAGGGCTAATAATGGGTAGTATAATTAGAACATTCTACCCTCAGTGGGTGAATTGTTCTAATAGCCTCATATCCTCGCAGATTCAGGCTATACTAATTGTACTTGCCTGTGCCTCGGGCATATAACTCCATTTTAGAGCCTTTAACAACATGTATTGCCAGTGGGGTACAAGGCTATAACCTATACCCAATGGAGCAATATTATTGCAAATGATATATAGGACACAGTAATTATGTGAGGCGCTATTTTTGTTAACAATATTCTGACATACAGCCGTTTGTGTTTACACTGAACTGGCCCTGTGTACATCAGGATTCTCTATAATACCTTGCCTTCCTCTTACAGTGAATTGCACTGGCAAGCAAGTATAAATCCCACTTCTCAGTCAACTTCATTAATAAGAAACTTTGTTGAGATGTCACTTTTGCTTATCCTATCCAGCCATTTTTCTTATGTTCTTATTGAAGGGCATTCCTGTGAAACAAGGTGCTTGTATGGTTAGAGTTCTGGAGAATCACTGTGCACGATATGCTCACTGATTGTGCCAGGCGAGATTCTTTTACCTGACTAGTGACTTGAAATGCTCATAGTTCGTATTGCATTAAATGACAATTTCATAGAGTCAGAAGCCTCAGGGCACTCTTTTCCATAACGTGCTAATTTTGACTTGGAAGACACTCACCTACAATTGTTCCCCCAACGAATGCGAAGGCAAGAGACACAGCAATTCCGGCTGCTTGGTAGCCACCTTGTGTGCTGGATGTTCGAACATCTCCAAGCTCTTCATATCTAAACATCTTTATGAGTCTAGATAAGTGGAAAAACAAACCAAACTTATCACAATGGATTGTTTGCCATACAACCAAAAATATGACAACATACATGTTTCTGGTGTTGACCTTCAATGGATATCTAGTAGGGTGTAAAAGGCACTGTTATTAGGACCCACGGATCTGTCTAAAGCTCTTTGGCAAACTTCATAGCCCCTAATTGTTTGGAAACTTGTTTTTAATTATTAAGGGGTATCCTTTAGGAGATGCCCTCTCAAACGAATCAATGCACTCCACCCCAATGCAGGTAACCCTAGAATTCTTGAGCATATGTCAACATGGCATACGGAGGAGCACTTCTATTCTACAAACTTCAGGCAGCTCAAACCATGCGTATAATAACAGAGAAGAGAGTATCTATTCAGAGTGAGCGAGTGAGTAACCACCTATCAGTTCAAAATGAGTGTGTACGTAAGCGAGTGAATGAGTGACTGATACCGCATTGGTAACATGATGTTACATCTCTTTTATTTGCAAACTGCAGAAAGAGCAACAATGATGAAGTGATTAACTGAGAACAGACTGTAAACTCAGAGTGAGTGGGTGTGCCGGTGACATCACATAACACGTGTATATGAATTCCCTTCAAATTTTCTAAATGCAGGTGCTGCAGATTTAGTGTAATAGTTGATGGGAGGTAACGTACTCTACACAGAAAGAGTGAATGACACCAGACATACTTTGGCCATTGTGCTTGCTGCACATAGGGGCTAGGGTCTTCAGCTTTACACCCGCTTTCTCTGCACTGCCGTCTATCTAATCAGTATTAACTACTACAATAGTTGGCATAACATTACCAAGCACTCCGTTGTCAACTATGCGGAAATAATATACCTTTCATACAAAATGCACTTTTCATTGCTATCAAAGTAAGTGAGAGCCTGGGAGAAGAGTAATGAGGAAAAGTTCTGTTTGGGATACTTTGTTACGAAACAAATATCTTCTTACCCGGCTGGGCCACCATATACAGCCTCCGTCGCTGCGGCTGCTGTCACTGCTCCCACAATTCCACCAATCAAGCCTGGCATGGCATGAAGATTGTGTATTCCACAAGTGTCATGCAGCTTCAACTTTGATGACAGAAATGGCTAAAATAGAACAAATAAAGGTAAGAGCGCTTGAATGATAGAGACACACAGATATCTTAACCTCTGCGAACCCCAATAGCCATATAACAATGAGTGTTCCAGGGGTACAACAGGCATACCTGCCCACTTTCTGCTCCACCGGGACACTTTGGTATTACAGAGGGGATGCAAATGATCCCACATCCCTTTCTGCAAGGGCTCATTGCTACAAGTGCACTGGTGCAATCTGAAGGGGGTGATCCTTCACTTGCATGGATAATGGCTCCATGCAAATGAGGGAACCCTGAAACACTACCCCTGCACATGCACCGTACTGTAGATGTGGTTGCAGAGGCAAAGGAGCTGTCGCGGCAGGCTGATAGTGGACCTCCCAGACATCCCCCTGCAGGTTGGTTCCATCACCCCATGCGCCAACCTCCAGGAACATCTTTGTCCTCCTTTGAATGGCAGGTTGCATTGTCGTCTCTAAAGGAACGATGGACTGGCTGCTTCAAACAACCGGGCCACTTTTCACTAATGTGTTACCCCCCAGGGCATAACTGCGGTTGGGGTAATGCTTTAATTGTGACCCGGTCTGTGCTCGGCACTACCAGTTAAATATGAGCTGTGGCACAGACCAGGGCAGTGCACCCTCAATAGAATACAAATACAGGCGGCTTCCTTATTGTGTAGTATTTGATCATATGTTGACATTACATTGTCTTTTACAGATGGACAGATTCTAGATTTGATTGTGTTCCTTAAAGAAGAATTACCACAGGCAGCACATTTCATTATCTTTGGTCAGATGTGTTTTTCCTGTATTGGTACTGCTGGTCAGGTAAACAACTAAGGGGCATATTATCAAGCACGGCGTTAAAACTATCGCCGCTTTAGCGGCAGAAAACTGCCGCTAAAGCGGCGATAATATCTCATTCACTGCTTGTATTCTAGTATGGGAGCTCTCCTGTAAGTCAGTGCCTCCCGCAAGTGCCAGTATTTCTATTCTTCTCCTGATACGCAGAGAAGAGGCATAGACATATCCTCAAATGTTTGACCAAAAAATTGTTTATTTACAGGTCTAACTCTGGTCCTCGAATCTTTGGGGACAATGTTTGTGAGCCTTGCGGTACTCTCGGCAAATAGGGAGTGATAAAATATCAGCATGTCAGAGCGCATCCATGAGATGGCTTTGCTTGCACAGCAGAAGCTAGAGAAACAAAGGGGTATTAGCATGCAGAACACCTGCAGTGTACTCCATTACAATATGTAGTTTTAATATTTTGCAGCAGAAACATCATTGCCAGAATCCTGACCACCACAATACCATCAAGTTAGCTATGGATAGGTAAGAATAGTTGTACTGTTCTCAACTTCACATTTATGTTCCGTGACAATATTTATCTCATAGGTATGCAGGCATGGAGCTAAGGTCAGTAAATCTAGAAGGAAGAAGGCCAACAGGGTCCCACACCAGACAACTACTGAACCTGCTCCATGACTGTCTTCCTGAAATCAAGTTTTTGCTGATGCGTTCTCAAGTTTTTGCTGATGCGTTCAGAAAAAGATACAGAAAATATGCTTATTGAGAGAAAATCTCTTCAGGCGTGCCCCTTTTATTCTGTAGTGATTGGATATTTTCATATAATTCGTGGATTTTTTCTATCAAAGTTTTTTTTATTGTAAAATGAATAGCAAGAAAACGTTTAAAGAGAGGACCTGGAGAAACCTAGCATATGAAAGGATAAGAAAAGGAAAAGAGAGGGACAGGTTAAGGATAACTGACAGAAAACAAACAGTTTTGGGTCTATGCTCAAAGGTAAGAAGGGATGTCCAAGGAGGAATATGAAATGTAACATATTAAAAGCAAGGAGGCAAGACGGTCACTGGAACAGGAACGGACAACTGGGCAGGCAGGGTCCATTGATATAGGCAAACTAGGTGGGTGCCAGATAAAGTGTGGCACAAAGATTGAAGACAAAAATATTTGAAAAAATTTAAAGGAAAAAGCAATTGTGTTTTTCTTGGTCGCCAACTGTCAACAGCTAGTCAAGGGCCAAGCGTGCAGACGTGAATATGGGAAAACAGACTATGAGAGACAGTGGTAGCTGCTCAGGAGTAAGAGAGAAGTCAGGGGGACTGAAATAAGGTAGACTACGGGGTGGTGCAGGAAAGACACCCAGATTGCATGTAGTTCAGATGCTTTACTAGAAGGCAATGCATCACAGGTAAAGCACCCCCACGATTCAGTGTTAAATTTACTCATTCGCAAAGCTTCAACGACCAAATCTATCGTCATTTAATAAACTCTATGCACAGACACTCCATACTCCAGACAGGACATCACAAAGTCCAAGTACTAGTTCATAAACTCGGGAAAGGTGACACACAGGACATCATAGGCACCTAGACTATAGATTTATATGAAGGAGATGCAGAGGCGTTTGAAGTAGATTTGTGAGGAAATGAGTAACACATATAGTGATGATGTGCCATGCAATGTAATAAGCGAGGAGGATTAAGCACGAAGTAGGAGCCAGGGATTTGTACGACCTAAAAACACATTGTAGGCTGCACCCATGACTAACAGCACAGGTTTGCAGTAGTTCAACTTAGAAAGATAAAGATCTACGAATAGATCTAAGAGGAGGACAAAGACGTTTACTCGATGTCAGCACATGTAGAAAACACCCTCAGTCAAGAGGGCCTTCTCATTTATGTCTACCCTGTTGCTCTATGCGCATTGACAGCAGACAATAGACGTCTGGTTGCTTTTGTGTCTTGTAAGTGGCCATAAGAATTCACCCTTGACTTGTCAAACACTCTTCACTAGAGGGTAGTATGGATATACCTATCTGCTTGAAAAGTTCCGTTTAATGTTGTTAATTGTTGATTTAATATGAGGATACACAACAGAAACTATCACAAACGCATTCAACTGACTAAACACACAGTTGTGTTCTTTTATTCTTCCTGTGAGTTTATCCGTAGATTCGCACACCACAATAAGGGACAATAGAGGCTAGAAGCCAGCCACAACACACTTCAGTAAAACACCCTAAATGCCCACTGACCACTGAAGCATATGGCCTCAACTCTTATGTGAGGAAGATACAGGGAGATACCATAACCCTGTGTAAGGTCCAGGGCCTCATGAGGCATGTAATCCACAGTGGATACATTTCTAAGGACTGAACAGAGCAAAATACACTCAGTAATACATTTACCACTTGCAAGTCAAAGGTGTAGGCAAATCTCTCTGCTTATGATATGATTAACGCTCGCTCAGCTTTAAACAAATGGTTAACAAAGGCTTTACAAAAGAGACAGGGGCAGATTTACAAGAACTAGCACATCCCTGCATATAAGCAGGGATGCGGCAGTAAAGATGCGACACTCAGGAATACCCTTGCACGACCACGGATGCGTCACATTCACAATGCGATGCACCGTGGCACAAGGATAATCAGATGCGTGTCGCGTCTTCTGGCGTAAGAGCAGCGCATTGCTGGAGTTGTGTCGCAAGAGCGTCGCAACTCCAGCAATGCTCAGGGGTGCCCTGTGCTTAACATGCTGCGTCACTACTTACACCTGCTTCAAGCATGCGTAATGTTTTGACACAGCATGTACGTAAAAGTGACTCAGTGAAATCTTGTAGATTTCACTGCGTCACTTTTACGGGGATTCCATGCGACAGAACGCCCACCCTGCATACATTATTCCTGACACAGGTGTAATGTGGCGCAGGGCTTTACAACGTAACGCATCTCACTAGATGCATCACGTTGTAAATCTGTCACATGGTGGCGCATTGTTTACTACGCCGCTACGTCACCGAAGTGAAGCAACTGTGTCATACACATGTCACAAGGGGCTTGTTAATCTGGCCCCTGGTTTGGAGGCATTTCACTAACGATTAAGACTATTATTTTTCAACAGAAGTTTAAAACAATCCATAAAGGTGAGAAAAAGGGGAGAAGAAAGGGAGTGATGGTAGAGCACCAAACTATGACCGGTCCTTTATAAAGAAAGATTCTTCTCCTGCAGATACCGACTCAGATATTATTACTGAAAGTGAATTATGGGCAGACAGTCCCATCTTTAAACGTTGGCTGATTTCTTTAGGAAATACTGATGCCTTGGGATTCATCTAATTTGTTAAGGGCACCACTAACAAGAACAGACATGCCAAAGAACTAATTTTCACACATGGGATTAAAACACGAAATCTTATTTCTAAAACCCAAATATGGGTAGACCATTCGTAATTTGCATTGATTACACTGTGAAAATACCCCACATTTAAAAGGGAGCCTGAGGACTAACTTCAACCCCTCTTTTGCAATCTATCCCTATACCAGGCAGTATCCATTCGTCCCTTCAGAACAAAAACCAAAACTGTGGCCACATGTACCGAACTAATGCTACAATGAGGCACTTGCCAACTTGACGGAAAGGTGTGTGGAATGTCGATGACAGTGCTCTCAGTATAATGTATATAACACTTGGTTAATGCTTATAAGACATAGTACAACGCAGTACAAAGCAGTGAAGAGAACATGACAAGTGTAGCAAGATGCCACATCAACAAAGCAGGTAATGAATAAGGTGATATTTTTAATTACGTCTTAGAGCAATCAATTGAAATTCTATGGGAACAGCCTCATGCGTAACTCTGCTAAGCGGTTACCATTCTTTGAATTTAAAAAAATTAATATTTAATAGGTATAATAAATAATGTAATTGAGTCACATTACCACCAATTAATCCTCATTTCAACGACAGGCAAAATCAAGGCACCAAATGTACCAGTGGTGCTCTGATCACCTTCTAAACTTCCTCAATTCATCCTTAATCAAGGGGATGGCACCCAGACATTAATGCAGGTTCTGTTCAACCCACTCAAAGCTGATTCTAGTCAATGGCAGACCAGAGTTGATGCTACAATACCCTACTGAATAATTTTATATGGAAGGCACTATACAAATATAGGATTGTATGGAACAATGCAATTTATTTCACAATAGCCTATCGGGATTCACAACCAGTATAGGGAAGTACACCATGGTACCTGCTTTCAGGGAACACCTTAGTATACAAGAGCATTTTTACTCTGAGGCTTCTGTGCATATGACAAACTAGGTCAAGGCATTCTTTTTAATAAACTAGTGGGTTTATTCTGAGTGCCTCTGCATACATTTTTGTGGAAATGTGCTGGGAACTGACACTGAGGACTTCTGTATTCTTCTCCGATTTTTATGACATCTTTACGCATTTTGCTGGTAAACATTGGGGATTATGTAGTCCTTTCTGAGTCCAAATCAGGATAGAGACTGTGGACTTTAAACGGAGATTGTAAACACAGATAGGAAGTTCAACAGGATCTAATTCTCCTCAACTGTCAAAATTATGTAATCAGGATAGAGTCCGTCAAATCCACCAATGGAAACGCTTCATGTGGTGGTCCACGAAGTTCATCTTCTTCAACATAATTATTTGGCATACTGATGTAACCATAGGCTCTACTAATTTAATGGCATCACCTACATTTCAGCACGTGCTTGTTTGACATTCTTCTTAGGAAAGAGATGCCACTAAGCAATCCAACATCAGAGAACGCTTCTATCATTGTATCAAACAATGCAAGGGAAGGATTAGCAAAGTCTGTAGCATATGAATTTACCCCTATAGATTCAACAAAAAACCTTAAATATCAGTGTTAGCAGACAACCACTTTGTAAGAATTTGGGGGCATATCAACAACAACCGGCGATAATTATCGCTCAGCGCTCTTAGCGTGAGGATAATTATCGCCGGCTAGCGTGAATTTTTATCGCTGAGATAGTGTGCTATTAGCAACGCTTATCTCAATAGCGATAAAAATCTACACGCTAACAGGCTAACGTGAGATTATCGCTGGAAACCCAGCGATAATCACACGTTACCTTGTTGATAGGGACAGGCAAACTTAGCCATGATATCCTCCTTCCATAGGATATCATGGCTAAGTCTGAAAATTAGCAGACGTAAAAAAGCAGCGTTAACCGTGGTTAGCGCTGCTTTTTTTGTCTCTAACAGGGTTAGCAACATTCTTGATAATAGGAGAAATGTCGCTTAGTGACATTTCTCCTATTATTTTACTCTGGAACGCCCCCTTTGCATCTCATTAGAGATGCAAGGGGAAGCGTAGAGTAAAAGGGTGCTAACATGCAAATTTGCGTGTTAGCACCCTGTTGTTGATAGGGTGCTAGTTTTATCTCTGCTTTTTTGGCTTTTAAAGCCAAAAAAGCAGAGATGAAGCCCTTGTTGATATGTCCCATGGCTCCTAAAACACAGCTAAAAGGGCATTTAAATTTTAGATAAGCAATACAAGCATCACTGAAACCCGCACTAATCTCAGTGGTGCTGTTTTCCTTTTCTTTTCTTGAAACATAAAGCCGAATTGACAAAAGGCCCAATAGTTTGTGAAGTAGTATTCCTGTAAATATAATATGAATAGATACGGGTGTAGATTTACACCCACACCTAATGTATCTTGTGTAAGGAGAGTTCTCTGCTGAGAGTGCATAAAATTCCCATCACATAGTTCTACCTTTTAGATTAAATTGTCAATCAATAGGAAGCTGCTCACAAGTGGGAAATATCAAGTTCAAAGTGCAAGGAGAAATGGCCATATTAAGTAAGGAGCCACATTCAAATACAAAAACACACTTACAAAATGATATGGTCATTTGAAATTCACTTAAGTTACAACCACAACTACTCAAGTTTTACAATTTCTCAATCAAGCTCTAATCTGTTCCAGTCAAGCCTTAAAAAAAGTTGCACGTCTCACAAAGCCATTTTCAGGCACTAAAAGAGAATAACGTAGGAATAAATTGTGACAGGGAACAACATAACCACACCTAAAAATAAACAAATAAAAGAAACAAGCATTGGCAATGCCAATTGGTCTCGGCATATTAATGGGTTTAGTGGTGTAGTTGCTGTTATAAATATATTAATATACTGTGTTTACTATCAGATGAATAAGTTAGCAATTTAGCAATGACTTTAGAAGTAGCAGAATAGTAATGTAGCAGTTTTAGTAGTAAAGCAGTTACAGCGGG
Source organism: Triturus cristatus (assembly GCF_964204655.1). Taxonomy (NCBI): domain Eukaryota; kingdom Metazoa; phylum Chordata; class Amphibia; order Caudata; family Salamandridae; genus Triturus; species Triturus cristatus. The sequence continues at coordinate 525,092,308 of NC_140583.1, forward strand.
AGCAATAGAGTACGGATAGCAGTTAACATTAGAGCTTTGCTAGTAGTGTTAGCAGAACAGAAGTCTGAACAAAGTTAGTATGATAGCAGTGTCAGCAGATTGAGCAGTTTAGCAATAACAGTAATATAAGGAGTACAAATACAATTTCACCAGGAGAATAGTAATTGGAGTAAGATTACAGAAGTAACAGTGGTACAGTATTGTGAGCAGCATTATTAGAGTAGAACTGCACTAACAGGAGAACAATAATAAAAGCATTAGGAGAGCAGGAACAGCAGTGGTATTTGTAGAACTTTAATAGCAGAGTTATTGTGAGAGTTGTGACAGAAGTTCTAGGTAAGCAGTAACTGCATTATTAGCAATAGACAGCTACAGCGGTATCAGTAGTTAACAGGATAGCAGTAACAGGAGCAAAGGAGAAGAACATAATAGCAGCAGGAGAGCAGTAGTAGGGGCGTGAGTAGATTTGCGACAGCAGTGTTAGTAGCATTAGTAGAGTACTATGTGCAGTACCAGGGGAGCAGCGGTTAATAAGTTACCAGGAGAGCAGAGATAAAATTTAGCAAGAGAGCATTAATAGTAGTGTTAGTAAAACAGCAGTGATAGTAGTGTGAGTACAACAGTAACAGAAGTGTGAGTAGGACAGCAGTAACAGAAGTGCCAGGAATAGCAAAGACAGCAGTAGGCACTCACAGCAGTATTAGCAGTTAACAGGATAGCAGTAACAGTAGTAAAGGAGAAGAACAGAATAGCAGCAGGAGAGCAGTATTAGGGGCGTGAGTAGCTTTGTGACAGCAGCATTAGTACATTAGTAGTAACAGTATAATTCGTAAAAAAGTAGTAAGAGCAGTAGCATAACATTGATGTCAGTAGTATGAGAAGCAACAGAGAAATCACAGCAGTGACTGCAGAGCTAGGAGGATAGCAGTGATGGATTGCGCATGATAAAAGTGTCAGCAGAGGTTACAGAATAGCACTGACGGGAGTATCAGCAGTTATCCGTAGAGCAGGAGTGTTAACAATCAGCAGTATAGCAAAAACAACAGTATGAGGAGAAGAAAGACAGTGTCAGCAGGAGAGCAGTGATGGGAGCATAAGTACATTAGAAACAGCAGGTAAAGTACCATTTGTACAGTCAGCAGGAGCAAAAGACCAGTGGTTGTAGAGTTACCAGGAGAGCAGTGACAGCATTTAGCACGAGAGCATTAATAGTAATGTTAACAAGATAGCAGTGACAGCAATATAAGCAGTACAAAAGTAACAGTAGAGCTACCGGACTAGCAGTGACAACGTTGTGTCTAGTACAGCAGTGACAGTAAATTAGTACGATTAGTGACAATAATCAGCAGGATAGCAGTGTTAGTAGAAAGCAGTGACAATATAGTTAGTAGGATAGCAGTAACAGTAGTGTAAGTAGCACAGTAGTGACAGTAGTGACTAGTTTTAGTAGGATGAAAGAGACAGTAAACCTAACAGAATAGCAGTAACAGCAGTCTGCACAATATAGCAGTGACAATAGAGTTAACAGGATAGCAGTGACAGTTGTTTGCAAAATAGCAATGACAGCAGAGTTAGCAAAATTGTAGTAACTGCAGAGTGAGCAAAAGAGCTTGAAACTGCAGTATAAGGAGTACAACAGCAACAGCAGTATACGCAATACAGCAGTGACAGCATAGTTAGCAGAATAATAGCTGTGACAGTACAATTTGAAGAAAAACAGTAACTCGCAAGTGAGTAATATAACAGTAACAGTAGAGGTAACAAATAGCAGTCACAGCATAGTTACCAGCATAGTTACCAGGATAGCAGTAACAACAATATAAGCAGGATAACTGCAACATTAGAGTTAGTAGGTTAACAGAGTGTGCAGTACAGCAGTGACAACAGATTTAGCATGACAGTAATGTGAGCAGTGGGAGCAGGACATCAGTGACAGCAGATTTATCAGGACTTCAGTGACAATTAAATTAGCAGGACACACTAACAGCAAAATTAGCAGATTAGTAGTAACAGCAGTGTGAGGATAACTAAACAGTAGCAGGAAAGCAATATTAGGAGTGTAACTACAGCAATGGTAGTGAGACAATAGTGTGAGCAGTCTTATTACAATAATGACTGCAGTAGGAGGAGGACAGCATTGGTAACAGTAGGAGAGAAGTGAGAGCAGAACATCAGTTACAGCAGAGTTAGCAGGATAGCAGTGACAATGAAATTAGCAGGACATGTTAACAGCAGAATTAGCATGATAGTAGTAACAGCATTGGGACGAGAACAAACACCGTATCATGAAAGCAATAATAAGGTAGAAAAAAAACAAGGTTTAGTCACCATCAACACGTTCACTTTTGGAATGCCAAGATTCAGGGATTAATTTCATTTTAAAAATGACAAACTAAAGTTTGTGAAATCAGACTAAGGAGAAGGCTCGGTGGCGAAGATGCAGAAATGTGTTATTTAAAAATTACTAGCTTAAGAAGCAGCCAAGTGCTGTACATACAGTATCAAGCAAAAGGCAATCACTGAAGACCACCATCTCCTCAGGTTGGCATGCCCAACAGAAGAAAGGGGCCTTCTTTGCAGCTGCTATGCAGGATTGAGGAGCTGGTGGTCTTCAAAGATTGACAAGAAAGCACTTAAGAAATTAATCTTAGCTCCATTTTATCTGCAACAAAGGTAATACACACCAGCCACAGAGTATTTCATTTGACAGGACCGTTGAGATGTCACAATTACCTTACAACTAGTACATTTACAACAGTCTCTGGGTAGTATAGTTACTCAGCTATGTTGAACGCTCACTGTTGAAATGGGGAATAACCTACATGCCAAGGGTGCGAATCCTGGTAAGGCCAACTCATCTTTCTGAAGATCATTATATTAAGGACCATACATTTGTTAGGGTTACCACTTCTTATTAATAAAGCCTAGACACGGCACAAGTGTGACAGATGTTTATATAATATTGTAGGTCTCATATATTAATAATTTATCGTGCATCTGAGCAATGTTTGTACTTACTACTTCGGGGGTCCCCACAGATCTCACTTCTTTGGTAGGCAGCCGCTGCTTGCTGTTCCAGTGCTTTACTTTGATGCCATAGCCTCGCAGTTGGTGCACCACTGCGAGGCGCAGAAGACTCTTGTGATCGTTCAGAGGTTTCATACGTTATTACTTATATGGGAAGCCCGGTCGCCACTTTTAAAGGAAAATGGGTTTCAATCAATTGGTTAGCCTTTGAAGTACTACTCCAAAGGACATATACAATGTAAAAGGTAAACAGGCATTGGGATCTGTGAAGACTCTCAGTATTGCAATCGAACCCGAAGTGGCACATGCAATGCAACACAATTCACACTGTGCTCTACTTCAATAAGCGGGACTATGCATTATCAACCCAAGTATTCCCTGATCAGCGCACTTACAACTTGTCATCCTACAGATCATCCTGAATTCTTCCAGGATCCCCTTAGTGACGTCCTACACCCTACGGTTGCCCACTTACTACCAGTTCCAAACATACTTCTAAAAACCAACTTCTAACACTCACATTCTACGACTCTCCACCCACTAAGAAACATCTTCTCAATGGTCACTACTTGAATGATCTACTCTTTACTGCCACCCCGACCCACTCACTGAATCCCCCACTGACTTCCTGCCAACCCTTCACCTACAAAGCCTAGTAAAACCGGACCACCTCCGTAGGGTTGAGAGGAACTCCTGCTGCGTTGCAGCTGTACAGATAACTAGCTATTCCTCTTGGGCTGCTCATGTAGGGTTATCAAAGTACTCCCGCTGGGCTGCTCCTTTAAGGGTAGTGAGGTACTCCTGTCGGTTTTCACCTGCAGGAGTAGCTAGGTATTCCTCTTTGGCTGCTTCTGTAACTTCTAACTCTAGTTAGGTACTCCCGCTGGGCTGCTCATGTACCAGGGTGAGAGACGTACCTGACCGTGTTTGGGGTGTACTCATCAGGCGTGCTATTACTGGGATAGTACCGTTAGTACAGAGAACCCTCTGGGACATTTGGGTGTTGTGGGAGTGGGGGCCCCGAGGTATGAATCTGCTGGATGGTTGACTGTACCTCTGCGTGAGATGTTTCTGTTAGATGCAGAGGGTACTGGTAGCTGCTGGTGAGGCTGCCTCTTGGGTGTGGACTGGCACCTGTTATGGGGTCTTCTGCTAGGGTGAGGTACGGGTGGTGCAGGTTCCATACTACGGAGGGATGCAGATAATTGCTGGCGGTCCCGGTCTTGGGACTATTGTCACCTATGAGAGTGAGGTACTGGTACGTGTTTGGGGGTTCTCGTGCTGCACTGTGGTGCTGCTGCTTGTTGAGGGTTACAGTGCGGAATGAGGAGCTGCTGCGCACCGGGCATATATGGCTGGGATCAGAGCGCTGGTGTCTTTTGGGATCCTGTTGGGGTTGGTGCTGTCAGCAGCTGGGAGTCTGCAGCAGGGATGGGTGCCAAATCTCCAGCTGAGCTGCTGGTGGATTCCATTGGTGTCTCCCGATCAGTTCTGGCGTCGCAAGTAGTTGTTTTATTCATAATAAAAAAACTAATTTTACTCCAGCCCAAAGACTCCCGGGGGGGCCTGGGCATTCGAGCGCTCGAGAAGTTTATTTTTTTAACACAATAGGACATACTGCTTTAGGGATAATGGCTTCAGGGCAGGGCACAGGTCGGGGATCGTGCCAGCTCCTTGATCTCCGGTGCAGGCGGGACTCACCTTCTGCAAGGTCTGCTGCAGCACATTCTGCTCCATGGTCTTGGCCCGGACCTGCGGTGGCAGTGGCAGGCAGGTGATGCAAAGAAGGCATGAGGCCCGGGCTACAGCGTCACGGAGGGAGACAGGGCCAATGGGCAAGAGAGCATGGGATTACCGGAGAGCGGCTGGGCCACTGAGCCAACGTCTGACGGCGCATGCGTCTGCACAGACACTCTACATGTGTCAGCTCTCTACTCCTCCTCAGTGCGGCCGGATGATAGGAACTGCCTTAAAAACAAGCATTGAAAATGCAATAGGACTCGTATTTACGTGAGACCTATTGCATTTTCTACAGAAGTGCGTGCGTGAAAGAAGGCATGGACGGGAGGGGGTCGTGTGGGTGGTGATGGTCCAAGAAGTTACGGACTATGGGAGGCAGGGGAACAAAACTGTTTTGGAAGTAAAGGGGGCGAGAAGGAGGAAAATGACGACACGGCCGTCAGGAGGCGGGATTAAGCTCCCGAAAATCAATCAAAATGCAGCATTTAGATTTGCGGCCAATCAAAATGATAGGTGACAAGTGGGCGGAGCTTTCCCCACTATACTGAATACAGCATCTCTCGACGAGACAGCGCATGCGCTGCCTAGCCGAGACCTAAAAAGGCCATATAACATTACAAACTGCATACACCATAATACAACACATTGAACAAATGTAAAAAGTGGATACAAAATACAAATATTGCCTTATTAGTCATAACTGTATCTATTTTATAAACACCTATACAAACCATATCATGAAAATGCACACATAACAGATGCACATTACTTCTAATGCTACTCTACACACACTAAAAGATAAATAATAATACACTCCATGAACCAAACAAGCACACACTGTGATACACAACATTACTGAAGATGACTTATTTTTCAGGCAGTGTTGTAATTTATACGAATGCACAAACTCAGACATTTCCACAGAACTTAATCGGAGCAATCAAGTTACCACTGTCATATTGTTCTTAACTTCTGCCACACTTATATGGAAATAATAAGCAGATGAAATAAAAAATACTGATGTTCTTGGAGCAATGTCACAATGGTAAATGTGGTCTCTTGTAAGCCTGTAGCAAAATAAACCATATGATATTGGTACATTGAGTAGAGTGCACTGCAACCTAAAGATTTATTTTGAGAATTCTATTCCGTATAGAATAAGGAACCTTGCAGCTGGGTTCCATGGATAACGGACATATAGAAAAACATGTTAGGTGTGTATAGTTTTAAGACACAGCTACTTATCTGTATTTTGGACAACTCTAAACTATATCTTTCATCACAATGTCTCACAGCAGAAGAAAAGAGTGTGGTGGATGTTTGCAGATTTTTCCTGATAGATACACGTTATATACAGATTAAGCCTAATCCGATGGTAAACATGAGACACACTAACTCTTTAGTGTGTGTTTGTGTGTGTGTATGTGCCTGTGTGTGTGTGTGCATTTGTGTGTGTGTAAAAATTAGGGCCTAGAGAACGAATGCTGTGAAATGGTAATAACAGATAAACGAGTCACAAGATTGCCATATTATTTCAGCAGCAGGTTGATATTAGCTTCACTAACAAAATAAAAGAAATGCAGTGATGAGGAACATTGCATTCTGCCATCTGGAGTACTACGTATAGTGAGTAACATTGCAAGTCCATCTGGCCTTCCAGAGAGCAAATCTGGAAGTAAGAAGAAAAAACATTGGATGTATTTGTTTGCCTTTCAAACGTGTGTCTGACTGAGGCATTGTTCATTCTGTACAGTGCAGAAATGAAAGACTGTACAACAACACCCACTTCCATCTCCATAGAGAATCGCTGGAGAGGGAGTTTAAAGAGAGTTGAGATTTGGGAAGAACAAGTATGAGAAGACTGATTGCTTACGTGGAGATGTCAGTGTATTCTAACAAAAAGTCACCGATCCAATGGATTTTGTTATCAGTCTCTTAGAAAGTTGGCATTTTCTTGTCCTAACCATTTGGTGCCTGCAGCCTGTTTCCTGGGTCACATGCCTAGGTGTAGTTAACAATTGACATTTTTGTTTTCTTCGAAAGACAGCCACACAATAGATAGTTTGGGTGTTGGCAGGATGGCCGTCCTCAATTGATGAGGGGCAGTGCTGTCACTTGTCACACTTGCACTTTAAAGACACTGCCTCAGCTCAAACACAAAGGTCTTCACACTAGCCTAATGTGCCTGCAGAATGACCAGAGTAGGGAGGCATGAAATTCCAGACACCTGTGTAAAGAGGAGACACCAGAATTTTCTTCCAATTCAATATGGGTACCAGGGATTAAAATGTGACCCTCAGACTCACTCATCCCTAAACTCTGGACCTGTGGATACTACAGAAAAACTGACCTGCTGCCGGAAGAGTGGCCTGCTACCTAAGCCCTGCTGTCTTAGAAAGAAGACTACACCTGCACCCTTCATACTAAGCTTCAAAGGCTAGATAGCTGGCCTCCTGTTCTGAGTAACATGGACACAATAAGCTCCAGAGGTATCCCTGCAACTGACCACATGACCTGCTGTACTGAATATTCCAAAGACCTGTAACTAGATTTGCCTGACCTGCCTGAGCTGCTGGCCTTTACTCGAATTAATTCCTGATCACTAAAAGGTGCCTCCCAAAATCCTGGACCCTTGGTGTTGCATCAGTTGAGCTCCCCCTTAAAGAAAAAGAGAAACCCTGAAGTTTTGGGATCTTAATGATAACAAAAGGGCCTGTTTGCACCAAGATCTTGCTGCCCACGTTGACTGCCAATGTTAAGAAACCCTGAAGTTTTGGGATCTTAACGAACACAAAAGGGCCTGTTTGCACCAAGATCTTGCTGCCCATGTTGACCGCCAATGTTAAGCTCCTCTGAGCCCGACTCTTTGTGCTAAAGCAACCGCCATTGATGACTGGCAACTTGCGATCTCCACTTTGTGCTACAGCATCAACAGATAAAAAGTGACCACCAATGCGAAGCTCTAGCAATGACAATCCGCGATGCCCAACAGAATCTTCATGCTACAGCGACGACAATTCACAATGCACAGCCTGCTCTTCGCGCTACAGCAACAACCATTTCTGATGGTCTCGCTGTTACTTATAGCCTCCTCCACCATGAATGGAACTCGTCACGTAGTTCTTTAAAAGGTAGCTTTTTCTTCAGGACTAACCTGGTCCCTGTATCCAGCCCGCAATCCATCGCAGTCAGCCTGAATATGTGGCTTTCACCCGGTCCCGCATAACCAGATCAACGAGTAACGCTTTGTGTTCTTAGGTGCTATAATTACCTTAAATCTTTCAAATTGCATACCTCCGGTCCTACTTTTTAGGTTTTTGTCATTTTGGTGTCAGATATTAAAAGGTGCTCTATTTTTCTAAATTACTGTGGAATTTTTCTTGGGTTTTCTCTTTAATACTGTCTAAGTGCTGCATTAAAACTTTACACATTGCCTCTAAGTTTAGCCTGACTGCTTTTGTGCCAAGCTACCAGAGGGTTAAGCACAAATTAATTTAGTGATTTTTCTGAGGGTCACACTAACTAGGATTGTGGCTATTGCTTTAGAAGGGCTCATACCTCCCTCAACCAACAACCACATTTCTCACACCTCCATAGTCAGCTTGCTACACCTTGCCCCCAACCCCTGCTTTGCATTCTTAATTTGCATGTCCCATCCCCTCCCTCTTGCCCTCCCTGGTCCCTTGTGCTGACCCTGCTTGCCTGCTCGTCGTGGTCAGAATGCTGTTGTGCTCCATTTGTGCCTACCCTGCGTTCACCATCTGAGTGGCCCTGCCCCATTCTGTGAGCCCTCTATGGACAGCTTACTGCCCTTGCTGGCCTGCAAGGTTTGGTAAGCTTGCAGCCCCTGCTCCTGACCTTTCCTCTCTGCCTTTCATTCTCTGTTTGCTTTCCCCATCTCTCCAACCCTCCATCATCTGTTGTGCTGCCCCTGGCCATGCAGGTCTTTCCTCCATGATCATCTTGCTGCCTCGACACCTCCCTTCTGCCCTGAATTGTTTGATGTGCTGCCTTAGCTTTTACCACTTGCCTTCCATTGTTAGCTTGTTGTCTCTGAACCCTCTACATGCCCTCTGGTGTCTGAATCAAAGCTCCATCTTGCTCACTCCAACCCTTACTGTCCGAGATTCCCATACCGTCTGTTTCCATTCTCCATTGAGCTGCTACTGCCAATCCTTCCTGCCCAGCATGGTTATTTGTTGCCCCTATTGCATCTCCAAGATGGTCAGCTTGCTAGTACTGTCCCTACTCTCTCCAACTGCCTTCAATCTTCCCAGTTCATGGCCCTATCCCCTCCCTCCTGCTGTCCATGGTCAATTGTGCTGGCATTGCACTTCCTGCCTAACCTGTGTGGTCTGTGGTGCTGCCACTGTCCCTTCTGAGTGGTCAGTTTGCTGCACCTGCCCCCTTTTCCATTCCCCCTTTCACATGAGTCCAGTCTCTGCTCCTTACATTCTGCCCTCCATGATCTCTGTGCATCCCCCTACACCCTCCTTCTTGCCCCATTGTGTGCTATGCTGCCACTAAATCTCCCACCTTCCTTACATGGTTTATTGCACTGCCACTGCCTCCCATATACCCTAGGTGGTCCGCTTGCTGCCCCTGCCCATGGCCCCACCACATTCCGGCTCCTCTCCATGTGCGTGCCCACTTCTTCCCTCCACCCGTTGCCCTTTCACTACCCCTCCGGCCTACCCTACATGATCAGATTGGTGCACATGTGCCCTGTTTTCTGAGTCCATGTGGGGGACCCTGCCCCCTCCCACCTATCCTCCATGGTCTATTGTGATGCCTCTGCCCCTGTTGCCTGCCCTGCCTTATCCTCTTCCTGCCCCGTTCCCTTCCCTTGCCCTCCATTGCTTGAGTCCATGGCCCTACCTGCTATCTTCTTCCCTCTATGGTCAGTTGTGATGCCACCGCCCCTCACTCAGAACTGCCATTGTCCTCTGTGCTGCTACTTCTCCCGCACTAGTCCCACATGGTCTGTTGTGCTGCCACTACCCCTCCTGTCTGACCTGTGTGGTCAGCTTTTTTCCCCTGTCCCTCCACTCTGCCATCTATTGTCTGAGTAATGTATGAGTAATGTAGCCCTATCCCCTCTCTCCTGCCCTCCATGGTCTGTTATGCTTCAACTGCCCCTGCCACTTGCCCTGTTTTGTCAGATTGATGTCCTTCTCCTGCCCTCAGCTGTCCATGTGCATGCCTCTACAGCCTTTTATCACCCTCCCCAGCCCACAATGTTCCGATTCCATGCCCGTTCTCTCATCCATCCTGCCCTCCACAGTCTAATGTCCTGCCATTGTACCTCCCTCATGCCCGCCATGGTTTGTTGCCCTACTATTGCCTCTCTCGTCGGTACTGCATGGTTGGCATGCTAGCCTTGCCTCCTGCCCCCCCATAGTTTGTTGCTCTGCCACTGTCCTCCCACTTGCCCTGCATGATCCATTGTGCTGCCACTGCTCCTCCTGCCTGCCCAGCATTGCCAATTTGCTGCCTTTACCCCAGCTGTCTCTTCTATGCCTTTTGTTTTTCAAGTCCATGACCTGCCCCCTCCTTCGCAGGGTGTTCGAATGAACAAATAGAGGGCTAACTTTCTGTATGTATGATAAAAGTGTGGCACACCTGAATTCATCTTGATGGAATCAAAACGATAAAACCTAAAGCATTTCCTTTAGAACTGAACAAAAAAGGGGGTTCCTTTTCTCACAGAAATTATGGTTAGTGCTCTAGAAAGCTAAAATGAGGACACATTTTCTGAGTTTTCGCAAAATGACAAAGGGGTTTTAAATTAGTTGCTATTTTTATGCATTTTAGACACTCGGTCGCTTAACTTTTTGTTGCACAAGTTAATTACACATTTTGAACTTTTCTATCATTGGGCTATATAAGGGCGGCTATATTCTGGTGATATGTGGGCTACATTTGTGCCCTTTTTCCTGGGTTGCCCATCTTGGGAGACTTTTTTGCAGTCAAGCTCATTTCTTTATTTACTGCAGTATTCTCTTTAGGAAACACTATATTATTTACAGCTTTGAGTCTATCAAGATGGCTTTCATGTGTTTCACACGTTTGTCATAAATACAGAATGTTAGCACTCTAGCTGCTCAAGACAACACTGTGGTAAATCTGCAGTTGATTGCCAGGGAGTGGAGTGGCAGGCTTATGCCTGCATTGAAAGTAAATTTCAATCTGCATGCCAGAATATTTTACTGAAATGGATGAGAAAGATGCTTGAGAACTTTTAGAAAATGTGCCCTAATTTATTTTCTACAACACTAACCATAAATTCTATGACAAAACATTCCTCTTCATTTAGATAATTTCCAAATGAAATGTTTTATGTTTTACAGCTTTGATTTAATCGGAATGGCTTCAGGTGCTCCACACTTTTGTCATAAATAAGAATATTAGCTAGTTGTTCATTAGAACATCATAGGAGTCTGAAGTAGAGCATGTGAAAATCAGAGGTCAGGCTGCTGCAGTTGAAAGTACATGCTTTACTTAGTATATAAGACTTTATTATCACAAGGCTGAGGGAGATATTGTGAATTTACAGACAATATGCTCTCATTTTAGTTTCTGGAGCACTTTCCCAAGTCTCTATGAGAAAATCATGAGAGAATAATGTAGTCTCTTAAAAATGGTATAGAGGATCAGCATTTTACACATGGAAAAAATCAACCTAGAATATACGACAATTCCTAAAATTAGTATAGTACCATTAAATAACAATGTATATTGTGATTAAAATCTGTTATCAGTTTTATATGTACTCCTTTTTGTGATCCTCAAAAACAGGATTTCTCTACCATGCATTTAAAGAGGGATCATGTCTCAGAGTCCTAAAATGTCTACCACAACATTATGTCCAAGTTGTGGCCACACAATCAAGAGGTGGTCACTTTGGCTTCCACCCCCATGCTATTTGGGGTCAAAGTGTAATCAATGTGCCCCCTTATATATTTTTGTATTCATTTTTAGGACAAAGGGACCATGTCCCTGAGTCCTGTGGCAGTCACAACAAATTATCCAGGTTGCGACCAACCAATTAGGGTTGACTAGTCCCCTTTAAAGTTGTCAATCAAAGCATGTTTGGACTTGACCCACCCAGATATCTCAATTTTTAAACTTAATTTCTCAAAAACAGATCAACAGACATACATCAAATCACAAAAAGAACGTTTTCTGGGAAAAGAACTAACATTCCGCCAAATTTGGAGTAATTCTCTGTAGCGTTTTTCCTGAATTGTCTAAAATGCCTTAAGGAAATTTCATGGGAAAATTGTGTTTTGCACTCCTCATTTTTTCTCAGAGACCACTTTCCAGTAAAATGTTGAGGTGGATGGACTTTATTTTGGAAAGTTATGTGAAGATTTGTCAAGCCACACCAAAGTGATTAGCAAAACAAACAAAACTCTCTTTCTATGGAAAATCTGACCTCAATAAAACTAAATAATGTAGACTGCTATATATAATTCATTATAGTTAGGCTCAGATTTCACTCGTACAAAATCACTGAAAGTTAGCAGTTATAGTTACTTGAGCTCACTGTAACTTACGCCCAGCAATGCACTGCTTATGACCTCACATATTACATCACTCATGACATGGTCAGGGACATCACTCTTGAGTGGATTTATAGGTGAATAAGGGGGTATGGGAGTAGCTGTATGGGGTGTGTGAGAGGGTGCCTTAGCAGCTATATGGGTGGGGAGTGTGTGAGTGGCTGCTTTGGTGGCTGAGTGGCTGTGTGAGTGGTTCTATGGGTGGCTGAATGGGTAATTTAGTGGCTCTATGGGTAAGATGGTCTGTTTGAATGGATGTATGGGTTAGTGAGTGTGTGTGAGTGGATATATGGATGACTAACTGCTAATGTAAGTGGCTGTGTGAGTGACTGTATTAGTATGTGAGTGGTTCTGTGAGTGACTTTATGAGTGAGTGAATGCTAGTGTGAGTAGCTTTATGAGTGAGTGTGTGAGTGGCTGTATGGGTGAGTGAGTGGGTGTGTAAGAGGCTGTATGGGTGGGTGATTTGGCTGTGTAAGTGGCTTCATGAGTGAGTGAGTGGGTGTATGTGAGTGTTGAATGAGTTTGTGAATGGGTATGTGAGTGGTTGTGTGGGAAAGAGATTTGATGTATGAGAGGTTGTGTGGAGGTGTTAGTGGGTGTCTAAGTGGTTCTGTGGTTGAAGTCATAAGTGATGTCATTTGAGATATCATCAGTGATGTCATTGACCATGTCATAAGTGATTTAATATGTAAGGTCATGCAGTAGTGCATTGCAAGAGAGTAGGTTATCTCAGGTAACTATAACTGCTGAATTTTAATGGTTTTGTATGAGGTAAATCTGGGGCTATAACATCCTTGCAACATTTGTTTTTTTCCAGTGAATTTCTCAGTTGATTTTAAATTCTATTTCCTAGCTCTAATGTCCTTGTAGCCTCGGTTTTGTCAGTGCATTTCTACAGTTTTTTTTACACTTTTTAATCTTAACCGTACCTTGCCACCTTTGAGAGTTGGCATGTGTGAGTGGCTCTGTGGGTCTGTGACTTGGTCTCTGAGTGCATATGTAAGTGAGTGAGTGGGTGTGTAAGTGTGTGGATCTGTTAGTGGGTGTGGGTCTGTGAGAGCCTGTGTGCGACTGGGAGTGGGTATGGGATAACCTATGTATGTCTGTGAGTGAATGCGAGAGGAAACACACTTGCTTTGCCTTCACCAAGCCCAAGGAATTAGGATTATTTGTGCTGTACTGAAGTGGAGCTTCAACTGGGGCACCTGCTATGTTTATATCTGTAAAGGATTCCCATATTTCTACAGTGTTAATTGTATAAACTTATAACCCAGGGGGTAGCAAAAATCTGATCATTTCCCTTGTCAACTTTCTTTTGTCAGGTCTGCAAAGTTTGTCTTATAATCAAGAGTTATTAATATGTCTTTCTATTGAATTGAAATTGTTAAATGGTAAGTTTTTACCTCTCAATGTATTCCTTGTAGTTGAACGTGATCAGTCTTGTCATGCTAATCCTATCTTCAATCTGCTGTATCTGCAATTGTGAAGCTCATTTTAATGGATACAGGACACTGGACAATGTAACTATAGTACTATATAATCAGTGATTTTTCCGAAATGGTCTTATTGGCCTTTTTGTTTTTAAATCCATACTTACAATTTCAAAAAGGTGTTTGTCCCACACTAATCTTGAGTTTGTACCTCAACTGTGCCTTCAACACAATCCGCAATCGGATACTAAATAGTAGCCTGGAGAAAAATATCATAATGAAGACTCTCTTATTATTAGTATCCTAAATTATGTTTTCTATGTTCGGTCTTCTTAGTGTATATTCATTATTTGGATTCTCACCTGTAATGTGTTACTAAATGTCACTTCTCAAAATGCCACAAATCAAGTTGGTGTGATAACTGTGACTTCCACTTGATACGGGTCACTGTAAACAAAATTAAATGAATATGATGCTCTGTCACACTTGGATAAGTATTTATATACCAAAAGTTTTATTGTTTAAGTTGTATAACAATAATTAAACATGCTGAAATTTTAGAGCAGGAGGTATCTCTCTATTTATATGTTTTCAATCTAGTTCATTACATAATTGGAAAACATCTAATTTACACTAGTTTATAGAGCTAGAAAACAGGCATGCATTAAACTGCCTGATTCTCAGCGTAATGTATAGAGCTAACACACAGCCTTAGTCGCTCTTTGTACAACCTCTTTTGGATATATGCACCTTACAACAAACTGTCAAAAGTCTCAAAATAACATGTGTTGCACTAATTACTTATGAAAGTTCTTAGTGTCTCCCTGAGGCAAGTAACAAATAACTAACTCACTCGAATATTCAAATGAACATTCTAACCCTATTGAAGAGAAAGTGCCGTCGATGCTACATTTCTCATACGGAACCCAACATCTCGATGGAAATAAAAAATGCTACGTGACGGCCATTAAGCCTATCACCACTCACCCCAGGTTTCTACTTTAGTCGTCTGTCTTTCCATCCGGTTCAAAGTACATAGAGTGTGGACTTAATGGCCCATCTATTTATACTTAGGCTCTACTTCAATTGGATACCCCTGTGAGCGTGCAAAAATGCTTGTCTATGTTCTCTTATTTCCTTTCTCTTTTAGGTACTATTAAACTTGCTGACAATACACTCGGTATCCTAAGTTGACCTGTTTATAGCAACAAAAAAGCCACGGATGAAACTGAAAATACACTAATCATATTCATACCATGTCTTTTGTAATTGTGACTCTTATTAAAAAAACTAGAATAATTGATTTAAGTTCGACAGTCTAGGGACTCGAACTGTCAATGATACTGTTCTTACCATTCTTCTTCTCGCTTGCGCTGCCCCTGTGTTATACAGGAGGCGTTTCCTGTATATGGTATGTGATGTCATTTTAAAGTCAGGGCGAGTAGATGCTCTACAATAATTTAAGATTAAACATCTGTGTTATTTTAATTTCCTTCTACTGGAACTAGATCCCTAGCTGTTTTTGTTTCCATCTCTCTGTATATAGCACATTCTGCCTCTGAGCTGTGTGGGAGTCAGCAAGTAAATAGTAATAACAGTTCTCTTAGAATGTCCATCTGCATCATTGCCCCAACTTCTAGTTTTATTTATTATGAATCTTGAATACTGAATCTAATACTAGTTTATTACAACCCAAAATCTTACTAAAATTCGACTAACACAGGGCAAGTTTATTATTAATTGGCGCCGTTATCCTTTTGTCAGAGGCTTGAACCCCCAAATAATATACTTCAAAATCTTTAGTCCATGCATGCGCTATGATTGTGCTATTCTAAATTCATTTTGTTTCCTATTTTAGCCTTGAAAGTCCATTGAACTAGATACGTTCAAATGTACCATGTGTAGTTCATATCATATCATTTAACTATATGCAAACATATATATACTGCTTTATCCTAGTTATTGGAGAAGGACAGAAAGATCTCAGTTGGACTTGGATTATGGTACACAAAAGAGGATTACATCAATATATGTGCTTTTAATAGTTGAAGTCTCTGCATCTGTGTTCCTATAAATAGTATAGGTACTTGTGATCACAGTAGATAGTTATTAGACCATTGTGTGTGATTCCCTATCTATATTCAGTTTTAAGCTGTAATCCAAAATGTTTCTCTCATTCTTATTTTCCTTTCCAGGTTCCCATCTCTCCTGTCTAGCATTACATGTTCTAGACCCATGAATCGTATTCCTTCTATATCTGTGATTCTATGATAGTCACGAAAATGTATAGTCATAGGGTATTTTGTGTCACAATTGTTTATAGCTTACAGGTGTTCCATCCACCTAATTTTGGGTTTTCTCACTGTTGATCCTATATACACTTTAACACAGATGCACATAATTGCATAAACACAACAGCTTATGTTGCAATTGATGAAGGAGGAAATCTCATATTTCTAACACTCTACTATCTAAAAATGTCTTGTCTAAAATTTCGGCATGTTTAATTATTATACTACAACTGAAACAAGGAAGACTTTGTGTATATAAATTCTTATTTAAGTCTGGCAGAGCATCATATTCATTTCATTTTATTTACAGTGGACCATATCAAGGGGAATTGACAGTTATCACACCAACATGATTTGTGGCATTTTGAAAAGTGACGTTTAGTATTACACCAAGAAGAACCTGAAATTGAAAACATAATTTAGGACACTAATGAATGAGAGAGTTTTCATATTGATATTTTTCTCCAGCTATTTAGTATCTGATTGTGAATTGAGTGGAAGGTGTAGTCGATATTCACGCACAAGTGTAGTGTGGGACAAACACCTTGTTGATATTGTAAGTATGGATTTAAATACAAAAATGACAACAAGGCCATTAAGGAAATATCACCGATTATCTAGAACTGTAGTTACATATTCCAGTGTCCTCTATCCATTATAGTGAGCTTCACTATCGCAGATACAGCAGATTGAAGATAAGATTAACATGACATCACATTCAACCCACGAGGTGTAATTTGAGAGGCAACAACTTACCATATAACAATTTCAATTCAGTAGGAAGATATATTGATCACTCATGATTATAATACAAACTTTGAAGACCTAAAAAAAGAAAGTTAACATGGGAAATGTTCCCATTTTTTGCTAAAAATCTCCCTGGGTTATAATTTTATACAACGAACACTGTAGAAATATCAACATGGATGTATATTACATGGTGCAATTTGTGTTTGTTATTTGCAAAAATATTTTTTTCCAGTATGAAATGTATACTCAGTTATACAAAAGAATATAAATATTGTAGATCGCGGAGTTGAATATATACGCTATATTATGTCCTTTTGTGTATGAATAATGTTTTTTTGTATCTAGGTTTATGTTGAAAACATATGCAATTTCTAGCTTACAATAACCTTGGGTTGTGCTTATCTTTGGTTTTTTAAAATATTGATCTATGATTTCTATGTTTAACAGCCCTTAAGAAGCACAAATATGCGTGATACACGTGTTGGCTGTATTGCTGTATTAAGTGACTCATCGAAAGAATAAAGTACTGTTTATTGTTGATAACTTCTCAGTACAGTTTTTCATGTGTGTGTATATCTATATATATATATATATATATATATATATATATAACACTGCTCAGAATGAACATTTTTGCCTGTGAAAGAGTGCACTGCGCCTGGGGGAAACTCTTTTGGATTATATATAAATATATAATCCAAAAGAGTTTCCCCCAGGCGCAGTGCACTCTTTCACAGGCAAAAATGTTCATAGAGAGCAGTCTTGCTGAGTTGCATATCAAAGCAGTCCAAAGCCTAACACTTTTTGGGATAACCATTCCTTTCTCAAAGGCATCACGTAAGAAAATAAGGAAATGCAGCAAGCATCTCATACCAATTTATCCCCAAATATACATAAATTTGCTCAGGTGAGTACAAGCCAGTGCTGGGCAGCCGCTGCAGGTAAGAGCGGTGGGTCCGGGTGGGGGTGGGGGGGGGGGTTGGGAATTTCAAGATATAATCACAAGGAAAAATTAAATAAATAATTACTTTTCCCTTGTGGTCATCTCTCAAAATCCCCCCCAACCTGCCCCACCGCTCTTACCTGCAGAGGCCGCGGCTGGTGCTGGGCATCCTGAGAAGGGTAGTTTCTGTTTCACCCATGTGGGTTTGCCACACATCTGCGTGCCACTGCCAATGCGACCAATATCAAGCATAGCCCTCAAAAGTACGAATCTGTGAACACACTTGGGCTATACACTTGGGCTATATTGGGACTCCCTATCCCAAAATGCATATTATACCAGCATGCACCTCACTGGAGATTGATGTTCATAATGGGGATAAATAGGGAGGAATGTGGCAGTGTTACATGTGTTGCGCTGGAAGAAGGACGTCTAGTTCAAAATGGGTCAGCATGTGGGACTGCCGTATGGTGGTTTTTAGAAACTAAGCTGTTTCCTTTGGTGGATAAAGACCTGGAGAGTGCATTACATATAGTCATTGGGTATTTTAGACTAATTTGTTATTGGTAATATGAAAGTGTGATGTAAAATGCTCTGAGGGTTTCCAGTGTTCATTGTGTTTTGATGATGGAAATAATTTCTAACATTCTGATACACAGGTGCTTGCCTATGAGCCTAACTTGCCAAAAACAAAAGTGAGAGACACTTGTTTGTTTTCCTTTTCTCTTCAAAGGGGGCCTGATGACCAAGATTTGGAACTAAGGAAAAATTTCTGGGTGTGCACTTTGGGTTGGGAAGTTCACGACAAGAGGAAACCCTAGGTTGTGGGTGCCTTTTATTTACTCTCACCAGTAATGTTTGTCTGGCGTGTAATATTTTACTCAGGTAATGCCTGTTTCCCTATTCTTTATGAATTCATTGCTCTACATACCATTATTGGGCAGCTCTTCCTATGCAATGTAGAGCTACATTTTGTCAAAAGGGTTATTTTAAGCTGACATTCACACGTAGGCAGAGAGTTAAAACTACATATGAGCAAATTCATGCTCATTGATATACTTTTGTGAATATGACCCTTACTCCTATTTGCTCATGTTGTAATAGTGATCTAGCACTAATTGTTTTTAAAAGTAAGCTTTATTGCCTTAAATCCCCAGTGGCGGGGTCAGAATTCAAAGCAGTTGAACTCAAACATTACAATATCGACAGTGAAGGGATTCAAAATATTTCAAATGTAAGAGAAAAGCAGGTTCCTGTACTGTCTCATACATTCTGCAGACTGAATATTGGTATCCATTACTCACAGGGGGTGTAACACAGGCCCACGCAGCCCTCGCGGTGTGGGGGGGCCCGAGCTGTATAGGGCCCCCTCAGCACAATACTCAGGCCCAAGAGCTACAGATTTAATCTGGAGTGGGGGCCCCTCCGTGCACGTGGCAGGGGGGCCTCCTCAATGTTCGTTACTCCACTGATTACTCATCCAGCTAATCACTAACAAGTCAACTAACTTTAACTCCCTCACACTAACCCACCTGGTAGGTTGTGCAGTTAAAAAATGCCCTGGGGTCCACCACTTTACTGATTCTGTACGGGGAAGAGTGTATTTCCTGTGGGTCATCTGGGGCCTGATTTCACCTTCCTTTCATGAATTGCCAAATCCCATGATGCCATCTACATTTAGCCTGCAACCATTCCCTATGACGGCTGGGGATATCTGTTGAGGTTCACCCGCAAAGGGGTGGGATGGCTACCTCCCCTGTAAGGAGAGCACTTGTCTTCTTCCCCATAGTATTTGAGGGCTTGCATCTGAGCTTCCCACTGGTCTGCAACCAGGTGCCGTCGCAGGCCTCTGTTTTCTTCCCTGGGGAGCAACATAGATTCTGCCTTGGCCCGGAATACAGCTTTTTTCTACCATGTCACCCTACTTGGGGGGCGAGTGAACTTCCATCATATTGTGATGCATCATTGAGACAATAGGAGTAGGAGATCAGCAAACCTTGTTGCGTCTTTATGCCAAGAGGATCTCAGGGATGTGCCAATTAGGCAGGTCTCTATTGACAACAACTTTGGTCAGTTTGCAACAACTGCTATTATAATCTGGATGGAATCTCAGTAGACTTTTAGCGCTGAGCAGTCCCATAGGACATGCTTGAAGTCTGCAGGGGAGTGATGGCAATAGATGCATTCATTACTTGCCCCAAGGACCAAAGACGTTTTGGTGTGTTCGCTTATCGCTCTATAGAGCCACAATGTCAATCTATGGTAATTTCCCATTGTGTATAGTGCTTGCAATAGTGCCTTAGTTGGGGTAGGTGTATGATCTCTCTCCACCACTTTCTTATCGACCCTCTGATCCTTCCATATCTGAGAAACTGTCCCTGCAGGAGATTGTATTGGGCCTGTAGTGTGGGATAATCCTTGAGTTCATCCTCCTGGTACATATCTCCCAGTGTGTGCAGGCCCACCTCCTCCAATGCCTCCAATTCCTGTGCCATGAGAGGGCCTGATTCTGTGGGGAACCCACTCAAGGAGAGCACATGTGTGAATTCACCTTAGTGCCTGTGGTATGCAAATCGTTTTTGCACAGGGTTATTGCGTTGGCCAGTAACCGGGGTCCCTTCACACCTTTCTCCCCTGGAAGGAGCAGTTTGTTTAGTGCCGCCATTTAGCCTTATTCTGCCAAGCAACCAGTTTCTTGTAGGTGAGTTCCCGACAACCATTTAGCCAGCCACTAGAGTTTGACCACCAGAAGTCCGGGGCACCGGATCACCCTTTATTAGGTAGAAGCCATAGCTTCTCTAGTTGTAGATAGGTCTGCCTGTTCCCTATATTAGGGTATCATATGGGAGTCTAGTTGTCTAAAATACTTTTTAAGTGTCACTAGGGAAATGTTTGCTAAGTAATAAAGAAGCCTTGGGACCACCACCATCTTGGCAATTGGTATGCTGCCTGGTGCTAAAATCAGCAAAGTGGTCCAGGAGGCAGCAAAGTGCTCACTGCTCTGCCCAGTCTACCATCCAGTTGGTCAAAATGGGCTATGTATATATTAATGCCCAGTCACTGAAATGTAGCAGTGGCCCAATGGGCTCCTAATACCACAGAATTCTTCTCTACATTCTGTGCAAAAGGGAAAATGTGTGACTTTGCCGCGTTGACTCTGGCCTGAGATCAGGGCAAATGACACTCAGTCCTGTGATATCTAAGGGAGATCAGTCTCTACATTTTGGATGTATACCAGTGTGCCATCTGTGTAGAGCGATACAGCATGCACAGTGGTGTCTATAGAAATATCCCAGGCTTGGCCGGTTCTCACAAATTGCATGGGCAAGGGTTTGATGGCCAAGGCACTTAGTAAGGGTAAGGGGAGGAGCCTTCTCTTCTGCGTCTTGCTAATGTATACAATGCTGACATGTGCTGGCCAGTTTATGCTCTAGCCATGGGTACACTATGCAGTAGCCTAATCCATCAGAACAGCTGGTGGGGGAGCCTGAAGTGTGCTAGTGTTTAGACTATGTGAGGTCATTTGAGCATGTGAAACACCTGTTTGAGGTTTAAAGTCAAGCACACCGCTCTGGGCCAGTCCTTGGAGGCCCTCTCTATGACTTGATACAATCGTCTAACATTAAGAGAAATATTCCTGGCCGGGATAAACCTGTTCTGACCGCTATGAATCATCAGGAAGAATTCTGCATAGCATTTTGTAATATGTATTTAAAATAGAGATTGGGCGATATGAGGATAGCTCAGCTGGCGGCTGTCCTGGTTTCAGGAGCTGCATCACCAGCGCCTCATTCATTGTGCCTGGAAGGTTGCCCACTGCCAGGGTCTCTTCATACATTAGCTTTAGCTGGTGCATTAGAAGCAAGAGAAAGGCTGCACAGTACTCTGCTGAGGCACTAGAACCTCCAAAAAGGCTGTGCCATACTTTGCTGGCAAGCACTCTGACCCGGCACTTTGCTTGTTGGCATCTATTGAATAGCTTCTTTTATTTCTTGCTTCATATACAGGGCAGTTAGGTTGTCCCATAGTTCCTATGGTAGGGTAGGGAATCGTTGTTACTGTAGAAAAGCTTACACAGCTTCGGCATCCGTTGGCATGGACTCGGAGTATAGCCCTTGGTAGCGTTGTTTTTTTAAAAAATGTATTTTATTTTTTATTTATGCTTTTTGTCATTTTCTTACAAACAAGAAGGGGAAAAAAACATCAATAACAGTATACAGTCTCTCAAAATAACAGTATACAGTCTCTCAAAACGTGGCATTGGCATAGTATACACATGACTTTCACATAAGGTAGATAACTCATAGTGCATTAGGGTACATTAACCAGTACGTTCGAAGCTACAGACAGCACCCACACAGAAGAGCAATGTAAAGTGAACACAGGCAGGCAAGCAGACAACCCACTGAGAGGGGCCTCAAATAGCGGTACTGCGTAACAAATAGGATGTGAGCGGAGCCCAAATATCCCACGGCTTAGACTGGGCGGGCAGCTCCTCCGCATAACATGTGAGCTGATCCCAGCTATAGGTCAGGTCCTGTAGCCATAGCTTAGTGGTGGGCACCACCCTGCCGCCCCAGCACATGGAGATCCTACGTTTAGCTAATAGCAACGCTATAGAGACAAATTTCTTATTGTACGGTTTCACCTTGGCATCGACACCCAGCACACACACCTTAGGGCCCCATTCTACCACCTCATCAACCATTAGACCAAGAACTCTTGTGACGGAGCTCCAGTATGCAGCTATTTTGTGACATGTCCACGCTAAATGGTAAAAATCAAAGCCCTTGGTAGCGTTGTTGAAATGCTGCGTTAATATTTTCTTGCGTATTGACCTCCCCACCCTCCCTTGTAAGTATATATGCAATGGGCAAGCGCATCTGCTGCGGTCTAAAGTGCCACGCCAGCAGGTGCCCCACTGGGTCACCCTCACTGTGCAATTGCTGATATATGAGTTATAGTTCAGACAGCAAATTCATTGTAGTGTGGCTTCCTGCTTTTTGCATGCATCTTGCAGTCCCCAGCACTGTTTGAGGAAGAGATCAATGTCTCACATAAGTTCATCTATGGAGTCAAATCAGGTAAGATGTTGGGTGAGTCACTCAGGTCAGAGCTTGATGGGTTCGTACTAGCCCTTGCTAATTTGAGAGAGATTGCCTGGTCCTCGTCGCCACGGGCACTGAAGATTTCCGGTCTTCTCTGTTGTGGGGTTGGAGCCACAGAATGTGACTCAGGTCTCCTACTGCCAGTGCATCTGGGCCATGCCTGATGTCTCCCACGCCGTGGGGTGTTTTGGGAGTTCCTCATGCTACCTGACACAGAGGGCTGCTGATCAATGCATGACAAAACTTCTTCTGGCGTTGTGAAAAAGTGTGTTTTTTGGTCTGAGTGCATGTTGTTTGGGTGGGAAGAGTAGTGACATAGGTTATGCCTAGATCCTGCAAGCTTTTCTTAACTGCTAGTAATTAAGCCCTCTGGCATTGTACTGCTAGTGTAAAATTGGGTATTATTGATACAGTTGAGATATCCATCAACAGCAGGTCATTTTTCCAGGTAGTTCTGAGGATGTGGTCCTAGTCAAATAAAATTCATGAGCTTAGCTACTAGCGGACTCAAAGGAGCCACCCGCAGAGCTGTCACGCCAGCACCTGGTGGGCCCTCTCCACTGTGAACAAGGGGATAGGTCATGAGGGCACATATGCTGCTGGAGCCATTGTTCAATAAAGAGGGTGGTCTGTGGTCCTCTTATCATTCAGGAAGGTCCACGATATAAAGATATTGCACCTTGCCCTCCCTTCAGCATCCTCGGCTTGGATTCCAAGCATCTGTACATGCCCGTCAAGGTCCAGAGCTCCTTAGAGATGGGTTTTGACTGGGGGTTGAGTTCTGGTAGTGTTGTTTCAGCCTGGCGCAATCTATTGATCAGCT
Source organism: Triturus cristatus (assembly GCF_964204655.1). NCBI lineage: Eukaryota > Metazoa > Chordata > Amphibia > Caudata > Salamandridae > Triturus > Triturus cristatus. Next base: position 525,115,988 of record NC_140583.1, read on the forward strand.
TATGGACATCTCTCAGTAAATTTATGTCAATGGTCAATGTGTCTACTTTGGCTTCTAGGGTAACCTGAAACTCTCCAATCGCTGTTAGAATTTGCTCTGTGTCTCTGGAGGGCACTTGAGGTACAAGGGGCTGGGAAGCTGGTGATGGTTCTATTAGGTCAGCAGCGCCTCACTCGGGGTGTCTGCTGCGAGGGTTGGGTTTATTGGCATTCTGAATTTCCCATGATGCAGCTCCATTTCTTGTCCTCCGATGGGAGGGGCGAATGACCTGGGGGGGTTCCACCATTGTGTCCATACATATTTTCTCTGGGCCTCTAAGTCTGCCAGCCTGCAGTGAATTATCCCCACCTCGGGTATAGTGAGAATGTTGTATCAAGGCCTGCCAGATGCCTGGGGAGAAGAGGAGAGGATCTGCAGCTGCACCAGTGTGGCATGAGCAGCGCCTTCTGCGCTCAGTCTACAGCCGGAGTCCCGGATCAGCTGTGGTGTAGCGTGCTCCCTGCAGGGTCCAAGTCTGGCCTGCCTATACCACATGAGCAGCCATGGGAGGAGGCCTTTTCCATATTATGCCTACGACCAAGAACCATCAACGTCCTCTTCCTGAGGCCAAACCAACTCTGCTTCTGGCCTTGCGGGCTAATCAGGTAACCGCCAAACTCCACTTGGTGGGTGCCCACAGTTGGTGCGACACTGCAAGTTCCCCTCCCCTAGAGCTGCTGGATTCGGCTCCAGGACACGTTTGCTGGCAGGGGCAACAGCTTGGGGGGTCACCTCTGTCCCCATGCTGCCAGGATGGGAGGAAGAGATGCACCAGCCTTGGGGCCCAGGCTTGTTTCCATGCTGTCGGCAGGCCTCAATCAGTTCTATGTTCGCACCACTGCAGGTCACGTGGTCCACTGCCTAGTCACCTACAGGACCTCATGCTCCCAACCCTCGCCCAGTTCTGGGCCTCAATTCAGCCCCACCGTTGTGCTCGGGCTGTGGCTGTCCCACTGGACAGGGGAGAGCGCATCGTGGATTATGGCAGATCAAGCAGGCCAACTCTGGGAGCTCATTTAACTCTCATCTGCCAAAGTTAGGCAGCTAGCCATGCCCCCACCTCCCCCCCAGTGATCGAGCCATCATGGTTCATTTGTTTCAACTATTACTGGATCGTAGTAAGCTCGTACCATTTCCCTTTCATCAAGAGAGTCATACTCTTTTTGAACCCAGACGAAAAGGCTGTCCTGTGAAATAAGAAAATTAAAACATTGTAGGCGAACTGGTTCAAATATAGTTTATCTGAGCTCTGATTGCTCTTAGATCCCCAGATTTACAATGCTATATTGCAGATAATGCAAAAGCAATTAGATGCTGCTTAGGGTCAGTTCACAAGACTGGGACAAATGTAGGCTTAAATTTAGCACATGCATATTATCTGTTTTGTAATTATGTATTGTAGTACAGCTAACCAGTGTGCAATTTGCTCCCCTTTTCTACTTGCAGACCTGAAAATGGGGAATAGCATGCAAAGAGGTATATTTTTCCCTGTATCGAGGTGCACACACCAACATGTTGCACAATGTATCTACCAGATTTATGCAAGGATTACCCTTAAGTTTGCACATTTTACATGATTTGTAAATCCGTTATTGGAGTAAATGAAAATTTCCACCTAAAATTAGATCAGTCACCCAAATGTACTCAGGACCATAATGTTAAAGCATTGTCATCCATCAATCGTACAGGTTTTGCATCTCATATTGGTTGTCTGATAGTCCTTCCCCTTTGAGCAGGAACAATTGTACAACTAAATTTAGTAAAATGTGACTGCTAGGATGTGTCTTCGAATATTACTGATGGATTTCTTTATCATATTTCCAATTTACAATGGAAAAAGTATTATGGTGACATCATCTGCATAACGGTGACAGATATCATGCCCACTGAAATATACATCCAATTCCATCCTTTGTAACCCTACCCCTAAGATCTAAAACAGATCCTCAGTCTTTGTGAGTTACTACTGTTACTCACATACTGGTTTTTAACTCAAGAAATCAAAAATAAATTTACAAATAAAAATATGGTGTAGATTTAGGTAAGATCGCCTTTGTTATCAAATCACTTTAAGGCCAGAGATATACTCTTAGAGAATTATTGGAGAAAAACAGTCAACCAATCCAAATATATATATTTTTTGCAAGTGCAAAATGTAAAAAGATTTCAAGCAGAGGAGTGGCTTAGATGCAAGTGGTTTGACTTACGGAAAGGTATGTGAAGCCCAATGTAGACACAATACCACAGATGAACCCAACGATTAAAGAGCCGTATGGCATTAACATCATCTCGGCAGCAGTTCCAACAGCAACACCACCTGCAAGTGTTGCATTCTGGATATGAACCTGAATTGAAAAAACATACATGAGAGAGCATTAGTGCTTTTTCTGAATAAAAATTATTGCGAAGCAGGAGCTGAACAATTGAAATGTCGCTGGTCACTGCACTCAAATGCTGATTTTCGCCTTCTTCATGTATTTGTGGTCATGTGTAGGTTAGGTAGTTGTGCATATCAAGTTCTCTAGGCCATGAGGGTTCTGAATTCTAAACATCTACGAAGGTAAAATCTGTGTCTACATGCAGGTGCTACATATTCAGAAGATTTATTTTCTTTCTGCATTTTTAGATGCTTATGGTTCTATACTTGTTATTAGCTGCTTGTGATGTAGGATTGCCGGTTCCTAGTCAGTGGTGGCCATCACAAAACGCCACAAAAATGGGGTAGAGGTCAGAGGGACAGGAAATAAGGGAAAAAAATAAATATTAACAATAATAATAAAAAACGTACCAGTTCCTGCCGCCGACGGCCACTTCGATGCTTCTCTTCCACAGTTACTGGAAAGCACAGTCTCCACACCCAATTCAGGCGCTGCACTCATGCTTTGAGAGCAGCACCAGGATTGGTCTGAGAAGCCTGGTCTACCGCTCAGCCTGCGGCTTTTCTCCAACCCAGCTGTGAACATAGCTGGGTTGGAAAAATCGAAGTGCGCATGTCTGTTTGGCCAGGCTAAGACGCCAGCCAGACTTACATGTGCAATTCTAAGTGCCCACAATTCCTCCCTTTAATAGCCCGGCCCACCCCGCTCTACAGAGGCATGCCAACCAGAGCCAATCACAGAAAAAAAATATATATTATGGTTTTATTATCATTTGATTTTCCTGTTGGTGACTGTGACCAGTGGGGCGATGCTACTCCACCATTACGGAGGAGCTTCCCCTGGTCCCAGTTCACATTCTGGGTGCTGGTGTTGTGTTGTGGTTGCTCATTCTTTATAGATGCCATAGATGCAGGACCATCTTAGGTCATAGATTGTGGAACTGTGTAATTGGAACTTATGGGAAATTCTGAGGGTGGCAGTTAGAGAAGAGGGGGGCTTGCTGGAGGTTGGTCGTTCTTGTACTCTGGATCTTCACAATAAATCTACATCTTAAATCAACTGGAGTTGGTTTTTATTGAGAAGGAGTACATCTAAACATGATGCTTGTCCAAGATGAGGTAGAGGATGCATCATGAAAACAGGATGGATCATCAAGGTATGAGGGCCAGCCGCCCATCCGCTGTTAGTTGCAGCTTGCTGGGCATATATCCAAAGTCCATCGATATGAAGTTGTAAGACAGAGGCTTATAAAATATTATCTGTACTTATTGCAGATATAATGAAGGGATAGTAGAACTACTTGCTATCAATGGCCCAGGACAAGCCATGCAGGAAAGCTAGGGGCTATTTGACATGTTCTGATAGTCAAGCTTTAAAAATGCTGTTGCCATTATTCATATAATGCAAAAATGTAAACATTTTCTGTATGGGTCTTATGATGGAAAGCGCACTTTTTGTGAGAACATTCACTTAATGACCAAAAACGTTGTTGTGTATAAAGAGGTCTCTGGATTTATCTTTGACAGGAGTTATTTTTACTTACAGCCCCGGTACCCAATACTGAGCCTATGAGACACCACCATCTTAGGTGCTCCTACATTCCCACCCATAAAAGATAAAAGATAGTTGGGACAAGTAATGCAATACATCTAAATAAAATATCAGTGCAGGTGAGGCTTCCAAATAAATATGACCTCTTTCTTATATCCCCACCACCTTCTTTCACAATTTCAAACATGTTTTACCGTTAAGCAAATTCTAAATCAAATAAATTTCAACATTCATAATGCATTTTGCACAACCTACTATCAAGTTATACACCTATAAAGAGTTAAATGATCACACACATTTTTGGCATACGAACAGTACAGGTTCAATGGAAAGATCAATGATATAGATATGGAAGGGACAGTGGGGAGGGAAAATCCTACCTGCATATCCACTGATTGTAATTAGAAAGCTAGCAAATGTACTGTCATTTGTAAATAAGTTGAACGAAACAAACAAACACACAAACCGTTTATAAGATATGGGTACTCCATCACATGAAGAAATACTTTAATTTATAAAGAGAACATGGGATTAACTAACTGGAAATCATGAACCCAGAATAAAATATCCCCTCCAAATACCCTGCTCAGGAGGGCACTTCCAAATATTACTACATATTAGAAAAGGCGATGTATACATGATGAGTGACAAATCAACACAATGTACTTCTACTTCTCAGTAAAATATTCAGTATAAGAAAGCACACTAAGCAATTTATAGATATGTCCCTCATCATCACTTTCACTAATCCTAGACCCCTGCTTTGTACCGACGTCCATAAACAAAAACAATTCAACTCAGTAGCCACATATCACCTGCTCCAGTTTCTCCAATGGCTGGCTGCTACACCCTACCTCTCTGAATTCTCTGATGCCTTTGAACTGTCATTCTTAGGACCCAATGCATGAACACACCCTACAAGCACCACAATTACATTGCACTTTTCTGTGTAGAATACAGCCCTTTCCACATGGGTTCACATTTTACCTTATTGTGCTAATTTACCTCAGTACTGCTCTTAGTTTAGGCATTTAAAAAAAACGTAAAGTCAAGTGAATTATTCGGCAATATAGATCTGGTTACTATATTTTTAGATGACACCTGAGGCCGTGCAAGACATTTTGTTTACTTGCATGGTGTTCAGAGCTCCCCTATTTCTCAAAACTGGTTGACTGTATTCTCACTCTCATTTGCTTGCTTTCGTTAGCACATGCTGGCTTCACTTCCTCTTAGTGTTTATGTCCCTCTTCTTGGCCCAAGAACTGTTTCCTTGCCCAGTGTACTTCCACTGTTTGCCCTTTCAGACCTACTTTTTTATTTTACCTGCTGTATTCCATAAAAGTGTGTGCAGGTCGTCCCCCCATGATCTCTGCTCTGCGTTACTGCTTGCCCTCTCCCATGTTGTTGCTTGCACCTGCTCCTCCCACATTGGTTCTTATCCTGTCGCTGCTTACCCTGTCCCTCCCACTGCTTCCTCAGATGTTTCTTGCCCCATTCCTCATGCCTCCCTCCAGGGAAGCATGTCACACCAAAATTTACTTTTTCTTAATATTTATTAAAAATCCAACTTCAACATTGAATTGAATTTTTACTAACTCTTAAAAATAGTGGTTTCATGATTTTTCTAACTTGTTCAATCCCAGATATAGCAGCATTAGTAATTTACTCTGTAGTCTGGCTTTCTACATATGACACATATGCCTGCTACAGTGAAAATAATCTTTAGGGCTTTGTTACTTCAGGGACATGGTAACGTTATTTTTTACACGTCCCATTTTTGTATACCATGTTTTCTACCATGTGGGCTACAAGGCTTACATATGACTGACTTACTATTATTTAAAAGGGAGGTTTTCACCTGTGAAAAGGGGTTAATTTAACATGTTGAACTGTAGGTTTTACAATGCAGCTGTCAGGCTATAATGGTAGGCCTGAAGCCAAGTTTCCTTTGTCACACTGGTGAGTGGCACAATATTAATAGGTCCATGACATGGGTGCAGTTTCTACACCATATACTAAGGTCTTGTAGAAGAGTTAAATACACCAATCAGGTTGCATGTATTTCCACATTATATACTACCTCCCTGCACAATAATTTGATAAGACAACTAGGGTTTAGCCAATAGTTGCATGTTTTAGGGGTCAGAGCAAATATACTAGGCACTGGACACCAGTGCCCCTGTATGCAGAGTGTACAAACCAGCAATAAAATTCATTTTAGGGCTAAACACACAAAATGTGCATTCTCTCACGAGCATCTAATAAGGGTGTGTGTGAGTGCGTGTGTGTGTGTGTGTGCATGTGTGTAGGTGTGTGTGTGTGTGTGTGGCAGCTTAGTGGCCTAAGGTGTCCAATGTAGGACCCAGTGTTTGACCTCATGGTTACAGGTCAAATCCTGGTGGGTCCACTCAGCCTTCCATCCTTCTGAGGTTGATAAAATGAGTAGCATTGAGCTGGGTAGCAATACAATACACATTTCATATTCAACGCCAAGATACCCTTCTAGGTGAACGTGCGCTTTAGAAATAACGTTATGTGTGTGTTTGAGAGAGAGGTATTGTCTTGATTTGTTTATGCTACTGAGTGAGTGGCGATCTCACATAATTACTTTTAACTCAACAGGGAGCAGCTGTTATGTTTGCAGGCTAATGGGGTTTGTTTTAGGCTTTCAACAGTGAGAATCCTAAGAAACAAAATATGTTCTGCGAGAACCTTAGTTGTGCACTACCTACTATCTATAACACTTCCTGCCTGAGGCCATGCACAATCTGTGGCAGGAGCCACTAGGGAAACCCTTAGAGGTCTGGAGGCATTCAGTGAAGAGTGGATTGGCTCCCACCCTCATGCTACTTCTGTATCTTCCACGTCACTTCTCCAACCCACTGCCACGTAAGGATTCAGCCGGTTGCCTATTTTTTCATTGTTTGGAATGTTATTCTATTTTTTGCCCGCTCATTATATTCTTTTGCCTTTGCTATCTCTTTCATGCACCTTCTATTTCACACTTTCAGAACAGTTAGAGCAGCGGGAGTGGTTTCAATGCACCTGTTGCACCAATCCCTTTGCAATCTCACATGCTTTTGTCCTACCAGGGGGTAATAGTGTACAAACACCTTTTATTACATCACTTGGATATTGCAAGGGGATATTATCTCTACTTGAGGCCATTATCACTCTATACAAAGCCTACATTTGTATAAAATAAACAGAAAATTAATGCAGTGAGTATTCCATTTTGGCTGGTGGTGGTGTTAGAACTCAGGGTGCTTGGGGAGATGTGCTCTATTTGGCTGTGAGTCACTAAGCACTATCAATTCAAATAATCGTTATTTTTTACATTTATGCTTTTTCCTGAATAGGTAAGAAAAGGACTAAAGGTTAGGAAGAGGGAAAGGAGGGGGAGGTAGAAGGAATGAAAGCAACAATTGAAGAGGAAGAGGGAATGATGAAGATAAACATCGAAGAGTTAATAGAAGTATAAAGTGAGGTGAATGAGCGATGAGTTTTGAGTGACATTTATGATGAGAACTGAGGAGATGTGAATTGTAATAAGTCATTGCCTCCAAAAAGAATGCTGGAGTTCCGATGCCTCCAAAATCTTACATTTACTACTTACTAATAGAAAGCTAAAGCTGAGTCTGCATTTTCAAGTGATAGTGCTCACATCATCTCCAAAATGCAGTGCAATGTTCTCATGTTAGTTAATAAAAGTTCTGGATATATGCATTATCCACTGCACATTATTTTCAAAAATGTCTTCAGGGAAAAGCCCTCTCCCCCAAATCCCCTTTTTGTTCAATATGGGGGCTAATAAGATACAATTTGTCAGAGTTGTTTTTGCTTCTCAGTCCAACACAAAACCCATAAATGACAGTTAAGCAACTACCGAAACTCCTTTCCACCTACCAGCAGGATAGCTGTTACTGAGCTGTAATATTCACAAATCATTTTATCTGTTAAAAACCCATACAACTTTCATTAATGCTGACCAAATATCCTTTTAAATGCACCTTTACCACTTGCTTTATAGCCCACATTTTGGTTGACCCTTCCAACCCATGCATGTTTATATATCCTTAAATTCAATCAGTGTTTTCATTAAGTTTATTCCATTTTACTTTGAAATGTATCGTTTGCCGCTAATTACGCCAAAGCATCATTGAAGGGCGAGTCCTGAAATACCTCGTAAAGTATTTCAGTTTTCCCTAAATGTTTACCACGAGTCTAGTGTAGTTTGTGATGTCTTGTTTGACACATGTTGTCCAATCCCCATTAGAAGAGAACTACCGAATCCTCTTATAAGGTTTTCTTCAGAGTTTACCCCCTTTTGACCATCGTTAGTAGCCCACTATGAACCGCTGGGCAGCAATTTTACCTGCAATGCCTCCATGCGAATTTCGCTTATAAATTTAATTCGAAATTATATTCAGATTGTGACAATATGTTTATAATACGCTAAGTTTATTTGCTAAACATTTTCGCCAAAAAGTTTAAATAGGAAGTAATATCAAAATAAAAGAAAATTGAGAAAAATTGATGATGTGCTTTAAAATCAACAGCATTTTAAAAAACATTTCTCGATTGAGAACCTCTCCTCTCCCCAACCCGCGCCTCATATTATCATTATTGGGGGACAGGCCTCGGAAAACAGATACACCTAAGTTGAACCATGGACAGGATGTCCCACCTTATCACCCAGGTTTCACAACAGACATAGGGAAGCAGCTTTATTCATTTTGCTTATAGATAATGGTGTAAAAACATATACGTACTTTCTATGCACATTGAGTGTAATTTGCTGAGACAATTAGATTTACTTACCATCAAAAGCTTGCCTTTCTTGTCCACAAGACTGGAAATAGCAACAGTTGTCAGAACGCAGGCAGCGAGTGAGCAGTAGGTGTTAATGGCGGCTCGGCTCTGTCCATCTCCGTGATATGAAATAGCAGAGTTAAAACTAGGCCAGTACATCCACAAGAATAGGGTACCTGGAGAGCAGAGTATAAGAAATGTGAGGTGAGAAAAGGCGAGAAATAAAGGGCGTTACTTGGGTCATGTAGGAAATTGGGTGAGGGGAGTGGAACCCTACTGAAGCTACAACCACAATTTCTGGTAGGGTGAAACACAAGCATACCACATATTTACCTGTGCTTAACATTCTAATCGCTTGGCACAAAAGCTGTCAGGTCTAATTTAGATGCAATGTTTAACGTAATCTATTCAGGTCTTCAAACAGGTAATAAAGTGAAAATACAACATAAGAAAAACCCCACACCAATTTAGAAATATAGGGTACAATTTAATAAATTATTTGAGACCAAAATGACAAAAATCCAATTAGTAAAGCCAGAGATATGAAATTTTAAAGATTTAACAGAAAACAGTGCTTAGAAGCACAATGCACCAACTGTGGTTATCTGGTCGCGCTGGACCGATATAACTTAACAAGTTCAGGATGACCTTAGTGGAGTGCAAACCGGGTACAGCGAGGTCCTGTGCAGAGTCCTGTCCAGAGGATGTCTCATACAGCAGCAGTTTTGATATGCTGCAGAGATGTGATGTAAGATCATACGGTGAGATGCATAGCGCAGCGTCAGTTCTGAGGGGCTGAGATCTGAGGTTCTGTGATGAGATGCATCACACAGTGGCAGTTACGTTGAGCTGTGGAGCTACGATGCAACATCCTGCATTAAGATGCATCGGTTCTGCCGGGTGATGTGCCGCATTCCGTCAGTTCTGCGAAGACGACAGCTGGGCTAGCAGAGCGCGTTCAGGCCCACTTCCAAGGGTCCAGGAAAGGGATGGCACCACTTGGGTGCAAAGACTCACAGCAGGCAGAGTCCAGGTGATGGGTTTTCTGTCCTTAAGTCTCTTATCAGGAGGCCAGCCAACTAGCCCTTTGAGTCACTCTGGTGGTCCTGGGCTCAAGATGGAGCCCCAGTCCTTCTCATTCAGGGAGAAAGGCAGCAAGCAAGGCATCAAAGCAGCAGAGAAGCAGTCCTTCATGCAGAGCAGCACAATTGCCCTTCCACTGGTCCAGAGGAGTACTGAAGAGTTAAGTCTGAGGGTCCAGTATTTATACCTGGTAGCCACTTTGAAGTAGGACACATTTAGAAAGTCTTCTACCCCTATAGCTGCGTGGAATTTCCTGACTCCCTGCCCTGGCCCCAGCTTGTATAAGTGTGGTAGTTAATTGACCCAGAATACAGGTTGCAGGCACCAAATGGTTAAGATAAAAAAATGAAAAAAGGATACTATGACAAGAAGTCCTAGACACAACATGCAGAGAAATGCTCTAAGGCTTCATAGTACACAATGTTATAAACAAAAACTTCAAAACTGTTGATAGTAACTCTTGTTCCAAGTTAACAAAGTTTATTCAGTTGATTGTAGCCGGTAATAGCATTCGCTAATGTAACACTTGCAGATTTCCTAAGGAAGTCGAGTCTTTACAACAGTAGTTTTTCATATGACCCAATGCATTTCAGGTATAAAACTCTTCATCAGGGGTAACTGCAAATACAAGAGAACTACTTATTGTAGATGTAAATATATATGTATAGCTTCAACCATACTGATAAGGGATATTATGTCACTGGAGACCGAATTGAACAAAACAGATGCACAAACCTTGTGAATGCCGACTAGACCCATATCGTTGCCCCTCTATGTCATCCTGGTTTGTTTAATAGGTCTAGTCGGTATTCACAAGGTTCATATGACGTGAGTTACTTGCTTCACTTGGCTACCGAGCACTGCTCTCTTTTCTACCATGGGCTAATAGCTGAGTCTCTGGGTCACGTCTGTCATATTTTTGCCTTCTTTTTTTCTCATATTTTACTGATTTTCAAAAGAATTAATGAGTTCTTGGTTGTTTTCTCTGGTGCATTCAAACTATGTATATTTGTCTAGTTGGGAACGTTTATTATTCCTTGTATGTTCTTAACCTACTCAGAACATATTTGCTCTTCTTTTTTGTTGCATTCGGTCTCCAGTGACATAATGTCCCTCATCTGTGCATTATGGTTGATCCTATATTTAATTTTTACATATACAATAAGTTGTTCTCCTTTATTTGTAGTTACCCCTGATGAAGGGTTTTATACCCGAAATGCATTGGGTCATATGAAAAACTACTGTGGATACACCTGTCGTGAAGAAGCAACTTCCTTTGGAAATCTGCAAGTGCAAGTGTGATATTAACATTTGTGAATGATATTTCCTGCTACAGTCAACTGAATAAACTTTATTTGTTTGGAACAAGAATGTCTATCAACAATTTTAGACTTTTTATCTTAAGTTTTTGTTTATCACATTGTGTACTATGAAGCCATTGGCCATTGCTGTGCATGTTGTTCTTGTCCTAGTATCCTTTTTTCAGTTTATCTAAGGATAGGCTGGAGCCCATCTGCATGCGAAGATTGTTTAAATACTTTGAAATATTGTTGAATTTTCTGATACATTGTGCACTTGAGTGCATTACAACTGCAGTAGATACTGGGGCAATGCCGCCCTTATCCTTCTTGACCTTACTGCAGCCGTTGGCACGGTCAATCATGATCTGCTGATGGATAGGTTGGAAGACCTGGTCATAGCTGGTGTACCCATGGCCCTTTTTTTAACCTTTCTGACTGAAAGCGTCCAAACAGTATCCCTGGGTGATTTTAAATCGAAACCATTCTCTTTACCATGTGTAGTTCCGTAGGGCTCATAGGTAAGCCCAACTCTTTATAACATATGTAACACCGCTAACAGGCCTTGTCAAATCTTTCAGTTTGTTTCTTGAATCATACGCTGATGACACACAAATTGTCGGTTACCTTTCCAGGAAAGACCCTAACCAGTGGTTAATTTGTAAAAAAAAAAAAAATTGCAGTGATTCTCGTCAGACGGCAGCGTACACCAGCCCATTTCTACTATTACTGCCTCCTAAAACAGAACTACTGTGCCTACCAAAAATTAATGTGTCCACGCTACAATACCTTTCGGTTCAGTTTACACTATCAGCACCGGTGTTACTGATTAAATGCCGCTGCTGAGCACCAGAAACCACTGGGTCAAATGAAGCACTGGCCCTAACCCAAACAAGATGTTCATTAACTGCATGAGGGAGCTAGGCGCATGGATGGATGATAATTGCCTTAGGCTGAATTACTCAAAAATGGAGGTCATCCTATTTGGGAGTAACACTTCCTTTTGGGATGCCCCCTAGTACCAGATGAATTGGGTTTCCTTCCCTTGCCTGTGAAAAAGGTGAAAAATCTGTGATTACTGATAGATGACAAGCTTGCCTATAAAGAGCAAGTAAACAAGGTAATCTCTGCTTCCTTCTTTATGCTCCGTATGATTAGGAAAATAGCTCAGTTTCTTCCTCCAAACTTGCTGAAAACACTTGTTCTGGCCTTTGTAATGTCCAGGTTGTACAATTGCAATGGACTTTATGTTAATTTGACTAAAGCTCCCTTGAAAAACATCAGATACATAAAAATTTAGCAGCTAGGATGCTTATGAAAATCCAGAGATTCCAGGTCTGCTCACAGGCCCTGGTGAGTCTACACTGACTCCCTGTACATCGAAGGTTCTTTTTAAAGCTCTTTGTGTTACCTACATTGCGCTGCAGGGACTAGGTCCAGCTGTTTAAAGAGGAACACGTAGAAGGTACGTCCCAGATAAGACTCTTTGGTCTAGTACAGCCAGGAATCTGTTGATGCCATTCTACAAACTCTCCTCCTGCGTAGGTAGGAGTTTCGTGGGTTGCACCACTCGAAACTGGAATTTGCTTCTCCTGGAAATAAAATCTGCTTCCTCCCTTTTGAGTTTACATAGGCTCTTAAAAACCTTTCCTCTGGGTTTTCATTCACACTTTTCAAAAATCAAATCACATTTTCCAGATATGAGTACAAGAAAATGCCATCTTTCTAAAAGTGGATTCATAACTGTGACTTAAAATCTCTCTTTATCATTAAAGATGGTTTTAAATTATGATTTTTCAGATACCAAACATGAATTTCTTCCGGCTCCCAATCAAAAGTTGGCCCGTATTGAATGTAATAAGGTAACCCAATGTTATCTTTTGGGAGAGGTAGGCCTCACAGTAATAAAAACAAATTGATACGTTTTTCGCTAGCAGGTTATGCAAAATTCAAAAGTAAATGTCCACCTTTTTAAACACACTGCACCCTACCCTCTGGGCTGTGTAGGGCTTACCCTGGAGGTGACATATCTATTTCAAAGGGAGATTTGGGCCTGGCAAGAGGTTTATCTTGCCAGGTTGAAATAGCAGCTTAAAACTACACACAAAGGCTGCAATTGCAGAACTGGACCTGTTCTAAGGGCTACTTAAGTGGGTGGCACAATAAGTGCACCGCTTCACTAGAGACTTACAGTCAAATTAAAATCTGTCAATAGTGAGTACGTCAATGTTGCCATGTTTAAAGGAGAGAGCACAAGCACTTTAACCCTGGCTAGCAGTGCTAAAAAGTGCACAGAGTCCTGCGGCCAGAAAAAACAAAGTCAGTATAAACAACAGGATTGAGGGCAAAAAGCTGGGGGAAAACCATGCCAAGGAGGTCAGCTCCAATAGATCACAATATATCTAGTTGCTATTGAACAAAATAGAGGCAGTCAACTTAATAAAGAGAACATCAGAAAACAACATCTATATTACTAGCATAATGTTAATTGATACTGTTCTGGACCCCAACACATTTAATTATTTTAGCAGAGTTTTTTCAAAGTGAACTATAAAAGCTATGGACCTGATTCAAGAACAGGATGTTGTATGACATAAAGTAATACTACAGCAGTACAGTGGAGAATTTCGGGACGACCGTTTAGATAAGAAACGGGGAGCTTCTTTGAGATGAGACCTGGTAGTAGGGAGCATGCCAGCCAACTGCTCCAACTCACAACCAACAGTACACATTCCAAGAATTAGAATGTTCCTCCACATTATTTATTGACATGTTAGCAGTATGCAACACATCTTTTTCCCTTGATAATAAAAGCAATAAAAGAATACACATAGTTAAGATTATTATACAGACATCTCTGACAAATTGTGTAATGGCTGTTTTGGCGTAGCCGATCTCAAGTGCCAATGTTGAGAGGGCCTTTTCACAGAAGTTTACATGGGAAGGAAAGAGCGAGTGCACATGACCAAAGACTCACTGAAGAAGAATTGCATAGTGTACTACAATACGTTTATTTGCAAAAATCTATTTGGACCTCATATACACCATACGTACACTGTCTATATACCAAGCACTAACAGTGCAGAAAGCAAGCAATAATAAAAGCAAAAACGTTCCTTAAGCACCAGAAAAACGCTGTTTCTGTAGTTTTTAATGGCGCAAAAATGTGTAACCACTGATAACCGGTGTTTTTTTAAGGTATTGAAATCATTTGAAAACACTGAAATAAAAACACCAGAATTTACCAAAAAAAGAAACTGAAAACAGGAAAGCCTATTTATTCAGCACGGGTGGAGTTGGTTACAGCTGTATCGCCTGCATGTAATATAAAATCTCAGGTAAAAGGGACATTTTAACAGCGGCTATTCTCCCCAACCAGGAAAGTGGGTCCGTGCCAGGATTGTATTAGGGAGTGTGCAGTTTTCAATAGGGCAGCGTAAGTGTGTGACACAGCTTTCTACATGGTTGAAAAACAATTGGATGCCCAAGTAAGGAATTCTTCGTGTAGCCCAAGTGATTGGAAATGTCGTAGCCAGGGAGGCCTGTTCGGCCTTTGAGATGGTGAGATTGAGAGCTTGAGATTTGATGGTATTCACCGTGAACCCTGAGGCCCTCCCAAACAGCTCAAGTTCCTGTAGAAGAGGGGGCAGTGATTGGCGTTGTTTAGTGATGGCCAACAGTATGTCGTCTGCATACAACACTATCTTGTGAGGTTGCCCCCCCCCATGTGGAACCCTTCAAGAAGGGGGTGGCCTCACAAATTCTGTCAGCAGCTCCATATAGAGTGCGAACAAGAGCGGTAAGAACAGGCACCCTTGTCGCGTCCCCCTAGATATAGGGAAGGGTTGAGATATCGAGCCATTAATTCAAACTGATGCCACCGGGTCATCGTAACTAGCCCATATCCACTTTCGGAACAAGGGCCCCAGGCCAACAGCCTCTAAAACTAGCTACAAGAAATGTCAGTGCATGCAATCAAACGTTTTTTTAGCATCAATTGAGAGAAGCATTGTGGGGACCTGGTATCGCACGGTTTTATCTACTAAGTGAAATATGCATTTATTGTAGTCACCGCACATGCGTCCAAGTATAAAACCCGATTGGTCAGGGCCCACTAGCCCAGGCATCAGTCGCCCCAATATATTGTCTAGAATTCCAGTGAATATCTTTGTGTCGATGTTTAGTAAGTATATGGGGTGGTAGTAGGTACAAAGCCGAGGGTCTTTTCTGGTTTTCAGTAGGACTGTAATGATGGCTGATTTCATGCTCTCCTTAAGGGCACTCTCCGTACTAAAGCAATTGTACAGCTGGGCCAGTATGGCAGACAGCTGCATAGAGAATGTTTTATAGAATGCAGCTGTTAACCTCTCCTGGCCACCGGCCTTATCCGACTGAAGCCACCCTTTTGCATCGAGAACTTCCTCCGTAGTGACATCTGATTCTAGCAATGCAGCTGTGGGTTCCGGGAGTTTTGTGATGGGGCCTTCACTAGGTATGTGGAACAATCTGTGTGGAAGAAAAGGTCCATCGCTGTAGAGCTGGGCCTAAAACCGACCAAATTCCGCTCGCAATTCCCGAGTCTCGTTTGTTTCCCCCTGCGTAGCATCTTTGTTTCATGCGGAGCCGGGCAAATTCCAAAGAGTCTTTATCTAGGGCCTTGAGCTGTTTCCTAGCTATAGTAAGTTGGCATCCTATCTTGTGAAACCCCGTCTTCCTATGTGTCTCCTCAAGCTCCCGCACCTGTGTCTCCAATTCTATACTTTTGGCCTTCCTCTCCCTGTTAAGCTTTAACACTATTGCTATACAAGACCCTTCACAACTACATTAAGGGCATCCCATAACGTTGCTATCTTAGTGTGGGGAGTGTCCTTAATCTCCAGATATTCTATGATTGACCTTTCCACCTCCCAATTTGCAGGAGCGCAGGATAGTAATTTAGGGTTAAGGCGCCACATCTAAGCTCTCGGGCAAGTGTTGGGAAGGCGTAGTACAATCGTGATAGGGGAGTGATCCGACATAGAGGCCTCCTCAATATGTGCATGCGATTCCTCCGGCAAGATGTGGGTAGATGCGAGGAAATAATCAATCCTTGTATAAGACTGATGTGCAGCGGAGAAGAAGGAGTAAACCCTCATATTTGGGTTCAACGACCTCCATATATCTGACAACCCTGCATCTGCGATCCACTACGGGTAAAGTGCTCCTGATGGGCAACCCCTACGGGTAAAGTGCTCCTGATGGGCCTGCTCTAGAAGGGGATTGATCTAGTTGTATGTCAGCTTCCAAGACTTTAACATCCGGGAGGTAAGGACCATCCCCACGGCTCGTCGGATAAAAAGCTCTTGGTGATCATTTGGCGCATACAGGCATGCAACTGTAAACGTTTGATAGTGGAGTGAGATCCTCACAGCAAGCATGCGGCCTGTAATTTCCAAATGTACCTGTAGGACCTGTCCCTGAAAATGAGAAGATAATAAAATTGCAACCCTCACCTTCTTTCCAGGGCAAGAGGACCAGTACTGTCAATCAAATCACTTTGATCGCATCTTCCCCCCATTCCTTTTTCTAGCAAGTGCGTTTCTTGTAAAAGACATATGTCGCACTGAGCAGCCCTCACTTGAAATGACAGCGCTACCCTTTTTGCAGTGGTGTTCAGCCCTCTGACATTGAGGCTAACTACCTTCACCATGGGTATGGGGGAAGTATTCATCATGGAAGCCTTTTAAGAGAGGGGGGTACAACTGTGTTGCCAGTGGATATGTTGAGGTGTAACAATATCGCATATGAATGGAGTGCACTGACAAATAGAGAGAACACAATAAAGAAGATAAAAACTGGTGCTGCACTGTGGATCATGTAGTAGGGGTCCATGCCGCCGGCCAACTGCATCAAGCAGCAAGTGGTGTAGATGGTGCAGATCAGCTCCGCCACACTCCTTCAGGAGTACACCAAAAACCAGACAGGACCAGGGTTCATGCTGCCAAGCCAGAAACGGCGAGTGCTCCTGTGAAGCTGCTATACGCAAGCATTAGCAGTTCACCAGTCTCCAAGGCCTTGAGTATGTGGGGGGAAGTCTCAGCTCCGGCCCCATCACTCATCCGCCTCCTCTGGAGATGGGTCACGTCTAGTGAGATGCTGCAAAAGGGTCGATCTTTCTCTAAGGCTCTCCAATGTTGTTTGTTTACTCAATCGTTTTCAGGATCGGGAATTAAATGGTCTCTCGGGTTGAAGCCATTGGGAGGTCGTCGGGGGTCCCTGTGAACACGAAGGGTTGTCTTGTTCCGGGTCCAACCCCAAAATCGGCAGAACGTATGAACCATATGCATTTCTCCCTTCCAAACAAAGTTGAGGTGGAAGGGATGGCCCCACTTGTAAACTGATCACCTTGTCGCTCAAGAAAGAGGCTACCGGTTTCATAGTTCAATGGCGCTGGAGTGTGATAAATGAGAGATCTTGGTAAAGATGCACTTTAATCCCCTCAAAGAGGACATCGGGCTGATCCCATACCTTGGCCATGATAAGTTCTTTCTTTCTAAAATTAGGGAGACACATGAGTATGTCTTGTGGGGTGACAGGTTCCCCAGAGGGGCCTACTGCCCAGTGTGTGCGGTCCAGGAGGAGGTCTTCCTCTGCCAGCTCCGTAGTGATATGGCAGAAAAGTCACAGCACGTATTCTTCCAATGTGCCAGCACTTGCCTGTAGTGGCACTCCCTTAATTCTAATTTTTGCCCTGGCAGAACTGTTTTCTAAGTCCTCCAAATTGTAATTGAGGTCAGAATTGTGGTTTATAGGTTCAAGGCACTCACTGCGACATGCTTCCAACCTCTCCTCCGTGGCATTGCGGTTCTTTTCCACCGAATCCACTCACTCCTCCATATTGCCCATGTTGTGGCGCAGGACCTTCACTTCCTTGGTCATTTCCATCTTGAGGGTTGCTATATCATCTTTCAGGATGCTAAAGAGGGTTTCCATGAATCCACAGGGTCCTCCTCATCCGCATCATGGTTCTTGCCCGTCTTCGGTGGGGAGCGTGTGGGTGAACAAGGCTCCCTAGTCCCGGAGGAGTGGGCACACATGGAAGTGAGTGGTTCCCTTTACAAGTAAGAAGGTACACCCCTCCTTATCAGTCAGGCGTCAGTACATTAGCAATATGTCCTGCCTGTGCTCCGGGTTCCTCAGGCAGAGAGAGCCAATAATACTGTTCCTTTCTCAACAGAGGCCGGCAGTCCCTAATTAAGTAGTGTCAAGGAATGATCCCAAGTAGCTATGTGGTCACCATCTGGTCTACTATTCAGCGTGCAAGGGGGCAGGTCCACGGTCACTGTGTAATGGGGGACTCACTTCATGAACCCCGTCACCACTTCAACGGGTGCCATCTTGGACACACACAACCACCTATTGCTTTTTTAGGATGCCTCAGATTTACAAGAATGTTTAAATCTGAGGCAACACCAAAAACTAACGCCATACAAAAGCAAGCGTTAGATTGGCGTAACGAGGAGAAATACTCCTCGTTTTTTCTCTTTCTATGTGTGCTGCTTTCTGCAGCACACATAGAAAGAGAAAATCACCTTTAGCGATTGTTTATGTGCAGGTAGTTGTCCCTTCCTGCACATAAACATAATCATTCCCTGCAAAACACAGACACCCTTAAACCAAAGTACAAGGTGGCCCACTTTGCAGGGATGAGTCCCTGCAACGTAGGCACCATAGCACCCTTGCACTGTGATAAAATGGTGTCTGTGTTGCAGGAAATCATACGTGCAATGCAGGCACCCTTGCACTATGGCGCATGGGTGTCTGTGTTGGCGCTAGGCAGTTATTTTAGTGCCAGCGAAAGGAAAAACAAAGGGGTGCACTGTATTCTTGAGATTATGGTGCATCCATGCGATATTTAAATGATGGGGCGCTGCAAAATTTGCCACAGCACCGCGTTGAGCCATTTAATTTTGAATATACCCCCTTATGTGTTCAACACCCACTGACAACAAGAAATGTCACATGGTGTGCAAAATAAGCTGAACGCCGTTATCTGCCACTATTATTTCCGGTATATTATCCCCCTCCAACAATTCATCTAGGAATTTAATTACTTCTTCTGTAGTCACATGTTTAGGGGAATCCATCTTCTCAGATTCAACTGGAGGATATTCCTCCGTTTCTTCTGTGATTTATTGCTCCATACACAAGATATACACTCCCTTAACCTCCCCTCAATATTGCGGTTGAGACCAGGCCACCAATATTCTGATCCAATGTGTTATTTAGTGGCACTCATACCAATGTGACCTTTATGTGCAAGCCTTAGTATTCTGTCCCTGAACATTCCTGTAACCACTGACAAATCCTTCCTTAACGCAACCTCACCAGAACATGACAACTCTGTGCTTATATCCTGAAATGCCTCTACCTGATAAGGCAAACACCTTTTCTTGACCACCCTTCAACCATATCCCTTTGAGTTCTTCCAGTAGCACATCCTCTCACAGGGCAAACCCCCCATTCTTCATGTGAAATACAGCCTCCAGTAATGTCATGTACAGGCAATCAATGCATCCTCATCATTTGCTTAATTCCTTTGAGTTTACTCCACAGGCAGACGTGACAACCTATCTGCTAATGCATTCTTCTTTCCAGGAACATATTCTATATGGTAATCATATTCAATTAATCTCAACAACCACCACATTTTGGGACCTGGGCTGTGATATTGCTTAGGGAGGCTACCAGGTATGCCAGAAAAAGGTTGAGAGTGAGCGGGGCCAGGAAGCACCTGTGCTTTAAACCAGTGTGGGTGTTGATTTTTCTGGAAACTGTGCTCCCATCCCTCGCATTTTTGTGGACCCATCTGTTTGTGTGGAGCTCAATTATAGCTCTAAGGAGGGTGTGCAGGATCCCAAGTGCCGATAATTTGGCTCATAGGAGTCAAAACCAGCTTTGAAATCAATGAAGCAGAGGTAGAGGGGGTGGGGTTGGATTTAAATTGATCAATTATGAGGCAGATGGCCATTAGATTAGTTCTGATTCTGATTCCTTTTCTGAATCCTGTCTGGTTTTTGGGCACAATGCATTTGTCAGAGGCCCAAGACTCAAGATCTTTTTTGAGGAGCCCGCCATAATATTTAGCGCCACTGTCTGAAGGGGAAAATTGGCTATAATTTACCGGGTTTGCAGGATCTGGGCTGTGGTTATGACATGCTTGCAGAACGGGGTTAAAATATTTGCCCATAGAGGCGTGTTAGCTTTGAATACCACCTGAGGGAGGCCATTGAGGCTAGGGTCTCAGACCGCCCTAATTTTGTCAAAAATGTGCTCAGTTTGTAACACTGTATAGAGGTTAGGAATTACAGTTGAGTCCATAGGTGTTGGTGCCTTGTCCTGGGGTAGTGCACACCTAATGAGCTGTGTACCTGTGCAATACAGGTATCTTCAGGGATGTTATTGGATTATTAGCAACCTCTTGCCAGCTTATTTACTACACGCCAGAATTTTCTGGTGTTGTTACTCTTACAGGCGTGGAGCAATGTGGCCCCAAAGGTATTTGTGTGATTCTTCTTGAATTGCCAGAATTCCCTTATTTTTCCTTGTAGCAATCCATCCTTATTTATGCGACCCTAATTGGAACAGTTGCAGGCCACCTGGTGTAATTTCCTGTTTAGTTTAGTTTAGTTTAGTTTAGTTTAGTAAGCTTTTAAATATGGGAGGAGAGAGCAAGGTTTTGTTTGGCTGTATTTCTTCTGAAGGGCTTTACACACCACTTGCTTTTGTTGACAATGTAAGATTTTTGCCAGGTTCTCCCACAAGGTAACAAGATCTTTAAGGTTTTTCATGGGAGAGGCTAAAGAAAAGCTACTGATGCTGGCTTAATAAATTTGACAAGAGAATCCTTTCGTATCCATTGTATCTGGAGAGGCCCCAAAAAACTGCACTTTCTTATAGATTGATATCCCTAGTTTAAGTTCTGTTTAATGTGAGACATGTTTTGATATGTGTCAGTAATTTCCCGTTCATGAGGGTGTAGTCGATTTTTTGTTTAGAGCTCACAGTACTGTGTGGGGTGCTGAGGGGTTGACCTTCTTAGAAGAATCCGTTGAGTGCCCTTAAGTCAAGAAATGTGCAACAATTGATGAATACTTTGTCCAGATAAGCATTGCTGGTTATGTCTTGTTAGACTTGATTTGGTATATTCCAGAAGTGGTCCTACATGTTAGTTATCTCGTCCGACCTGGACAAATGGAATAAATTCAGATTAAAGTCACAAGTGATGAGTAAATGGGTGTCTGGATCTTTCCAGTATGATGACCTTAATGATGGATTGTATTTTGCTGACTCGTCAACTTTTTTGCTTTCTGAGCAGATTTATATAGCCGTTAAGATCTGACACTTAAGGAAAGTTTTCTAGGAATACCAGCAGTAGCCAGGGTTCTTCCAAAATGTATCTAGTGGGTTTTAATGCTCAGTTGGATGAGACATAGGTTGAATGCCTCATTTGGGTTTACCTTTGTACTTTCTCTTCTCTGCTGGCCACTTAAAGGTGTTGAATCAAGTGACCAGGTTTCCTATAAAGAGATAATATTATACTTCTCCAAGTGAGGAAAAACCTCCCTGAAGTTTATGGATAAGGGAAAAGACTGCCAACCCTGGGACTTCCCGCACCTTGAACTTCAATTTCCCTGCGTCAATGACAAAACTGATGGCAGCCACAAGCATGAGGAGCCACAAAGGTCAGAAAATCTTTGAACTGACTCGAGGGTCACGATGTGAGCTCTCTCTGATAAAGGCAGTTGTTATATGATTATTACTGGCCACCTTACAACATAATAATTGGCAGACAAATAAAGAAATTATAATGGAGAATGCATGGCCCCAAAAGACACCGTTAGCAATAGATATACCCTGAGCACACCTACCAAAACAACAGTAGGTGTCAGAAGGTTAAAGAATCGCTCTAAATCATATACATGCCATGACTGCTATATATAGGTCTGGGGAAAAAACAATTTCTGAGGTAGTGGGACGATGTCTAATACGCATATAAATATCATTACAGAGGTGCTCAATTGAAACCTCAGTAAAACTCAAAGAAACTCACACAATCAGTGGAAAAAACAGGGACCAGGAACAGCAAAGGAACACTCAGGTCAAGGTGTTACATGGTATGTCACTGTTTAGGTCTCTAATGTGGGTCTTCAACTTAAAGACTCAATAATGCTCTTTTTCATGTAGGAAGTTCTGTCCCTCAGTGCCAGCTGCTATCCAGTAGTGTTTATCCACTACACACCACTGTGTCCAGCTTCGAGTGCAAAGTCAGCTTCATATTGTTGAGTTTGCACCAGATGTTTTTTCTGACTTCTTCCTTTTTCTCAGAGGCTTACAGAGTATTGGGGTGTCCAAGAAGTAGAGAGCAGACAACTGCGCCTTGTGTGTTTTGATGATTATTGGGAGCTACACAGTTTGGGTCTTTGAATACTCCCTTTTGACCCTCTTTTGTGTGAAAATCTAAATGACACCCAACAGGGAGTAATGTCACACGAAATAAATTAGTCTGACATTTAAATTATATACAGTGATAATAAGTTATGCAAAATTAGTGATTAGGTTTTCTTTTTTTAAATTAATAATAAACGTAATTAACAAAATCAAATGAACCTTCTAAACTTTTTTTAAACAGTTAAATAGTATGTAAATTAATAATTAATACCCTCTAAGGGGCCAGACAGAAGGCTGCCTTAAATAGGAACATCTCATATAGAGAACTGTAGATAGAAGGGAGGCAATATACCACGTTAAATAATTTATCCATGTTAAAGGGTCTCCTGGAAGCCTGCCTACTGCCATCAAGATTTTCCCAACCTTTTTTAAACAAAACAAATTGGCATAATGCTGAGCTTTAGCCACTATGGAAAAGACATCAAGGTTTGTAATGTGCCTCCTTTCATAAACTGTTGACCTCCTCTCATCCGAAAGAAGTATAAGGAAGCTAACCCATGACTTTGAATGAGTTTGAATACCCCTGTACTTGTATTCTTCCAAGAAACACAAGTAATGTTCTGATGCTCCCTCATAGGTTGGTTTGGTTTGAGAGCCAAGCTGGCTGAGTTGTGTTTTGAGAAGACTTTGTTGAATGATTCCAGAGATTTTGGGTGAATGGCTTGACTTTTTTGACTTCCCTTGAATGAAAATACCTGGAATCCTGCATCTTACAAGAAGACAAAGCATCCACAATGTTATTTATTAAACAAGATATATGTTATGCCCTAAATATGATGTTATTCTTCAGGAATATTAACACCACCTCCTTCAGCAAACTTAGAACCATGTTACACTTAGCATCCAATAAGTTAATGGAATAAAAAAGGACAATATATATATAGAATACCATGTGACAATTGCACAAGTGACCAACCCAGACCTGCAGTAGCAGGAAAAAAATATGTAACATTTTTAACTAACCCAAAATAAATAAATAAATATAGAGGGCCATGCTTGGGCACACCACTCTGCTCTGAGTATGGCCTTGACATGTACAGTACATCGGTAAACAGACCCATCTCCCGATACTGACTCAACTCCTGACTTGATATCTTAGGTGCAGGCCAAACCATACTGCCACTAAAGCTATCCAAGAAAGAGGACCATATAGCTAGATCTTATTCAGAAGAGCAACCCACTGGGATGATACACAGGGAGAAATTAAGTACCTGCAGCTCTAGGCAGATTGTGATTGATGCCTTGAATGAAACAACCTTATTATGCAGTGTCTAGTTCAACACCCAGATTGACAATGAAAGAACTAGTAGTCTTGTCCAGTCCTAAGGGAACACTCAACTTTCCATCAATTTGTGGAAAAAATTAGATTGTGTTCAGAAAACTGATATTTGGCCCAAGAAATAAGGTTTATCCAGATAATATATCATCATGGTTGTATTGACTCTTTTTTGAAAATCCATTCAAGGACACTCTGCTATCCGTGAGCTAACACTTATCACAACAGAATAAACCCTTAAACTGGAACCCTAAGAGGCAAATGAACTCCGGGTTCACTGGTAAGGGTCTGAAGGGTGACTTATATTTGCCATCACATTATAGCTTCAGCATGGCTATGGAATGTTCCATGGATGCATATCTGAAGGAGCAAATTGGTGGCATCTTTTACTAAATTCCTCCTGGCAGATCAATCTGAGCTCACCAGTTATTTTCTTAGGTACAATAGCAAATGGTGAACAAACACACTTTTCAAAATGTTCAAGGTCAAAAGAACCTACAACCCTACCCAACTGTCTTTCTTTGTCAATCTTTTCCTTTGTCACCTCCCTGTTTGACATTAATGGATGCTTATTCTTGTGAACCTTTTCCCCCCACACCTGCTAGGCCTGGATTCCAATATGTGGCAAAAGCCAAAGTACAGTGGGTGTGTATACTAAGAGGTGGGATAAGATCTAAGCCAAGGCATCATTGCTTGCAAGTCCGTTGGAGGTGATTGCCTTGGTATAATAATTTTTGCCCTTCTTCATCTTTGGACTTCTAAAAGCACTTGAACTCAGGATGGGAAGGGAGCCCATAGAATGAGCAGCTATGTTTGAACTTGCATGTACTTGCTGGGCATGTGAAGGCTTTCTAATTATATGCCCAGCAACCTTCTTTTTACTATTTCTGACTGAGATGTTGAAAATGACTGGCTTCACCAATTTTCCCCTTTCTTTAACAGCATACATGTCAACCAAACATTAACATTAGTCCGATCCTAGTACATATTTGGGTTAGAGAAACGACCAGTCATATTGCTACTAACAATTCCCATCAAAGTACTGAAGGGAACTACCATACTAATTCTGGCAATTGGATATATGATAGCCTCATGATGGCCATTTGTCAAGGACAATTTACTGGTAAATAGTAAAACCTTTAAGTCAATTAGTCATTGTGTTTCCTCAACTTTTGGCTTACGTTGCTTCTCTGAAGCCTCCTTAGAATCTTTATTATGTTCTGCTACTAGCTTCACAGCGACCAAATACAATATTTCAACAAAGTTCCCTTTATGAATCTTTATTCCCTTACATCCTTTGACAAATGCAGCCCAAGTTGGTTTCTGTATGAAAGAATTGAATGGAATGCTGGCGAGTAAGCTGTTTATGTTGCCCCTTTTTTTCAATGTCCTTGTCTCCAATATTGCTCTGATATAGGTGTGTGGCGAGTGGAGACTGTGCTTGCCCAGAGAATATTGTTCCTATCCCATTTGACCCTTGTTACTGGCTAGAAACCGTGCGCCCAAGACCCACTTGTTCTCTAGTTCCCGGTCTGAGTGAAAGACCCATTAAAAATGTGCTTATAGCCTGCCGGTATGGCCACCATCCTACCAGACTCAGTGTTTGAGCTATCAGCATTACCAGGGGCAGCTAATCCATGTAACTTCTAATACCAAGGAAGTGCCTGATCCAGAACAAGACCCGAAAATGGGCCTCAGTAGTGGGGAAGGCTAAATTGTACATATTCTATGAATTCTGAAAATATTTTAATTCCCTCACAACAATATCCTATTCTGTGACCTCTTGCTTTCTCCTCTTGCCCAAATAGGGTTGCATAGTCAAAACTCAAACAATACTTAGCCCTCCAGCCTTTGCACCCTATGGCCCCCACCATCTCAACTTGGCAGCATGCAGCACTGAATGCCACCAGCCAAACAAAACATGCTACCCTAGATGGCCCAATAACATCATGCCACCCAAGCAGGAACTATGAAAAAGAGTAAATCCCGCAGTGATGCCAATGGATGCAAAATGAGAGGCAAGAAGGCTGAACCATGAAGAAAGGCTAACTCAGGAAAAAAGATTATCTTCAGGGCATGGGTCACTGATGAGCAGGAGGTGGCTGAATGGTCGAGGAGCACAAAGAGATCAACTGTTCTCTGTCCTGACTTATATAGCCCACCCAGGGCTGTGTCTCAACTGCCTGCAGGCAGCCAATCTCTTTTGTGGGAAGAAGCTAGTTTTTGTGGGCTTCCATTTCCCCACAAGTCCCTCTACGGAATTCACCATGTCTCCCCTTCTGACTATAGGTACACTTCTATCAAGAGCACCCCGAAATTGGGGGTCACTTTGTTGGAATAATTTAAGTAATTTCACTTAATGAATCTACTACTTTCCGGATAACATCACAATGACAGAAAGTGGGCATTTTTGCATATGCTTAACAGAGTATAAGGGAAGTTGCAGGAACAGGATTGGGTGGTGGGAAGACCTGTTGCTTCAATCCTGCAGTTAGCTGTGGGAGTCAGACATCTTTTCAGCTAATATGAACTCTCTGAATAAGGTGCTTGCTAGATACTCGCTGAAAGTGTACCAAGGTCTCCTTTCAATGCCACCTGTAATTGGAAATATGAAGCCATCCTTCCAGAGTGCTTGCTGAAGGATGGAAATGTAATCTATTACATTTCCAGTGGTTGTACCAAACCTGGCTAATTCTGTTCTAGTCTTGTGAATGTTTTAGTCTGTTTGTGAGAAACTCAACCCTCAGTACACAGGCCAGATGTGTTGCCTGCCCAGTACTCATGTATTAAATGATGGGGGCATACCAGCACACTGCCTTCTGCCCGTTACCAGCATGGACAGGATAGGAGAAAGTGGCTCCCACCTCGTGGCGAAAGCCAAGGGAGAGGTTTTACTCCTGCACGAGGCAGAAGCGGAAGAGAATGTTGTTGGATCTCGTGACGGAATAGCGAAGGTGTGGAGGGAACCAACAAGGGAAATGGCGGCCTTGTGTCTTCTCCTGCAGCCCCCAACAAAAGCCAGAGCTGTTGGTGCCCCGAGTGGGACTGTGGCCGGATCACTGACTAAATATCGAAGGTTAAAATATCGACCTACAAAAATATCGAGGACAAGAATATCAACATCCTATCTACATTGAGGTAAGTACAAAAATATCGGAAAAAAAATATCCATGTCAAAAATATTGTTGTTAAAAATATCGTTTTTTATTTAAGTTAAAAAAATAATGTAAAATAAAGGAAATAATAAATATAATCAAAATAAGCATAGTTACAAATATTTTAAAATGCTTAAAAATTATAAGTAATATATATCATTTCAAAATACATTAAACATATACATATAATATATTCACTGAAAAAACCATAGGTTTCACACACGTTATAGTTAGGAATTAGCATTTAAAAAACCTTGCAAATTCACTTAAAAAACCATAGGTTTCACACATGTTATAGTTAGCTGTACATTTCACTCGTAAAAAACCAATGAAATTCCACGTTATAGTTAGATCAGGTAACTATAACTTGCGCGCCCACAATAAACTGCTGATGACATCACATATTACATCACTCATGACATGGTCAGTGACATCACTCATCACATCAATGATGACATCTGAAATGACACATTGTGGATTGCGGTCGCGCAAGTTATAGTTACCTGATCCAACTATAACGTGGAATTTCATTGGTTTTTTACGAGTGAAATGTACAGCTAACTATAACATGTGTGAAACCTATGGTTTTTTAAGTGAATTTGCAAGGTTTTTTAAATGCTAATTCCTAACTATAACGTGTGTGAAACCTATGGTTTTTTCAGTGAATTTGTACGGTTTTTTAAATGCTAAGTTATGTATTTATTTTTTATTTTTTTTTCTGGTTTTTCACCGTGCGCACACCCTGCGCGCACGGTGCACTTTGCGCACCGTGCACGCGTTGTGGGCACTCGGTGCGCTTCGCGCACCGAGCCCCCACGTTGCGCAGTTCATACCGTGCGCGTCTCGCCTTTTTTTACACAGTACCAATTTTTTTTTTCCCTTGCGGGTCCTTCAATTTATTTAATAAATGTGATTGTTATTTTGTTTTTTTTTTTTTTTTTTTTTTTTTTGCCGTGCGCGTACTGTAAGCTTACCGTACGCGCACTCCGCGATTTTTTTTTAAAATTATTAAATGTATTTTTCGTACTTTTTGGTCCTTCGTGGACCCCCTGACAAATGCTAGGGGGTCTGCAACTCTCTCCGTTGCCCCCTTTTCACGTTATCCACCTTTGTTTTTCAGTGCGAGAGACAGAAAATGGCGGCCGACACTTTCTGATTTCGACCGATTCGAATGTTTACAGTCATGTAACCACCAATCAGAATTGAGCTCGCGCACGGCACCGTACGCGTACGGTAAGCTTACCGTAAGCGCACGGAGCACGCTTACAGATATATATATTGATTTAAATGCTATTTTCTCAGGACCTACTGAACAGATTTACACCAGACCTGCAAAAGGCACATCTCTGACCTGAGGACTACCTCTCTGCCAAATTTCAAGTAATTCTGTTCAGCCGTTCGGGCTGTAGCTCGGACTAAAGGTCCTATGGGAAAATGCATGGGGAAAACGCGTTTTGGGACCCCCCTTTTTTCTCAGCCCCCGCTTGACGAATCCCCCCGAGACTTTCAGGGTAGGAGCGGAGCGGAGCGCCCCACCTATTGTGAAAATTTCGCGAGGATTCGTCAACCGGCGCCAAAGTTATTCCAAATAGAATGTTGCGGATTTCCTATGGAAACACGGTCCTAACTATAACTATCTACTGGCGACCGCCAGTAGATAATAACATATATATATATATATATACTTACTTAATAATATGTTTTAATATTTATTTTAATCACTTAGAAATGGTTATTTTTTTATCAATTATAAATACATCTATACACATAAAACAATAATATGAATAAAAAATAAAACAACATATATAAAAAATGTAAACAATTTAAATAACTTTTAATCTTTTTAAAATTAATTATACAGTACATTAGCTAAAATAATACAAAAAATATTAGATAGTGGAAGAAATAAAATTACTATTCCAAACCCAGTGACTGCAACAGTAGGAAAAGTGTTGGATAGCATAGGGGTAAATATTACTATTCCCACTCCAGTGAGTGCAACAGTAGGGAAAGTGTTGGATAACGTAGGGGTAAAAATTACTATTTCCACTCCAGTGAGTGCAACAGTAGGGAAAGTGTTGGATAGCGAAGGGGTAAAAATTACTATTCCCACTCCAGTGAGTGCAACAGTAGGGAAAGTACTAGAGGCTACTACATATCTCTCAACCTCTTAACTAAAATTGTGGGTCAAGTGAGGTGTTTAGGAGGGTGATCACCGGACCTTGGATAGAGAGCAAACACTCATGGCATACAACAAATGTGGGCGATCTCTCAAAAATAAAACATAGAAGATCGGGCACAGATGTAACTTGTTGAAAGAATTCCAGCCCACAAATCCTATACCACATAGTCAGAATCATTAGATGATGCCATCAGTGATGTCATTAGTGATGTCATCAATAATTTCATTAGAGATTTCATACGGTATTCTGTTTTTATGTTGCAGACAAATGCCAATAAATATCATTATGAAAACATTATTAAGTAAATATTGAAGTAGGGGATGCAGTTTTTTGTATAATGTGTAGTGTTGGAAGAGCTACAAACAAGAGGAAATGATTCATATGGAAAACGAATATGAACTTTATAAAGTACTACAAACCAGCAAACCTGCCCTTGCCAGAGTGGCGCACTCACCAATCATGGAGAAAATATCCGAGTGGTAGACGGATCCCTCCTTATTATTGTTCTGTTCAAGGCAGGGGCGGTTCAGAATCCAAGCCACCGTCAGCCCAAAGTAAGCACCGAAAGTATGAATAGTCATGGAACCTCCAGCGTCGATGGCCTGCAGGCAAAGTCAAAAGGATGTCATTTATTTCACTGACCCACGCAGTGTTGGTGCTCGTAAATGTTTGGGAACCTCAATTGTAAGTAAGTATAGCTGATACACTGAAGCAATAGGTGCCAAAAGGTTAAAATGTCGCTAAGCAGGCAGACTTATACACATACACTAAACAAAAACGAATATTATGGCGGGGTAGCGTCTTTAATCCAAAAGTTCCAAATAGATGTCGCTATATCACAGACAGCAATTGATACCCAGCGATTGGGAACTCAGTTTTACAACCATGTTTTGAACAAAAGTACATCGTTCTTTTGCCCACAGGAGACCCAAATAATATATGAAGAAAAACAGCAATTGGATTATGCCAAAGTAAAAGGCTTTATGGGCAGTCAGAGGTGTGGGGACATTCCCAACAGTTGCCCCCATTACACCCCAATCTCAGGTCCAGTCACATCCTAACCATGTGTGAGGCAAAATCCAGATGAAGTGAACGTGGAGAAAAGTGCACAAGTCGCTGAGAGCAGAAGTGAATCTGGAACTCTTCAGGAAAAATAATGGTTGTTTTGCCTTTCCACTTGGCATGTAAAAACCAAGGGACATACTACCACCGAGTAGTGAGTGAATGTGTACAAGTATAAAACGAAGTCCTATCTGAAAAAGAGATAACCTTTTAAAATCATGTTTTAGTCATCTCCTTTCTGTGAAGACGCACAGATACATCTGCTGATGTATGCTAGTGGGCAAAATCAAATGAACCAGTGTAAGCATCAATGACAAAGATTCGCTGAGTGCTTGTGAAACATATCACTCCCATGTAATGAAAGACGCATACTCCTGATGTGAGCGCTCTTCAGTGGCAAACCAGTTTCAGTTAACATGTTCTTGTCTCACCTTTGGTAGCACAGCCTGAGAGACAAGGCAAATATAATCAAATTATGTTTAGATGTTACGGGTAAAAACCAAACAAACAGCAATTACAGTCACTTCTCAGAAAGTAAAGGCATCCTATTTTAAGCAGTGTCAGGCTACACTGGAAGCAAAAAAAATCTTAGGTCATAAATAAAAAGACCACAATAGGAAGATAGAATGCCAAAGTGTTACACTTTCATCAATGTTGGCAACACGGTGGGTCCATCCAAAATATAAAAAACATTAGTACCCATAATTAATATGAAACAAACAGAGGTGTATCACTTTATAGTAAACATTCTCATTGAATAGATTAATAATTTAGGGCCAATTCACAAACAGCATTGTGAAAGCACATTTAGTAGTACTATTTTAATAGTATTAATAACGTACTACAAAATGCTCTTCACATACTTACGCGCCAATATTTTCCCCTCTTCTCTTGCTTATGTGTGGACATCTCTACCCCAACATCCAGATCTTCGCACACGCAACTATACATTTTAGTCATAAATGTGGTAGCAACAGTGAGAAGTTGCTGAAAACGGTTAATACACTTTTTTAAATATAAAAATTACTGTAACATTAATATTTAATAAAATAATTGAATTTC
This sequence comes from Triturus cristatus, assembly GCF_964204655.1. NCBI lineage: Eukaryota > Metazoa > Chordata > Amphibia > Caudata > Salamandridae > Triturus > Triturus cristatus. The sequence continues at coordinate 525,147,377 of NC_140583.1, forward strand.
AGCTAATTAATTCAATATATCACTTTTAATAGTTTTGAATGCATAATAAAAATATATAATTGTTTCACAGTGGGTGGCATTTTGTTAATTAAACATCTGATCAATAATTTTAATATAAGTGTTAAATATTCAAAATAATAAAGGACCTCATTATGATGTCATGCGGGAAGCCATCGGATACCTCGTCGGAGGCTTTCCACCCAACATCAGAAGTTTCCGTCAGACTGCCATATTATGATACTGGTGATTGGAGAGAAACCTGCGGGGGAATACCGCTCTGCTTCCGACGGGCTCATGGAGCCCGTCGGGGGGAGGGCAAATCGTAATCCCAAGAATCGAGTCGGTGCCTGCTCAGGCAACACAATGGTGATTACAATGCATGTTTCCCACTGCCTTTCTGTAGCAGTTTGACTGCCATAGAAAGACTGTTGTGAAAAGGAGGGCCCCCATTCGCCCGTGACCCCCTCAATGAGGCCTCATCCATGCATTCTGTGACAGGCACCACATAGTGCTTTTCATGACGTTCATGGATGTTTGAAAGCATAAATTCTTCTATTGTAGCTTGTGTTTGCGTCCGCCACACAAGCTGCAATGGAAAAATTGACATTTTCAACCACCTATAGAGCGTCCCCATCCTATTTAGTCAGGTGGAAGTGTCAACTAATAATCGGGCGGATTCCATCCCGCTTCGGTGTCGGTGGGACGCTTGTCAGACCAACATCGTATTAGGCCCATAAATGTGAAATTTAAAATTAAATCAATAATGCAGTAGAATTTTTTAGGTTATTGCACATTTAAAGTATATATCTAAAATTAATTTGCATTAATATTTAGCACATTTAAAAAATAAATGTTTGGAAGTTTAATAAACTTTTAAACTTTATCCTATCATTTACAAGAAGTAACATTACACTTATAGATTAGCTCCAACCCTTGCATTCAAGCGGTGGGGACACATAATTCTACACTTTTGAGTACCTTTACATTAAAAGTGGATAGCCAAAAGTAGTTAAGTTATTCGAAAGTGTTAAAGTAAACTTTCACATATATATTTACTCACATGTAAGTTTACATTTATGAATAGGTCCCACACTTGAATAAATCTACATGTGTAAGTTTAGGTTTACACTTTTTTGATTTTACTGCTTTAGGCTATTCACCACTTATGTTTGTAGCTTCCAGCACTGGAAATAGAGCCACTAAAACTATTCAAGAGAGATACATTTTTGTAAAGCAGCCTTATTCCAGTTAGAAAATTGAGTAACTTTTAAAAAAAAAGTTTTGTTTAAAAAGGTTTCTTTTTGAAAAAAATCAAATTAGTGCAGGCCACCGTCGCTGTGATCACTTTCATTCCTTTTATGTGATCCAAACTATTAGTGCATTGGTCAGTTCAAAAAATCAGTTTCTGGTCGCAAAAAGTATAGTTGCACATTGTGACTGCTTTTAGCAACCAGAAACTTAGTATATCTTGCCTGTAAGCCAGAGACTCTGGTGTCCTATGGAGACACATAGGGCATGATTCCGATCTCGTTCGGAAAGCATACCGACCGATTTGGTTCCGGAATGCTTTCCGTAAGACTCGGATTGGGGGAGTTGGACCAAACAAGTACGATGCATCCGTAGGCATACGAATCCGATTCGGTCGGACTCCCATAGACTTCAATGAGAGCCTGTGTTTCTAACAGGCTGGGGAGAAATGTTCACCCTTTGGCAGGCACCCCATGGTGCCTATTACACTGTGCATGGTTGGGAAGAGGGGAACCATAGCTACCCACAAGGGTCTGATTCGGAGGGCCCCGGGTGAAGGGGGCCTGCTACGGTCCCCCAAAGCCCGATTCCAGCAGCCGTTTCATTTCGAGCAAACCGAATCAGAACGGCTGTCTGCATCGGTTATCGTACTCGCTCTTTCAGAAACCAAGTCCATAGGGCTGTACAAATTGGCTCTGGAAAGGATTGACCTGTCCGAATACCTTCCGGAACCTATTCGGTCAGCCCTAACGGTTTCCAGGCATCGTACTTGGTCGTTCAGAACTGGGAACGAGTCGGTTGGAAACAAGGGCTCCGGATCGGATTCGACAAACCCAAATCCGATTAGGAGCCTTTCTGATCAGGAACGGAATCAACCCCATAGTAGTATTTCTGACATGCCTGTTTGTTAGCCTCAGCTATACTGAAATATTAGATCCCTTACATATAAATATGTCTCAGGTGAAAAACCCACTATGCAAAGATTCCACAAGGACTGGCGTGAAATCTCCAATGGGTTTAGAAGACATTCAATGAAAGGACTGTTCATCAAATTGTTTTTCGCAGATTAAACTCCTACTCCTTGTGTTACACTAGATTGCTATGAGATGCACCATCTGTTCTGGGATGTCTGAAATGGCATGTATGAACTGCAGAATTAGAGGCAAGTTGGGATCTCCTCTAGCTAGCTTCCATTAAAATACCTTATGGTGGTGCAGCAGTATACATCAAGAGCAGGTATGTGCTATGTTTGAGGGCACAGTTTACTCCACAATGGACTCAATGGTAAATTTCTACCAATAGACATACTAGCAAAAATGAGGGTGACATAGAAAAACAGAGAGGCTACTCCTCCAACTGATAAGTTGCTCACTTGATTAGAAGCTATATTGAAAGTGGTGACACAAGTGGGTCTCTCTTCTTTCACTTGTTGAAGGTGGTTGTCCAGTACAGCTTTTATTGTTTGAAGCCCGTTTCATAGCTAATTCAACTTTCCTTGTTGAATATTTTCTGGCCTCAAGTTTTGTTGCCAGCTGTCCTGCCTGCACTTTGTAATCATGCAGATTTAAGCAGTTTTTTCATAGTCTAAGGGACTGTCTAAAAGGAAGGTGGCGAGCTTGGAAACAGTTGTACAGGAGGAGGCAGTTTTTTGCAATTGGTTTCCCATGTATTGCAGTTCTGAGTATGCCCTGGTCAGATATAATATTGAGATTCAGGAATACCAATTCCTCATTGCTGATAGTATGAGTGAATTTATGAAACTTGTTTTGTGTGTTTAGCTTGTGTAGGAAATTCTTTGCTATGTCTTCGTCAGCCTCCCATATGACTAAGACATTGTCAATATATCTTTAACACAATTTAGTGGCCGATTACGATGCCATAGAAAACAGCTGCGACCCTTGGTCGGAGCCGTTCCTACGGCATCGTAATCTCCTGTTTGGATTAATTTCCGACTGACCCATTTTGATGGAGCCAGTCGGAAATTAATCCAAACAGGATTTCCGAATGGCTTACGACAGGCTCGGAGAGTTTGTCTGCCATTCGGAAAGTGGCCTGTAATTCCAAGAGCGTCTCTTTCCTCCGAGGGATTAGGATGGCAGATTCCCACAGCCTTTCTCTGCTGGCCTTTCCGACAGAGAAAGGCTGTGTGAATCAGAGTTTGAGGGCCCCCAGCAGGGCCCCCATGGGTGTAAGGCCTCTTAATGGAGGCCTAGGGGGCATCTATGGTGCCCCTCTGTTGTTCATCCCGGGGTGCAGGGATGAAATACACCTCTGCTCTTTACAATGAGAGCATGCATTCCATTCGGAATGCAGGCTCCCATTGTATAGAATAGGATTGCAACCAAACAGTATGCGGTCGCATCCTACTTGCTGGTTTGGGACCGCCAACAGGAGGTCGGTTGGTCCCGCTTGGAGATCGTTGTCGGACGGACTGAGTTCTGTCTGACATCGAAATCGGTCCCTTAATGTGATAGGGGTTCTGGGGGCTTCAGATCTTGTGTTTCTCCAAATGGTAGACATAGAGACGCGTGAAGGTGTTGCCCATGCTGGTCCTGCATTTTTGTTGGGACAATGTCCCTCCAGATTTAAAAAAAATCAACATTAAAAAAATGCAACACTCTATCACCACAATTTTTGGTATTTGATAGTCCCAGTCTACCTCAAAGAACATGTTTTCGATTATGTTCAGGGTCTCATTGTGATAGAGGCTTGTTTAGAGTCTCTCGATGTCAAGCCCCGTGAGTAGCTGGATTTCTGGGACAAGCAAGGTATCTCTTAGGAGACGTAAAACATCCTTGGTATCACCTTGTGGAGAGTTCTTTCTCAGCAAACTGAGTAGCGCCCTATATTACCTTTAGAAATAGACACCTACTTCAAGGATCATTACTGTTTCATGAGAAGGTGAAGTCAAGGCATTTTATTGAGTCTACAATATCTTTATAGCAATAAACTGTAGCTTCTTCACTTGGATTTGTTATAATGGATTGGTCCTGTTTGCTGTTTAGTCTTTTTTCTGATTTCTAAAAAGAAGATTTATATAGAAAGTATGAACCAAGTTTTCTTACGTGAAGCTTTGTTATGACGACCCACTCGTTCACAGCAAATAGCGTAACTTGAAACAGCGTCATGATCATCAGTTGAACAGGGCTGATCTTGCCAAGCACTCCTCCAAACGCAATCGCCACAGACGCAGCGCAGAAATCAGCATTGATTATGCTGAAAGAAAGAAGCCAACGAGAAAATAAATGTGTCGATATTACCAGCATGGCGTAGCATAGTGTGCTCACTTTCTAAACATAAAGAGTAGCATCAGCTATATAAATATAACATTAAAATTGCAAGGATTTTTAACAGTCAGAAAGTGCATCTTAGATGGCAAGAAACAGGGACAATATGTATCGGGTATTTTAGTTAATTAATATCAACATCTGCAAACATATGATACCGTGGGAAAAAATCTATGACACATATTTATTTTATAGAAGGCTACACTCGCCGGCACATTCATTCATTCATTCATAAAACTTTATTCGATTTTACAATAAAATCATAAAAGCACAAAAAAACATAATTTCATCAATAAGTGCATCAATCAATACAATGACAGTAATAATAATGATAAGTTAAAAACAACAGGCCAGGATAAATCTAACAGACCCATGATTTCTTATTGGCACTCCCAAGAATTTTAACAAATCAAACAGGACCCTATTAAGTACCCAAAATACATGTATAGAATCTAATTATCTAAGTTTAGAATTCATGATATATATATTTTCCTTAACCTCAAAGCCTGGGTGATAAAATGTGAAACGGCAATACAAATCAAAGGTGATTCAAGGTGCGGAAGGAAGATCAAACCCTGGTTATGTGACTTAAAAGATGTACCTCTAAGAACAGGGCATGAAAAACGTGATCCGTAAAAAAGCATACCGTGGGCAAAATACCATAACATGCTTAGTCGTTTGGCTAGAAGTCCCATCACAAGCACAACTTGGTAGTGAAGCAAACCAACTCCCATGACTGCAAAAGACCCTAAAAAATGAATCATATTAAGACGCAACCGCAAAAGATAAAATCTTAACTCGCAGGAAATAGGGTTCAATACAGTTACATGTGGTAAGCAAGATATATAGTGCTGGATTGTTACCATATGAATTGCTTTCTCCAGCCTTACATTTTCTCTGACTTTTAGGAACTGTAGCTTAGCCTGAGCCTTGGAGGAGCCATTGATATCAGCTTTGTTTGCCCATAAGTTTATCATCCCAAGATCATCGAGTGACATTTTAACATAATATAGCCATGGAATAGACTGCACATTGCTTTGCTTCAGACAGTCTTTAACAATGGCACACGTAAACTTCTGCTCCAGTGAAGACCACATTTTTACCCAAAGCACGATGGGTGCCAGTCCCACCAAGTCTTCAAGCAACCTTAGCCCTACTTTATTATGCATGATAAGGCTGGCAGTGGGTTTTAAATTAAGAGTCCTTTAAGCCTGGATGAAATATATTCTCCACTGTCTGGAGCTGCGTCTCAGAAGCAAATCCCCGTACTCTCTCTCAATATGAGGCCACAGTCTGTCACTTACTTTTGTAAAGCATCACCATTTCATTTGGCGATTTTTGACTCACCTTATTGGCAAACCTAACGACTGCTTCACAAGCTGCTTCCATTTGCTGGGACCTCTTGGTTATAGATCTGTCCCAGCTCATGAAATATTTCATAGTAGCAGTGTTTTTGGCATTTGGCAAGACTACACGTTTGCAAGAAAATACCAAACTATGCAAATAAAACTCAAAAGGCAGTGCCGAGGGGAGCACGTTTAGCATCTATAAAAGCATGGCTGCGCTTGTACCACACACCTCTGTTTCACAATAACCTCTAAAGGAATGAAAAAGGCACACTGGTATTCTGGTACAGAAAGCAAGGGAATATTGGCTAAAGTGGAGACAGAGAGTTCATTCAGTTGTTGGCTGCATGAGATCATCATTCGTTTTCCATCAGTGCTCTAAAGTCCATAGTGTCCAGCTTCTTCCACTCTATCATTAGGTTGTCAGTTTTATAGGACTCTGGATCAGGCTCTTCTCTTATGCACACATCTAATTTATCAACTGTGAGAGTCATGTGGATAGAACTTGTATAGGCAAAAATCCGATTGGCCGCACTCTGCTCGTCCTACCAGCGTGTTACCCCAAGGCATTGTGGTCCACGAAGTAGCGTCGGCGAATACGCCTGTGCCAAAGTTTTAAGTGAAAGTAAGTGTCGCGTTAGCCATCCCTGGACACGTGTTTCGAGGTAGTTGCCTCTCGTCAGCAGGGAGTAGGTATATGTGTTGGGTTGCTACGTAGGCTGCCAAAAAAGTATTCTCAGGTAAAGTACCACTCATGGCGCGCAGGTGCTGATCCATGGGCTCGTCAGCCCCACCGGCTCAAGGGAGCCTGAATACAAACAAAAATCCGATTGGCCGCACTCTGCTCGTCCTACCAGCGTGTTACCCCAAGGCATTGTGGTCCATGAAGTAGCGTCGGCGAATACGCCTGTGCCAAAGTTTTAAGTGAAAGTACGTGTTGCGTTAGCCATCCCTGGACACCTGTTTCGAGGTAGTTGCCTCTCGTCAGCAGGGAGTAGGTATATGTGTAGGGTTGCTGCGCGCCATGAGTGGTACTTTACCTGATAATACTTTTTTGGCAGTCTACGCGGCAACCCCACACACTCACCTACTCCCTGCTGACGAGAGGCAACTACCTCGAAACATGTGTCCAGGGATGGCTAACGCGACACCTACTTTCACTTAAAACTTTGGCACAGGCGTAATCGCCGTCGCCACTACATGGACCACAGTTCCTTGGGGTAACATGCTGGTAGGACGAGCAGAGCGCGGCCAATTGGATTTTTTAGAACTTGTATAGGCATTGGACTTTCACCAGTTGCATTGCTTATTGTATTAATGACCTTTTATTTTCCAATACTTTTTATTAAATCCAAAATTGTAATTATAGAACAGGATGGATAGTGGGGCCCAATCTTGAGCACAATGATTTGGGGATTGCTGTAATGGGTTGCATCCCTGTACCAAGGGGAACATTCTTTGGATATACACAAGAGGATGATGACAAAAGTTGTGGACATTTCAACATGTTTGAAAAATAGATGCATATCCAACTACTGTGGTGGGCAGATGACATGGGCCAAAGTGCAATATCTCAAGATTAATTGCTGTGGACTGTGTAGCTTTTAACAGAATTCTCTGAGAAGGCAATGGCAAGCTGTGGCTGGCATTATACAGTGCCTTCATAGATGATGCCACTGCCTTCAGCGAGGATAACAGATGATGCCATGGCTCAGACCAGAATAAAGGGACATCTATAGGGTCCTCTTCCCTTTACTGACAGAGCGTTATCTAGGGATTTGAGTCTGCGTGCATATGGAGAGAAATGGTAGATGACTAACAGGATATTTACAGAGAAGGGGTTGAAAAGCTGTGCCAGCAGCTAAAACTCACAGGGCTCCAATCATTTATGGAAACATTACCCCTTATAAACATAACCCAGAAAGAGTTTCTCACTTTGCTTGATGGATCCCTACCAAGTGTTGTATGGCTGTGGAATAACCTTCCCAACTATCTGCCAAACAGGCGTATGGAAAAAGGCCTGAGTGACGATTTCTGAATGTCATCACAACACCTTCTCAGCGACCCTTTCAGCAGTGGTTGCTGTCTTGGAACGGATTTGTTGTGGGGTGGGGGGGAATGGAAAAATAAAACAAATAAACTTATCTCCTCTGCCACGCTTCCGCACGCCTCTCCTCCATCCTCTTCAAATCTTCTGCAAGCACTGGAAGCTCCCAGCCTTCAATACTCTCCCAGCCAATCACAACGCTGCATGAGTAGTGTCGTGATTGGTCGGAGTGGCCTGTTTGGCTGCTCAAGCATTGCCTGGGAGGCTGGGCCTGTTCTCCATGGGGCTGTGCAACACAGCCCCGTGGAGAACATGGTAAGTGCGCATGGGGGTTTGGCCGGCCCATTTCCATCATGCTCACTTAGAGGAGACCAGTGCCCAGAATGACATCACTGGGGGTCTATCTCCCCAGCATAGACAGACCTTTAACTCTACGTAGAGAGGCAGGTACATTTACCTTACTAAAGTTTCCTCACACCAGCACCAACATATCCTGTCTATGACCCTTAAGGCTGGGAGGCTGAGAAGGTGAAACAGGGGGAGGTTTATATTACAGCCTAGTTATGAGTAGGAAACCTGATTTGTGCAACAGATGCTTCTACAAGGGAGAACTATAGGGAGGGAGGATGTGGGGTAGGAAGGGAATTGGTTATTATGCTATTTTATTTGATTTGACTTTGGTGTTTTATGCATACTTTGCAACCCGAACAACTCACACTGTGATAAACACCTCAGCTTTACCTTGTTGAGACCCAGGATAGGAGGGACGAAGGGAACCTACGGGATCCCGAGAGTGCCAACAATACACTCCATAATCCTACACACTACACTGCGCAAAGACCCCCATGACTAACTTCACAGCAATGACTTGGAATGTGAACAGACTCCTCAACCATATTAAGCAGGAGCAGTCCTGCAATTCTTACCTGGACCGACTCCCCAGGTTGTAATGCTACAGGAAACCCACCTCCTGTTGACCAATTGAACCTTCCGAGCCAGATGGGGATACAGCAGTGTACACCACATGTGATTCAACTGCAGATCCAATGGGATGGCAATTATGCTTCACAAGTTTTTGATGATGGTGATTTCTCGGGTCTCTCGTGATGCCCTGGGGAGATATGCGTAACTGCAGGGATCAATAGATGGGACCCTCTAAAGTTGCAAAGTGCATATGTCCTCCCACAATTAGGCTCCTCCACTCTAAAGACACTTAGAGGTCGTATACTGTCCCTGCCCCCGGCAAGACAGTAATCCTGAGCTCCCTGGAATCACAATAGACCCCTGAGACCTTCAGGTAGAGAAAGGAATTGGCCAATTGGGGTCTGGGACTATGCGACGCTTGGAGGGTGTGGAATTCCGAAGTTAGGAAATACACACACACCTGAGCAGCACATGGCTCGCTATCTCATAATGAACTCTTTTTGCTACCTGCCCCTAACCTTCTACATGCACGAGGCTCCCATATCCTTACATGAGGCATTTTCAGATCACACATCTTTCACAGTCCTGATGGGAGACAAGAGAAGAGAGGGGGAGAAACAGATGTGGCGCCTCAACACCTTGTTCCTCTGTCACAGACTGCTCACCTAGACCTTAGAGAACGGGACTCTATTCAGCCTGCTGAGAACCTGTCCTACAACCAACGCCATCTGCAGACTGCACTGGCTGCCGGTGGTGAAACGTATTGAGTTAAAAACTCTCTGTATCACCCACAGAATTCTGAACTTTCATTTCATTCATATCTTGTCGAATCTCCACTAGCCCTACACACCCACCCACCAGCTTCGCTCAATGGGCCAACACCTTCCCGATGTCCACCGGCTGAGGAAAATCCGAGCGGGGGGGCGCTCCTTTTGCGTCCTCGCTCTGAAGCTCTGGAACTCTCTTCCTGTGAGCATCAGAAGTATCAAAAACCATGCTCTATTCTGCAAAGCCATTAAAACACATCTCTTTCTTGTTTAGTTGGTTTCCGGTGCCTCTCCCACAGTGTCTTTAACAGTTTGCAGTTTCAGCGCTGTGACACCCCTTAACTGGGGCAGCTGTGCGCTTTACAAAACATATAGCATAACATACATAACATAACTGAAGGCCTTCTGGAGCATTAACCAAGGAACAGTAAACTCGCAAGGGCTACTGTGGGAAGCTTGTAAAGTCACTATGCACTGGAACACAAATTCCTATATCAAGGTGCCAATACTGTGAGACACAGACCCAAATAACACAGCTAGAAACCTCTATTTAAATGCTAGAGAACAGAATCCAGGGCAACCTGATGGAATTGTTAGGCTTCCACCTGGCTGTGGAGAGGGCAAATTTGTGACAAATATGCTTGGATGAGGCCCATCGAAGCTGGGAAGCTTCAACTGGGGAGATAAGTCTGACACACATCTATACTGCTCGTCACGAAGAATTAGAATCAAGAGTGATGACCTATATTACAACACAAGATGTAGCGTGAGCCGTGACTGGCCCCGAAATAGTCTCTGTATTCACAAACTACTATAGTCTCCTGCATGTCGAACATGTACGCCCGAAGAGTGGGACATGCCCCATTAATTGAAGATATTCCCTTATCCAGACAGACCCCATGGAATGTGAGGACCTTAATCAAATTCTGACCACAGAGGAGATCAACAAGGCTCTCTCAGAGCTCAGGTCAAGCAAGACTCCTGGCTCAGATGAGTTCCAGAGAGAATACTATTGTAAAATGCACAAAACCGTTATACCACCTGTTTTAAACATGTTCCTCGAAGCCATTGATCGGGGTCACTTCCCTATGGAGATATATCCAGCCACCTTTGTGGTGTTGCTAAAACCCGGTACACTGCCCAATCAGCATGACTCCAACCGGCCCATTACCCCCCCAACACCAAAGTTAAGCTGTTCGCTAAAACAATGTGGTTTCATCCACCGTTGCCGTACAAGATATTGCATCTAAAAAGTCTGCCGCATCTTATCCCGCTTCTAGGCACTGCATTGCGCTATGGTGCTAATGCTTCTCAACTTCAAGACCACCTTTGGCTTGCTGGAAAGGGCCTTTTTGCATGAAGTGCTGGTCAAGCTGGGCATTGGTGTATGGGTCCAATCATGCATTTGAGTCCGACATGCCAAGCCACAAGCACAAGTAAAGGTAAATGGAGCAGGCTCACCTAGATTTCAGATCTGGTGGGGCATCAGACAGGGATGCCCTCAACCCTTCTTCTTTTTACCTGGGCAATGGAAACACTGGCGACTTGGGTGCCATGTGACACTCAGGTCTGAGGATTTGCTTGGGGAATGACACTGGAGGATAGGATAGCCCTCAAAACGGATGATGTCCTTTTCTTCATTGCCTGCGTGGCAGTCACCGGACCCTGCCTAATCTTAATCCTGGACACCTTTGGATCTCAATCAATCAATCAATCACGGCATTTATAAAGCGCGCTACTCACCCGGGAGGGTCTCAAGGCGCTGGGGGAGGGGGGTAACTTACTGCTCGAACAGCCAGGTCTTGAGCTGCTTCCTGAAGGAGAGATGGTCTTGGGTTTACCGAAGGTGGGTGGGGAGGGAGTTCCAAGTCTTGGCTGCCAGGTAGGAGAAGGATTTTCCTCCGGCAGTGGCTCTGCGGATGCGTGGTACGGTGGCGAGGGCGTGGCTGGTTGATCGTAGCTGGCGGGTGGGCGTGTAGAAGGTCATGCGGTCGTTGAGGTACTTGGGGCCCAGGTCGTGGAGAGCCTTGTGTGCGTGGGTGAGGAGTCTGAACGTGATTCTCTTGCTGACGGGGAGCCAGTGCAGGTCTCTCAGGTGTCCGGTGATGTGGCTGTGTCGGGGGATGTCCAGGATGAGTTGTGTGGAGGCGTTCTGGATGCGTTGGTGTCTTTTTTGAAGTTTGGCTGTGGTTCTAGCGTAGAGGGTGTTCCCGTAGTCCAGTCGGCTGGTGACGAGTGCCTGGGTAACGGTCTTCCTGGTTTCAGTGGGGATCCATCTGAAGATCTTGCGGAGCATACGCAGGGTGTTGCAGCATTAAGATGAGAGGGCGTTGACTTGTCTGGTCATCGACAGGGAGGAGTCCAGGATGAAGCCCAGGTTGCGTGCGTGGTCCGTTGGCTTGGGAGCGGTGCCCAGGGCCGGGGGCCACCAGGAGTCGTCCTAGGTGGAGGGTGATGATCCCAGGATGAGGACTTCCGTCTTGTCTGAGTTCAGTTTAAGGCGGCTGTTCTTCATCCAGTCGGCGACGTCTTTCATCCCTTCGTGTAGGCTGGTTCTGGCGGTGGTGGGGTCGTTGGTGAGGGAGAGGATCAGCTGGGTGTCGTCGGCGTAGGAGATGATGTTGAGGTTGTGTTGGCATGCGATGGCTGCGAGAGGGCTCATGTAGACGTTGAAGAGGGTTGGGCTGAGTGAAGATCCTTGTGGTACGCCGCAGATGACTTCAGTGGCCTCGGATCTGAATGGGGGAGGCGGACTCTCTGGGGTCTTCCGGCGAGGAACGAGATGATCCACTCCAGTGCTTTCTCTCGGATTCCGATGTTGCTGAGGCGTTTCACTAGGGTGCGGTGGCAGACAGTGTCGAACGCCGCAGAGAGGTCCAGGAGGATGAGGGCCGCTGTTTCCCCGTTGTCGATCAGGGTTCTGATGTCGTCGGTGGCTGCGATTAGGGAGGTCTCGGTGCTGTGGTTGGCCCGAAATCCAGACTGCGAGGGGTCAAGGGATCCGTTCGTCTCGAGGAAGGCGGCGAGCTGTCTGTTGACGGTCTTCTCGATGACTTTGGCCGGAAAATGAAGGAGCAAGATGAGACGGTAGTTCTTGAGGTCGGTGGGGTCCGCCGTTGGTTTCTTCAGGAGGGCGGTAAGCTGGGCGTGCTTCCAGCTCTCCAGGCAGGTGGCGGTGTGGAAGGAGGAGTTGATGATGTCCCGGAGATGGGGTGCGATGACGGAGTCGGCCTTGTTGAAGACGTGGTGGGGGCAGGGGTCGGTTGGTGATCCGGAGTTGATGGAGTTCATCGTGCGGGTGGTGTCTTCGGTGCTGATCGGGGTCCAGTTGCAGAGGGTGGTGGTGGCGGGCGTTGGTTCGGTGGTAGGGTGCGTGGTCTGTGCGTCGAAGCTGTTATGTATGTCGGCGATCTTGCGGTGGAAGAACGAGGCGAGTGAGTCGCAGAGGTCTTGCGAGGGAGTGATGTTGTTGTTTCCGGCGCTGGGGTTGGAGAACTCTTTGACGATGCTGAAGAGTTCCTTGCTGTCGTGGGCGTTGTTGTCCAGTCGTTCTTTGAGTGTCGACTTCTTGGTGGCGCGGATCAGCTGATGGTGTTTGCGGGTGGCGTGCTTGAGGGTGGTCCTGTTGTGTGTGGTCTGGTCGAGCCGCCAGGCTTTCTCGAGGGTGCGGCAGTTCTTCTTGGATTCCTTGAGTTCGTCGGTGAACCAGGGGGTTTTCTTGCTGCCGGGTCTGCTGGGAGGGTTCTTTAGTGGTGCGAGGTAATCGGCGCAGGCGGTCAGCCACTTGGTGAGGTTGCTGGCTGCTTCGTTGGGGTCCGTTGTGCTGGTGGGGGTGTTCTGGCTGAGGGAGGTGGTGAGCTGCTCGGCAGTGATCTTGCTTCAGCTCCGGCGGGGAACCTGTTGCGGGTGGTGGTGGGTCGTAGTTCTTCTGAAGCTGAAGTGGACGCAGCTGTGGTCGGTCCAGTGGAGTCCGGTGGAGTGGCTGAAGGAGATGTGCTTGCTGGATGAGAAGACGGGGTCAAGTGTGTGGCCGGCGTAGTGGGTGGGGGTGTTCACCAGTTGCTTGAGTCCGAGGTTGGCGAGGTTGTCCAGCAGGGCGGTGGTGTTTCTGTCATTGTTGTTCTCCAGGTGGAAGTTGAGGTCTCCTAGGAGGATGTAGTCGGCGGAGGGAAGGGCGTGCGGGCCGATGAAGTCTGCGATGTCTTCGCTGAATTGTGTGCGTGGTCCCGGAGGTCTGTAGATGAGGGTGCCTCGGAGGGTGGTCTTGGGGTCGGTGTGTATCTGGAAGTGGAGGTGTTCGACGGCGGTGTAGGTTTCATCGGAGTTAGTCGAGATGCGGATGGTGTTCTTGTGTACGATGGCGATGCCTCCTCCCGTCTGGTTGATGCGGTCCTTCCGGGTGATCTTGTATCCGTCCGGGATGGCTATGGCGATGTCGGGCGCTGAGGAGGTGTTCATCCAGGTTTCGGTGAGGAATGCGACGTCCGGTGCTGTCGCGTCGAGCAGGTCCCAGAGTTCCACGGCGTGCCTGTGGACGGAGCGGGTGTTGAGCAGGATGCACTTCAGGTGGTTGCTGCTGGTGCTCAACTTGGCGGGGGTGGTGCAGGTCCGGAGGCAGGTGAATCGGCAGGCTTGGCAGGCGAAGGGTCCGAGGGTGCGTCTCGGGGTTGGCTCGGTAGCAGGCAGGGTTCCGGCCGGCATTGAGTGCGTTGAGGGTGGCGGCGTTGTAGGTCCGTCGGGTAGTCTTGCGTCGGCGGGGGCCAGGGGTCCTGGCGCTGGGCGCAGTCCAGGCGCGGACGGGCACAGACGGGCTTGCCTTTGGCGCACCTTCGGCGCGCAATCGGCGCGAGCGCTGCGCGTGACCGCTGCACGTCCGTGAGGTCGCCATTTATGGCTAAGTGGGAGGGAGGAGCAGCTGGGAGGCGGGAGCGGGGATGATGTGGGAAAAGGGGGCGTGGCCGCGAGAACGGCGGCGGCGGCGGCGGGAAGCGGAGAGCGGGGCAGGCGGCAGAGCGGGAACAAGTACAGAATAAACAATATTATACACAATGAAGCACAAAGTACAACAGTTGAACGCAGAAACAGTCGAAAGAGCTGGGGGACAGAACAGCAGGCAGACGGCAGAACCAGGCTGCGAGCAGCAGCTACGGCACATGAGGGGAAACACACACAGCTGGGGGCCGTGTGGCGCGGGGGTGTCCTGAGAACAGGTCACACTCACCTGCGCCGCGCGGTTGCCATTTATGGACAAGTGGGAGGGTGGAGCAGCTAGGAGGCGGGAGCGGGGATGGCGCGGGAAAAGGGGGCGTGGCCGCAAGAACGGCGGCGGCGGGAAGCAGAGAGCGGGGCAGGCGGCAGAGCGGGAACAAGTACAGAATAAACAATATTATACACAATGAAGCACAAAGTACAACAGTTGAACGCAGAAACAGTCGAAATAGCTGGGGGACAGAACGGCAGGCAGACGGCAGAACCAGGCTGCGAGCAGCAGCTACGGCACACAAGGGGAAACACACACAGCTGGGGGCCGTGCAGCGCGGGTGTGTCCTGAGAACAGGTCACACTCACCTGCGCCTCGCGGTCGCAATTTATGGACAAGTGGGAGGGAGGAGCAGCTGGGAGGCGGGAGCAGGGATGACGCGGGAAAAGGGGGCGTGGCCGTGAGAACGGCGGTGGCGGGAAGCAGAGAGCGGGGCAGGCGGCAGAGCGGGAACAAGTACAGAATAAACAATATTATACACAATGAAGCACAAAGTACAACAGTTGAACGCAGAAACAGTCGAAATAGCTGGGGGACAGAACGGCAGGCAGACGGCAGAACCAGGCTGCGAGCAGCAGCTACGGCACACGAGGGGAAACACACACAGCTGGGGGCCATGCGGCACGGGGGTGTCCTGAGAACAGGTCACACTCACCTGCGCCGCACGGTCGCCATATATGGACAAGTGGGAGGGAGGAGCAGCTGGCAGGCGGGAGCGGGGATGACGTGGGAAAAGGGGGCGTGGCCGCGAGAACGGCGGCGGCGGGAAGCGGAGAGCGGGGCAGGCGGCAGAGCAGGCACAAGTACAGAATAAACAATATTATACACAATGAAGCACAAAGTACAACAGTTGAACGCAGAAACAGTCGAAATAGTTGGGGGACAGAACGGCAGGCAGACGGCAGAACCAGGCTGTGAGCAGCAGCTACGGCACACGAGGGGAAACACACACAGCTGGGGGCCATGCGGCGCGGGGGTGTCCTGAGAACAGGACTGAAGATGAACTGGTCCAAGTCACTACTAGTTCCCCTATGAGGCGATCAAGGGGACAAGACCTGGCATTCTGGCCTCCTTGTCAGGTGCCTAAGCTTCCAGTATTTGGGGATTCAAATGGCTTAGAGCTAGACCTGGCCTGGAACCTTTTAACCTCAGACCTTACACCCATGCAGTTCAGGAGGTCCTGGACAGATGGACCAAATAGCCACTTGGTGAGCAGAGTGGCCCTGTACAAGATGATGAGCCTTCTATGTCTGCTGTATGTCCTCCAAAACTTGCCTTTCCCCAACTCGAACCGCAAGTTTGTCAATATCACTTCGAAGCTGTACATTTGTAGTGGCCAATAAACCTCCTTAGAATGTCATTGGATTGCGGAGGGATAAAATGTCCTATTCCCACTCCAGTCAGTACAACAGTAGGGAAAGCGTTGGACTGTGTTCACTCACATTCGAAGGGGGCCTGGCCATGACTGACATCCACCTCTACTATTGGGCCGCGCACACCTTGGTGGTGAATGATTGGGAGCACGGGGTGGGGGGACCCAGCCTTTAGGATGGATTTCTTACTGATCAGCCTGGACAACTTCATAGGCATGCTGTATGAGACATTGGTCTCTCAGATTATCAGTGTGGTGTTCCAGGCATGGAAGTCGGCTTTGTACTGGAATGATAGGGATCATTGAGTGATGCTAGAGACCCCCCTCATGAACAGAAAATCGTTGGAGCAGGTATCGTGGCTTGAGGATTTTAGTTAAGTCTGGTCTGTGAACTCCGCACTCCTTGCTACGAGGAGCTTGCGGAGTTCCACAAAGCTCCACTCCACGTAGTGGAGCGCAGTTTTTTCCTCACTCGCGTTCATCAACGTCAAGTTGCCGAGCGCGACCGAGTAAAATCCTCCTCCTAGCGCAACTTTTTGCTTGTTCGCGGTCGTCAGCATCAAGTTCACATTGAAAAACAGTCCGTTTGCATTGAGAAAGCTGCAGCTCGAGTAAAAAATGTACTTGAGCAGCAGAAAGGAAGCAGCACACACTTACGCTGTGCATGGCGCCGTTTGCGATGATTGCACAGTGCGAACAAGCACATGGCACTGAAAATCACCGCAAACGGCATTTATCTAAAGCACTCCGCCACATGTGGATTTCCACGAAGCGCGGCTGAGTTTTTTTTGCGGCTGAGTTTTTTTTTAACTTCGCGTAGTTTCACTACGCAGGAACTCGGCGAACTCTGACCAGGCTTAGTTGGGATAGGATAGGAAAATTGAGGCTGGGTGACATTTGGGAGGGCAATCATTTGAAATTCTTTCTTACCTTTCAAACTGATTACCCCACACAAAGTCCTATTTTACTGCTAAGTCCAGTTCAGATATGCCTTACTCGGCTACTGTAAGGCACCCACCACTCCATCGGACTATAACCTTCTGGAGGCATGACTAATTCTTTAGAACAATCAATCAGGTGTTTGTTTAAGCGCAACTACTCACCCGTAAGGGTCTCAAGGCGCTAGGGGTAGGGGCGGAGCAGGGGGGGAGCAGGATCCATACCATCAAGGAGGAGGTCTGTCGCAGAGCCAGGTTTTGAGGTTTCTTGCGAAGATGGGAAGCAATGTTGTCTGTCTGCGGTGGAGCGGAAGCGTGTTCCAGGCTGTGGCTGCGAGGAAGAAGAATGAGTGGCCTCCCAATCTGGTCTTTCTGGTGTGGGGGACCACGGTATAGAGAGCTGGGCTGATCGTAGGGGCCTTTGGGGTGCGTGGAATTTGAGTCGGCTGTTCAGGTTTGCTGGTCCAGTGCCATGGAGGGCTTTGTGTGCGTAGGTGAGTATCTTGAAGGTGATTCTCGCCTTGATGGGGAGCCAGTGGAGTGTGAGCAGGTGCTGGGAGATGTGGCAGTGATTTGGCAGGTTGAGGACCAGTCTTGCGGGAGCGTTCTGGATGATCTGTAGCTTGCGGGTGATGTTTTTGTTTATTCCGGCATAGAGTGCTTTGCTGTGGTCGAGTCTGCTGGTGACCAGATCGTGAGTGATGGTCTTTCTGTGTTCGAGGGGGATCCATTTGAAGGTCTTACAAAGAAGGTGGAGGGTGTGGAAGCAGGAAGACGGGACAGAGTTGATCTGGTGGTCCATTTTGAGCTCGGAGTCCAAGATGATTCCCAGGTTGCATGTGTGGTCCGTGGGGGTTGGTGGATTGCTGAGGGCGGGGGGCCACCAGGTGTCGCTCCAGGCATCAGGGTTTGGGCCCATGATAAATACATCGGTCTTTCTTGGTGTTTAGTTGTAGGCAGCTGTTTTTCATCCATTTGGCGATGGCTACCATGCCTTCTCGAAAGTTGTGTCTGGTGGTGTTATGTTCGTTGGATAGGGAGAGGATGAGTTGGGTGTCGTCTGCGTATGACACAATGTTGAGTCCGTAGGTTCTGACGATGGGGTGAGTGAAGCCATGGAGACGTTGAAGAGCGTCGGGCTGAGGGAGGAGCCCTGGGGTACTCCGCAGGTGGTAGGTGTAGGGTCTGAGAGGAAAGGGGGGAGTCTGACCCGCTGCGTTCTGCCGGAGAGGAAGGAGCAGATCCAGTCGAGGGCCTTGTCCTGGATTCCAGCGTCGTGGAGTCTGCGTATTAGGGTGCGGTGAGAGACTGTGTCGAACGCCGCTGAGAGGTTAAGGGGGATGAGGGCTACTGTTTCTCCTTTGTCCAGTAGGGTGCAGATGTCATCTGTTGCGGAGAGGAGGGCGGTTTCCGTACTGTGGTTTTTTGGGAGGAGTTGAGGATGTTGTGTTCTTCGATGAATATGGCGAGTTGGCTGTTGATGGCTTTCTCAATGACTTTTGCTGGAAACTGGAGAAGGGATATGGGTCTGTAGATTCTGAGGTTGGTGGGGTCCGCTAAGGGTTTCTTCAGGAGGGGGTTGACCTCGGCGTGTTTCCAGTCATCGGGGAAGGAGGCGATCCCCAGTTAGCGGTTGAAGGTGTGGCGGATCTGTTGAAGATGTGGTGGGTGCAGGGGTTTGTGTGGATTGACATCATTGTCTTCAGTGTGTCTTCAGTGGTGAGGGCTGTCCAGTTGTCAATCGCTGGTTTCCTGGTGTCAGGGGTGGTTGGTGAGGGTTCAGTGTGTTGGTTGTCTTTGTCGAAGTTGTCGTAGATGCTCTTGATTCTGTGGTGGAAAAAGGTGCTGAGTTTGTCGCAGAGGTCTTGTGAGGGAGTGATGTCAATGGACTCGCTGGTGGGTTGGACAAACTCCTTGATGATGCTGAAGAGTTCCTTGCTGTTTTGCGCTTGGGTGGAGATTCTGTCTCCAATCGCTTTTTTCCTCATTTCTCTGATGAGTTGGTGGTAGGCGTTGGTGGCGGCTCTGAAGTTGTTGTGGGCTTCTGTGGATTTGGTGTTCCTCCAGGACTTTTTGAGATGGCAGCAAGTGCGTCTGGACTGTCGAAGTTCGGTGGTAAACCATCTGGCTTTCTTGGTGTAGGTACTGCTGTTTTTCTTGAAGGGGGCTATGGTGTTGGTGCGGACCGAGATCCATCTATGCAGGGTTCGGGCTGCGGTGTTTGGGTCGTCGTTTTCTGCGATGGTAGGGGTGGAATTGTTGAGTGAGGAGGTGAGCTGGTCATCGATGATTTTGGTCAAGTTTCTTTGTGGGAGCAGGTGCTGGTGTCTGTGGATGGTGGGTGTTCTGAAGGTGAAGTGGACGTAACGATGGTCGGTCCATGGGAGTTCGGCGGTGTGGCTGAAGGTGAAGGAGTGTCCTGTGGTGAAGAGGGGGTCAAGGGTGTGTCCTGCTGAGTGCATGGGCTCGCTCACGATCTGGCGGAGTACAATTTTGTGGAGGTTGTCCAGGGATTATGTTGTGTTGGGAGCCAGTTGGTTGTCAAGGTGGAAGTTGAGGTCTCCCAGCAGGGTTTAGTTGGTGCATGCGATGGCCTGCGGGGAGATGATGTCCGTGATGGAGTTGGCGAAGGGTCCACAGGGTCCAGGGGGTCGGTAGATGAGGGTTCCTCAGAGGGTGGAGGTGGGGCTGGCCAGTCTCTTGAAGTGAAGGTGTTCCATCAGGTTTGTGGGCTCGTCAGAGAGTGTGCTCAGGCGGAGGGTGGATTTGTGGATGATGGCGATTCCTCCTCCCGGGCAGGTGGGGCGGTCCTTCCTGGAGATCTTGTATACTTGGGGGATGGCGATGTCGATGTCTGGTCTTGAGGTGGTGTTGGTCCAAGTTTAGGTGAAGAACACTACGTCCAGGGTGGTGCGCGGTAGGAGGTCCCAGATTTCAGTAGCGTGGTTGTGGAGAGATTGTACGTTGAGGAGGATGCATTGCAGGGTCTTCGGTTTGGTTGTGTTCTTGGGGGCGGGTTGTGCTGGATCTGTGTACTTGGCAGTGCTGCAGATGTGCCGGCAGTGGTGACAGCTGAAGGGTCTGTGGGTGTCAGCTGGAGATGCTAGCTAGTTACTTTAGGGCATGAGTTATAGTTAATAGAGATAACTATAACTGGTAAATTTCAGTGGTTTTTGGAGTTTAAAAAGTTACATTGTTGCTGAGAATTTCCCCTAACTAAAACGTCACCTTAACTATTGCTTTTTTCAGTCAATATATATGTTTGTGCCCTAAGGTAACTATAACTCATGCCGCCATCATGCACAGTTTTCTTATCAATAATTTCATATCAAATGTTGCAGTGATATTTTTCAATTATGTCATAGAAGATGTCATGAGTGATGTAAAGTGTGGGGTAATCAGCATTGCATGACAAGGGAGCAAATTATAGTTACCTTAGAGCAGGAGTTACAGTTACCAAAAGAGATGTTTTTGGAAAGTTTTGAGAAGATTCGTCAAACGGCACCTCACTCTAGGCATCATTAGGATGGCGGGCGGACTTTGTCCGCTTGCCCTCCCGACGTGAAGAGGGACTGCCCGCCATAAGGGCAGGGGTCCCGTGGGGGCAATTAGGATGCACCCGCCACAGTGGCGGGCGCATCCCGCATATTTGACATTGCGGCGGGTGGTGCTTTGCCGCAATGCTGAAAATGCATGTCGCACATTCCAATGCACAACGTGGCAGGCACCATGTGGTTGTCTATTGAAATGCAGGGGGGTACCATAGGTACCCCCCATGTGCACCCTCCACTCCCCAGAGTCCCTGGGGGCCTGCAACGGGCCCCCGCAAGCAATTCCCGCATGCCTTTTCAGCGCCCATAGTAATATGGCTGGCGGTGTCTCACAGACTTGCCACCATATTAAACTCTTTTCTGCCCGGTCGACTTGTTGACTGGGCGGAAAAGCGGCGGACGGTCTTTCCGTTCGCTGCAGTCCCCCCACCATAGTAATACGGCGGGGGGAAATGGGTGGCGGGCGGGGACGGATCTCGGGCAGATCGCCACCACCATGCGGCCGGTGGCGATCCGCCCGAGATCCTAATGGGCCTCTGTGTGTGTGTGTGTGTGAGTGTTTGTGTGCGTTTGTGTGCGTGTGTGTGTTTTTGTGTATATGTTACACTGGCAGCCAGTGTTGTTTTGGTGGAGTCAGACTTTCCATAGAAAAAACAATTACTTTAAAACTTGTTGCTGTGTTTGACGACTCCATGGAAAGTTTTTCATTGATCTATCAAATGGACGCCAAGAAAAATGGAGGTCCCAAAAGTGGAATTTCTCACTTTAATTCGTATGGGAATGTTTGCATTCTGATACAGAAAAAATTGCTGAACAAAATTATACCAAATTTTGAACTTGGAGTACATTCATCCAGTTATTTTTGACATTTATTGTTTGAAAAGGTGCTCAGGTGGGCAAGAAATTGTTCAAAAATAGAGCTATATGGTTCTACAACACCACCAAAGACCTAAAATCATAAACACTGGTTTTTGATTGGCTGGTACTGCAAAGTGAGGGGTCTGTGGTACCAGAGGCATCTTATTAGCTGGCAACAAATTTAGGACAATATTTTGTGGCCGCTATTACAGGTCACGAGACCCCACAGCCCAGACATGTGCAGTGAAGTTGACTGCCTGTTGAGACTTGGCTGCAGGGCCAGGCCAAAGGCCAGATCCTGCAGCCAGGTGCAGTGGGTGTTTGCTGCCGATAGAGGGTTCGCTGAAGGGCTGGGCCAGCGGCCATGACCCACTGTGCAAGGATGCTAGCATTGGTGGTTGGCAGCCTGCGGAGGGTTAGGCACAGGGCTTTGTCAGATGTTAGTCATAAACAAAAGTCAGGTGTGGAAAAAAACAAAGGCTAAAGTGATGTTAGAGCGAGTGGTAGAAGTTAGATTAAAACTTACATTTAAAAAATGAAAAACCACTGGAGTGCACCAGATATGGTGTAGTGATCTAGCTACTATTTGCCCCAACATGCACTGCCTATCACCTCAAATATTACATCACTCATGACATGTTAAATGACATCTTCGATGTCAATACTGATGACATCTCAAATAACATTATTGATGACATACCTGATGACATCACTTATGACAGCATCCAATGATAGTGCAAGTGTGCTACATGCTTTACGCATTGGAAGTAAATCAACAAGTTAAAAATCAGATCAATCCTTTTAATGTAATTAACATATATTGGACATTACTTTTGCTATTTTGCACTAGAGACTGCACATGTAGTGTATGTCACCTTTCTTTTACATGTGTTCACTCACTAAAGAAATAAATAGACTCTATAGATTTTATTAGATTTACATACTTTCAAAGTCACCAAAACAGGTCACAAGACTCAAAATTGACAGCCAAAATGTTGCCATATATGTATTAGTCAATGATAACGCACCTTGAGAAAGGTGCAACGGATAACGCGCTGTTGTTTTGTACAACACACTAGACACCTGGAATGGAAATAGTGCCTGAAACATAACTACACAGTAGCACCAGCCACTGTCTGTCTGTTTGTCTGTCTGTCTGTCTGTCTGTCTATCTATTTATCTTATTTATGTCTGTGTGTGTGTATGTGTGCATGCGTACGCAGATAAGAATACACAATTTATGTGGATCTTCATAGGATTGCTGTCTTTAATATTATAGATAAAATCTGTTTCTATTACATCTGTCTTACTTGTTCAAGGGAGCAGATCAAAATGTTTGTCTAGTCTTTTACACAGATTCCCAAAGTGAATCCCACAATGCGATCAGTGCAGATTATCTCTGCATGTCTCGATGAAGAGTAAACACACTAGATTTGATCAGTAAATCCATAGTTCAATTTGAAGATCTGGTTGAGACAAGCCCAAATATTCTCATTTAAATACGTCTTAATCAGATCTGTGATCTCCTCCATCAATGTGTGAAATGAATCACCTATTAGTCATCGGAGTATTGATAAGCAGGCGGGCCAGGTGCAGCTCCTGGTGCAAGGAGAAGAGCCAGCTAGTGAAACAGGCATTCTATTAAAATTAACCCTGGGCGTAGTTCGCAAAGTAGCACTTCGCGAAGCTACGCAAAGTGCAGTTCGCACTACGCGAGCTACTCGTAGCACTTCGCGAACTGCGTAGTACCTTGTTCGCACTGTGCCAGATGTCGTTTACAATGATTGCACAGTGCGGACAAGCAACCGGCACTGTGCAATCATTGAAAATGGCATCTTGCACAGTGCGAGCTGTAGTTTTCTGCTGCTCGAGTAGATTTTTACTCGAGCGGCAGCTTTCTCAACGCGAACTGGTAGTTTCTCATCGCAAGCGGTCGCGAGCATACGCGACCACTCGCAATGAGAAACCTGACATCCTCGCGTTGGGAATCTCGCCGGGAGGTTTATTTTCCATGCTCGTGATCGCCAACTTGATGTTGCTGATCGCGAACAAGGAAAAAGTCTCGCCGGGATGTCATTTTGCTTGCTCGCGGTCGCCAACTTGACGTTGAGGACCGCGAGCAAGCAAACAATGACCGCAGCACTACGCAACACTACGCTATGCGTATTCGCACTGTGCTACGTGCAGTTTGCGTAGTGCGAAGTAGCGCGAACTTCGCAAACTACGC
Organism: Triturus cristatus; assembly: GCF_964204655.1. Classification (NCBI taxonomy): domain Eukaryota; kingdom Metazoa; phylum Chordata; class Amphibia; order Caudata; family Salamandridae; genus Triturus; species Triturus cristatus. The sequence goes on from NC_140583.1 coordinate 525,171,202, forward strand.
GAGCGTAGCGTAGTGCTTTGCCCAGGCTTAATTAAAATATGACAGAGATAAACTCAGAAGATGGGAAAATGGAAAGCTGTTTAACATTCCCTTATCTTTCGTAAATTGCAATAGTTACTGGGTCCTCTTTTTGCCTAGCTACCTAATTCCTACAATTGCTCGTATCCCCACTCCACCACTAACATTCCTGTATTTCACTAATTTCCCCAAATTTAATAACTCACTTCCACTGAAAAAGCTGCTAACTTCTTTGTAAATTGCTCAGTATGCAATAATATGTCAATTTATAGATTAAAGCTGTATTAATCAATATTGTATCATTATTATCTAAATCTAGTCTATTTATAGTTAATTGTCAGAATATTGTTAAGACAAATATTGTCTGACATAATTTTTGTGGCCTAAATATAGTTTAAAAAACTTCGCTCCATTTTGTGTGAATGGTCTATTGCTGATGGCAAGGGGATGGTATTTTGTAAATGATATTTAGGGCAAGATTCTTTTGTTAGGCGTAGTTTAAACAATCATATTCGGTCGCATACGTATTAGGCAACAATAGGATAAAGGTGTTCTGAAAATATCAACAATTAATTACAAACACATTTTGGTATATTACTGGCGAATAATTATTTCATTCTATGTTCAAGAAGTTCAGTGCAAGAGTGCACCAGCCATAAACTCCCATTGTTTGCTCCCTATTGGGCTTTCTCAAGCTGGCGGTTTCTACAAATAGTTTGACGTTTGATGTATCTTAATAAAAATATAAATGTTTTTCATTTAAAGAAAAATTACGGCGCTATGAATAATTTTCTGAAGGCTTGCTCGGGGTACATGAATTGGGTGATGCACATGTCCTGCAAATCCATTGAGAGTGAAATCAAGAACGGGCAAAATAATTTTAGATGAGATTCACTTGCCCATCCCAGTGGGACTGAGCATAAGGCATAAGGCTGGAGCTACTACCTTTATGTGTACACTAACACTGATCCTCCCTGCACAGTCAAACACAGCAAGTCATGAAGTAAAGAAAATTATTGTAGTATGCTTTCTGTATGGCATGCATACCACTGGACTTAAAATGTACAGTTTGTCCCCTCAGGAATGAAAAGTTAGATTATATTTGTTCGTTTACTCAGCAAACACACACTGTAATAACTCATCCTTTATGACAGCAAATCGTTCCTTGTGAATTGCAGGTGCAGGTGAGAAGTTTGACTTGTTTAACAGGATGCAGAAAGAGGTGGCATATTTTTCTTAAGAGTGTCTTAGTGACCCAGTTAAAACGATCACGTATTGTTGCTAAAACTGTTCTTAAAAATCGAAGAAATTTACTTTTATTTGCACCGCACTTTACTTCCCTAATCTGTATTCCTCACGAACCGCACTGCTCCCCAGTCCACCACGGGTTGTCCCGATTGCGTGGAGGGAGTATTCGGCAACATTCCCCACCCACTTCCGGGCAGGAGACTGGAAGGGCCGGAGCTTCTCCACTATTTAGCCCACATGCCACAAGCTTCATGCATCTGTCAAGCCCATCTGCGCCTGTCCGCGTCCGGCTGGGGCAGGGGCCACAACCCCTGCCAGTTCCCTGACCCACATTAGATCCTAAAGCCCACACTCCCTACTCAACCTTAGAGGAACAACATCTGACAACTGCCGTCACTAGTGGAATGTAGCATTGGAACACTTCGACTGTCCACATTGTGAGTTTAACTTTCGGCCGATCATTAAGACACAGAACCCCCCTGTAATTTGCTCCAGTATAAAGATGCTCATGCTAAACTGCAGATCGTTCCCTAAGCATGCCACTGAAATCAACTTACTATTGGAAGAACTTAAACCTGATGCTCTCTTCTTGATGGAAACGTGGCTTAATAATGAGTTCGAGCTGGTCCTCGCTCAAAATCTCCGTCACGGCTACCTCATACAACGAAAGGACCGTAAGGAAGGCAGAGGGGGGGATTAGCGATAGTTTTCAAATACAATTTTAATTGCCGCATCTCCCCAGACTAGGTATTAGACTGCAAGAGTCTTTTCTTCTCCATTGACTTTTCCCCACTATCACCTTCTCTGGGCTACTAATATACCGCCCACCTGGGGCCCTAGGTCAATTCCTCAATACCCTTCCGCTAACCATCGCAAATCTAGCCTGCTCTCCATCCAACTTCACAGTATTGGGGGATCTCAATATTCACCTAGATAACACCTCTGATCATACCACTAATGAATTGACCATGAGCCTCTCCGCACTTTAGCTAAAGCAGTTAGTATCCAAACCCACTCACATTAAAGGACACTTACTTGACACCGTTTTTAGCAACTGCAATGATCTTACATCAGGAGTGCCGTCCTCGCTCCCCTGGTCTGACCACTTCCTGATTCCCTTGATCTGGGAAATCCCGGACTACACCCTTCCCTCCAATTCAACCTCACGCTGGGAATACAACTGGTCCAAGCTTCTCAGAGAACTTTGGATCTCAGCCCTCGAAACCTCCAGACCTAACAGGGACCCCAACCCTATCTTAGCCAACGAGAAATGTAATTGCTGGATCCAGAGCTCCTTAGACGACGTGCTCCCCATGAGGCACACCCACAAATAATGTAGAGCAAAGACGTCCCCCTGGTACTCCCCTAAGTTACGGGAGCTCAAACAACACTGCAAAAGGTTAGAGAGGAAATGGAGACAGACCTATGCAGTCTCTAGCAAATCCGATTATAGGGAGGCAATAAAAACCTATAAATGCGAAATTAAAGTCGCTCAAGCCGCCTTTACGAGGAAAAAATCAATGCAGCTTCTAACTCTCCCAAGGAAATCTTTCGGATCGCCAAAACCCTTTCAAAACTGCCCCAGAAGCAACTGACCACGGATGATGCTCTATCCCGCTGTAACAACCTGGTGGAGTTCTTCCACTAGAAAATACAAAATATATACTCCAACTCTACTCCCATCAAGTCTGAACCCACTAATGATACAGGATGCGGAACTCAAGCTACATTGGGGCGACTCCCTTCCCCTTGACCTCGCAACCTTAGACTCCATCATGCACCGGGTAAAGTCGGGATCCCCCTTGGACCCAGCGCCCCAGTGTCTTGTTACCAGTCATAGCAAACATCCTACCGACTGTTCTCGACCTGATGAACACCTCCATTTCCTCTGGAGTGTTCCCCCTGGCATGGAAATGTGCTATGGTAAAGGCTCTCTTAAAAAAGCCCAATCTTGACCACAACTACCTCCCGATCTCCCTACTTCCTTGGCTGAGTAAGATTTTGAAAAAACATGTCAACTCAGTGCTGGTAGAGTTTCTAGAAACCAACAACCTACTCCATCTTTCACAGACTGACTTCCGTCCCCAACACGGGACTGAAACTGCCCTCCTTGCAGTAACGGAGGAGGCAAGGAGGATCTTGGCTCATGGAGGTTCTGCGGCAATCATTCTTCTCGACCTCAGTGCCGCATTTGCCACTGTAAACCACAACACGGTAATTCTGAGACTTGGGAACCTGGGTGTGTCAGGCAATGCCATCGCTTGGATACAATCCTTCCTAAGTGAACGATCCTTCCAGGTCTTTGAAGGCAATGTTGTTTCCAAACGGATGCCCCTTTGGGTGTGGTGTGCCCCAGCGCTCTTTCCGGAGCCCCACACTATTCAATATTTTCATGAGTCCCTTGGCAGAGATTGTCCGTCCATTTGGCATAAAGATCATTACCTATACCGATGACACTCAGCTCGTGGTGGCATTAAACCACCCCAAAAAGTCACCAAGCAACCTAGAAAGCTGTCTTGAGGAGGCTGCCAAATGAATGGAACTCTCTTGCCTAAAGCTCAATGGGGACAAAACTGAGCTTATGCTTCTCGGGAACTCCCCATCTTTTAACCCGGAACAACTTTGGCCGAAATGCCTTGGACCCGCTCCAGTCCCCAAAGACCAGATCAAAAGCCTTGGTATATGGCTGGACCGCTCCCTCAGCTTCAACTACCAAGCGGCAAAACTGTCGGCTGCCTGCTACGGCCTGCTGAGGATGCTACATAAAATACTCCCCCCTCTCCCATTTCAAGCTAAAAAAATCATGGTACAAGGTCTTATCCTCTCCCGCCTGGATTATGGGAACGCCCTGTACCTAGGAGCCCCGCAATCCACTATACGCAAGCTCCAGATAATCCAAAACTGTGCAGCCCACATGCTCCTCCAGACCCCCCATCGACAGTCCACAGCTCCTGCACTAAGGATCCTCCACTGGCTACCGTTCAGGGAGATAATCCAATTCAAAGCCATGTGCGTTGTTCACAAGACTTTCTGGAAGATAGGCCCTTTAATCAGCCGGTCCATGATAACCTCATACCTGCCACTCAGCATCCTCCTCCCTCGCCCTACTGCCCAGAATAAAGAGAGCTAGATGCGGCGGACGCTCTTTCCCCTACAACTCCGCCAAACTTTGGAATGCTCTTCCCCTAAGCATGTGGACGGAGCCCAATCTCCTATCCTTCAGCAAACTTTTAAAAACCCTACTTTTTAACAACTGCCTCTAAACCGCTGAGTCCTTTCCTCTGTCTGCGTCCGTCTACAGCGCTGGGATGCCTCAGGGTAGCTATCGCGCTATATAAATGTTTTTTCATTTAATTTCATTTCAAGTTGGCTAGGTAACAATGGGACAAAGTTATAACATGCTAGAAAACAAAGGGGCATTTTCTGAAGCCTCTATGGCCACAAGAACATCACTTTTTCGGACGTTCCCGTGGCGATAGGGTCAGCGCCTTATTCTCAAGGCATTGTTAAGCCACTTAACGTGGCTTTAAGCCACATTAAGTGGCTTAACGCTGCCTTGAGAATAAGGCCCCTTTCATGCTAAATTTAGTGTGAAAGGGGCGTGCAGTGGGTGTTGCAGTGGGTGTTCCACCGCAACACCCATTGTAAACGACGCTGCCACCTATTCTCAAGGGCGGCGTTAATTGGTGGCAGCGCCGAACTTAAGACCAAAAAAATCCTGGTCTTAAGTAGGCAAAACGCGGAGAAATGCTTTATTTCTCCTCGTTTTGCATTTTCCATGTGTGCTGCCTTATGCAGCACACGTGGAAAATGCAAAATGCCATGTTTTTTCATGTACAGGAAGGTGTCTCTTCCTGTACATAAACAAACCTTTTTTTAAAATGCCGTTTTGTAACTTATATGTGTGCTGCATGAAGCAGCACACATGTAAGTTACAACCTGGCAAGCAGGGAGTTTTGTTTATGTGCAGGAAAGGACCCCTTCCTGTACATAAACAAAACTCCCTGCTTGCAGACACCTTTGTACTCTGGTGCAAGGGTGCCTGCGTTGGCGCTAAGTCGTGAAACTTAGCGTCATTGCAGGGGGAAACGCCAGGCTGCACCACATTCTTGAGAATAGGGTGCAGCCTCGCGTTTCTGAAGTGGTGATGAGAGGCGTTAAGCCAAGGAGGCTAACTCCTCTCACCGCCACCAGATTGAGAATACCCCCGAAAAGTTGTAGCTTAGGTACAATCCTAATTTATTACTATTAGGCAAGACATATATACATTGAAGAGCCTTGCACTAAAATGTTCAATGATCAATAAAGTCTATCAGAGTAATAATATGTTTATTTTTAATGCTGTTTTGCACCAGAATTAAACGGGTGTTTCTGCAACATAGTGCTGTATCTTGTGTTTTTTTTGTATTTAAACTTTTTAGATGGGGAGCCTATCACAGGCATCAGTGTTGTGGAGGTGGAGTCAGCCATGGCTAGGTGTAGTATTTTTTTTTTTCAAAAACTGTTATAATTTTTTAATGAATCACATTTACTATATATATATATATATATATATATATATATATATATATATATATATATTACCTACTGGCGGTCGCCAGTAGGTAGTTATAGTTAGGACCCTGTTTCCATAGGAAAACCGCAACATTCTATTTTGAATAACTTTGGCGCCGGTCGACGAATCCTCGCCAAATTTTCAAAATAGGTGGGGCGCTGCGCTCCGCTCCTACCCTGAAAGTCTCGGGGGGATTCGTCAAGCGGGGGCTGAGATAAAAGGGGGGTCCCAAAACGCGTTTTTCCCATGCATTTTTCCATAGGACCTTTAGACACAGCCACAGCCCGAACGGCTGAACAGAGTTCCTTGAAATTTGGCAGAGAGGTAGTCTACAGGTCAAGGAAGTGGGAGAAGGTGTCACTCGGCGGTTTGCAGCATCTGAAGAAGGCAGTCGCCGAAATGCATTATGCTGTTACACTGCAGTGAATAAAAGGCTCCTGAAACTTACCCCGCTGTGTCCTAGGACTTCTTTGCACCAAAGTGGTCGAGTGGCGATATTTTCCGCGTCTGCCAGGAACGCGGTACTAGGACCAGTCTCACAAGTGTCCAGGGAGTTTGCTGGCAAAGAAACTGTTGTGAATCGAGGGATCGATATCTCCCAGGAACGCCCCAGGAACGGGCTTGCTCAGAGGCCGCTGTCAAAGCAGACCGTGACTGCACGGGGAGGCGGGTTGATTCCCTCCCGCTTCACGGCCCGGCTTGTTCTTACTCTTGCGGCTGAGACGTTGGGGACTGGAGGGGGCCCTTAGCACAAGAACGAGTTTGCCTGCCACAACATGGCCCCACTTTTGCATGGCAAATACAGCGCTCACATGAGCAAGATCCGGCTGTCACACGGAGAACTCTTTTCTGGTGCATCATGGGGGAGGTAGTTGGACATCATGCCGCCTCTGCCTAAAACTACAGCTGGATCAGCTGACTTCCAACCTATTGGAGGGCCTAAGGAGTTTCAAAAGAGGGAGAAGGTGTCACTCGGCGGTTTGCAGCATCTGAAGAAGGCAGTCGCCGAAATGCATTATGCTGTTACACTGCAGTGAATAAAAGGCTCCTGAAACTTACCCCGCTGTGTCCTAGGACTTCTTTGCACCAAAGTGGTCGAGTGGCGATATATATATATATATATATATATTACCTACTGGCGGTCGCCAGTAGGTAGTTATAGTTAGGACCCTGTTTCCATAGGAAAACCGCAACATTCTATTTTGAATAACTTTGGCGCCGGTCGACGAATCCTCGCCAAATTTTCAAAATAGGTGGGGCGCTGCGCTCCGCTCCTACCCTGAAAGTCTCGGGGGGATTCGTCAAGCGGGGGCTGAGATAAAAGGGGGGTCCCAAAACGCGTTTTTCCCATGCATTTTTCCATAGGACCTTTAGACACAGCCACAGCCCGAACGGCTGAACAGAGTTCCTTGAAATTTGGCAGAGAGGTAGTCTACAGGTCAAGGAAGTGCCTTTTGTAGGTTTGGTGTAAATCTGTTCAGTAGATTCTGAGAAAATAGCCTTTAAATCAATATATATATCTGAGCCAGCTTACGGTGCGCTTACGGTGCGCTTACCGTACGCGTACGGTGACGTGCGCGAGCGCGATTCTGATTGGCTGTTCGATCTAAGTAAACATTCGAATCGGTCGAAACCAGGAAGCGGCGGCCGCCATTTTCTCTCTCGCACTCTGAGGGGGGCTGCAAAAACCAAGACAAAAAACATCTACAGGGGGAGTATATTCAGTTCTTAAACACCCAGCATCCATATATGTGTCCCCAAACAACCCCCAAGGCCCAAAAAACAAATTTATTTTTTTTCGAAAAATCGCCGATTACGCTTACGGTAAGAAATTTATAAAAAAAAAATTATACACAACTTCCCCACCCCGTGTGCAAATGGTGCCCGTAGGGCACCATTTGTGCATGGCATATTTAATGTAATGGAAAGTACAAATGAATAACGTTCACAACGAAGCGCATAATATGTCCCCCATGTGCGCACGGTGCACGAAGCGCATCGTGCGTACATGGCCCATCCCGCGTAACGTGGGCACGCGGTGCGCGCAGCGCACCGCGTGACCACCGTGCGTGCACGGCACTAACTGCGTAAAGTGGGCGCGCGGTGCGCAAAGCGCACCGCGTGCTCACTGTGCGCGCACAGTGCGCGAAGCGCACCGTGCGCGCACGGAACGAACTGCGTTAACTGGGCGCGCACGCCACGAATGGCGTAAAGTAACTTAGCATTTAAAAAACCGTACAAATTCACTGAAAAAACCATAGGTTTCACACACGTTATAGTTAGGAATTAGCATTTAAAAAACCTTGCAAATTCACTGAAAAAACCATAGGTTTCACACAAGTTATAGTTAGCTGTACATTTCACTCGTAAAAAAACAATGAAATTCCCCCGTTATAGTTAGTGCAGGCAACTATAACTCACGCGACCGCAATCCTCTGCTGATGCTAATACTGTATTTAGACACTTATTTGCCCATGTCTTCTTCCATTAAATTTTAGCTATACATATATTACAAATATTTTTTTTTCATAAAGACACATATGTCATCAGCAGAGGATTGCGGTCGCGTGAGTTATAGTTGCCTGCACTAACTATAACGGGGGAATTTCATTGGTTTTTTACGAGTGAAATGTACAGCTAACTATAACTTGTGTGAAACCTATGGTTTTTTCAGTGAATATATATATATATATATATATATATATATATATATATTTGTTGAATATGTTTAATGAATGTAATAAACCCATTTCATAGATATTTAAAAAGTCTAAATAAATTAATTTCATTAAAATGTATTTCCCATGTGGTTCTATTTTAAATTCCTTCCCCTTCTAGGTCTCGCCTACGCTGCGCGCATGCGCTGCATAGGAGGGCCTTTAGCCGTCGTTCTGCCAATTTTCAAGCACACACTCGTGCTTGTGGCAGCATCCACCTTGCGGGAACACACAAGGGCGTGCCACAAGCACGAGTGCAGTGCTTGAAAATTAGCAGACTGCTCTCAAGCGCGTGCGCGCCTCTCTCCTCGCCCACACGTCCCCACATGTTATTTTTCTTTTTAATGGCATGTGCGCCGGCTGCTTTGATGTCTTCCCACCGCAGAACAGGCTTAGATCCGTAATTACGGATGCAGCTCTCCATACACTTAATCCAGCAACACATTTGTGTGCCCGCTGAAAGATTTTTATATCGATGACACACACAACAAAGGCGGCACGTGATGGTCTTACTATTGGGCTCAGCAATCACGCAAGACAACTTATAATGGCCGGACGCAAACAGGCGGCCATCGGAGCTCATGTCCCCAAAGCCTCTACGGAGGACTCACAGACCTCCTAGGGGTCCCCCTCAATCTCTCACCTGCTGCTAGTTCCCCCTCCTGCACCCCCATCCCTCAAATGGGGCCCGTAATGCACATCTGCGTTGAGGCGCTACCCTTAGCACTTGATAAATAAACAAACAACAAGACAGAAAACAAATGAATAAATAAATAGAATTAAATGACAAAATCACGTTCTGTCTCGCGATCTGACCAATTACGATCAAAACATACTATAGTAGAAAATATGATCAGCCATTCACACAGCAATTGTGAGTTTGTCAGAGCCATCTCGAGACAGACGCTTGTAAAGTCGACGATTGTAGTCGTTGAGTCTCACCACGCCAACGTCCCCAGGTGGCGTCCTTTCAAGAGGCGTTTTGAGTCCCATTTTCATCCATAAATGATATACATTTATATTATGATTTTGCCTTCCCATGCACCTGCCTCTAAAAACAATTTGCTTTCCTTATTATGGAAATACAAACTGCCTTGGCATGCTAAAATGTTTACCGCTCCTAGGAAATATTTACATGATTTGTATACATAGGGGCCTGCATCTATTTCTGCTTGTTGGTGCGATTATTGGCTTGTTTGTTTATTAGTTTATTTATTTATAAGGAATTCCAGTTTAGATGGGATTATTTATTTATTTATTTATTTATAAAGAATTCCATCCAGTTCAGGAGTCCGCTGATGCATGTAAAATAACTCAGATTTATGTTATCACAGTGTACATATGTACAATTACAACGTATGTGCTTTTCTATAGGTGGGCTTCAATGTCTCGTCATGGATAACCCTATACAAATTCAATTTCAATTCAAGGGGCCCCATATTAAGTGTCTATACACAGCTGCGGGCTTTAGTGTATAAGCAGCATTATATATATATATTTTTTGATTTCTAAGAATTATTGGAGTTTTAGGCACCTTGATCGAAGCATAATTACATATATGAGGATCTAGCTAGGATGTAATGATATTTTTTTCATTTTGTTCATTCTGCTGGCATTCGTTAGACGGACATAAAAAATGTCAATCTTCTAAAAAAAATAATATTACCTTAAAAAACTGTCATTTATAGTGAACAAAAAAGTCTGAGGTAAAGGGCATTTCATCAGTGGTTAGCGATCGGCTACAGTGGTTAAGGATCTAGACAGTGTTTCTCTAAACACTACTTAGATAACGGTGAACGCTTTACAATAAAAGAAATAACCATGCAGGGCAAGAAGCCAGTGGCGTGAAGTAAAGTAATGTGGACCCTCTGCAGAATATGAGAAGGGGCCCCTCTGCCTACCATATCTCATTGGCTTTGGGCTGAACGTGAGTCTCTTGACGAAATAGGGGCTCACTAACAGGTTGCCCCCATCCCCCTTCGCCGTAGGGCTTAGGGACCTGCGTTAAGGCCCTGCAATATGCAGCGTCCATTTCAAGTGCTTTTATGAAGGCGCTTACAGCTCTGATTATAAAATGGCGCCAGTCGTATAACAGTGCAGAGATGCACATTATGCTCATGTGGTCCTTGCATTTGAGGTCCAGCATGGTCTCATAATCTATATATCAGCATATAAAGTCATTGCCACAATGCACATTGACTGTGCACCAGAGATCTCGAGTGCTTCTACGTCTATCTTTGCTTAGGATCACAGTATTCTGGTGTCACGTATGTCCAGAATGACTACACAGAGACTTGTTGAACGTGACAAATAAGACAAGACATATATTAGTAGGTTGTGTATATTTACGCTATAGATATTTACAATCGAAGGCTATGTGAGGCGTAGAACTTTGTCCAGAATTACACAAATGTTGGTTGTGTCTGAGCCAGGATTAGAACCCGCACCGACAAAAAGCAAGGCCATCAAGTAAGACGTGACGGTACATCTCCCATTGTGGCGGTCCGCTGTGCGAGACGTGCACTGCAAGACATGTGCTGCTGTCCTCGGGCAGGCTGGCACCTTTCAAGCCAGGGGGCGGGGCAGTTGGAAGAGTGGATACAGAGGCTTTACATGGGACTGTGGACTGGGTGGGGCTGTGGTCCGCTTGATCTAGGTCTGTATGTGTCAAGACAGAGGCTACCTAAGAACGGCCACACACTCCTTTACACGTGGGTGCTGGCAGGAAACCCACCACCCCAGTTTCCTAACATCATTATACATATGCCAATCAGTCCTTTGCGAGCTGTCAGCAGCGCCCAGAGATGCACAGCAGACAGAGATGAGAGCTGTATGCAAGGCGACTGACAGGCGCAGGCGTCGACACATACACCCTGACATATGCAGTGACATGTGCTGAGGACTGCAGTGCGTGCGCACACACACGCACACAGAAGAAAACCATGCCTCTTACACAGTGATAGACACACAGACATACACAGATGCACACACATAGACAGACTCTCCTAATACACAGAGACACGCACTAACACATAGACTTGCCATTCATCTCTCTCACACATAGACCCACACACAATCAGCCGATGACTCTATTCGACACGTACATACACATTCTCCGGCAAACACACCCACAGTTAGATACATCAGCCCTTCTTGCCCTCTCTGTGTCGTACTCACACAAACATACACACACTTTCCTCTCACACACAGATAGACAGAAGCAAATATTACACACACATTTTTCACTCACACACAGCTAGACAGAAGCAAATATTACACACACACATGCATACGTACACACAGATCAGCCTGGGTTGAAATCCAGATTTCGCAACGGCACCGCCATCGCGTTTCCAAATATACCTTACATAGTTCAGAGTCAAAATGCGTGGGTCAGAAATGCATATCAAACAGACAGGTAATCGAAATCAACTTGTTTGACAGGCTGATTTGTATATTAGCCCAAATGCATTCGAATCCCGGCTCCCCAGCTAGGATGGAATTGTATGTTCCTGAGAAAATCAAATTATTGTTGTTTGCGTTGGGGCCATACCATACCTGCCAAGAAGGTGGGAGGGGAAAGAGGGTGTTCAGCTCAAAGTCTATCTTTTTGAGCAAATTAATTCTAAATAAAGGAACAAGACATCCACCACTGTGAGTGTGCACTTGAAAATGCGGTTATAGTATAGTTCTTTCTACAAATGGCACGTGATTTTCGTTATTCATGTAGCGTACAGAAAAGTCCCTACCCCCACCAGTACTTAGAGCCAGAGGCGCAACTAGAGCCAAATTTCGGGGGGGGGGGCTAAGCAAAAATTTCGGGGGGGGGCTGAATCTTTAAACAGTAGACAGAGTGGCGCTGATTTCGGGGGTGGGGGGCTGAATCTAGGCAGAGTGGAGCTGCAGGGGCTCTTAGAAGGGGTGAAACAACAGCGAGGCCTCATAACATGCACATGGTCTTTTTAAAGACCTGTGAAGTGCTCGGGCGCGGCTTTGTGTCTGCCCGGGAAGCGGTCTCATCCCGGGCTGCCACACACGACGGGGGGGGCTGAAGCCCTTTGAGTTCAATGGGTGTTGCGCGCCTGCATAGAGCCTCATTTAGGGCCTCATGTAGGAAGCCCAATACTGGTCGGTAACGGCCGATTTTCGGTAAATATACCGTTACCGACCGGTATTTGGGCTTTTGAGATGTAGGGGGCTCATTTCATGATTCGGTATTTACCGAATCGGTAAAATTACCGAATCGGTAATTTTACCGATTCGGTAAATACCGAATCATGAAAGGAGAAAATGTGTCGTGGGTGTGGGGATTCGTTATTTACCACCAACTAAAGGTTGGTGGTAAATGACGAATAGGTGAAAAAAAGCATTTTTGTGCACGTTTAAGTGTGCAATGTGGCACACATACATCCCCTCAAGGCATGTATGTGTGCCACATGTGCACACATGCAGGAATCAGGGGTGCAACAGGGTGTCAATGTGACACCCTGCCACCCTTGAATGTGCTCCCCCCATTACCGAATCGGTATTTACCGATTCGGTAATGAGGCATACCTTCCCATTGAGGAATCAATGGGAAGGTATGCCTCATTACCGAATCGGTAAATACCGATTCGGTAATTACCGAATTTTTCCGAATCGGTAATATTTACCGACTTTTTACCTACATTGCATTTACCACTTCATAAATACCGAATCGGTATGATTCGGTATTTATGAAGTGGTAATTGTAATTTACCTACATGAGGCCCTTAATATTTAGATCCACATTAACTAAGGTAAGCGAGGGCGCTCCCATATGCTGGGCAGTTTTATTATGCTCCTTCAGGCTTTTATAATGGCACGAAAACAGACGCAATGCTTTGCGCTGCTTTGTGCCACACCAGCTCCTGCGCAAAACCTTAGTAAGATATCTAAACCCTAGTGAAAAAGGGGGAACAAGGGTGAAAAAGCTTCCTTGTGCAAAGTGCTTGTTGTGAAACAGTAAAGACCGGCTCCCTGTAAGAAGTGACTGCAATTTTTAAATACGAGATTATGTCTATGCAAACCTAACATGCACACTACATAAATCCGTTAATATGTATTGCAGTTTAAAATGGCGTCATATAAAATGGTACCACAGTTGCTTCACATATAGAACAGTGCTAGGGCGATAAAGAAAGTCCTCGGTTTTCACTTTGTGTCACTACGTGCAAGTAAAAGAAAAAGAATACACACTTTGTGCATGCACTGACTTGTATATTACATTGGCAACCCTTAACGGCCACCGTTTTTCAAAGCAGCACTTTTTTATTTAAATTTGTGCCGCTGTGTTTCTATAGACTGCATATTAGCAACTACCGAAGGACTTATATTCTGTTCACAAATAATCGATAATGGTTAAAAGAAAAAACATTGTGTTGCATTAGGTGTAAAATGAAAACTGGATGCACAAAGTTTGCAAAGTTAATTGCACATTTCCCTAAGTACAACCTTTGCTGATTTTGTAACTAGTCTGCATTTCCCAGCCTCACGTGCACGCAGTTTTACTGTGTCCATAATTGTCTGTTTTAAACGAATTAAGAAATACGTTTCATTAAGGCAAAAAAATGAGAAAAGTTAAAGCGCAAGGCTTGCAGTGTTTCGATTCCACCCCGTGCTGTTCCAAACATTACACAGGCACCGTTAGCCATTGTCTGCGCTGCACGCTGTTTCCATGGAGTGATTAATTGTATCGGCTACAGGTCCCCGGTCCCCCAGCTATCTGTCCTCGCGGCGGGGTACTAGCTCATTACTAATCTTTTATGTTTAGCTGGGTCGTCTGGTGTTCAAAACTCCCGCTCAGAAAGGGAAGACAAATTTCAAAATAACCCCTGCACCACAGCGCATGAGGGTTGCGGAGAAAAGAAGGCAGAGGGTCATTAACTTGGGGCCGTGGGCAAAGAGGGGTCAGGTTTCAATGCGCATGGAGTGGCGCACATGGGCGCCAAGGAGTAGGCCCCATCGAGGGCCAGCGAGCAACAGCAACTCCGCAGAAAGACACCTTACAACAGACTGACTCAACAAAGCGCAACACTGCTGCACTGCGCAGCATGCAAAGATGGCGCACTTTATTATAGCGCAGAGAAGACACGTTTAGAATGAGTGCGCGTACACAGCTCTCTCTCTTTCCCTCTCGCTAAAACCAGTGCTAGAAGTGCACGTCCTCTGTACCAGAGTGCCTGCTTGTTTTTGAGAAGTGCTGGTACTCTCCAATTAAAAGTATTACATTTCTCCTGAGAAGTGCTGCTACTCTCCCTTTCAAAATAAACGAGCATTGGCATAGCCAATAGGTCTCGCCTTTGGGACCTTATAAGTGTTTAGTTATCCAACAAATATCCTTTGTGCAACAACATCAAGTGTTGCATGGCTAAACACTTATAAGGTCCCAAAGCTTGTTAGTAGTTGCAACTTACACTCATAAATTCGGTTCCACCTCCTTGTTCATGTTAGTATCCACTTCTCAGTAAAATGTCAAAAACTGTAAAAAGTGGCAGAGTAAACTTACACTTATAACTCACTCACAAGTGCAAGTTACCTCTGTGTATATCACTAAATAAGATAAGAGATATCACTGTATATCACTAAATAAGTTTTTACGGATTTAATGCAACTAACTTACCTTTAGAACAAGGTCCACAAATACAAATTGAGCGACTATTTGGCAATCAGTCTGCCCTCATAATGGGCACCCTTAATTCTGAGTTACTGGGTCCATAGGAATTATGAATGAAGTGGAAACACCACTGCACAGTGGCACTCCACTAGAGTTTTCACCTACTTCAGGCGGAGCCTCTTGGTAAAATACTGGGGAAAAACATTCAGAAATCTGCAATGGAAGTCCAATTGCTGCATGTTATTCTACAACTCATACCCTCTGTTATTCACCCCCATCCAAAATTACCAGAACCCCAGCAAACGCTAAATCTGAGGAGGGGCTTTTGCAGGCTCTAAGCAAATTCTGAAAAACACACCCTATTCCTGAATGCGTTCAGCCCATTGTGCTTTCCATGTCCTTATGAAATAAACCACTGTGTACTCTACATGCTTCGGAGCCTAAGTTATTAAGTAGGTCTTGCTGAACATAATCAGATACCACTGATATTGTCTACTCTCAGCAAACATATGTATCTTGCTCACTATTTTTCTTATAATCACAGCAATATTTACCTATAGAATGTTTGCTGGAAAGGAGAGGAGGGAGAGTAAATGCTATCACGTGATTGGTTGAGCCACATGGGATGTTTGACCTGTGACAACATGAAATAATGGAGATGATGAGAAGAATTTGTGGTAGTAGTTCAAATTCTGTCCATGCCTTCTTAAATTCTTTATGAATTTGTGGAAATTGATCTATTCCCAATTACAAAAGTTCTGTAAAGTTTATCCAGGTAGTTCTACTCTTCTGAGGTGTCAGCCCTTTGGGATATCACTGTCATATTCCGTTTCTCATGGTCACATGTGTATGCTGAACAGACAGGGAATAGAGTTATGCTCCTATGATCTAGCATGGTGTTAGAGTCTTGTGGTATAGAGGTCAGCAGTAAACCCATAAGTAGAATCCACTTGGTGTGAGGCTCCGAGGCTGCTGCGCCTACATTACGCATAACATACAAGTAAAAGCAAGAAAAGCAACATTTTTCCAGGGAGCCATGGAACTCCCACAAGACTTCAAGACCTTCAAAATCCAGCAGAATCAGTCCAGAAAAATGGGGGTGACCATGCAAAAGAGGCACTTT
Organism: Triturus cristatus; assembly: GCF_964204655.1. Lineage (NCBI taxonomy): Eukaryota > Metazoa > Chordata > Amphibia > Caudata > Salamandridae > Triturus > Triturus cristatus. Next base: position 525,187,497 of record NC_140583.1, read on the forward strand.
CTCACAGTCATCAACATCCAGAGACAGTGGGTTATACATCGACTGTCACGTGGTATATCAGATGTCATATTGGAAAGAGTGAACTATAACATCATTGACCAAATACTAAAAGCATTATCTCTTGTTGTAAATATCAATGCCTCTGCAGTGCAGATTTAGACCAGCAGTATGAACAGGTATGCTTACGATATCTAGGGGCAGATTTACTGACTAGTCACCTTGCATGGTCTTGTGCAGCCTAGCGTGTTACAACAGCAACGCAAGGCTTCGTAAGTCTGGGCCCCAGGGCCTCTGTTTCTCTCTCGCTTGCCCCATTCCTCTTTCTCCCAATCTATTGGTGATTGGCATATAAATTCTTTGCATAGTCGTCAGGGAGTTCAGGAAAATGTTGAGCTCTAGCATTGCTTCCTAGATATGGGTCACCTGGTTAATGCAAATGTGATATTTGTGCTTGATAACACTGTTTTTTTAGAAATAAGACACGTTTTAAGAGTTTCATATAATAAGACTGACTAGAATCTATTCTACATGTTTTTTAGTTTCATGATACAAGTATCATTGAAAACTCTGGGCATCATGTAGTTTTTGGCAAAGTGGGAGAAATGTCATAAAGCAGTAGTCCCATTAACAGGTGGAGGAACCTCTATGCTTTCATTGGTGACAGTTCAGCTGGCTCCTCCAATAGAACCCCCAGTAGAGTTATCCTTCTGTTACAGGAACACTGGTTTATAGGAGCTGTGGCCCTGCCTTATCAAGGGCAGGCGGTCGCCACTAATTTTCCCTACCCATGTCCGCCATGCAAGGGAAAAAGTAAAATAGCCCCGAAGCACATGGAGAAAACTCTCTGCGCAACAGAACTATTTTGTTTCATTTAAGAAGAACAAACACCCACTTACAAAGTTTGCCCCCTCTAAACAAAATGCTTGCAGAACCGTCACTGTCTATAAACAGCCTGCATGGCAGAACTACGAGGAGATCCCACCAGGCAAGCTGGGATCTATAAATAGGGCAGACTCTCCACCAGGGTTTAAATGGTCCTCTCAGTCTAAATCTGAACATGAACTAAAATAGTTCAGATACTTCCTTCCAGCCAAACATTAATTGCTCTACTCAGTTACAGATCAGGATCCCCAATGAACCTTACCAGCTTTCCATCAACCAATTTATAGAAATGGGTTCCTTAAACAACGAAATCAATCTTGAACATAAAGCACATGGAAGGTCCTGATTCTTGGCAACGCAGGACACTGGTGTGAATATTTTCCCACACAAAGGGGCAGATTTACAAGCCCCTTGCATGACTTTTGCGGCGCCGTTGAGTCACATCTAGGGAGATGCATCATGTTGTAAAGTCCTGCATCACATTATACCTTCGTCAGGTAGAAAGTATGCAGGGGGGGCGTTCCCACGCAAAAAGCCATGTAGAACTGACGCTGTGAAATCTACAAGATTTCAATGCATCACTCTACACCTTCACTGCATCAAAATCCCTACTCCTGCTCAGACCAGGCATAAGGAATGACGCAGGGCTTTTTGACTGGGATTCACCCATCTATTGTGGCGCATTGCTGGAGTTGCGTCACTTTCATGAGCAACTCCAGCAATGCATCACTTTTGCGCCAATAGATGCTTCAGAATTTCTGACGCATCTGTTAATTCTTGCGCCATGGAGCACTGTATTGTAAACACAGCGCATCCATAGTGGTGCAAGGACATTCAGCGCTGACGCAATGAAACTGACGCATCTGTGCAGATGCGTCAGTTCCTTGTAAATCTGCCCCAAAATTACCAATACCATGGAGATCAGTAATGCATGGAAACAAAAGTAATGAGATATTGCAAATGATTCACTATATAATTGGATATTACGAGATAATTGGAGTTACCGATAATTTTCCGGTAATTTTCAAATTGCGTCAGTTTCACTTGGCAGAAAGTATCAGCGCTTATCTTTCAACAAACACCACTCTGGGCTGGAAAACCCAAATAGGCATGAGAATGAAACTTAGAATGAGGGTCACATCTCATGATAGCAGTGGTGTGGTATGGGTGCTGCAAGCAAAGAAAAATGCCCCCCATTCCCCATGCCATCTGGTTGGTTAGTAAAATAGAGCCATAATTGAAGTTCAGAGATCCCCTAAAACTCCTGTGCCACTCCGGTACCACTGCACCAGCTGCACTATTTTTCGCTAGGTCCCCGTGTGATAGTCTGTACTCCAAACATATTCACAATTATACTCCTTTTGTGCAAATTACCAAAAGCCTATACATATGCGGTAGTAGATTGCATTCCTGATATTAGGTGGGATTTTACAAAAGAAAATACTAAATTCTCAGTATTGGCTTTCACCAAAATACCAGAAAATGTCAAATATGCATTGGTTTCCTTGTTAGACTTTGTCCGAATCAAACTTACCTTGTCACTCCAATTACAATCTTCCCTTCTTCAAATGTATGGAACCAACCCTGCATCAGAATGGCCCATTGAATTGCAAAGGCAGCCATGAGGAAGTTCAAACCAACACTTCCAAAGCCGTATTGTTTCAAGAAGGTCATGAGGAAGCCAAAACCAACGAAAATCATCACATGTACATCCTGGAAACCTATCATGAGAAAGCAAAGGAGAACCAGTTAGTTTCAAACAGAGTCCAACTAAGGCAAATACAATTTTTACTTTGCTGCAATTCAGTGAAAAATATTTAGTTTTATTCATTTTATTTACGTATTTGCAACTTTATGTGGCGTAGATCAATCATAGTCAATGTCAGAGAGCTTTAAAATACAGCACGCAATATACATACATTGCTAGCACAGCTATTGTGGCACATTCGCAATGAGGAGAAATTGTGCATTTTTTAAGACACTTTTTTAGCATAGAGTCATAAGGCAGTGATTTGTAGGGAGGGATTGAATTTCAAGATTTTAAGCACTTTTACCAGGCTTCTCCCGTTGTAGCAAAGGCTTTTCTGTTGCTTCTGTCGGCCCCAATATAAGATTACATCTATTACAACAAAGATGCTTATGCAACTATTGTGGCTCATAATAAAATCTATAAATTGTGCATAATGGAGGCTGACTGCTATTGCAGATGCAGCACAGGGTTATTGCACATGTTGATGGAATGCCAGAGAGCTAAGGAAATTTTGGTGCTATTTTTTAGATGCAACTTGATTACATATAGGTGGCTAGACAAACAAGAATTGGGAAATTTGTAATGCATACCAGACCTATAAGGTCTTGAAAAATTATATTTTTGCAGTAAGAGAAAACCAGTGTATATAAGTAGATTAGGATCATTCCTAGAATTCTAAATGCTCAACGTATCAAATTGTTAAGCGCCAAGTGGTGGTGCAGCGGCGGTGGTCCAGCCATCGAAACACGAATGCTCCGACCACCCTATTAGGATTTTGGAAACACAAGGAGATGATGAGCGGATCGCTGAAACTTTTCAGACACTCACAATCAGTAACAGATCTGGGTTGAATCCATCACCGTTCTTTAGCTCACTTCGCCACCCAAGTTTTGACCGAGCCTTATGCAAATCAGTCTTGACCCTGAACCAGAAATAAGCATCCTGGGACCAGTTTTGGGGTAACACCCCTCATCAGCCAGGCTAGCTTGAATCCAGATGCAAAGTGAGCAAGGAACCCACTTCTGGGCATACCCTGCCAACTTAGGGCGAACAAAGCAAACACAAGAAGATGATGAAAAGAGCGCTGAAACTTCTCCGACACTCACCCCCGGTTGCAGATCTGGGTTGAAACCATCATCGTTCTTTAGTTCACTTCGCCACCCCAGTTCTGTCCCAGCCATATGGAAATCAGTCTTGACCCTGTGACTCATGGGAACAGCCCAGCTCGAACTGCCAAGCCAGGCCTTCCCTGGACTGGAAACAAGCATCCTGGAACTGGTTTTGGGGTAACACCCCTCATCAGCCAGGCTAGCTTGAATCCAGTGGCAAAGTGAGCAAGGGACCCACGTGTGGGCATGCCCTGCCAACTTAGGGCGAACTAAGCAAATACAAGGAGATGATGGATGGTGCACTGAAACTTTTCAGACACTCACCCGTCACAGATCTGTGTTGAATCCATCATCGTTTTTTAGGTTACTGCGCAACCCCAGTTCCAACCCAGCCATATGCAAATCAGTCTTGACCATGTGCCTCATGGGAACAGTCCAGACCGATTTGCCAAGCCAGGTCTTCTCTGGACCGGAAGCAAGCATCCTGGGACCGGTTTCAAGGTAACGCCCCTCATCAGCCAGACTAGCTTAAATCCAGTGGCAAAGTGAGCATGGTACCCACGTCTGGGCATAGCTTGCCAACCTAGGGCAAACAAAGCAAACACAAGGAGATGATGTAAGGAGCTCTAAAACTTTTCAGACACTCATCCCCAGTCACAGATCTGGGTTGAATCCATCATCATTCGTATAGCTCACTTTGCCACCCCAGTTCAAACCCAGCCATATGTAAATCAGTCTTGACCCTGTGCCTCATGGGAATAGTCCAGACCAAACTATCAAGCCAGGTCTTCCCTGGACTGGAAACAAGCATCCTGGGACCGGTTTCGTGGTAACACCCCTCATTAGCGAGACTAGCTTGAATCCAGTGGCAAAGTGAGCAAGGGACCCAAGTCTGGGCAAACCCTGCCAACTTAGGGCGAACAAAGCAAACATTAGGAGATGATGGACGGAGTGCTTAAACTTTCAGACACTCACCCCCAGTCAAAGATCTGGGCTGAATCCATCATCGTTCATTAGCTCACTTTGCCACCCCAGTTCAGGCCCAGCCAAAAGCAAATTAGTTTTGACCTTGTGCCTCCTAGGAACAGTCCAGACCGAACTGCCAAGCCAGGTCTACCCTGGACAGGAAACAAGCATCCTGGGACCGGTTTCGTGGTAGCACCCCTTATCAGCCATGCTAGATTGAATTCAGTGGCAAAGTGAGAAAGGGGCATACCCTTCCAACTTAGTGCAAACAAAGCAAACACAAGGAGATGATGGACGGAGCGCAGAAACTTTTCAGATACTCACTCCCAGTCACAGATCTGGGTTGAATCCATCATCGTTCTTTAGCTCACTTTGCCACCCCAGTTCAAACCCAGCCATTTGGAAATTAGTCTTGACCCTGGGCCTCATGGGAACAGTCCAGACCGAACTGCCAAGCCAGGTCTTCACTTGTCCACAAATCAAGACTGGGAACAAGCATTATTGAACTGGTTTCGGGGCAACACCCCTCATCAGCCAAGCTAGCTTGAATCCAGTGGCAAAGTGAGCAAGCGACCCACGTCTGGGCATACCCTGCCAACCTAGGCCGAACAAAGCAAACACAAGAAGATGATAGAAGGAGCGCTGAAACTTCTCAGACACTCACCCCCAGGCACAGATCTGGGTTGAATGCATCTTTGTTCTTTAGCTCACTTCGCCACCCCAGTTCAGTCCCAGCCATATGGAAATCAGTCTTGACCCTGTGCCTCATGGGAACAGTCCAGATCGAACTGCCAAGCCAGGCCTTCCCTGGACTGGAAACAAGCATCCTGGGACTGGTTTTGGGGTAACACTCCTCATCAGCCAGGTTAGCTTGAATCCATTGTTTCAATAAGAACAGAATTGTTTGTTTTGCTAGTTACTTTGGCGCCGTTTGATGAATCTGCTCATAATCTTCAAAATTAGGATGATGCTTACTTCAGCTGACATCCTGAATTTCAAGGGGACCCATCAAGCAGGGGCTGAGAAAAAGGGGGGTCTATCCATTATTAGCATGTCCACCATGGGGATTCCTGGAACTTGAATGTTTCTCTCAGTTGTGCCAAGGAACACTTTTGTTTAAATTGCGCTCGGATTTCGTTGTTAGCTCGATCTCTCAGGTGGACATAAAAAGTGTATTTTGTCTCATCAGGTATTTGTCCGGCTTGACGCAGTAGGAAGCGTTCGTAGTCAGGATTTGCTAATGATTTGAAGTGTGCCATTAGAGAATGTTTCGGCATGCCAAATATGAATGGTGGTCCGGCTTCTATGACTGGTTTTCCCAACATGTGTATAGCTGCCTTTTCAAGTGCAGAGACATAGGACGTTGCCTGTCATCGTCTAATGGCACAGCCGCAAACTAGGTCTCCAGGAGCTCCACCCATTCTTTCCACTTTGCAGCTTGAGCAGACAGGGGACCATAAACTAGAAAAGATTCTGCCGGGTATGGCTGTCATGGTGTCTTCTCCAGGTCGTCAGGGTGGTTTCATAGATGAACGTTGACACACGCTATCCCCCCCTTCGACAAGTAACCAGCCGGAGCACAGCCACCACCACAAAGCGCAGAACACAGTGGGATGCCCGTGAAAGTGGAAGATGGCTAGTGCTATCGAACATAAAAAAGGTTTATTCTGTACAGGGGCAACATATCTGTCAATAGCCGTGGCACCTGGTGACAGTCAGATACTCTATGTTATGTTTTGCTATTCATTGTTACTCCTACACTGGCACATTGATCCCCAGGATGTAGCAAGCATCGAAAGCTATTCTTAAGCTTTGCAACTTAATGGAGAGAAGTTGTCAAACCTTACCTACACATAGAATCAAAACACAGACATAGTAGTAAAAGTAAAGATCCATAGACAAGTTAGAAATACTGTGCATCAGTGTAATGGTGAATGCCCCACTTCTGTACACAAAACATTAACTATACTCTGGACACCTCGCCCAAAACATACCTCGCCCATCGCGTTATGTACTCATTTCCACTAAACAAAAGTAAGCCTTATCCATGCTTCACTTTTGCTGTGTGGCTAGTTAGGAACAGATAATTGTGGAAGTCTGCATTCCTCTGTGACAGTGGAAGAGTAGCTCATACACCATCTGGCCTTTTTGATGTACAGCTGGAGTGGACTGAAATTACCTTGCCACTGCATATCAATATTTCAGGCAAAATGGTAGGTTATACTACATGGACACCAATGACTTCCAGTGGGACCTCTGGCAGGACTGGCCTCTTATCAGCAGAAGATGAACTTGCACTGTTCGTTCTAGAGTCACTCTTCAACTCAATAACTGTGTACTGTGAGCATGATTTGGGGCTGGTCGGTCTGATGACCCACCTGCATGAGCCTTTTCAGCGAGTGACATCGGAGTTCAATCAGTCTGGCCTCAGTAGGAGAACGGCATGAGCTAAATTAAAAGACAATTCGTTTGGAAAAACTGAGCAAAGAAGTAGAATTAAAAGTGTCGGGTGCTCAGCCATGACTCCTAACTAAAGTTAAGTTTGGGTTCTGGAAATAACATTCTTCTGGGCGGACACTACCAAGACATCGTGTAATCAAACGCGAGGAAGAAGCAGGAAGATTAATCCTAGGGTGTAGATACGGGTGAAAAAAAACAGAATACAGGAATGTCTATATTTTCATGTGTCTCAAATGACCATTTAGTGGAATTAAGGCCTTGCATTTTGTGCTGTAGAGCCGCAAAGGTGTGTCAAATAGTGATTCAACAAGGTAGAAGTAATATCGAGGTAGGGTGGTTGTCATGAAGGCATTAACACGCAGCTTGGCACCATCGTGTTGCAAAACCGGTTTTTTAAAGGTGAAGAATTAAGCATTAAATTGTTTGTGAGACGGAAAATGAAAGAAAAGATTTATCTGAGTCAGCAGCTCTTGGCGGCTTCTTTCCTTCCACTCATCGCTTTCTTAATCTCTTTATATTTCTTATATCTCTTTCCTCTCGCTACCTTTTCTCACTCTTTTCTTTTTCCGTATTCTCTTTCTTCTTCTCCTACTTTTCTTTTTCTTTCTCCTTATCTTGTTTCATATGAACAATTTTCTATTCTTCACGTTTCTGTTTTTTATATTTCTTGCATTGTGTTACTGTAACTCTGTAATGAATTGATGTATGCAATTGCAAATAAAAAAACCTAACCATAATAAAAGCTGTCAGCAGATCTAACAAGAAAATGAGCTTGAGATTGGTTGCATAAGTTGTTATCTGAGTTCAACCAATGAGTAAGAACCTTGTTTCCTTACACTTCACTTTAATAATCCTCATTGATGGAAATAGAAGTTTAAAAGGCAGTGGTTGTTGTTGTGTTTTATTGTAGTTTCTCTACGTAGAGAAAATATATTCATTTAAGTGTATACACCCAGATGTGAGTGGCTCAAGGATATTTTTAACATACAGCACAAACACATACAAAGCTTACCATTATGCATCATAGTGCTGGGGGTCAGTGACTGATTCACTTACCAGGACAACAACAGCTGATGATTACATAGGAAAAGGCAGTGTTTCACCAGCTTTCTAAGCTATATTAGTAATGTGAGAAACAAAGAAACTAAGAAAGATACATTTTCACTTGCCACTTAGTTATGCAGGTTGTAAGGCGGGATGGGAATTGGTTGCAGAAGGTTTGCTGAGCAATGAAAAGTGTATTGGATTTGACACAATTAAGTGCACAGAGCCAAAACATGGGTCTGAACAGCAAAGCCTGCAAAGCTTTTCTGAAAGTCAGAAGCGAATATAAAGAGTTATCTTGGGGGAATGGTTGTTTAATTGCAGCTCAAACACTGAGAATAAGCAAACTCCTGTTTTGAACTTTTGATGACTCCTGAGGCAGGACAGACGGGAGGAGAATGTGGGAAGAATGAGTGTTTCGAACAGATATTTAAAAATGAATAATCTTGTTCCAGAGATAGAAGGAAGCAGTATTATCCAGGAATTTGAGGGAGTGGGCACAGGATTGTGTGCCTCGTCCAGACTCAACATGGTAACCCGCGAGGCTCTTAAGGAAGTTCTACATGGGATACCTTCTTTTGAAAGTTACAACCAGCCATATGGCTGCATTTTGGACGGAGTACCTTGGTTGAGCTTTCATGTGTTCTTCCGATCCCTCTAGCATGGCCTCTGCATTACCAGGGCCGTCCTGCTCTGAGCCAGCACAGAGAAGCATGGAAATTGCCTGACAGGTTACCTCTCAACTCATTGACCAATAGCTCCCACCAGAGAAGCCTACTGACAGCTAGAGGTAAGTGTCTGAAATGTCCACCTCCAGCTGTCAAGGATTGTTGAAGGGCTTCCCATGATAAGCCTTCTTGAGCACTCTATGTCAAAAAACAAGTTTCACACTGTTAAACCCTGATGGATGTGCTCTCTTGTAGTAGCAGTAGATGTTAATAGAGTGGTACACTAACGCACCACTCTTTAAAAATGCATTTACATTGCTGTGCCACAGAGAGGCATAATTCTCCTTTGTGCCGATATGCTTATGTTGCATCTCCACATCTGTGTGCAATCAAGCATCAGCTAAGCCAAAAGGTCATGACTGTGCAAGAGCTATTGGCTTTGCCAAAGTGTTTTAGCCATGTTGTACACCAGCATGGCTGCTGTTCAGCATGGCTAAAGGTTAGTGGTGCAGACGAAGGTCATGTAGAGTGGAGTGGCATAGAATGGAGTGGCTAAGAGTGGAGTAAAGTTGCAAACAGTGGAGTAGAGTGGCGAAGAGTGGAGTGTCATAGAGTGTAGTAGAGTTGTAGCGTATAGTAGGGTGGAGTGGAGTGCAGTGGTGTAGAGTCAGTTGTGGAGTGGTGTAGAGTAAGAGTCATAGAGTGAAGCAGAGTCATTGAGTGGAGTAGAGTCATAGAGTGGAGTGGCTTAGAGTGAATTGGCATAGAGTGGAGTGGTATAGAGTGGCATAGAGTGGAGTAGAGTGGAGAAGAGTGGAGCAGAGTGGCGAAGAGTGGGGTGTCCTAGAGTGGCATGGGCAGGAGTGTCTAGGAGTAGAGTAGAGTGGAGGGGCATAGAATGGAGGTTCGTATAGTGGAGCGTAGGAAAGCAGAGAGTTATAGAGAGATGTAGAGTATAGTGTTGAGGACTGTCATAGAGTGGAGTACTGTTGTAGAATGTAGTAGAGGGGCATAGAGTGGAGTAGTGTATATTGGGATGGAGTGGAGTAGAGTGGCGAAGAGTGGAGTGCCATTGATTGGATTGCAGTGGAGCATTGAGGTGTAGAGTAGAGTGGAGGAGTGTAGAGTGGAATAAAGTGGCATAGAGTGGAGTACATTATAGAGTAGAGTGATTGTGGAGCAAGGTAGAGGGTTGTAAAGTCATAGAGTGGAATAGAGTCACAGAGTGGAGTGACATAGAATGGAATAGAGTCGTGGATTGGGGTAGAGTCATAGATTGGAGTGGAAATCTTGGCATGAGGTTAGATTAATCTCTTTCCATGAACGATCAAGTTAGTGCCACCAGTGGTATCTGTTTTGATACCATGAAGCTTTTTTAAAAAGCCCTTCCGTGGCATCCAGATACCGCTAGGAAGACTCTTGTCCAGGCTCTTATCACCAATCGCCTGGACTATGAGAATGCCCTGCTGATCTCAGTAAACAACACTCTGCTGTCCAAACTGCAGGTGGTCCCTCTCACTCGCTTTCCTACCCGATGCTGAGGAAGCTTCTTTTGTTGCCTATTAGGAAGCATGTCATTTTTAAACTCTGCTGTTTGACACACAAAGCACTCCACAAGTCTCTGCCAGCCGATTTGTGTTCTTGACTAAATCTCTACCTTCCTTTAAGATGTCTGGGATCTTCGTACAAGACACTTTTATTGATCCTCATAACCATATCTCAAGATATGGGGGCACATCTTTCTCTTACACAGCCCCATATTGGTGAAATAAACTCCCTCTTAGCCTTCGCTCTTGCCCAGATTTCATCTTTTAAATTTCCTCCATTTCTTTTCTTCTGCAGCGTAGTGCCAAGATACTCCTCCAGGAGTGAGTCATTTGTGATATCAAATGACCAAATTAATGAAAATAAATAAATAAATGTAACAGATTAAAGTAGCGTGGCCTAGAGTGAAGTGGTGTAGGGTGGAGTGGCATAGAGTGGAGTAAAGTTGAGTATCATACAGTGGAGGGCATAGAGAGGAGGGGTGTAGAGTGGAGTAAAGTGTTGTAGAGTGGAGTAGAGTAGATTGCCATAGAGTGAAGTGCCATACAGTGGAGTGGTGTAGCGTAGAGTGGAGTAAAGTGTCATAGAGTGGAGTGGCGCAGCAAAGAGTGGCGCCGGGTAAAGTGATGTAGCATAGAGTGTCACAGGGTGGAGTGGAATTGAGTGGCATAGAGTGTTGTGGAGAGTCGTAGAGATGAGTGGCATAGAGTGGAGTGTTGCAGTGTGTGCTGGCATAATGTTGTGGAGTGAAGAGGCATAGAGTATCAACGAGTGGAGTGTGGTAGAGTAGACTAGTGGAGTGTGGTGGAGATGGTTGTTGTTTTGTGGAGTAGAATGTCATCGAGTGGAGTGTCATAGAGTGGAGTGGCATAGTGTGGAGTATGCATGATATGGTAATGCACCGCCATTACAGACAACACCTTTTCAATTGAAATTACCATTACATTTGCACATGCAGTTTTACTGATAAAACTGTAGAGTACACAAACAATACTGTGTGGAAATGGCATCACCTATTGTACTGATTTGTTTTGATCGTATTAAAATATCTGTTTCCACCACACGTCTGAATTATGAAAAAAATGTGCTTCATTTGTGCTTTCTGGCATATTATGAAATATTTGCACAGTTCATTTACAGCTATTTAAATATTGTTGTGTGCTAGGGAAACACCTTTTTTTCCCCAGTACCAGCAAGATTGTCAAATAAATCCTCTCACTTAGAAGTCAAAGAAAAAAAGTAAACACCAAGCTCCCTTGGAAGACAGAGCCTGCCATTCGACCTCTGTCCTTGATCACACATCACGTGCGACAAGATAAGAACAAAATTTAAAGGCCTTTATACTGAAAGTGAGGACTCAAGGAACAATTGTGAACAAGCTTTGCTCCTCTGGAGGGACCAAGACATGCTGGACAGCGTAAATGAATAACGTCAGCAAATACAAAGCCAGAAAATATGAATTATAAACCACAAAACCAATGGCAAGCTTCCCAGGGAAGCTTTCAGAATGCCCACAAGAAGTCTTTTTGCAACCAAACAGCTGAGCTGTCTGGTGGGCTTTGCCCTAACAAACAGGGTGCTGACTTGAGCTGTCTATCAGAAGGATAACACTGTTTCGTTTGTGGTTGATAATCATTCACTCCACCACATACCTCTATACTGGCCTTCTTTAGTGGTAAGGTACCAGAATTTCATAACCCCCTCATTGTCTGACAGCAGTACTGTGTACTGAATATCAGTTACAAACATATTGCCTCATGAGAGTTAGTAAAAAAAAACCTACAACCAATGGAGCAATATTTTTGTAAAAGACACAATATTTCTGTTAGACAATAATTTTGCTAGCGATGTTTTGACAACCAATACTTTGTAGCATCATCGAGGATTCCTGAGTTTTACTCCGACTGATTGAGTTAGAAAAATAAAGTTCTTGGAAAACTTTTTTAAATGCACTGAGATGTCCCTCCCCTGGGCCACTCCGATCATCGGGTTAAAGCTGTGTGATCTTGACCAAATTCGCCACATTGTCCCGAAATTATCATCTCCACTGTCAGAGGGGCCTACTTCTGATAACTGTAAATTAATACACGTTCTAAGACCCTAATTAATTTTTAATTCTGTTTCATGCTATGGAAATTTTCAGATATTTTCAGCAATCAATTTCAGGTGGCTATGTATGAAGGCAACAACGTGCACATAGCTACACTCTCTTTTTTATTACATTTAATATATTGTAAGTAATTATACAATGCATTTTATCATGCAGCAATTGTTATTCGATGAAATACCAACCATAAACAGATCAGCATTTACCTAGATGAAATAAAAAGTAACAAAAAGGCAACTAGGAAATGCACAGTGGGAAACCACAATAGAAAATGTTTTTGTAGTATAATATATATGGATCGATGAAGCACTTTTCACCTAGCTTCCAGAAGGTTTTGAACATAATCTGAACACAGTCTCAACATAGTCTAAAGAGGTAATAGAAAGACGTTTGGCAGGTAAATGGAGGAAGTCTAAGAGGAAAGAGAGGGCTGTTGTGGTAAATGCTTTAGGCAACCTTATTAAATCAGAAAACAAAAAAGGAAGGAATTTCTGAGCATCTGACCAAGAAACGATTAGAAATGTCATAGCAACATATAATATTGACGCTTGGAACTGCCCCTGGATAGAAACCATGTACACAGAATAAAAATAATTCTAATATATTTAGAGTTAACAGGGACATTTCAATTCAGTAATCATGGCAAAATATCTTCTTCAATGGACGTCAATGCACCAAAATACAGGGGGTGACATAAATTACATGATGCTGCCTTTGCTGCCACCAATGGCATCGCAGAAGTGATGGCATATGAATCCTGACCCTGTGACATCCCAAGAAGTGGTCTGCAATCAAATATGGTGTCGCCCTCTAACCCTGGGGACGTGAGTAGTACATTAAACAACAAAGACAAATGGCTCCCCCGGAGAGCTACAAGCCTATGCTCCCATGGCAACTTTTAAAAAAAGATACAGCATATACAATTAGATGTATGTTCAATTCATTGATTACTTTAGAAAAGTACATAGGAAAACGTCCACAGAAGTGCTCCAAAGAAAAAGGCAAAGTGAAAGTGGTTTGTGGCAAAGTTCAATATCGGTTCACAAGCAACATTTTTCAAAATGTTGCTGAAAATTGAGCAAGCAGAGGGGAGCCGACGCTGTAACTGCAATGGTATTTCATCACAGATGTGCTGTAACGGTGTAGTGCTATGCAGATTAGGAGTTAATGGTTCTCTGCAATATCCTGATGGTTACAGGATTGTCTGGACATATCATTGTTCCTTGTTCTGATGAAGACCCCTTGACAATCAGTTTTAGGGTTGAAACATTGACGCACGTCTTTGTTGCCTGTTACTATATTGTTCTATTGTACAGTGAAATTTATGTACATGGGTTCTGTGCTATTAGAAATATATCAGTCATCAGTGCATTATCTTTTACAAATATTGATTGCACGCCGATAATCACCTTTGTCACAAACCAAGTTCATTGTGCTGTTTTCTTTGGAGCACCATTTGGACATTTACTCTCCCCGAGGAAGCCATTTGTGTATCACATGAAGTGGAGTCACAATACCGCTGACTCGGTGAAATAACACTAATTGACAATTTGTAATTAAAATCCTAAATAATTGCAAGATTAAACGGCATGCAAACTAGTATTGAAAAAAATACATAAAAATTAAAAAAGCAGGTAAAGGGTTATTTCAGTTAGCACACACACACAATAACTACAGCACAGCCATGATATGCCTTATTTTCTGCCATCATATGCCTTGGGTGCAGAGTTGATATTCCATAGTTGCAGCCATCATATACCGAGATTTAGTTATTATAAATCAGAGAGTCATCACATACTAAATCACAGCATCAAATGCCGAGATGTAGCACCTCACTCGTAGGCACAGCCTTACATACCAAGGTACACCTTCAAATGCCCCATTTCAGCCTCAAGTGACAAAAAACTGTCACAGAGCCAAGCCCAAGTGCCCAGTCCAAACTAAGCTTCCATCACACAAATATTGGGCTCCACGTGGGCAGTCAGTTGAGCTGGAACCATTTTCACATCAGGGGCGGGGACTGACTATTGGTAGCAACTCGATAAAAACAGGAATAAAAACAAAGACACCTCTCACCAAACAAATGAGTATACCAACTGAGCCATACTATTTCAACTTGGAATTCTCAAAGACATTTTGAAAGCATTGGTTCCTGTGGAACATTTTGAGTAAATGTGTCCTAAATATAAGGGTTAAATTGGGACAGGTGTTGTCAATTGTAGTAATACAACAAAACAAAGCGCAGGTCTCTGCTGCCTTGGCAATTTAAATAAGGCCATCAACTGATTGCTTGCTATGGAGAAATTACTTCAGTTTAATATTGACAACAATGAGATTATACTCAGAATATATACAAAGCCATATATCAACACATTGTATCAAAAAGTGCTCCAAGAAATTGTGCAGTTATGGTGAATAGGTTAATTAGTGTGTAATTGCTATATGCAATGCATATATACAAAGCCAGTGGCTGGCTATTTAAAGTGCTCCCTTGAATATGGTTGCACCCACCGTGGTTTATAGGGGACCAGGGTGAGACTCATTGATGAAGTATGGCACCAATAGGATGTGTGAGGGTTGTGGTAAATATTTAAATTACCTGTACTATTTTTTTATGCGGTAAAGTCTAGTAAGAATAACTCAGTCAAAATAAGAGGCAGAATCCGTGGTATTAGAGGTTCTGAAAAGGGCTTTATTCCTTACAAAGGAATTATAGTTCGAACTAGGCAATCATATTCCATCACCACGAAGGTTCAGGAAGGGATCAGCAATACATTATTGACAAGTAACAATATTTATATGAAAAGCATTGCATTAGGACAGATGCAGGAGGCGTAACAGCTGATAATACAGATAAGAAATACACATACGTAATGAAAAATAGGCGTAATACTAGAAACGTCATTTAAAATGATGTCACAAGTGGGTGGATCCATAAGAGAATCCTGCAGTGCCAGCAGAAATATTTGACAGAGATGCGCGCGCAGCCGCATGACGTGTGATTGACGTGCAACTAGAGGGTGAAGGGGAATTGACATTTAGCTCTACATATGGAGACAGAAGTCTGGGGTGTCAGGACAACCTAGTCCTAAATCATATCTAATATCTTGTGTTTAAGGAACCATATTATCTGGAAGGAAAGGTCTTCTCGGACAGATCCTATTCTATACTGACTGTTAGTGCGTGTACAAGCGTCTATGTGTCTACATGAGATGCGAGGGGGCAAGAATCTTCCATGGGCCTACGAATTACTTGCATAAAGACAGCGAGGCCGGGCCCTTTGCTCGGTAGCTAGAAGGATGTTTACCTAAACTACTAGACAGGAATGTATTGGATGAGGAGCGGAGCAGATAATTTTGAAGGCTGAATACAGTTTTTGGCAGGCAACAGGCCGCGTCAGGCACCGCTAGCCGCGCAGGGAGTAAGACAAAGTTCATGGACACGGATGCAGGTCCAAGCTGGAGCATTTCAGAGGCAGAAACAGAAAAAGGCTTGATGGCAGAATTCAGGGCCTACTCGCCTTAACTACAAAACTAGAAAAGTGAACCACATAAAGTCGGTGGCCTTTCATACTTAGGAATGGAATATTCGACCCATTCATGGCGGATCTGAAAGAGGGCATGTTGACGTTGGACGCACATGTATTTGCGTCTTCATAGCTGGAACTGGAGGGAACATACATGTACTTATAGCATGTACATGGAGCCGTTGGGGTCTAAGATAGGGGACACAATTGACCATAAAAATTCATATTTCCACATTCCCTCCTTGTCCCCTACGGACCCTCATGAAATATCCATCTTCATCAATCCATCAATCTGTTCATATAGCATCATTTGTTCTTCTTTCTTCTTCCGGGATCTTGGATGAAAATTTGAAGGCGGGATACACGATGTGGCACACAGACCACAAATCGCTGGCCCACATTGTAGACACAAGCAGCAACTGAATAGTATGAGAAAGCCAATACCTAGGAAGGATAGGATCCTCCATCCCCAGGTTGACAACACGCTCCAGAACCAACCGGACCAAGTCCAGGTGCCTGGATTCTGGTGTATCTGGCTTACGATCTTATGAAGTCGAGTTATGGCTTTATATACTGACGGCGCGTTTTCTGGTATGAAAACACAGCAACTTGATCCGATGACCCTACAAGCTCCGCCCCTATCGGCCAGAATGACGTCAAGGACAAGACGATTTTGGAGAACAACGATCCGCATCGCAGACTGCTCCTCCGTTAAGTTGCCCAAAGCGGAAGTAGTTTCATTCACTACTGCTTCAAGGGTTCTAGTTAATCTACGTATCAGCTTACTATTGGTGACTGTACCTATGTAGGGAAAGAAACCTTTATTGAAATCTGTGTATTTCTCCCATGCTGTTTCAGTGTAGTCGACAATCGGGAGGTCTCTTTGCTGTCAATTGTGTACTAAATGGGTGTTCCTATGATAATCAGGCGGGGCTAGGAAAACAGGTGGCAGAAGGAATGCAATGTAACAGGTACCATCCCAATCTAGGGGTAGGCGTATGTATGCGGTGTGACCACAGATGAAGTAGGAGTGACGGGAAGCTCTAAATGTAGATTTGCCTTTATCACTGAATTCTATTACAGTGGTACATTTACTATGGCCCATGTGTATTGAACCATTCTTTCTTACACATAATTCGCCTCTAACTGGAAATACTGACATAGCGGGCAAGATCGGTGTAGCTTCGGATTCAATATTCAGGATCATAAGATTAAGTGTAAAGTTACCTAATCCATATACTTCATTTTCTAGATCAGTTCCTGTTCTTTTGGGAAGTCCCTCCTTGTTAGGGTAGCAGACTTTAAGTAAAACTAGGTTCAGGTTTCCCCATACCCAATTGTCTTGGTAAACTACTGTATTTGAATCTAGGGAATTAATCAAACTAAACCATGCTCCACAGGAGCCATTGTGTGTGAATGGATACGGAAAGAGGGGCAGAACTCCCTTGTATTTCTGATAGGGAGGGAGTCGGCCACATATCCAACAATTTGTAGCATTGCTGGTCTGATGAGAATGATGTAACATACTAATGAATGTGTTGTTGCGCAGCGCAAATCTATAGGACAACTCATGTGGGGGTAATTCACTAAAAGAATGTTCGGCAGTAGCATTGAAAACATGCTTGGAGATAGGGTAATACATGTGTAATAATATACCGGAGATAATAATCAGAAGACTTAAAAAAAACATAATTAACAATGTCACTATGCAGTGACTACGAAGTGATTTATAGTACGCATGTGTCCTGAGCTGTTTCTGTCCATTTTTCTCTCTATTTCGGTCTAGAGGATACATGTCAGAGACAAATTCAACCGATTCACCTTGGAGAGGACTTAAACAATCAAATTGTCTGACTTGCTAGACCTTAGTTTCAGTTTATAGGTTTCACTCTTGGTTTGTTCAACCAGGGGTAATTTTGAATCAGTCTGTGAGGGAATGCAGGGCTGAGGGTTCACGTCGGACGGTAGTCCATAACATTTTTTGATGTGGCTCGAGTGCAACCACCCTTTACGTCCCTCAATCTTCACGGCTGTCCTTGTGGTCAACAAGACGAGCTTCGGCGACTGCCACCGAGGCTCCAGCTGGCTCCTCCTGTCAAAATTCCTCACAAACACGAGGTCCCCCGGAACCACGTCGTGGGGCTTCACCTCAGTGTTGTCGGGAAAAGCTGCAGCTACCTGTGAACGACAAGATTGTAGTGCAGACATCAAGGAAGCCAGGTAATCTGTCAGCATATTACAATCAACATCAGTTATTTTACGAGGTATAGGCGTCCCCCACATATTTGGCGGTCTACCGAAGATCACCTCATACGGAGATAGCCCTGTTCGAGAGTGTGCTACCATTCTCATGTAAAAGAGCGCAACTGGTAAAGCTACTATCCAGTCGACACCTTTTTCTCTACATACTTTGGACAGTCTAATTTTCAGAGTTTGATTATGTCGTTCCACGAGACCTGCTGCCTCGGGATGTCGGACACAGTGGAATTTCCATTGGTAGCCTAACAGAAGTGAAACATTTTTCATTAGTTCGGATGAGAACGGCTGGCCATTATCTGAGTACACGATACGGGGCAAACCATACCGTGGGAAGAATTCTCGAACTAACTGCTTGGCAGTGGTCGGGGCAGTGTAATCTGAGACGGGATACGCCTCTGTCCACCGGGAAAGAGCGCATACAACTACGAGGACATATTTGAATCCTCGACAACGTTCCATCTGGATATAATCCATCTGGAGGACTTCAAAAGGGTGATCGGGGGGTTGAAATCCACCCTGGTCTACAGGTACGCCTTTTCCTGGATTGAACTGACAACAAATCATACAGGTACGTACTTTCTGTTTAGCGGCTGCTCGTAAGTGTTTATTAAACCAAATGTGTTGAATACTGTCTAGCATAGCTTTCTCTCCTAGGTGCGCTGGACTATGTATTGTGTTAATGATGACCTGAACCATTGAGTCGGGGAGAAACCATATAGATTTTCCCTTCGTCATCCATCCTTGATCCGTTTGGATCCCTCCTAATTCAGTCCATTTCTTTATTTCTTCTGGTGTAGCATGTGTCTGTATGTCAATTACATCAAGGGCGGGATCCTTAACTGTCATGCAGTGTGTTGGTGTCGGAACTATTGTCTTTGTCGTGTCAATTAGACGAGTCTGATTCTGAGCAGTCTGTTTAGCTGTTCTGTCAGCTAGGTCATTACCCTGAGAAATAATGTCAGTCACTTTTGTATGGGCTTTACACTTCATAATTGATATTGCAGTAGGCAGATGTATTGCATCTAACAGAGCTTGAATAAGGGGACCGTGCTGGATGTGGGCACCGTGAGAAGTTAAATAACCTCTCTCTCGCCACAGCACGCCGAAGTCATGGACGACCCCGAATGCATAACTTGAATCTGTGTATATGTTGACTTTCTTATTTTTGGCTTGAATACAGGCTTGTGTCAGAGCGATGAGCTCTGCTGCTTGAGCTGACAAGGTATCGATACAATTTGTTTCAATAATTTCAGTGTCTGTTGTGACTGCATAAGCGGCCACTAATTCTCCTGTATTTATTCTCATGCATGAACCATCTACATACAATGTCAGGTCTGGGTCTGATAATGGAATATCTGTCAAGTCTTGTCTGGGTTTCGTTGTAATAGTAATGACTTCAATACAATCATGTGCCAATGGGTCTGTTCCATTTAATGGCAAAAGTGTGGCAGGATTTAATGTACTACAGCGTCTGATTTCTATGTATGGCTGGAATAATGTTAATTCGTAACCCGTCAGTCTTGCTATAGTCAAGTGTTGTGTTTGGGTCCGGTTCAGGAGAACCTCTACTGCGTGTGGTACTTGTACTGTCAATTGATGTCCTAACACTATGGCGTCGCTTTGTCTGATTGCTAAAGCTGTTGCTGCGACTGATTTCAGGCACGCAGGAAGAGCCTGAGCTACGGGATCTAATGTACTAGAAAAATAAGCACATGGCTTGTGTGATCCTGCTTGTTCCTGCGTGAGTACTGACAAAGCAGTACCTTCACGTTCTGTAACAAAAAGTGTAAAACGTTTGCTGTAACATGGCGTTGCTAAAACAGGTGCTTGGCATAAAGCTTTCTTTAAGCTTTCAAAAGCTTGTGTATGTTCCTGAGTCCAAGGGAGGACAGTCGGTGTCGCTGCCTCCTGTGTTGTTAACTGAATGAGTGGTTTAGCTAAAAATGCATATTGGGGAATCCACTGCCTACAGTACGAAGTGAGGCCTATGAAGGCCCGTACCTCCTTTTGTGTCTTGGGTGGTGGCATGTTTACAATTAACTGGATGCGATCAGGTGTGAGCTGTCTCCCCCATTTGGACAGCAAGTGCCCTAGGTACACAACTTGCTGTACACAGAATTGTAGTTTCGAAGGGGACACTTTGTGCCCCTTGTCGGCTAAGAAATGTAAAACCGTCAGTGATGCTTTTTCACATTCAGGTTCGCTTCGCGCGGTGATCAGCAGATCATCGACGTATTGAAGCAGGGCAGTGTTAGCTGGCATGTGAATACTGTCAAGTTCTCTTTTCAGTGCTTGGCTATAGATGCTGGGGCTTTCTGTGAATCCTTGAGGTGCGCGTGTGAATTTAAAACTTCGTCCATTTAAACTGAATCCGAACAAATATTGGCTTTCCGGATCGATTGGGACGCTAAAGAAAGCGTTCTTGAGATCAATTACAGTAAAGAACGTTGCTTCTGAATCTATGGCCGTTAATAATGAAGAGATATCTGGGACCACGGGGTATTGTGGTACAATGCATTTATTTAATTCTCGCAGATCAATAACTAATCGATATACTGGTGGTGCTTTTGGATCGGTTCGTTTAAGAATCGGAATTATCGGGGAATTACATATATTGCAGTCGGTTTCTACAACCACTCCTTGTGCGATGAGCTCGTCAATGATTTGCAGTAAAGCCACAACAGCATCTGGCGGTAATTTGTATTGTCGTATTCGTGGTAGTACCACTCCTGTTTTGAGTGTGACTCGATATGGTGTAATGTGCATACAACCTACATCAGTGGGGCCTTGTGCCCATAAATGTGCAGGTAGATTCTGTAACCGGTGATCCATGTCTCTAGACACGTAGTGACCTTTAAAGTCACGCAAAAATAGTCGTACTCCTTCCGGAGAACAACATATTACAGCTCCTAGAGCCTTCAATGTTTTTATACCTAACAAGTTTTCTGGACATGATTTCGTAAGTAATAGATCTGTAGTCCGTGTTAATGGACCGACTGTAAATGCAAGTGGTTGCGATACTTCGTTAACAGTAGGCTTTCCCGAAAAACCAAGGGAAATATTTTGTGAGCCTGAGAGGGGTACCCCTGGGACTTCGCTGTGACGGATAGTGGTTCTGCTTGCCCCTGTATCGAGTAGAAACTTTCTATCTTTCCCTAATAACTGACTTTGTACATAAGGACCTTCTTGATCTACTGGAACCTCAATAAGGGGTAAGCCAACTTCCCTCTCTAGGCTATTTCATGTGTAGCGCTGATACTCTGGATAGTCATTTTGTGCATACTGGTACATCTGTTGTGTCGTGTTTTGTGTTGCAGCAATAGGCTGTGGCTGTTGTTGTAATTGTTGTTGTGGTTGTGGTGCGGTCTGTTGTACAGCTGGCATATGCTGTATATTCTGAGGTGCTTGTTGTTGGATCTGATCCTGTCTAGGCGGACGTGGTCTCTCTTTCGTTATACCCGTAGAGATATTATGTTTCAGAACTGCGCAATCGTGTATATAATGACCTGGCTGTTTACAATAGTTGCATGTCCCTCTAACAGGACCTACTGAATCATTGGACTGTGTCATACCCTTTTTATGACTGTCAGCTGGAACTGACTGAGCAACAAGCATTTTCATTTTCGTGTCCTTCATACGTCTTTGTTCATGTTCTTGTTCTTCCCTAATTCTATTGTGATGATATTGTAACATTTGTAACATCTGTGACGGTGTGTTTCCTTGCCAGGTACTCTCGAATTTTAGTACTCTACTCTTGACTTGGGGCAGGGAATTCTCAACTAATTTTGTCACAAACAGATGTGGATACGATTCACTGCTTGCTTTTATGCCACTATTAATACCAAAACATTTTTCAAATCGGGAATAGAAATCACTAGTGTCTTCATCTTGTTTTTGTTTACATGCTGAGATTGCACCCCAGTCTTCCTTTTTCGTAGTTAATAAACGTGGTAGTACCTGCACTAGTAATCCTGGTAATGCTGTAGTCCTTTCCCCAAGCCCTGAACCTGCAGCTCGGGCCTTTTCTTCATTTTCTAATACTGTCCAATCTATCTTTTGGTCTCCCACCTCCCATTCCTTTTCTTTGAGTTTCTCGTAAATACCGGCGGGTAATAGGACTTTTAGTATTTTCATAAGGTCCGGGTAAGTATACTCTCCCAGGAGTAACATGTCTTTTATCTCACGGTGGAAACCTGCTGGGTCTTTGTCATGACTAGGTACTACTTTCTTCATCTCTAATAATTCAATTTTAGTTATGGGCGCGTACACAAATACGCGTTTAAGAATATTGTCCTCACCTCTGACTGGGTGCACTTCGCGTAAGGGATTCTGTCTGTCTATGTGATACGTTTTTCTTTCCAACTTGGGGGGAACTGAAACATGTTCCGGGCATACGAAGACAATGTACTGGTGTCGATATTCTAGAATTTCCTTAATTAAATCAGTACCTGAACCTTTCCATTTATTCGTGAGTAATTCTATCAGTATATCAGGTAGGGGACCGGGATCAGAGTGTTGGCTTCTATATAATATAACCAGATGTTGTATCATGTATATACCAGCTAAACGCTGTTCGTCTGTGGTAAGATTCAAAAACGTGTGTGCTAGCACATCATCACTGTATTTTTCAAAACTGTCAGCCCATTGTACTGCTGACCTGGCTAATTCTTGTTCATCCATAGAATCGAGCATATGATACCCCCTTTGGTCTCGGAGTAATTTATCAGCAGCCTGGAATAAGTGTTCAGGGGACTTCATATTCAACATAGGGGCTTGAAAATGTCTGTTACATTCTGGACGTATCGGGCGTATCGGGTCATTAAAGTATCGGATATTGTTACAAGGTCTTCCCCTACCTACATAGGCTATCGTTTCTAATTGTCCTGTGGGCATTTCTGATTCTTCCTCCTCCTCTCCCTCTGACTCAGTTTTGTCTGCCTCTAATCTGGCTTTATGTATTCGTTCTACTTCTTTGCAGATCTTTCGGCACATAACTACTATACATGTCTGTTTATCGTGTTTTCCCTCGGATATATTCTGACCCCATCGGGTAAGTACTTGCATTTCATCCTGGTCTACCTCGGACCTATCTCTGTCTCGGATCACGCAGTTTATGAAGAAACGTAACAGTTGTCTCTGTATATCCACTTTCTGGTATTCCATGGCTTCGTCAATACTTTCAGGGCCTTGCCCTGTTTGGACAAAGCGATATATATTGTCTAAATGTTTAATCATTCCTGGTAGCGTCGTTAAATATAGTGAAGCTCGTCGTATACGTAGTGATGATAGCAGCATTCTATCATTTTTACCGGGCACTGGATCATATCTACAATCTACAAGTTGTTCCTTAAACATGTTGGATGTTGCTATTTGGGGTGTACGTTGGTTTGCTAAATCTCTAAGAGATGATTTACTTCGTGATGGTGGCGTAGCAAAAATTGCTGTCGCACCTTCTGAGGTGCTAGGCACAAAAGGATTTGTGGGGTGTAAGGTAGAGACTGTGGATGCAGGAAAAGCGGTGGAAACAGATGGTCCTGTTGGATTGTGCGGAGGAGTTTGTTGTTGCGGAGGTGGGGGTGGATGATCTCGGCGTTGAGCACCATCGACAGGTGGCGTGTGTGGTGGACCATTAACATATTCTGGAGCTTCATCGTCTAAATAAGAGGAAAGGAAAATATCTTTTGCGGTCTTGGGATGTGCTTTAGTCGGGAGTAATGGGAGTGGCAAATCTTTCGGTATTTCCGGGGTGGCCTTAGGTAAACCTTCGGCCAAAAGAGGATACATACCATTCATAAGAGTGTTTCGTTGTCTGTCTACTTGTTCTGTTTTTACTCGGATACCTTCTTTAACTAATACGTTTTCTCGGGCTCTATTTGAGTTCTCCCTACTTTTCTCTTCCAGTCTGAGCGCTTTCTCTGTGCGCCTATGCGATTCTTTACGCCATAACTCAATAGCATCTTTCTGTGACTGTCTGGCTTTCCTTTTCCATAATTCTTCTTCTATTCTCATGATGCAATCTGCATCCCATGTCCCAGCTGCGGGCCACCTCTGACTTTCTGCTAGATCCTTGGTGTAGTCCACCCATAAGTCAAGATATAATACGGCATCTAGGCCATGTTTATGATACATAAAATACCCTGGAGTGTCCCTAGGTGGAATGGGAACAGCTTCTTCGAGTACTCCTTTTCTAGTTTTGATCTGTCTTAATTTTGAAAAGAACGGCATCTTCAAACCTTGTTACTTGGTTCTTACTCGAACTGGATTTGAACACAATTAATACGATAAACACAATATAGAACACTCATTCATACCACAATTTTTGGACACAGTAAAACATTTAACATTTAACATTTAACTTTTGACGAACAATGATAATTAGAAGAAAACTAGTTACTGACATAATACTAATACTAGATAATACTGAATTATATACATGAACATACTGGATATACTGCTAAACAGTACAGATACACTGCTAAAACAGTGCAGACCGGATCTGTGTACCCAAACCCGTCAGGACCGGCACAAATTAATGTGCACGTCTAACTGCCTCCCCAGCAACGGTACTCACCGGGTAGCACGGAACGGAAGGCCTCGGAACTGAACTGAACTGGACCGGACTGGACTCGACTCGACTCGGAACTTCGAAACCTGGTGGGCCTCTGTATACCTCGGATCTTGCTCTCTCAGCTAGGCTCTGGTCGGGATACTTCGCACTTCTCACCGCCTCGTCTGGGTGTTGATCGCAGCCTCAGTCACCCCCGCTTGGTCGGAGGGAGATACAGGAAATCCTGTGGGTACGCGTTGTTGTCCGTCCGGCTGTGGCAGGAGACCGGGCCTGCAACGCACCTCCGGCGCGTGAGATGAGAAAGTGTCCCTGTTCGGGCGCCAATTTATGTGGTAAATATTTAAATTACCTGTACTATTTTTTTATGCGGTAAAGTCTAGTAAGAATAACTCAGTCAAAATAAGAGGCAGAATCCGTGGTATTAGAGGTTCTGAAAAGGGCTTTATTCCTTACAAAGGAATTATAGTTCGAACTAGGCAATCATATTCCATCACCACGAAGGTTCAGGAAGGGATCAGCAATACATTATTGACAAGTAACAATATTTATATGAAAAGCATTGCATTAGGACAGATGCAGGAGGCGTAACAGCTGATAATACAGATAAGAAATACACATACGTAATGAAAAATAGGCGTAATACTAGAAACGTCATTTAAAATGATTTCACAAGTGGGTGGATCCATAAGAGAATCCTGCAGTGCCAGCAGAAATATTTGACAGAGATGCGCGCGCAGCCGCATGACGTGTGATTGACGTGCAACTAGAGGGTGAAGGGGAATTGACATTTAGCTCTACATATGGAGACAGAAGTCTGGGGTGTCAGGACAACCTAGTCCTAAATCATATCTAATATCTTGTGTTTAAGGAACCATATTATCTGGAAGGAAAGGTCTTCTCGGACAGATCCTATTCTATACTGACTGTTAGTGCGTGTACAAGCGTCTATGTGTCTACATGAGATGCGAGGGGGCAAGAATCTTCCATGGGCCTACGAATTACTTGCATAAAGACAGCGAGGCCGGGCCCTTTGCTCGGTAGCTAGAAGGATGTTTACCTAAACTACTAGACAGGAATGTATTGGATGAGGAGCGGAGCAGATAATTTTGAAGGCTGAATACAGTTTTTGGCAGGCAACAGGCCGCGTCAGGCACCGCTAGCCGCGCAGGGAGTAAGACAAAGTTCATGGACACGGATGCAGGTCCAAGCTGGAGCATTTCAGAGGCAGAAACAGAAAAAGGCTTGATGGCAGAATTCAGGGCCTACTCGCCTTAACTACAAAACTAGAAAAGTGAACCACATAAAGTCGGTGGCCTTTCATACTTAGGAATGGAATATTCGACCCATTCATGGCGGATCTGAAAGAGGGCATGTTGACGTTGGACGCACATGTATTTGCGTCTTCATAGCTGGAACTGGAGGGAACATACATGTACTTATAGCATGTACATGGAGCCGTTGGGGTCTAAGATAGGGGACACAATTGACCATAAAAATTCATATTTCCACAGGGTGCATGAAAAACCATTTTAGGTTTTCTCCTTCCTGGAAGAATAAGTTCTGAACTAAGCCTAGGCTCGGTCATAAGGGTGGAAGGATACCTAAGTGTTCAACTAGTCTATAGTTAAGATATTCTTTATAATAGATGTATATCTGTTTTTACTGCCAGAAGGGTTTACTGCATTCCCTTTTAAATAGCGCTCTCAGACGCATTATGTTTACTCACTAATTTCTAATTATCCATCGGGAAAATGAATATCCATATTTTAGCAAGAAATTGTGCTTGTGTGGTTTCCAGTGCAAATGTTTTTAGGGGGTATGTGGTGCCTAGAGGCCATACTCACTTACAGCGAGGGCAGCCGGGTGGCAAGAGTCTTTAAATAATAACATAAATACTGGCCTTTGGTCACACAATTGGTGAACCAGTTTGCAGCCCATACATGAATAAGTAATTTTTGAAAAAACTTTCATACCTAGGGTGGCAATGGAAGACCTTTGAAATATGTATGTACATTTACAGTCCATGGACAGGGTCTGCAGAACACAAAAGAAGAACATTCTAAAATGAAAAGACTACTTTAAGCTAGGTCCGTTGTACGGTGCACAACCTGCAGTGTCGCAGCGAAAAGTGTACACACTGCATGAACAAGCACTAAGGATTGAGCATAAAGGGTATTACCGCCTGCTATGCGGTAAGCATAGTTTTCCTTCTTACAATAGCTACAATGCACTTCCTGGTGGATCATCATCACACCCTTTTTTCACCTACATACATTTCAATTTTAAAGGCCACACCGGTTTGAAACCCTCATGGATGAGTAGTCTTGCTATATAAACCATGATTGATTGACAGTCCAACATTGGTCGTCGACCTCTGAGGGCAGTTTTCAGTTGCCCTGGGAGTAGATGTATGCCATGTAATTTTCAATGCCTTTCCCTGTCTGTGTCCACAAAGGCAAATCAATTTTATTGTAGAAGCACTTATTTGACTGTCCCTTCTGCATGTGCCCTGGTTAAACATACCCAGCTTCGACACAGTCTAATCAAATCCTTTTTGGCACAGGCTCCATAGACGTGACCAACAGCCCATGGACCCAAAAATGACTGACTGAGCACTCATGATCATTGACTAATAAATAGATGAATAGTTCAGAGTCAAATTTTGAAGTGTTTGACACAGTGGCGTCACTAGGGTTGGTGTCACCCGGTGCGGGTAACTCATGGTGTCACCCCCTCACGACTTACCGCATGGACCTCCTCCGCTCCGAGTCCGCCAGTTGACACAGTTGGCAAATAACGGGACCATACAGAATCCTTAGTAACGTTTGTAAATGTAGGTCCTATATTTACAAAATGTGCCTGTTAACAACAGTGTGATAATGACTCATTAATCAGGTTGTACAGTGGGCTACCTGCTAGTCAACAGTTTATTGGAATTTATAATATCATAGGTATGGTACGTTTTACTTGTGTGGTGTTCCCACTATCCAGCAACACGATATATCAGTGGTCGAAGTGGGGGAAAAAAAGTAGGGGAACTGTGGGCGGAGAATCAGAGGGCGGGAATAACCCAAGGATTGGATCAGTGGGCAGAGCCAGAGGCGTGGCCAGAATGCGCAAACATCCCAATTTTTTGTATTTGTTTGGTTTCACTGCCCAGTTTTATCAACCAATGGATACACATGATTATTTAAGGTTATAATGAGTTATTGACAGTAAAATGTATTCACAAAGTGGGATATGCTTCTAATCACAGAATGTCCCCAAATACGATAAAATGTGAAAGCACAAGCCATTTGTCTCCGAGCCATGGAGTTTCTGTCATCAGCACTTCTCCCTTTTCCAAAACAGCAGTTCAAACATGAATGGCTAAAAATCCTAGCTTGCAAATGTTTTCTAAATAATAATGGCTCTGCCATATTTGACTCATAATGCAAGATCTGCAGCATGATCTGACCATTTAAACTAATAAATTGTTTGCAGCTCAAACGTATCAAAAGTTAATAAAAAATGTGACTTGTGTTGCTGCGGAGTAGATGACAGTTAATAGCTCACTGTTCTATGTTAGGATTTTAACTTATAAACTGCAAGTAACAAAAGGATCTCTCTGACAAAAGCAGTAGCCCACTGGCCTATTTACATTATGTGCACTTTGTGATCTGCATGGTACATGTTCTTTGCAGCAGGTACATTAGCCTGCCCGCAAGACTGGAGGTGAACTTCAGTATGAATAGTGGTGGACAAGCCTTGAAGGTTAACCTACACTTGTCATGCTAGGGTCCACCTGCTGGTGCTAAGACACCAGGGCTTCTAAGGTCTTGCGAAGCCTTCTAAGGTCTAGCATGAGATAGTGCTCTCTCAGGAGAGTGGTCTGGCGGACTGGTTATTAAGGCTGAACCTGGATCCCCAGTTCCAAATTCAGCAGCTCTGGCCATAGTGTCACATCCTCTCCCCCACTGAACACCATACTGCCCCACTGAGAAAAACTCAGAGTGCCTTCAACTACAACCCAATTGTTGCCGGCTATAAACACCTGGATGCGGCTCAATTTAAATTACGCACTGGGCAAGAGCAATATGTGGCCTACAAAAAAAAGTGACAGCATCCTGGAAAAAGCAAACAATCATAGGGAATGCAAAATTTGGCAAACCATGTGAAATGTAAGCAGGAACAACATGGTCACCTTAACGCTTTTACACTCACTGTTCAGAAATCAGTGAGTGCTTTTGCTTGAAAAGTTAAGGACATGACAACAGGGCCCTGAATGGACCCATTTCAATGGCCATTACAAAACGTAAGCAGCATGGTAAAAAAAAGACAACATCCCTAGATACAGAGCAGCAGTACAAATTTTGTTTTTCAATCCTCACATTGCAGTACCTCCAGGATTGGTGCACTAGTTCCAAGCCCAGGGAAAACAAAGCCAAGACAACAAAAATAGTTCTTCACTGGCAAACTCTGTAAAAGTGGCGCTAATGTGTTTGGGTGTGAATAAACTCAATCTGGCCAGTTTGCTACCACTCTGTCTTACTTTATCTAGTTATTTATTTTTCAAATTTTTAAACTTTTATTCCAGATGCTGCACTTTGGAATTAAATGTCAGAAAAATACGACATTGATTTCCGGCAAAAGTGATTATCTTTTTTGGATCCATTTCACAGGGAAGCAAATAAAAGAAAGGAGAGGAGACAGTGCGCGCTGCACACATGCACCTCCTCCTCCTGAAAGGTTAGGTTGCTAGGCGCACACCGGCCCAGTTGGTGTCACCCCTTGTGAGGGTGTCACAAGGTGCGGTCTGCACCCCCCGCACCCCCATAGTGACGCCGCTGGTTTGACACTCATAAAAGTATTGTAAACCCATTTACCAAAACATTGAAATCATTTTTGACCTTCATTTTTAGGTCAGGACTTTGAAACAGCTTTGGCTATGTTACCAGGCCATTTTTTTTTAAAGCATCCATAAGATATATTGACATATGTATACATAGAGGGTCTTATGGTCAAACCTTTTTGTTATTGATCTATTGTATTGTCTTTCGCATTTTGCTCCCAGCAACCACAGCATACCATGTGGCTATGGGACTGACCACTTCAGCCGCTGGCTCCCTTCACTTTGAGTGACAGCCTTTTGCTTGTCCACATTGTGCACACTCACCTGTCAGATAGGTTTCTTCTCCATTCCCTTTTCACGCGCCCTTTTTAATATCTCCTTTCTCTGTTTCTTTATTTTTTTTATATCTTGCTTTTGCTATTTTTTCACCTCACATGACTCCCTTAGCAACTCCCTGCCACTTGTGAAAGCTTCCCCGGCAGCTTCTCTGCCCCTCCCTCCTCCTCTTTATTGCTCATGGTAGACTTGCCAAGTCGTCTACTTTTTTTTCTTCAT
Source organism: Triturus cristatus (assembly GCF_964204655.1). Lineage (NCBI taxonomy): Eukaryota > Metazoa > Chordata > Amphibia > Caudata > Salamandridae > Triturus > Triturus cristatus. The sequence goes on from NC_140583.1 coordinate 525,217,767, forward strand.
TTTTAGGTTGAGCGTAAGTGTACGACCTTCTCTTGTGGGATTAAAGCCATGCCCCTGCTTTTGATTTGTTTGTTTCAGTGTCTTTTAAAAATCCTTCCTTGTTAGTGGTCAGTCTTGCCTCTTATTCCCTCCTTTTCTCTTCCATTCCACCAACAGGAGCAGGGACTAAGTACTGTCTCCTTCTGCTATGGTTCTTTATCTGGTCTTTGGATTACTATTTTTTCTTTGTTTCCTGCTCTGTAACTGTTTGCCTGTATTCAGCTTTGGCACCATGACTGCTTTAATTTAAATATAGCATTCCTCCCTCCCACTTCCTCTTAATGCCACAGTTGTATTAGTGCTGCCTCCCGCGCCATGCTTCCCGCTCTGTTTGTTGTTTCTTTTCAGTGTTTTTGCTATCTTAGCCACTGACCATCAGTCGGGCTTCTTTTGGTAAAATATTGTTTGGTTTTGGGCTTCCTTTTAAGGGGGATTGGGCTTGTTGTGGGCTTCTTTTTAAGGGGTATTAAGCTTGCTTCTATTATTGTTGCTTCCAAGCTTCCTCGGTGCTGTTTGGCCATTGTTGAAACTTGTTTATGTAATTTTTTAATGCACTTAGAACACTGGTCTGAAAGCAACAAAATTCTACCACACAACATGTTTTATTACATTAGAAAATGATCCACCTCATATCCATTAAAGGTAGGTGGGGCATGTAAGTTTGCCATATTAAAAAGTGTAGTTTGGAAAGCACTGCTTTTAGGTGACATTTGTGCACTGTAACTACTGGCGAACCGTCACTAAGATCGGTTGATGGCGAATTGGTATTTTGGGAAGTAGTGTGTAGCATCTCATGTTGTGAGCATGCACAGCGCATTATGCAACAACAAAAAAGCACATGGACGTATTGTCTCGCCCTGAGCTCTTTTGATTGCAGCGATAGTTGTGGAGACTAGTCAGATCCCTGTGTGTAAGGAAATATTTAAACTGATGCCATCTCCCTGTGTCAAATGCCTTTTGTTCAGTTTATATCACTGCTGTCATCTGCGCACTGCATTAAAGCGGCTCTTCTTTTCGGCAGGCCTCAATCTAAACTGCTTGCTCAAACATATCAATGATACCGCAGTACATAGGGGCAGATTTATGTTGCATTTGCGCCACTTTTGCGCCGCCGTTGCGTCACTTTTGTGACGCAGCAGCGGCGCAAATCCTGCGCCATGGTGCGGGGTATTTACAACGTGACGCATCTGGGAGATGCGTCACGTTGTAAAGCCCTGCGCCACATGTAGGCGTTCCAGGGCAGGTGGGGGCGTTCCGGCGCAGGAACGCCTCCTAAAAGTGGCTGAGTGAAATCTACAAGATTTCACTCAGTCACTTTTGAGCCCATGCTGCGTCAAAACCCTGCGCCTGCTTGAAGCAGGCGTAAGGATTGACGCAGCATTGTGCAGATAGGGCCCCCCAGAGCATTGCTGGAGCTGCGTCGCGCTTGCGACGCAACTCCAGCAATGCGCCACTTTTACGGCACAGATGCGTGACGCATCTGTGCCGTTTTTGCCCCATGGTGCGCCGCATTATAAATGCGGCGCATTCATGATGGCGGAGCTGGGGCGCAAAATAACTGGCGCATCCCTGCTGATATGCAGGGATGCGCCAGTTATTATAAATCTGCCCATAGTGTACTGTATGCTGCACAAACATGGAATGTTTCTATGGAGCAAAAAATAAACTGCTTATGTTAGATACAATTAGCAGATAAACACTGTCAAAGCATTTTCTCACTTGTTTTCTCGTCCCATTGCTGTGCATTCAAAGACTGGGAGCTCTCGGCGGGAGACGGGTTTACGTCTCGTTTGCTCTGCCCACATCAGCGTCGGATTTCCTTGTGCACAGCAGGGAAAACCAAAAGAGACTGCACTGGTGCTGCATGTCGAGTTTTTATTTAGGATCGTGCCTTTTGCATCTGCTGATTATATTCTGTGATATGTGACTAGGCGCACAGTGTGACTTCACTTTATGAACCCAAGACACAGCCATGTAAAACAATATTCAGGGTAATTCTTTCAGTGAGCTTCCAACCATAACTAATGGTTGCAAATAAAAAACACCGAAAGCTCACATGTCAACTTCTATAAAATCATCAAGCCCAAGGTGCTCTCAGGCACAACGCTGCTACAGTTTTTGTATTAGTTTTTAGGTCTCAAGTATATGAAAGTACAAGCTGTCTGCTGGTTAAAAACCTATTCTGAATTTACAGTGGGCTTAGAGCCCATCCATTGCTTGCCAATGTTTGGCTTCATAGTTACTCTCATTAACTTGCTCTTTATTCGTTGCCTTCTGTGGGTTTCTCTTCCTCTTATGTGTTTGTCCCTCCTCTGGCGCATAGCCTCTTTACTTGTGTCCTTGCATTGCTCACTTTTGGAAATTACACTTCTCTTTTATTATCCACTCAATGAGGGGGCATGTATTTTCCAGCTACCTCTCTTGTGTACTTCTTTCCTCTTCCTCTGTAACAGCCCAGACTGCATCAGTTTAGCTTCATAAACCTTACAAGCCTCTATTGCCACGGAAATGTCACTTTTAGTCATGTTTCAGTGGCGATAGGGGCTTCACCTTATTTACAAGGCAGCGTTAAGCCACTTAACATGGCTTAACGCTGCCCGGTAAATAAGGCCCCCTTTCACACTATGCTTAGCGTAAAAGGGGTGCGCAGTGGGTGTTGCGGTGGGTGTTCCATCGCAACACCCACTGATTTTGATGCTGTCCCCTATCTACAAGGGTAGCGTAAATAGGAGGTAGCACCAAAATTAAGACCAGGGAAAACCTGATCTTAACTTGGCGAAACCAGGAAAAACGCTTTATTTCTCCTCGTTTTTGCTTTTTCCATGTGTGCTGCTTTGTGCAGCACACATGGAAAAAGCAAAACGCCTTGAATTGTTTATGTTCAGGAAGGTGACCCTTCCTGCACATAAACAATCTTTAAAAAAAATTGCATTTTGTAACTTCCATGTATGCTGCATTAAGCAGCACACATAGAAGTGACAAAATGGCATTTCAAGATTGTTTATGTGCAGGAAGGGGCACCTTCCTGTACATATACAATCTTACCCTACACGCAGACACACTTGCACTATGATAAAAGGGTCCTGTGTTGGCGCTACAGTGCTAAGTGTAGCGCCAGCACAGGAGGAAGCGCAAGGCTGCACCATGTTCTTGTAAATGTGGTGCAGCCTTTCGTTTCTGAAGTAGCGGAGTGAGGCGTTAAGCCATGACGGCCAACGCCTCACTCCGCCACTTCTTTGTAAATATCCCCCGAAGTGTGCAAAAATTTTGGGATGTTAAAAATCGTGTTTCTATGAAGTGTTCTATCACGTTATATACCTACAATGACAATAGCTCTAAGTTTCACGAATGCGAGACCGACTGCATTGGAAATGCTTTTTACATGTGTTGTCCCCAGTCCAAGTTATCTCGAACCTAAAAGACCTGGCTTAGCAAAGGTCTTGTTGGTAGATTGATGGAGCGGAGATACAGGTGCAGTACTTGACAGTTCATGTACATGTGCTTGATAAAAGCAAAACGATTTTTCTCTTACCTTCATTAACGATTTTGCTGTAGCATTATGAATGCATTTTATAAAATGGCAGAGCGATACTATTGTTTCTCCACACATCATGTAAATTGACCACGTATGTTGTGGTTTGACAGCTTTTGCTTAAATTCTCTAGGGCAGATTTATGACTTCTGGCGCATCTCTGCTAATCAGCAGAGATGCGCCAGAAGAGTTGCGACGCATCTGCACACCCGTGCGCCACCACTGATGCGCAGCATTTATAATGCGGCGCACCCTGGCACTCGGATGGGCAGATGCGTGACGCATCCCCTGTCGGAAAGGCGGCGCATTGCTGGAGTTGCGTCGCATGCGCGACGCAGCTCCAGCAAGGCTCGGGGGTGCCCTATCCCTAACATGCTGCGTCAATCCTTATGCCTGCTTCAAGCAGGCGCAGGGTTTTGACGCAGCATGGCCTTAAAAGTGACTGAGTGAAATCTTGTAGATTTCACTCAGCCACTTTTAGGAGGCGACCCTGCGCCGGAACGTCCCCCCCCCCTGCGCCAGAACGCCTGCTTCTGGCGCAGGGCTTTACAACGTGACGCATCTCCCAGATGCGTCACGTAGTAAATACCCCGCAGCATGGCGCCGGTTTTGCGCCGCCGCTGCGTCACAAAAGTGCCGTATCGGCGGCGTAAAACAGGCGCAAGGGGCTTGTAAATCTGCCCCTCTGTTGCTAGGCCATTACTTTTTTAGTTTTGATAGGTTTTATTCTATGTTTTAGTAGTTGGCTCTATTTAAGATGACAAACACTCTTTGCATTTAGCCTTGCCTGTCTTCCTACAATGTGTGCAGTGTCGAAGAAATAGCTCATGGTTTTGTAGTCCGTTCACATTACCCTAGTCTGTTAGCGCAATCCTCCACCCATTGTCCCTCCCGACCGCCTCTTCTCAAGGTGGTACCATGAAAAGCATCCTGCTTCTGAAGGAACACTCTTGCACCCAACTAGGATGTTGAAAGATCAAAATCCAGTAAACAATTATGTCTGTTCTGGACCATTTGCAGTTAATATTGTTTGTTCTGTTTGTGTCTCAAATCTAGCATTTGTGATTTCAATGTCCTTTAAATTGCTCTGATTCAACTGCTAGGGAATTGATTCCAGAAGCTAAACTCCTGTAATTAGAAACTGTGTTTACTTTTACTAGGCCATAGCATTAGATTGCCGTGTCCCGATCCTCTGTTTGTTCGGCCTATTTTTTTGGTTGTTTCCTCTCAGTTTGGTCAAAGTTGACATTTCTGGTACAAGTTGACAACTTGTAATGCTTCAATTAACCACCGATTTTCATGTTATTCTGAGTCCTTCCCCTGGGATTCGCCTGTGCCAATAGATTGTGCAACTTTGTTTGGAGTTTTACCAATGTCACTTGAGGAAGGGTCATGCTACTATGAAGAGTCTGTCCTGAGATGGAACAGCCCCTGATGTTATCCAGTGTAAATACAATACAAGTGATTTTGCAATAAAGCGAGGACCACCTGGGTGTGAGTGTGGGTCATGTCTTTTGATGGTGCATACATAATCAGCAAACCAACCAAATAGGAATGAACAAAAAAGGGATCAGAGGGGCAAGGACCTTTGTTAATACCCTTGGAGCTGATTCGAGCCCAAATGGTACTCTGAAAACCGGAAGTGTTGACAGACTACACCAAAATGTAAACGTCTTTGAAAGCCTACTGCGATAGGAATGCAGAGATAGGCATCCGCCAAATCAATTGTGCCGAGAAAGTCTCCCTCCTTCACCAATGGAATGACTGATTGCAGGGTTACCATCTTGAAATGGATAGTTTTCAACCAGGCATTTACCCTCTTCGAATCAGGCACCGGCCGTTATGCACTAGAAGATTTTTGAACCAGAAACAGGAAAGAGGCCTCCCTACGTTCCGATGGAGGAACTGTCACAATAGTCTTTCTCAAGAGAAAATCCCGGATTCTGGAAAACAGGACCTATGTATTTCATCAAATCCTTGGGAACTGGAGTGGGACTGAGCCCTGTCCCTGGAATAATGCTAAAAAAAACTATATGGTAACTATCTTGAACAACATGTAGTACCCATTTGTCACTAACATCTTCTTCCGAGGCATCCGCCAATAAATGAAGTCTGCCCCTCACAGGTTTTATATCTTTTAGGAATCTGTCAGAATATTTTTTTAGTTGATCGGTACTGGCCTATAGAATCATCTTTCTTGAAATTCTTCTTAGGCTTAAACCATTTATTATGATAAGAGGATTTACAGTCACCTCTGCATAGGCAACAAGAAGAGTGACCCCAAGATTTCTGATGGAAGATTAAGAAGACTTCCCTTTATAAGGGCAAAGTGTGCTTTCTATCATTAAATGCCTTCATGATCACCTCATCCAGACTTTCGCTGTGCCGCTTCCTGCCATCTAAGGACATTTTTTATAAAGACGATTTCTATGCTGGATCCACTTTCCAGTAATGCATCCAATGACACGCCTTTAGCCACTGAAGATGCTTTAAGAACATCTGAGGATTTGTCAGCAAGATAAAGCCATTCTGTATAGCTGTTGCAAGTCCATCAAAGTCCTTCACCAATGACTGTGCCAAGTAAGCCACATAAGTTGAAGGTCCTAAAGAAAACATTTGAGCTGAAGAACCCCTCTTCCAGGCGCTGTCAACCTTTCTATCCGAGAATCTGTGGATGAACAGTCCTCTGGATTCAAAGATCTTCTACCAACCAGAGTAGCCAAAATGTTATTCTTAAAACTAGATGGCACAGTATTGTTGGGATCTTCAGGAGTGTACAGTGTCTGAAGAAAATAAAGAATTGACACTCAATCTGGCTCTTTAAATTCACCAAAAATTGATTCCCTGATTTTAGAATGAAATGGCATAGAGAACATTGGAGGTTTCACATATTGAGAAAATAACACATCCTCATTATCCTGGCCAGAGAAGAGTTGAAACCCTAGATTGAAATCTCAGCTTGTGTTTATGTCTCCTAGAATATCCAGCACATCCTCCCACCTTAAATAATTTCCCATTGTAGTAGAAAGCCTTTCTTTATCAGACGTAGAGGATGATTTATGTGTCTCCTTCTGCTTGCCATACTTACGCTCTTTCTCTTTAAGAACTTGAGCAACCACGTTATCAATCATTTTTGCACTATTTCCACATTTTTTTAAGGTAGGGTCATCTGATGAAGGCTGGGATAATTCAGGAGATTGAATCCTTTTTTTCTGGAATGTGAGCCTCCTCCTCCAAAGAGAAAGAGGATATACACAACCACTTAGCTCTATGCTTGCCTTCCATAGTGTCACTATCTGGTCCTGTGAGACTAGGTGAAAGTCACAAGTTCAAGCTGACCACGATGGAGCGCGGGCCAAATACAGGGACCAGGTTAGTCCCATTGAAAAAGTTACCATCTAAAGTTTATAGCAAAGCATTCCATTTTCAGTGGAAAAGGCAGTGAGGAGCAAAGAGAGCATAGTCGTCACTGTAGCGCGAACAGCAGGCCTGCCATCATGTGTGGTCATCGCTGTAGCTCCAAGATCCAGTCTGGAATCGTGGACGGTCATTGCTGGAGATTCCCTTAGGCAGCTTTTGCAGGCTTCTGATGCTGTTGCACAAATTACAGATCTCTCTTTGCAGGTGGTCACTATAGCACTAAGATTCAGGTTCACTAAAATTTGGTATTGGCGATTGGCTTGGAGGAAAGATTTTGGAGCAAACTGGCCAGTTCAAGGAGGTAAAGAGCCCAAAATCTTACTAGTTATCCTTTTCTTCAAAGAGGAGTTCAACTGATGCCACATCAAGGTCCAGGACCTGGGAGGCACCTCATGGGAATGAGGATTTCACTCCAGAAGAGGCCATCAGGGCTCAGGCAGGTACAGTTGGAGCAGGTCAGCTACGCAGCTGCAGAGAGCCTCTGGGGCTTGTTGCAGCCCTGCAGCTCCAAACAGGAGGTCAGTCAGCTGACCCTTGAAGTCATTTCTGCCTGCGATGAAGAGTGCAGGTCCAGTATTCCTTCTCAGGTAGCAGGGTAGTCCTCTGAAAGCAGGACGGTCTTTCTTCTGTATATCCAGGTCCAAGGGTGTACTGAAGAGGGATCCATTAATATACCTGGTTCCCCTATAAAGTGGGAGACGTTTTTTCCCCACACAAGTGGCTGGAATTTCCAGATGTGACCCAGGAAACAGGATACATGCACCAAATGGTTGGGACAAGAAAATGTCAACTTTCTAAAAATTGCATTTTCAGAATTGTGACTTAAAATACGACTTTACCATTAAAGAGGGTTTCAAATTACAATTTCTCGGATACCAAACATGACAATCCTACCTGTTGCCACTCAAACCAATCACTTATTGAATGTAATAAGGTAACACAATGTAATTCTATGGGAGAGGTAGGCCTTTCAATAACAGAAAACATATTTAAGAGTTTTTCGCTACCAGGACATGTAAAACTTAAAAATACATGTCCAGCTTTTTAAATTCAGCGCACCCTGTGCTATGGGATTATGAGGGCCTAACCTAGGGGTAACTTATATGTATTAAAAAGGAAGGTTTAGGTCTGGCATAGTGTTTATTTTGCCAAGTCGAAATGACAGTTCAAGGCTGCACACATAGGCTACAATCGTAGATCTGAGACATGTTTGAAAAGGTTATTTAAAAGTGTAGCACAATATGTGCCGCAGGCCCACTAGTAACATTTAATTTACAGGTGAATGTAGTAACACTTTGCTTGGGACTTAGAAGTAAATTAAATGTGCTTAGTGGGTGTAAGCCAATTTTACCATGTTTAAAGGAGAGAGCACAAGCACTTTTACCACTGTAGAGCAGTGGTAAAGTGCAGAGTCCTAAGGCCTACAAAAACAAAATCAGCAAATCCGGAAGGGAGAAAGCAAAAAGTCTGGGGGAAAGGGCCAGTTCCAATAGGTGCTCACCAAGGTCTTCACATCAAGTTGGTTACAGATTGTGTGTCATGCCTTTTGAATGAGAAATGCGACTTATGAGACCCGTGTCATGGACCTTACACACTGCACATTCCCCATGACGTAATATGAGCCTCCAGGTTCCTGAGATGGGAGGTCCCTCGCCAACCTGTCCCCTTACCATGAAATTCTATCCTGGTATGAGGCAGGGGCCTCCAAGCAGGTCCAAGAGGAGGCTCAGTTTTATTATGCCTCTGACTCCTATACAGCTGTCCGTGAGACCAATTTGCACCAAAATTTCCGGCCCAGGTGGAGATTTTAGACAGCATAGATGCACCACTTCATGTTCACATTGGCAATGTTGTTTTTCAAGTCCTTTTCTATGAAAAATAGTTAAACAGGGAATGCATCTCTGTGTCAAACATAGCTACACGTTAAGACAGCTACAAATTACTGTGTCATATTTATGTCACATTTATGTGATTTACAATCATTTTCCAAAGTCGTGTACAATCTCATTTTACAAATGAAAGATGTGAATAAAGCAGTGGGGTAATTGGGAAGTATAGGTTTGAGGTCGCGAAGTAACTGTGTTCACAAGAACTGACGTGCTAAAGATATATTTTCTCAGTGGATTTATTTGCTTCTAAACTTTCTTTGGCTTGTTTTCCTGTGAAATATATAGCGTAACATGGTGAACAAGTCTTTTGAGATAGTACACACAGGGAATGATGCAATGGGCATTGAATCTGACAATCCATTCTTTTCACCTGCTTGGAAAGGCATGTGTGACACAGCATAAATCAATGTGAATGAGATAAGTACATTTACACATATAGAAGGTTCATGCTAAAGGATATTTTTGCTGTAGAACTTTTTAAAAAGTTTCTAGGTTAAAAATGTTTTTTTCATAGTAAAACTAGTTCTTTCACACACCTGCCTTATTTTTGACGAGTTTAAGGCATGCCAAAGGTCTGTGTAAATTGTGAGCTTTGCTCACGATACTTGTGAAACTATCTGCGTGAGTAAAATCATCGACGTGCACTTTCAGAAATGATTGCATTTGTGAACTTTAAATATGTCTTTGGAAAATGAGCCCGTAGTCGGGAATGTTTTATGACTTTTTTAGGGACAAATGAAATTCCCTAAAGAATGTGTAAAAAAAATATGCGTTTTTCAGCCTTTTAGGAAAGAACAAGTTGTTTGTATGTGAGCAGGGAGCTGCGCATAATTGGATTACAACGGAAGACCTTCATCTTCCTAGAGGCATGGTGCACTAGCCTCTACTCATCTATCATAATGAGTTTTCTAGCTTACATGCTATTGGGAGTGACTATTTTGATATACAAGGATTTTTATTGGAATTGAATAACATTCTTGAATCTTCATACAAGACAAGATAAGGGTGTTTTCACTAATTTTATTCTGCATTTGGACACTGCCTTGATCCTTGAGAAAGTCGTATAACGATGAAACACGTGTCGGCTGTTTGTATGCTTCATCTACGTGTCAACATTTTGGAAACTGGTTCACCTATGATCAAGATTGTGTTATACTGCTTGTTCCATCTACTGCTCGTTCCTGGAATTAAATCTATTACTGACTAATGATAGTCATTTGGAACTATTTGTTGTGCTGTGCTCTGTTGCTCGAATTTCTATAATTGATGTCTATGGAGGAAGTCTTCTCCATGTACTGAGGAACACTGTAGGTGGCACAGTGTTTGCATTGAGCACGCCAGAAGACACAGTGAGATTTACGTTTGCGAAACTTAACAGAGGTGCTGGCTGCTTTCTCTGAAGCCACTGCCATCATTTTGTACATAGCATTGTGATAAAGGTGAAGAAAGGAATGTTATCTCTAGATTTGAGTGCAAGAGGGTTGGATTCACAAGCCAAGAAGGCTAGGTCCGACCTAGGTGGTGGCCGCATGTGAACTTGGTCCATCTTGGTGGCTGGGCAGGCACTAGGGTAGGAACCTAATGTGAATGGCTCTGGTGGTCCCTCAGCAAGGGTGGGTGAGGTACAGATAAGCGTGGGCAATTCCCCATGGAGTCGGGGGATCCCTCATTCACCTCAGAGGAGGAGGGAATGCAGGGCTGGACAGAGGTTGAGGATGCCTCCTACTCAGCTCCAGTGTATGGTGTATTCCTAGAGGGAGCATGTGGGGAGGAGCCAAGGCAGTACCAAGACACCATCCACTAAGGGGTGCTCCCTAGTGGCTGGGGGGGGTGGCTGACAAATGTGCTCCCCACCATTCAGGATTTAAGGGGTACCCCTCCTCAACAGGGGATGTAGAACTTCAGAAAGGGAGCAGGGGGCAAAATGACTCACACTGCCCCTGTATAGCGTCAGGGTCCCGACACTGGGCTGGAGAACCAGGCTCAGGAGACCATCCCTGAGCTGGTGAGAGGGAGAGCGGATAATGAGTGCAGTGTTAATCACCCCCCTCCCAGGGAAACCACCCAGAAGGGAAGGCTTGGGATGGACAGTTACATGGTTCTGGACATTGACAGCTGTCAGTGCCTTTTGCTGGGTTATATACAGGTGAATTAGGGTTGCCCATAGATAAGTTATGAAAACTGAGAGGGACCCCTTAAGCCAAAGGAATAGGGTACCATACAAATATTTAATCACAAAGGTTTCCTTTGGACAGCACTATGCAACCAACCATATATATTGCCAGACCAGGGTCTTCAACTTTACCACTCAATCACATCCATTACATTCAGAATAGGAGAATATATCTGTATTACCGAGGCTACTATTAAATGCAAGACTAATGACAGAAGATTAAAATTATTTTATTCATCATAAGACACACAATTAAGAAAACAGATCTACACAATTAATGACACTGTGTCATAAAATATGACAAAAATGGTATTGTTTTTTATATAGTTTATGACACAGTGTCATTAATTGTGTAGATCTGTTTTCTTGATTGTGTGTCTTATGATGAATAAAATAATTGTAATCTTCTGTCATTAGTCTTGCACTTACTAGTAGCCTTGGGTATACAGATATATTCTCCTATTCTGAATGTAATGGATGTGTTGGAGTGATAAAGTTGAAGACTCTGGTCTGGCAATATATATGGTTGGTTGCATAGTGCTGTCCAAAGGAAACCTTTGTGATTACACAAGCCCATAGATAAGGACAGGAGTCAGACCCTAGGGGCCAGGAGGGGCACTGGGTTGATACTGGAGGGGTTCCCAGGAGAGGTTTAGTGGGCCCTGAGAATAGGCGGAACGGATACAATGGGGTTCCAGGGGGCATAGGACTGGCAGGTTCCATTGGGGGTGGTAGGCTATTATCCAGGGCCTATTGCCCAGCGCAGGGAAATTTTTCAAGGCATTGATTAAACTACCCTGGCTTTCTGCTAGGAGGGGGGGGTGTTGAAAATGGCTCTTTTTAGGGTGCTTTCCCTCCACCTTTTGATGTTATCCCTCCTGGTTTTCCACTGATCTACGTGATAGCCTTAGTGATTGCTCTGACACTGCCATTCAGTTCCAAAGCGATGTGCTTGTCAAACACATACTGGTGTGGAGTATTTTTGTCATGTACTCAGTGTGCTGTGAGGATGGTGCTGTGCCATTACTTTACACTTTGACCCTGAGGATAAGCCTGACTAATCTGTGCCAAGCTAACAGAGGTAAGCACAGGTTGTCTGACAAGTGTACCCTACTCATTCTTTCGAGGAAGGTGGATTCTATCTGGCTTCGGTGTGTCCCAGCCAGCCAGAAACCTCTGGGTCTAACAATAAGTTTATAAGTAGGGTATTATAACAGATGTAATGTCAAGTGCTAGTGCTTTTGTAGACTACATAGATTAATGTGAAATTGGGTCCATATGCAAGGAGTGACACTTACCAATGATTTGTCCATGCACAACTATCAGTATTTTCAATGTCTTGAAAACTAGATGCACACAGTTTAGTGCAGCTCTTATTAATTAAAATGCAACAGCGCTGTTACATGTCTACCAGTCATCCTAGGGTTTCCTTTCGGTTCTGCGTTATTTGTTCAAGTCTGTGCATTCTGTGATGAAGGATCCTCCTGAGGTCTTCACTCACTGAATGGCACGCCTTTTTAAATGGAGAATTATTAAAGATGCTAATGGGGTTCATCTACCGACAAGAAAGACTAAAGAAAGATTAAGTGAAGACTATTGGTAGTTGGTTGCATATCTAGATGTAGAGATAAGAGCGACGGATTGTCTGAAAGCCATAAAAGATTAGGTCAGTTGTAAAGGTATAAATAACACAAAAATGATGTACTCAGAGTCAAAGTTTACATTACTGTTGACAAGCTTTGTATAACAAAATGCAAACATGTGAAGTAAAATTAAGTGACTAGGTCAGGCGGTTAGGTAAGGCATCTCTTTAATGTATGTAGATATTTTGAGGTAGAGTTTCAATTAAAGGAGATGAAAATGACACGAAATATATACGTGATCTGACAGTGAGACAAATTCTTGGGGTAACCCATTCAAAAATACTGGAGATAAAGTTAGATCCAAAATAGCACACCATAGGTTTAATAACGCAATGAAGTAAGTTTCAGTGAGGGTTCGGGGAATTAAAATTAGTGGAAGTATTTCGCAGGAGGCTGGTATGTTTAATGCGATTATTTGCAAAAAAAAGTTTTTTAAACCAAAAGACTGGCTACCATTTGCACAGAAACTGAAAAATATACTAAGAAGTAGTAAATAAAGAACTAGACAGACAGCATGAAAACAAATCATTAAGCTGGTGGGCGCGAGTGAGTAGATTATTTCCACAGTAGTAGTGTGGAACATGTCTGGCTACATCAAACTGCCCAGACCTGAGAAAGTGAAACAGGTGTGTCATAGAAATCGAACCCCCTTGTCTTCAGGTGACCAAAACTCTAGCAACCTCACTAAAGGGCATATTATCAAGAACGGCGTTAAAATTATCGCCGGTTTAGCGGCAGAAAACTGCAGCTTAAGCGGCGATAATGAGCTTGATAATATGCCCTGGAGAATTCCCATAGAAGCCCATGTTGACACCAGAACATGGACTTCTATTTGAATTCTCAAGGGCATATTAGTATCACCGCTTTAGCGGCAGTTTTCTGCCGCTAAGGCGGCGATAATTTTTAATGCAGTCCTTGATAATATGCCCCTAAATACGTACACTACCATCTAATAGCCTCGCAGACTTCAGATTTTTTTTTAACTCTAATTAGTTTCGAATATTAGCTTACTCCTAGTGTTTCCAAGACAGCTTTATTTGTCTCCAATCTCATTCTTTCATGTACGTCTTTGTCTCCTATTCTGTTATCCACTCTATTCTTCCTCATCTCTCCATTCTTTACCTCATGTTTTTCAATTTAAACCTTGCTTACTTGCCCATCCATCCTGGACAGGGTCTAGTATTCGCCTTTCCCATTTCTGTCAGCCTTCTACCCCTACTCCGCATTACATCCATGGAACAACAAACTATTGCTTCTAAGATTAGAATTCTTGGCATCATTTCAGTTTGAAAATTATTTTGTCACTTCCATCTTTAACATCTTAGCAATACAGTATATAGTTTTTTTCCCCCCGATATTCAAATTTATAGGAAATTAGTAGTGCAGATGAGTTTAAAGGAATATTGTCTGTCAAATGTAGGGCCACAGCAAGATATCATTTTATGCAATGCCGTTTGCTTATCAATGGGATCTTCTTTAGAATTGTTTACTAAAGTGCTTAGCAAAACCTTCTTATAAAACTGTCAATCATACTATGTACACCCCTGGAATTAGGTGGCTAACAAATCTGCCCTGTACCACCAGCCAAAACATTGGCAGTGCTATCTGACAGTATCATTAGCGTTCTAGCCATATTATGTTGTATTTTAAAATTTCTATTTATTGAAAAAAATTATCTTTAAGCTTCTACTTTCAACCCACATACAGAAAGCATAACAAGAGTACAATCAGTCTTCTATAGCCACCGAACAACAAGCAATACATTAACAGAAAAATATTTTTCCATCTCATAATATCCAATTCAATCTTAACCTGGTTTGAGTTTTAAGCCATATACATTCCCCCATCACAGTATTCGGTCAAAAATGCAGTGTTGTTAATTACGTCACATGATGGAACAGCAAAATCATGCTTCTAAAATCTTTTTTAGTTCCCAGGGCTATCCCTAATTATATATATCCCCGTTCGCTTGCACACCAGAGTCAAGAGTTTTATACCACACTTCGAATGATGGTGCAGGCCACCTTTTCCACTTCTAAGCATTATCTCATTTGGTCACATGAGTGTCGAACCCACAAATAGCTTCAGATATCTTTCAAGTTTTACTTCATCCCAAATAGCCAGTATGGCTTAACTATGAAGAAGAAACAGAGAAATGTCCACATTGCCATGCAGTGCCCTCACATTTCTTGCCACCAGAAACATTGCATCGTTGGACACACCCACAGTATATAATAGAACAAGCCTTCTTGCTCACATGCTTGCAAGCATAATGATGAGGTAACAACCCAAAGGACCTAAGTGATGTCCTAGGCTACCTTACCCAATGGTACTCCATTGCCTCACTGTAATAAAACTCACACGTCTCACACCTCTTCCTCACCTGTCCTTCAACTTATCTTATCCACATACTCATGACCATGACATTTACATTCACCTGCTTCCTCCTACTAAACGACCTGTAAAATACCAAACCAGAACACTGATCTCCAGTGAATTGGAGTAGCACAGTATCCTCTTCAGAGTGTCACCACTCCAGCCAGCAACCACATCTAACTTCAAGTCACTGACATTTTTTTAACAATATTAAAGAGAAATGAAGACTTAAACCCACTCAAAACATCTACTGATGATTTATTGTAACTTAACACTTTTATAAAATACAACATTACTTCAATACTTACAACACCCTTTAATGCTCCTGTACACGGAACTTACTGACATCAATGAAAGTACAAAGTATGGTCAACCTTACAAGGACATCCTTAAATCATTTCAACCCGCACAGCCTGTCACTGCAGTACTAAGACGCTATAAGTCAAATTGATCTCATTATAAACAATCTATACCGTACAACTTTCGTTAATTACACTTGGTGGCAGCTTTTGAACACAGATCGTCGTTTCTTTATATTTGACAAAATCCTGATTTTAGAATGTTTCAAAATATTTCATATAGAAATTGCACAGTACAGTAGATAGCTAAGGGCAGAAGCCTAAATGTAATGTGTACATAATTGGTTTCAGTGTTTGTTAAGCCAACTGGCTGGTACAAGTTTTGGATAGGTTAGAATTGAAGACAAGGTTGTTTTATCCCTGATTAGGTCATCAGATTGGAGCTGTGCCCTATTGCTATGTGCGTTGCGACAAAGCTGAGTGGCAGTGCGTCATGGCCTCAGGCATTCTGCTGCCACAAAGGACGTGACCTGTTGTACACTTGCTGAATCTCTCTGCTAATCAGGTATCTGCTCCTGCACTGTGATGGTATCAGCTGTCATGCTCCAGTTCTCACCAGG
Source organism: Triturus cristatus (assembly GCF_964204655.1). Taxonomy (NCBI): domain Eukaryota; kingdom Metazoa; phylum Chordata; class Amphibia; order Caudata; family Salamandridae; genus Triturus; species Triturus cristatus. The sequence goes on from NC_140583.1 coordinate 525,233,758, forward strand.
GACATGGCAGCCAAGCATGAAGTAGTAACAACACTAGCAGGAATAAGCTTGACGCACAACAGTTTCAGCTGCCCTTGTGAGTGTGGCTTTTTGATCGCTCCCTGTGCTTTTGGATTTTACTTGTTTTACTTTAAGAACAGAGCATTCCATAAATGAATGCACAACAAGTAAATGTATGGGGGCTTTTAACGAATCATTGGCGTTCATAAGAACATGATTCAATCACTGTTTATGCTGCCCACAGCCGCACCAACCAGACACCTACTGTATTGATTCTTGCCATCTGTCTGTGCTCAGCGTCAGGCAATTGTTCTTCTTGTAGTGTCAGATTTTCATACAGGCCAGTCCAACCCAGGGAGCGAGATTACAGAAATGAATTTTGTAAAGAAAGTCAAACTTGTCTGATGCATGCTCCAGAATGAGATTTGATTTTTTTGTTGCACCTTTCTTTGGTTTTAAATGCATTTGTGGAAAAGCAGCATGAGATGTGCAGGGCAACATGAGAGCTGTGATTCTGCATCATCGGTGAAACCCTCTGATGCTGAGTGTCAGTCATCCTGTATTCAACAACAGAGGGTTGGCCACAAAGGCCCTCTCTGCCCGCTAAAGTGCTGTTTTTCAATAGTTGCCGCTGCAGTGTGTTAGGACTCCTGCACCTTGATTGAGTTCAGCAGTATTTGGGCTCCCTTACTGGCCACCCTTGAGGACTGTCAGGCTTGGGTACTTGCTCCTCACACTATGCAAAGATAGTCTAATGTTGGTGCTCCCTTCCAAGTACCTGGTGCTTCTGCACAGGAACAAGAAGCCAGTGGAGTGTCCAGGGCAGGCACATCCTTCACCATGGGTATGACTAAGATCAATATCTATCGGTAGGTGAAAACCGACAGCATGAAATGTGAGAAAAGGACTGTAGGGCAGACACCGGTATGGTACCTAGAGTGGAGGCATGGATAGTGCTGCTGCTGCAGACACATATTGTAACTATCCTATTTTGTAAATAAGAAAATAGGATACATTTTTCTCTCTGAAATTTCAAATTATATTGAGTTTCTCTTGTTCTGTCTCTTTTTTCATTCCCTGTTAACTCACTTCCCCCAAACCTCTACTTTTGTCTGCTCAGCCATCCTATATCTTTCTCTCTTCACTTCCTCTCTCCCTGTAACACTGCAGCACTTCTCCCCAACACTCATTTCCTTACTGCAAGCCTGTCCTGCCCCCTATTTAATTTGTTCTCTCCATGCAGCTCACTTTTATTCTGTGGTCTCCCATCACTTGTTCTTTCTGATCCATGTTTTCACCCATCATCTGCTCTCTCATTCTGTGCCCCATTCACCCTATACGCTCTCATTCTGTGGCTGCATTTTCCCACTTTATGCTACCAAAGATGTGCTGTTGCCATATGCTCACATGCATTCCCATTATTCCTTCCTATATCTCACAATTGTTTTTCAAGCTACCTTAAAAGAAGTGCGCTGCACTGCCACCACTGGTGGGCCAATGTTCAATTTCGCCAATACTTTTTCTTTCTATTGAATATTCTGTTTTGATTTTAGGTCTCCCCTAGGCAGCCCCTGCGCTGTCTCTTCGAGACATGGTCTCCACTCAGCAGCGCATACGCTGTTTCTTTGAGACATGCTGTATCTAGAATATGCAAAAGATACACAATTGATGGACGGAATGCAGAACAAATCAAAAACATTCACCCCCAGTCAAGAGATCTGGGTTAAATCCATCATTCTTTTACTCACCATGCCACCCCAGTTTAGACCTGGCCATATGCAAATCAGTCTTGACCCTGTGCCTCAGGGGAACAGTCCAGCCCGAACTGCTAAGCCAGGTCCTCCCTGGACCGGAAACAAGCATCCTAGGACTGGTTTTGGGGGTTTCACCCGTCTTCAGCCAGGATAGCTTGAGTCCAGTGGCACAGTGAGCCCAGGACCCACGTCTGGGTATACCTGGTGCATTTAGGGAGAGAAAGCAAAAGACACACAATTGATGGACGGAATGCAGAACAAATCAAAACATTCACCCCCAGTCAAGAGATCTGGGTTAAATCAATCATTATTTTGCTCACCATGCCACCCCAGTTTAGACCTGGCCATATGACACATTTCCGGGGCTCTTCTTTCTGCTCTGTGTAAGTTATAGAACAGACAATGGTATTGAGCCAGCTCTGCAAATGCATACCTTTTTTTCCTCAATGCGGAAAACACATTTTCTATTTTGACAGCCTTGTCCCTACCCCCCCCGCCCCCCCCACACCAAATGTAGGACCGGTCTATTTCTGGGGTAACCTTACAAACCTATTCAGGATGAAAAGAGGTTGCATATCCTTTTATGAATTTCCACAAATATTCTTGTTTGTGGGCATTCACAAACTTGGGAGACAAACAACATCTTGTAACACCCACTTCCTATCTATTGCATGACATTTACTAAGACAGTCTTCGGACATCTGAGGCAGTAAATGCATTTTTGTGAATTTCTGACAGGCATAAATGAGGTATATTTAATTTTTACCTTTATATTTACATTTGCAGACGCAACAGCATTTCTGAATAGGGCCCTTTGTCTTTAGGTTACAGGAATTCTAAGCCATTTACCTTTTCGTTGCCCAACAAGATTCATATTGTTCTGCAGTGTGCATTAAACCTAAAAGAGGTACCTGTTGTAAACACTGCTGCCTACTTGGCATTAAAATTATATGCGATGGTGGATTTAATATTTATTGAAATCAAATGACTGTTTCGTTTAGACGGCTGCATGTTTTCTTTTTTCTACTTGTTTATATTTCTGTGACATACGCTTCCAACAAAGTAAAAACATAAATAACCACCCCAGTAGCTTGCCAAGGCCATGACTAATGAGTTTACCAATGCGTGTTCAGCAGGTTTCTGATCCATTTTTTCTACAGTACTTTCTAATATTGATAAGGCTGGTGTAGGATATATTTTTTCAAGTTTTCTTAGATAAATTCGGAGGTTTTTTTGAGGTACCTCTTAAAAAACCCTTACCTACACATGGCATTTAATTCTGCTTTCTAAAAAGGAAAAGACAGATCCAGTCAAGAAAAGAGAATATTTTCTTGTTGAATCACATTAGGAGTTTACTTTTATCACAACAAGGCACACTTAGGTCAAATGCATTTGTTCAGCTAGATTACATTTGTGTTACTAGTGCGACAATAATGAGTCAGAATGTGTGATTACTGCAAAGGCGGTTTTTCTCGTGTAGGGCTTCATTTACAAAAGCAATAGGAACACAACGTACTATGCTTAAGTTACACTTTCACATTAGAGTCAAGTTACACCTGCTCAGGTGATCATTAAAATGTGGCTACTTAAACAGGTGTGGCTAACGTCTATCATAAAAAACAGGGTATATGGGTATCATGTTCATGAACCAAGTAACATGCACCTGTTTTTGATCCCTACATGTGCACATTGTAGGGGCTCCATAAAATGCACACGCTTATGGTTGTGACTTTAGAAAATATGTTATTCTAACTCTTGAAATCGTTTTCTTATTGCTTTAAAATTTCTTCTACTAATATGTCAGTTGAGTCAAAGAAAACTAACTACGCTAATTAATGCACTTTCCTACTTTTTCAACAAAACTCACTCCACGCCCCTTCAGGTGTATCTTAAAGGTGCAAAATAGCGCAGTAAATACATTTCTAGATGTTTGTGAAAACTCACTAAGCTGACGTTCAAAGAGTGCGTAGTTTAGAATGTATTTGAACATTCCTTTGACATACCCTTAGGAATGCCCACAAGTTTAAAGTACATAAAAAATAAGAGATGGGGGTGGTGGAGGGGTTGTGTATGAATTGTTTGGATTACCGAACGCTGACAAAACAGCTCAAGCTGTCAATAGGCCACCACTAAATATGACCTGAAAATACCGGTGATCGCCAAATTAGACACTGAAAGAGATGTGCTAAGGAAGAGTTGACTGAGGGGCCTTATTATGAGTTTTGGCGGTCCTGGACCTCCATGAGAAAGGTGGCAGTGAGACTCAAAATATGTTTGATGGTGCCGCTGAGGCACCGTCAGCATATTTTGGCCTCAAACCGCTGCCAGACCACCGCAGGATCCTTGGTCCACGGTGATAGCAGCAGTTCAGTTGCGGTCTAACTGCCACACTTATAATACTGCAGGCGGTCCTGCAATGTGGTGGTGGTCGGACCGCCACCATGACTACGACGGTCCTCGGGGTTGTGATTGGTCTGAATGGCCTGGTTTGCTGCTCAGACAGTGCTTGGTTGCCTGGGGTTGTTCTTCACCCAACTGTGCAACATATCCAGATGGAGAAATGCTAAGTGTGCATGACGGTTTGGCTGTCCTAAGACAACAGGATAAACCAGTGTGCGTACTTATGGTGTCCATCACTCCTCCTCCCTACTGGCTGTTGCTGTCAGTCGAGATAGCAAACCTCCACCTCGGCTCAGTACTGAAAAATAAAATGATAATCACATTGTGTTGTTATCATTTTATTTTTCCTTCTTGCACTGCTCAGAGAGTAGTGGGGCGATGCTCCTCCGCGTTAACATAGGAGCCGCCGCTGAATGTTTGATGTGTACAGCATTCCGTCCATCATATTTTCGGGATTAAAGCCATGTGACATTACTTCCTAGGAAGACTAAAGGGCAAAGCTCATATGATGTTACTTCCTGTGACATCATTAAGGTCAAAGGGTATTTGTTGTCACTTCCACCACCCCTAGCATTTTGGTGAATTGATGTCCATGCTTTGCTTCCTTGTCTCAATAAAGCCATCCGAACTCCTATCACCCATTCCGTTTCCTCCAGACACCCCAACACCATTTCTCATGGCCAAGAAGAGCTAAGAATGCAGTTCCATTTGAATTTGTGTTTGGAATATTCCCTTAACCCACCATAACCTCACCAGGTTTATGCTCTTTGACATCTGGAGAACTTGCCAACTTCTCTCCTTTCAGGTGGCTTATTCCCAGATCAACACTCTGATAATGAGTATGCTGGACCATTGCAGCAACACAGTCATAGGAACATAAATATCCACTTTATTTACACACAAGAACATAATCAAATGCACCGTATTTACAAGATACAGTGCATTCCTGTCCTTTCAGCTGGCACAAAAATTGCAGCTGTGTGTCAAAGCATGCGCTCTTGCACCATGGTGCAAGGGTGTCTGTGTTGTTGGCATGATTCTTTTTGTGCAGGAAGGGGCACCTTCCTGCAAAAAAACAATGCCGACAAGCGTTTTCCTCGATCTATGCAGAATGCACCACACGTGGAAAGAGGAACCTGCTCTGGGGAGGCATATGTTTTTGGTGCTCCCCACATTGACACTATGCTGTAAATCTGAGGAAGTGTCGAAATCCATGGGTGTTGTGTGGGAAAACCCACAGCAACACCCATGGCATGCCTCCCTGACGCAATGTAAGGTAAACAGAGCGACTTGCGCTGCGTGGACTTACACCTTATCATCAAAGCCATGAAAAGCTATGCAGGGTGGTTTTTTGTGGCCTTGTAGATATAGACCTGCAATGTGCACCACTAGAGCATCAAAAAAAGTGACAGTCCGGGGGCCCAAGGGGCATGTAAATATGCCCCTATGGCAGTAAATACCTATGCATGCCTCTTTAGGTCTAGCCTAGCGTTGCAGCGCATGCGCTGCCCGCTTTGCGAGGCATGTGGTATACACTTTAGCAGGGAAGCTTCGTGTAAGCTCCGCCCACTCTCCAACCATCTTTTTGTTTGGCTACCATCCTAAATGGGGCCTTCTGATTGTTTTTTCCCTTGTTAGTCCTGCCTTCTAATGGCCAAAGCGTAATTTGTACACACTCAAGGCTATTGGCCCCTTTACTCAACAGAATTTTTTTAAGTTTGTCCCCCTACTCCCTCACGCAGTCCATGATTTTTCACCAATGCCTCACCCCCCACTCCCGTTCCTGCCTTTTTTCATGCATGCACTCCCATCTTTAATGCAATACGTCTTGCGTAATTGCGAGTCGTATTGCATTGCAAATGACTATATTAAAATAGTGCCCAGGCATCCCAGAAGTGACATCCCTGGGGGGCACTGGAAAAGAACCCTTGTTATATGCGTGTGCTTTAGATCGCGAGGGCTGTGATCCGGAAGTCACCGCTGCTGTTCTGGCAGAGACAGCACCTGTTCTGCTTTCCAGCCATCCGAGGCTCCGACAACCCAGGAAGTTGCAAAGGAACATGCTGCACCCGAAGCCGCCTGAGACCAGAAGAGGTCTCCAATGCAGGGACTGCTTCTCCCTTTCCTGTGTATAATGATTACGAATACTCTTATTTGTCCCAGCAGACCTCACTCACCTCGAGAATCTATAAAGAAGAGAGAAGGTAATGGTGTCGGCGTTTAGCTTCACTTATTTGCTTTCATCTTACACCGAGAAACCTGTGCACGTTTTACTGTCATGTGAACTTGATGCACCGACCATAGGAGACATGACTTTTATTCTGTGCCGGGCTTAATTTGTGTGTGTGATTACCACACGCCCTTTTTTCTGCCACTCTTGCTCTTGAATGCATTTTTCAGATTTCCTTTGCTCTGTGTGTAGAGGATTGGGAATCGTCGAATGCTGCGCACGGGTGCTCTCTGACGTTGTCTCAGCGCAGTAGGTTTTGGGCAGAATGTGGTTAAACTAGTGCCTCCACGCGCTTGGCTCAAAGCCGACCTCTTCCAGGTGGCTTGTGCGCTCCAAGGCTGGTACTACAGTGGTCGTGTTTGCCGGTAGTGCCGTCAAGTAGCAAACACGCTAATCTGAAAAGGGATTGTGTGGAGTGTATATTTTTACGAAAGTTTTAAGCACGCTAAACTTTTGATATCCGCATTTTTCATGATTTCACACTGCATCTTCGTGGTGACTCGCGCCATACCCATCTCTGTCTGATCTGGCCATTTTAGGCAATGGTTAGTTTAACTGGGTACATCACTGGACGCAGAATTATTAAGAGAACCTGAATACAAAGCAGCAGAGCAATGTTTCAGGGGTCACTGCTGTTCGTAAAGAAACGGTGCAACCGCGCCTCTGCTAATTTTAATAAAAGTGCGTGTTAATACTAGTGGTTGCTTGAGTTCTTTCATTATGTTGAATTCTAGAGGGCGGGGGTCAGATCTTCTGAATGACGAGGTTTCTGTTCTCCGCTTGTTTCTCAGGTCAGGAACCCACACCGCCGGTTGCAAGTCCACTGATGTTGGCCAATAAGCCCACGCTGACCACGGTTGCCCTGCAGAAACCGGTCTGCGTCTTATTCCACGCCATTAGCATAGATGCCGGCGCGGGAGTCACACCTGACTACTTGCTCTATAATTTTTCTCTATATGGACTGCATGTGTCTGGTGAGTACATGTTTCATCCCAAGTCACGAGTGGGAATGTTCTAGGGGGATTTCTAGACAGCGTTTGTGGGCTGCCTCGCCCCACAGCAGGGTCTCCGACCCTTCCCAGGAGCACAACTCCCAATAAAATAAGCATTGAAGTCAATGGGCTGGCCATTTGCACAAACTTGGTCTCAGTGCTGCGAAGCCATACTAGAGACCCCGTGACCGCTATCCAAATAACCCTGGCGTGCCTACCTACTTGCAGCCAGATGCCCAAGGCACACACTGGTGGGTTATTGGATGAGTGTTGTTGGGTGGATGCTTTCAATGGGGATAAGGCACATCTCTGCACGCCAGTTAAACTGTGTACTAATTACTCTTCAATAGATTAACTGTTAATGCCTTCTGCAACGATTAAATGTTCGAAGAAAATGTTATTGCCTAATGGAGATCAATACATGGCCACTGCGTATCATTCAGGAAAAAATTAAAATATTTTCCTTCGTGGTTTTTGTTTGAAAGTGTATGTTGTATTTGAAGTGCAAGCACATGTTTGGAACGAGACATTAACGATTCTAACCAGTATTAGATAAATTGCATGAAGCAATTATAAGTATTAAAGCACAATGGTGATGTCATAGCCTCCAGTAGCGTCCGAATATCCGTGACGCACTATGTACACCGTGAAGAGATTAATAGGGTCTAGGGAGTGGGTGCTCGCTACCAAAGCCCACCCCAAGTGCCTTTTTATCTTCCTTTCTCCTGCAGTGCTTTCAAAGTCCTGAGCCGGCCAGGCAGTGGCGTAGCTAGGGGGGGCCGTGGGGGCAGTCCGCCCAGGCGGCACTATTTTGGGGGCGGACAAAGGCATTCAGATAAGGCTCGGCCTCGGCTTGCTTTCGTGGACGTTCGGGGACGGGCAGAGAAGGAAGAGGACTCGGGCAATGTCCTCTTCTTTTTTTGTGCTGCCAGCTGTCCCCCCCTCTCTTCCTATTATTCCCTCTCTTTCTGTCTTGCTCCTCACTTACTGAAAACCGTAACCTGAAGAAACGGTTCACAACCTCTTTCCTTCTTTCATTTAGTTGCTTCCCTGTGAAATGGATCCAAAAAACGAAAAACACTCTTGCGGGAAATGCCCTTTTTCTGACATTTTTCTATTCCAAAGTGCAGCGGGATGGAGAAAAATAGAAGGTTTTAAATATGAAAAATAAATACATAACTAAATAGAGCAAGACAGGGTGGTTGCAAAGGGGCCAGATTGGTTTTATTCACATCCAAACACATCAGCCTCACTTTACAGACTTTGCAGTGAAGTGCTACTTTTGTTTTCTCGTCTTTCTTTGAACAGCATTGTTGTCCCCAGGTGGGGAAATGCACAATTCCTCGAGGTACAGCAATACCTGGTTGATCGGTGGATTGGAAAACAAAATGTGTACCATGGCTCTGTGTTTATGGATGTGGTCTTTTTAAACCATACTGCTTACGTTTATTAAGGTTATAAGCAATGGACATTGAAACGGTTCCCTTCAGGGCCCTGTAGTCATGTCCTTAACTTTTCAGGTAAAACCAATCGCTGATTTCTGAATAGTGTGTGAGAGATCGTTATGGTAACCATGTTGTTTCTGCTTACATTTCACATGCTTTACTTAATCTTGCATTCCCTATGAGTGTTTGCTTTTACTTTTTTTTTAGGCAGCATATTACTCTTTTCAAGTGCATAATTTGAATTGAGCCACATCCAAGTGCTTATAGCGGGCACAATTAGGTTGTAGCTGAAGGCAGAGAGAGTTTCTCTCAGTGGGGCAGCATGGTGTTCAGTGGGGGAGAGGATGTGGCACTATGGCCAGAGCTGTCAAATTTGGAACTGGGGAACTGGGTTCAGCCTTCATGACCAGTCCACCAGACCACTCTACTAAGGGAGCATATTCCCATGCTAGACCTTACAAGGCCCCACTAGACCTTAGAAGGCTTGATGTCTTTGCACAAGCAGGTGTTCCTTAGTGGTGTCAATTGTGAGTTAACCATCACAATCCATACTGAAGTTCATCTCCAGTCTTGCGGGTAGGCCTACGAAGCAGCACACCCTAGAGCAACAGTGATCCAGTCACTGTGAATCTGTCACTGAGGTCACATCTACCTTGAGCAGGTTAGGGCTTTGCGAACGGTGTGACCGCACTGGGTACCTATTTCAGGTAGGTGCGTAGTGTTTGCAAGTATATTATGGTTTAAAAAAAACTTGCTGCCTCCTTCCTGGCCTCCAGCAATTTTCAGAAACAATAAAAATGTCATGATAACTTCGGTGATTAATGTTCTTCCTAGAGAGAGATCCCAGTTTTGTCTAGTGGAAGGGTTGACTCCTGGAAAGGTAGCACAGAGGGTTAATGTGCCTGCTGCAAAGAACATGTACCATGCAGATCACAAAGTGCACTGCTTTAATGAAGGGACCGTGATGAATGGTCATTTAATTTCAGCTGTAGATGATGGATCCCTGAACAGTGTCATGTATGTGCATGTTTGCATTGTGCTGAGGGGATTACCAGGTAATTGTTCACGCAGCTTTCTGATGGATGTCACATGCGTTTTTTCTGAGTCCCCAGATAGATCATGCAGTCTGTGTGTTCTCTTTTGAACTGCCAGTCACTGCCAGTCACCAGTATATTCAACTGTGTAGCCTTGGACCGTGTCATGTATGGGCATGTAACTTGCATGATCGAGGTAACTATTAGCGGCGATACTACGTGTCTCTCGGTCCTCTTTCAAGTGCTTGCCGGCCTTTTTCCCCAGCAACCCGCCCCCTCCCAGGGACAGCAATCTGAGGGATAGCCCCGGGCGCCACAAGCTCTAGCTACGCCTCTGCGGCCAGGGGTTCTATCTGGCCCCTTGAATGGGCGGAAAAATGCACAATGGAGATCCTTTCACTCAGAGGTATGATTTTTTGTGGGGGAGGGATGGACGGTAAGGACATTATCATTCTAATTGTTTTATTCTCCATTTGGTAGTATCCAGTGCGTCCTTGCCTATCATCCTGTGCCATTATTTTTCAAAGCTTTCAGCATGAAAGTATACACCGATGACAGGTTATATCGACAAGGAGTTTAAACCAGGCTTCTGTGGTGGGAAAGGGCAGGGTCCATAAACAATGCTATGAAGGGGCAGTAATATATATCGAGTCAGTCCCTTTCGATGTGCGTACCCATATCCCTCCAGGGTCGTGTGTGTGCCCGGCTGGCATTCTAGTTTCCTTTTATATAGTAGGTGCCTTCATAAGTACGGAACATGAACATTTGTCATACTGGTTAATGCTCTGACCTCATCCAGCCCCCTCCCCCTTCCACCTCTAACAATTTTAGGAAGTGCCTGGTCAACCTGAGCAGATGTGTTAGCCAATAGCTCTGGCTAAACACTTCTAAGGTCCCAAAGGCGAGACCAATTGGCATTGCCAATGCTTGTTAATTCTGTACATAATGTGTACCTGAAAGTATCACTTGCCAAACTCCGGATACCCACTATCCTCAATGAAATCCATTCCGTGTCCTAATTTAATGCACAACCATGACAAAGCACAAAGACCCAGATTAACTTACATTCCTGCAGCGCATTCCGTAAATGGGGAATCAATTACACAGCACCACATTCAGCAAGAGTTTTTAAAAATCAGCTTACAGTTTTATATAGCACCAACTCTACTCGAAAGTATTGGAGCGCTTTACATTAGCACCGGTTACATTACACAAGTACACGTTCATGTGTTTTGTAGGCATAGGGAGATTAGGGGGCACATTATCAAGAAATGGCGTTAAAATGATCGCCGCTTTAGCGGCGATAATTTTAACGCTGTGCTTGATAATATGCCCCTAAGTGATTTGCCTAGAATCACAAGATGCTTAGCCGACGCCCAGACTAGAATCCTGTTCCCCAGTTCCAAAGTTGGTAGCTCTGGCTGTTAGGCCACATCCCTTACTGCCACTGATCTCATCAGCCGCTCTATTAAAGCAATTTTAGGACGATGCTAAGGGGCATATTATTAAGCCAGGCGATAAAATTATCGCCGCTTTAGCGGCAGAAAAACGGCGATAATGGGCTTGATAATATGCTCTATGGAATTCCAATTGAAGCCCATGTTAGACGTCCTTCAATCTCACATGGGCTTCAATTGGAATCCCCTAGAGCATATTATCAAGCCCATTATCGCCGTTTTAGCGGCAGTTTTCTGCCGCTAAAGCGGCGATAATGTTATCGCCTGGCTTGATAATATGCCCCAGAGTGTTGTGGAATGCCTCACCGGCGCATGGCTTGGGAAAGCACTCAAAGATCCTATCACACCTGCAATAATTCGTATACGTACGTGCTCAAATGAGTAAATATTTAAGTCTGCTCTGGAAAAATCTGCTCTGGAAACAAGCTTATTGCCTGCGAAGACGAGGTTGAGCGGCGTGCTTGCAAGCACTGGGCTAACCTATTAAAACGAGCAGGGAATTAACAAGCAGCGTTCCATCCTGATACTATCGCCACTTAGCTGACAAGCGGACCGGCAGCAGCAACTGGCTCAAACTTGGCCGAGACCCACACGAGTGGTTTTAGAATTTAAATATGGAGTCCGTTCTTCACTTCTCTGCTTGCGCGCGTGACATTAGCATCCAGGCAGAACGTACATTTTGTAGGGTGTGTTTAGTTTTGTGATTGTTCTGTATTTTTCGGCATTAGGAGCTTTGTCTGAAATTGCAGTTCTAGTCTGTGGGTCGGTTGATGAAAATCACCACTTTACTAGGCGGCCCAGGGGACATGTCTTACATTGTTGCTACAGGTGCAGTGTCGCCGGGGCCCAGAGGCCTGAGGGGCCCACTGAACCCTGACAATTGCTGTATTTTACAGTTCAAACAGCGGCCAGTGTGCCCATGACACGCCAGTTGCGTTAGTGCTAGCTACTGTCCTGCTACCCAAATTTGCGGAGCACAAGGCATTCCTGACATTTTAAAGGGCTGAGTTCATATTTTAGACAGACTCGCTTTGACAAAGGTTTTTTTTTTCTGAAAGAAGTGGCAGTGCCGAAAGAGGCTACTAACGCCCAAAAAGAATGATATATACCTCGTTAAAAGGAGTGCTTCTGAATTTCCACAGAAAAAAACCTCCTGCGATTGTGCACTAACGGGTAAGTGCATTGACTTCAGGTGTCCGGTTCAGAGGCGCTACCGCTGTACGCGACCTGTGTTGAACGATGATTTCGGAGCAGACCCACAAATACTTAAACTAGGAGGAAACTGCCATGTTACAAAAGGTACGCATATATCTAATTCAATCTATTTATGTATTTAGGACGTACAAAAAGCTTTAACAACATGACATCTTCCTCACTCTTATGCATAAAAATTGAGAACCTGAGCGCATACTTTTTTTTTATCTGTATGTTGCAAGATATTATTGCTTTAGCCAAAGAACATATCTGAGGGTCTTATTTAGAGCTTATCAGCCCCGCCTTATTACAAGTGCCATAGAATAGTTAAGCTTTCTTGCAACAAAGACTTACCTCGCTGCATACAGTGCTGTATTTCCGCGTAACAAAGACTTACCCTGCTGCATACAGTGCTGTATTTCAGCGTAACAAAGACTCACCCTGCTGCATACAGTGCTGTATTTCAGCGTAACAAAGACTCACCCTGCTGCATACAGTGCTGTATTTCAGCGTAACAAAGACTCACCCTGCTGCATACAGTGCTGTATTTCAGCGTAACAAAGACTCACCCTGCTGCATACAGTGCTGTATTTCAGCGTAACAAAGACTCACCCTGCTGCATACAGTGCTGTATTTCAGCGTGACTGAACTGCCCCGCCAATGGGCATCTATTAAGTAGTATGTTGTACAGAGCGTCCCTTTAAATAAAACGATGACACTGGGAGCACATAATCAGAATAAATAAGGCGGGTGGGGAGGGGTGTGTGTGTCTGCGTGTGTGCACGTCTCCGTGTAAGGGGTGCGACGCTATGGAAACGAATCTAGCATTGTTGTTTCAGGCAATATCCGGATTCAGCAGTAAGAACGGCCGAGGTATTGTGCAATATGCTCGTAAATATCCCGCGGGACAAACATCTCAACAAGGTGCGCCTTTCGGACCTCTTCAACCTTGAACGGGTCACCGATCCTGTAAAATACACGAGTACAAGCAACATTTTGGAACATGAGAAACGTGCTGTTTCATTTATTTGCACTCCAGTTATGAGTATCATTGTTTTCGATTTGACAGCAATTTTCGAAAAGAACATTAATGTACACTTAACCGCGCACATTCTTTGGTACAACTGATGGTGTTGTTATCATTGCCATTTGTGACAGCTAATATAGTACTAGCAAATTAATCTGTCATTATCCTAAAAGTTATACATTGGCGATTATCAGACTCTCTGTTATTCACAACTCTTTTTCAAATTATACCTGGAAGCCCCGCCAGCTTCAATTCTCCAGGCGTACTTCAGTAAACGTTGTGTAAAGTCCTAGCTATGTCTGTGCATTGGCATTTCTGCCACTGCACACGTACCAAGGCTCGAAATACGCATGCAAGATCAGCGCACAATTGGATTTTTTTCAGTTTTGTTTCTTATTTGAGAAAAAAAAAATCCATGCGGAGAAACCCTTTGCCTTCCACCCCCCAAAAATGTGAGGGTATTCGGTTCATCACCTTCCCACCCTTTGACAGGATTTACTTCATCCTTTGACATGAGTAAATGTTGGATCATTTCTAGGATGTGAAGTGGTTGTCGGGGAATATATGAATGCTTGCAAACTCCCATGCTGGTGGGTTTTCACAAACTCTCAGGTTTCACTTAGTGTGTGAATTGGTCCAATGTACTGATACCCAATTGTGGGGTACTATTACACAAGGGAGTTGAAGGATTTACGACTGCAAGGTCACCTATTCTAAATTCCTGGCATTTATATATCCAACCGTTTATGTTTCTAAATGTGATTTGCCGGCACAAATGACATATTTTGGAGAATCATAAAAATCACCAGGGCGCTGAATGGAACTCTTCAGTAATCTGCCATTATTTCCAAGATAGTAAGTTCCATGCTGGGGTAAATGTTTTGAAGATCCTAATACTGCAGTTTCGGTATCTGCCATTTGCACTGATGATCTCATTTCTGGTGCACCTGTGCTTAATTTAGGTGCACAATAGTTTTGGGAATTCGACCCCTAGTGTTCAAGTGAGAAACATTAGCTAAACAAGCATTGGCAAAGCTAATAGGTCTCACCAATGCGAGAGATATAAGTTTTGGAAATTTGTTTTAGCCATGCTGTACACCAGTGTGGCTGCTGTTCAGCATGGCTAACCATCAGTGGCATGGAGTGGGGTGGGGTAGATTGCAGTGGGGTAGAGTGGGGTAGAGTGGAATGGGATAGATTGTGGTAGAGTGGAGTGGGGTTGATTGGCATAGAGGGGATATGGGGTAAAGTGGGGTGGATTGAGGTGGAAATAAGTGAGGTGGAGTGGGGTGGATTGAGTGGGGTAGAGTGGAGTGAGAAAGTTGGATAGATTGGCATGGTAGATTGATTGGAGTAGGGTAATTTGAATTTGGGTAGATTGGGGTGGAGTGAGGTAGACTGGAGTGGAGTAGATTGGGGTAGATTAGAGTGGAGTGATTGAGTGCAGCAGATAGGAGTAGGAATGATCGGGTAGATTGGGGTAGAGTGAAGTGGGATTAATTGTGGTAGATTGGAGTGGGGTAGATTGGGTAAGAGTGGATGGAACAGATTGTGGTAGATTGGAGGAGGATAGATAGGAGTGAAGGAGGGTAGATTGGAGTGGAGTGTGGTAGATCAGAGTGGGGTAGATTGGGTTGATTATAGTAGAGTGGATTGGAATGGAGTGGGGTAGATTGGGGTTGTTTGGCGTGGAATAGATTGGGGTAGAGTGGGGTGGGGTAGAGCGGAGTAGTGTGGGGTAGATCAGAGTGGTGTTGGGTAGATTGGGATGGGTGGAGTAGATTGGAGAGGGGTAGAGTAGGGTGTAGTGGGTTAGAGTAGGGTAGATTGGGATAGAGTAGGGTAGATTAGAGTGTAGTAGACTGGAGTAGATTAGATTGGAATAGGGTCAATTGGTGTGGGGGAGTGGGTTGATTGGATTGGTCTAAATTTGAAAAAAGTGGGCTTGAATGGTGTGGAGTGGAGTAGATAGGAGTAGAGTGGGTGTAGATTGGGGTAAATTGTAGTCTAGTTGAGTGGAGCAGATTGAGGTTGAGTGCGACATATTGGGGTGGAGTGGGATATATATTGTGGTAGATTGGAGTGAAGTGGGGTAAATTGGGGAAGAGTGGAGTGTGGTTGATTTGGGGCAGATTGGACTAGATCGGGGGCAGATTATGGTAGGCTAAAGTGGGGTATATTGGAATGCAGTGGGGTAGATTGGAGTGCAGAGGAGTAGACTTGAGTGGAGTGGGGTAGATTAGGGTGGAGTCGGGTAGACTGGAGTGGGATAGATTTGGTGAACTACAGTAGGTTTAATTGGAGTGAAGTGGGGTAAATTGCAGTGGAGTGGTGTAGATTGGCGTGAGATAGATAGGAGAGGGGTAGTTTGGAGTGGGAGTGGGGCAGAGTGGGGTAGATTGGAGTGGAGTGTGGTAGGTTGGAGTGGAGTAGGTTGGAGTGGAGTTGGATGAAGGGGTGTGGGGTAGATAGAGTGGGGTACATTGGAGTGGGATGAAGAGGGATAGATTTGAGTGGGGTAGATTGGGCTAGAGTGGGCTAGATTGGAGTAAAGTACATTGGTGTGGAGTAGTTTGGGATGGATTGGAGTTGGGAAGATTGGGATTCGGTAGATTAGAGTAGGACAGTTTGGGTTGAGTTGGAGTGGGTGGTGTGGGTTTGATTGGACTGTAGTGTGGTAAACTTGAGAGGTGTGAGGTTGATTGGAGTGGAGTGGGGTAGATTGTGTTGTCGCTTTGAGTGGGTAGATTGGAGCGGGGTAGATTGAGGTAGAGTAGAGTGGGGTAGGTTGGAGTGGCATAAATTGGGTGGACTTGAGTGGAGTTGGATAGATTGGAGTGGGATGAGATAGATTGGGGAAGAGTGGAGTGGGGTAGATTGGAGAGAAAAGCAGTGGGATAGATTAGGGTGAACCGGAGCAGGGTAGATTTGAGTGGGATAGATTGAACAGGGATGATTGTAGTGGGGTAGTTTGTAATGCAGTAGATTGGAGTTGAGGGGTATATTGGAGTGGAGTGGGGTAGATTAGAGTGTGGTAGAGTGGGGTGGGGTAGATTGGAGTGGGGTGAGGTGGATTGGGGTAGATTGAGGTAGACTGGGGTAGATTGGAATATAGTAGATAGGGGTAGATTGGAGTGTGGTCGATTGGGTGAGGTAGATTGGGATGGGGTAAATTAGGGAAATGTAGATTGGATTAGGGTCAATTTGGTTGTGGTAGATTAGGGAGGGGTAGATTGGAGTAGGGGAGATTGGGGTGGTGTAGATTAGTGAGGGGTTGATTGGAGTGGAATGGATTGTGGTGAAGTGGGGTAGATTTTAGAGGTGTGGGTAGGGTGCAGTGTGGTAGAGTAGAGTGGAGTTGATTGTAATGGAGTGAAGTAGATTAGAGTGGAGTAAATAGGGGCAGATTGGAGTGGGGTAGATTGTAATGGAGTGGGGTAGATTGTGGTGGATTGGAGAGGAGACGATTGTGGTAGATTAGAGTGGGGTAGATTGGGGTGGGGTAGATTGGAGTTGAGTGGAGAGGGGTAGATTAGATTGGAAAGGAGTTGGATAGATTGCAGTGGAGTTTGGAGTGGAGTGGGGTAATTTGGAATGGAGTGGAGTAAATTGGACTAGAGTAGGTCGGAGTGGAGGGGGCAGATTGGGGTGGAGTCAGGTAGTTTGGAATGGATTTGGGTAGATTGGAGTGGAGTAGATAAGCATAGGTTGGAGTGGGGCACAGTGGGTTAGACTGGGGTGGAGTTCTGTAGATTGGAGTGGAGTGGTTTGGATTGGATGTACTTTGCCATGGGGAGGTTTGAGGTAGATTTGAGTGGGCTATATCGTAATGGATTGGAGTGGAGTGGGGTATAGTGCGGAGATTGGAGCAGAGTGGAGGTAGATTTGAGTGCAGTGCAGTAGATTGGGGTAGAGTTGAGTGGACTGGAGTTGTGTGGGGTTAATTTTGTTAGATTGAGTGGAGTAGGGCAGATTGGAATTGAGTGAAGCAGATTGAAGTGGAGTGGAATTAAGTAAATTGGAGTGGAGTGGGATAGATTGGGGTAGATTGTGATGGAGTGGGATAGATTGGAGTGGAGCGGGGTAGATTCGATCATAGCGGAGTGGATTGGGTAGATTGGAGTGGAGTGGGCTAAATTGGGGTGACTGAAGGAAGGTGTATTGGAGTGAGGTAGGTTGGAGTAATGTAGATTGCTGCGGGGTGCAGTATATTGGGGTGGGGTAGATTGGAGTGGAACAGCATAGATTGGAGTGGAGTGGGGTAGATTGGGTGAAGTTTCTTAGACTGGAGTTCAGTAGAATGGGGTAGATTGTAGTGAAGTGGAGTGGGCTAGATTGGAGTGGACTAGATTGGAGCAGGATGGGGTAGATTGGAGTGGGTTAGAGTGGAGTGGGGTAAGTGGTGTGGAGAGGCTTAGAGCAGAGTGGCGTGTTGTGTCATAGAGTGAGTCGCATAGACTGGAGTGGCGTGGAGTCAAGTGGTGCGTTGTAGAGTGTCTTCGAGTGGAAGGGTGTGGAGTAGCATGTCATGGAGAGGAATGTCATAGAATGGAGTGGTGTGGCGTAGAGTGGAAGGGTATGGAGTGGAATGAAGTTGTGTAGTGTGGAGCATGCATGGTGTGCTAGCGCACAGAGATTGACATTTGACCTGTGTCTTTGAATGCCCAGCAAATGTGACCAGATAAGTACAAGACTTAAGGCCTGATTACAGAAAGTGAGTTTGTCGAATAATATAGTGAACAAGGTTTGGGCAACAGGAGGGACAAACTCAAGCTGGACAGCCTATACATATAAAGCCAGCAAATAAAAATCCAGAAAAAGTGAGTTGCAATCCACAAAGTCAGTGGTCAGCATTGGGCCAAATGCATTCCCAGGGAAGCTTTCAGAGTGCCCAGAAGAAGTCGTGAGCAAACAGACAGCTATGCTGTCTGGTAGGCTTTGACCTAAAAAGGAGATATTCTGACTCCACAGATAATAACTGAGCTCCAAGGGGTCAATTGACAAAGATATTTGTAACAGTTGTGAAACTACATATATAGTAAAAGTCATGCATTTTGTTTGTTATTTATTTTTGAGATACAAAAGCCCCTTAGCAGTTTTTTGTTCTTAACAGAGGAAATATATCAATAGCGTGTACTAACCCTTTTCTCAAAATAGTGGTAGCAAAATTCATGTAATTTGCTTTTGCCTTATAATGCAAGATTTTAGGACAAGTAAGCAAAATTGTGTGTAATTTCACGAAATGCAACTCCATCATTTAATACTATTTTGACCGCAAATGCATCCTTGAATCCATTTTTGACGCAAGGGCACATTTCAAGCTCAAGAAAATGCATGGAAAACACAAATTCTGAGAACACGAGACGTTCGTGTTCTGATTGTTCATGTTGTTCTTATGCACTCGTTCTATAATGTTGCCACACATGGTGGCATGATTACACAACGTGGCCTAGTGGCATAATTTAAGGAGGTTTGCGTTCTTGAAACTACGCGCTTTATGCCGCCATAATTGAAATTTCGCAGAAGGCTTCATCTATACTCCAGTTTCACATGGGAGTATTTAATGATTTTTCATACTCTATTTACACACATACTCAAAGCATTTGCATTAGTTTTGAGTGTGTAAATCAGGTTAGGAATTTATTTTTGAAATATCGGAAGCCTGGGCGAACAAAATTCCAGATGTATATTGGTCACATTTCTCCATAAAAACGAATGCATTCACCGTGATGTTTTTTAGGCACTGTATCTTTGAGGATATTCATTAGAATGAATTGAATTTTCAAGAAGAGGGGGAGGCCTCAGCAATCGCTAGTATATTTATAAATCACTCGGTGAGGAGGCCAATTCCTCCCGCGGCTCTAGCTCATTACCCTGTACAGTAAAGTAACTAAACGAGGTGTTTCAAAAGGACCCCTGCTTACAGACCTCTTCCTATTTTCTTCCACTCATTTCCCCCGGCAAAAACGCCTTCCTCCAATACACTTAAATGGAATCTCTTGCCCTGACTTTTCCTTACCCTCCAAATCATTTTTACCCTCCATGGATCTCAATGGGACCACCCTCCAAACCACACACCTCCACCCTTCGTGGATATTCACAGGGTTGCGAGGAATGACTTAGGTAGTCAAAAACATTTATGATTTGGACCCTGGGATCATTTGGAAGTGGCGGGGGCAAAGAGAAGAACAAACAACCCCTTGACATTTCACAAGAACACTAATAAAATCTCCTCAAAAAGCCCTCCTGTGATTCTTTCAGATATTCCCTATTTTAGATTGTTGCTTGGAAATCAGTACCACACATGCCCTACAATGCAACGCACGCCGAATGTGTACTCCCGTTCTCACCTCCCCTTAGGAGTTTTAAAAACGACACTTACTTGGGTATGTCTTATAAAAGTCGTTGTCGATATCGGTGAGGTTGTTTTTATGTGCATATATTCCCCACGTCGCATCGGTAAATTTATCGTATCGAACAAAGATCCCGAAGAGAATGATCATGGCCAGCTGCCAGATGAAGCAGACGAGCGGCAGCCGCCAGCGCATGTTCGTGTTCCTCAGCATCGCAGCTCTATCTGTTGCTGCAGCTGCTCAACTGCAAACCTAACAGGCTCAGCTGAACTTGCTAAAGATCGAGAACATCAAAGTTTGCTCGGGACAAATGCCTGGATTTTCTTCTTGCAAACAAAGGCAGTTGTGACAGGATAACGCAGACAGGTGCAGTTCTTTCCATGTACCAGCCTCCTTCACCCTATATAGGTTGGTACCTTTAGGGGGTGTGACTTCTGGTGGTGTCATTTACCTTCAAGTCCCACACCCTCCCCCCTTCTGAGGGGTGGAGTTTCTGAATTAAAAACATGTTACTTTGTTTTCTGGTCATATGATAACAGTCGCCACTATTGCAGTGAAAATGGAAATGTTCTCAGCAGAGTATTTTGCATTGCATACTTCAAGTGAACCGTGTAAAAAAGAGCTCAAATCAGCAGCTGTAGGAAGTTGTAGTAGTGGTTGTTTAACAATATTTTTTAAAGACATTAAGTGCGGTTTCTAGACAAGAGATCAACATTTCCAACATAAATTCTTGAGCTCAGAAGTATATATGAAAACGACAGTAAATGTGATGCTATGCTTATGTGATGCGCTGCTCGTGTGATTATGCTCTTATGCTATGTTATGTTGTCATGTTTTGTTTGAGTTGTCATGTTATTTTGTGCTATGTTGTTATTCAATGCTACGTTAGATTTTGTTATATGTTGCCATGTTATGTGTTGTGCTGTCTGTCATATGTGTTGTTATGTTATGTTGTCATGTTATGTTGTGTGTTATGTGATGTTATGATGTGTCAACCTTTTAGCAGTTGAGCTACCAGGCCAAGCCTTGCACTGGCGAAGCCAGCTAGGACTTTTGTTTTTGTGAATATGTTGTATTGCATTTCGTATAGGCACAGCATTCGTTCAATGTATCATCATTGAAGACAACGGCTAGTCCACATCCAGCCTCTAAGTCTGCTAATGGTGAGTATAGTAAGAAACTCCGTTTCAGACTAGTGCCATCCCATTCGGTCAACACACAATCGACTGGGCAGCACAGCACTGCATAGAGATCGAAGTTTAACATGAGCATGGCGAACAAGCAACATGAAAACCATCAACCCACTCCTAAACGAACCCAGTTCCCTCCCCCTCCCACCCTTGGTTCCCGTGTGGTTTAAAACGCTGTATAAAAGGGAGGTAATGGAAGTTTCAAAGTGGGTGCTAGGGCATCAGGGAAGTTTATTTTACCCATTGTGCATGTTCCTGGAGGCAGACTCACGGCCCCACCAGTCAATTGGAATGTGGGAAGGCGGGGGTCCAAACACGCGTGGCCGGGATCTCCCGGTTCAGAGAGGGGGCGTCAGGCCCACATAAAGTATCCTCCTCCCTCATTGCTTCCTTCAGATTGTCCCAAGGGACCCTCTGCCCGTTTCAGTATTTCTGAGGAGGGCGCCGTCCTCATATTCCTCACAGTCAAGGAGATCCGCCTTCCACCGCTCCTCTTGGGGGGCCATAGATGTCTTCCATTGGATCATTATGCAGCGTTTAGCCAAAATCAGTGCTAAATCAATGAAAACTAGATGTCAGCTTCTTCTTGGCTGTGCGGGTGTACAGCCCTAGTACACATGCCATAGGAGATAAATCTATAATGTGGTTGGTGACATAGTTCAGGATTTAAAGCATCTCAGTCCAATAGGGAGTTAGGCGTGATCACCCCACAGATGTACATCACCGGAACCTGTGGACCACGTCTGGGGCATGTATGTGAAACATGTGGAAAAAAGGTTTTAAGTCTACAGGGCGTGACTTATGCATGGTGAATATTGTAATAGTTGATCAATTTAAACTGAGCATTTCAGGAGACCTTCGGGATCGCTTCTAGAATTTGTGTCCATTCCCCATCGGAGATGGGAGTTGTCCAGTTTGCTTCCCATTTATCTTTGAGCGGGGTAAGCGGGTGGGTCAGGTCGGCTCTTAGTGCTTGATATAGCCCCAATACAACTCTTTGTGTGTTCGCAGCTGAGCACAGAAACTGTTAGCCTCGTTGCATCAGGGGTTCTGCACCCACCTCTCTCAGTGCTTCTGGATAACCGCCATCACAGAGCCATGCAGTAAAAACTGCCCCGACTGGAAATCGGATTCCCCCCTCAACTCTTCGAAGGGTAGGCATTTGCCATTACAAAACAGAGTAACAACAGTTTCGACCCCCCCTTTCCATCAATCCCTGTAGTCCCCTCAAATCGCGCTGTGCTGGAGTGTAGTTAAGAATTCTAAGGAAGTGTTGGGGGATACAGAGCAGTTGTATATGTCTTCTGCGGGGACCTAGCCCAGCAATGCCTGATTGCCTTCCTTTCGCTGCGGCTTCCTACATTGGTTTACCTTTGGACTAGGAGAAGAGCAATCAGTAGGTCTAAAGCTGAGGTGTTGGGCGAAGCCACTGCCGCCATCCCAGTCCACACATCCTGTAGCCAACATTTCCAGATACCATTGCAGCGGGCAGCCAAATAGTATGTTTCAAAGTCTGTTGGCCCAATCCTCCATCTGTCACTAAGTGGAGTCAGTTAGTTAGTGCCACCGTCGTCTGCCTCTACCCCAAATCAATTCCTTTTCCTGAAACTTGCTTTGAGGGACAACTACTGGCACCATTGCAAAGTACTGCAAAAGGCGTAGTAGGGCTATCCTTTTAGCGACCGCTATCTGACCAACAACCATGATTGGGAGGGTTTTCTAAAGAGCCACAGTGGCTCATGAGGCTGTGATGGCTGCACCGATATTTCCCTCTAGAATGTCAAGGCTGTCTTAGTAAATAAGAACCCCCAGGTATTTTATCAATGTCAACTCCCAGATCATTCCGAGTGTGTCAGAAATGCCATCAGGGGTGGCCCTAATGGGAAGCATGCTAGTTGTGAGCCAAATTATGGAAACAATGAGCAGATGCACCACCTTCCCATGATCCATTTTCTTGTCCTTAAGGAAAAGCAGAATATTATCGGCATACAGGGAGATATATTTAGTGACGCCTCTGATACGTAATTTTGCTCTTCACACCAGTGGTTCAACTCCTAATGCAAACAATAGTGGGACAGGGTACAACCCTTTCTGGTACCCCTTTTCACCTGATATTATTCAGAGATCGCTTGGCCGATCTGGACTCAGTGGTTGAGTATGATAGTCGCATCCACTTAATGAATCGCAGTCTCAGCCCCATTTGGAGCAAAAATCTCAAATTACACTATCAAAAGCCTTTTCGATGTCTATTGATAGGAACAATGCCTCGCAATGATGGTTGAATTGTCCAATAAAATAGTTAATAGTCTCTGTTTACTAATTGCCATGCTACTGCCTGGTATAAACCCATACTGATCAGGGTGGATTAGTCTCTGTGTATGTGACAGAAGCCTTGTGGCTAGGATGCCGCAGAGTATCCGATAATCGCTGTTTAGCATCAATAATGGCCTATGACCAGTCACATTTGTGGGGGATGGTTCCCTGGTTTAAGTAGGGGAACTATCAGTGCTTTGTTTCATCAAGTGTGGGCGGGAATGGCCTTTTCACACCACTTGGGAGAGAGACACAAGCTGGCGGGTGCAAGGGAATTGATATATGTGCATAGAACTCAACCAGGAGACCATAAGTTTCTGGCACTTTCCCATGTACATCTTCTTTATCCCTGCTCTAACTTCCTTCTTCCACCGTTATATCAGCTCTAACTCATCTGCTTCATCAGGCATGAGGCGGTGTAGAGGCAACTCTCTATTGAAGTGCTCACTCTGTCTCTTCCGCTATTAGAATACAGCTTAGTGTAATGCCTTACAAAGGCTTCATTTATCTCGTCTTGTTCATAGGTCTGTTTCAAGTTTCAGAATTTGCGAGCATGTGCTTGGGTCATGTATGCCTTATAATCAAAGCAGCGGAAGCATTCAAAGTGTTTTGCCAACTTCCTTTCGCGCCTCGCAACTCTTGTTGCAGCTCCAGTTTCCCTGACCTGTCTCACTCCGTGAGTCTACTGGTGCCAATTTCTGCCAATAGCATCTGGCAGACCCCAACTGATACCTATAATCATTGTGTCCATAGTGACACCTTGAAAACCTCCAATTCCTATAACACTGAGGTAGTAGTGCCTTCATTGACAGTAACAATAAGGACCCACAGGACAGAAACCCATAAACTTGCATTTGCAATGCAATAGGTCTCGCATTTTAGCAAGTTTAAGTTATTGGCACTGTAAATTACAATGCCTTTTATTTATGCTTTAAAAACATAAATAAAAGGAATTGTCATTTACAATGCTAATAGCTCAAATTCGTGTAAATGTGAGACCTGTTGCATTGCTTGTTTTCACTCTCTAAGATGGCCCCTAAGCCCCGACCCTTCATGCGAAGCAGGGAGGGTGCCAATAGAGGAGGTGAGTGCAGACTGCTGAGGGGAGGAAGTGGGCAGCGAAGAAGCCGAAGCTGCTCCTGGTTCAGTGCAGTGTCCCTGAAGCGGGCACCGCGATTATTATGAAAGTTTATTTTAAAAAAAAGAGTGCGGAGTCCCTGAAGCGGGCGCCGCTGTTATTACTAAAGTTAATAAAAAAATGAAACCGAGCTCGGGGTCCCTGAGCTGCGCTCAGTATTACATTTAAAAAATAAAATAAAAAAATAAACAGAGTGCGGTGTCCTTGAAGCGAGCGCCGCACTCAGCATCAAAGTTAATAAAAAGGTTTTTTAACTGAGCACGGTGTCCCTATTTCTCACCCTACAGCTCTATCTTTATATCCTCTATCTTCACTCTCTCATTAATCCCAAACCTCATACCACGATCCCCAAAATAACCCTTTCTAAACTCTTCCCATTTCTACCCCTCCTTGCATCATCTCATACCTCTTTTACTATTCCGATCCCCCAAACCAAGCCTCTCTCAACCCTTCCCTCTGACTGTTCCCCTCCACCTCCCTTTTACTCATCCCAAGCCTCCTACTTCTATGAGCTCCAAATCAAACAAACAAAAATTCAAAATCTTTCCCTCTTCTAGTCCTCTACTACCCTTTCCAATCCAAATAACAGACTAACATGTCCACCACTCAAATTACTTTCGTATTTCACTATACTACTTCACCACTAAACCGTTATGGGTTCCGGAGTAACGTGCTACTCACTGATAAAGTGCTGCAACACCCATCAGGGGTAGCAAGCGCTATATAAATACAAAACTTTTTCCCCTCTATCCCTCCACTATCCTTCTTAATCCAAATAACAGACTAACATATCCACCACTCAAGTTAATTTCGTATTTCACCATACTAATTCACCACTAATCCTTTATGGGTTCCGGAGTAGCGCGCTATTCACCGAAAAAAGGGATTTGACACCTTGTCAGGGGTATTAAGTGCTATATAAATACATTTACAATACAATACATGTCCTAATAAAGCAGCCTTTTGCTCTCACTTGTTCTGGTTTACTTCACCAGTCCCATCGAATGGTAGTGTGGATCAGATGTGTGGGAGGCTGGTTGAGAGAAGGGTATCTACAGACCACATCTTTATGTTTACTGTTAGATTTGGGGGTCTCTAGTTGGCATAGGTAGGTACCTGTGACACATAGGGAACCTTGCATCTAGTCAGGGTAAGGAGGTACACTCCTAAAATAACCTCTGCTCACCCCCTTGGTAGCTTGGCACGAGCAGACAGGCTTATCACAGAGGCAGTGTGTAAAGCATTTGTGAACACATACAGTAATCAAGGGATGTATGTCATTACAACGTACACTTTTACAACGCATGCACTTACAACGCATTTTTTACAACGCACAATCCATTACAACGCATGACATTACAACGCATGACACTACAACGCATTTTTAAAAACTACCTTTACAACGCATTCCATTACAACGCATACTACCATTACAACGCATACCATTACAACGCATAATATTAAATTGCATTTAAGGTAAGTATTAGATAGTATAGGGGTAAAAATTACTTTTCTAACTCCAGGGGGTGCAACAGTAGGGTAAGTGTTGGATAGTATAGGGGTAAAAATTACTATTCTAACTCCAGGGGGTGCAACAGTAGGGAAAGTGTTGGATAGTACAGGGGTTACAATTACTATTCTAACTCCAGGGGGTGCAACAGTAGGGTAAGTGTTGGATAGTATAGGGGTTAAAATTACTATTCTAACTCCAGGGGGTGCAACAGTAGGGTAAGTGTTGGATAGTATAGGGGTAAAAAATACTATTCTAACTCCAGGGGGTGCAACAGTAGGGTAAGTGTTGGATAGTATAGGGGTAAAAATTACTATTCTAACTCCAGGGGGTGCAACAGTAGGGTAAGTGTTGGATAGTATAGGGGTAAAAATTACTATTCTAACTCCAGGGGGTGCAACAGTAGGGTAAGTGTTGGATAGTATAGGGGTAAAAATTACTATTCTAACTCCAGGGGGTGCAACAGTAGGGTAAGTGTTGGATAGTATAGGGGTAAAAATTACTATTCTAACTCCAGGGGGTGCAACAGTAGGGTAAGTGTTGGATAGTATAGGGGTAAAAATTACTATTCTAACTCCAGGGGGTGCAACAGTAGAGTAAGTGTTGGATAGTATAGGGGTAAAAATTACTATTCTAACTCCAGGGGGTACAACAGTAGGGTAAGTGTTGGATAGTATAGGGGTAAAAATTACTATTCTAACTCCAGGGGGTACAACAGTAGGGTAAGTGTTGGATAGTATAGGGGTAAAAATTACTATTCTAACTCCAGGGGGTGCAACAGTAGGGTAAGTGTTGGATAGTGTAGTGTAATATTATGCGTTGTAATGGTATGCGTTGTAATGGTAGTATGCGTTGTAATGGAATGCGTTGTAAAGGTAGTTTTTAAAAATGCGTTGTAGTGTCATGCGTTGTAATGTCATGCGTTGTAATGGATTGTGCGTTGTAAAAAATGCGTTGTAAGTGTAGTGCGTTGTAAAAGTTGCGTTGTAAAGGTTGTTCCCCGTAATCAAGTGACAACACTACAGATGGACACCACACACGTTTTATATAAAAAATAAGTATTCTTTACATAGACTTATCACAAGACCACAAACGACAAAAATTGTAGAATTAGCTTAGTTCTCTTAAGATGGTAAATGCGACACTCAGAGTTCAATGTACCTTAAGATGCGTAATGCAAGACAACGAAAGTATTGCAAGGACAGTGATGCGGTGAAGATTTGGTGCAAAGAAACAAAGATGGCGCTTTCTTCTTGATGCAACACTCTTCCTGGTGATGCGGTGGTGTCTGCTGCGACGTCGATCCTCTCCCCTGGCGAAGATCCGCAACGGACACTGCCAGCATTGTGGAGGGAAGGCACAGCCCTATTCAGGTCCCAGGAGCGACTCCTCCCACCCATCTAGATGCAGATCTCTCTATTCAGCCCTGTGCTGACTCACCCTGTCTCCTGGAATTCCCCAGCCCCTGTCACTCAAACTCCAGACAAGGAATACACAGCCTAACAGAGGCAAGTTTGGATGGTTAGACAAGAAAATACCTACTTTCTAAAAGTGGTATTTTCAAACACAGAATGTGTTAAACCAACATCACTAAAAGAAGTATTTTATCATTCTGAGTTCAGGCATACTAAACTCGAATTTCCACCATGTCAGTTAGGATTATAAGCTGTAATAATCAAACTGCCCATTCTGGCCAATGGATAACAGGTAGCCTTGCAATAGTGAAAAACGAAAATGGCTGTAATTCACTATTAGGACATGCCGCACACACCAGGGCATGTCCTACCTTATACTTACAATGCGCCCTGCCATTGGGCCTACCATAGGGGTGTCTGATATGAAGAAAAGGGAAGGTTTAGGGACTGGCAAGTGGGTGCACTTGCTCAGTCAGCATGGCAGTACCAGACTGCACACAGGCTCTGCAATGGCAGACCTGAGACACACGTTTACAGGCTGCTTCTGTGGGTAATTACAAACCGCATCTAGGAATTATCCCCGCATGGACGACAGAACCTGTATCTCCAAGAATAGGGGTATTGTCAAACAGGGAGGACGCTCCATTCATTGCCGGTCCTCGAACAGGTCTCAAGTGTACCTGCTTTAAATTGGAAGAAAAGGAACAACATGCGGGCCATAGTATAAACGCCACGAAAAAGATCACGATAAACGGACAACAGTAGCTGGGCCAATTGAACAGATAAAGAACAGTGTCCTATTTCCCTGACAAGCCGTAGCTGTATTACACAAGCCTAACGATTGCATATAGGTGAAGAAGGAAGGTGGAACATTAATTCCCGTTACACAAGAAGTGTCGCCCAATCATCCGCAGTGGGCTGTATCAATAAGGAACAAAGAGTAAAATATACTCAGCGGAAATTTATAAATCAACACTGAACGAGAGAAAAACATCGATTACTGGTCTTGACAAAGATAGCGGCATAAATTTAGCCCATCGAAACGCGTCGACGCATAGAACAAATACAATCCAAAGAAACGGATATCCACTTGATAGGATAAATGGTTTAAGATCTCACAAGTGTTTAATCCCCAGATCTGTCTTAGATTGGATGTATAGTTTATGACAAAGTGTAGTGTCTTCTTCATGTTGTATTCTCTCTGTTATGCGGGCTCATAATAGGGTTGTGTATTTTATCATTTGACTTGTTTATGGTAAATTTGCAATTTTGTCTTAGGCTTTTTTTGTATTTGCGAGTCATTATATGTTGTATGTGATTAGACTCAGGGTGTTGATTAGAACAGGAAATCAATATCAAGTGATGTTTTTAAATGTGATGAAATACATGTTTCTTATAAAATAAATGTACATGGCCTTTTTAATTTGATTGTGTGTATAGTGACTATCTTTGTAAATCTACATTGCTTTAATATATTTGTGTTCAAGGGACTGCTAGTTGTTACTTGGAAGAGTACCCTATTCCCTTGAATCTCACAAGGGGTCTCTCTCTATTTTTAAACAAATGCTTCTGTGGGTGGCACAACCAGTGCTGCAAGCCCACCAGCAGCATTTGGTTAACAAGCCCTGGGCACTCCTGGTGCACTGAACTAGGGTCTGACAGGTAATCCAAACTAGCCAATCATGGAATCACTAATCCATACATCAATTTACCATAGGGAGAGCATATGCACTTTAGCACTGATCAGCAGTGGTAAAGTGCCCAGAGTCATAAAACAGCCAACAACAGGTCAGAAAATATGGCCCTGAGAACCTGAGACTTCAGCAGGAGGCACACTCTTTTCCAAGCCCTTGGAGATCCTTCACAGGTTGAATAAAGTGCACACAAAGTCCTTTCTCCTTTCTTTGGCAGTCAGGCAACCACTGCAGGCCAATCCCCCAAGCAGCACTTCAGCTTAGGTATAGTCTCTCCTCAGTTTCTTCAGGTTCCACTCCTCAGCAAAGGTTTCTTCTTGTTTCCCAAAGTGATCTAAAGTTCTTGGGTTTGGGTCCCAATATTTATACCCAGTTTCTCTTTGTTCTCTGAAGGCAGAGGGGCCTTTGCCTAGTCCAAACCAGTTCTGGTCAGTCCTGGAGCACTTTGTTGACAAGACTCCGTCTTTCATTTCAGAGTGCAGGGCAGAGACATCAGACGCACCACAGGGGGTGGAGCCAGCATTGTGGAGGGAAGGCACAGCCCTATTCAGGTCCCAGGTGCAACTCCTCCCACCCATCTAGATGCAGATCTCTCTATTCAGCCCTGTGCTGACTCACCCTGTATCCTGGAACTCCCCAGCCCCTGTCACTTAAACTCTAGACAAGGAATACACAGCCTAGCAGAGGCAGGTTTGGATGGTTAGACAAGAAAATACCTACTTTCTAAAAGTGGTATTTTCAAACACAGAATGTTAAAACCAACTTCACTAAAAGATTTATTATATCATTCTGAATTCAGGCATACTAAACTCGAATTTCTACCATGTTCCCTGAGTCAGTTAGGAATATAAGCTGTAATAATCAAACTGCCCATTCTGGCCTATAGGGAACAGGTAGCCTAGCAATAGTGAAAAAATGAAAATGGCTGTAATTCACTATTAAGACATGCCACACACACCAGGGCATGTCCTACCTTATACTTACAATGCACCCTGCCCTTGGGCCTACCATAGGGGTATCTGATATGAAGAAAAGGGATGGTTTAGGGACTGGCAAGTGGGTGCACTTGCCCACTCAGCATGGCAGTACCAGGCTGCACACAGGCTCTGCAATGGCAGACCTGAGGCACATGTTTACAGGCTGTTTCTGTGGGTGGCACAACCAGTGCTAGAAGCCCACCAGCAACATTTGGTTAACAAGCTCAGGTCACTCCTGGTGCACTGCACTAGGGTCTGACAGGTAAACCAAACTAGCCAATTATGGGATCACCAATCTATACATCAATTTACCATAGGGAGAGCATATGCACTTTAGCACTGATGAGCAGTGGTAAAGTGCCCAGAATCATAAAACAGCCAACAACAGGTCAGAAAAAATACAGGAGGAAGGCAAAACGTTCAGGGATCACCCTGTAAAAAGGGCAAATCCAACATTTACTATATAGACATTACAAAAATGCGACATTACCGCAATGTAAAAAGGAACAAGTAGAACTATAAGACTGCGGCATCCTTATGGAGGAAAGTGTGCTCAAGTAGCTATACGTGTTCTGGTAACTGTTTCACAAATAGTGCACCATTACACAAGAAGGTTTTATATAGCTAGTGGTGGATTGCGATTCAAGGTGCTGGAAATGTGCAGCATTAACGTAAAAAAACACGTTTCTCCGCTTGGATGGATGATTTCACAATACAGTCTGCAGCGGGTGCATTAGCCATGCGAGGTATCTTGTAGACACCACCAGACAAGTTAAGAGCACGTTATTAACATCAGGCGTGATTCTTCACACCTAAAGTAATCCCCATCATCGCCTCAATCACTTCTGCACCAAGCAGCTGAATATTGACTCGGGGTGGAACAAAGTAAGACGACTGAGGAGAAGAAACCATGTGTGACTGAATGCAAACCCTCTTACAGACTTAGCAACACATCCCCCAAAACCTTTGATAACACACCCTACATCTGGCAACAAGGCGGCAGGTGTTCAGTGATGTATGCATATTTGCATCCGCCCACAACCAAACTGACGTGCATTTTAACTCCAGACTTGTAATGTTAGTCCTCTCACACACCGGCCACAGGGGGCAGGGGCTTCATAGATAACTGCACCGGCTGCATAAAAACTCCAGTTGGCATACACTGTTTGCATTTAGTTGTGTTACAAATATCCCCCACCCACAGCCAAGTGCCTCCTTGCCTCCCAGCTGTCCCTCCCTAGGGCCCTTTTCCAGACGCTTGAGGGTCACGTGTTAATTGCCTGTGCTGCAGAACGTGCCATGCTGTGTTTGAGAGACCCGTGCATACCTTGTTTGTCTGCCTGGCCTGAGTAGCTGTAGCTTTTGTACAACGCAACAGGCGCAGGGTCAGTCATGCACATCACAATCTGTGTGACGTCTATTACACAAACAAAACAAAAAACAATTCACTGAAGGCAATCCACTGAAGGAGTTTTGTGTTAGAAACCCTACCACCTACGTTTCCCCGGAGGATATGAATTATTCGGTTAGTGACATGTTGAACACATCTCTGTACAGCTTTTTTGTCACTAATACTCTTGAAAGCATGTCATAACTTTAAATGGTGTGTTTTATATTTAACCAGGTCAATGACACTTCTTACCACCCACTCTTTGGCGATTAGGTCTGATGACTTCATAAGAAAAACATCCGGTAGAAACCATTTGTAACTGTCCAAAGGAAAATGCAAAAACTACTCATTTCACTAACAATATTTTGGGCGCAGAACCTTCTCCGCCACAACAATAAAACTAAAGTAACACTGAGGACGCGCAAAACAGACAACTTCAGTCCTTCTGCTGGCTGAGCCTGTGCACTTGTGTATGGAAGTTGTTACACTGGAGGAAAACGCACCAAAAACGTGGATAGCCAAGAAATGTTAACAAGCATTTGCAATGTATTAGGACTCGCATTTATGCGAGACCTATTGCATTGGAAACGGGGTGAGAAGGCATGAATGGGAGAGGGGGGGCCGAGAAGTCACGGACTGCGGGAGGGGGCAGGGGGGTAGACAGGGAAGAAAATAGTGTTCGGAATAAAGGGGCCAGTAGCCATGGAAGGATACAAAAAAGGACATGGCCATCATGAAGAGGGACTAACAAGCCTAAAACAAATCGGAAGGCAGCATTTAGGACCTAAGCCAAAGAAAAAGATGGGCGGAGGGTGGGCGGAGCTTCCACTAAGCTTCCACGCTATACTGAATACTGCATGCCTCGCAAAGCGAGCAGCGCATGCGCTGCGACGATAGGCTTGACCTAAACAGCATGAAATACGAAAACTAATTTCAAATAATTGGATACATAACATGGACAATGAAACTGTAATTAATACAGAACATGCTAAGGACGCTATGATGAACCGAACACTTTGGTACACATGTACAAATGAGGCATTCAGGTTTTTGGACATACTTTCTAATTTTGAGTCCTTGCATAGAGTAGATAGAAGGAAATATCCTCAGAGAATGTCTGCATTATCTCAGTTGACAGACTATCTCACAGCAAAGAATGCTGGCAATCCTGAAACAGTAAAACGAACTTGAGAACGCTCTCTTCACCATCTTTTCAATCACATGTGTTATTTATGACCTTTTTGCATTATGCACAAATTTAAGCACACATCCCCAGGCTACCCATGTTCTAAGAACAAACCACACACTTATAGCCGATGTCCACATTCATATAGCTAAAATCTGTTCCAAGTTGTGAGAGTACCCATTTCATTGTATGAAGGCATATGCTTTGATGTTCTAGGCCCTCATGTCCAGAACATTCCACCCATTAATCTCTGTGCAGGACCCAATTTATCATATTACTAATAATGATTGCCGTTGTGTTTTATTCTGTGCATAATTTGGTTGTGTGCATCCATAAAAATTAAAACACAAAGCTACATAAAAAGCAACTTTTATGTCTTTAGAGAAAAGACCTGTTTATATTTTACATATTGCACAACGTTTAGGACAGCAAATTTGAGAAGACTGGAAATAGGCATTAATATCCCCAGATTTAATTCACATATTAATATGTAATGTATAACATCCAGTGACATTCATTGGAAATGTATAACTGTGCCCCTGAATTATCAGATCGAAATGCGTTCATGTTAAAATATCCAAAGATGACACCTAGAGTAGCACAAGAGATATGTATTAATTCCTGGGAAAAAGTAATTTGTTTTATTGCTATATAAAAACAAAATGGGTTCCATAAAGCATTAAATTGATATCATAAGATGGACATCAAGGAGACTTTAGTCACCCTTTGCAAATTTTGAAAGATGATCCCAGACCTAATGCATCAAGCCACTGATTCCAACCATGGTAGCTAATGGAAACTATGGACTATGGGCCTGCCTAATTCATTTCCTGAAGTCAGCCCCACATGCTTTAAGAAAAAGTGAGAGCGGAATCTATGAAAATGCTTTTTTCCATTACCTTGTTGTATGTAGGCCTGGGCTAAAATTCCGTTCCGCTCGCGGAAATTGCGATAATTTGACATTTTCGTGTTCCGAAAGAGCGCGAAAATGTCAAAATTTCCGCAATCTGCATTTTACCGGAAATTTTTTGCTTGCTCGCGCTGTAAAATAATACATTCTCACGTGCGCGCGATCGCCTTACCTGAATCCCCGCGTTCGCCGACAAGTTTTCCCGATCCGGTCGCGTTCTCCAGGAGATGTTGGATTGTTGGTAGCCATTTGCGCTGTCTCGTGACAGTTCGCGCCCGCAGTAACGTAATTCGTCACGCGATCACGTCTTTCTTCTCGCGATCATGCACCGCGAGACAAGTGAAAACAAGAGTGCCGCGCCCGCGAGCAACCGCATGGGTAAGTTGGCGAGCCGCGACCACGCAGAAAATACCGTGAATGGGCGGGAAAAAAACTTCCGCATCTTCGCAATATTTCCGCGTGTTTGCGGAGATTTTTAACATTTTCGCGATAATTTGTGAAAGTGAATTTCGCAAATTCCGCCCACCCCTAGTTGTATGTTGCTGTAAATGTCCTTAATGCCATGGATATGCCCATGTTCACGGTGCCACCATAAGCAAGCTATACTTTGTTCCTGAGCCATCAGTAGTCCAAAACCAGCCTGCGTTTGCTTATGTGACTGTCTGGTTGGGGCCAGATAAGGCAGTTCTTCAGACTGGATTGCTCCTATTGAAGCAGAACACGACTTAATTACAAATCAAAGACCTCTGTCTAAATGGGTATAGCAGGTGGAAAACAATGGGTTAAAATGTGGCTTGAGTGATCATCAGTGGCTTAGATTAATTCAAGCAGTCCTTCCATCACCTTGCTGGTTACAGTAGATGTCTTAAGGGTTGCTGGTATGCCCAGACATGGGTCTTAAGGAATCAAGCCATTCCTCACTGATGAGGTCTGAGGCTGAAAATGATCTTTAAAAGCTTTTATTCTTGTCTGGAGGAGAACTGGGCATTCGAGAGGGACTGTTCATATTGGAGCATGACCAAGGCTGATTTGAATATGGCAGGCCTATGTATAGCGTGACAAAGTTTGAAAAAAATCATTGTAGTATGGCACTTATTGATTACCAGTCACTAAGTTTAATTCAAGCAACCTTTCATCACGTTGTTGTTGGTTTCTGTAGGGCTGTGATCACTTTGTTTGCTTGCAGTGATAATTCGACCTTGCAAAGGTTCTATTCGATTGGTGTAAGCTACTGCATGGGTGCATATTTGGCGAGTAAGATGGATGGTTATGGTAGGCATCTACTAGAAGCACTGATGTGGTGAGTGAGGACTAGAGCTCATTGCTCTTGCATGTATGCATGCTTGTGTCATGCAGATGAGTGAGAAAGATGGAGCAGTGCTTAAATAAAGATATACTGCTGCTTCCTCAGTCCATTGATATGATGGAGTACATATCAAGGTGTTGCAAGTTTATGGATGATGTCACAGTGAATTTCAAACTTGTCGTCATGTTTATTCTTCCAGAATGGAATGTGATCTGCCAGATTATTCATTTGTTCCAGATCATGGAAGTCTTCCCAGATAAGGCAGCGCAATCTCACTAAAGCTTCCAGAACTTGACTATATTAAGTTGGAGTGCTGTCTTTGATCTTTCATCTGAGGGTCTTTTTTTGCGCAGTAGTTTCTAATCCTAATAGCTGTGTGTAATGTGGAGGGTTATGGAGGGAGTTCATCTGGCTCCTTGAATCTAGGGTAGCACTTGTAACATGGGGTGTTGCGCTTCTAAGATCAGCAGTAGAGGAACAGTGCTAAATTTGAGCTGGTGGGTTCCAGGGGTCGGCACCGGCACTTAATTGTCAACACCAGCACTTGTGAGAGCCTGCCACAAGGTGGCAGTGTCTCAGATGACCACAACAACAGTCAATTTTTAATTCAATATACATTAAAAATTGCTATTTCATGCGGCCCGAGGCATTCTTATAGCTTTGGGGGCCTGGAATAGTCTGAATTGTTGCACTTGTAGGAGTGCGACGGTTAGTAGTTTTGTTGTTACTATCACTTGTAGCATGCCAGGGGCAATGTGTGGTGCAAGCTGCAGTGGTCTCCTGACTAAAGCCCTGGAACGTATTCATTTACAAATTAAGCACTGTAGAGGAAGAACCTGGACACTAAGGGCCCGATTATGAGCTTGGGGGTGTGGGAGCGGACTGCCATGCTGGCGACCCGCACCCACACTGCCAAACCCGTGTGTGCACCACCTGCCAGATTACGAGTTTACTCATGCCTGGTGGGCTTTTTTGAGCGGTCCCACAGTGGTGCTTCTGAAAATGGGCACCGCAATGGGAACAGCAAAAACAGTTCCTACACGGCATGGACTGTAAAGTTCATGCTGTGCCAGAACTGGGGTGCATGCACACAGGGGGGCACATGTTGTGCTCCCCTGCATGCATCCCCATGGATATGGGCAAAGGCCACCTTTGTTTCAGGACCGCCAGCCTTTTAATGGAGTAAAGACCTTTAATGCACCGCTGGTGGTCTTGAATCTCATAATATGCATGGCTGTGCCACAGCGGCACCACCAGCATATTGCTGAGCCCTTGACCGCCACGGCACCACCAGGGAACATTGGTTTCCTGGCGGTTGCAGCGGTGCAATGGCGATCTGGCGTCCAAAGTTGTAATTGGGCAGTCAGACCGCCGGTGTGGCAGTGAGTGGACCACCACCGCCGCACCTCCATAAGTTTTGCGGTCCTCGGACCACCAGACTCATAATTAGGCCCCGAGTTTTAGATCCACTGGAGCTAACAAAGGAAGAAGGCAAGTGCCACCAATAAGATAAAGATAACCTAGTCTATCCAAAAGATTACTTGTGATGGGGTTACCTGGATTTTTTGAAAGTGGAATATGAGCCAGATGATTATAAGAGTGTGAAATGAACATTTCAAAGCTTTGTTGACCCGAGAACTAAGATTAACTTTGGAGCCAAATAGATGTAGCCTCTAAAATCACATCTATGTTGAGACAGATAAAGGCTCTTTTTCAAAATAATTAATCATTTAAAAACCCCTCCTGTATTAATTCAGAAGTTACTGCTTCTTGGGAACAAAGTTGAATCATTTCCTTTTTTACATTTTAAACAGCTGACATTCAAAGTACATTGACAAACAACGATTATGTGTATCATCTCATGGCTACTCTGTATGAAGCCTAGAGCTTTGACACTATCAGACTCAAATTATTTGTTTTTAATCAGTTAATACTGACACTATCTTGCTTCTCATAAATATCTTGTGCCAAACCTGCTTGCCAGTTAACACCCTTTGGCGCATACAAAAATAGAAAGATGGCTTATGGTGTAAGGTTTGCACATCCAATGGGTGGTCACAGTATGGGATTACAATATGATGTAGTAGCAAAGACTGTCCATATGGTGGTGCTCCCTTGGTAAAGTCTCCCTGCCACCACGGGTGAGATATTCATACTGGAGCAAAACCCAGCACAGTGAGCTTAAGAGAGGATGGTTCATAAGAACAGAAGCCAGCCCCAACAATTTAGATAAAGCACACAGTCCAATGAAGTATTCGCAGCAAATAAAGATGATTTTTATTCTTCACATTTTTATCCTCCAAATCTTCGAATTATGTGCAAAACATCTAAGAAGCGGCAGGCAACTCGTGTTTCATCTGAAAGTCTTTTTCAAGGCTGTAAAACAATCCGAAGTCGAAGGTCCGTATGTCCTCAGTTTAAATAAGAGGCACAAAGTCTGCGCCAATCCGAATTGTGTGCATCTTTGGTACCATCTTCTCTGCTTGTCCTCGGAACGGAATTTGCTGTCTTTTAGCTCACTCACGGACACACTTTGTTAGTATATAATTGACCTCACATTATGCTCCTGATGCTCTAAACGTTCAACCCTTGTTAGATTTGGGGGTCTCTAGTTGGCAGAGGTAAGTACCTTTGACCAAGTAAGGGCCCTTGTGTCTAGTCATGGTAAGGGGGTACACTCCTAAAATAACCCCTGCTCACCCCCTTGGTAGCTTGGCACGAGCAGACAGGCTTATCTCAGAGGCAGTGTGTAAAGCATATGTGAACACATACAGTAACCAAGTGACAACACTACAGATGGACACCACACAAGTTGTATATTAAAAATAAGTATTCTTTATATAGACTTATCACAGGACCACAAATGACAAAAATCCACAATACTGTACTTAAAATGGTAGAATTAGCTTAGTTCTCTTTAGATGTTAAAATGCGACACTTTGAGTACAATGTACCTTAAGATGCGTAACGCTACACAACAAAAGTGTTGTAGGGAAGGTGATGCATAGGTTCCTTACACGCAAAAACGGTGTAGCGTCGGGTCCCTATTGCTGCATAGGGGATGTGTCGGTTCTTCTTTGCGAGGGGAGGTGATGTGTCGGTTTCTTACTGCGCTTCCGTGGCAATGCGACATGCAATGCCGTGATGCGATGAAGATCCGGTGCATTGGAACAAAGATGGCGTCTTTTTCTTAATGTGACACAATGCAGACCGCGACAGGCCCTGCGACACGCTTCTCGGTGATGCGGCGGCATCTGATGCAACGTCGATCCTTTTCCCCGGTGATGAGAGCTGCTTCGACAACAATGCGAGCCGCGACAGGCCCTGCGACACGCTTCCCGGTGATGCGGTGGTGTCTGATGCGACGTCGATCCTCTTCTCTGGCGATGCGAGGCGCTTTGGTGGCCCTGCGATGACTCAACAATTCTTCTCGGCCGCGACAGGCCCTGCAACACGCTTCCCGGTGATGCAGTGGCATCTGCTGCGACGTCGATCCTCTTCTCCGGCGATGTGAGGCGCTATCTCGTTGGGAAGCGACAGCGGCAGTTCGGCGACATGCTTCTTGCTTGTGAGTCGCGCTTCCAGCTCCTTGCGACACGCAGTCCCTCAGAAAGCCTTGCAAAACCGCAGGCACTTTCAAAGAACTCTTGGGGAGCTGGTTGGTGAAGTCTGTTGTCCCTGAGACTTCAGCAGGAGGCAAGCTCTTTTCTAAAGCCCTTGGAGATCCTTCACAAGTTGATTAAAAGTATACACAAAGTTCCTTTCTCCACTCTTGGGCAGTCAGGCAACCACTGCAGGCCAATTCCTCAAGCTTAGGGATAATCTCTCCTCTGTCTCTCTGGTTCCTCTCCTCAGCAAAGGTTTCTTCTTGTTTCCCAAAGTGATCTAAAGTTCTTGGGTTTGGGTCCCAATATTTATACTCAGTTTCTCTTTGTTCTCTGAAGGCAGAGAGGCCTTTGCCTAGTCCAAACCAGTCCTGGTCAGTCCTGGAGCACTCTGTTTACAAGACTCCTTCTTTCCTTTCAGAGAGCAGGGCAGAGACATCAGACGCACCACAGGAGGTGGAGCCAGCATTGTGGAGGGAAGGCACAGCCCTATTCAGGTCCCAGGTGCAACTCCTCCCACCCATCTGCATGCAGATCTCTCTATTCAGTCCTGTGCTGACTCACCCTGTCTCCTGTAATCCCCCAGCCGCTGTCACTCAAACTCCAGACAAGGAATACACAACCTAGCAGAGGCAGGCTTGGATGGTTAGACAAGAAAATACCTACTTTCTAAAAGTGGTATTTTCAAACACAGAATGTTAAATCCAACTTCACTAAAATATGTATATTATCATTCTGACTTCAGGCATACTAAACTCAAATTTCTACCTAGTTCCCTGAGTCAGTTAGGATTATAGGATGTAATAATCAAACTGCCCATTCTGGCCTATGGGGAACAGGTAGCCTTGCAATAGTGAAAAACGAAAATGGCTGTAATTCACTATTAGGACATGCCACACACACACCAGGGCATGTCCTACCTTATACTTACAATGCACCCTGCCCTTGGGCCTACCATAGGGGTGACTAATATGCAGAAAAGGGAAGGTTTAGGGACTGGCAAGTGGGTGCACTTGCCTAGTCAGCATGGCAGTACCAGACTGCACACAGGCTCTGCAATGGCAAGCCTTAGACACACTTTAACAGGCTGCTTCAGTGGGTGGCACAACCAGTGCTGTAAGCCCACCAGCAGCATTTGGATTACCAGCCCTGGGCACTCCTGGTGCACTGTACTAGGGTCTGACAAGTAAACCAAATCAGCCAATCATGGAATCACTAATCCATACATCAATTTACCATAGGGAGCACTTGCACTGTGGCACTGGACAGCAGTGGCACAGTGCCCAAAGCATCTAACACCAGCAAAAACGCGAGCCAACAGCAAAAAATGGGAGGGAGACCCACGCCAAGGTACCAGGTCTAACAACCCTATTCTGAAAAAAATCAACAATGGACTCTAAACTTCTCAACCAGCGTTAGTCTTGCTGCGACTATGCCCTAGCTAGCCAAGGTGCTGGAGAAAATGGCAGTGGAGCACCTTTAGGAATTTATCAAGACTGAGGCCACATCAGCTAGATATCAGTCTAGCTAATATCCCAGACATGGAGCAGAAATGATCTGGAATGATATTATTGGCAGGGTCGGACAATATTCTATTTTCTGATGATTCCTCACTCAACAGCCTTCAATACCAAACACCAGGACCCACTATCGGGCCATCTGCAATCAGTCCACCTTTGAATGTTGTTGCTCCATTTTAAGAAGCAGGAAACAGCAAGGAAAGGTGGAGGATTTTAATACTTGTTGCCTATATACTCCTCAGCTCTGCCAGCTCTACTTGGTTCAGTCTTGACGCAGCCTTTGCAAGAAAAGGTTTTGATTAAGTCTTCTGATGAGAATTAAATATGAGCGTGGATGCAGTTTGGGACAGTAGTCAAAAGGCCCTTTTTAACTTGCACCTAAGCATGCACTTTCATTTATTCCTCTCAACCAATGTTATATGGTCAAAGGAGCTTTGATCAACTCTATGGTCGGCTATGAAATTTAACTGCATGCCTTCTTCCAAGTAACAGTTGAGTCACTTTCAGGATGGGTTGATTGGAGGTCTCTGTGTTCTTATTTCAGTTGGTCTCTCATTTGTTGCTTGAATGGCAGAGGGTTATTCTCAACTCCAATAGCGTACACCAAGGTATCTTGCGCAGAGGATTGTATGCTACACTCCCACCACCCAGAGGACCATATTCTGAATCAGTCTCAGCTTTAAGTTACGTGGTGACATTTACGTTTGCCTGCTGTAGTCTAAGAATCCTTGGACTTTATCCTTCTTATCATGCTTTTAGACAAGCATTAAAAGCCATAATGTTCTGCTAAATTCTCCTGTTGATGTTTGAGTGTACATCTGTTGCAATACACCTGAGTTCTGTTTAGGTCTGACTGACAACAACTTTAGTTGTCTGGAAGACCTCGTGTCCACATTACACAACACAAGACATAGACACAGAACACGCACAACACACAAAATAGGTGAATGGGAAAAGGTGTGGCGCCGTGGCCAGGGCGACTGACTCCGGAATCTGGGGATCACGGTTCGATCCCCGGCACCGGCGGCAGATTAGCCCAGCACCATGTGACTCTGGGCAATAGCTTGCTTAATCTTCCCTTCGGCCCCCAGCTCCTAGAGACCGTTACGGGTGATTGTTCGCGCTTTACAAATGTGGATTATTATTATTATTATAAAATAAGTAAGAAAGCTCCATACTCATGTATATACATATACAGACAGAAATGGGCTTTGGGTCAGCCCACTTTACCAATTAGTTCACATGTGCAAGCCCTCTTAAAGCATTGGGTCTCTGGGCTGTCCACGATGTTTTGTAACCATCCCATGGGATAACATAAACTTTTACACTTTTGTGATATGTCTTTTAAAAATGTACTGCTACAGAAAGTCTGCTACAGATGCACCTTCCCGCTCCATACCTTTGGTCCTACCTCCATATTTATCTCTGCTACCATCAGTAAGCCTCTTGTGATGGCTCCTGCTTCCCCTGCAAGCTTCACTGAACCCCTGGGTGCTGAAATCATTCCCTTTTATGAATATTCCAACCTGACAGTCAGAAATGTGTGTTGTGTGAATTCAACAATGTGCATGCCTGGTGGCAATGTTAAAATTCCTGGCCGAACATTAAAATCTAGACAGGATGTGCCCACATCTCTCCCGGCTGGATGTGCGATCACTGAAGGTAATAATAGTGGGGTGTCTCAGAGGGTGACCATTACCACATCTACAAGGACCAAATGATGTGATTAAAAGGGTCATTTCTTTCTCATTACAGAGTAAATTCCTCTTTTTGCATGATCACTTGCATTTATTGTACTAATGTTGCTGATTTTTGGACTCTGCAGACTGGGTGGGACTCAGTTAACTAGGCCCCAGTGCACATGCTCTGACTTAAAATATGTTGAAATTGGCTATACTCCTATTTGACATATTTAACTTACCTGGAAAGTCCCTAGCATGTGGTACATTTGTAATGATTATTTAATTAAAGGTACTTTAATAAGTCACCTTTATCTTGCATAATTCTCTAGGAGCCCATTTAAATTAGCTTCAAACTGTCACCCATGAGCTGGAAGAGCTCCTCGATGAGATGTGAGTTGCTCCAAAAGCTGAGACAAAGGTCTTGGGTGTGGATAGGTGTTCTGTTCCTCTGACATGATGACCACCTGGGCAATGCCCAGGAACTTAATTAATTTCAAAGAGGCCAACTCTGTCACAGGGAGGTGTAGCTAACATGTAGGCCTGC
Source organism: Triturus cristatus (assembly GCF_964204655.1). Classification (NCBI taxonomy): domain Eukaryota; kingdom Metazoa; phylum Chordata; class Amphibia; order Caudata; family Salamandridae; genus Triturus; species Triturus cristatus. Next base: position 525,276,024 of record NC_140583.1, read on the forward strand.
CTCCGCGCCCCCCCCCCAGCCAGGCAGACAGCTGTCCCGGTGGGAGAGGTCCTGCCCCCAGAAATGGTTTTGAGTGACCACAGAGGAGGGCCTCATTTCCATTGGCACACCTTTAATGTGGGTACAGGAGCTCTGCACAGTGGAAGAAAGGTTCAGCTGTCTTAGTTTTAGGCAGAGAGAGGCTGTGTGGGATTGTTTGCAGTAGGGCATATTGGAACTAGATAGGGTTACCCATAGGAACGTTTCCTATATTAGTTGGAGAGAGGTTAGGAACCACCTCCACCCAACTCCACCTCCATATCCACCCACAAGCTAGTGCCAGGCATAAATGAGGCACCCCTGGGAAACTTCTTCAGAACAATACTGGACCTACTGTTGAGACCTACGAAGAGACCTTAAAGGCTAGACCTGATTCCACTTGTACACATTTGCCTGGCCTCCTTACAAGCTAGAGTGATGCAAAAGCTCCAAGATGCCCACTCTCCTGAAATACCCCAGCTGACCAGTTTCAATGGAACCTGCCCTAAAACCTACTAGTTGCTTTTGATGGAGTGAGTATAGGAAACTGGCTCTCTGTACAGAGTATTAAAATGAAGTACACTCTATAGAGAGGCTGGGAAATCCCCAATATGCACATGTATAAGTAAATAATACTAACTCTCGTTTTGTGGTAGTGAGGGCGAGCAGTTAGGCTTATCAGAAGGTGGTGCTAAGCATTTGTTGTACAATGAATGAGACAGTGAATGAGATACACTCAAGAATAAATCCGAGACCAATTTGTAAAAATATCGATTTTTATATAATTTTCAAGACAAAGAACACAGTTCTAAGGTAAGTACTTTCGGAGATATGATTTTGCAAAGTTTGATAAATATATCACTTCTATGTGCAATTACGTACCATAGAAATTCAGGCAATGCTTTCACAACATTCACCTTTTCATTTTAAGTCGATGTTAGGGCCAATTCCAAGATTCCAGCAGGAGAAGTTCGGGAGTATCCCGGATCTGTCGGGAGCAGAGTGCTGAGGTCTTGGAAGCTGGTTCACAAAGACGAAGATGTCCACTTTCAAATGCACTGCACAGAGGGACTTACAGGTAAGCTGTCTCCTTAGAAAGAGGAGGTCACAAGGGCCTGGGGACCACAATAGCAGAGCTAGTTGGTTGGTGCTGAGGCCTGGTGCAGAGTCAACAGATCAGAAGGGCGTCGTATGTCTTCAGGTCCTCGCGGTCAGATAAGGGCAACTACGAGAGGCGATCTCGGTAAGACTGGGCCACTCAGGAAGTGGCTCTCAGCTGTCGCAATATCCCTCAATGGGTGCTTGCTTCTGGTGCTGTGGTAGTCTGGAGTTGCCTCTTCTTCTCATTAGTTGCCGTTGGGGGTCTTGCACACGAGAATTGGTATGCTACGGCTCCGGTAGGTCCAGGTGTCTCCAAACTTGGTGGGGAGACAGATCTAAACCTTGGAGCTGTTGTACTTTCTCTTGCTTTGGTGCTGTGTCAAGGTCATCGGGGAGCAGCAAGTTGACAAACCGGACTTTACAGGATCGATGCCTGTGGTATGCAGGGAAGAAATACCTTCACTCCAAGGTAGCTTCTCAGCAATCTCTTGAAGGCTGGAAGTGCTCCGGGGTTCTTGAAGTCCTCTCAGGTTTTAAGACGACAACACAGCAGCAATTGTTGAGTCGTGGGAGCAGCAGGCATGGTTTGGTGCCTTTTTGTTTTGCAACAGTGCTTCAGTTCTCGTTCAGGCAGCTCAAGACCTGGCTGTACGAGCAATAACCCCCTCCCCCCCAGCGCCTTGAGACCCTTACGGGTGAGTAGCGCGCTTTATAAATGCCAATGATTGATTGATTGATTCATTGTCCTGGTCTTCACTTGTCCATTGAATCTGATGTTCAGGTCTCAGGGTAACACCTAAATACTGAATTTTGGGGCATTGTAGTGGAGACAGGTAGTAGTTAATGGGCTACTTACCTTTAGAGTATCTACAACCACTAGTGACTACTTTCTGAGGGAGAAGGCACTACGGTAGCCCTGATAGGATGTTTTCCCACCATCCCAAGATGGTGGAATTTCAGTAGAGGGCTTTGTAGGAGAGTAGGGTCTGCAATCCTATGATCACCCAGATTTTTTGCTTTTGCTTCATTGGTTTACGACTTTCCCTGGCTGTGGGCCTACCAATCAGACCCACAGCCTAGCTGTTCTCTCTCGAGATTAACACAATTGTACATTAGGTGCATCCACTAATTGGAACTGGGCCGCCTTATCAGTCCCTGTATCAGCATACCACAGGTATCCAGGGCATCGGTGTACCCAGGGCCTACCAGGGGCTGCAGCATGTATTATGCCACCCCTGGATGGCCACCCAAATCTGACACAACTGGCTGCACGACAGCTGGGGCAAGGTGGTGTAATCACCCGTTGCTGTAGGTGTAGTATTCCTATACCTAACCCTAAAATGGACACATGGATTCCTATCAGTCACTCCTATGGCAGGCCTTATCAATCCTGAAGGCAGAGTGCTGGGAATCATGTGAGATGGCGCTCTGGCGCGAGCTGAGCCCGTCGACGGCTTGCGGAACCAAGTCCTAATAGCTGTTCCATGGTGACGCGTGCCATCTACCTTAAAGTGCATTATAATCCTCGCGGTTATTTGCTAACTTTGGCATCGCATCACCCAAACATGTCGAGTAAGGTGTCATACGAATTGGAATACGAACCCCTCGCCAATTCTGGCGACGGGGTTAGCATTCCACCCTTCTAGAGGGACACGACATGGAAGTAACCTTGAACCCCGGTTAAAGTTGACTCAAGCCTCAGCATCACAAAATGGATGCTGCCACCAGACACAAGTCTGACCTCCTGCTGCTGGGAGACCTTCCAGCGAGGGGAGCTTGGGCAAAGGGTCTCCTGTCGAGGGCGGTGTTAGCACCATCCCAGACAGGGTTTGTGTATCCCAGGTTGGCAGGGCTGAAAGGAAGGTGATTGCAAGTGGCACCCCGGTGCTCACTGTGCATAGCCCGGCTCAAACCAGTTTCGGGGGCACCCCAGCCCCTGAGCTGGGGCGAAGCCGGACAAAGGATAAGGGTGTAACCACCCCCCTCCTGGTCCCACCCATAGGCAGGACCTAGTCACGGGCCAGCCCCTTTTCCTAGAATAAAGGTAGGAGCGAGTCCCCTTCCCAAATTGGATAATTCTGAATCTTGAACTACTTTCCACGAAAGGAACTCTTGACTTTTTCTGAAGACTCTCCCTTGTGGCTAAGGAGTAGCCACCCTGCACCAGCAGGCACCACCTAAGCGCTTGCGGTTTGCTGTACGTCTCTCCTACGGATCAAGACTGCCCAGCTCGACGAGACCCGGATTCCCCGCCATCTCTGACCTCTACCTACATCGTCAGCCCAGCTGAGATTCGTGGGTGTGACGAGACCTGCGGGACCGGCCATCTTCAGAACCTGCACGACGCTTATCTAGCACGATCACCGAGGGACCCTCGAGTGAGTGCACCTAGGGTTTGAGAAGCCCTAACCCTGAGCAGCTCCAGCACCGAAGTCTGCCTCCCCAGCATCCACGAGATCTGCGTGGGGGCCCTTCTGCTCCTTGCTGCTCACCGCGTTGTCCGGCCACTCGCCGTCGGCTAGTGGCCCTCTTCACGACGCACCATGACATCGCTGGTCTGGTTGCTCCAGACTGGCCCTTGCTCCCCTTCAACAGAGGAGTACCCCGGACCCACCTGGTCCACTCCAGATGCCATCTTGACTCCACCGCGTGGGCTTGCCTCTGCTAAGACCTGCTGCCCCACTCCTGGGCCCAGCATCATCGACAGCAGACACCTTCATGGGACAGCTCGCCCTCCATCCTGGTCGCCGCCGCGCCTCCTGGTCCGAGGAACAGCCGAGTCCGACGTCACCCACTCACCTGGTCGAGGTGACTTCATCCGGTACCATCCTGGTGCCCACCCAATCACTGGCTAGCGGTTGAGAACTGAGTCCCCTCTGCTTTCAGGTTTCCTTCATCACCGATCCAGGCTTGGATCTCTCTGAACATCGACACTGGTCGCCTGCCAGCAACTTCTTCTTTCAGGCTCCCGAGACTACAACGAGGACTCCCGACATCTTGCTGAACCCCACGCAGCCGCAGCCTCTGGGCTAGGTAACTCGAGCATTTCGGTGCTCCATCGTAGGTTCACTCTACAAGTGTCCACCTCCTTTTCCGTTTAGTCCAACTGATCGTATTCCTCCGGAATCAGTAACTTTAGACTCTCTAACATCTCCCCTTCCACTTGCAGTGTAAATGGTTTCGTGCCCTTCGGGCATTTGTGTAAATTGTGCAACTAGAAGTATTTTCTCAAGAGTTTTGCATTGTGCTTAGCTCCCTGACTCATAAAGAGCCAGGGTAGTCTTGTTATAAATAAATATCCTTTATTTTCATAACAACTTGTGTGGTGTCCTTTCACTTGGTGTTCAAGGGGTATATGTGATGGTAAACAGCTGGCTTAACACGCCCTCTAGAGTTTAGCCTGAAGACTGCTCTTGTCCACGCTACCAGGATAGCTGGTCTACAAGGTTGACTTACAACCAATCATCAATAAGGGTCGTTTGGAATGATACACAGTGATCACTAGAATAGTGAGCACTACATATCAGGCCAACTTCTCACAGGCTTCATATCACCTGCCCTACTTTAGAGGTGGTGTAGGCTAAGTGGGGACCCTCCTCCTAACTTACTTTTGCCACCTTTCCTCCCCCCAAAAGTGGAGCAGGAAAATGGGCTTGGCTTCCCCCACTATCTGAAAGTTCCTGGGTTGGATTTCAAAGGCTGCATTGCCTTTGAAGCTTCAAGCCCAGACCAAGTGTTGTCCCTGTCCTCTGTGAGTGCACCACACCAGTGCTTGGTATTTTTTCAGGGGACCCCATAAAAAGCTCACCTGTGTGAATTTATTAATAAATCCAACACTGGCATCAGTGAGGATCTATTAAGACAAGACGTTTGGTACCAAATACTTTAGGAATCAGTGAAGCCATCATGGAGCTATGAAATTCATGTTGACAAGTACCCAGCCCATGTACTCTTTATGGCTTCCCTGTGCACTTACATCTCAGAATAAACTGGACATTGTAGGGGCATATCTGCTCATGCTGATATGCCCACATATAGGATATAGTACACCCTTCCTTAGGGCTAAAGGCCTGCAGTAGCGGTGACTTACCTATATCTCATGCAGAGTATAGATCGGATGACATACAGGGCTGTGTGCTATGTCGACTCTTTGGATTTCTCTGCACCAAGACATGCAGCCTGCAATGGCAGAGCATAGCCTTGGTGAGGAGTCCCTGGGATGGCACAACCAATGCTGCTGCCCCAGAGGACCCTCTTCAGTATCCATGCCATAAGTACCAGGGGTACTATTTAGTGTGGACTTACAGGGGGAGCTGAAGGGGTGCCAATCATCTGCCATGGGTGCCCAATTCAGTGGACTCGATACCAAATGGCATCCGATGATGTCAAGCCCTCTTTAGCTACAGCTTGCAGCTGTGCCCTGCTGAGGAATTCTAACTCCCAGAAAAGAGTCTAATTCTGAAGGTAGAAGTCTTGACAGGGTCTGACACCGAGTATTATCCAATTGATGTTGACAACATCCTTGGAGTTCTAGACTTTCCTTGCTCAGAGCTTTTCCAGTGTGCTGCTCACTCATTGCACGACCCAATAAAGTAGCAATTGAACATGTCTCCATACCTGCCCTTGAAGCCTGTGTGTGCAGTTTTAAAATGCCATTTTGACATGGCAAAATAACCTTTCTGCCAGGCCTTAACCTTTCTTCTTAATACTCAGAAACACCCTTAAGGTATGCTTTAAATGCCCATTGAACAGGCTGCATGGTATTTAAGCATTTAAGAAACCTGGCATGTATATTTAATCTTTTACGTTTTACATGTTCTAGCAGTGAAAAACCTGCAAAGTCATTTTTCCACTGTAGCAATGCTGGGTCTTCTGTAGAAAAACACTAGGTTACAACACAACACCTTATAATGTTTAATTTCAATTTCAAAGTAGCTAGAACAATTATTCAATCACTCTTTAAACTTAATGGCAAAATCTGATTTATATCACTATTCAAAAATGGTGCTTTTAGAAAGTTGTAATTTTCCTATCTAAGCCAATTGTGCCTTTCTGCCAGTGTACAGTGTCACCTGACTGGTGAATAGCTCCCCTATGGTGAGATGTGCATTGTTCCCAGACAGTGGACAAAAGGCATACAAGTGGAGTGGTGTTTTTATTCTTGAGCAGGTTGGCCTGGGGGCCTGTGCCCAGACACTTTTTGAGCTTCAAAGAATGACTTCCATGTCAGTGGCAGATGAACCTTACACCTAGGCCTGCCTACTGTTGTCCTTCTAGGTAGCTTTGCTCCAAACATAGTGGGAAAGGGGAACTGCCCCAGAACCACTTGGAGTGATCACAAGAGAGGGTTTTCCCATTTTCATAACCACACCTCTGGGTTGGCACAGTGAGGTTTGACCAGGGTAAGAAAGGTTCTTTCATGTTGGATTTTGGTAGAGAGGGGCAGTGTAAGGTTGGTTACTGTAAAACACACAGGAATTGCTGCAAAAGTGACTAGGGTCGCCCTGGGAACGTTTACTCAATTGATTAGGAAGCACCCATGAGTTTTCCCCACCCACAGGGCGGCACTAGGCAAATGTGGCACTCCCAGTAATAAGAGCACTCCTGGACCTGTGAAGATCAGTAGAAGGGCTGCTCCACTATCTGACCTGTTTACCTTTGTCGCAGGACCCCAGATATGACTCCAAACGTCAATTGTCTGGCCTCCCGTTTGAGCTACAGGGATACAGCAAGCTCTCGAGAGGTATTTTCCTGCAACTGCCCAGCTGACCAGTACCACCTGGACCTGCCCTGGACCATGCTGGTGGCCTCTGTTGGAATGAGTCCTAACGCCCTAGTGGTACCCCTAGGCCCTGGACCATTGGCTGGTGTTAAGAGTGTACTCCTCCTGCCCCCAAACTGGAGGATCTGGAACTTAATTTTTTTTGCCAACTTTCTTCCTGGAGAATCGTAGAAGACTGGTGCCACTGTCTAAGTTGCAGCTCTTGACGTTAAATTGCTGGTCGGCCTCAGCTTGCTCATTTGCCCTGCTGAAGGAGATCTGACTTCCAGAAAAGTTTGTAAGTCCAAACATAAAGAACGTCATCTGAACCAATGCTGAGCTGCAACCCCTCGAGGCCTTCTATCAGAGCTTTCCCACCTTTGTTGATAAACTTCACCGGGACCCCACTCTACAGCAACCCGCCATCATCTAGCCCTGCTTCAGATCCAGTTTTCAGCCTGGCCCCCTCTCTGCAGCAACCTGCCGTCATCTAGCCCTGCTTCAGATCCAGTTTTCAGCCTGGCATGCCGATTACTCGTTGACGACTTTTTCTTCAGAAACATTTCAAAGACTGAAGGTAAACGTTTCACAGAAATGAAACTCAACCCTGTATCAAACTTGTGGTCTGTAAAATTCAGCATTACCTTTTGACTTTGACTCGGTCTAGCAGGACTAGATAACTGCAGTTGGTGCTTTCTGCTTTTCGGTGGTATTTTTAACTCATAATTTGAAATTTCATATCTACCGCTCGACTTAATGGATTTTTTTCATTTTAGTGATATTTTATTTAATAAAATGTCCTCTATTTTTTCAAATGGTGTTGTATTTCCACTTTATTACTCTTTAACCCCTTCGCTGCGGCGCGAATTCCACCGCGGCGCTGGGGGGGTTCGGGGTGAGCGCGGCGCCGCCATGCTCGTGACGGAACCACGCCGTCATGAGTCACGGGCGAGCTGTGCTCATGATGGCGTGGTTCCGTTACGACTCCGCCCACTCAGTATTTCGCCCGCACAGGCGGGGAATTAGTACCGCGTGGGTGGAGCGGCCGTAGCATGACAGAACCACGCCGTCATGAGCACACGCCGCCCGTGGCTCATGACGGCGTGGTTCCGTCATGCGCGTTGAAGGGGTTAAATACTGCATAAATACTTTAAACATTGCCTCTAAGTGAAGCTTGACTGGTCTTTGCCAAGCTACCAGAGGGTTAAGCACTTGCTATTTAGTCACTTTTCTGGTTTAACTGGGCAGGCATTGGGATTATTATTTATGGTAGGTTCTCACCCCCTTCAACTAATAGTCTAATTTCTTACAGTGGAGTACCGTCCACTTCAATTAATCCACTTTCTCACGTAGAGTCAGTAAGCTCAAAAAGAAAAAACAGCGTGTTGCTGACTTTATTTATTGTATCAATAAACCATTCCTGATTAAGCTGCTAAATACCAGGGTTTTAATGAAATTTCTGTTTAGAATGAGGGGGATATTTTGCAAAAAGTTTAAGTTCTGAGGAAGAACTTCAGAAATTTTAGTCGCACCTAGGTGGTTGAAACATAATGTGTCAACACAATCTAATGAAGTGCATGTATAAATGAACACAGGCTTGAGGGCACATGGAGGAATCACTACATGAATGGGAATATAAACCTCTTAAAAAAGGGTGGTTAGTGTGGTTCTCTACCCTCATAGGGACAGTATTCATTATCATGACTAATTACATTTACATAAATGACATGATAATGTGAACTCTTGATAGCAGAAAAACGCTATGGTCTCTAGTTCAGATTTTTAATGAAGCTCTTATTAATATTTCAATATAATGGTTGAGAACTTCACCTATGATTATGTTTTTGAGAGCACATTTATGGTTGCGGGTAGTGAAACAAGCATTTAAGTGAAACTTTAACTTTTGGTTAATTTATAGGGTGGTATTGTGACAGAGTTAAGACATGCAAGCATACAAATGCAAATAAATTCTGTGTGCTTTTTCACTAAATGATTAAACATTTGATGGCTCCCTGGCGGCTAATGCATTCATTTGTTTGGGATCCACCTTCAGTGATTCTTCAAGGGGCACACCCCTAACTTGGGAACAGCTCTCCCTTTGCTACAGCAGTAGTGACAAGCCCGTGGAGACTCTTGGCATCTCTCAAGCCGCACCTACTCTCTGCTCGGCCTCCACCAGCAAACTTCAGTGCAACATCAAGGCCCATTGCTGAACGGAGCAGGGCATGGGTAGGTGCTGCTGCAGGAACAGGCGAAGTAAGCTGAGAGAGGAGGGTGTGCTGATTGCAAACGAGAAGGGCAGGGCATCGAGTAAAAAGAATTGCACACTTCTCCCTCATCTGCAACGAACTACGCCGCATTACTGCCGTTTCCCTGACATGAAGCGCAGCGCTCCCAGGTGGCTTGCTGCCTTACATTACTCTGCCCTAGGGAGGCTTTTTATGGGTGGAGAGTGGGTGTTCCCACACGTCCACCCATGGATTTTGGCACATACCCAGATTTACTATTAGTGGTAGACCTGGGAATGCATCAAAAGGCTAAAAATCAGAAGGTGAGGTATAACAAGGAGAAATACCGTTATGTCTCCTTGTTTTTTCTTCTTTCTTTTCTGCAGCACACATAAAAAGAAGAAAATGCCTCACAGGATCACCAGCATGTGTTAAATATGGCCCTGGATCTCACAAGTGCACAAATGGTCAGAGTCTTAATTCAGTGCCTCATTCTCAAGATACCACGAGAACAATTACAACTTTTTTGGTTTTCTAGGTATAAGCCCAAGAGCCCTCCCTAACCTGTGCCTGCAGAATTTCCAACGAACAGAACGTCTGCAGGCACAATTTTAAGAGAAGCATAGGATTAGTAGAGCAGACAATTAATGAGTGTATGCAGTCACACATTCATTCCTTTGCCATTTTTTACTGACATGGAAGACCCTTTCCCATGTGAATAAACCACATTTCATTAACCACTATTTCTTACTTAAAGTAGGTATAAATTTGCAACTGTAATAAATGTGAACAGAATCATTACAATGATTTGTGAATAACTACAAAGTTACAAATCGAATAGATATGGCATATAGGTAAAAATACAAGTCAAACCTATTGACTTTGCCATTGCTTGTTTTCCATGTTCCATGTTCGCATGTGCAGTTTATATTGTAGGCAATCGCTGTCTTTGCTAATAAGACAAATAACCAAATTAAATCAAATTAAATCAAATTAAACTTTACTGATCACTCCATGTAATGCTTGAAGTGATACATTTTGCGTATAGCCAGTCAGTCAGTCAGTCAGTCAAAATATCTTTATTCGACTTATTACAAGTCATACAAAGAACATAAAAAAAAAAAAATTACTTTGCAATGCAATGCCTACTATACATCTATTTACACTTCCCACACAAAAAAACCTAATAAACAAACAGAAGAAAAATTTTAGACATGGATAAAATATTTCTATACAAATCTATCACGTAAACATGCTCAAACAACAAGAGAAGTTTTAAAGTAAGCTATGGCTAACAGGTTTCGCCCGCATTGCGGCTACCAGAAAGTTTGCCATACAAAAAGTAACATGCGTATAGCTTGTCTTCATATAAGCTTAAACTTCAATGCTCAGAAATCTAATATGTTAATTGGCCCACCCTTCTAACTCTACAGCTTCACGCACATGGGAATCAAGGGGCCCATCTACAGTTTGGAAAAGTGACCACAAATTGTGCACTGACTTTTTGCAACCTGTGTTGGATTTTGCGATTCGACCTGTTAGACCTGGCATCCTGATGTCCAAGACCTCCTCTCCGACTCCAACGAAGGCACTGCTATGCACCTAAGGGAATAGATGCATCACTGGTCTGCGGCTGGAAGAATTGACACAGCGCCTGTTTCGCTGCCACTTAATCGACCCCAGCGCATCTGAATTTCCACACATCGCACCTGCGCCCCAAGTTTCCAGCGCATCGCCCCGCAGAAAGGACCTTCAGATTTCGATGCATCACTCTTCCTCGCTGTAAGTAGTCGACGCAACACTTATCCTGGGTGTAGCAGAACTGACGCCTCTATTCCCCTGGTACAGAAGAATCGACACACCGCTATGTTTCCCAATGTTTCTCTCTTTTGTGGCTGTTTTTTATTTTGGATTTTGTCACATCTAAGGTACTTTGTGCTAGAATCACTGCATCCATAGAGTTCTATGGACAGAATTGCTTAAACCTTTAAAAGGTGATATCTTGAGTTATGTATGTTGGAATTTTGTGATTTGGTTTTGTTTGGTTGAGATATAAAATTGGTTATTTTTCTAAATTGGTATAGTGGCCTTTTTTAGTGTTTTCATTGTGTTACTGTGTGTATTATGTACAAATGCTTTTCACATTGCCTCTGAGATAGGCCTGACTGCTCGTACCAAGGTACCAAGGGGTTGAGCAGGGGTTAAAATGGGTGTGTAACTCCCTTACCCTGACTAGAAGGAAGGTTTTTAACAGAAATTTTTTTTTCATTGAGTAAGTAAAACATCATCTTTACAAAGTCAAGGTCCAGAGAAAAGAAAAATAATAAGAATACAATTCGCAGAAAAGAGAAAATTGCTTGCTTAACCATACATTATCCTTCTATGTATTACATAGTACAATTTGTAGACTCTTTTTTTAACTTCACTAAGATTAAGTACATTATTCTCAGAATATAAAGTTAAAAGAAATATTTCCAGCTAGCCGAATTTTTTTTAAGTGCGCCTGTTCATTTAGCATAAACTTCTTCAAATTTTTTGCTACGCTTCATCTTCTTAAGCCATTTTTCATATGAAGGTGCTTTGAGCGACCTCCAATTTTTTAGGATTAAAGAACGGGCCACTAACATTGAAATAGCTAGAAAATGACCCTCAGATTTAACTAAACTGACCTCCCTGCTTATTATGCCACAAACAGCTGCTTCCGCGATTGGGGAAAAAGGTCTTTTTATAGCCTGGTTAAGATAGTCAAAAACTTTACGCCAAAACGTCTCGAGTTTTAGACATGAAAAAAATAGATGCCTCCATACCCCTTCAGTGAGAGAGAGGCAACAAAAGCATCCGTTTTCAACCTGGGGGTAGAATTTATTAAGGGTCTTTGGAGTATAATACGCCATCCAGAGTGAGAGAAACGCCATTCTCTTAAGGTTGGCAGCTCTAAGAACCATGTTGCCAGCAACTGATATCTTTTGCCATTCTAAGCTAGAAAAAGAACATGCAGTTTCTAGAGTAACCTTCTCTAAAAAAAAATCTACCAAAAGGGGTTGATTTTTGGATCGCAATACTCGATACCAATTACCTACCCCTCTAATATTAGCGGAGAAAAGAGAAGTAACTACCTTAGAAGGAGAACAACTCAAAATTAACATATGGAAATGGACAATTTGAAGATATTCGAAAAATAAAGGCTTAGTACAATCATGGCTCCTTGTCTGCACTCCTTCCCATGTTATAATCCTATCCTGGGTAAAAAACTGATTAACTGTGCCCAAGCCAGAATCCTGCCAGATTTTGATATGGGAAGAATGTATATAGAGACCCAGATCTCTACATTCATTTAGCTTTAAGGCATATAGACCCGAAAACCTGCTTTGTTTGAAAAATTGATCCAATATTCCTATAAAATCAATAAGCGTTTTATATCTAGTTTTTTTGGAGAGTTTCGAGCTTTTGAGAAAAGTGGGAATTTGAGAACCCGCTTCTACAATCATTTTATTAATAAAAAAATTATCTCTACCTTTTGTGTTGGATAATAAGCAAGCAGCAAAATCTAGAAACTCTGAATCATAAATATGTATGAATATGTGGTAAGGCTAAACCACCTGATTCCATGTCTAATTGTAAAACTGAGAGTTTGACTCTTGAAGCCTTTTTGTTCCAAATAAAAGATCCAATCATTGAGTCGAGTCCCTTAAAATAGGTAGCATTAACCTTGATAATAATGTTGGAAAATATAAAAATTAATAGAGGTAATATAGACATTTTGATAAGCGCCACTCGCCCTATCAAAGTTAACGGGAGACTTGCCCAGCTTTCCAAAAGTTTCTGTATTTTACTACTGGTGGCCTCATAGTTTAATTTAGCTAACTCACTAAATTGCCCTGTTAGATATATACCAAGATACCATATAGGATCTATTTTGCGAGCCTGAAATTGAAGATTTTGGGGCAAGAATTCAGGTCCTGTATTTAATATTATGATCTCTATTTTGGATGGATTCATTTTATATCCCCCAATTAATTCGAATTGGCTAAATTCGATCAAAATCCGGTCAATATTTTGCCTCTCAGGAGATAAATAAAGAATGGCATAATCAGCAAATAACTTCAATTTAGCCATTCCGGGGATAGGTGCTTGTATATTCCTATTACCCCTTATTTTAATTGCTAAAGTTTCTATAAAAAAAGTAAATAATAAAGGTGATAAGGGGCAACCTTGCCTAGTACCCCTATTAATATCCACAAACCCCTTTTGATTGCCATTTATTACTAACTGGGCCTGAGATCCACTATAAATGTTTTGTAACATAGAAATAACTTGGACCGGAAAATTATATTTCTCAAGTTCAAAAAATAAAGTATCCCAAATAACTAAATCGAAAGCTTTTTCAGCATCAACCATCATAATACAGGCTGGTGTCCTATTGACGTTAAAATAATCCAATGCTTGTATCATGCTTGACATGGCCCGCCCAGCGACAAAACCCGTTTGATCCACGTGGATTACTTCTTGGGCCAAAGGGGTGACACGCTGTGCCCAGATCTTCATCAAAATTTTGTAATCGGTATTTAAAAGACTAATGGGTCTATATGAATTCACGTTATTAGGTGGTTTACCCTTTTTCATAAAACTTACTACGATCGCCCTCTTAAACTCCGAACGTACTGGACCACCTGTCTTAACATAATTAAAAAGTTTCTTAAGGAATGGAGTTAACTCTTTTACAAAAGTTTTATAAAATTCGATGGGTAGTCCATCCTCCCCACAAGCTTTTGCCCCCGCCATAGATTTTATATAACTTCCGAAATTTGTGATATTATAATTTCGTTTTGCAGTTGTGATGTTGAATTCGTATCTAATCTGGGAAGTTCTACTCTTGCAAAGTATTCCTGAATCGCTTCGGAACTTATGGTATATTTTGTAGTATAAAGCTGATAATAATGTTCCAAACAGACCCGATCAATCTCTTTTCTATCCGATACTACTGTATTTGTTTTGAGATCAATTAACTCTAATACACAGGCTGATTCCTGACGTGCTTTTCCCCACCATTTGGCTTTCTTCATAGATCTTTTGCATATAAGTTTGAGAGCTATTGATTTCCTCAAGGATAAAAAAACTCTCAAGGACTTCTTGACTTCCTCCCACTGACCCTGTGTTTGAGGGTTACGAAGCCTGGATGCATTATGAAGAGTTAACTGAAGTTCCGCAATTTTTTCTAGACGCTTTTTCCACTTTCCTGTAGATGCAGCTATCATTTGGCCCTGAGCTGCTGCTTTAAAACCACCCAAAGAGAAAAAATTTCGGCAGACCCTTCGTTTGTATTAAAATATTCCAGATTCCAAACCCTGAAATTCTCCAGCCATAGAGGGTCCTAGAGGAGGAGGCAGTCCATCTGCCACCTGGACCTCCTCCACCTCCCACCCTCCAATTCCAAATCAGTTTGAACAAATGAGTGATCGGAGAAAGCATTAGAACCAATTTCTGCAACAACAAGGACCAATGATCGAGAAATTAAAAAAAAATCAATTTGTGAGGTGGTGTGAAACTGACGAGAGTAACAGGTATATTCCAGAGCGGCCTGATTAACCCTACGCCAAGCATCAATCAAGGGTCAAACCATCAAAAACCTTCTTAGCCCGAGGTTTTAACTGTTTTTGTTTTTTGTTCGAGGTATTGGTTTTTAGGTTTTGTATTTTATTAAAGTCACCACCTAGAACAATTTGACCAGGCTCACCTATAAGTAGATTATGAATTATTGATAATGCTGATGAATCATCAGTAATAGGCCCATAATAATTAACACAATTTAGAAAATTAGCGTTAATTTTAACTTTGATCCAGATCCATCTACCTTGGGGTCTCGTTTTTCTTGTATAAATTCCCAATCAGTATCTCTAGAAAAATAAATTGCGACCCCTCTCACAGCGGTCCCAGCTGACGCAAAAAAGGCATTTGAAAACTAGCCCGGAATAAAAAGTTTTGAAAATTTGTCTTTAAATGGGTTTCCTGCATGAAAAGAACTTGGGGTTTTAATGTAGCCAGCCACCTAATCAAACCGCCATATTTTTGCCTATTTAGAATGCCGTTAACGTTGAGCGATATAATGCGTGATCTAATATTTGGATTTATAATGCCAATGTCGAAAGGTCTTGACATTGCTTTTCCATTTCTGAGATTTTTCTTCCTGATTACTGCTGCTCTTTTTGTATTTATTTGCCCCTTCCTACCTACCCCAAGAACCACCGCACTCTTAGAAAATGTGGCTTGCTGTCCACATTCTCCCCCCCACAGATACTAGTACTGGTGCCCTGGTATTGCACCAAGGGTGACCTCCCCCCCCACAAAAAAAAACAAAACCTCAAGATCGAGATACAAAAGAAGAAAAAAAACTAAAGCAGACATTCAAAAAGAGAAGAATTTCGAGCTGAAATTGTCTTAAGAAGCTCTTGCGCCTCTTCAATACGTGTAAACAAGTGAAACATCCCCTGCACAAGGACTTTGAGTTTAGATTGTTGCGCAATAGAAGCTTGTGGCTCTTGGGCTGTGAAAAGATATAATAACTTGACAAACTCTTTGCGTCTTCTTGCAACCGCTACGGACATGTCGGAGAAAATTCTACATTTTGCTTCATTCTCAGTTTCAAACTGTCTCGACTGAATAGCCTTAGATAAAATGTTTTCCTTTATACGATAATCTGCAAAATTAACAAGTATTGTGCGGGGGACCTTCAAATTAGGGGGAAGATGAGCTGAAACCCGATGAGCCCTAGTTACAGTTAAGTCACCAGAAAACTCTGGAATCACAACCTTCTTCATGAAGGATTCGACCCAATTGAGTGTATCTGCTCCTTCTAGCCGCTCCAGGATACCAACTAGCCGTAGATTTGAATGACGTGAGAAAGTTTCAAGTTCTTCAATCTTGGTTTCCATACTTATTTTCTCATGGGAGGCTAGATCTAATTGCTGAAAAATACCATTCATTTGGTCCTCAACCAGGGAAATTCTTGCTTCAGCCTCCTGAATTCGAATTGGGAGGTTAGCGACTGCTTCCTCTATCTTTCCCAGTCGCTGATGTATAGCTGTGATTTCAGATTGTTGTGATTTCTTCATGTCCCGAATTTCTTCAAGAATCATATTTAACATAGTTTTGATATCCATCTGATATGAAATAGCCTTCTCATCCTGGGATACGAGATTGCATTCTTTAGCTCCTTGCTGTGGCTCGTTATTATCTTCGATCATCAAAGGATCTAGCGATTTAGACTTCCTTAAGACTGAAGCTACTGATTGGCCTTGCAGATCTTTGTGGTCTTGATGATCTTGCTGATCTTGCTGGACTGGCATGTTGCCATTAGATTGTATTAGAATGCTCTTTTCACAAGTAGAGAGGAGAGAGGGCGGAGACTGGGGAAGCGAAGTAGCGACAGCCATTGCCAGAGTTAAAGCAGTATTTTTAAGCTGGTCCGAGTCTAGCGATGTTGCGGGGATTCTGCTCATGCACAGAACTATGCACAGGAAACCAGGACCTCAGTGAGTTGTGGTGTACCAAAACACTCACCTCAGTACCCAGAACCCCTTATCCAACTAGCATCAGTGTCACATTTGTTCTCCGTATCATTTCGAAGCTACCAATGATTAGACAACCCAGAGCAAGCGACTTAGAGTATTCTCAGGAATGGTGGGAACAAGAACACCTTTTCATTGTTATTCTCATATCAGTCCACAACATAGGTAATCAGAGACACAGAGAAGTTCAAAATGTTTATTTTTAACTACGTGCTCTAAGATGCAGTACTTTGGCTAACATAAGCAGACAAATGATCAGTAATAAAACCATCAGAATAGTTACAATTCCATAAAAAATGAAGGGAGAAATCATATTATAATGATAGTGAAAACAGGTCCTATAATACCTTGTGTAACACCCTCCCTTCACTAATAAGCTAGTTTTATATAATGATAGAAGGTCTCTAGGTTTGAATGGGGAACCCCATACCTCAAAGATCAGCTTAGGTGAATCACATCACAGGATCAGCTCAGCTCTCTGTATCTAGGAAGGTTTTTCTCCAAGTGTCCGAATCATGCATGCAAATGCAATATTAAAGGCACCCGAGTTTCAGTTATTTGTAGCTGTGTGCTTGTTGTGTCTAGAGCGGGAAACATCGTTTACAACGCGGGGATTACATCGCGATGCCATTACATCGCGGTTTTTACAACGCAAGTCGTTACAACGACTTGCGCTAGATGGCGCTCTAGGACAAGGAATAGTATAATTTACTATACAACACCTTCCCTACTGTACGTAGACTGGAGTTGGAATAGTAAATTATACTACTCCTAAGTCCTATTCCTTGTCCTAGAGCGCCATCTAGCGCAAGTCGTTGTAACAACTTGCGTTGTAAAAACCGCGATGTAATGTACCGCGATGTAAATGTATGCGTTGTAACGTCATACATCCGTCTAGAGCGTGGGCCGATCAGCCTGAATTCAAAAGCATACATTGTTATTTGACCTTGACGGTTTCTGCACAGTGTTCAGACTAAGGTCGCGGTGCACGTCTAGGTATGTGAACAACAGACCATTCTCATGTGAATAAAAAGCAAGCAAGCAGTTTTACTTGTAATAACAGCTACCTATAGTGTTGTGTGCAAAAGCAGCAAAGCGGCAAGATGGTGTTTAGCTTCTAAAGCGCTTATGCTAACATAGCAATGTGTGCAGGGAAATCCCTGTCTTCACTACACTCTCCCTTGATCGGACCATGAACAAAATAGGGAAGTAATGTGGGAACACAGAGTTCAAGTTCGAGTGAGACAGAACCAAGTTCATATATTGCCAATCCGTATAATTGGTAGTGAAAGTTCGAAAAGTATGTTGGGAAAAAGTAAAAAACAAAAACATCACTCATGGGCGATATCTAGCCCAGTCTGGAGTAAAAAAAAAAAGTACAAAAATTGAGTTAGTACATGCGGAAGATGGAGAACAGCCAATTTAATCCATCAACGTATAGGCGCAGTATGTCGCAACGGCCTCCAAAAGGAAGTCATTGTAGCCTTTAGTAAATGATTCAGCCATCCAGTCTAAAAGGTGAATGAACATACATGTTCTTCGATAACCAGAGCCTCTAGCACCATCAGAGGACAACTTGCGTATTCTTCAAGATAACTTTGTGCCAGAAAGTCATGGGCTGCAGCATATATATCCTAATTTCCCAGGATTCCGTGCGCAGCTCCACATAATCCCGATACCAGAACAGTCCAACTCATGAGCCACTAAGGGACTCATCAGTCGATCATAATCCGGGGCAGGAGACACCGTATTTGACAGGCACAAATCCAGAGCCCATTCGAATGGACAATCTAGGCAATGGAAAACAGGTTGCACGCAAGTAAAACATGAGAACCGGAAGGACAATCCATAGGCTACGCTCAAAGTGGCCAGAGATAGTGTTCCATAGTAATCAAGCATCCGGTTGCGCAGTTGGAGCAGCCGGGGCAGACTGTCATGTGACACAGATCGTGCAGCCATTGCGGAGCAAACAAACCAATAGCAGCATGCCAGCAGTCAAGGCTAGGATTAATGGAAGCCCGCCGAAGACGCTGGAAAAAATAGAATGAAAAAATGCCGGTATCACACCAAATATTGTTTGGAACGAGGCACAAGGCCGTAGCCCACAACTTTGAAAAAATGTACCAAGCCAGTTGTTGACAAGGCATTGAATTTAGTGTGAATCAGAGCACCGAAATGAAGGGAGAGATCTGTATTTAAAAGAGCATGCACCTCAGTGTGGGTGTTAGCTACGTGAAGGACAAATATTTCACGAGAAGAAGTTAGGGCAACTTCTTTTTGAGACAATAGAGCCCTTATTCTGCTCATCTTGTTGAACTCTGCCTTCAAGGTTGGGATGGAAGGCCAGATGGATACATCAAGTCTCCCATGCGGGCTTGGGAACAGCACATTCTTGCTACAGACTCCTCGTTGGGAGACAGTTACAATGTACGGAATTCCTGCTAGCATCCTGCAACACGCCTCATTGATTAAAATCAAATAGCTACCATTAGCTAATAAGGTGAATGTTGGTGTAATCGCTGGCACAGGATTTCCCTTTAAAATGCAAGCTAAATTAGGGGCGTGAACATTGCCGGCGCCATGCAATTGGATGCTCCTACAAACCACCGAATGATCAGTTGTGGAAGTGCAGTCCTCTCCTTTTAAGTGAACCTCTTTACCTTCTCTGATGCACCTGTATGAAAATGGGAGCGACCAAACCTCAGGCAGGAAAGCAGTACCTAATGGTTCATATCTGCCTAAGGCATAGTGTTTCATACATGAACTGAACTTAAACAAAGGAAATGGTAGCATGATTAACCCATGGATAAGCCACACAGCTGAGTTTGAGTCAGCCACAGAAAATGGTAAAGGTTCCAACTTTTCAATATGTAATAGTGAATATGTTGCATCTTTCATGGACATAAATTGTTGTTTATCTGTCAGATAAACGGCAAAAATAAAGATGATGTATTAATGTAGTCCCAGGGAACTTTTCCAGCCTTCAATGTTTGTAAAGTCCATGCAAACTGCATTATAGAAAGCAGTTGATTTTGACCATGGTATAAGACAGACATGTCATCTTGTACAATATCCACAACAGATGAAACAATATTGTCTAATGTATCAATCCTGGAAAAAAGAGTGTTAATGCTTGGTCAATAGCTCTCAATCTAGAAGCTGCTTTAATTTGGGACAATTTCCATACTTCGTTGTACATAGCATATATCCATCTTTTTGACCTGCCACCCACAGGACCTTTAACAAAATCATTCAAATCTACATCGTCAGTTAATTTTTGACAAATTAAGCTTAACTGACGCCAAGCTAGAATTTTGAAGCCAATTTTGACATAGTTTTCCTACCGAATAGCTAGTTACAGAATGGGAGGATTGAAACCGGAGGTCAACCCTAACATGTGTGTAGCCGGATCTCAGCCCCAGAAAACGATGTTGACATGAGTCTGAAGTTTTTTGCCATATCAGCCATCCTTGGGGATCGAGGCTGGAAATATTGAAGGATATATTTGTAATCAGTGACTGCAGTTCATCCATGGACAGATCTGTGTGATTATCCCAGGAGTGATAAGCACCCAGATCAGGAATGGTAGCCAATCCAAAGCAGGTGGTTTGAAAGATAGTAAAATTCAAAAATAACATATGGGTCGTGATGAGGCATGCACGATGCAAAGCCTCAGAGCCTTGTACCTGCCAGGATTTAGAACCCCAAACAGATTTAAGATAATGATATCTTTCCACAGCTCATAGCCCCTATAGCTAATTCATCCATAAAGGACTTTGAGTATAGTAATTTAGTATGAGTCAGTCCAACTTTAGAAGGTGACCCATTAGACATTTTAAAATAAAAGGCTTCAGGTATAGATACACTGAAGTCGGTAAAATATGTAAATTTCTTCACCAGAGTTTTGGAACTGCTTTCAATGGGAGTTGGACAGTGTTCCCATTGGGTGAAATTAACAACATTTCTAAATGTATTCGCCTTATGCAGGAAATGATTGCCATAGTGCTGGTAGCAAAACAATTCACCATAATTTGCTGACTCTAAATACAAATCTTCAGCATCAAAAGCAGCATAATATTTTAAATCAGAAAAAAGAGCCTCTACGGCTTGGACATCCCAATCATCAGAGCATATGTTTTGTTTCACAACATCCCCCATAGAAACACGAAGTACATTGGGGACATTAATCACCTCTGTAGGGCCATGAATTTGAAATTTTACAGCATCCCATACAATCCCATCTAACACAGGCCAGGCAGTAATGTTAACAAAAGTCTGGTCCCTCTTCATGATTTGTGATGAGGAGTGAGGTGCCAAAGTTCCATCAATCAATCTAATTGTAGATCTTTCAAGCAGATAATGTCCATTCACCAGACGAAAAAAGACAACCAGAAATCCAATGGACATAAACATAAAAATAGATATGAGCAGCAGCCAAATGTAAGTCCAAGGGGGAATTAAAAACTGTCTTTTAAACCAAACAGCAAAAATTGACATTTTTGATGGGGCACTCGATGTTGTAGAGTTAGTGTCAAATGAAAAACGTGACTGGTCAACTGCACTTGATTGCACACCAGGCAACGACACATCTGTAGGATAGGTATACTCAGTATCTTCATGGGGACCACCAGCCGGCGGAGTCAATAAAGGATTTGTAACTGTATGCATCTCGATGGCAATATCAGGCCTGTTGGTATTTGCCGGAGCCATAACAGAATTTCTCAGCATTGCAGGACAAGAGACTGCTGGAGTCATACTAAGAAGAATCGACCACTCGCTGTAGTTTGACATTGTCAATGGAGATGTACCTGTTATCCTTGCGACCAGGAAGCGGAGGTAAAATGACTGTTCTTGTACCCTGCACGCCAAGCACTGGAACCTGTGCACGATAAGAGGGGCCGAACTCCTTCTTGTTCTCCACCTTCTCACGGACCAGGTCACCAACTTGAGGTAGGCAGCCAACTACTGGAATCTAAAGTGCAGCATCAGTTGTGGAGGGCAAGTGTTCCTTTGCAAGACTGTCTCGAGCCTCTTGTAGATTCTGTAACACAGCAGAATGATCATCTACGTCAAAGGGTGCGGCCAACGCCGCCATTTCTAGACCATCAAGGTCCGGGACTAACATCTTTATGCCAAAGAGCATTTCGTATGGGGTCAGCCCAACTAGAGACCTTCTAGGGAGATTATTAGGTGCACGTTGAACGCTATACAAATGGGCCAACCAGTTCCTGCCAGTGCCTAAAACCCTAGCTGTCAAGGATTGCATTAAGCCACAGTTCATTCGTTCCACAACACTATTGCCCTCAGGCTGATATGGAGACGAAACTTTGACTTGGACCCCCAAAGGTCTCATGGCATCCTTGTATGCCTTAGAGGCGAACGCCGGACCCTGGTCCGAATGGAGGGTACCACATGCAAAAATTCCCACAAAGACACGCAAATCCCTGATGACAGTTCGAGCATCAGGACTCCTTTGTGGCCAGACCCATAGAAAACGTGTGCACGAATCCACTGCAACTAAGATATACTTATACGCAGTATCAGAGGAGAAAGGACCGCAGTGATCTAAATAAACACACCCAAGCAGTTTATTAGATATGTACAACTGTGTTTGAGGTGGACGCGCAGCAGTCGAAGGATTAATCTGCTGGCAAATGTCACAATTAAGGACATAAGCACCAGTCTGTTTATGCAATCCGCGACACCAGTAACGTTGTAAGAGAGTAACAGTTGCTGAAATGCCTGCATGGGCAGAAACCATACCTTCGTGAGCGGCTGTTATCAAGGAAAGCCTGCAGTCCGCGTTGGGAATCAGTCTGTCACCAACGTCATTAATTCTCACATAGGGCACTTAATCAGGACTTAAATGATAAGAGTATTTGAATGGGAAACCTCTAGGGTAATTATCACCCTTCTCTGTAGTAGCAACAGCTGCCAAGATGTCATCATCAATCTTACTTTTGGATCTTGCAACTGCTGCTACCAGATATGCTGCCACTGCCGTTTTCGCTGCCTCGTCAGCTAAACTGTTGCCAACAGCGTGTACCCCTACGCGCTGGTGACTAAGAATATGAATTACATTCACGAGAGGCAGACGGTGTTTAAGTACTGCGACTCGAACCCAAAGCATTTTATGTTTGATTGTGCTACCTTTGGAATCACGATATTCATTTTGAGACCAGAAGAATAAATTGTCGTTGAAAGACTGAACACAGTAAAACGAGTCACTCACTATAAGAGTAGTCACTCGAGGATCAGCAAACTCTAGTGCAAGCATCAGAGCCCGTAGCTCTGCCAACTGGGCGGTACAATCACCCAATTTCTGCGTATGCATGACATCAGACTTGAATTCACCATTCACAAAAGTACCAGCCACTATTGCGCAGGCCTCTGAGTAAACATGCTTAGATTCTGTCGCCGGTTGCTCCGAACCATCAGTGTAAATGATACAATGGTAATACTCAAGCGGGTGCCAGGACAGAGGAGCTGGATGAATAAATTCATACTGCAAAAACTCCTGAGTCTACAATGAGGCATCAAAGATGAAAGTGGCATCCGGAGACATCAAAGAAGTGGCCCACTGTATCCGATGTAAAGCTTTAGAATTTGGTACACTGGCCTTCGACACTGCCTCAAGGGCAGGATACGGTGTTACAACCAACATGCATTTCCCCTGCGACAGCGCTCTCTCTTTCAGAATCGCCATCTGCACTGCAGTCAAAACTTTTTCGACAGTGGAAAAGCGCATTTCAGCCAAAGTGTACAAATGTGACTTGTAAGCAACGGGGACTCTGTCCCCTTCATTAAATGTCAAGTACATGAAACCCAGTGCGCCAGGCACAATTCTTATTACCAGGTTGTGTGGTTATCACGCATCAGTAAGTATTTAGAAGCAAGAAGATCAGCCTGCAAAGATTGCAGGATAGCTGAATGTTCTGGCAGCCAGCTCGATTTGGTAAAAGTAGGTTGTACCAAGGCATATAGCGGCTTGATACGCTGGGCATAATCGGGAATGTAAGTACGCCCGAAGTTCAAAAAACCCAGCAAAGACTGTAGCTTTTTCAGAGTTGTTGGAGCGCGCAAACATGCGCATTTCTCCAGGAAGTGAGGTGCTAAACCTCGACCTTCGTAGTTGAGTTCATCGCCCAAAAACAACACTGTGAACTCTGCAATGTGTGATTTTGCAAAGTTAAATTTGTAACCGACGTCCGCAAACATAACAATGATGCAGTCAACGCGACACAGATGCGGCCATAATTTGTCGTCTGTGAATATATAAATATATAAATAAATAAATAAATATCATCAACATACGAGTACGCATCAGGGTCAATGCTCTCTAACACAGAGACTACACGCGCAGCACAGACTCCTGGACTATTTTTGTAGCCCATGGCCAATCTTTTAAACTGCTTTTGTTTGCCGCCTGAAGTGAAAGCTGTCCTTTGACTACTCATTGAAGACAGGTTATGGCTATAAAAGCCATTGGAGATGTCAAGTGTGGTTTTAAACCTTTTTCTCACAAGACTATCCACGAGGGCAGAACTGTGGGTGTTTTGTACCGCGCACGTTCGACAATGAGATTTCAAATGTTGATAATCCAAAACTACGCGGTACGACCCATCAGGTTTGGTTACAGTGAAAAGAGGATTATTGATGGGTGACACACATGTTTCAATTACACCTTGATATTCCAATTGCGCAAGGATTTCTGCGATGTGAGATCTAGCTTCGCGGCGAATGGGTTATTGGGGTTGTGGCTGTGGCATGAACCGTAATGGAATCTCATGGCTCGATGATAATTTATCCCACCCGACCTGAGTACGGTACAACGCCAGAGCAAGCACCTGTGCCCACTCTTCTGCAAAGTTCTGAGCTTGCACCTTCGGCACAGTGTGCGCGAAAGACGGGAGGATTACCTCCTCCCCTCTAGGAGCGGCCAAAACTAAAGCTGGGGGCCAGTCTGCCTCCGCTAATAGAATGTCATATGTAGAGGTCAGATTTTCCCAAGATATCCCTTTTACTTTACGCTGTATGTCACCTTCAATTAAATGGACTATGTCATATAGTCTGTCAGGGGGAGCCACTCTAGTGTCCGCAGTTTCTACAGTAATAAACGTGTCAGTTGCTGTCGCCTTCAGTTATGGACGCAGTGCTTGCCGCACTATTGTAACTTCTTCTGCGCTGTCTAGCAGCATTAGTGCCCATGTCAGGTTCCGCAGCTGTGTTCTCACTATCTGTGGCATACCTCGCTGTTAGTGCAGCAACTTTCTTTTTCTGAAACGGAGGTCGTTGACATGCAAATTCGTCCTGCTTGCCTTTACCATCAGCTGGGCAGGGCTGCTCACGTCCTTGAGGGGCACCCCGACCTTTTCCACGTTCTCCTCCACCGGAATGTGAGACCGATGTTTCCTGTGAAGAACGAGGAGAACGTTGTTCAGGAACCTGAAATCTATCAGGAGACCTAATTCTTGTGCGATCGCGCAAATCATAAGTGCGTTCAGCAGTTCCTTGTACCGGTGACGTGGGACGAGACCCCTGTTTCTGTAGCTGCTTCCCCTGTTTCTTACCTTTCCAATTTTGTTTTGGAAAAACAGGACGGTCGTCTTGTGTAGACTTAACCATTTGAGTTTGCGGCTGCGTTGTCAATTTAGTAAAAGGCTTAAGTCCCAGACTATTGCGGCCAATGGTCTTATAAGCCTCTGCAATAATTTTCGGTAACTGCCGGGGTTTATTGACGTCGGTGACGAGACGCAGTTCATTCGACACTTGAAAGTTAACTGCATCTCCCTTGACGTTAGCAAGCATGAGATCAGCAACTATGTCGAACACGCCGACAAGCCTCATCCCTAACTCGACCGCCGCCTCTGGACCGTGTTGATCCTGAACACGCTTAATCACGGAGGGGAGCACAGTCATAGACGGTGTGCCGAAGCACTTCGCATAGACTGCAGCAAATACTTTACCCCAGTTGTCACAATCTTTTACCTCTGAGACTAAGTCTTTCTGCAAACTAATGGTAAGGATCCTGTGTTTCTCCACCGCTTCCAGTTGGTCAAATTGCTCAGCAAGCCAATAAGGCATATCATTCTTATTCTGGGGGCGCTTGCTCATAAGTGAATTAACCATGACGGGACTAATAGTAATCCCGGCCGGTCCAACTGGTTGCGCCACAACTCCAGGTGCCCCCACCTGGACATTGCGAGAAACGTATTGCACCAAAGCCCTATACACCGTAATCAAGTTGGTATGGAGCTAACGTAAGTCATCCACCGGGGCTTGCAAATAACATGGATGTGGTATGAACCTGGCCAAGACTGGCCAAGTGGCCCCAGGAATGGACAAAGGACCTAGTTGAACTGGAGTAACTGTGTGGAGGAGGGCACCATTGAACCAAATACGATGCTGCCAAGCAGAAATTGGAATTTCCTGCGTTCGATATGGCGTATAATTCGCTGGGACTGCCGTAGGAGTGTATGAGTGGAACATCTTATCATCCGCGTTCACCTCTGGAAAAGTAACTCAAGAGTAAAACAGCTCATAGGGGAACGATGCATCAGCACTCACTACAAAGATGATAGACATCCCA
This sequence comes from Triturus cristatus, assembly GCF_964204655.1. Lineage (NCBI taxonomy): Eukaryota > Metazoa > Chordata > Amphibia > Caudata > Salamandridae > Triturus > Triturus cristatus. Next base: position 525,302,286 of record NC_140583.1, read on the forward strand.
TCGTCTGGCACCCCGAACTGCGTCAAATGACGCCGGAGAGGTGCATGACTATGCGCTGCAATAGCAATCGCAGCCATAAGGACGCAGAGAAGAAAAACATTCTATATTGAAACAGATAGCACAAAAGCGGGCAGTAATTCAAATAGAAACCTTTTTAATATCAAGCTTGAAGGAACCTACAGTCCAACTATATAGGTAGGTTTAAACCGTCACTCCCGTCAAACGGAAACAAGAGTGAGGGCGTTGTGGACAAATATAAGCATTACTAAGGCGTCTCAATCATAAGACCAAAATGTTAAGTGCGCTATGTTGCGGGGATTCTGCTCATGCACAGAACTATGCACAGGAAACCAGGACCTCAGTGAGTTTTGGTGAACCAAAAAACTCACCCCAGTCCCCAGAACCCCTTATCTGAGTAGCATCAGTGTCTCATTCATTCTCCGTATCATTTTAAAGCTACCAATGATTAGACAACCCAGAACAAGCGACTTAGAGTATTCTCAGGAATGGTGGGAACAAGAACACCTTTTCATTGTTATTCTCATATCAGTCCACAACATAGGTAATCAGAGACACGGAAAAGTTTAAAATGTTTATTTTTAACTACGTGCTCTAAGATGCAGTACTTTGGCTTACATAAGCAGACAAATGATCAGTAATAAAACCATCCGTATTGTTACAATTCCATACAAAATGAAGGGTGCAATCATATTATAATGATAGTGAAAACAGGTCCTATAATACCTTGTGAAACACCCCCCCTTCACCAATAAGCTAGTTTTATATAATAGTAGAATGTCTCTAGGTTTGAATGGGGAACCCCATACCTCAAAGGTCAGCCTAGGGGAATCACGTCACAGGATCAGCTCAGCTCTCTTTATATGGAAAGGTTTTTCTCCAAGTGTCCGAATCATGCATGCAAATGCAATATTAAAGGCACCCGAGTTTCAGTTATTTGCAGCTGTGTGCTTGTTGTGTCTAGAGCGTGGGCCGATCAGCCTGAATTCAACAGCATACATTGTTATTTGACCTTGACGGTTTCTGCACAGTGTTCAGACTAAGGTCGCGGTGCACGTCTAGGTATGTGAACAGCAGACTGTTCTCATGTGAATAAAAAGCAAGCAAGCAGTTTTACTTGTAATCACAGCTACCTATAGTGTTGTGTGCAAAAGCAGCAAAGCGGCAAGATGGTGTTTAGCTTCTAAAGCACTTATGCTAACATAGCAATGTGTGCAGGGAAATCCCTGTCTTCACTACAGCGAAACCATCAACTGTTCCTACTGGGACGGGGTTCCTACTTGGACAGAGTGCATACCACTGCCAACTAGAGACCCCCAGTTCTAGCACGATCTATATGTCAATAGGTTGAATGTAAAATCTCCAGTTGAAGAGACTCATGGAACGAACTGAATAATGCATATTAATTATGCAGGTCATTAATTGAGAACCCTTGTGATTGGCTTAAAACACAGGGATAGTGGTTTGCAAGGAATAGCAGACCACCACCCCCGTCTTTCCATTCCCTGACAGGAAACTTGTTTTTAAAGCTGCCCCTGTTCCTTAAAGACAATGGTGCTTCTTCTGTTTTTTTAAAGTCTCCCATTTTGAAGAACCTGGAGGGAAGGAGGCAGTTGTCCCTTGGATCACTTACTAAACCCAATCCCAAACCCTCAAGACTGCAGACCTTCCATCTGCAAATTAGATGAAAGAAACACCCCTTTTATGCTGGCACCTAACAGCGATACAGAATGGATTGCAAAACCCATTTTACAAGTCAAAAAGCGTTCTCTGGCTTGCAGAATGGCTTTAGTACATTAAAAAAAACGTGTTGGGTCTGCAAAACGTATGATTTTGCAAATTGCAAGGTTTGCAACCACAGAAGAGCTTTGTACATCTGGCCCCAAGTTATTTCCAACCTCCCACTCAGCACCATTGTTTCAAACCCTGTCAGAAACAATTGTGTATGGTGATTCAGAATAAGTGGATATCCTGACAGTCATTACTAACAGTAATTCATAAGACGGATTCCTCTAACACCACCCAACACTTGGTTTAGTGCCAATTGCCTCTGTTACTTTTAATAGAGGATTAGCCTGATGGCGTTATAGTATGTGGAATGAGCTTGTTGTTGTATTTCAATTCAGCTGTTGTGTGTTCAATTGGGGTCAGACTTTGCAGATACTTATGAAATAATGTTCACTGTATCATCTCTAATGCATTGCTATCAAAAACTATTCTTAATTGAAATGTTTGGCTTTTAAACTATTGTTTTCCTGACAGCACTGATCCTGGAAGAGTCTGCTGAACAAAAACGACATACAGCCAGTGTGACAGTAATGTAGGTAGTATAAATCACAAGAGAGAGTGAGGAACTAGGGTAGCTAGTTCACTTCCCCAGGGAATGTATATAATAATCAATAGGAGCTAGCTACACTGATAACGCTCATGTTGTATGTGTCTTAGGGAAACATATTAGTTTTTTTTAGAAGACCCTCACCCACCAACCTAGTTGGTGGCATGCTTCATCATCGGGCCCACCCGAGGCACCAAGTGTGCCTCAGGTGTGCTACGACGCCTGTCTCTCCTACCACGTCCAAAAGTCTTGTTTTTAACTCTGCCTAGGGCCCATAAATAAAGTAATTCACTGGGACCCTCAGGACAGTTTTTAAATCTCACTCTCAACACCACCACTGCACACTCACTTCACACAACCTGCTCCGCTGTAAACAGGCGTTGTAGCACACCTGAGGCACACTCGGTGCCTCGGGTGGGGCCCGATGATGAAGCATGCGGCCAACTAGGTTGGTGGGTGAGGGCCTTCTAAAAAAACTAATATGTTTCCCTAAGACACATACAACATGAGCGTTATCAGTGTAGCTAGCTCCTATTGATTATTATATACAGTAATGTAGGTCCCATGGGAGTTCTGAGGGAAGCGGGAAGCTTGAGTACCAGGCACAGAACAAGCTCAAATGGACCCAGGGCCTAGAATGATGTACTGAAATAATAAGGAAATAAACTATGAGATGAAGAAGCCTCTGTATCTTTGGGAAAGTACTGAAGCAGGATATCATGACCTAAATATTTGAAACAGTGCTGTAACATTGTAACACTAAGGGTCCGATTCTGATGCGGGTTGGAAAGCTTCCCGACCAAATTGGTTTGGAAATGGTTTCCGACCCACTCAAATCGGGAGAGTCCAACTGACCGAGTACGATGCATCCGGATGCTTCCAGATGCGATTTGGTTGGACAGCTATTGACTTAAATGGGAGCATATGTTCCTAACCGCATCTTAATTGGGCCCTCGGTCGGGAAGACACATTCCCGATCCGATTCGGAAGGAGCAAATGCTGTTCGTAATTGGGCCCCAGGTGGGAATGCTTTCCTAACCGCATCAGAATCAGGCCCCAAGAGGGAGCTCTTGTCCTGTCAGTAACTTAAAGGTCTCAAGGTAGAACCCAGACTGTGGTCTTTCAAAAAGATTGTCTGATTAGTGATCTACATTTTTTTAGGCATTCTAGACATATTGGTCCAGCGCCAGAACACCCGTTTCTGGGGTATAAGTGCACTTTATAAATGTTTCAATTATTTAAAATGAATAAACATTGGTTAACTTTGAGATGGTTGAATGGTTTTGATGTTGGAGTTTGAATTGTAGGAGATGGCTGGTTAAATTGTATGTTCTGTTTATTTTCATGGTGATGCCTTGTTTGAGAGTTTCCATCACTGTTCCATATATAAAGATTATGACATTTGTGATGAATGAGACTGAGAAGTGCGCTCTCCACAGCTTTTGGAGAATATAATGTTGCTAGGAAAGCTGAGATTAAAGTGACTGGTGATACTGTGTTTTGGGAACTTGCCTCATGACTCGGAGTGAGTGAAAAAGCAGGGATGAAAGGTTGTGTGTACAAGGAGTTGCCAATTAGGGAAAGTAGTGAACTAGTGTGTGAAAGTTAGGGTGAATGGTAGTCTAACACAAGTAATACTGTTACTACTCTTGTTCAATCAAAAAAGAGTTTCAGTAGTTTAAACTTTAGCTCAACTCCTGGCATTGGGCAGTCGACAGATTGTGGTTACCGCTTTAGTCCTATCAAAGCTTGATTATTGTACCAGCTTGTACTTAAACATCCAAGAACGCTTTATGAATAAGCTCCAAACGCTGCAAAATGCTGCAGCTAGGCTTATTATCGGCATACCAAAGTTTTCCTCAATTTCTAGAGGAATAAAAAAACTTAATTGGCTCTCAGTGAGAAATAGAGTTAGTTTCAAGGCGTTGTGTATGGTTTACAAAGCTCTACATGGAATTGGACCTGAATATCTGATGAAACAATTCACATGGTATACACCGAAAAGGAATCTTCGCTCTTCTGGAGCCAAGCTGATTATAGTGCCAGCCATTAAAAAAGCCACTTGGGGAGGTCGAAGCTTCGTACTCGGGGCAGCAAAAACCTGGAATGATCTCCCTGACTATCTCAGACATTCCACTGATTTAATATCTTTTAGGAAAAGTCTGAAAACATGGCTTTTTGACAAATAGTTCTGTTAAGTAATGACAGATTCTTCTCCCATTATGTCTGCTGTTTTATGTAATGGAAAGGTATCTAGCGCCAGGACACCCCTGGGTAATCGAGCGCTATATGAGCTGCCATAACATAACATAACATAACTATGGCACAGAACAGACAGGGTTCATTTAAGAAAATATGTAAAGCATTTAGAAGTACCAAATCAGTTAAAAATCAAAAAAGAAGACAAGAAAAAACACATCTTCAATCGATAAAAATAGAGAATAATTTAATGAACACAATTACACCATAATAACATAAATCTAGTAAGGGGAACCATATATGTGAATTTTTAAAGTTTTAAATGAAAATCGCACTGAAAAGCATCAAGCCCCTGACTGCAGTCAACGGGGTGCGCTTAACTTGTGCCTAGGTGAGATCTGGAGAAGGTGTCAGATACAGAAACCAGGTTAGGCCCAGTCAGGCATTTTACCCCCTGACTTAGTCCCTGAAATGGAAGTCAAAAATCCTCATTGGGTAAAGGCATCAGGCTGTGACAGAGAAGAGCTTCACTAGGCCAGATGGCTGATAAATGAAATCCAGGTAAAGCCCTTGACTGTTGGCGAGAAATTCAGAATTTGCACCTAGGAAAGGCCCCTCACTAGCCATATACTTTTGGTGCCTTCGCCTGGTCAAGATTTCTCAGTTTTAACATAGTCAATGTTTTTGAGCTTGGATTCCTTCAGAAGGACACAGCTGCACAGTGTAGCCAAACAGGGCTCCTAAAGTCGGAATACCCTCTCCGCAATGTCCTGTTGAAACCAATTTACCCCTGAGGAAAAGCTACAAGTGGGAGCAACCTTAATCTTTGGCCGAGCGACACTGCACCCTCATCGGATTGACTTGGCAGGTTTATCCCAGATCTTTGGAGGTCTTTGGAGCCAAATACTTTCTAAATCTCTGGTTTTTCAAAATGTTAGGAGGAGCACTCTTTGACACAGCCAAGGGTCCCAGGACCTAAGGAACAGTACTTGGGGTCAAAACTCACTCCAGCAGAGGTAATCAGCAGAATCGAAGGCAGGCCCAGTTGAAACTGGTCTGGTGGGGACTTCAGGAAAGGGGCTATCTAGCAGCTCGTTGTGTTCCTCTAGCTTAACAGGAGGTCATACAACTGACCCTTGGAGTAGACTCCTTTAACCTGGGAATAAATGGGAGGTTTCCTCTCATGTCTCAACAGCAGGTGCAGTCCTTCTCCTGTCTTCCACTGACCCAGTAGCATTCTGAAGAGGGTTTCCAGAGGTGCCAGATTTCTGCCTGGCACTAGCCTGAGGGTTGAAGTGACCCCTAGCCCCTCCCTAACCAATAAGCAAAAAGCTCTCAGGGATAACCCTATCAACTGTACATCAGTTACAGTGTGCCCTACTGCATACAATTCCACAATGCCCTCTTTTCCAAAATAGAACATGGCAGAACATCTCTTCTCTTGTGTAAAGCTCTAGTGCCCACCCTAGAAGGTTTATAGGAAAACTGTCCTCTGTGGTTACTAAAACCCTTTTTGGGGGTAGCTCCTCTCCCACTGGGATTGGTGCCTGGCCTGCTAAGGACACAAAGGAGGGGACAAGATAAGGTGTGTGCAACATCTGCCAGTGACAGGGTACGCTCCTTTGTAGCTAATTATGTTTCTGGGCACTGCCCAGATGGTAATCCTGTCAGAGGAAGGGAACACTTCACAACACCCAAGCCCTTTGTCTCAGCACTAGGACCAAGTTTAAACCTCATCAAAGGGCTATTCAGTTCCTGGGGTACAGTTGGAAGCTCATGCAAATGGCTTGTAGAGGCTTTAGCCAGGTAAAGGTAACTTTTTTTAAATAGCTTTTGTAAAATATTTCGTACAAATCCGCCTTTACCAGTAAATTGGGCTTGTGATAAATATTTTTAAAAGTCTAAGAATTAACTTTATACCAGTTTCCCAAAGTACAACTAATCCTGCTAGAGTGAAAAAAGCTTTTAGGGCCATGTCACCGTAAAGACATGTTTAGCATTAAATCTTTACATGCCCTACTTTTAAATACTATGCACCTGCCTTACGGACAAGTTAAGGCCTACTTAAAGGAGACTTATTAACATTAAAAAGGAAGGTTTAGGCCTGTCAAAAGGGATTAAATACCAAGTCACGTTTCCATTGTGAAGACCTCATAGATAGACCACACTGGTAGTCATAAGGCCAAGTATTGCACTGTCCCTCTAGTGGCACAATGCTTGCTGCTGCACACTACTGACATTTAACTTACAAGGTCAGGGTACACTTTGTACATAAACTAGAGAACTATAAGTAATAAAACGAGCCAGTATTTGTTTTAGGGGTCAAGACACATGCACTGTGGGCTGGTTAGCAGAGCCACAGATCAGAAAAAAAATCAGTTAAAAAAAATTGAGGTGATCATGAAAAAGAGGCATCTCCCTACAAACAGACTTTGTGATTTTGATTAACATTCTTGTACAATTTGGTGATTCACTCTATTGGAATGATTGATATTTCATTATGCAAGTCACATCTATATTGTTATCGCAGCCAAGAGACTTGTTTTGCTTGGGTACCTTGTTCCTGGCTGTAATGAGCTCCCACATATACTTCTCTGCAGTTTAACTGAAAACATACACTGACAGGTTAAGTGCTTGAGTGCTGATCCAGATTACCCTGAATGATGCAAGCTCTCAAAACATGAATTTCAGCCTACAGGTAATTCTTCTTGCAAGGGAAATTCCAAGGTCACATGTAAGCTTTGAATATTAATTAAATATTAAGTAGTGTTATGTACACATCAATAATCGATAGACATTTTAAGAGATAAGAGGAGGGAATCACAAAGAGCCGATTAACAAAAGGCTTAACTGCACAAAAATGTTTTCACATCTTTTTAACATTGTAAGCATTCTGTTTAAAAGAGTTAGCACTCCTTAGAATCTAAGTCATACCTCCAAATCTGCTTTGAATTCTTAGAATGTTTAGCTCTAAACTTGGTAACTGCAATGCACTGCTTCAGTACTTGCATCTCTACAGCTAAGCACTGTTAGTGTTTAGAGAAATAAACAGAGGTTTTAAAATATCAACCTCGCACTGATCATTTGGCACTAGTCATTGGTTAAAGAAAAGTAAATGTTAAATTTAAATTCTCTAAATAACCATGGAAGTGATAGTCAGACTTGGAACTGCACAACTGTATTTTACATGATTAAATGATCTTGATGTAGGTAAGGTACACACACCTAGACTTCACATCTCAATATTTCATTTAGCTTCTTTTGGCGTGATTACCACTCAGACCAAGCCGTATCCTCAGTTGGGATTCGGCTAGGCCTGATCATGACTAACTCAGTGTTCCTGCTGTCTGGGTTCGGGAACAGTAGACTCAGTTTTAACAGCTGGTAATTCTAGCATGTAAAATTGCATGAGGTTTTGACTGCAACAATAGCCAAGCATTTGGCCCCCAATGACTTATTTCTCTGGCAAGGAAGAAGAATTCCCTTCCATATTCTCCCTCCTCTCCTCCATCCACCCCTGTTCCACACAGAATCCCCTGCTCAGAGCAGGTGGTAAATATGTGGATTAAGCCCATTGGAATAGGGAATACCATGTTGAATGACACGCAGTAATTTCTAGCTCTCACTGTTATTCCTCATTCCAGGGAGTTTATCTCATTATTGTCTGGATGTACGATGCTCTTTCAGCTTAAAACATCCTGATTTGCAGAACGGCGTTTGTAAGCTGAAATAAGCATTTTTAAATGTACAAAGCTCTGTTTGCTGTTCGGTAAGCTATTACTGAATCACAAATTGGGTTTGCGAGATGCTATTAGGAAGGGGCGTGCCAAGGGCATCCCTTACTAATAACGAGTCGCAGGGGCATGTATGAATATTTTGGAATGTGGTAAAAAACATAACTAGTTTGCCAACTCCATGAAGGAGGTGGTAACCCATTCGCAAACGTAAAGGGGTCCCCAAGGGACCCCTTCCCCTTTGTGATTGTGGGTGCCAGCATTTTTAAAGAACAAGCAGTGGTCCCACAGACTGCTGCCTAGTCCTCAAAAATGAAAACAAAACTTTTCATTTTTCTTTTTTAAATGCATCACAATTTTCTTGATGAAAAACGGGCTGCATTTTAAAATAAAAAACTGCTTTATTTAAAAAGCAGTCCCAGACATGGTTGTCTGCTGCCCAAGCAAGCCACCATCCCTGTGAGTGCTAGCCATTTCCAATGGGTCGCAAATTGCGACCTGCCTCATGATTATTTATGAGGCTGGTCCCTTGCAAGCTATTGGGATTTCCAAACAGTGTAAAACACATTGCTGTACATAGCTGTTTGCGATTTTTTAATAGTGAATTGCAAAACGTTTCTATTAGGAAATCGCAAACGGACGTCTATATATATGACCCTATATGTACATTTCCATGTGTAGTTATTCGGCGGTAAAGACTATTCCAGCCATCTGGAAACTCTGCATGGAATTCCGCCTAAGTCATAATCGGAGCCTAAATACATTAGCATAAAAGTAAAGAATGGTCTACCATACTGAAAGCAAATCCATATTTAGAAATATATCCAGTTTCAATTTCAGATGTTATCAACCTACACCAGCTTTAGATGACCTGAGATGCTATGCAACGCACATCGTTTCTGACCAATTCACATGTGTAATACAAGACTCTCTCAAATGCAAGGTCTATGCTGGCAGTCCTTTTTTGACATTACCTTTGCACTACATCAATAATGATACAGGCAATTTGAGCCTAATAGTTATTGTAAAGGTGACATGACAAGCAGAAAAACAAAGTCTTGGGGCCTCATTTATACTTTCCCGACGAACCACATATCAGCTGCTGTGGTGAAGGCTGCCTCTCCTCCATGCTGCTGGCATATAGGCTACCAAATTTAAAGTTGTCAGCTGTCAATAAAGATATTTCCTCCAGAAGCTGCTACCATGTAAAAGGGGTGTGACTCAAGAATAGGAAAAACATGGCAGCAAGAGTGCCAGGTATTGTTGTTAAGGAAAACGTGTCTTCTCTTATGTTATTTATGAAGCTAGACCTCTACAATGGGGATCCATGTTCAAGAATAACTTAACTGGTTGGGGCATGGCCAGGAAGATGGAGGAATTGACGTGTGCCTCGCATTTTGTCTGACCGCATCAAAATCTGTAATAAATCACCCAGGGTGTAGTGGGCCCATGAAACAGCGTCATGCAAACCTGGATACAGGGAAGCAGAAGATACGCCAGTGAGCAGTGTTGAGAAATGTACTGGGGAACAGGCAACAAAGAGAACTGGGCGTGAGGGAAAAATGGAGAATTTAGAGGTGAAGAAGAGGTGGGCGTAAGGGGAGAAGCCGGCCCTGAGGTAGACCTAGTTGAAGTGGGAGGGAGTGGGGACCGGTGGTGCAGACGTGCCTCATAGGAATTAAGAGGTCAAGGACACAGAAAGAACAGTGGGTCAAGGCAGCAGGCTGTGGCAGAGAAGAACTCCACTAGGCCAGATAGCTGACGAATGAAGACCCGGTAAAGCCCTTGACTGTTGGCAGAAAAGCTATAAGCGGGAGAAATTCAGAATATGCACCTAAGAAAGGCCTCTCACTAGTCAGATACTTTTGGTGCCTTTGCCTGGTCAAAATTTCTCTGTTTTGAGTTAGTCCATTTTTTGGAGCTCAGATTCCTTCACAGGGCACAGCTTCAGGTGAAGCCAATCAGGGCTCCACAAGTCGGGATATCCTCTCCACAATGTCCTACTGAAACTGATTTACTGCTGAAGAAAAGGTGCGAGAGGGAGAAACTTGACTTTTTGGCCGAGCGACAGTGCACCTTCATAGGATTGACTTGGCAGGTTTGTCACAGACCTTTGAAAGTCTTTGGAGCCAAAAACCTTCCAAATCCTTGTTTTTCCAAAATGTTAGGAGGAGCACACTTTGACACAACCAGGGGTCCCAGGACCTATGGAACAGCACTCGGGGGGTCAAGACTCACTTCAGCAGAGGCCATCAGCAGAGTCGAAGGCAGGTTCAGTTGAAATTGGTGAGGTGGGGACTTCAGGAAAGGAGCTATCTAGCAGATTGTTGTGTCCCTCTAGCTTAACAGGAGGTCATAAAACTGACCCTTCGAGTAGACTGCTTTGTTCTGTGTATAAGTGGGAGGTCTCCTCTCATGTCTCAACGGCAGATGCAGTCCTTCTTCTGTCTCGCACTGATCCAGCAGAGTTCTGGGGAGGTTTTCCAGAGGTGCCACAATTATTTCTCGCACTCGCTTGAGGGTTGAGGTGACCCGTTGCCCCTCCCTAACCAACAGGGAAAAAGTTCTGAGGGGTAACCCTATCTATGTTGCATCAGTTACTGTGTGCCCTACTGCATACCATTTCACAGTGCCCCTCTCTTTTTTAATAGAACATAGCACAACGCCTCTTCCCTGTGTATAGCTCTAGTGCCCAACATAAAGGTGCACCCAGGGAACCCCTCCTATGTGGTCACTCAACCCCTTTTTGGGGGCAGCTCCTCTTCCACTGGGATTGGTGCCTGGCCTGCTAAAGACACAAAAGAGGGGCCAGCCCAAGGTGTATGCAACATCTGCCCATGACAGGGTAGACTCCTTTGTGGTTAATTAAGTTTCTGGGCACTGCCCAGATGGTAATCCTGTGAGAGGGACAGAGCAGTTCCCAACACCCAAGCCCTCTGCCTCAGCCTTACGAGCAAGTTTAAACCTCTTCAAAGGGCTATTCAGCACCTGGGTTACAGTTGAAAACTCATGCAAATGGCTTCTAGAGACTTTAGCCAGGTAAATGTCACTATTAAAAAATAGTTTTTGTAAAATATTTTGTACAAATTCGCCTTTCCCAGTGAATTGGTTTGTAATTAATATTTTAAAAAGTCTAAGAATTAACTTTATTCCAGTTTCCCATAGTAAAACTAATCCTGCTGGAGGGAAACTAGCTTTTATGGCCTGGTCAAAGTAAAGACATGTTTAGCATTAAACTTTTACAGGCTCTACTTTTAAATAGTATGCACCCTGCCTCGTGGATAATTTAAGGCCTACTAAGGGGAGACTTGTTAACATTTAACAGGAGCGTTTAGACCTGTCTAAAGGGATTATTTAACAAGTCAAGTTTCCAGTGTTAAAACATCATAGACAGAATACAGTGGTAGTCATAAAGTCATGTAGTGTACTGTCACTCTAGTGGCACAATGCTTGCTGCTATACACTAGTGACATTTATCTCACAGGCCCTGGGTACACTGTGTACATAAACTAGAGAACTATAAGTAAGTTAAACAAGCCAATATTTGTCTTAGGGGTCAAGGCACATGCACTGGGGGCTGGTTATCAGAGTCCCAGTGCAGAAAAACAAAAAAAACACAACAGCATCGGTTAAAAAAAGATAAAGGAGGTGATCATGAAAAAGAGGCATTTCCCTATAAACAGGCTTTGTGATTTTGATGAACATTCTTGTACAATTGGGTGATTCACTCTATTGGAATGATTGCTATTTCATTATGCAAGTCACATATATATTGTCGCAGCCAAGGAACTTGTTTTGCTTGGGTAACTATACCCAGGCTTCAATGAGCTCCCGCATACACTTTTCTGCAGTTTAACTGAAAAGATACACTGACAGGTTCGTCCTTGAGTGATGATCTGGATTAGTCTGGCTGATGCAAAACTCTCAAAACATGAATTTCAGCCTGCAGGTAATGCTTCTTGCATGGGAAATTCCAAGGTCACATGTAAGCTTTGAAAATTCATTAAATATTAAGTATGTGTGCTGTACACACCAATAATCGATAGACATTTTAAGAGATAAGTGGAGGGAATCACAAACAGCATATTAAGTAAAGACTTAACTGCACAAAAAAGTTTTCACATTTTTTTAACATTTTAACATTTGTAAACATTAATTTTTTTTAACATGTTCACATTTTAAGCTTTCTGTTAAAGAAAGTTAGCACTTCTTAGAATCAAAATCATGCCTTCAAATCTGCTATGATTTCTTAGAATGTTTAGCTCTAAACTTGGTAACTGTAATGCACTGCTTCAGTACTTGCATTTCTACTTACAGCGGAGAACTGTTAGTGTTCAGAGAAATAAACTGAGTTTTTAAAATATCAACCTCACACTGATTATTTAGCACTAGTCATTGGTTAAAGAAAGGCAAACATTAAACTTTAATTCTCTAAATAACCATGGAATTGATAGTCAGACTTGGAATTGCACAACTGCATTTTCCATGTGTAAATGATCTTGATGAAGATAGGGTACACACCCCTAGACTTCATATCTCAGTACCACATTTAGCTTCTTAGGGCCTGATTTCCAGTCAGGCCAAGCCTTGTCCTCAGTTGGGATTCTGCTAGGTCTGATCATGACTAACTCAGTGTTCCTGCTCCCGATTTCTCTGGGTTCAGGAACAGCAGACCCCGTTTTACCAACTGGTAATTCTAGCATGTAAAATTGCATGAGGTTTTGACTGCAACAATAGCCAAGCATCATCCCTTGGTCCCTGATGACTTTTTACTCTGGCAAGGAAGGAGCATTCTCTTCCATATTCTCCCTCCTCTCTTCCCTCCACCCCTGCTCCACACAGAACCCTCTGCTCAGAGCAGGGGGCAAATATGTGCATTAAACCTATTGGAATACGGAATACCATGTTGATTGGCACGCGGTAATTTCATGCGCTAACAGTTATTCCTCATTCCAGGGAGTTTAACTCATTATGGGATAGATGTACGATGCTTTTCTCAGCTCGCGAACATCCCGATTTGCAGAACGTGCCGTTTACAAGCAACAAAAAAGCATTTTCAAATGTACAAAGACCTATTTGTGATTCGGTAGGCTATTACCGAATCACCAATTGGGTTTGCACGTCGCTATTAGGAAGGGGCATTCCAAGAGCGTCCCATACTAATAACAAGTCGCAGAGGCATGTACGAATATTTTGCGACTGGAATGCGGTCACAAAACATGAATACTTTGCCAGCTCCATGAATGAGGTGGTAACCCGTTCGCAAACGTAAAGGGGTCCCAAAGGGACCATTTCCCCTTTGTGAATGTGGGCGCCAACATTTTATAAGAATAGGCAGTTGTCCCACAGACTGCTGCCTAGTCCTAAAAAATGAAAAGAAAACTTTAGCCAAAAACTTTCCAAATCCCTGGTTTTTCAAAATGTTAGGAGGAGCACACTTTGACACTACCAAGGGTCCCAGGACCTAAGGAACAGCACTTGGGGGTCAAGACTCACTCCAGCAGAGGCCATCAGCAAAGTCGAAGGTAGGTCCAGTTGAAACTGGTCAGGTGGGGTCTTCAGGAAGGGGGCTATCTAGCAGTTTGTTGTGTCCCTCTAGCTTAACAGGAGGTCATACAACTGACCCTTGGAGTAGACTGCTTTGTCCTGGGTATAAGTGGGATATCTCCTCTCGTCTCAACAGCAGGTGCAGTCCTTCTTCTGTCTTCCACTGATCCAGTAGAGTTCTGAAGAGGGTTTCCAGAGGTGCCACATGTATGTCTGACACTAGCCTGAGGGTTGAGGCGATCTGTAGCCCCTCCCTAACCAATAGGGAAAAAGCTCTGAGGGATACCCCTATCTACTTTGCATCAGTTACTGTGTGCCCTACTGCATACAATTTCCCAGTTCCCTTCACTTCCTGAATAGAGCATGGCAGAACGTCTCTCCCCCTGTGTAAAGCTCTAGTGCCCACCCCAGAGGTGCACCTAGGGAACCCGTCCTATGTGGTCACTCAAACCCTTTTTGTGGGCAGCTCCTCTCCAACTGGGATTGGTGCCTGGCCTGCTAAGGACACAAAGGAAGGGCCAGGCCAAGGTGTTTTCAACATCTGCCCATGACAGTGTAGGCCCCTTTGAAGTTAATTACGTTTCTGGGCACTGCCCAGATGGTAATCCTGTTAGAGGAAGGGAACTCTTCACAACACCCAAGCCCTTTGTCTCAGCCCTAGGAGCATGTTTAAACCTCATCAAAGGGCTTTTCAGCTCCTGGGTTACAGTCGGAAGCTGATGCAAATGGCTTCTAGAGACTTTAGCCAGGTAAAGGTCACTTTTTAGAAATAGCTTTTTAAAAATATTTTGTACAAATTTGCCTTTACCAGTGAATTGGGCTTGTCATAAATATTTTAAAAAGTCTAAGAATTAACTTGACACCAGTTTCCTATAATACAACTAATCCTGCTAGAGTGAAAGTAGCTTTTATCAGTGGGATGGAGGGAGTTGCGTGGGGCGGTGAGGCGGGGCGGGGGAGGGGCAGGGTGGGGGGTAGTAAACACTGGAATATGGATGAATGGAGGTAAGTAAACAATTAAATCAATAAAACGAATTGCGTTGCGCGCGCCTCATAGCAAAAATGCGATGCAGCGCGAGCAATGAAATTCGTTTTTATTTATTTCATTCTTTACTTACCTCTGTTCATCCATATTCCGGTGTTTACTACCCCCCACCCTACCGCTCCCCCGCCTCACCGCCCCACGGAACTCCCTCCACGGGCCGCTACTGGCTTTTACGGCCTTCTCACTGTAACAAAATGTTTAGCATTAAACTTTTACATGCCGTATTTTTAAATTCTTTGCACCCTGCGTTATGGGCATTTTAAGACCTACTTAGGGGAGACTTATTAACATTTAAAAGGAGGGTTTAGGCCTGGTTAAAGGGATTAATTTAGCAAGTCAGATTTTCAGTGTTAAAACATCATAGACAGAATACAGTGGTAGTCATAAAGTCATGTAGTGTACTGTCACTCTCGTGGCACAATGCTTGCTGCTGCACACTAGTGACATTTATCCTACAGGTCCTGGGTACACTTTGTACATAAACTAGTGAACTATAAGTAAGTTAAACAAGCAAATATTTGTTTTATGGGTAAAAGCACATGCTCTGGGGGCTGGTTAGCAGAGTTCCAGTGTAGAAAAAACTGAAAACAACAGCATCAGTTAAACAAAATTGAGGTGATCATGAAAAAAAGGCATTTCCCTATAAACAGGCTTTGTGATTTTGACGAACACTCTTGTACAATTTGGTGATTCACTCTATGGGAATGATTGATATTTCATTATGCAAGTCACATATATATTGTTATCGCAGCCAAGAGACGTGTTTTGCTTGGGTACCTTGATCCTGGCTGTATTGAGCTCCCACATACACTTCTCCACAGTTTAACTTAAAACATACACTGACAGGTTATGTCCTTGAGTGTTCACTCGGATTACTCTGAATGGTGCAAAGGTCTCAAAACATGAATTTCAGCCTGCAGCTTCTTGCATGGGAAATTCCAAGCTAACGTAAGCTTTGAATATTACTTAAATAGTAAGTACCTGTGCTCGACACACCAATAATAAAGAGACATTTTGAGAGAGAAGTGTAGGGAATCACAAAGAGCAGATTAACAAAAGACTTAACTGCACCAAAACATTTTCACATATTTTTAACATTTTAAGCATTCTGTTTAAGAAAGTTAGTAATATAAATCATGCCTCCAAATCTGCAATGCTTTCTTAGAATATTCACCTCTGAACTTGGTAACTGTAATGTACTGCTTCAGTACTTGCATCTCTACTTACAGCTGAAAATTGTAAGTGTTCAGAGAAATAAACTGAGATTTTAAAATATCAACCTTACACTGATCGTTTTACACCAGTCATTGGTTAAAGAAAGGTAAACTTTAAAATTAAATTCTCTAAGTGACCATGGAAGTGATAGTCAGACTTGGAATTTCACAACGGTATTTAAATGATCTTGATGTAGATTAGGTACACACCAGACTTCAAATCTCAGTACCACATTTAGCTTCTTAGAGCCTGATTGCCACTCAGGCCAAGCGGTATCCTCAGTTGGGATTCTGTTAGGCCAGATCATGACTAACTCAGTGTTCCTGCTCCCGGTTTCTCTGTGTTCAGGAACAGCAGACCCCTTTTTCCCAGCTGGTAATTCTAGCATGTAAAATTGCATGAGGTTTTGACTGCAACAATAGCCAAGCATCATCCCTTGGTCCCTGATTACCTTTTTCTCTAGGAAGGAAGAAGCATCCCCTTCCATATTCCCCCTCCTCCCCTCCCTCCACCCTGTTCCAAATAGAACCCTCTGATCAGAGCAGGTGGTAAATATGTGCATTAAACCCATTGGAATAGGGAATACCATGTTAAATGACACTCAGTAATTTCTGACAGTTATACCTCATTCCAGGGAGTTTAACTCATTATGGGCCAGATGTACGATGCTCTTTTCAGCTTGCAAACATCCTGATTTGCAGATCTGGCCGTTTGTGAGCTGAAGTAAGCATTTTTAAATGTACAAAGCCCTATTTGCAATTCTTTAAGCTAATACCGAATCACCAATTGGGTTTGTGAGTCGCTATTAGGAAGGGGCGTGCCAAGGGCGCCCCTTACTAATAATGAGCTGCAGGGGCATGTATAACTGTTTTGTGACTGGAATGCGGTCACAAAACATCCATACTTTGCCAACTCCGTGAAGGAGGTGGTAACACATTCATAAACGGAAACGGGTCTCCAAGGGACCCCTTCCCTTTTGTGAATGTGAGAGCAAACATTTTTTAAGAACAAGCAGTGGACTACTGCCTACTCCTAAAAATGAAAAGAAAACTTTTCATTTTTCTTTTTTAAATGCATTATGTTTTTCTTGTAGGAATACAGGCTGCATTTCAAAATAAAAAACTGCTTTATTTAAAAAGCAATCCCAGACATGGTTGTCTGCTGCCCAAGCAGTACACTATCCCTGTGAGTGCTAGCCAGCAGCGGTCCGTGGAGGGAGTTCCGTGGGGCGGAAAGGCGGGGCGGGGGAGGGGCAGGGTGGGTGGTACTAAACACCGGAACATGGATAATTGGAGGTAAGTAAGCAATTAAATAAATAAAACGAATTTCGTAGCGCGCGCTGCACCGCATTTTGTGATGCAGGGCACGTAACGAAATTCGTTTTATTTATTTAATTGTTTACTTACCTCCAATTATCCATGTTGCGGTGTTTAGTACCCCCCACCCTGCCCCTCCCCCACCCCGCCTTTCCGCCCCACGAAACTCCCTCCACGGACCGC
Organism: Triturus cristatus; assembly: GCF_964204655.1. Classification (NCBI taxonomy): domain Eukaryota; kingdom Metazoa; phylum Chordata; class Amphibia; order Caudata; family Salamandridae; genus Triturus; species Triturus cristatus. The sequence goes on from NC_140583.1 coordinate 525,319,878, forward strand.
TGCTGGTGCTAGCATATTCCCAATGTGTCGTAAATTGCGACCTACCTCAAGATTATTTATGAGACAGGTCCCTTGCAAAACATGGGGTTCACAAACAGTGTAAAACACATTGTTGTACATAGCTGTTTGCGATTTCCTATTTGTGAATATCAAAATATTTCTATTAGGAAATCGCAAACAAAAGTCTATGTATATCTGGCTCCATATGTAAAATTCCATGTGGAAACACCCGCCGGTAAAGATAATTCCAGCCATCTAGAAACTCTGCATGGAATTCCGCATAACTCATAAATGGAGCCTAATTACATTAGTGTAAAAGTAAAAAATGGTCTACCATACTGAAAACACATCCATATTTAGAAATATATCCAGTTTCAATTTCAGATGCTATGAACCTACTACTACACCAGCTGTGGATGATTTAAGATAATAAGCAATGCACTTAGTTTCTGAGCTGTACCCACATGTGAAATGCAAGACTATCCCAAATGCAAGGTCTATTCTGGCATTCCTTTTTTGACATTACCCTTTGCACTGAATCAATAATGATACAGGCACTTTGAGCCTAATAGTTAATGTAAAGGTGACATGACGAGCAGAAAAACAAAGTCACGGGGTCTCATTTATACTTTACCGACCCAACCACAAATCCTGGGGGCTTGCGACTACCCTCCGTTGGTCAGGTAATGGGTGGGAGTGTATCGAGACCCAGAGGAGAGTGAGGAAATCCAAAGGAAGAGAAAGTGGAACCAAAGGGGAAACCAGCAAGAGATGTTGTAACCAAAGCGCTGACTAAAGGCGAAATAGGCAAGGAGTGAGTGAGGCCATCAGCAGGGGAATCCTGAGTGGAGGGAAAGGAAGCAGCCTAGACTGGTGTGGTAGCAAGAAGCCGGGGGCCCTGATTTGGGCGATCATTAAGAGACCAGCCTGCAGTGAGAAAAGGTGGCTGAGGAAGCATAGGGCAGAGTCTGGGAGGCCGCCCGTCTGGAAAAGGCTGGTAGCAGAAGAAGCTAGAAGCGGGATGCCTGCCAGCTGCAGGGCAGCTCAGTGCACCGGGGGGGCGCTGTCCAGGGAAGCAGGCAGGCGGCGAACACAGGGCCCCAAGGGAAGTTCAAAAGCAACAACTTTGCAGGTCGATCCCCCAGACAAAGGAAATAGAATTCAGGTCCAGTGCAAAGCAGGGGTTTCAAGAGTGGTATAAGTCCCCTGAGGTTAAACCCAGAGAAAATTGGAGAGAAGAAACCAGACAGACACCTGTGGAGGCCCAGAACAAGGGAACAATAAACTGTAAGGACAGATACCAGACACTAGACAAGGAAAGAAAAAAACTGCAAAAAAAGGAGGGGGGGCAAAGGTGGGCATCAATATGGCGGAAAGTGGCAACAAATAAAGAAACACAGCAAGACCAACTGGGGCTAATTAGCAATGCTGGTTAGGGCTAACAGTGGAGAACTGAACAAGTGCATAAGAGGGGGAATTGAGCCCCTAAGGGAAACCATTGAGAGACTGAATAGAAGCAGTCCTGGCCCTTTTGCAGGCTATCGAAAGGCAAGAAACCAGTGAGAGACAAAAATAAACAAAGGACAGTAAGAAGTTTTGAATTCACAACAAAGGGAGCTGCTCATGCTATATAAAGGACATGCTTCTCTTTAAAAAAGTGACCCGGTTTGAATAGAATCAGAGAGACAGTAACATGCGAAAGAGAATAGGTGGCTGGTGAAGGAAGAAGGACAAAAGATAAAAAATCAAGAACCTGAGACAAGAAAAGAAAGACCGCTATACAAAAGTAGTGATAGAAGCCCCAGATGCAATGGGAGAACCTCCGGCAAGGCCAGACAATGCAACACTTCTGTATACAATCCAGAGAAACCCTAGGAAATAAAATAGGGGAAGTGCGCTATAAAGTAGCACTGTTAAGACACTTGGCAGAACCTGGCAGAGAAAGTGAATCCAGTGGAAACTAGGATCTCATAACTAGAGGGTACAGTCCAGATGCTCCAACAGGGAGTTACTGATGCCATTGCAATAACCAAAGACATAGCTTAGAGAGTAGAAGATTCCGAAAATCTAGCACAGAAAAAAAAACCTGAGATTTGTTGGGCTTCTGATAGGAGCAGAGAGCAAAACATAGACAGATTCTTATGCAAACGGTCAAGGGCAACACTCCCGGAAGACAAGTTCTCCACCTACATTGTGATAGAGCATGCACATAGAGCACTTAGTGAGAACCCCCAAGTGGAGCCACCACCAAGACCAATTATTACTAGATTCCTAAACTTTCAGGACCAAGACACAATTCTGAGGGTGGCCAGATTGAAGGGAGAAGTACTCCATGATGCCTCAAATATCCTAATTTTTTCAGACTATACTAAGGAGACAAAGCAACAGATAACATTTGGTGCAGTAAAAGCCAAGCTGAAATTGCAGTATATGTTACTATTCCCAGCAAATTTGAAGGTGATATTTAAGGAGAAAACTCTTTTTTTCTCTCCCCAGAAGAGGTTTGGCATTGGCTTGTGGAGAGACCCCAACACCAAATGGATCGGGGGGCCAGAGAAAAGATACTCAAGGGCAAGATGCAGGTACCAGACCTTAATCAGTGGCAAACACCGGTGAGAAGAAGACAATTTAGAGGCCGGAACAGACAAAGATCAAAACTGAGCAACGGGAGCACACAGCAAAGTGGGGAGGCCACAGACATAGAAGAGGAGCCACCAACTCTGAAACCCAAAACTCTAGTTAGTGGGACGGAAGAAGGAATGCACCAGATAAACACAGATGATGGTCAGAAACTGAGCCCAGAAAATAATCCAAACAACCAGGAACAACAAAAGATGCCAATCCGGAATTCATCTCCCTTACAGAAGAGCCAAAGCTGACTCACTAGAGAAAGTGAGTGAAATTTAGCTGGGAATAATCGCATGGTAAAAGCGACCATTAAGGGGGCAGAGGCCCGCCTCCACGCACGGTGAATGAGTGACTTTATACGATCTGCATGGTTCCTAGTGTGAGTTTATTCTAGTTAGAGTAGATATATGTAAAGGCCATGATGGGCAACAGACCTCTGGTAACACCACATGCGAACAGTTATGTTTTGTTTGATATCTACATCCTCAAATGGGTCTGTGGTGGAGTAGGGTAGGGGGATTTGGTGGCAGGGAAACAAGTTCAATTGTTACAAGGGGATTGGGTGGTAAATGCCACTTGCTAGAGTAGAGGATGTAATTAATGATGCAGGGTGCCCATTAGAAGAAATATAAACATGCAAGAATACCGCAAATGGGAAGGGAGGATGAGGGGGAGGAGAAGGCTCTAACAAGGAATGGAATAAGGTAAAAATAAGTCTAGTACTTAAATATACCAATTGACTCAAGCCAGACATAGTCCTTTTCCAGGAAACGCACCTGCAAGGAACAGAGTGTAAGTTCTTGAAGAGAGGCCAATACAACACACTTGCACACGTGGGATCCACCTTGTAACCGGATCAAGAAGAACATCCCCATCCAAATAAACCGTAAATAGGTTGACCCTGACGGCAGGTATGTAGGTGTTAGGGGATGTTGGGGCGCTTAGACAGCATTGATGAGTGTGTATGCTCTTTTGAGGTTGCAAACGAATGCTTTAGACAAAATAGCCACAATATGTATGGAAGCAGATTCCCCCACTACATATAATCCTTGGGGCCTTCAACGATGTTATCACAGCAGAGATGGCTAGATCTGGCACATCTAGCACCCCATTTGGCACAGTATACCAAAGCAATGAGACTAACAGACATTTGGAGAACACAACACCCCAGGGAGTTACAATGCTCCTTCTCTGGGGCACACTGGATCTTTTTGAGACTTGACTCTACTAGGAACATAATTTGAGTTGAATAACTGTTGAGATATCTATCGGACCACTCTCCTCCTATGGTGTGGTGGCAAGCAACGTAAGAAAAAAGTGACTCACATGGAGGTTACATTTGTGGGAATTGAGAGGCCCTAAGATACTGACAGAATGAAAAATTTACACTGCATTGTTTTTTAAACAAAAAAGGCACAGTGGAAGCGCCGGAGACATCATGGGAGGCATATACGATGGTTCCCAGCGATAATGCATAAAATGTAATTGCAATAAAGAAAAAAAAGGGCACTAGCAGAAATAAATGGCCTAGAACAACAAAAAAACCCAGATGGAAAGATCAATGGGTGTGACGACAGAGAAGCACATAGTCAGAAAAATAACACTATTAAAAACACAGTATAGAAATCTGGCGGAAGATTTCGGCAAAGAAACAGATACCAGTAAAGCAGAGAAGGTTATACGAAATGGGAACTAAAGCAGGTAAGCTACTGGCATGGCTTAGTAGGAAGGAGGAAGAGACCAGGTGGATTAGATGAATCATTGACTCTTCGGGCAGGTACAAAACACAGAATAAGGTATTGCAGCAGAATTTGCCAAATAGTACACAAAATTATATGAGGCACACCCCTAAAAGATGATCAGCAAATCCAGTAATATCTGGACCAAATTCATCTCCCTACTGTACAGAAGGAAGATAAGGAAGACCTGGATAAGGAAACAACAGTAGAAGAAGCACTGGGGGCCATAATTAGGGTTTAATTGGCAAGACCCCATGGCCTATAAGGATTCCTTTAGAAATCTTTAAAAGTTTTGCGGGTCAGGTTGCACCTTATATGCTAAGGCTTTTTACAGAAGTGAAAGAGTGGAGAAAATTGCCAAGGTACCTCCAGCACACAATCATAAGCGTGCTAGGCAGGGAAGGAAAGCCAAAACACCAGAGTGGCTCGTATCAGCCGATCTCCTTGTTAAATGTAGAAACCAAGGTGCTCTCTACAAACCTAGCAATGCCGCTCTTAAGCGCTATTATGTACTTAATATACAAGGATCAATTGGGTTTTACGCCAAGACACTCAACGAGACTCAACCTTAGACAAACACATAATTGACTAGCCAAAGTAGTAGATTGGTTAGAGCCTCGAGTTTTCATTTCCCCTGATGCAGTACATTGGCCTTTTCTTATGTTGAATGAATGGGAAAATGGCATGGATAGGTTTATGGAGGCAGAGAGGGTTACCTACAAGAGTAGGGGGTGTCCATGTAAATTCCATAAATTATGGGGCACTTGAATAAGATATTGTAGTCTGGAACCGGTGGAGGACAAAGAGGAGACTCAAGGGCCTACGGATCCAGGCTGACATTTTCACTGCACTGTGGCTGTATGTACATATTACAGGTGGAGGGTACAATGACAGTTGAATTGACTGAATGCTACTCAAGTGGTAATATGCCTCATGGTGGGTTGTATGTGTTACCACTGTTACAAAACAGAAAATGGCTAAATATACTTTTATTACAAAAATAACTTAACTAAGGTTTCTTCGATGTTGATATATTTCTCAATAAATTCAATACATTTTTCTGAGACCGCCATGGCTGACTCGCACAAAACAAGGCAGCAGGGTTCATGCTGTTAGAAGTGCTTTCGTAAGTATGGCATCCACTCTGATGCTATTGTAGAGTCGGTTCTGTCACTTTATGGGTTATTGATGGCAGTTACAGCGACTCTACAAAAACGTCTGAAAATGAACAGGTGCAAGGGTATGAAAAGGAGAGATGATCACATTTACGCAGATATCCTGAAACTGCTCTCCTCTATATAAGTCCTGTGATGCTGTTTGCAGTCCTGTGTTCTGATCTTTCTGCATACAAACAGACATGGATAGGCGGCAATTCGACTGTTTGAAGTGAAGTCGGAGAGTACTCACTGTGCGCAGCTTCAACATTTTCAATAACTTTTCCACATTCTCTAAATGTTCCAAACTCATTTTTTCTTTCTGGACCCAGGTCCTGCCTGCTAAAATTGCTTTATTTTATCCTGAGAGGTAATTTAAACGCACCATAGAAAACCAGTTCGGGAGCCCAGGTAAAGACACACCGAAACCAGACTTCACTTCCTCATAAGACTCAAGCAGAAACTATTTGATACGGTTTTCTTGGGCTTTCAGAACACTGATTAGAAAATCAAACTGTGTTAAATAATAATGTGTTGGCCTAGGAACCACTCTGTGAAGTGATATGTGTTCGGTCCCCAAATGATGAAGTGCCCTGAAAAACTCTTAAGCCTTCATTGTGGCGGTATTCCTTCCACCTGGAGCATTTACTCCACGTGGAAGCCGTCACTCGCTCTTATGAGTGGCACGGTGTTTCCGGTCCTGGTTTCTCTAGCTACAGAATTGCAGGGTCCACAAATTCTGGACCCAGTCGTTCTGGGTCAGCAAATTCCAGACCCAGTAATTTTAGGCCCAGGGACACCGCGGCGCCCAGTTTCATCAGATGTGGGTGTGTGCCCCGTGAGACTGCTGCAAAGACAGGAACAGAGGCTGAGGGAAGGAGCCCTGCCTGACCCCCGCAGCTACATGAAGAAAGTGCAGGACACTCCTTACACACGACTTTACCCTGCCTGAACTATCATCCCTCAGCCCGTACACATACTGCTAAACAGAAAACTAACTGTGAGCATATTTGTCCCGCAGAACCTGGAAAAAATGCACAGGAAAAGTTCTGTCATTCGGAGATGTGCATGGTTATTCCCCATTCGAGGGACAAAACTTGAAGCTTCCATTTTTTTTTTTAGTGAGGGGATGCTAACTGGAATTTCAGGACTTTGCTAACTCACCACCCCCAAACCAAAATCCAAACTGGGCTCTTGATCTGGCAGTGATAGCGTATTTGTGTTAACTGTAAATTTGGGGATGAATTCGAAGATTAGCAAAGTGGGTGGATTAAAGTGGAGGCTCTGTCCCAGCGAGCTCAATACTGCAGGATGCACAGGGATTTCCACGGATTTGAGAGTGCGCAAGTCAGTGTGTTGAGTATGCACTGTGTGATTTGGAGAATGGCTTTACATTCTGTAAACATGTAATGCATCAAATTTCAAAGCAAGCCATGTTAATATGTAAAACCTTCCTATTAGGATTAATTAGCTGAGAGGACAGAGGTAACAAAGAACAGATTGTGCAAAGGAGGAAATTTAAATGTAGTGCTCGAGGCACAGATGACACAGAGAAAGAAGGGTGGAAGAGCATAAGGCAAAAAATATAACATGACGTTTTCAGAAATTCTGTTGCATCAGGGCTGCGGAAATTAAAATCTAAATATGCATTGAGAAAGTTCTGAGACGTGAGCCACTCTTCATCTGCCTAACCTGCACATACATTTTCACTTAACTCCAAATTCATTCAATTTAGGGACTATAAAAATCCATTATAAATTCCCGACTTGATAATGTCAATAAGCATGTGTGAAAAAATGTAGACTTCGCCCATGTATTGAGTAGGAAAACACTATTTTATTAAAGACACAAAGGTTAATATTATGCAACATTTCTATAAATAACAAGGTACATGACAATTAAATGATGTTACAATGCTGTTATTATCAAACAATACAATAATTACAACAGCAATTATATTTCTAGGCATCATAAATGTCGGATGAGGATTCAGTCCCTGGAACTTCAAATATCTTCGATGCTCAAAGGCCAGTGAGGTCATGTAACATCCAGGCTGGCCAATGTAGGTTAAAGGTTGGGGTTGTCGAGGGCCAATATGAGTGGACAGCATTAGCCTTCTTGTTGTTCATAAAATCCGAAATTTGTACCGCTAACGAGAGGCATGTTGACATTTTATAGCCATAAAACATTATACAGGATCACTGCCTGTAAATGGCCCCCACAGTGGCACCTTCAAATGATGGACAGCAGAAGTGACTGAAGTTGGCGGACATCAATGGGTCCTGTATGCCCCCTCTTTCGTAAAGACTTCAGGCTCTTCCATGCAGCCACCATAGTCAGAGTGGGCTTTCCTCAGCCAGCCACATGATCTGATGAACACAATATGCAAATGTCACAGAAACAACTGTGGAGTATGTGTGTTAAATTAGCACACATACTCCAGCTGCTAAAAGGTCAAATGTTGCTGCAAACTATAACAATATGTAATGGATATAACATTCAAGAAGCTCTGAATCACATGGTGATATAGGGCTCATATTCTCTATTTCACAACATATGCAAAAGAAACGAGAACAGATTTGTTACTCAGAAACAGAAACAGGGATGAACACAATGAAAATGATCTGGTATTCCCAGGTACATGTGTGTGGTTACTCCCCATTCCGTGGAAATAACTAGTCATTTCCATTTTTCGGTGCAGGAATACCAGCCATTATCTGAGATTTCTGCCAAACCAGTATACCCATGCAAGGAACTCACCCTGCAAGCTTGAAAGTCAAATCGGCAGGTTGTACAGGGTTCTCTTCGGATCTGAGGATGTTTAAGTTAGTCTGGTTAAGGATACAGGATCAGGTGAGGGTACCGTGACATCTGAGAGTATATTGAGCAAAACAGGGAATTAAAGTGTGTGACCAATGGCACATATAACAAATGGGATGGTAAAAGAATTAGAGACAAGAAATGCAACTTAACATTTTCAAAAACAACTTCTGTTTCATCAGGGTGATGGCCGCTAAAATAAAAATTTAAATATGGGTTGAACTAGAATGTAAAGCACTCACATAGTTCAGTACACATGTTTATGTTTAGGCATGCCGTTTTTGACTGCAGGCTCTGGTTTTTGTTAGATCGTTATTGTTTATACTCCATGGTTATTCCCTATAACCACAAGCAACACAGAAGTTCACACAGGAACATATACAGGGGGGTGGATGGGATGGAGGGTGGGGTGGATGGCTGTTTACCCTACTAGCAAAGGCAACAGGGATCGTCACAGTAGCACTAGATTCCTGACCTTGAATGTGCAGGGACTGTACTCGATGCAGTGTTGATATTCCACATAAGCTTGCATTCAACAACAGCAGGAGCATATCTTTTTCTTGTAAGAGACTCCTCTCATTGAGGTAGAGCTGCAGCAGCCCAGCAAGCTCCGGCAGGGCCAGTTTATGGTACAATATGCTCCTCTTATGGACGGGAAGCCTTACAATGGATCCGTCCAGGCACACCCTTTCAACGTCTCCGAACTGAGACTGATAGGGAAGGTAGATATGCATTTGCAGAAGGTCAACTAGATGGGCAGTCAGTACTTTTAGGATGTATATATACCCCAAACTCTGAGCAAGAGGGCTTTTGGGCTACATTGTCTGGGGTCCTAGCGCAATGAGTGGGTATCCCATGGATATTGGGGGGGACTACAATAACGTCCTAGATCTCAACCTGGATCGCTTGCACCCTCTACTTCTTGGTGCCCCATCCCATCAGCATTCACAGCAGGTTGCACCGTGGACCCAGCAGTGGCCCATCTTAGATGCATGGAGAACTCATAACTGTGACCTGCATCTGTTTTCTCATTACTCGGCCCCACGTGGCCTCTACATCTGACTAGACCATTTTCTCTGCTCCCCAGAGCTTATCCCTTGGGTGGTGTTTTCGGATTATCTAGAATGAGTGATCTCTGACCACGTGGCCCATTTTGCAGACATCAGGTCGGGTGCGCCACATTCTCGGTTCTTACATGGCGACTCTCGAAAGATACATTAGATGTTCCCACCTTCCGGGAGGCTCAGCGCATGCATATTACCACCTACTTTACAAGTGATCATGCTACTGCAACTGCACAGGATGTAGAATGGGACTCCTTTAAGGTGGTTACCGAGGGTTTTGTATACCGAATATAACTGGGGTTCGCAGAGAGCTGAGTTGAAACTTAAAAGCCACAGAGGAGAAGGTTGTGAGGATGGACATTCGCTGTCCCCTAGATGAATCAATCCATCTCACTTTGACTGCTGCTGAAGCATGTTACACCGGATCGATAGAATGGGTCCGCTGCTATATTTATATGGAATACACCGCTTTGATTCATGCAATGTGTGATAAACCTGGTTGCATGCTTGGTTGGTTTGTTCACCAAGAGGTGCGACAAATGGGATGTATTATATTTTATGATGTCTCAATGAGTAGGTTTGATTGCGGAAGGTCAAAATAATTTTTGACTAAATGTTTTCTACTTTAGGATATTCGTGACATAAGACTAAGGATCTACATGTGACAGGAATGTGTGATTGATTAGTGTGTGTTTTACCGGAGCTTCAAGTGGCAATTTGTGAACCCGAGTATATCCATAGTAACCGAAAAATTGATGAGCACATAAAGAATGCCCACCTATATCACAAACTACGGCATGGGGGGCAGTCTTGTTTTTGCGTGATGCACTTTGAATATTTTGTAGTGTGTGTGTGTGTGCGTGTACGTGCGTGCTCACACATGCTATTTAGGGTTAGGGTGAAAAGTGTGGCATTTTTATTTTTATATATTTGTGTATATTTTTACACTGTGTTAATATGTGATAAAAAATTGATGAGAAAGATTAACATTTATCCTTAATTATACGAAGAGCTGAGATGCATGCCAGCGCGAGGCAGACTGGAAGAAGGTGGCAGTATGCCACTTATTTGTTTGACATCAGAGAACTATGTGAGCTCATGCACAAATCTCCAGGCGGTGCATAGACTTCTGCAGATCTGAGGGTGCTGAATTCACTGAGCAATTACCATTAGCATAGGGTGAATTTCTGTCATCATGAAATGGGTTCTAATAGTGCAGCAAGAAAGGGATAGAAAATTGTACTGGTCACGTTTCACACTTAAAGCAGACTGTACCAAAAGCGTGGAGGGGGAAACTAAGGTCTGAATCACTGGTGACATATGCAAAGTCTGAAAGAGCCAGAGGCAAACATGCACAATTGCAACATAACATCTTTTAGCAACCCTTCCATTGTTTCTGGGTGGATCCCGATAAATTAAATCATAAATAGATATTGTGAAAGACATCTCTTGCTGAAACTTAAGAACTTAAGTCGCAAAGATATTAGGATAATTTTCCCTTTCATTGTTGTCTGCCTAAGGGTATCACTGCGACATTTTCCTAAGTGAGATTATAGGGTAAGATTCTTAAAGCACTGTACGCCTGTCCCTTGCACACAACGCTCAGAAGTGGACACATAGCACGTGGTGCGAAGGTCCCAAAATGCTTCACTGGAGCTGCACGGGGCATCAGGAAGGCATCATCACAATGTCAACAGAGCATCACTCTCGCGGGTGTGCAAGAGCAGGGCACGCTCCAGACACTTGTTTGCTTTTTTAGCTTCCAAAGCTCATTTGAAGAAGAGGGTACAAGCAGCCTGCAATTTCCTTAACCCCCTCCAGGCGACACGTCGTCCCGCCCCGCTCCTACCCACTGTTACTATCCACTGCGCGCTTTCCCTTAAATCACCACTGACAACTTCCTTTGGTGCCTGAAAAGGTCGCAGTTTATTCATCAACATAAAATGTTATACATACATTTTTTTCCATATACAACGTTCCTGGTCATAATTTCGTTCTACCTTTTCATCTATTGCTCCTTGCAATTCTTTCTCTTGTATTATGGACCCAGCCCCCTCAATCTCCCGGGAGGGGAGGGGCCCCTTTCTCTGGGTTTTTGATTCACAGGTCTAGGCTTCAGCTTGCTACTGATTTGGAGGGTGACCGTCTGGACCTGCCCGGACTGCAAATGCCGTCCCGCTCGCCCTGTAACCCTTTTGGGGGCCCTCCCTTCTCCCAGGGGACGGTCCCTGCCGTGGTGGCATCCCAAGGACCTTACTTGAGCATCTACTCTACCTTTCTTCAGGCTGCGTCCTTGCCATCTTCTCTCTTGGTACCCCTGCCGTGAGGTATACTAAGGGTCCTGCGGGAGCATCACATCTGCTCCTTCTGTGGCGGCACGCTGCCCCTTGGCTCCCCCAGTGCGGTGAGGCATCCCAAGGACACTGTGAGAGCCTTCCATCTACCTTCTAGTGATTCTTCTCTTTTCACTAGCTTCCTTGTGTTTATTACGCCACCATTCTTCTCCCTGCGGCTGTGACGCCTGTGTTTTAGGTGTGGGTGGGTGGGATTACTTTCTTTGGTCCTGCGAGGGGGGGAATGTGCTTTACTCGGCCTTTTTTTAACCTCGCACTTCCCCCCTCGCCCCCTGTTTGGGGGGGGGCTTGTTTTGTTTGAAGGTGGCCAATCCTGGCCCCCGCCGGTCCTGCCGGCATGCTGTGGGCCGGGGGTAGGGCTCTTGCCTCCAGGTGGCATTCTACCCGGGCCCCTATTGATCCGGCTTTGCTTTCCCGGCCCGGGTCCATATGTCACGCCGATTTCCAGAGAACAGGCCATAGAAGGACCATCCTCTAGCACACACCTGCAAAGGGAAAATCTTGAAAAGAGGAAAAACATTTTGTATACCAGCCTTCACGCGCTGCAATGGGGCAGCAAGGTACTAGAGGTCAGATCTGACCCCTTAGGTCTTGTACATGTATCTACATTACATCCGACCTGGCGCATGTGAAGGTAAGCAGAACAAAGGCAGGGCATACCTGCTTAAAGTGGGGATGCAGAGCCTTCAGAAAGCTCATTTACCTGTTCAGGCAGTGTTCTGGACAGGTTCCCAGGAGCATAATTCGTGCATCTCTGGGTGCCCATCTGCACATACAGACCTATGGGTCGCCTTTGTGTATTCGCTTTCACGTATTTTAGACACGATTTTTAGTACTAAATTTGTTTTCAACTGGGCTTTTGTAATATATTTTTCTTTCTGATCGTTGACTTTGACCGCAATAAAGTTTTAAACTGGAGTACACGTGTGTAAATATGGATGCATAAACATGTTTATGTGAAATTGTTCCTATGTGTTTTCAAAACAATTCCTACGCATTGGATAGTCTGCAACCAAAATAATAATGACAACCATATAATTATAGCCTGCACTCGAGTATCCTGTGAAACTAATTACAATAGATAGTTGATAGTGATGGTTTTACGACTTTTCTTTGCAATTTTTCCCAAGGAAAACTACTCGCAGCCAGAATGTTGCATATTCTGTGCATTTACGTTCTGTGTGCATCGTTCTGTGAAAACAATTGAAAAAAGTTGTCTTGACGCAAGGACCCCATGAACCCTAGCCCACTTAAGGGGTCGCGTGTGGCATAGATCCCGATATATAACACCTTATTGTAAAACAAGCGCCTTTATGGTACCCATCTGTATTTCTTGATGATTTCAGATAGTCTGCTGTTTTCCCTTTCTATACTTTAGGAGATTAAATGAATTATAATACTTCTGTTTTTTTCACTATTTTGTTATACTTATTACAGTAGCATAGGGTGAATTTCTGTCATCATGAAATGGGTTCTAATAGTGCAGCAAGAAAGGGATAGAAAATTGTACTGGTCACGTTTCACACTTAAAGCAGACTGTACCAAAAGCGTGGAGGGGGAAACTAAGGTCTGAATCACTGGTGACATATGCAAAGTCTGAAAGAGCCAGAGGCAAACATGCACAATTGCAACATAACATCTTTTAGCAACCCTTCCATTGTTTCTGGGTGGATCCCGATAAATTAAATCATAAATAGATATTGTGAAAGACATCTCTTGCTGAAACTTAAGAACTTAAGTCGCAAAGATATTAGGATAATTTTCCCTTTCATTGTTGTCTGCCTAAGGGTATCACTGCGACATTTTCCTAAGTGAGATTATAGGGTAAGATTCTTAAAGCACTGTACGCCTGTCCCTTGCACACAACGCTCAGAAGTGGACACATAGCACGTGGTGCGAAGGTCCCAAAATGCTTCACTGGAGCTGCACGGGGCATCAGGAAGGCATCATCACAATGTCAACAGAGCATCACTCTCGCGGGTGTGCAAGAGCAGGGCACGCTCCAGACACTTGTTTGCTTTTTTAGCTTCCAAAGCTCATTTGAAGAAGAGGGTACAAGCAGCCTGCAATTTCCTTAACCCCCTCCAGGCGACACGTCGTCCCGCCCCGCTCCTACCCACTGTTACTATCCACTGCGCGCTTTCCCTTAAATCACCACTGACAACTTCCTTTGGTGCCTGAAAAGGTCGCAGTTTATTCATCAACATAAAATGTTATACATACATTTTTTTCCATATACAACGTTCCTGGTCATAATTTCGTTCTACCTTTTCATCTATTGCTCCTTGCAATTCTTTCTCTTGTATTATGGACCCAGCCCCCTCAATCTCCCGGGAGGGGAGGGGCCCCTTTCTCTGGGTTTTTGATTCACAGGTCTAGGCTTCAGCTTGCTACTGATTTGGAGGGTGACCGTCTGGACCTGCCCGGACTGCAAATGCCGTCCCGCTCGCCCTGTAACCCTTTTGGGGGCCCTCCCTTCTCCCAGGGGACGGTCCCTGCCGTGGTGGCATCCCAAGGACCTTACTTGAGCATCTACTCTACCTTTCTTCAGGCTGCGTCCTTGCCATCTTCTCTCTTGGTACCCCTGCCGTGAGGTATACTAAGGGTCCTGCGGGAGCATCACATCTGCTCCTTCTGTGGCGGCACGCTGCCCCTTGGCTCCCCCAGTGCGGTGAGGCATCCCAAGGACACTGTGAGAGCCTTCCATCTACCTTCTAGTGATTCTTCTCTTTTCACTAGCTTCCTTGTGTTTATTACGCCACCATTCTTCTCCCTGCGGCTGTGACGCCTGTGTTTTAGGTGTGGGTGGGTGGGATTACTTTCTTTGGTCCTGCGAGGGGGGGAATGTGCTTTACTCGGCCTTTTTTTAACCTCGCACTTCCCCCCTCGCCCCCTGTTTGGGGGGGGGCTTGTTTTGTTTGAAGGTGGCCAATCCTGGCCCCCGCCGGTCCTGCCGGCATGCTGTGGGCCGGGGGTAGGGCTCTTGCCTCCAGGTGGCGTTCTACCCGGGCCCCTATTGATCCGGCTTTGCTTTCCCGGCCCGGGTCCATATGTCACGCCGATTTCCAGAGAACAGGCCATAGAAGGACCATCCTCTAGCACACACCTGCAAAGGGAAAATCTTGAAAAGAGGAAAAACATTTTGTATACCAGCCTTCACGCGCTGCAATGGGGCAGCAAGGTACTAGAGGTCAGATCTGACCCCTTAGGTCTTGTACATGTATCTACATTACATCCGACCTGGCGCATGTGAAGGTAAGCAGAACAAAGGCAGGGCATACCTGCTTAAAGTGGGGATGCAGAGCCTTCAGAAAGCTCATTTACCTGTTCAGGCAGTGTTCTGGACAGGTTCCCAGGAGCATAATTCGTGCATCTCTGGGTGCCCATCTGCACATACAGACCTATGGGTCGCCTTTGTGTATTCGCTTTCACGTATTTTAGACACGATTTTTAGTACTAAATTTGTTTTCAACTGGGCTTTTGTAATATATTTTTCTTTCTGATCGTTGACTTTGACCGCAATAAAGTTTTAAACTGGAGTACACGTGTGTAAATATGGATGCATAAACATGTTTATGTGAAATTGTTCCTATGTGTTTTCAAAACAATTCCTACGCATTGGATAGTCTGCAACCAAAATAATAATGACAACCATATAATTATAGCCTGCACTCGAGTATCCTGTGAAACTAATTACAATAGATAGTTGATAGTGATGGTTTTACGACTTTTCTTTGCAATTTTTCCCAAGGAAAACTACTCGCAGCCAGAATGTTGCATATTCTGTGCATTTACGTTCTGTGTGCATCGTTCTGTGAAAACAATTGAAAAAAGTTGTCTTGACGCAAGGACCCCATGAACCCTAGCCCACTTAAGGGGTCGCGTGTGGCATAGATCCCGATATATAACACCTTATTGTAAAACAAGCGCCTTTATGGTACCCATCTGTATTTCTTGATGATTTCAGATAGTCTGCTGTTTTCCCTTTCTATACTTTAGGAGATTAAATGAATTATAATACTTCTGTTTTTTTCACTATTTTGTTATACTTATTACAGTAGAAGTCCCTAAAACTGAAATGGGTGTTGTCAGAAAACTGCAAAAAGGCCCATCCTTTACATGCTGCCAAAATGCAAGTGAGAAAGACTAAAAATCCTGAGCTCTAATACAAGGCAGACCCATTCACTTTGCACAAGTGGAGCATACTACCCTCACACTGTTACTGTACTAACTACAATTCCGCTAAAGTAGAAGTCGTTCGCACAGGTTGGCACTGTCGAAATATAAAACTCCACAACTCAACCTTGTCACCAAAAATAAAATAAGAAACGTTTACTCCTCGTTGCACAAATATGTGCAGTGCAAACATGCTCTCATAAGATAGGACCAAGAATGAATGGTCCTGGATTCACTAATGCCCTCATTCTCATCCACCAATACGAAGAAGCCAGGCATACCCGCTGGAGTATGATGAGGTACAAAGATCTGCCATGGAGAGCAGGGCTATGATTTTGGTCGGTATAGCCCCATCGCCCCATCGCAAGATGTCCTCAGATTATCTTTTTAGGATTACTGTAGAGAAATGCATTATAATACTAATGGGAAGCCAGGATATTCACCTCCGTGGTGGGCAGCAATCGGGTGCAGGTATTGACCGGCAGAAGAGTCAGTAATCAGGGTTTCCTAAAGCACGTGCACTGCTGACGTGCAATGCACGCGGAGACCAATGATGGCTCCTCGTTAATGGGGACGCTCTGCGATTGGCTGACTCGGCGACTTGCCCTGCTTCCCCTGAACTCAAATGTCCATGATCAGTGAATGGCGCGCATCACCCTGACAACAGTAAAACTGCTCAAGGTGAACATTTCTGTTCATTGAGGTTGTGCTGGGGTAAATCCGAGTTTGTTTGTAAACCCACCAGGGTGTGTACAATGGCATTGCCCGTTCCCGCGTTTGGGAAGTATTCTCCTCAGAAACTACCAATTTGTGGGTGAACAGTTTAGTTTTGCTCTAAAGGCCAGATGTGTAGATTCTAAGCGGCGAACAAAAGCACAGGCAAGGCTGATGCCCACTTTAATGATCTGGTTACTATTGATTCGGAAGTCTGACTAGAGTGGAATAAAATGGTTTAATGAAATAGAGTCCGCCGGCCGGGGACGCCATTCTCTAGTCTCCTTTCAGCCCTCATGCCTCACTCTTCATTCTACAAAGCTATTCTGACTCTTTTACATACACCTGAGGCTGTCACAAACGACCCTCATAGTTTTGGCACGGTCTATCACTCTACTGTAGTGTGCTCTCTTTTCTCAGTGATATCACTGCTACTCCTTCCCAGTGGCGATATTTCTACCTCACAAAGTGCACCAGTGCACCTGCCCAGTCTGGGGATATATCGGTCTCCAAGCTCCTCTGTCACGGTTTTACCAGGCCAGTGTCCTAGGGTTGCCTCTTTCTCCAACTGCACCTCCCATCCAGCTTCACTTGTTTCATCCTCCAGACTTCCATGTCATTCATATCCTCACAAACGTCATATAGTGCATTACTCTCCCACATTTGACCGTGTTCTTAATGCCATCTCACTCATTCTCATAATCCCACTAAACAGAGGCCTTGTCTTTGCTGCTCCTCTCCCTTTATGTGTCCTTATTCATCTTCCATAATTCTTTCTCTTACTGCAATCTGCTCACTATCTTGGTGGTGTATTTGACCCCTCCCTTCCCTTCTCTGGAGAGGTTCCTGCTGCAGCCTCCCTCACAAGAACCAACTTCACAATCTTCGAGAAACTCCCTTATTTCTCACCTTTAAAGGCTCTAACTTTCATTTCTGCTCTCTTCCTGTCACACCTCGATTTCCCCCTCTAAGCTGCACTCCTGTAGCCCCCGTTTGACTGTCATTTCATTTCTTGTGTATTATTTGCCAAGAGTTTTATATGGTTTCGTGGTTTGGCCCATCTTCAATTGTGATCTGTCATTTCTCTCTACACTACCCGATGCACCCACCTTTCTCTCTCTCTCTGAATTTCTCCATGTCCCAAAAATCATTTTGCGGCAGTTTTTAGAGCTTGATAGGTTTTTTTTCTACCATGTTTACCACTTTGCATTGGAAACATTTGAGCAACAGACATATAGATATAATGAAAACTGGTCACGGCAACTCCTTTTATGTACTGGACGGCTGTGTAGATCAGTGTGCAAAATATGCAAGCACCCACATGTGTGGTAGCCAAAATTATGCATGAAGAAACGAAAGGAAAGGAAAGGGTTGGGGTAAAATCACAACTTCACGTTAATTGGACATGCAGAGAGGTTTCTTAATACACACAGACCTGCTTGCAAGTATATGGGCACACAACCAGAGTATCATAACCCCCACCCCGCCCCACAGTACATAAAAGAGTTTAACGTGCTCTTACTTGGATATCGGAAGTAGAAGTCATTTTCAGAGTCACGGTTGTTTGTCGAACCCCAGCTTGGACTGGATGTGATGTCATAGCGCACAAAGACCCCGAACAGCACTATCATGGCAATCTGCCAGACGACGCAGACGAGCGGAAGCCGCCAGCGCATGCTCGTGTTTCTTGACATGGCGGCGGAGCTGCTGTCGGCCCTCTTCTGCCAACAATACAAGAAGCCGCTGTAATTGTCCAAGGGAGCGCGCGTCTGCCGCGGAGCACTGCCCCTGTGTTCTTGTTACAGTGCAGTGGCCGAGGTCGGAGCCGGGGAGTTCATCTATATAGTTTAATCTCAGGGTGTGACCGCATTAGCCTGGCAGTCGCGTTGAAACGCCACCCCTTGGGCCTTCGTAGGGGAGGAGATGCACAGAAAGTTTAAATCCATTCATTTCAGTCGTGTACGCTTTGCTTTCGGACTCGCGTGAAATGTTCCGACAATTCAGCGGAGAGCTTAAAAATGAGAGCAGAATCAAGAAATTATGTAACCCCTGCGACTAGCGTTATAACTTCTAATTCTTTTTGGAGCCAGCATGTATCATCTTTGATGCTTTTCCAAATTTCCTTCAGCTGATCAGTTTTCGAGTACAGCAATCCACTCAGATATCAAAGGCCAGTGGCGTGTTCTGGGATTGGTTGCATGCCACCCAAACATCGTAGGCCAGTGAAATGTTCCTGGATTAGTTGTAGCACGCACACATATCATAGCCCAGTAGAATGTTACGAGAGTAGTAGCAGTCCACCCAGATATCAAAGGCCAGTGGTGTGTTCTGGGATTAGTTGTAGCCCACACACATATCATAGATAGACAAACATAGAAAAGTGGCTGGGTTATTCTTGCGCACAACCAATGCTTGTATATGAAATGCAGAAAAAGATTGCTCAAGGGAACAGAAAGGGAAACGGCACCTGCGTCCCAATAATCCTCCGTTACCAAAGGTATGCAGAGGATAAACCTAGAACAAGATATCGTTCCTGAGCACAGACAAATAAATATTCAAATCAGTAATATCAGTCTCTCAAAAGAAAGTTCAGTCCATATAATCAAGGAACAGTCTTCTTTATTTTCTTATTTCCCAAAGTCTCTCCTTGAGGCCATTGCATGAAAATTCACAATACCAGGTGAGCACAAAGGTTGCAGCCAACACGTGTTTCGTCTTGGGTTAATGGCCCAACGACTTCCTCAGGGCTACAAAAATGATAAAAGTTCTATTCAGACAATATATCGTTGTAACATATACAACAGTATATAGATCCAGCATAAAGAATTTTTAAAGGGAAAAATCCAAAGAGATACCGAATAAAACGAAATACACCCAGTGATAATAGGCAGCAAAGGCCACAGTGAACAGTGCTACCAAAAGTGAAGAGGATTAGATAATAAAGAAGCAAAATAGACGTGAAGCAGAAGACCAATGAAAGATTAATGAGATAGGACCAGAATCAAGCTCTACATCTGAGAGGTCTGATATAAATATTCAGACCCAGTTAGACCATCCTATGTAACAGATATGTAAACACCAAAGACGCAAGCAACTACTGTTAAGTAGTAAAAAACCGAAAGTTCAAGAAATGCACCCGTGTTCATCAGGTAATAATAGTAATATAGTGGAACAACAGACTTATAAATATAAAGAGTCTGTATTTTATCTATCAGAATGATATTAATATCACTCACCAAATCTCATATTATGCAAGTAATCACATCACACAAACCATTATTTATCTGTGTAATATAAGACCAAAATGATAAAAATGTAACATACCGATGATCAAAGTACGAATAAATCAAAAATGGACTTTATATGCAGTTCATTGAAGTCGATAGCTCCATCTGGGGATATCACGGCTTTGTGAATATATCCAACAGTTCTGGCCCGTCGTGGCATTGTGGGCTGGCTACCGTGTCAGGGAGACCCGTAAAACAGTGCCTTTGGAGATGTAAGGCATCAGACCTTGCAGTGAGCTCCGGAGGAGTGGCGTTGGCAGGTGTCGGTTCTGGAAGTCGGTGCAGGAGTTTTTGGGCCCTTGAAGTCACACGCGCTGCAGGTCAAACTCTGTGAGTTGGATGTTAGGACAGCCGGGGTTGGCAGGCATTGGAGCAGCAGCATTGATGAGACCAAGGCTGTGGTGCGAAGCGGGATGGTGCTCCGTGTTCTCCACAGGTCACGGTGCAGGCAGTAGCATTGGTGACGGTGTTGCAGCATCGTCAGGGGTACCAAGGCAGCAGTGTGAAGCAAGGTGGTGCGAAGTTTGGTGCCCAAAGGTCACGGTGCAAGCATCAGCTCAGTGGTAGCGTCGAATGGTATTTTCGGTGAGACCAGGGTTGCAGTGCGAAGTGCGGCGGTGCCTACAGGTCACAGAGCCGGCAACATCGTTGTTGACGGTGTCAGGTTAACCTTTTCCTCTGTGGCAGCTGAAACATCCAGTTCCAGAAGTCGGTACCGAGAAGGAGTTGAAGTCTTTGATTTCCCTGAGACTTCAAACAGGAGGCAAGCGCAACATCACTGGCGATACGTAGAATGCAGAAAGAACAGTCCAGTCCTTTCCCTGCACAAGACAGAAGCAGCAACTGGAGGCCAAACCAGGAAAACACATAGCAAAGTGGTAGTCTCTCCTCACAGCTCTTCCAGCTCTTCTTCCTGGCAGGATCCTAGTCCAGCAGTAATCTAAACTTCCAGGGTCAGGGCCCCAATATTTATAGCACATTTTCCTTTGATGTTGGTACAAACAAAGTTCCTCTGGCACACATAAAGCAGTTTAGCCTGGCTCAGGCCAGGTTCACCACAGAAGGTGGAGAGAGCTTTGTGAGAGGCAGTCACAGTCCATTTAGGCGCAAGCAACAACTCCTCCCACTATTCTAAATGTAGAGCCAGGTCTATTGAGACTGTCTATGAGTCACCCAGGAAAGGCAGAACACACCTCACCTCCCCTGGTGTCTGTCTACTGTGAATGCACAAACCATCCCCTGTCAGTCTAAAACCCAAACATCGAATACTCAAAAGGCAGAGGCACATAGATGGTTAGGCAAGGAAATACCCACTTTCTAAAAGTGGTATTGCCAAACAGACAATATAAAAATCATCCACACTAAAAGATGCATTTTTACATCGTGATATAAGGCATACTAAACTGCACTTTTCTATCAGCTCCCGTTGGTCAGCTATATTTGTAAAAGTGTTTATAAAGCAGCCTCCATGTTAACCTATGAGAGAAATAGCCTTTCAACAGTGAAAATGAAATGCACAGTATTTAACTATCAGGACATGTACAACACACCAGCACATCTCCCACCTTTCACATACACTGCACCCTGCCCACAGGGGTACTTTGGGTCTACCTGAGGGGTGTCTTACATGTGAAAAAAGGGAGGTTAGGGCCTGGCAAGTGGATGCACTTGCCAGGTCGATATGGCAGTAAAATCTGCGTGCAGACACTGCATTTGCAGGTCTGAGACACCTTGGAAAGGCTGCCTGTGTGGGTGGTGCAATTAGTGCTGCAGGCCCACTAGTAGCATTTGATTTACAGGCCATGGCACACACAGTGCACTGTACTAGGGACTTAGTAGTAAATCAAATAAGCCAATCATGAAAACACCAATCCGTAAATACAATTTACACGGAGAGTAGAGGTAAAGTGCCCAGAGTCCTAAAACCAACAAAAACAAGGTAAAAAACAGGAGGCCAAAAGGCAAAAAGTCTGAGGGTGAAGTCGCTGAAAAAGCAAAGTCTAACACCCACCCAGATCTCATAGGGCAGTAACATGTTCTGGGATTGGTTGCAGTCCAACCAGCTATCAAAGGCCATTGACATGCTCTGGGACTGCTTGCTGTCCACTCAGATATTAAAGACCAGTAATATGCTCTAGGATTTACTGTAGTCCACCCAGATATCAAGCGCCAGTGACATATTCTGAGATTGGGTGCCTGGTAATAAAATACAAAGTGATATAGTACATGGGTACTCACAAACATTTTCCAAGGGGACACAAAGTTTGGTCTCTGATGGGACAGTGGGCCGTATTGATGTGGGGACGTTGGTAAGGTGAGTATAGAGTAAATTCAGCATATACATCTAGTGGCTGAATTGTACAATGTGAAACCAGAAAACTTGGGATTAATTGCTGCCTCTGCATTTTACCAATTTGTGTGATTCTAGCAAATTGTTTTATTTCACTTTCCTTCTTTTTTTTCATTATCACATAAAAGAGGACCTCAAAATACATGACTTCAGGATGTGCGCATTAGAAAACCTTATCCAGCATTTAATTTAATAAACTATAAAGTTGTACATGTGTAATAGGAACCCAATCTTCCCAAAGAGAGCACATAACAACTGACTTACCTCTTAGTTCACTATTGGTATTGTTGTCAGTGTGAGGGGAAAAGGAATGTTTCTAAATTTATATTTGAAAACTATCACTTTAGAAAAATACTTCTCAATTCACTGATATAGTCTGATGTACTAGGGTGAAATGGTACTGAATGTTAATGAAATACACCATTTTAATTTTGAAGTGACCCTATCATATTTTTACACTTTTGCTGCAAGGTGGCTTTGAAAATGAAGGTGTTCCTAAAGTTAAGTGATGCAGGACAGCCTAATTACTTCCTCTGTTTAACTTCAGTTAACCTTCAAATAATTATTTTACATCTTTTTAATGTTAGTGCTGAGTGGAGTGAACAGCAGCCCAGTGCAGTTGTTGATCAGGGGGGGCGCATGTAAAGGCCAGGAGGACTGCATGAAGCCCCCGGTCCATACTTTGAGTGTCACTGAATTATAGTAAATCTCTGACTGAATCCCTCCAGTCTTAGGGCTCTGTGCAACATGTGGAAGCGGCTATAGCTTCAGACAAAATATGGAATAGGAAGCAGCTACTCTCTTCTACCAGATATTATAGGTCAATAACATGCTGCCAGATTGATTTCAGTACACCTAGATAGCTAAGCCTGTGACATGTTCTGGGATAGGTTGTAATCTAATCAGATATCAAAGGCCGATGACATGAGCTGGGACTAGTTGTAGTCCGGCAAAATATCATAGGTCTGTGGCATGTTCTGGGTTTGGGTGTTATCCACACAGATACATGGGCCAGTGAAATTTTCTTGATTGGTTCCATTCCACTTAGATATCATAGGCCGGTGGAAAGTTCTAGGATTTATTGCTGCTCACCCACATATCATCAGCCACTAACATGTTTTGGGATTCGTTGCAGCCCACCAAGAAGTCATAGACCCAGGACATACTCTGGGTTTAGTTGCAGTCCAACCAGATACCACAGGCCAGTGGCATCTTCTGTGATAGCTTGCAGTCTACTTAGATATCATAGACCAGTGACAGGTTCTGTAATTGGCTAAATACCACCCTGATATTGAAGACCAGTGGCATGTTCCGGGATAGGTTGCAGCCCATACAGATATCATAGGCCAGAGGCCTATTCTGATATTATTTGCAGCCCACCCAGGTATCATAGGCTTGTGACATGTTCTGGAATTAGTTGAAGTCCACTCAGAAATCATAGCCCATTGATATGTTCCAGGATTGGTTGCAATTCACCCAGACATCATAAAGACAGTGGCATGTTCCGGTATTAGTTACAGACCACCCAGGTATCATAGGCCAGAGACATGTTCTGGGATTAGTTGCAGTATTCTCAGATATCATAAACCATGGATATGTTTTAGGATTGGTTGCAATCCACCCAGCTATCAGAGGACAGTGATAAGTTCTGGGATGAGTTACAGCCCACTCAGCTGTCATATGCCAGTGGTATGTTCTGGATTGGTTGCAGCCCACCAAAATACCATAGGTCAGTGGCATGTTCCCTGGTTCGTTGCAACACACCCTGATACGCCTGTGACATATTATGGAATTAATTGTAGTCCCCCCTCGATATCACAGATTCGTGACATGTTCTGAGATTGGTTACAGCCCACCCAGATATTATAGGCCAGTGACATGCCCTGGGATTGGTTGCAGTCAACCCAGACATCATAAACCAGTAGCATGCTCTGGGATTGGTTGCAGCTACTCATAGGCCAGGAACATGTTCTGGGATTGGTTGCAGCCAACTCAGATGTCACAGGACAGTGGCATGTGCTGTGACTGGAAGCAGCCAACCCAGATTTCATAGGCCAGTGACATGTTCTCAGATTGGTTTCAGTCCACTCAGTTATCATAAGCCAGTGGCATGTTCTGGGATTATTTGCAGTCCACCCAGGTATCATAGGATAGTGACATATTCTGGAATGAGTTGCAGTCCACTCAGATATCATACACCATTTATATGTTCCAGGATTGGCTGTAATCCACCGAGATATCATAAGACTGTGGCATTTTTCAGGATTAGTTGCAGCCCACCCAGGTATCATTGGCCAGAGACATGTTATGAAATTAGTCGCAGTCTACTCAGATATCATAGGCCATTGATATGTTTAAAGACTGAACGCAATCCACACAGATATCACAGGACAGTGGCAAGTTCTGGGATTAGTTGCAGCCCACCCAGCTGTCATACACCAGTGGTATGTTCTGGGATTGGTTACAGCTCACCCAGATACCATAGGTCAGTCAGTGGCATGTTTCCGGGATTAGTTGCAGAACACCCTGATATCATATGCCTGTTACATATTCTGGGATTAGTTGCAGCCCCCCCACTCAATATCACAGATCTTTGACATGTTCTGAGATTGGTTTCAGCCCACCCAGATATCGTAGGACAGTGACATGGCCTCTTATGTAATGTTAAGGGACATTTGTATAGCGCATAATCAGCAACAATCTCTTAGCGCTTATAAGAAGAATTACAGAACCATACTGTTAGACCTGGCCCCATTGGCATGGGTCTCCCTTCCATTTTTTGCTATTGCCTCCTGTGTTTTTGTTATGTTTTTGTTGGTCTAGATGCATTGGGCACTTTGCCACTGCTCTTCAGTGCCAAAGTGCAAGTGCTCCCTATTGTAAATAGGGGTGGGCGGAATTTGCGAAATTCACTTTCGCAAATTATCGTGAAAATGTTAAAAATCTCCGCAAACATGAGGAAATATCGCGAAGATGCGGAAGTTTTTTCCCGCCCGTTCGCGGTATTTTCTGCGTGGTCGCGGCTCGCCAACTTATCCATGCGGTTGCTCGCGGGCGCGGCCATCTTGTTTTCACTTGTCTCGCGGTGCATGATCGCAGGAAGAAAGACGTGATCGCGCGACGAGTGACGTTACTGCGGGCGCGAACTGTCACGAGACAGCGCAAATGGCTACCAACAATCCAACATCTCGTGGAGAATGCGACCGGATCGGGAAAACTTGTCGGCGAACACGGGGATCCAGGTAAGGCGATCGCGCGCACGCGAGAATGTATTATTTTACAGCGCGAGCAAGCAAAAAAATTACGGTAAAATGCGGATTGCGGAAATTTTGACATTTTCGCGCTCTCCGCGGAACGTGAACATTTCAAATTATCGCAATATCCGCGAGCGGAACGGAATTTTAGCCCAGGCCTAATTGTAAATTGTTGTAATGGATTAGTGACTCCATGACTGGCTATTTGATTTATTTGTCAGACCCTAGTACAGTGCATCATGTGCGCCCAGGGCCTGTAAATCAAATGCTGCTGGTGGGCTTGCAGCACTGGGTGTGCCACCCACAGAAGCAGCTTGTAAAATATGGCTCAGGCCTGCCATTGCAGAGCCTGTGTGCAGCCTGGAACCATGTGCACCCACTTACTAGTGCCTAAACCTTCCCTTTTCTACATATCAGTCACCCCTAAGGTAGGCCCAAGGGCAGGGTGTAAAAGGCATGTCCTGATAGTGAATTAAAGTCAATTTCGTTTTTCACTATTGCAAGGCTATCTGTTCCCATAGGCCAGAATGGGCAGTTTGATTATAACATCTTATAATGAGAAGTGACCCAGGCAACAAGATTGGAAATTCAAGTTTAGTATGCCTGAACTCAGAATGTTAAAATACATCTTTTAGTGTGGGTGATTTTTACATTCTGTGTTTGAAAATACCACTTATAGAAAGTAGGTATTTTCTTGCCTAACCATCCAGTATGCCTCTGCTAGGTTTGTGTATTCTATGTCTGGTTTGTGAGTGACAGTGCGCTGGAGAAGGCCTTGGCTCCAGCAGTCTGATGGGTCAGGGCTGGGCTGAATAGGACCTGCATTGAATAGAGAGTGGGGGAGGAGATTTCCTTTCACTTGCCTGAGCCTTCATAGGATAGAGAGTAAGGGGAGGATGCTTCCTTTCAGCTACCTGGGCCAGGTCTGCTTTCAACAATGCTGTCTCCACCTTCTGCCAAGATGCTGCACCAGGAAGAGGACAGAGCTGTTTTTAGCTGGGCACAGACAACCTCTGCCTTCAGAGGACAAAGGATTTTGCAGTTTAAATATTGGGGCCCAGAACCATAGATCACTTCTGGGAATCAAAACAAACCCTTTGCCAAGGAGAGAAACCAAGGAAGCTGAAGGAAGAGACTGCCCCTGTGCTGTTTGCTGTCTGGGGTTGGCCTGCAGTGGTTTACTTATTGCCAAGGAAAGTAGAAAGGAACTTTGTGTGTACTTTTACTATCTTGAAGAAGATCTCCAAGGGCTTGAAGCAGAGCTTGCCTCCTGTTCTGAAGTCTCAGGGACACAGAGACATCACCACCAGCTCCCCCTGAATTTCCTTGCTGGGAATTCTAACTGCTGTGAGGTGCCTGCTGTTGTTTTGGGCCCTTTGGAGACAGCGTGTCGCTAGGAGCAGGAAGCACAACACAACGAGGAAGAAGCTTGTGGCCGCCGCAGCAGTTACCGTCGCATTACCGAGGAAGCGTGTCGCCACCCAGCTGTTCGCTGTCACATTGCCGAGGAAGCGTGTTGCATCACCGGAGAAGCGTGCCACCACCGCAGAGGTTGCCGTCGCATCACTGGAGAAGCATGTCACAGGGCCTGTTGCGGCTCTAAAGTTCACCAAGTTCGCCGCACGGCAGTTGGGCATGCATGCATCGCATCCACGTTGTCGCATTGCATCAAAGACGTCATTTTGTCGCATCGCACCGGATCGTCGCATCACCTCCTTTCTGGAAAGGAACCGACGCATCACCTCCCCTGCGCTGCAGTAAGGAACCAACGCATCACCTCCCCCGAAGCAAGGAACCGACGCATTACCTTCCCTGCGACCCTTTTGTTTTTTTGCTGACGCATCCAAGGTACTTTGAGAGTAAAATGTTGCTTTTACCATCTACATTGAACTAAGCTATTTCTACCATTTTAAAGTCATATTCTTGATATTGAATTGTGGATTTTTGTTGTTTTGTCTTGTGTTCAGTCTAGTAAAGATTACTTAATTTTCTAAACTGATGTTGTGTCCATTTGTAGTGTTTTCACTGTATTACTGTCTGTGTTCACAAATGCTTTACAAACTGCCTCTGAGATAAGCCTGCCTGCTCGTGCCAAGCTACCAAGGGGGAGAGCAGGGGTTATTTTAGGAGTGTAGCCCCCTTACCCTGACTAGAAGCAAGGGCCCCTACTTGGTCAAGGGTACCTACCCTTGCCAACTAGAGACCCCCATTTCTTACACATACCCACACTTACCTGTCACAGTGCCTTCTCAGTCAGAGCTTATCGTGTCCAAAAGCCTGTGTGAACAAAAAAGACCATTGATATGTTGTTTCCTAAATGGAAGGAGAGAGGCTTCGTGCGCAAGCTCTTGGGCAATTTGTTCCA
This sequence comes from Triturus cristatus, assembly GCF_964204655.1. Lineage (NCBI taxonomy): Eukaryota > Metazoa > Chordata > Amphibia > Caudata > Salamandridae > Triturus > Triturus cristatus. The sequence goes on from NC_140583.1 coordinate 525,347,783, forward strand.
CAGATTTGGAATCAGAACTTTGAAAGCTCGTCCACCCATGAGGACTTTGTCAAACCGTGGACAGAACAACAGGCTTGCCTCGGTCGAGCAGAGGCAACGTCCTGGCTCCAATCTTGTGAGAAGTTGGCCTGAGATATGCTGTCCACTAGTTATAGTGGGCACCTTGTATCAGTCCAAACAGCCCCTTATGGTGATAGGTTAAAGACAACCTTTATTGAAAGCTATCCTAGTAGTAGCTATGGAGAGCAGCCTTCAGGCTAAGTCTTGAAGGAATGTAAAGCAGCTTATTTTACCACTCTATAATCTCTTGAACGACCAAATGAAAGGACAACCACACCAGGTATATATTTAAAATATATGTATTTAAGATTAAACACACCCCTCTAGTCTCTTTATGAGGCTGGAGTTCGAAGTACTTAAGTTACAAGTCAGTATTCAACAGTAAAAGCACAAATACACGTTTGGGCCCTGGGGGCGTACCCAACCATATACCAATAAAGTGGTATAAGAACCACCACTGAACTAGACAAAAGGCCTAGAGCCTGTAGATGTGCTTGGACCACAAGGAACCACCCAAGGTAGTGACACAGGGGACCCACGGGGGACGCGTGCAGTGTGAGAACACAGTCGCGAATCGCCGTTAACTTCTATGGAGAAAGTCGCGGTTGGAAATTAAGAGTTTAAGGACACTTAGAGGAGGTCTACGAGCGAACCCTTTTGGACTTAGAGGTGTCTAGGGCCAACACCAACGGGATCACCTGAGTATTAGAGTTACCTCACCCAAGGAAGCCTGGTGCATAGGTGTCAAATGGTGTCGGGTTGCGTCGCTGTTTTCAATGGAAGCTGGCAAGGAAGTGCTGCTGCCGTGAAGAGGAGAAGTGTCCGGAGAGATCCAAGCCTGGATCCAGGATGGAAGGAACCTGAAAGCAGAGGGGACAGAGTCTGGGTCCCTTACCAGTGACCAGGGGCACAATAGTCCAGTGCCCACAGATGTTGGGTGCTTCAGGTGAGTTGACGGGTGTCTTGATTCTTCAGCCACGAGGTCCAGGAGGTGTCGACAGCAACCAGGAGCTGGATTCAAGCTGTCCCACAAAGTCTGTCGAGTGCTGCGGTGTCGGCGACCAGATTGGATGCAACAAGCCTTGGCAACGGCAAGTCACTTGGAAATAGAACAAGCATTGGCATAGCCAATAGGTCTTGCCTTTGGGACCTTATAAGTGTTTAGCCATGCAACAGTTGCATAACTAAATACTTATAAGGTCCCAAAAGCGAGACCTATTGGCTATGCCAATGCTTGTTTTAAGGGGTCTCGAAACAGGTCTCTATCGGGCTCTGTTTTATGCCCTGGCACAGGCGGTCCGTTTTTTTTTCCGGACGATGTGCGCATCTTGAGCATTGTAGAAGAAGGGAAATCCTTTAAAGAGAGTCATTTTCTCTCTGGATTTCCCTTCTCTTTTTGAAACTCAGGAGCAGCAACATTGTCCTGGTGAGACCAGGGCTTTAGGAGGAAGCTCTTTCAATATTGTGTACAAGCCATAATTGCTGCTTATTTATCTTATGCAACTAACAACCACTGACAAAGCCAATAGTCCTGACTTGTAGATATGATGAGACTTGCTGTATCATATATTTGGATGCAATGACAGGAACATCAAAATACCAGTCGGGCGGCACACTGTGCTAAACACAGATTTTTAGTTTATGCGTTTTTAAGCCACGCCTTTAATTAAATGACCATGCCCCTTTGAGAGACCTCTCCCCCAGTTTTTTCATACCACTTAAAGCCCTGCCTAGGTTATATATTTCGAACGAACATGGGAGTGGTGAGGTATGGCCCGTCGAACGAAGAGGAGGAGAAGGCGGCCATAAGGGAAAACCTTGATGAAGCAGTCTCCTGGTGTCACTGCATTCGTAGTTTCTTTTGTACTCCTTTTGGACGGGGGGCTGGGGGAAGGAGGGGATATATGAGGAAGGGAGAAGAGATCAAATTTGAAACAGAGAAAAAGAAAACCTCTTTGACCAGGGTGACCACCTTCGACTGCCGACGTCGTACCGAACGTGACATAGCTGTTGTGAAATGAAGCCAAATAAACGGCTGCTCGGCAATGCCTACACAACACCCGCCTGGCTCTGCTTTCCTGCCTCGGCATTGTGTGGACAGGGTGCGGCCTTTTGATGTGTACCAGGATTTGTAGCTTCCTTCGACCTGGGGAGCCGGATCAGCAGGTGTGTTACAGTGTTTCCCAATTAAAGCCCGTATTCCTGTTGACCTGCCCAACGTTCCAGTGTGCATGTCTTCCAATGCAATCCAGTCCATGCACTTTTCAAATCTGCCAACTCAAGGCTCCAAGTGGAGCAGAGCTAGGGGTAAATAGAGTGAGGCGGAAACTCATTCTATCTGCGAACTTGTACTAGAAAAGAAAGGCTCTATATTTCAGACAGCAGGTTCTTTTTCATCAAAAGTGCTTATTTTAGTGAATCTTTTTATTAATTAAGCCATACTTAAACAGTTACACGAAAGGCAACAGTAAATCAAGCTACTCGCCCAGACATAGAACAGTTCAGCACAAACGTCAACAGGGCGGCCTTCGCTAAGTCCACAAGGCATACTTGCCCTCATTATGCGACACAAAAAAGTACGATTTTTAAGTTTTTAAAACCGAGATTTAACAAAATGATTACCATCGAAATGACACCACTTTACCTTCTGCCTAATGATATTACACGGCATCACACTCCGGGATTGGCACGCAGACTAGAAGTGTGCCTATGGCTTTCAAACAAGGACACTTGAGAAAAACAAGCATTGAAAGCGTGCGTCATCACGATCGCGATCGCTCTGAAAGCGAAAGTGATCGTGATCGCGATGACGCACAAGTTTTCAAAGTGCTGCTGAAGGCTAGTGGTTCGCGCATGCCCGGTCGCATGTACGCAAGCGCTAGGCCAGCCAGCAGCACTTTGAAAACTCACATACAAAATGTCTCTCCGAGCCAGCGCATGCGCTGGGCTCAGCGAGACCTAAAAAGGGCGTCGGTGCAGACCAGCAAGGTCTTGGGGACTCACCCAGCAAAGCTAAGTCGGGGCACGTCTGGAGCAACAAGGAAAGCCCAATCACAAGAGGAGTTGCCTTCGTGGGGACCTACTAGCCAACGGGCTAGCGATCGCGAAGGAGCCTTGAGCAGTTGCACTTGAAACTGGCCCACGGGTCACTCGTGGAGTGGAGGCCAGAGATCTTCAGTGCCGGAGGTGCTCAAGGCGGGGGCTGCTCAGAGCCCAAAACACAACTTCGAGGAAGACCAGGAAGATGATGGATCAGCAAAAGATCACGCTGTCCAGGGGTCACGGTTCCACGTCATCCACGACAGCCACGGGCCTCAGCCTTGCTGTGGACTCAGGGTAGCCTCGGGGAAGTCTGGAAATCCACCTCTGGGGATGCAGAGACTTCAGTGTCCGGCGGGACCTTCAGAATTGCAGATCGGACAGTTGCTTCTTTGGTGCCTGCCAAGCAGGCGAGTCACACCTTGACCCCAAGGGAGATTTCTTCAGTCTTCTAGTTGAAATAGAACGTCGAAGGTCCAGGATATATGTTGCAGAGTTTCGTCCAGGGTAATCTAAAGTCTCAAGGACTGGGTTCCCATACTTATACTAAGTTTGGGGGTTGAACATACTCTAGGGACCCACCTATGGGAGGGTTTGGAAAGAGGGGTGGTTACACCCATTTCCTTTGTCCAGTTTCACGCCAGAGCAGGGGCAGGTAGCCCCTGCAACTGGTTTGAACTGGACTATGCACAGGGACACCAAGCGTGCCCCCAGTGCAGGACTTCAAAGCACTAGAGAGTGCTCCCGCCCAGCCCCAATACACATCTGCCTGTCTGGGGAGGTGGTTACACCTCCCTGGGACAGGAAACCTATTGTCCAGGCCTCCCCTGCTGGAGTTTCGGTCAGCAGCAGGAGGTCAGACCCTTGACTGTGGCAGTGGCATCCATTTTGTGATGCCAGTGCTTTCGAAAGTCTTTACCGGGTAGACTAGTGTGAACATGTCTCTCCCTCTAGAAGGGTGGAATGCTACCCCCGCCACCAGAACTGGCGGGGGGGTAGTATTCCAAAGTATTTGACAACAAACACGACATGTTTCTGTGCAGCCAGTCCAAAGTTAGCATTTACCGCGAGGTTATAATGCACTTAAGAGTATATGGTCAGGCTGCACCACAAACAGCATCAGAGGAGATACTCCGAACACTGCAGAGGGGCTCTGCTCATGCAGGGGCACCCTCTCACATAAAAACCAAACACTCTGCCTTCAGGATTGTTAAGGCCTGCCATAGGAGTGACTTATATGTTTTATATGTGTGTGCAATGGTAGTGATATAGGTAGCCTATACCACAGTAAGGGGTGCAGGCACCACCTTACCCAGGCTGCAGTAGCAGACCTGTGGTGTCATTTTGGAGTGCTTCCCATGGGTGGTATAATACATGCTTCAGCCCCTGGTAGGCCTCTGATGTGCCTATGCCCTGGGTGCATAGTATACCATATACTAGGGGCTTATGAGGCACTCCAGAATCCAATCAGAGATGTACCTAATGTACATGGAAACCATTTTACCGAGAAAGCGGATAGACTGGGGCCCTGGTTAGCAGGATCATTAGGTGGTCCTTGATGTTTTCTTGTGCCAACCCATACAGAGCTTTGTGTGCAATACATAGGCCTTTAAACCTGGCCTTCTGCTTAATTGGGAGCCAGTGTAGTTGTTGCAATAGTGGTGTAGCATGTGAATGTCTTGGGAACTTGAAAATCAATTTCACTGCATCATTCATTACTATTTGAAGTTTACCTAATAGCTTGCTAGGTAGACCCAAGTATAGAGCATATCCATTGACCAATCGCGATATAATCAGTGCTGTCACCACAGTGCGCATAGTTGAAAATGATAGGAGTGGTACCAATTCCCAAAGTTGCCTCAGAAGGCCCACACAAGTCCCTATCACAGTAGTCACCTGGTTTGACAGTGTTAGCTTAGCATCCAACTTAATGCCTAAACTCTTCACAACAGGCACCGGTAAAGGTGTGGTGCCTAGCTCTAATGGCCAAAAGAGGTTAGACCAGGGGTTATCACCTGTGGTAATAGTTAGCACCTCAGTTTTATCAGGGTTTACTTTAAGTGAGTTAGCGGTCATCCAGTTCACTGTGAACCTGAGGATGTTCTGTACTCTGGACTGTGCTTGAGGATAGGTAATGATAAGAAGGATGAATTGAGTGTCATCTGCGTAACTGAACACTTGACAGTCCATTTGTGCTAGTGCCACCACCAGTGGATGGAGATAGGTGTTGAAGAGGGGCAATAGGTACAGCGCAGAACCCTGCGGGACCCCCACAAGACAGTACACCTTTATTGGACACACAGACCCCAGCTGAATCTTTTGTGTCCGATCCTTCAGAAAGGAGGAAATCCATTGATATGCCATGCCAGAGATTCCCAACTTCTGAATAGGGAACAACAGTTGAGCATGGTTCACCGCGTCAAATGTGACTGTTAAAACCAGCCATATCAGCGCTGAAGGCTTCTTATCAGCTGCCAGCCTAAACTCATTCATCACAGAGAGCATCACCAGCTCTGTACTGTGGTGGGCCTTGAAGCCTGCCTGCCGCACACAAAGCAGATGATATTCCTCTAAGAACAGGGACAGGGTTCTGAGAACATGTTGTTCCACTACTTTGTCCAGGAAGGGGAGCCTAGATATAGGTAGATAATTCTTTAGGTTATTGACGTCTGCCCCTGCTTTCCTCAGTAGTGGGGTTACCATGGCTTCCTTGAAATTGAGTGGAACCTTCCCGGTTGACAGGTATTTGTTTAACAAGGAGAGCAATTCCATCCCTACCACTGGAAGAGTCATTTTGAACACCTCAGGTGGGCAGGAAATTTCTGGTGACGCAGATTTAACTCTGGCCATAATATGCGACAAAGAGTCTAGGTCGAGTATTGGAAATACTGAGAGCTTATCACACTGAGCGATGGATGGTTCCTCCACTAGCAGGGGACATGGACTGATGCAGGTGTTACTTGACCTGGGATTGGTTGCAGTCAACCCAAATATCATAAGCATACTCTGGGATTGGTTGCAGCCACTTATAGGCCTGTAACATATTTTGGGATTGCTTGCAGCAAACGCAGATGTCACAGGACAGTGGCATGTGCTGTGAATGGTAGCAGCCAGCCCAGATTTCATAGGCCCGTGGCATGTTCTCAGATTGGTTTCAGTCCACTCAGTTATCATAAGCCATTTGCATGTTCTGGGATTGGTAGTTGCACACCAAGATATCATTGAGCATTGACATGCTCTAGGTTGTAATCCACTCTGATGTCATAGGCCAGTGGAAAGACATTGGATTCATAGCAGCACAGTGATATGTTCTGGAATTGGTTTCGACACATCCAGATTCCATAAGCCAGTGACATGCTCTAGTATTTGTTGCAGCCTATCCAGCTATTTTAGGTCGGTGGCATGTTCTGAGATTGGTTGAAGGCCATGCAGCAGTCATCATAGGCCAGTGTCATGTTCTGGTATTAGTTACAGTCTGAAAGGGGTTATCCCACAGTTAGGTCTGTGTGATATTGTCAGTTTCTTCTTTTTCTTTTTACTTTAATAGACCCAATGATTTTATTTGGTGTATTGATTAGTTGCAGCCCACCAAGGTGTCATAGGCCAGTGACATGTTCTGGAATTAGTTGCAGTCCTCTTAGACATCATAGGTCATTGATATGTTCCAGAATTGGTTGCAATCCATCCAGATATCATAGGACAGTGGCATGTTCCGGGATTAGTTGCAGCCCACCTGAAGAACCAGAACCTTTTGGGCCTGGCGGCGCAGGGTATGCCTTAATCTCCTCGGTTCTCCTGCTTCAGCTAACAGAGACACGGGGACACTCTGTCGGCGTAAAAGATCAGATTTTATTAGCTGCAGCTAGTACAGTGGTCCTAGAAGTACACACACGGTATGTTCTCAGAAGACTGCCACTTCACTCCGTGGCGCACAATCTTATATAGTACATAGGTGAAATATACATTAACCAAAGACACACCTAAAACATCCAATAAGAAAGGTTGGAAAACAGAACAGAACCAATAGGAAAGGTTTGAAAATAAAGTATCAAGTAACTCGGAGAAACCTCTCCTCCAACTGTGTTTGTCACCCCTCCCCACGAACTAATTCATTAACAGGTTTGTAACCGACTCGCAGGTGGCGAGATACGTTTGTGTGTTTTGGAGGACAGTTGTGAAACGAGAGAATACTAGCAGAGGACAGCGAAGGCCAGATGATAAGATAAAGTCAGAAGAGAATAGTGTGAACCAACAGATTGTTGAGACAGGGATTAGAAAAACCAGACGGGGATTAGTGTACTCGGCCAGTCCTAACACCAGCTTTGCAAATAGAGGCAGAAAGCTTATTTTGACACGATGCTGCAGGAAAAGCAGAAAAGACTTTGTTCGCCGTGTTGCCTGAGTGAGGGCAACACAAAATGGCAGCGGAGCACAAAATGGTGGGTCGATTCGATCACAATCGAAAATCGAATTTTCTCAGACCCTCCTTTTGCCAGAACTCAGGCAAGATACTTAGACTCACGTTAATCTGAGTCAATGTCAATGGCCATGAGGTCATCGAGCTGTTGCTGTAGCATCATTCTAATATTCTCTATTCTTTGTGATTTGGGTTTAGGGATGCACATAGTAGCACAAAGGTCGCAGACGGCGGGACCATAGTGCATACAAAGGCAACAAGAGAAAATGATGGTCAAAACTACTCCAAGGAATGTCAATACCTTCCAACCCCATTTGGACAGTAGTCCCCAAAACCACTCCAATAATGACCAATCTCCTTCGTCCTGATGAAGCGACTCAGAGATTATATGTAACTTAGAGATAGCTTGGTATACTGTCGGAGCGTCATCAGGTATGAAAATACAGCAACTTGACTCGATCAATTTGCACACTCCACCACGGTCCGCAAGAACAAAGTCTAAGGCAACTCGGTTTTGTAAAGTCATAAGACAATCCGCCTGTAGTTCTGCCGTAATATTACTTAAGGCTCTTACAGTGATGTCTATAGTGGTTTCTACGACACGAACCAGTTGCCTTATATTTCTGCTGTTGGCCATAGGACCCCAAAAAGGAAGAAATCCTTGGAGGAAATCTCCTCCCTCTTGTCCTGCTGTGTCTTTAGGATCAATAATCCCTCTGCCATATGTGTTTCGATGATGATTTGCAGAAGCGGTGTATGTAGGGGGAAGAAGGAAAGCTATATAACAGGTACCAGAAAAACCAGTTGGCAACCACGTGTAAGCCCTATCGTGGCAGATAAAATACGTGCCTTGAGATGGTACTAGAGGCGGCGAGTTCTGAGAGGAGTAGACATATGTGTGGGAACAGTTGTTTCTTTGTACGGTGTCAGTAGACTGACCATTTATTTGCAGACAGAAATTTCCCTGATGAGGAATAGCCCAAATCGGTGGAGATTTTCCTTGTTTAACCTTATCACTAAGGCTAGTGACATAATGGGTGACGTTCCAGTTAGTGTACGCTTTTCTTTCGTCAACGGAAATTTTACTATTTTCCATGATTTTAGCCATAGCTACCATTCCCTTTATCAATGAACTATGACGGAAATCCGGACCACCAATATATGAACTAACGGATCGTCTGAATTTGCTTTGATAGGCATTGGAGAAGATAACAAAATAAGCCCAAGCAGAACCCTCATAAGAGAACGGAAGAACTGAATACGGCATTCCTTTTTCTGTGGTATGTGGAGTAAGTCCACACACCCAACAGTCAGTTGTATTGATCACTAATTGGTGTTGATGTAATAACTGGACAAATGAATTGTTGTAATATTCGGTTCTTCTAATGAGTTCATGTTGAGGAAGGGTATGAAATAGATGTGGAGAGTCAGTAGAAGAAGACGAAGAGGTAGAAGGAGAGACAACTTTTTGCTGCAGAGCATAAATAATCCAACTTATACACGCCAAAAGGATACACAATAATATAATAATACATAAGGCTATACTAAAACGACTGTACATTAATCTACAGGATTCTTTTTTCATTATATCCTTTCTCTCTCTTTTTCCTAATGTAGTTTCCATCTTTCTAAATGGATGCTCACGGCAATCTTCCTCAATCACTTAATTATGATTATCTGCCGTCCTTTGACACTGCAAGTCCTGCAGGCCTATTGCCACTGCTCAGGTCACAATCAAGACTCCTACCGTGACCCTGCAACCGGGATAGAATACTACATAGGAGAGAGAAAATCTTAAGTGTTCTTAAGTCTAGGTCTTAGGTTATAGTGTTCTTTATCAGGTGCCGTTTGGTCTCGGAACAATGTTCGCGGATTTGTCGTATTCAAGCGACGATGTGGTGTTATCGCTTCCTGAAGAATGTCGTCGTCCTCTTTCTCAGACAATGTTCCATTCAGGCGTGCATCACTAAAAGGTACAAATCGTGGAACCTTCTCACTCTCAGAGTCACTAATACCCTTACGCACTCATTGATCGAAGGGTAGAGGCAAAGGCACTTTCTTACAATGCACGCCGTGAATCCAATTTTTCTTTCCTTCGACTTTTACTGCTGTTCTCGTCGTTAGGAGAACCAACCGAGGTTCCTTCCACCGGGGCTCCAAATTTTTCGTCCTTTGGAAATTCTTTATGCAAAGCCAGTCACCTGGTCGGATGGAATGGCCTGGGTCTGTGGAAGCCTCCAGCAAAGCACTCTGAACCTGTTGATGGAGAACACGCAATTTAGTTGTAAGTTCATGCAAGTAATCAATCAACATTGGATATGGCAAGTCTGAGTATTTGTTAGGGCGAGGGACTCCCCATGTATTAGCTGGGTGCCCAAAAACCACCTCGTAAGGGCAAAGTCCCAAACGAGAGTGTACAGCAGTTCTGGTGGATAGAAGAGCCAATAGTAAAGCATTGGGCCAATTAAGTCCTGTACTAGCCTGCTCTTTCGCTAGTTTAAGTTTCAAAGTTCCATTGTAGCATTCCACTAAACCCGCTGACTGCGGATGGTTTTCCGCATGGAACTTTTGCTTGATACCAAGACCCGCACAAACTTTTTGTATGACTTGGCCCACAAATTCGCTCCCATTGTCACTCCAGACAATGAGCGGCAAACCAAACCTGGGGAAGAACTTTTTTAGTAGAACTTTGGCTGTGGATAAGGCTGTGTTGTCTTTTAGAGGGTATGCTTCTGGCCACCTAGAAAAGGCGCATACTACCACCAGAACATATTTGAGGTTGTTGCATCGTTCCATATGAATGTAATCGATCTGCAACACCTCAAATGGATATGTCAGAGGAGCAAAGTGACCCGCTGGAGTTGGGGTTCCCTTTCCCGGATTGTACATCAAACATACAATACAGTGTTTCACTACATTGTCTGCACACTTTGGGATTCCTTCCTTTTGCCACACTGGAGCCAGAAGCTTGCATATACCTTTCGCACTTAAGTGGGCTGGACCATGCGCCATAGTAACTACTGGGAGTACATAGGCATCTGGTAACAGCCAACGTTGATGTTCAGATAATTCCACCCAACATCCCATCTCATCTAACATTCCTGTACTTTCTTTCCACTTACTTAATTCTTTCTCTGTAGCCTCTTCTTGAATCGACCTTACACTTTCTACTGTATCCTCATACATTCGTCTCTCTCCAACCCAATTCGCAGGACCCGCAACATACATTCGACTTGTAGCATCTCTCGCTGTCTTTTTAGCTACTTCATCTGCAAATGGATTTCCTCGACCAACATCATCTGTAATCTTCTTATGTGCACTACACTTCACAATTGCTATCTGGGCAGGTAAAGAAAGTGACTCAAGAAGATCAGTCACCAACTGACCATGTTGTATTTTAGTGCCATGTGAAGTAAGGAATCCCCTTTCTTTCCAAAGACGCCCAAAATTGAACGCTACACCAAACGCATACTGGCTGTCAGTATACACATTCACTCTTTTTCCTTTTGACAACACACATGCTCTCGTTAAAGCTATCAGTTCTGCTGCTTGAGCTGAATTGTGTTTGATACGTGCTGCTTCCACCTACTGTATGTAAAGTAGTAACAGCATAGGCTGAAACTGTATCTCCATTAGAGAGCTTAAAACAAGAACCATCCACCCATATAATTCCATCTGGATTTTCTAGCGGCGTATCTTTCAAGTCAATTCTTCCTTTTGTCTCTTCCTCAGTACGGAGGAAACAATCATGTTGTTCTTAAACACCCTTCTCTTCTGGAAGAGGCAACAAAGTAGCTGGATTTAATGTGTTACATCGTTTGATGTGTACGTGACTAGCCAAAAGTGTCAGCTCATATCCAGTCAAACGAGCACTCGTAAGATGCTGTGTTTTTGTTCGGTTTAGTAAGGTATCCACTGCATGCGGCACCATAACAATAAGTGTGTTATCTAACACTACTCCAGCAGACTGTCGAATAGAAATTGCTGTTGCTGCTGTCGCTTTAAGACAACTAGGCAATGCTTTGGCTACTGGATCTAACGTAGCTGAGAAATAGGCACATGGTCGCTGTTTGTCTCCAAAACGCTGCGTTAAGACTGACAACGCACAACCCTCTCTCTCATGGACATAGAGCGTGAACAGTTTACTGTAATCGGGAGTACCCAATACAGGAGCAGAACATAGCGCAGCACGTAAGTCAGTGAAACTCTTCTGACATTCGTCAGTCCATGGAAGGGGCTGAGGTGTATCTTTCAAAGTGAGTGCCAACAGAAGTTTGGCCAATAGAGAGAAGTTAGGGATACACTGCCTACAATAAGAAGTAATACCTAGAAAGGCACGTACCTCCCTTTGTGTGGCTGGCATAGACATTTGTGCAATCGCATGAATTCGTTCTGGGGTTAATCGTCGTCCCTCCTTTGATATGAGATGACCCAAATAGGTAACCTCTCGACGAACATATTGTAGTTTGGAAGGTGAAACCTTATGATTCAGATAAAACAAATGGAGTAACAATGCAACAGTCACATTTTTGCAAATATCTTCTGAATCAGCAGCGATTAGCAAGTCGTCCATGTACTGAATAGGAGCAGCACCAGACGGCAAATGAAAAGTATCAAGATGACATTTTAAAGCTTGGCTGTAAATAGAGGGACTTTCACAATAGCTCTGAGGTGCGCGCTTGAACCGGAAGCTTCGGCCTCCAAGAGAGAAGCCAAAAATATCCCTACTCTCTTCTGCAATGGGAATACTAAAGAAGGCATTCTTTAGATTGATAACAGAAAACCAAGTCGCTGTGGAAGGTATCATTGTCAACAGAACAGTGATATATGGGACAACAGGAAATTGTGGTACAACAATTTTGTTTACCTCCCGAAGATCAATAACGAAACCATATACAGGAGGCTGAGAAGGATCAGTGCGTTTAAGAACAGGAAGAATAGGACTATTGCATATGTTTCCTCCCGTTTCTTCAACCACACCCTTCTGAATCAAATCATGAATGATTTCCAAAAGCGCTTTTTCACCATCAGTGGAAATTCTATACTGCGGAATACGTGGCAATTCAACATTAGGCTTGAGAGTGACAACATAAGGTGGAATCTCAAGGCAGCCCACATCGTTCGGACCCGTGGCCCAAAGCGTTGCCGGAAGAGAATGCAATTCAGGTGGAAACTGATCTTTGGACAAATACACTGGAGAAGTCAGTTTCTGTCCTAAAGTAAGATGTACACCAGAAGGAGAACAATATATCGTAGCATGCATTCTTTTCAATAAGTCCAAACCCAACAGATTCTCACCGCAACCATTCGTCAAAAGAAGCGGAGCTTCCAAATCATAAGGGCCAATTGAAATAGGCAAAGGGCAAGAAACTGGATTACGAACAGGGGCGCCAGAAAATCCTACAGATACATTCGTTAAGCCAGACAAAAGTGCCCCAGGGAGTTTAGAATGAATGATAGAACTTCTCATCGCACCAGTATCTAAAAGAAATGGCTCTGAAACACCCATTGTAGTGACATTAACATAAGGTCCATTCTGATCTACTGGAATTGACACAACTCCCTTACTTTGTCCATGGCTGTCCTAGTTAGCATGAAGACTTTCATTATCACCTTCCACATAACAATCCTCATTGTAGTACTCTGTAGACCGATCGTTTTGTTGATCAAAGTAATTCACGGAATTAGGAGGAGGAAGGGAACGCTGTTCTTGGGTCAACATACCTCGACCTCTACCTCTGTTTGCTGACTGGAGGCCAGCACGACCTCATGGAGCAGATAGTGTCCCATTTCGCTGCAATAAAACCGGACAACTATTCTTGAAATGACCTTCCTCTCTACAATAGGCACATTGATTAGGACCTAACAAAGATCGCGGAATATATGGCTCAGGCTTTTGATACACCCTCTGAAACTGCGGAGGCTGTTGAAACTGGGGCTGAGCATAACGAGGTGGATAAGCCTGTTGCAAGAGAACCTTCGTTTTTAATTCTTTAGTCTTTTTCTCTTGCTTATCTCTATTTTCATAATATTGAGCAGTAGCCAATATCTGGGCTGAAGAGGAAACAGCCCATGAACTTTCGGAGTCTTTCAACTTATGTGACAGCTCGGGAAGCAAATTAAATACGAACTTATCTACAAATAACCGCTGTCCACCCTCCGTAGTCATATCCTGACCACTGTGATCAATGAATGTCTCTTCGAAACGAGTGAAGAAATCGGAGACACTCTCATCTTTCTTCTGCTTACACACAGCTATTTTATCCCAGTTAACTCTCAAGGCAGGCATCATCGTTTTCATTAATGTAATAATCCTACCAGGGAGTTCTGAAATCAAAGCATCAGGCTTCGCACCACCCACTTGGTTTCTATCTGCGGCAATTATAGCATCCCAGTCTCCACCTAATTCTTGGGCATGATTTTCTTTACGAATCCTAGCCCATAATACTTGTGGGACTACATTCCCCATCAACATATCAATATCTGCTAAATTCATGATGCAGGCTTCAACAGTTTGTGACAATTCTTTATAATAACCTGCAGGGTTCTTACGAGGATCCGGTAGAGACTGTTTAAGGGCTAAAACTTCAGATCTTTTCCAGGGAACATGTACACATATACGCTGGAAGTGAGCAGGAATAGGTTGATTACCACCTACTCCCGCAACTTCTTCTCTCCACACTGGAGGAACCTCTCTCATTGGATAATTTTTCAGTGTCAACCTAAATGAGGGATCGGAATCGAGAAAAGTCTGAGAGGTAAATAAGGTTCTAAAGGAAACAAGTCGTTTTACGGCGTCCTCAACCTTAGAACCCACAATGAGACCCTTATCAAAATCAGCCTGAATATCTAACAGACCCTGAGGAACCGAACCCAAATCCATATCCTCCCATCCTTTAATAAGAGCATCACACATAGCATTGAAAACATATCTTTGCGTAGGCGCATTCCATTGTGAGAAGGTAGGCATGATGTCGAGCACACCATACCTAGGACCCTTTTCAATCCATTTACGAGCGAGAGAGTCCAACATTTCTCGTTCTTCGGAAGCTGGGAACTGACTACGAGACTGTCTTCAAGAAAAAGCCGGAGACACATTTAAAGCCTCAAAGAAAGGAGATAAAAGACCAGAAACGGTTTCTGTGAGTCGTTTACGCATAGACGGAGAATTGGACATAAGAATAGGGGACTAAGTATTAGGCGAACTAATGGAAGGGAAATCAGTAATTACCGGAGGAGCAGAAGGCAAAGAAGATGAAGGCAAAGCAGTCGAAGGCAAAGCCGGAAGAGGCGGCAATACTTGAGGGGGCAAATGTGGAAGAGCCGGAGCAAGCGGAAGCACAACTGGCGGCTGAACAGGCTGAACCAACTGGGGTGCATTGGCACCTTGTACATAGGGCGGAGGCAATCTCAATAAGTGAGACATCAAGGGATCTTCCTCTGAATCCTTTCTTTTATCGGAAGAGAAAGCTGGCAACATCGGATAGCATTTATCTATCGCCATACGATGCTGTCTCTCTGAAATTTCCATCGCGTTGTCGACTTCCTCATCTTTAAATTGTTGAGCAGCCTGTATAATCGTCATACTTTGTGTTATCCTATCTCGTTTTTCTTGCTTAATTTCTCTCTGTTTGGCTTCCTTATGCCAAAGGCGGAAAGAGTCAAACATTGCCGGCCGGGCTTTTCTTTTGAATAAAACTGCTTCCAAATTATCTAGTATGTCAGGCTCAAAACTACCATTTTCTGGCCATTTTAAAACACCATCATTCTTCGTGTATTGGATCCATGCCTTATTAAAGGTAATGGGGCCAACACCATGTTTAGAATATTATTATTATTTTGAGAATTTGTAAAGCGCGACTGATACCTTGCAGGCTTCCTGGCGCTGGAGAGTACTCTGCTGACGGATAACCGGGGGAACAGTCAGACGGACATTTATTGGGGGAAAAGCCAGGTCTTGATACGTCTCCTGAATGGAAGAAGCTGTGAAATCTGACGTATGTCAGTGGGCAAGCTGTTCCACCGCTTGGCCGCTGCAACCCTGAAGGATCTGCCCCCTGTTCTGGTTTTATTGAATAGAGCTCATAAGTGGGAGTTCCAATGGAAGGAATCGGACAAAAGTCCTCAAGCCGGGAATCCCTATTACAACCAAAGCAACAAAGTTTTCCAAACTTAGTCAGACCAGGCATCTCGTGATTTCACCGGACTGTTCACAAACATCAAGGGGGTAAACTCAGTTTTCGTAGCACAAATGCACTTACCCCTCGGCTTCGGCTATTGCAATAGTCGAATCTAAGGACCAAAGAAACAAAGGAACAAAGAAACAAAGGACCAAAATTGTGGGAACGACCCACCAAAAACTTAACTAAGGATGTCTTCTTACGCCAACAGAGGCCCGTCTATCGTCTCGCCTTACCATACATCATCAAAAGAGGGCCAAGGCAGGGCGGCAGTCAGGGCAGCAGTCGTCAGTGGCCATCAGGAAGGAGTAACCACGCTGAAAAAAAGCCTTCAGACCACTTTCGACATACAGGGGTCACTTGACGTGGCTCACGATTCCTCCAGAATTTTCTTGCGGGGTTCCTCACGACCTTCAGGCAGAACCACTACCTCTGAAGCCGCCCCACGTTGGGCACCAGTTGAAGAACCAGAACCTTTTGGGCCTGGCGGCGCAGGGTACGCCTTAATCTCCTGGGCTCTCCTGCTTCAGCTAACAGAGACACGGGGACACTCTGTCGGCGTAAAAGATCAGATTTTATTAGCTGCAGCTAGTACAGTGGTCCTAGAAGTACACACACGGTATGTTCTCAGGACACTGCCACTTCACTCCGTGGCGCACAATCTTATATAGTACATAGGTGAAATATACATTAACCAAAGACACACCTAAAACATCCAATAAGAAAGGTTGGAAAACAGAACAGAACCAATAGGAAAGGTTTGAAGATAAAGTATCAAGTAACTCGGAGAAACCTCTCCTCCAACTGTGTTTGTCACCTCTCCCCATGAACTAATTCATTAACAGGTTTGTAACCGACTCGCAGGTGGCGAGATACGTCTGTGTGTTTTGGAGGACAGTTGTGAAACGAGAGAATACTAGCAGAGGACAGCGAAGGCCAGACGATAAGATAAAGTCAGAAGAGAATAGTGTGAACCAACAGATAGTTGAGACAGGGATTAGAAAAACCAGACGGGGATCAGTGTACTCGGTCAGTCCTAACACCAGCTATGCAAATAGAGGCAGAAAGCTTATTTTGACACGATGCTGCAGGAAAAGCAGAAAAGACTTTGTTCGCCGTGCTGCCTGAGTGAGGGCAACACAAAATGGCGGCGGAGCACAAAATGGCGGGTCGATTCGATCACGATCGAAAATCGAATTTTCTCACACCCAGATATCATAGGCCAGTGACATGTTCTGGAATTAGTTGCAGTCATCTGAGATATCATAGGCCATTGATATTTTCCAGAATTGGTTGGATCTCAAGCAAGACCCCCTGAAAAAATACCTAGGATGGAGAAAGCGTTGATGTCGAAGGCTAAATGCGTTGGTTATGATCTGCGCCGGCAATGAAAGGTTTATCGACAAACCCCTTTAAGATGCAGGAGCTGCGTGTTGCCGAGCCATGCTGTCCGTCGAGCTGCGCAGTCCATTGAAGCGATGTTGTCAAGCAACTTCTGCGTTGAAGGTCAATGCATCAGTTCCAATCGGGGCAAAGTCACCACTGCATCGATTTTGATGGTTCAGGACAGCAGAAGTCAACTTTCAAGGGCCACGACTGGATTGGCACCAATTTATAGGACAGAAATCACAGATAGCAGAGTCCAGGTTCTGTTGCAGGGTTGAAGGAAATCTTTTATGGCCCTGAGAATTCAGAAGAGGAGGCAAGCCAACAACTTGGAGTCACTCTGGGTTCAACTGAGATGGGTCCAATCCCTGTCCACAGCAGGGCAGAGCTCAACAGGCAGCAGGGCAGCACAACATAGCAGAAAAGCAGTTCTTTCAGGACAGCAGTTTAAGAACCAGGGCCTTATGGGCCTGGCGGTGCAGGGCACGCCTTAATCTTCTGAGTTCACCTGCTTTATTGAACAGAGACACAGGACACTCTGTTGAGCGTAGAAGATCAGGTTTATTAGCTGCAGCTAAGTACAGTTGTCCCAGAAGTACACTCGGTATGTTCTTAGGAGACTGCTGAGGAAATATGAATTTTTATGGTCAATTGTGTCCCCTATCTTAGACCCCAACGGCTCCATGTACATGCTACAAGTACATGTATGTTCCCTCCAGTTCCAGCTATGAAGACGCAAATACACGTGCGTCCAACATCAACATGTCCTCTCTCAGATCCGCCATGAATGGGCCGAATATTCCATTCCTAAGTATGATTGGCCACCGACTTTACATGGTTCACTTTTCTAGTTTTACAGTTCAGACAAGTAGGCCCTGAATTCTGCCATCAAGCCTTTTCCTGCTTCTGCCTCTGAAATGCTCCAGCTTGGACCTGCATCCGTATCCATGAACTTTGTTCTACTCCCTGCGCGGCTAACGGTGCCTGACGCGGCCTGTCGCCTGCCAAAAACTGTATTCAGCCTTCAAGTTATCTGCTCCGCTCCTCATCCAATGCATTCCTGTCTAGTAGTTTAGGTAAACATCCTTCCAGCTACCGAGCAAAGAGCTCGGCCTCGCTGTCTTTATGCAAGTAATTCATAGCCCCTGTTACCATGGAAGATTCCTGCCCCCTCGCATCTCATGTAGACACATAGACGCTTGTACATGCACTAACAGTCAGTATAGAATAGATTCCGTCCGAGAGACCTTTCCTTTTGGATAAAACAGTTCCTTAAACAAAGATATCAGATACGATTTGGGATTAGGTTGACCTGACCCCCAGACTTCTGTCTCCACATGTAGAACTAAATGTCAATTCCCCTTCACCCTCTAGTTGCACGTCAATCACACGTCATGCGGCTGCGCGCGCATCTCTGCCAAATATTTCTGCTGACACTGCAGGATTCCCTTATGGATCCACCCACTTGTGACATCATTTTAAATGACGTTTCTAGTATACGCCTGTTATTACGCCCATTTTCATTACGTATGTGTATTCTTATCTGTATTATCAGCTGTTACGCCTCCTGCATCTGTCTTAATGCAATGCTTTTCATATATATATTGTTACTTGTCAATAATGTATTGCCTATCCCTTCCTGAACCTTCGTGGTGATGGAATAAGATTGCCTGGTTCGAACCATAATTCCTTTGTAAGGAATAAAGTCCTTTTCAGAACCTCTAATACCACGGATTCTGCCTCTTATTTTGACTGAGTTATTCTTACTAGACTTTACCGCATAAAAAATAGTACAGGTAATTTAAATATTTACCACATAAATTGGCGCCCGAACAGGGACACTTTCTCATCTCACGCGCCGGAGGTGCGTTGCAGGCCCGGTCCCCTGCCACAGCTGAACGGACAAAAACGCGTACCCGCAGGATTTCCTGTATCTCCCTCCGGCCAAGCGGGGGTGACTGAGGCTGCGATCAACACCCAGACGAGGCGGTGAGAAGTGCGAAGTATCCCGACCAGAGCCTAGCTGAGAGAGCAAGATCCGAGGTATACAGAGGCCCACCAGGTTCCGAAGTTTCCGAGTCGAGTCGAGTCCAGTCCGGTCCAGTTCAGTTCAGTTCCAAGGCCTTCCGTTCCGTGCTACCCGGTGAGTACCGTTGCTGGGGAGGCATTTAGACGTGCACATTAATTTGTGCCGGTCCTGACGGGTTTGGGTACACAAATCCGGTCTGCACTGTTTTAGCAGTGTATCTGTACTGTTTAGCAGTATATCCAGTATGTTCATGTATATAATTCAGTATTATCTAGTATTAGTATTATGTCAGTAGTTAGTTTTCTCCTAATTATCATTGTTCGTTAAATGTTACATGTCAAATGTTTTAATGTGTTTAAAAATGGTGGTATGAATGAGTGTTCATTATTGTGTTTATTGTATTAATTGTGTTCAAGTCCAGTTTGAGTAAGAATCAAGTAGCAAGGTTTAAAGATGCCGTTCTTTTCAAAATTAAGACAGATCAAAACTAGAAAAGGAGTACTCGAAGAAGCTGTCCCCATTCCACCTAGGGACACTCCAGGGTATTTTATGTATCATAAACATGGTCTAGATGCCGTACTATATCTTGACTTATGGGTGGACTACACCAAGGATCTAGCAGAAAGTCAGAGGTGGCCCGTAGCTGGGACATGGGATGCAGATTGCATCATGAGAGTAGAAGAAGAATTATGGAAAAAGAAAGCCAGACAGTCACAGAAAGATGCCATTGAACTATGGCGTAAAGAATCGCATAGGCACACGGAGAAAGCGCTCAGACAGGAAGAGAAAAGTAGGGAGAACTCAAATAAAGCCCGAGAAAATATATTAATTAAGGAAGGTACCCGAGTAAAAGCAGAACAAGTAGACAGACAACGAAACACTCTTATGAATGGTATGTATCCTCTTTTGGCCGAAGGTTTACCTAAGGCCACCCCGGAAATACCGAAAGATTTGCCACCCCCATTACTCCCGATTAAAGCACATCCCAAGACCGCAAAGGATATTTTCCTTTCCTCCTATTTAGCTCCCGAATATGTTAATGTTCCACCACACACGCCACCTGTCGATGGTGCTCAACCTCGAGATCATCCGCCCCCAACTCCGCAACCACAAACTCCTCCGCACAATCCAACTTTTCCTGCATCCACAGTTTCTACCTTACATCCCACAAATCCTTTTATGCCTAGCACCTCAGAAGGTGCGACAGGAGGTGCGGCAGCAATTTTCGCCACGCCACCATTACGAAGTAAATCGTCTCTTAGAGATTTAGCAAACCAACGTACACCCCAAATAGCAACGTCCGACATGTTTAAGGAACATCTTGTAGATTGTAGATATGATCCAGTGCCCGGTAAAAATGACAGAATGCTGCTATCATCACTACGTATACGACGAGCTTCAATGTATTTAACGACACTACCAGGAATGATTAAACATTTAGACAATATATATCGCTTTGTCCAAACAGGGCAAGGCCCTGAAAGTATTGACGAAGCCATGGAATACCAGAAAGTGGATATACAGAGACTACTGTTACGTTTCTTCATAAACTGCTTGATCAGAGATAGAGATAGGTCCGAGGTAGACCAGGATGAAATGCAAGTACTTACCAGATGGGGTCAGAATATATCAGAGGGAAAACATGATAAACAGACATGTATAGTAGCTATGTGCCGAAAGATCCGCAAAGAAGTAGAACGAATACATAAAGCCAGATTGGAGGCAGACAAAACTGAATCAGAGGGAGAGGAGGAGGAAGAATCAGAAATGCCCACAGGACAGTTAGAAACGATAGCTTATGTAGGTAGGGGAAGACCTTGTAACAATACCAGATACTTTAATGACCCGATACGTCCGATACGTCCAGAATGTAACAGACATTTTCAAGCCCCTATACTAAATACGAAGTCCCCTGAACACTTATTCCAGGCTGCTGATAAACTACTCCGAGACCGAAGGGGGTATCATATGCTCGATTCTATGGATGAACAAGAATTAGCCAGGTCAGCAGTACAATGGGCTGACAGTTCTGAAAAATACAGTGATGATGCGTTAGCACACACGTTTTTGAATCTTACCCCAGACGAACAGCGTTTAGCTGGTATATACATGATACAACACCTCGTTATATTATATAGAAGCCAACACTCCGATCCTGGTCCCCTACCTGATATACTGATAGAATTACTCACGAATAAATGGAGAGGTTCAGGTACTGATTTAATTAAAGAAATTCTAGAATATCGACACCAGTACATTGTCTTCGTATGCCCAGAACATGTTTCAGTTCCCCCCAAGGAAAGAAAAACGTATCACATAGACAGACAGAATCCCTTACGCGAAGTGCACCCGATCAGAGGTGAGGACAATACTTTTAAGCGTGTGTTTGTGTACACGCCCATAACTAAAATTGAATTATTAGAAATGAAGAAAGTAGTACCCAGCCATGACAAAGACCCAGCAGGTTTCCACCGTGAAATAAAAGACATGTTACTGATGGGAGAGTATACTTATCCTGACATTATGAAAATATTGAAAGTTTTATTGCCTGCCGGTATTTACGAGAAACTCAAAGAAAAGGAATGGGAGGTGGGAGACCAAAAGATAGAGTGGACAGCATTAGAAAACGAAGAAAAAGCCCGAGCTGCAGGTTCAGGGCTTGGGGAAAAGACTACAGCATTACCAGGATTATTAGTGCAGGTACTACCACGTTTATTAACTACGAAAAAGGAAGATTGGGGTGCAATTTCAGCCTGTAAACAAAAACAAGATGAAGACACTAGTGATTTCTATTCCCGATTTGAAAAATGTTTTGGTATTAATAGTGGCATAAAAGCAAGTAGTGAGTCGTATCCACATCTGTTTGTAACAAAATTAGTTGAGAATTCCCTGCCCCAAGTTAAGAATAGAGTATTAAAATTCGAGAGTACCTGGCAAGGTAACACACCGTCACAGATGTTACAAATGTTACAATATCATCACAATAGAATTAGAGAAGAACAAGAAAATGAACAAAGACGTATGAAAGACACGAAAATGAAAATGCTTGTTGCTCAGTCAGTTCCAGCTGACGGTCATAAGAAGGGTACGACACAGTCCAATGATTCAGTAGGTCCTGTTAGAGGGACATGCAACTATTGTAAACAGCCAGGTCATTATATACACGATTGCGCAGTTCTGAAACATAATATCTCTACGGGTATAACGAAAGAGAGACCACGTCCGCCTAGACAGGATCAGATCCAACAACAAGTACCTCAGAATATACAGCCTATGCCAGCTGTACAACAGACCGCACCACAACCACAACAACAGCCACAGCCTATTGCTGCAACACAAAACACGACACAACAGATGTACCAGTATGCACAAAATGACTATCCAGAGTATCAGCGCTACACATGAAATAGCCTAGAGAGGGAAGTTGGCCTACCCCTTATTGAGGTTCCCGTAGATCAAGAAGGTCCTTACGTACAGAGTCAAGTATTAGGGAAAGACAGAAAGTTTCTACTCGATACAGGGGCAAGCAGAACCACTATCAGTCACAGCGAAGTCCCAGGGGCACCCCTCTCAGGCTCACAAAATGTTTCCCTTGGTTTTTCAGGAAAGCCTACTATTAACGAAGTATCGCAACCACTTGCATTCACAGTCGGTCCATTAACACGGACTACAGATCTATTGCTTACGAAATCATGCCCAGAAAACTTGTTAGGTATAAAAACATTGAAGGCTCTAGGAGCTATAATATGTTGTTCTCCGGAAGGAGTACGACTATTTTTGCGTGACTTCAAAGGTCACTATGTGTTCAGAGACATGGATCACCGGTTACAGAATTTACCCACACATTTATGGGCGCAAGGCCCCACTGATGTTGGTTGTATGCACATTACACCATATCGAGTCACACTCAAAACAGGAGTAGTATTACCACGAATACGACAATACAAGTTACCACCAGATGCTGTTGTGGCTTTACTGCAAATCATTGACGAGCTCATTGCACAAGGAGTGGTTGTAGAAACGGACTCCAATGTATGTAATTCCCCGATAATTCCGATTCTTAAACGAACTGATCCAAAAGCACCACCAGTATATCGATTAGTTATTGATCTGCGAGAATTAAATAAATGCATTGTACCACAATACCCCGTGGTCCCAGATATCTCTTCATTGCTAACAGCTATAGATTCAAAAGCAACGTTCTTTACTGTAATTGATCTTAAGAACGCTTTCTTTAGCGTCCCAATCGATCCGGAAAGCCAATATTTGTTCGGATTCAGTTTAAATGGACGAAGTTTTAAATTCGCACGCGCACCTCAAGGATTCACAGAAAGCCCCAGCATCTATAGCCAAGCACTGAAAAGAGAACTTGACAGTATCCACATGCCAGCTAACACTGCCCTGCTTCAATATGTCGATGATCTGCTGATCACCGCCCGAAGCGAACCTGAATGTGAAAAAGCATCACTGACGGTTTTACATTTCCTAGCCGACAAGGGGCACAAAGTGTCCCCTTCAAAGCTGCAATTCTGTGTCCAGCAAGTTGTGTACCTTGGGCACTTGCTGTCCAAGGGGGGAAGACAGCTTACACCCGACCGTATCCAGTTAATTGTTAACATGCCGACACCCAAGACACAAAAGGAGGTACGGGCATTCATAGGCCTCACTTCGTACTGTAGGCAGTGGATCCCTCAATATGCATTTCTAGCAAAACCACTCATTCAGTTGACAACACAGGAGGCAGCGACATCGACTGTCCTCCCTTGGACTCAGGAACATACACAAGCTTTTGAAAGCTTAAAGAAAGCTTTATGCCAAGCACCTGTTTTAGCAACACCATGTTACAGCAAACGTTTTACACTTTTTGTTACAGAACGTGAAGGTACTGCTTTGTCAGTACTCACGCAGGAACAAGCAGGATCGCACAAGCCATGTGCTTATTTTTCTAGTACAATAGATCCCGTAGCTCAGGCTCTTCCTGCGTGCCTGAAATCAGTCGCAGCAACAGCTTTAGCAATCAGACAAAGCGATGCCATAGTGTTAGGACATCAATTGACAGTACAAGTACCACACGCAGTAGAGGTTCTCTTGAACCGGACCCAAACACAACACTTGACTATAGCAAGACTGACGGGTTATGAATTGACATTGTTCCAACCACACATAGAAATCAGACGTTGTAGTACATTAAATCCTGCCACACTTTTGCCATTAAGTGGAACAGACCCATTGGCACATGATTGTATTGAAGTTATCACTATTACGACGAAACCCAGACAAGACTTGACAGATATTCCATTATCAGATCCAGACCTGACATTATATGTAGATGGTTCATGCATGAGAACAAGTACAGGAGAGTTAGTGGCCGCTTATGCAGTCACAACAGACACTGAAATTATTGAAACAAATTGTATCGATACCTTGTCAGCTCAAGCAGCAGAGCTCATCGCTCTGACACAAGCCTGTATTCAAGCCAAAAATAAGAAAGTCAACATATACACAGATTCACGTTATGCATTCGGAGTCGTCCATGACTTCGGCGTGCTTTGGCGAGAGAGAGGTTATTTAACTTCTCACGGTGCCCACATCCAGCACGGTCCCCTTATTCAAGCTCTGTTAGATGCAATACATCTGCCAACTGCAATATCGATTATGAAGTGTAAAGCCCATACAAAAGTGACTGACATTATTTCTCAGGGTAACGACCTAGCTGACAGAACAGCTAAACAGACTGCTCAGAATCAGACTCATACAACTGACACGACAAAGATAATAGTTCCGACACCAACACACTGCATGACAGTTAAGGATCCCGCCCTTGATGTAATTGACATGCAGACACATGCTACCCCAGAAGAAATAAAGAGATGGACTGAATTAGGAGGGATCCAAACAGATCAAGGATGGATGACGAAGGGAAAATCTATATGGTTTCTCCCCGACTCAATGGTTCAAGTCATCATTAACACAATACATAGTCCAGCGCACCTAGGAGAGAAAGCTATGCTAGACAGTATTCAACACATTTGGTTCAATAAACACTTGCGAGCAGCAGCTAAACAGAAAGTACGTACCTGCATGATTTGTTGTCAGTTCAATCCAGGAAAAGGCGTACCTGTAGAACAGGGTGGATTTCAACCCTCGATCACCCTTTTGAAGTCCTCCAGATGGATTATATCCAGATGGAACGATGTCGAAGATTCAAATATGTCCTCGTAGTTGTATGCGCTCTTTCCCGGTGGACAGAGGCGTATCCCGTCTCAGATTACACTGCCCCGACTACTGCCAAACAGTTAGTTCGAGAATTCTTCCCACGGTATGGTTTGCCCCGTGTCGTGTACTCAGATAATGGCCAACCGTTCTCATCCGAGTTAATGAAACATGTTTCACTTCTGTTAGGCTATCAATGGAAATTCCACTGTGTCCGACATCCCGAGGCAGCAGGTCTCGTGGAGCGGCATAATCAAACTTTGAAAATTAGACTGTCCAAAGTATGTAGAGAAAAAGGTGTCGACTGGATAGTAGCTTTACCAGTTGCGCTCTTTTATATGAGAATGGTAGCACACTCTCGAACAGGGCTATCCCCGTATGAGGTGATCTTCGGTAGACCACCAAATATGTGGGGGACGCCTATACCTCGTAAGATAACTGATGTTGATTGTAATATGCTGACAGATTACCTGGCTTCCTTGATGTCTGCACTACAATCTTGTCGTTCACAGGTAGCTGCAGCTTTTCCCGATAACACTGAGGTGAAGCCCCATGATGTGGTTCCGGGAGATCTTGTACTTGTAAGGAACTTCGACAGAAGGAACCCGCTGGAGCCTCGCTGGCAGTCGCCTAAACTCGTCTTATTGACCACAAGGACAGCCGTGAAGATTGAGGGACGTAAAGGGTGGTTGCACTCGAGCCATATCAAAAAATTTCATGGACTATCATCCGACTTGAATTTTCAGCCCTGCATTCCCTCACAGACTGACTCAAAACTTCCCCTGGTTGACAAGACAGAAAAAGAAAACTATAAACTGAAACTAAGGTCTAGCAAGTCAGACAATTTGATTGTTTAAGTCCTCTCCAAGGTGAATCGGTTGAATTTGTCTCTGACATGTATCCTCTAGACCGAAATAGAGAGAGAAATAGACAGAAACAGCTCAAGAAACATGCGTACTGTAAATCACTTCGTAGTCACTGCATAGTGACATTGTTAATTATGTTTTTCCTAAGTCTTCTGATTATCATTGCCAGTATATTATTACACATGTATTACCCTATTTCCAAGCGTGCTTTCAATGCTACTGCCGAACATTCTTTTAGCGAATTACCCCCGCATGAGTTGTCCTATAGATTTGCACTGCGCAACAACACATTCATTAGTATGTTACATTATTCTCATCAGACCAGCAATGCTACAAATTGTTGGATATGTGGCCGACTCCCTCCCTATCAGAAATACAAGGGAGTTCTGCCTCTCTTTCCGTATCCATTCACACACAATGGCTCCTGTGGAGCATGGTTTAGTTTGATTAATTCCCTAGATTCAAATTCAGTAGTTTATCAAGACAACTGGGTTTGGGGAAACCTGAACATAGTTTTACTTAAAGTCTGCTACCCTAACAAGGAGGGACTTCCCAAAAGAACAGGAACTGATCTAGAAAATGAAGTATATGGATTAGGTAACTTTACACTTAATCTCATGATCCTGAATGTTGAATCCGAAGCTACACCAATCTTGCCCGCTATGTCAGTATTTCCAGTTAGAGGCGAATTATGTGTAAGAAAGAATGGTTCAATACACATGGGCCATAGTAAATGTACCACTGTAATAGAATTCAGTGATAAAGGCAAGTCTGCATTTAGAGCTTCTCGTCACTCCTACTTCATCTGTGGTCACACCGCATACATACGCCTACCCCTGGATTGGGATGGTACCTGTTACATTGCATTCCTTCTGCCACCTGTTTTCCTAGCCCCGCCTGATTACCATAGGAATACCCATTTAGTACACAATAGACAGCAGAGAGATCTCCCGATTGTCGACTACACCGAAACAGCATGGGAACAATACACAGATTTTAATAAAGGTTTCTTTCCCTACATAGGTACAGTCACTAATAGTAAATTGATACGTAGATTAACTAGAATGCTTGAAGCAGTAGTGAATGAAACTACTTCCGCCTTAGGCAACTTAACAGAGGAGCAGTCTGCGATGCGGATTGTTGTTCTTCAAAATCGTCTTGTCCTTGACGTCATCCTGGCCGATAGGGGCGGAGCTTGTAGGGTCATCGGATCAAGTTGCTGTGTTTTCATACCAGAAAACGCGCCGTCAGTATATAAAGCCATAACTCGACTTCATAAGATCGTAAGCCAGATACACCAGAATCCAGGCACCTGGACTTGGTCCGGTTGGTTCTGGAGCGTGTTGTCAGCCTGGGGATGGAGGATCCTATCCTTCCTAGGTATTGGCTTTCTCATTCTATTCAGTTGCTGCTTGTGTCTACAATGTGGGCCAGCGATTTGTGGTCTGTGTGCCACATCGTGTATCCCGCCTTCGAATTTTCATTCAAGATCCCGGAAGAAGAAAGAAGAACAAATGATGCTATATGAACAGATTGATGGATTGATGAAGATGGATATTTCATAAGGGTCCGCAGGGGACAAGGAGGGAATGAGGAAATATGAATTTTTATGGTCAATTGTGTCCCCTATCTTAGACCCCAACGGCTCCATGTACATGCTACAAGTACATGTATGTTCCCTCCAGTTCCAGCTATGAAGACGCAAATACACGTGCGTCCAACATCAACATGTCCTCTCTCAGATCCGCCATGAATGGGCCAAATATTCCATTCCTAAGTATGATTGGCCACCGACTTTACATGGTTCACTTTTCTAGTTTTACAGTTCAGACAAGTAGGCCCTGAATTCTGCCATCAAGCCTTTTCCTGCTTCTGCCTCTGAAATGCTCCAGCTTGGACCTGCATCCATATCCATGAACTTTGTCCTACTCCCTGCGCGGCTAACGGTGCCTGACGCGGCCTGTCGCCTGCCAAAAACTGTATTCAGCCTTCAAGTTATCTGCTCCGCTCCTCATCCAATGCATTCCTGTCTAGTAGTTTAGGTAAACATCCTTCCAGCTACCGAGCAAAGAGCTCGACCTCGCTGTCTTTATGCAAGTAATTCATAGCCCCTGTTACCATGGAAGATTCCTGCCCCCTCGCATCTCATGTAGACACATAGACGCTTGTACATGCACTAACAGTCAGTATAGAATAGATTCCGTCCGAGAGACCTTTCCTTTTGGATAAAACAGTTCCTTAAACAAAGATATCAGATACGATTTGGGATTAGGTTGACCTGACCCCCAGACTTCTGTCTCCACATGTAGAACTAAATGTCAATTCCCCTTCACCCTCTAGTTGCACGTCAATCACACGTCATGCGGCTGCGCGCGCATCTCTGCCAAATATTTCTGCTGACACTGCAGGATTCCCTTATGGATCCACCCACTTGTGACATCATTTTAAATGACGTTTCTAGTATACGCCTGTTATTACGCCCATTTTCATTACGTATGTGTATTCTTATCTGTATTATCAGCTGTTACGCCTCCTGCATCTGTCTTAATGCAATGCTTTTCATATATATATTGTTACTTGTCAATAATGTATTGCCTATCCCTTCCTGAACCTTCGTGGTGATGGAATAAGATTGCCTGGTTCGAACCATAATTCCTTTGTAAGGAATAAAGTCCTTTTCAGAACCTCTAATACCACGGATTCTGCCTCTTATTTTGACTGAGTTATTCTTACTAGACTTTACCGCATAAAAAATAGTACAGGTAATTTAAATATTTACCACACTGCCACTTTACTCCGTGGCGCACAATCGTTTATAGCACATAGATTCACCAAGAACACTCCCAATGCATTCATGGTTAGCCAATGAGAAGAGTTTGAAAACAAGATATAACCAATGATAAAAGTTTGAAAACAAGATATAACCAATGATAAAAGTTTGAAAACAAGATATCAAGTAACTCAAATAAACCTCTCTTCCAACTGTTTTTGTCACCCCTCCCCACAAGTTAATCAGTGGTAGTATCCACAACTCAACTTGCAGGTGGCAGGACACATTTGTATGCTTTGGAGGACAGTTGTGAAATGAGAGAATACAAGTAGAGAATAGCGAAGGCCAGAAGATAAGATAAAGTCAGGAAAGAATGGTGCGAACCAACAGACAGTTGAGACAGGGATCAGTCGGACCAGACGGGGATTAGTCGACTCAGCCAGTCCCTGACATCAGTCTCGTAAACAGAGGCAGGAGGTTATTTTGACACATCGCAGTGAGATCAGCAGAAAAACTTTGTTCATTGTGCTGCCTGAGTGAGGGCAACACAAAATGGCGGTGGGACACAAAATGGTGGCTAAATACAAGCGAGATCAAAAATCGAATTTCCTCAGACCCTCCTTTTGCCATAACTCAGGCAAAACACACAGACTCATGTTAATCTGAGTCAATTTCAATAGCCATGAGGTCGTTAAACTGTTGCTGTAACATCATTTTAATGTTTTCTGTTTTCTGTGACTCAGGTCTTGGGACACACAGAGTGGCACAAAGACCGCAGATGGCGGGCCACACAGAGACAACAGGAAAAAATGATGGCCAAAACCACTCCAAGGAAGGTTAGTGCCTTCCATCCCCATGTAGACAGTAATCCCCAAAAACATCCCAATAAAGACCAATCTCCTTCGTCTTGATGAATCGATTCGGAGATCATATGTAATTTGGAGATGGCTTGGTATACCGTAGGGGCATCATCAGGTATATAAATACAACAGCTAGATCCGATCAATTTACAGACACCACCACGATCTGCAAGAATAACATCTAGTGCAATCCGGTTCTGCAAAGTCATGAGACGATCCGCCTGAAGATCAGCTGTGAGATTGCTCAAGGCTCCGACAGTGACATCTATGGTAGTCTCAACAACACGAACCAGCTGTCTCATGTTTCTGCTGTTGGCCATTGGGCCCCAAAAAGGAAAAAATCCTTTGAGGAAATCACTTCCCTCTTGTCCTGCCGTGTCTTTAGAATCAATAATCCCTCTGCCATATCTGTTTCTATGATGGCCTGAAGGAGCAGTGTATGTAGGAAGGAGAAGAAAAGCTATATAGCATGTTCCTGAAAAATCAGTTGGTAGCCATGTGTAAATTTTATCATGGCAGATAAAATATGTGCCCTGGGATGGCACTAACGGCGGTGAATTCTGAGACGTGTAGATGTATGTATGGGAACAAAAGCTTTTTCTTTGTCCAGTGTCAGTAGTCTGGCCATTCATTTGTAAACAGAAATTACCTTGATGAGGGACAGTCCAAACTGGTGGAGATTTTCCCTGTTTAGTTTTATCTGTAAGGCTAGTAACGTAACGAGTCGCGTTCCAATTAGTATATGATTGTCTCTCATCAACAGGAACCTTACTATTCTCCACAATTTTAGTCACAGCCACCATTCCCTTTATCAGAGAATTATGACTAAAATCTGGCTTACTACCATAGGAACCAACTGGACGTCTAAATCGGCTCTGATATGCATTTGAAAATATGACAAAATAGGCCCAAGCAGAACCTTCATAAGAAAATGGAAGGACTAAATATGGCATTCCTTTATCTATGGTATGAGGCATAAGTCCACACACCCAAAAGTCGGTTGTGTTGACTACCAATTGGTGTTGGTGCAACAATTGGATAAATGAATTATTAAAATATTCTGTTCTCCTGATTAATTCATGTTGGGGAAGTGTATATAATTGATGTGGGGAGATAGTAGAATGAAAAGGCAAGGAGATAGAATTAGGGACAACTTTTTGCTGCATAGCATGAATAACCCAACCTACACAAGCCAATAAGATACACAAAAACATAAAAACACACAATGTTACGCCACATCGACTGTGCAATATTTTACAATATTTCTTTCTCATCTCTTCCTTATTATCCTTCTTTCTTAATTTAACATCCATCCTCTAAAATTGTTGCTCACGGCAATGTTCCTTACTCACTTGGCTGTGATTATTAGCCGTCCTATGACACTGCAAGTCCTGGGGACCTAGCCACTATACAGGTCACAAACCAAGACTCCTACCGTGACCCTGCAACCTGGACAGATGATAAATGTAGCAGAAGAGATGGAAATCTCAGGTGTCCTTGATCAATCTAGGTCTTAAATTGCATCTAGTCCTTGTTGGTACAGTTTGGTCTTGAAATAGGGTCTGTGGCTCTGTAGTGTTTAATCGGAGATGGGAAGGTATGGCTTCTTGTAGAATGTCATCATCTTCTTTCTCCGATCGAGTTCCATCCAGGTGTGCACTACTGAAAGGTATGAATCGGGGACTTTTTCTCCTTCAGAATCACCTATACCCTTATGAACCCACTGATCAAAAGGCAAGGGCAAGTGCAATCTCTTGCAGTGCACGCCGTGGATCCAGTTCTTTCTCCCTTCGACTTTCACTGCTGTGCGAGTCACCAAAAGGACCTGTCGAGGCGGCCGCCAGCGAGGTTCCAAATTCTTTGTCCTCTGAAAATTTTTCACACAGACCCAGTCTCCAGGTTGGATAGAATGACCTGGGTCTGTGGAGGCTTCTGGTAAAGCGTTTTGAACCTGTTGGTGAAGAATACGTAAGTTAGTGGTGAGGTCATGTAAATAGTCAATCAGCATTGGATACTGTAGGTCAGAGTACTTTTTAGGGCGAGGGACTCCCCATACACTCACTCTTCTTACCCATAAAGAGCTATTTATTTATTTATTTAATCTTTATTTCGGACAATTTGGCCATAAAAGATATACAAAAAAAAAAAAAAAAACATATGAAACATGTAAAACCATCAAAGAAAAATAATCAGGAAACACATTTGGTACAATATAAAATCATTCCACCCTACGAAAAAAATACTACTAGGGTGAATCAGATAAAAGGCCATGCGATTAAAATTATGAACTTAAAATTAGGTGGGAGCCTGCGACTTTAGGATACGGGTGCGAATATACCAGACATTAGTAAGAAATTTAGCTAGTGCAAACACAATTGGACCTGAAACGTCAGTTTTTAAAATTCTATACACCGGGAGGTACTCCCTAAAACCAAGGTTTCTGATGAGTGGTAGGAGCCAATGTTTCCTGGCGGCCGTGTAAGTTGGACAAAACAAGACCACATGCAGATCGCTTTCCTTGGCACACACACATGCCGGGCATTGCTTGGTAGAGGGCGGTGTTGACCAGGAGCTGGTGTAAGATCGCAGAGGCAATGTGCCATATCTCCATTGGAGAAATAGCTTCCTGGCCAACACAGGAGACATAGCGTCCAGGACCCTCTCCAGCCTGTATGAGTCCTTGCTTTGCGCGAATACAGATGTTAATGACCCCTCTTCCTTGCAGTCTAGGGCCATAGATAATTTCTGCTCGTGATAAGCGTTGGCCAAAGCTCTTCGTGGGATCCTTAGTGAGGCGTTAGCTGGATCCGACCACAGGTCGGGGAGCCCCAGTCTCACACAGGACTTTTTTATATATTTTATCCACGGGATCTGTAGAGCTTTAGGGTGGGTTAGAAACTCCCTCAGTTCCGCCCTGTAGGTAGAAAGTTCTTCACTGCTCCATAGCCTTCGCCAGAAGACTATGGGTCTGAGACCTAGTTCATCTGCTATTGGTCTCAGTCCCAGATCCATCCTCAAGGGGAGGAGCGGAGTGCTAGACGGGAGTGCTACTATCTGTCTAATGAAATTATTCTCAGTTATAGACAAACTGCAGGAGGCTATATGACCCCACAGTTCCGCCCCATACATCAGAGCTCCTCTGGCCTGTGCCTTATAGATCTGGATAAGCGGCCCCAACGGTCGATATGTGGGGCTTTTCATCAACCGAGCAATGCCGCCAGTGGTCTGCACTAATTTAAGATTAACCCTAGTCTGGTGTGTTCCCCAAGACATGGTTTCATTCAACGTTACACCGAGATATTCAAAGGTGGAGACTCTCTCTAAATGTGATGATCCCAGTAGGGGGTTCGGGCGTGATCTTAGGGTTGGGTTCAGGACCATAAACTTGGTTTTGGTAGCATTGATTTCTAACCCCCTGTCTGTGCAGAATGCCACAAAAGAATCAAGGATCCTCTGTATCCCCATAGGGGTTTTGGACAGCAGCAGGGTGTCATCTGCAAACATAATTGCAGGCACCCTGCTGCCATTCAACTTTGGGGCGTCAGTGTATTCGGTGCCATTGAGATGGGCGATTACCCCGTTGACAAAGAGGCAGAACAGGGTCGGTGCCAATACACAGCCCTGTCTTACCCCCCTGTCAACGGGGAATCTGTCCGTTAATTCCCCAAGTTTCCCTCACCTGACCCGGGCATAGTTATTATGATGCAATCTCTTTAAAATTATCAGGATATCCGGGGCGACCCCCATCTCAGCCAGAACACTCCAGAGTTTCCCTCTGGGCACGAGGTCAAAGGCGGCCCTCAGGTCCACAAATATGGTGTATAAACTGCCACCTTCCAATATCGCTGCCCTCCAATAAATAACGTTCAAACGAAAAACCTGATCCACTGTAGAGACTCCCTTCCTAAATCCCGCCTGATACGGACTAAGGGCGCCCGTCTCCTCCACCCAGTCCTGAAGCCGATTCAGCAGTATCCTGCCAAACAGCTTCTGTGACACGTCAATTAAACTGATTGGTCTATAATTGGCTGGGAGCAGGAGCGAGCCCTTTTTAAATATAGGAACCACCTCTGCCCCCAGCCAAGTACTCGGGATTTCCATGCCGTGCAAAACTCCATTAAACACAGCGGCCAGATAGGGGGCCCAAACATCGGGCTCCTGCTTAAACAGGTCCCCGGGCAGGCCATCCAGTCCTGGCGCCTTTCCACCTTTAAGTCCTGTTAATGCTACCTTCACCTCCCCCACTGTTATCAAATCCCCGTCATACTCTGCCAATCCAGTACCGATATCAGTCATAGTTTCTCCCAGCTCAGAACTGTAGAGATGCTGGAAGTGTGCCTGCCACACCCCTGCTGCAATATTTGGCTCTATTGCCGAATGGAGGTTCCCCGACCCCCCATTTACTACTCTCCAAAACATTCGGTGGTCTCTTGTTGCGAGGGAAGTGGTGAGCTCCTCCCACTGGTTCTCCTCCCATTCAGTTTTAGCGTGAGTGACTAGTTTTTTATAAGCCCGTCTACTTTCTCGCAGCTTCTCTCTGCCTATTCCCTCCTTGATGCTTCTGAGGAGTTCTCCCTTTGCCTTCCTGCAGGCTGCATTGTACCATGAGGACTTGTGTTGCTGGGCCCTCCTCTGATTCTGTACCTTACTAAAAAGCTCAGAGGCCGCTCCCTTTATAAGGTCCTCATGAGCCTGGTATAATTTCTCATGGGAGTCTTTATTGCCCACGTCATTAGCTAGATCTCCCACTTTTTCCAAAATAGGAATTAAACCTGCATAGAGCTTCGAGAGTTTCACTTGGCTCGTGGCTAGTTTTTCCCACCTGATGCTTCTCCTGTTGTTATCTAATAGAAGTTCAGGTTTGATCTCCTCAATGGTTGTTATAGAGGCTTCTAGCCCGGGGTGGCTAAGATCGAGTTCAAGGGCATTATGATCACTATCTAGTCTCTCCATAACCCTAAAGTCCAAGATAGAGGACCAGTTCACTATCTGTACAAGGGCATAGTCCAAGCGGGACTCTCTTCCCACTCTGTTATACGTGGTTTTGCTTGGTACATCAGACTTAATGCGTCCATTGCAGGCTCTAATTCCATGCTTTAGGGTAAGGGCAGTAATCTGCAGTGCTACAGGCGTCCATGCCTTCGGGGAGGGTGCTACTACAGAAGGTACTGACCACCTGGACTCTTCTTCCATGGGGAATCCCTCTAGGAGGCCGACCAGTGGCTCGAAATGGTAATTTAGATCCCCTCCCACTATATAAGGAATGTCTCTTGGCATTTCCGATAAATAGGCTGAAAGCTCCTCTACGGTGGAAGATTCACGTGAAGCTCCCACTGGCCTGGAGTAGATATTTATCAGGGCAAGTTTCGCTAGGTTCGGCCAGGCTAATAGAACCACTAGGATGTCGTCTGATGGCACCGGTAGGCGTGAAGCCTGGCATCCTAAGTGGGATGCCACCCAAGTTATGAGTCCACCGGAGGGGCGGCCCTTGCCCTCCCACCTAGCCGGGATGGAAAATGACAAGTAACCTTGGTGCTTATATTCTTCCCTTGCCCAAGTCCCTTGGAACATGCAAACATCCCCAGACTCGATGTAAGTTATCCAATCTT
Organism: Triturus cristatus; assembly: GCF_964204655.1. Classification (NCBI taxonomy): domain Eukaryota; kingdom Metazoa; phylum Chordata; class Amphibia; order Caudata; family Salamandridae; genus Triturus; species Triturus cristatus. The sequence goes on from NC_140583.1 coordinate 525,383,212, forward strand.
GAGTGCCCAGTTTATTGGCTAGGCCGGCCACATTCCACCAAATTAATCTCATGTGCGCCGGAGCAACCACAGAGGGGATTGCAGAGGTGGAGTGGAGGGGGGAGCCAGTGCCAGAGCCAGATACTACCCCAATTGCTCTATCAGGGTCATTTTCAGAGGTAGGTCTAGCCGGATCAGAAGGTTCGCTGGGACCGTTGCCCAAGGTCACAGGATTTGAGTCCGGGTTTGAGGACAGTCAATCAACCCCATCCAGTCCATTCAGACAGTTGAAACGATTGTGATCCAAAAAGGGTGTCTCCGGAGGTCGATAAACTGGACGTGGAGCATATCCCCTATGTCTAGATCTCCGTTCCACCCTTATCCAGTTACCTTGTAAAAAATCATGATGCATGCGGATGGGGGGGAAAAAGAAAGAAACTGGCAAAGTCTGTATGGTGGAATCCAGTGATCTGTTTGACCCAGCACAAATGTGTAGTACTGTCCCAGGGTCTCGAAAAGACACCATGATACAGTCCCCTGATATTGATTTTCCCGTCTTCCCCAACCATGGTACCCTTCTCACCATAATGATCTCGTTATTGAGGTGGGCTGGAAGAGGTCTGTTCCAATTCAACCATTTGATGATTTTCCTCTTGAGTGAGTGAAAGTTCTCGTTTTCACCCATTTCGAGAGGAGGAACACCTGCCAAAACCACCATGAGGCTGTTAGCCTCCGGTGGTAAGTCGGGTCTCCGTGGTCTAGGGGCAGGCTTACCAGGGAATAGGGGGGCAATACTAGCATTAGGTAGGACCCCAGGGTTTATGCCAGGGGCTATACAATGGGAAGCTGGGCCTTCTGTCTGTGGAGGTAGAATGTTAGGATTGCTAAGTGGAATTGGAACTGAAATAGCCATAAGTGGCTGCAAAAGGGGAATGGCTGTGGTGCCCAAAGGAGGACCCGTGTGGGTCGGAGGGTTTTGAATATTGGGGAAGGTTCCTATTGGTAGATTGGACTCAATGGTTCTACTCTGTTTGCTGTCCGAGGTTTTCAGGCTGGTTAAAGTTGCCTCCAAAATGGTCAGCCTGATTTCTATTTTCTTCAAACTCTCGCTAATGGGCAACAGGAGTGATCTAATTAGAAATTCAATGTTCCCCAAAGAGATGACAGGGAGTGATATATTAAGTGGGTTGTTCCCTTTGTCGCTGATGGAAGCAGTGGTAATGGTATTAGTACCCTTGGGGGGAGTAGCATTATGCACATTGACTAATGGCCTGTCATACATAGATACGGACTTAAGTGTCTTTCCAAAGTCAGAATGGGGGATCTTGGTCTTCCCCTGGCCACCCCTCAGCTTCCTTCTGCGCTTGTTTGGTGGTAGGTCATGCACCTCTGCCACCACAATTTGCTTTGGCTTATTATTCCTGGTTTTAACTATGAGGGGCGTTTGGGTGAGTAAGTCAACAGCCAAACTACTGGCAACTAGTAGTGGAATGATGTCCGTAGTTTGTTTAGGAGATGAGCCAGGGTTGGGAATGCTATCCCGTAGTAATAGTGGAACGTCTTCTTAGGATAAAAGATCCTGGCTACCATTAAGGGAACCTTCCTCTTGGGAGATAGGATAGGGAGTTATATCACTGAGGGGCCTATTTTTCATGTGTTCGATCGAGCGACGGCGCTCTGCCCTACGCATCTCCAGAGAGGTTTCGTTTCCCCCATCGCCCTTTACCGATTTAAAATAATTGTCCAGAGTCCCGGTGTTGCCTCCCCCCTCCTTCGCTGGTGTTCCACCTAGGGCCGATGATGGCATACCCAGAACCTATTTCACAAACCAGATAGGATCAAGGAAATGCAGGTGAAAGAGAGTGGGCCCAGCCCAGCCTCCTGCGGCCCCTGACGGCCACAGACGGTCCCGCCCTTGTCCCGGGCTTATCCCCGGGCGCTCCCGCGCGCTCCCGTAACGCGGAAGTTGCTGTTTAAATTTGTAGGAGGAGAGTTAAGCTGTAAGTGGGGCGGGGCTTGCAGGGAGAGCGGCCAGGTGGCAGGTGGCGCGGGTTGACAGGACTGCTGGGAGACGTAGTCCTGTCCCGCCGCTCGCAGCCCTGCACTCACCCAGTCCCTCACTGATGAAATCCACAGGTCTTGACACAGGCGGCTATCGCGCCGCAGCGGGACCCGCGAAGCGGGTTCCGCAAGGAGTGGTGGTGAGTCCGTAGAAAAGCCAACAGCAAGCAGCAAAGTCAGAAAGGTATCCCAGGGCAGTGGAGCACAGAGGGGCTTTTTCAGGCTGTAAGTGGGGCGGGGCTTGCAGGGAGAGCGGCCAGGTGGCAGGTGGCGCGGGTTGACAGGACTGCTGGGAGACGTAGTCCTGTCCCGCCGCTCGCAGCCCTGCACTCACCCAGTCCCTCACTGATGAAATCCACAGGTCTTGACACAGGCGGCTATCGCGCCGCAGCGGGACCCGCGAAGCGGGTTCCGCAAGGAGTGGTGGTGAGTCCGTAGAAAAGCCAACAGCAAGCAGCAAAGTCAAAAAGGTATCCCAGGGCAGTGGAGCACAGAGGGGCTTTTTCAGGCTGTAAGTGGGGCGGGGCTTGCAGGGAGAGCGGCCAGGTGGCAGGTGGCGCGGGTTGACAGGACTGCTGGGAGACGTAGTCCTGTCCCGCCGCTCGCAGCCCTGCACTCACCCAGTCCCTCACTGATAAAATCCACAGGTCTTGACACAGGCGGCTATCGCGCCGCAGCGGGACCCGCAAAGCGGGTTCCGCAAGGAGTGGTGGTGAGTCCGTAGAAAAGCCAACAGCAAGCAGCAAAGTCAGAAAGGTATCCCAGGGCAGTGGAGCACAGAGGGGCTTTTTCAGGCTGTAAGTGGGGCGGGGCTTGCAGGGAGAGCGGCCAGGTGGCAGGTGGCGCGGGTTGACAGGACTGCTGGGAGACGTAGTCCTGTCCCGCCGCTCGCAGCCCTGCACTCACCCAGTCCCTCACTGATGAAATCCACAGGTCTTGACACAGGCGGCTATCGCGCCGCAGCGGGACCCGCGAAGTGGGTTCCGCAAGGAGTGGTGGTGAGTCCGTAGAAAAGCCAACAGCAAGCAGCAAAGTCAGAAAGGTATCCCAGGGCAGTGGAGCACAGAGGGGCTTTTTCAGGCTGTAAGTGGGGCGGGGCTTGCAGGGAGAGCGGCCAGGTGGCAGGTGGCGCGGGTTGACAGGACTGCTGGGAGACGTAGTCCTGTCCCGCCGCTCGCAGCCCTGCACTCACCCAGTCCCTCACTGATGAAATCCACAGGTCTTGACACAGGCGGCTATCGCGCCGCAGCGGGACCCGCGAAGCGGGTTCCGCAAGGAGTGGTGGTGAGTCCGTAGAAAAGCCAACAGCAAGCAGCAAAGTCAGAAAGGTATCCCAGGGCAGTGGAGCACAGAGGGGCTTTTTCAGGCTGTAAGTGGGGCGGGGCTTGCAGGGAGAGCGGCCAGGTGGCAGGTGGCGCGGGTTGACAGGACTGCTGGGAGACGTAGTCCTGTCCCGCCGCTCGCAGCCCTGCACTCACCCAGTCCCTCACTGATAAAATCCACAGGTCTTGACACAGGCGGCTATCGCGCCGCAGCGGGACCCGCGAAGCGGGTTCCGCAAGGAGTGGTGGTGAGTCCGTAGAAAAGCCAACAGCAAGCAGCAAAGTCTCTGTCACACCCACCTTCCCTGTGTTTGCTGCTGTTTAGAAAGAATGCACAAAGTATAGCTGTCACCCACACCAAACGTATATTGGAGATCGGCAGCAAGGCACACAGAGCAAGAGGAGCAGGGAAATGCCTACTTTCCAGAAATGGCATTTCTAAAATAGTAATGTTTTATTTAACTTTACCATTAAAGAGTTACTATTCCAAAGATATAAAACATGATGCAGCTATTCCTTTCAGATCATGAATTACAGCCTAAAAGTGTATGAAAGGATTCACAATTCTAGCCTATGAGAGGAGTAGGTATTGCAGTAGTGAAAAATGAATTTAGCTGTTTGTCGCTACCAGGAAATGTAAAACTTAAAAGTACATGTTCTGCCTTTTACTCACACAGCACCCAGCGCTTTAGGCTACCTTGGGCCTACCTTAGGGGTGACTTGTGTGTAATAAAAGGGGAGTTTAAGGCTTGGAAAGTGGTTTTCAATGCCTAATCGAAGTAGCAGTGAACTGTGCACACAGGACATGAGACAGGTTTGAGAGGCCACTTGTGTGTGTGTGGTACAAGCAGTGCTGCAGGCCGATTAGCGGCATTTTGTTTGCAGGCCCTGGAAATATGGTATACCACTTTCCAAGGAACTTCAAAGTAAACTAAAAATATGTCAATTGGGTAAGCACCAATGTCATCATATTTAGGGGAGAAGCACATGCACATTAGCACCGGTCAGCAGTAGTAAATTACTCAGAGTGCTAGGCCAACAAAAAGATACAGCAAAAATAGGAGGTAAGCAGGCAAAACGTTTGTGAAAGACCACCCGAAGGATGGCAGGTCTAGTACACAGCTACTCAAGTAGTTTCCTACAGCCCAAAGAGAGTCCAGCCAAGTCTCGCAGTAAGTAGCACACCACACATAGCCACTCGCAGATAATGAAAGGAAATTGCATAGAAATCGGAGGCAAATATACAACAAGCAGAACAAACCTTTATATAAAAAATTAAAGGAAACAAAATGGTAATATAACCTTATACATTGCTAGTACTATTCAAAATAAACGACATAAAATAAAATGAATATACGATGTAAAAATAGCTACACAATTGTATACATTGCAGACATAATTTATTGTTTGCATTTATTACAAAAAAATTGAAAAATCCAATTTGTAGTTGAATTTAACTGAAACAAATCTTTTAAACAAGAGAAAATAATACCAAAAAAACAGCAGATTCAGAATGAAAGCAGAGTTGATCATCTTTATAACAACCAACATGTGTTGCTCAGTAGTACATACTCACTTCACCAGGGCAAATCACCATCTGACATCATTGTAAAGAGCCACTCGGACTTTATATTGGTGGCTCTTGCCCCAGGTGTTAATGCACCACATCCTCTGGCCGGGACAGAGGTTATAAATAGAAGAGGTTCATACCTCACAAGGTCTTTTGACCATGTGACAATCTAAGGTGTTGTTCATTGTGTCAGTGGGTGCGGTTGGAGAGTGGTGAGGGCACGCTAAGGCTAGGCCCTAACACAACCATGAATGGGAGGAAGGAAAACACTCTTTGTTTAATTACCCTCACACACCCTAGTGGTGTCATGCTTCATCATTGGGTCACCCCGATGCCTAAAAGTCGGGGTGGGCTCGACCACAGTGTTGGGAGCTCTTTGGATAAATGAAGACCAGGGGGATTAAAGATGAAAAGACCTCAGGCAGACCCCTGGTTTCCGTTCATTCTTGGGTCTGTCTGGGTTATTAAAAATCTTATAAACGGGTCAGTAGGAGTGTAATGGTCCTAAGACCCTAGTGCCGACATGTTTCAGTCCTGGGTGGCCGTGTAGGTCTTGGACTTTCTTAGGGCAAAGGATAACCCCCCTTGAGAATTATAAGGATGGGAGTCCCTATCCTATCAATGAAGGGGCAGAGTAGCTACTCCTCGTGTGTATGTGTAACAGATAACTTATCCGTTATGTGTGATCCTCCATCTGTGAACATAAATAAAAGACAAAGACAGACAACACACACCATTAAAATAACATCAATTCAGTATTACTGTTGTGTTTATAACCATTTAGGTGCATGGTAGAGACCAGACATATTTGCAAGCCATAATCATGTGCAAGACCATGTCATAAGTCTCAACCCCTTTTGTGCCACTCATCTCTTTATCTGTAACACACTAATTCTATGTGACAGGTTTATCGTGTAGTGGCGATTTTATTCGCATGCTAACACTATCTGCGTGTTAGTATGTGTACATTCCAGAGTGCCAACACCATGTGCCAGTCTCTATGAATAGCTAGCCACGTTTATCCTTCCAACTGTGTACATTAAAAGTGATAATAACTTGACATATGCCCACGATTCATACAACTATACCATATATTCTTCGTCATTCATTCAATTCCTTACCCTTCTTGGGGAGGTTGAGTGTATCACACAGGACTGGTAGGATACTGTGGGTGGTCCTGAGGTAATCATCGTGTTCAATTTAGTTGTTTTTCAAGAGATTAGGAGAGGAGAAGATGTGGACATCTCAGTACTTCAGAAATAAAGGAAGAAGATCCTACACCTTGCCTACATAGTCGGACACCAAATGTGTCTGTGTGCGCTATTAAGTAATTACTTCTGTTCAAGATCTCGCCCCGCTTCTCATACCTAATTAATACCGGTCCTCAGCTTGTACGTAGAGCCTCCGGGGATCGGTGTGTATATTTTGAAAGGTAGCGCTTTAAAAGCTGCCGGAGAGTCGCAAAAATACCCACATTCTGGAGACCGGAAGCGACGTTGTGGTGTCATCGCGTGAGCCATGCGAGGCTTGGGTTAGATACTAGGGATTTGTAGTTTTTTTGCGGGACACTTGTAGTCCCATGTCCTAATAGGACTGCAGTCTATCTTAGGATATGAGGCAATATTCAACTCGCGTCTCATAATCGCGCAGAATTGGTCTCATTATTATGGCCAAAGTGAGAGGTGGATCATTAAGGGATATATTAGTTTAAGGCTGTAAAGACTGGGATAGTAACGATGAGACCTGCGACGTTATCGCGTGTGTCACGCAAGGTGTGGGTTGGATACTAGGGAATTGTAGTTTTTTGCCGGACACTTGTACTTCTGTGTCCTTGTGGGATTGCAAAATGTATTAGGATCTACGGCAACATTCAAGCTGCGCCTTATAGTCGCGCAGAGTTGGCCTCATTAATATAGTTGGAGTGAATTTTAGTATAAGGCTGTGAAGACTGGGATTGTAATCATGAGATCTGCAGTACCTCATGGGAAATAGAGATCCGATTGAGGTTGGATAGTGTATACTTCTATTCCAATTGGTCAGTCATAAAGTCATGCACATAAGACCATCCCATTGCCTTATTCTCCTCCCATCCATATGAGCAGATAGTAAGCACACTTGGAAGTGGACGCAATTGTTATTAATCCATACAACCAAGGTATACAGGTAATTTTAATACTAAATATAATAATTAAGGAAGTAAGACATCATTCATTTGTTGAGTTGACTCCAAGGAATGGAGTCATTTAAGCCACTCTCATGGGTCTTCAAACAGCACACCCAGCTTTGCTCTCTGTCCAGGAGTCTACTTTTTCTATCACTGTCCATCTTATATCTGTGTCTTTATGTTGTTTCTCTTTATAGTGTGCTGTGAGTTTAGTTGCTTTTATAGCACGTGTGATTGTGCTCTTATTCTCGCTGATCCGAATTTTGACCTTTCGACTTGTCATGCCCACATAGGTCATGTCACATGGACAATTGATAAGGTAGACCACTGAATCCGAGTTACAATTTGTGTGGGATCTCTGTTCCCATGGTGTATGTAGGCCTAAATCAAGGCTTTTGGTGTGTTGAGTGAATTGGCACACTACACATGTTCTACACGGAAAGTGTCCCGTGACTGAGGGGTTGTTCCACAATGTCAATTGGTTGCTGTCTTTAGGTTTATATGTGTCTGTATGGACCAAGGTGTCCTTCAGGCTTTTATTTCTTCTGAATGAGAACATCGGTTTTTCATAAGAAAGTTTATTAATTGTAAGTATAGGCCACTTTTTGTTAATTATTTTTTTCACATCATTAGATGATGAGTTATATGTTGTGAAACAAATCATTTGTTCTGGTTGTGTCCTCTAATGGGTTTCAAGTAGGGCCTCTCTCGGGGTATTGCGTGCTCTCTTCTTTGCTTTTTCAATAATTTTAACAGGGTATTCCTTTTGTTTTAGTTCCTCTGTGAGCATATGTGCCTCTTTTTTGTAATCTTGGAGGTCAGAACAATTTCTCCGTATTCGTAAAAATTGGCCAACTGGAAGATTCTCCCTGAGGGCACGTGGGTGTGCACTATCGAACCTTAACAAGCTGTTCCTGTCAGTGGGTTTGGTGTACAGGGAACTAGTCAGGGTACCATTCCTCGCAGTTAGATTGATGTCCAAAAAACAAATAGTGTTTCTGTTGATATTCATGGTAAAGCGTAGATGTGGGTTTAACCTATTGATCCAGTCTGTGAATTGGTTTAGACTGTGATTATCGCCTTTCCTAATTAAAAGGATATCATCGATGTATCTATACCATTTACAGATGTTATTTGTGTACAGGTTTGTTGTCCATATGTGTTGGTCCTCAAAATGGCTCATATACAGACAGGCGATGCTAGGAGCAAATGTACTGCCCATCGAAGTACCATGGACTTGCAGGTACAGTTGGTTTTCGAACTTAAAGAAGTTCTCAGTGAGTGCCAAATGTTTCAAGGTGATTACCCAGTCTACTGGTGCCGTCCATTGCCAGTTTTCTTTTTTGAGGAGATCTTCTATCACTTTAATACTCTCAGTCTGAGGTATACTGGTATACAGTGCCTCAACATCTAGACACACCAAGATGTTTTCCTTTGGGTCATATTCAATATTAATCAAGAGGTTGAGCAGGTGTTTTGTGTCTTGTACGTATGATGTTATACGTGAGACCAGAGGGCGTAAAAACCAGTCTGTATGTTTAGACAGGGGTTCGAGGATATGTACATTAAAAGTGATAATAACTTGACATATGCCCACGATTCATACAACTATACCATATATTCTTCGTCATTCATTCAATTCCTTACCCAGCAGATCTGGCTGGTCGTTGAGAATGTTGCGGAGTGATGTTGTTGCTGCTTTTTGCTCGGGAACACCTACTCTGCACCTCATTAGTGAAAGTTGCCAGGGTCATCCGTGGCGATGTTTCTTGCGGATGCTAACGCCGGAAAAGTGGTGCTGTTGGCTGTTTGCTCCGGCTTGTGAATGGGGTGGTAAATTTACCACGACTTTGGCAGCGCTAAAGTGTTTTTAAGTCAGAGATAGCTCCTTGAGAATATGGCCCTATGTTTTTCTTGAGGGTTTGTTTGTGGAAACACTGCCTCTAACTGTGTGATTTTCGGAGCTATTCAGAATGGCATTAGCTTGCGTTTATTTGGCATTTTACCCATAATTGCGTTTAGCGTTTGTGGAGTTTTTTTAGTTGCAGACCCCTGCATTTGTCCTGCTGTTGTAGCCCTTGTTGGCTGAAGTGTGAGTGTTCTCATAACGAACTGTGTCAGATTTCTGTGAATTTTTATTATTTCTTTGTGTAGTGGACGTGAGTCTGCTACAGGCATTGTGTCAATGTCTGGATGTGGTGTGTAAGCCACTAGAACTGGCCAAGTGGCTCTGTCTCTGTCGAGCGGACCGAGTGTCACTTCATCTGTTGTGTGTGGGAGGGTGCCTTTCAGCTAGTTCATTTGCTCCTGCTAGGTGAACTTCAATGTCCTCATATGGACAGTATTCCTCTGGTATTTCATCTTCAGTGTATGAATGAAATGTATTTGTGCATGCATCTGCTGGTGGAAATTTGACCCAAGAATAGAATGCCTCTGTCCTGTATGACTTGAGTTCTGACATTTTCTGAAATGTTTATAGCACCTTCCCATTCTCCTTCCCCTGTTGAATTTGCACGTAATGCTGGCACAGCATTTTCTTCTTCAGTCATTGTTGAAAGAGTTTCAAGGAAACTGAGATAAGGTTTTATGCACAATAATGAACTATTATCCTTCAAGCTTGAATAAACCTACAGCCAATACGTAGGTCATGCCAACTCAGCTGCATCATATTTTTTGTCTCTGGGTAGATGTGAATAGGGGTCTCTGAGAAAAGCACAACTGAACTACTCAGCTTTGACCATAAGAACCAAACCAAAGTTTGTAGCGCAATGTAGCGCAATGCCGTGTAGTTCCTTTAAATTTATATCGGATCTGCGCATTTAGACAACATAAACTGTAGAATTGGTGTCCAGACTGATTCCAGACACCCCCACGGCTAGCTCACAGTGCCACTGTAAATTCCTCTTACTAAGTAGAGAATAGTTCCTGGCAACTATCGAACATGACAATCCTGTCCTATCAGGGATCATGGAAACAGTACAGGGCTTTTCACTCAGTCACTCATGCTCACTTTGTCTCGGAGAGATACACAGAATAAACTGTGGGGATGTTTTCAATAAGCATTTATTGAACCAGCATCATTCTAGTGAAAAATAGGTGTGCTGAAACAACCATAAGACAGAAACATAAATAAATATTTATAAGCACCAACAGAGTAAATGGGTGGTAGATTTCTACCATAGTGATAAAACAATGAATGTATTCAAGCATATAAATACATGGCAGTAATAATGCGTACTCCTACGATGCAACCCTAACTAGATGTACCTAAGTGTACCTAGCATGCATGTAGGTGTAGAGCCAAGAATCCGCCTAAGATGAAGTCAAACCCATTACCTGGATGTCAGACCCCTGCGTTCTGGAGTGTCTGCATGCAGGAACCTCAGCGTCTCGTGTCAGTGTGTCAGCATGGAAGTATTTCTCCTCTGCCTGCCCCAGTAAAAATATGGTGATATTTTCCCAAAAGGTACCCTCAGGGGTTCTACCTTGCTGTGTCATGTCGGCTGAGGATGACGATAGGGATGACCCTTATACGTAGTTATTATGCAGAAGATGGCAATCCTGCTGTGATTCAGAGAATCCTCATGCATAATTAATGATGCTAGTTTCCTGGGAAAACCACATGATATTTTATGCAGCACCTAACTAGGTAAAAAGTCAATACCAAAAACCATTATGTAGTACAATGGCAGGGAAAATGTAGGTGAAAGTTTAGGTGACTACCCAGGCCTATATTGAGGTACATTACAAAACATAAATGTTTTTCTTTAGTGTTCAATTATACTCATCATCTACTCATCTAACTTGATTGTAGTGTTAGGGCCTATGTATACACAATAAGGTATTGGGGAAGTATCCCTGTACCTGAAGGGTATGAGAGGTTTCTCAGTCGGAGTATGCCCTTCCGAAGCAGAATTATAATCACAAAAGATTCCCTAATGGACCAGCACATGGTCAGTGGAACCGATTATCCAACTGTACAAAAAAAGAGGGGGGGCTCTCTAGTGAAAGGTTGTACATAACTCAACCATGAATGGGAGGAAGGAAAACACTCTTTGCTTAATTACCCTCACACACCCTAGTGGTGTCATGCTTCATCATCGGGTCACCCCGACGCCTAAAAGTCGGGGTGGGCTCAACCACAGTGTTGGGAGCTCTTTGGATAAATGAAGACCAGGGGGATTAAAGATTAAAAGACCTCAGGCAGACCCCTGGTTTCCCTTTATTCTTGGGTCTGTCTGGGTTATTAAAAATCTTTAAAACGGGTCCGTAGGAGGGTGTAATGGTCCTAAGACCCTAGTGCCGACATGTTTCAGTCCTGGGTGTCCGTGTAGGTCCTGGACTTTCTTCAGGGCAAAGGATAACCCCCGTGAGAATTATAAGGATGGGAGTCCCTATCCTATCAATGAAGCGAGGGCAGAGTAGCTACTCCTAGAGTGTATGTGTAACAGATAACTTATCTGTTATCTGTGATCCCCTATCTGTGAACATAAATAAAAGACAAAGACAGACCATTAAAATAATATCAATTCAGTATTACTGTTCTGTTTATAACCATGTAGGTGCATGGTAGAGACCAGACATATTTGCAAGCCATAATCATGTGCAAGACCATGTCATAAGTCTCATCCCCTTTTGTGCCACTCATCTCTTTATCTGTAACACACTAATTCTATGTGACAGGTTTATCGTGTAGTGGCGATTTTATGCGCATGGTAACACTATCTGCGTGTTAGTATGTGTACATTCCAGAATGCCAACACCATGTGCCAGTATCTATGAACCGCTAGCCATGTTTATCCTTCGAACTGTGTACATTAAAAGTGATAATAACTTGGCATATGCCCACGATTCATACAGATATACCATATATTCTTCGCCATTCATTCAATTCCTTACCCTTCTTGGGGAGGTTGAGTGTATCACACAGGACTGGTAGGATAATGTGGGTGGTCCTGAGGTAATCATCGTGTTCAAGTTAGTTTTTTTTTCGAGAGATTAGGAGAGGAGAAGATGTGGACATCTCAGTACTTCAGAAATAAAGGAAGAAGATCCTACACCTTGCCTACATAGTCGGACACCAAATGTGTCTGCGTGCGCTGTCAATATCTCGCCCCGCTTCGCATACCTAATTGTTACCGGTCATCGGCTTGTGCGTAGAGCCTCCGGGGATCGGTGTTTATATTTTGAAAGGTAGTGCGGGATAAAACAAAACATGTGATAAGGCCCCGTTAGCACCAGGAAATTAACACCTGCTCTGACCTAGTGCAAAGTCAGACCACAACCGGCACCAGACAAGGGAGCACAGCCCATAGCCACACATGAAGAACAACAGATGCCCCCGAGCAACTGCTCATGCAACACTGATACCCAAGAGGGCCACAACACCCACCGACACCACACCCAGGCCCGCAACCCACCCCCCGGGCCCCCAGCCCAGGGACCCCTAACCCAGGACAAAGAAACTGCACACCAACACTACGAATCCCAAAACAAAATATTTTGACTGATGTCGCACAAGCAGGAAAATCAACATACATGCATGGCCAGAAATGCAATCACTAACACAAAACACCATTCAAACAAAAGCCAAAACAACCATTCGAATAAGTCCTAGCGGGTCCTCGCTGGAAAATCTGTAGGACACAGCCTGGAAGACAAAATCCAAGAGAAGAAGGTGTGCCATGCACCCAACAAAGGTAAGAGAGGGAGGGAGAGAGTAAGGAAGAGAGACGGCGTGAGATTGCACAAGCAGCGCAAGGTCTCTCGGGCACCTGGCTCTGCATGCCAACTTGTGTGTGTATCGCCATCGGTACACCATGAGCCGAAGGCCTTGTCTCAATCTCAGCACCAAAGCCACATAACATTCCGAAAATGGAAGTACTAGTCAGAAAAACTTTAGGGATGAAAGCTCCTTTGTTCGAATGCAGAAGGCGGGAGGACACCTGCACCTCTGACCTTGGTCCTGAATGCGGCTGGAACACCCTGGGAGAGATGCCATGGCAGATGGGGACGACTCCCACACCACGCATCGCGCAAATGAACTATCCAACTTATCCACACCCCACACACAGAAGCCCCTGCCTGAGGTACACCCGCATGGGATGCCCTTGACACTCACGGAAACAGCAACTCATTCTCCCCAATGTTGCACACACATTCGAAGCATTGCTCAGAGCTGTGGCATATCCTCCACACAATTGCCGCAGTTCAGAAGAGTGCCAGTTCAACAAGACGCACTAACGCAATGGCAGGCCATCCCGGGCACCTGCACAACCCCCATCACATGGAACAGTACCGTGCACGTATGCTGCATTTACTGGGCTCACTGCCATTGGCAGTGCTGCGGATCAGTTACCGGCTGAGCTTCCGCCTTGCCTGTGTACCTGCGTCCAGCCCTGGTTCCTCTGCCGAACATGCACATTCGAGTGTCCCATGGATGTCTGCCTATCCAACACAACCGTAGATGAATTGGACTATGACTTGTGTGTTCGCCCCCTGTTGGATCATGAACAGGAGTGTAACTGAGGCAGCCGTGCATGGGATGCCTTGACATACTGCGTATGTGTTGCCAGTTGTGCATGGGAGATTACACAATTCCTCATGTGCAGTGACCACATCGAGGCACTCCCCTATTGGGCTGTGTTGCGGATTGGTGAAACTGCGTGGGCTGAGCACACCTGCCCGGACCTGTTAATTTATTGGCTCACCCTGGTGTTCCTTGAACACGGCAACGACGTACTATTGGAACACATTGCACATGAAGCTGCGTGGGTATTCATGGATGAGTAAGTACGTTCCTGCAGCCACATTGGATTGTCACCCACAGCACAGGTTCCAACACCTTGTTGCATCGTGGGGAATGCTCACATATCCCACCACAACAGAGGACATGTCTTCCTTCGTCAGGACTCTAGATGCATGTGCGTGGAACTACCCGTGTGTACACACACCTGTGCAAGGTGATGCAGGTCCATGGTCAGAGCAACACAGCGTCATGTGGCAATGTTACCATTTCGGACACACTGCAGGGGGGAGAGTACACACATGGCAATGTAGCACGACATGTGAACCTGTCGGACCCTTTTACCTGATCACTGTCAGCAGAGCAGACAGTCGGCACACTCCGGTGGCAGAGCACTATGCTGACCCCATGGGCAGTGAGTCGTGTCCCCTCACACAGGGCAATGGGCAGACGCCAAACAACACATGACTCGTCCAGCACAGCAAGGTGGGCTGAGACTGTTGCCATCCGTGATGATTGTTGTCCATTTTGCCTCACCATTTTCTGCACCTCAACATGTTCCCATGCTGCGTGTAAGTGCCTTAAGCATCTCCTGCCTGTTGTGGCCTTTGCCTCGTCTGTACTGACACGCACATGCCAATAAAGTCTATGCAACTCCACTGGTGTCTAACTGTGATGAGTGTTGATTAGATTGTCCACTCGTGTGCCACAATGAGCATCATCCCTACACAGGGAGGAACTGACTGATATATGTACAATGGGGGTGGCTCCCTTTTGCAAGCTCCACCTCTGTGAGCCAGACATTGTTTTGGGATAGTTGCTGGCCGACCTGTGCACTTACGTGACTTCAGTAAACCATGTGCAGCAATGTTATGAATAATAACAGGACATGTCCACACAGATGTAGGGCACCACTTCTGGCCTGCTACCGATTTGGTCATTCCTACACACAGCCCTATTCAATACATGGACATGTGCCTACGTTTGGGGGTTGCAAGTTTGTTGTTGATGTGCAATGGGGACACAGCTAGTACTCTCCTTCACGGTCATCCAATTGGCCAGGTGTCTCAAGGATAAACATTCGCATACATGTCAGTTACCAGGGTGTACCTTCATGTGCATTCATTGTCCCTACATCCAGCCATACTTCCATTCGTGAGTGAACATAGTCATGACACATCTGTGTGATTTAGAATGTTTTTTTCACATTCTTGTGATTGACGGATCTGGAGCTGTCCACGGCCTTCCAAGCCCACATTACATGGAAGCCCAGTGGTGGGCCAACCAGAGTCCTTTGGGGATTGAAAAGTGATTTGGAAGAGGGGGAGTGCAGTCCGCAGCAGGATTGCTGTGTAATTGTCCAGCAGTGAAGACATGGCAGTCCGTGTCGGGGTCTGGGTGAATGTCGCAAAGTGTTCCGGGGATCAGTGGAAGGTATTGTCCCAGGGCATGATGCATAGGTCAGAACCAGGCAGGGACAGGCCATATGTCGGTGATGGATGCTGCTGCCTCCTTCCTCACACAGTAATTACCATCCCCATCTTACTCCCCTGATACGGGTTCTGTGTCCGGTGTGTGTGGCAGGGTAATGGCTGCATCACTGTGTGCCACTGACACATCAGGGGTCGGAGCTGTGTGTGTCGATGTTCCCGCTGCCATCATCTGGGACAGGCTCAGTGGCAGCAATGACACGATGATGAACTGCAGGGTATTAAAGTTCCCAGCTACTACTCGCTGGTGTCCAGCCGTGGCAGCCATACTCCCAGCCTGCATCTTCTCCATGGTCTCCATTGACCTCTGAATCTGTGCCAACTCTGTGCTGTCATCGCTGGTGCCTGTCTGACCAGACAGCTCTTGTATCTGAATAATGGCCCCAGCGAGGTCAGCCAAGGTCTGTGGTGGAGCATGGTGCAGACAAGGGGTGTCCGATAGGGACTGTATGTGGTCCCTGATGGGACTTAGACACCCACGTATGGCATAGAGTTTGGCTGCCACGAGTTTGAAACCCACCTGCAGCTGATCAGCCAACTCCACCTGGCAACCCAACACACACCGTTGGAATTCCATGTCCTGGGAGAGGAGACAGCCATGGTGGTGTGTGTTTCCTGCTGAGTGATATGTGCAGGTGGTGGGGGACACCTCGAGGCAGCTGGCCTACCCTGCTCCTGGGGATGGGGTGCGGAGGCTGGCCATTATCTGTAGGAGGGTGTCTTGACATATGTGCAGATTGTCCTCTTCATCATCAATGATGAGAAGTGTGGTGTGCTCTGCAGGAGGTGTTGTTTGTCCCTCTGCAATGTAAAGGGGAGATGCAGGTTAACAGTTTCACATGTATGTTGAAGATTTGCAGATGTTTACATACAGACTGCATGCCAATGTACATTGTGACTGTTTTGGTGAAGCTGGATATTTGATGGCAGTCAGTGTGTTTTTTGACTACATGACGATGTGTGGTAGTACCCGTACATTATCATCACGCAGTGTCAGGCAATGCCAGATGTGAGTGGACAGTTACTATGCACGGGCGGAACCTGTTGTGAGCTCTGTCCTGCGGTGTTGTACTTTGTACCAAATTGCCGTCATTACTGATGTTCTGTGATTGCTATGTGTGTGTGCTGCATTGTGGGAGAGTAGCCCATGCAGCTCTGATTTCGTGTACCCTTCCCCCTTTGAGGTGGGGTGCCTTTGAATTGTGTGCTTTTCGGGCGCTGAATTGTTTGCGACTTGGGTCATATGTGCTCTTGGACAGATTTTGTGGCCTGGTGCATTGTTCGCCTGCTGCGTGTATTGTACGACATGGGTTGTGGGTCCACGTGGATTTGTCAGAGTGTGACCTGCTCCTTTATGGATGTGATCTGCACTGGGCCATCTCCATGTCGATTAGTGAACCATGTCATGTTTTTGGGCAGCCGCCATTCTATCGGGCATGCAGTGTCACTTGCATAGTCAGTGTGGCTCACAGAGCTGCTGCTTTGCTGGATTCAGCACATGTGCATGGGTAGGTTGTGGTAGTAGTGATAGGGAGGGGGCCCCTTTGTGCACATTGTGGACGGGGGTCTACTTGGTGTTTCTATGTGTGCTGCAGTGTGCCAAAGCTATCGGGGACGTGTTCCACAATCCTTGTGGGTATGCAGTGTGCTACACATAATTGTGCATGTATTCCATTGTGTCCATCTCCACCCATCCCCCCAGTCCCTGGACGCTTTCTTTCTTTTATAGTGCATGTTCCCGCCAGACGCGTGGGATTTGCTGGTCTCTGGCTGGTTTTCACAGCTTTTTGTATCACGCTTGGGCTCATCGCAGCTTTTTTGGCATTCGTGTTGCGCATTTTTGCAGCGTGGGGTTGTTTTTAACGCGGCCATTTGATGCGTTATCTGGTGACTATCACATGGTACCGCCGTGTTGTGAACACTTGGTTGACACGGCATAAATTTCCTGCGATAGACTGCGATGTTGTATGTTGCAGTAATACCAGATGCATTGAGACAGATAGAGAATGAGTATGGAGCAGAACCTGCTCTGAAATTAGGGATGAAATTGTTAGGAAATGTTGCCCAGGTATCAACTATTATGTTGGCAATCATAAAAGGGTAGGCAACAGCAGTGGCAATACTCCAACAACTGAGGGATTTCACTCCTATACAACAGGAGCGTCAAATACCTAAAATTATCGAAGATACATATGCCGAATTAGGTACAGATAATTTGGGAGCTGGAGCAACAAAACCTCAACATATGGGTGATCCTGAAAAGGATAACATCAAGCAAGCACCTGATTCTTAGAAGAAGAAAGGAGACAATAAAAAATAAAAGAATAGAGAAAATAGATCACAATCGAGGGGTAGGTCTTCTCAACAAGAGCCCTCCAAAAGGAGGAAAAACCTTGGGAATAATGATAACATTAAAAAACCTGTCAGGTATCAAGATACTGATACACGTTCCTCTTGTTCCTGACGGGGTTCATCAAAACACTCTGAGAGGGAGTAGTGGTTAACAACAGGGTATCCTCCCCTTTTGAGCTGGGTAGGGGCACTCGCCAGGGTTGCCCGCTCTCACCATTAATTTTTGCCCTCATTTTGGAACCACTGGCGATGTGGATAAGTAAGGAACAGATAATTAGAGGGTTGAGATGGGCATCAGACTGGGAGGACCGCAAATCACTATATGCTGACGATATCTTGGTCTATCTAGCTTCCCCTGCAGCCTCCTTAAATAGTGCGCTGGACATCTTCCAGGTCTGTGGTGAATTTTCAGGCTATACCATCAACTGGTCTAAATCGGTCCTCTGTATCGTGAATGGGAAGGCCCCGACTTTGCCCAGAGAGTTTGCCATAACACTCGTCCCCAACAGTTTTAAATACCCGGGGATCCGTGTCTCCAAAGATTTGACGCTCTCATATACTCAGAACCTCCTTTCCCCGTTGCATCGCTTCAAGAGCGATGTCACACACTGGAGATCGCTCCCTCTATCTTTACTAGGGAGGGGGGCATTGTTTAAATTGATGTCACTGCCTTGTTTTCTTTATGCGCTCCAAAATGCACCTCTCCCGGTACCACATACATATTTTAAATCAATCGACTCAGTGTTGAGGGAGCTCCTCTGGGAAGGGAAACCTCCATGGATATCTCTGTTTAAGCTCACGAGGGGGTGGTACGATGGCGGCATTGCACTCCCTGATATTAGACGATAATCCAGGGCAGCTCATCTCACTGCCATTAATCACTGTATGTACGGATTGCAGAACGACCCTGGCTTCAATATGGATAGGTGGCTATTGCCTGGAGGAAGTTACAGGGAAGCGCTGTACGCCAATCCGTCTAGATTAAAACTAACAGGGCCCACCAATCATTCGGTCACAGTATGGAGAGATACCACACTGAGTTTGGGTTGGAAGGACAAGATCACGCTGGCCACCCCACTCTGAGACCCAGTTCAGTTAGGGAATATGAGGGTCACCAAAGGGTTTGACAGATGGGACCTAATTGGCCTATCGTCTGTGGGAGACCTGTGGAGAGATGGTGCAGTAATCTCCTTTGACCAGTTAAGAGACGAATATGACCTAGCTGCCTCAGAACACTACAGATACCTTCAGGTCAGACACCCGTTGCAAGCCGTAATACCCAGTGGGGATAGTCCACCAGAGTCATCATCGTTAGAGGACAGAATACTAGATGGCCACCTTCCAGAGAAAGCAATCTCCATGATTTATAAATAAACGAATAAACAATTCCCCCAACACCCTTCTCCAACTCTGTGTTCGCTGGGACCACGACTTAGCGGGGTTGGTTGATGGAGAATGGCTTGAAGCGCTGGCATCCCCCAGAGAAACGGCAGTCTCATCCAGGCTGAGGCTTAAAAAACTACATAGGACAGTGTTTCCCAAACTGGGGTCCGAGGACCCCCAGGGGTCCGTGACACATTCCCAGGGGGTCCGCAAGCAGCTGTTTTAAAAGCACTGCAAAGTTCCTTGTAAAATTAGCAGTTTTCGAGCAACTATAAAAGTATCAAGAAAATGCCAGTGATTATTGTACCTGCTGGAGAGAGATGAGAGTTTTGTCTAGTGGCAGCTTTGACTTATCTAATGTGACACAGAGGGTTAATATGCCTACTGCAAAGAACGTGTACAATTCATTTTAAAAAACAGTATTTTATGTGCATAGGTCAGTGGGCTACTGATTTTGTCGCAGAGATTCTTTTGTCACTGTGCAATTCATAAGGGACAATCTTAATCTAGCACAGTGTCCTATAAACTGTCAAAGAGCTGCTTGCAAACTGCATGGTAAAAGTTAGCAACATATGTTTATTCCCAGTCTATCATTATCCTGATGCTGCTATGTTCCCACTTCCTGCACATGAACAATTTTGTAATACCTTTTTGTCACTTCTATGTGTGCTGCCTAATGCAGCACACATGGAAGTTACAAAACGTAATTTTTTATTAAAGGTTGTTTATGTGCAGGAAGGGTCACCATCCTGAACATAAACAATCAAAGATGTTTTGCTTTTTCTGTTGGAAAAAGCAAAAACGAGGAGAAATAAGGCATTTCTCCTCATTTCGCCAAGTTAAGACCAGGTTTTTCATGGTCTTAATTCTGGTGCTGTCTCCTATTTAAGCTGACCTTGTAAATAGAGGGCAGCATCAAAATCAATGGGTGTTGGAGTGAAACGCCCACTGCAACACCCACTGCCCACCTTGTTCACGCTAAGCATTGCGTGAAAGGGGTCCTTATTTACAAGGCAGCGCTAAGCCACAATAAGTGGCTTAACGCTGCCTTGTAAATAAGGCAAAGCCCCTATTGCCACAGGAACATCGCAAAAAGTGACATTCTCATGGCGATAGGGACTTGTAAATATGCCCCTAAAATCCTTAGTAATTTGAGTATTTGTTTTGTGTGCACACGTTTGTTTATTTTTTTTAGAATTACTGTTTTAATGTTTGAAATTTAAATCCTACAAATTGCTTGGGGGTCCCCGGTGTCCAGTGGTGACTCAATGGGGGTCCTCAGGGGTCAAAAGTTTGGGAACCACTGACATAGGATATACTATTTGGGGTCCACAATGATGAAGATGGGATTTAGGGACAACGCAGATTGTATCAAGGGATGTGGGCTGGTTGGTACATTCATGCACACACTTTGGGAGTGTCCATTCATCCAGAGATACTGGGAAAAGGTCACAAACTGCATGACAGAAGTCATGGTCAGTAACCACTGACTGTAATATTAAGCTGTGTCTTTTAAACATCTGGGGCCCTACAGAGCTAAATGTCAAAAATAAGATGTGGGTGTAATTGGGAATGATGGTCGCCAAATGCAATATTGCAAAGTTGTGGGGAGCAAGTGAAAAGCCGTCCCTGAGACTTTGGGAGAATTACATGGATTATTGTATGTTCACGGAAAAGACTTTATATCTCTCACGAGGCTGCCCTAACAAATGGTCGCAAATATGGCAGAAATGGAACACTTACAGGGGGGACATCTGTGAGCCGCCGAGAGACCTATCACTATCGGACGCTGAGTAATGTTTGCCTGATTGAAGCCTTTGAAATGTAAAGATGTTGATTGCAATATTGTACATGATACTGTCTGTAATGTGCTATTTTAAGTGTTGATTTGTTATTGATAAAAATAACATTTAAAAAAAAAAACACCCCAAGAGGGAAGGACGGTCAGAACACAGATAATGAAGAATGAACAAAGTCCAGAGATACACATCGTACTTCGGACTATATTATAAAAAAAGAAGATAAACCTAAATCAAAACCTCAATTTAAAAAGCAGCAAGTAGCCGGCCTTAAAGTAAGAAATGCCAAGGATACTGAGGACTCAGCTTCTGAATGGGGAATGGGCACTAACGATGCTAGACAGGGCAGTAGAAGTACCAATAGCTGATGAAATTTCTGGTGACTTAGGTGTTGAATGAACATATCACCTTGGAGACACCTGATGTGAGGGTAAGTGTCCCACAACCGTCATGGCACACAGTGGGCGTGTGCTCATGACGAGTCCAGCTCGTCATGACACCCACCCACGGGGAAGCGCCGCCGCTCCCCCGTGGGACTTCGATTTTGTTTTTTTCTCGGTGGAAGGCAGGGGAAGCCCTTCCCCAGCCTCCCCTGCCCCCCCCGTAAATGTCATCAAAGAGGAGCCTCCAATAACGTCAGCGCGCCTCGCGAGCTGATGTTATTGGAGGCTCCTCTTTGTTCTCCGACGCGCAGGAAGCCATTTGCTTCCTGCGCGTCGGAGAAGAAACAGGTACGTTTTGGGGCTGGGGAGGGGGGTATTTAACTAAAAGAGGCATCGGGGGAAAGGAAAGGGTTTTCTTTTATGCATTCCTGCTGCACGATCGTGTGATCGTACAGCAGGAATGACCACTAGCGCCAGGGATTTTTTAATTTTTATGGATGTGTTTTGTTTATGGTGTTTGGGGGAGCGGCCCCTTATGCAAGGGTCGCTCCCCTTATGGCCCCAGTACTCTTGGTAGTGTCAGCCCCCCTGGGGGGGCAGATTTTAATTGGGAGTTTTGTTTTTGGTGTTTGGGGGAGTGACCCCTTAGGCAAGGGTCGCTCCCCTTATGGCCACAATATTTTTGGTAGTGTCTGCCCCCCTTGGGGGGGGGGGCAGATTTTTTATGTGAGGGTTGTTTTTGGTGTTTGGGGGAGAGGCCCCTTAGGCAAGGGTCGCTCCCCTTATGGGCATAATATTTTTGGATGTGTCTGCCCCCCTGGGGGGGCAGATTTTTTATGTAAGAGTGTTTTTGTTGTTTGGGTGAGATTTCGCTATTTTTTAATGAGGGGTCACCAGAAAGTTATTTGTAGAGAGTGACCCCTTTGGCAAGGGTCGCTCTCCTTTGGGGTCAATATTTGTGGCTGTCTCTGGCCCCCAGTGGGCCAGATCGCCATTTTTTTTTAATTAGGCCCACTAGACCACCAGGGATTTGTTTGTGGGGAGTGACCTCTTGGGCAAGGGTTGCTCTCCTTTGGGGAGAATTCATTTGCCACCCTGAGGGGCAGATCTGCTGATTTGTTTTTTTGTAGGCCCACTAGGCCACCAGGGTTTTTTTTTTTAGATTGGGGAGCGGCCCCTTGGACATGGGTTGCCCCCTTTATGGGCGGATGATTGTGGCCATTTCTGCCCTCTTTGGTTGGCAAAATAGCAGTATGTGTTTAGGCCCATGTTAGAATCCGGGTTCTCTGGTTGGCACAGGTAGGTACTTGTGACAAGCAGGGAACCTTTCCTCTAGTCAGGGTAAGGGGTTACACTCCCAAAATAACCCCTGCTCACCCTCTAGGTAGCTTGGCGCAAGCAGACAAGGCTTATCTCAGAGCGTTATAGGTTAAGCATTTGTGTACACATACAGTAACCAAGTGACAACACTACAAATGGACACCACACAGGTTTTTATATAAAAAATAAGGATTCTTTATATAGAGTTACCACAAGAGCATTAAACAACAAAAATACACAATACTGTTATTTAAGATGGTAGAAGTTTGCTTAGTTCTCTTAAGTTCTTAAATGCGACACTTTAAGTCAATGTACCTTAGATGCGACACGCAGGGCAACGAAAGAGTTGCAACGATGCTGATGCAATGAAGTTTTTTGTGCAAAGAAATAAAGATGTGAAGATCTTCCAGATGCGCTACGCTTCTCTGATGTTGCGAGAAGACTCGTCTCGATGCGTCGGCTGCAGCGGCGTCACCCCTTTTTGCGATGCGACGACAGCGGCCTTGGCAGCGGCACTCTTCTCCGACGTTTGCAAGACGCTTCCGCTCAATTTGATGCTGCAGCGGCGTCACCCCTTTACGCGATGCGACGACAGCAGTTCCAACGGCGGCACGCTTCTCCGTGCATGAGAGGCGCTTTTCTTGATGCGGTGCAATGCGACAACTACGATGGCTGCGATGGCGACACACTTCTTCCTCGATGCGAGACTCTTCTCTTGATGCGGTGCAATGTGTCAGCTACGATGGCTGCGATGGTAACACGCTTCTTCGGCATTGCGAGACACTTCGAAATGATGCAAGACGCTTCCGCTTGATGCGATGCGGCAGCGGCGACACCCTTTTCGAGATGCGACGAAAGCAGTTCCGATGGCGACACGCTTTTCCTTCTTGAGTCGCGCTTCCAGCTCTTTGCAACACGCAGTCCCTCAGAAGGCCCAACAACAGCAGTAGGCACTTCCAAAGACCTCTGGGGAGCTGGGGGGTGAAGTCCACTGGTCCTGGGACTTCGTTCAGGGGGCAAGCTCAGCACAAGCCCTTGGAGATCTTTTAAGCACAAGTTGAAATAAAGTCTTTGTAGTCTTTCTCCTCTCCTCTCAGCAGCAAGGCAACCACTGCAGGCCAATCTCCCCAGGTCAGGGACAGTACTCCTCCTTACAGCTTTCCCAGTTCCTTCTCCTCAGCAGAGGTTCTTCTTGTCAAGCAGGATCTAATTTCTTGGGAGCAGGGTCCCAATACTTAAACCCCTAATTCCTTTGTTCTTCTGGGGTAGAAGGGCCTTTGCCCAGTCCAAACCAGTTCTTGAGCACTTTGTTGACATGACTCTGCCTTTCTATTCCGGGTGCAGGGCAGAGACATCAGCCGCTCCACAGGAGGTGGAGCCAGCATTGTGGTGGCAGAGCACAGCCCAATTCAGAGTCCAGGTGCACTCCTCCCACCCATCTGGATGTCAATCTCTCTATTCACCACCAGGCTACCTAGCCCTGCCCCTCTGGGTTTCCCCAGTCCTGTCACTCACACAAACCAGACAGGCAGATACACATCATAGCAGAGGCGGGCTGAAATGGTTAGGCAAGCAAATACCAACTTTCTAAAAGTGGTATTTGCAAACACAGAATATTAAAATAAACTTTACTAAAAGATGTATTTTATTATTCTGAGTTCAGGCATACTAAACTCGATTTTCTACCATGTTCCCTGGGTCTGTTAGGATCATAGGATGTAACAATTCTAACAGCCCATTCTGGCCTATGGGAACAGGTAGCCTTGCAATAATGAAAAACGAAAATGGCTGTAATTCACTATTCGGACATGCCACACACATCAGGGCTTGTCCTACCTTATGCTTACAGTGCACCCTGCCCTTGGGCCTACCGTAGGGGTGACTAATATGAAGTTAAGGGAAGGATTAGGGACTGGGAAGTGGGTGCACTTGCCCAGTCAGCATGACAGTACCAGACTGCACGCAGGTTCTGCAATGGCAGACCTTAGACACATTTTACTAGGCCGCTTCTGTGGGTCGCACAACCAGTGCTGCAAGCCCACCAGCAGCATTTGTATTTACAAGCCCTGGGCACTCCTGGTGCACTTTACTGGTGTCTGACAGTAAACCAAATAAGCCAATCATGGAATCCAACCAACATATTCATTTTAAATAGGGAGCACTTGCACTGTGGCACTGGTTGGCAGTGGCACAGTGCTCTGAGTGGCTAACACCATAAAAACACATGAGGCACAGCGACAAAAAGTGGAAGGGAGACTCACGCCAAGGTGCCAGGTCTAACACGTGTCCCCTCCAGCTGAAAGGTGGGGAGAACTACCCTACCCCAGGGAGTTCCTCATCACTAAGGCGGAAAAATCTGGACAGACCGTCAGCATTGGCGTGATCTGTACCAGGCGATGTTCCACCGTGAAATCCATACCCTGTTGGGAAATGGACCACCTCAACAGCTTTGGATTCACACCCCTCATATGCATCAACCATCTGAGGGGCCTGTGGTCTGTCTGAACCCGGAAGTGAGACCTAAACAGGTAGGGTCTTAGCTTCTTCAGTGCCCAGACCACAGCAAATGCCTCACGCTCAATAGCACTCCATCTCTGTTCCCGTGGTAGTAACCTCCTGCTAATAAAGGCTACGGGTTGATCTAGGCCCTCTTCATTAATCTGTGAAAGAACAGCCCCCACACCATGCTCTGAAGCGTCTGTCTGAACGATAAACTCTTTGGAGAAGTTGGGAGCCAAAAGCACGGGCGCCGTGCACATAGCAGCTTTCAGGGCCTCAAAAGATTTCTGACAGGTGTCAGTCCAAATCACCTAACTGGGCTGCTTCCTTGAAGTCAGCGCTGTCAAGGGGGCAACAATGTTGCCATACCCCTTGACAAACCTCCTGTAGTAACCGGTGAGACCTAGGAAGGCTCTCACCTCTGTCTGGGTTTTGGGCGACTCCCAATTCAGGATGGTTTCTATCTTGGGTTGAAGGGGTGCCACCTGGCCACTCCCAACTTGGCGCCCCAAGTACACCACTGAACCCTGCCCGATCTGGCACTTACTCGCCTTGATCGTGTGGCCTGCCCTCCGCAGCGCCATCAACACTTCCCAGAGGTGGCGCAGGTGTTCCTCCCACGTGGAGCTGAACACTGCGATGTCATCCAGGTAGGCTGCACTGAACGAATCTAGCCCAACTAACACCTGGTTGACCAACCTCTGGAAGGTGGCAGGGGCATTCTTCATCCCAAAGGGCATAACCCGGAACTGGTAATGCCCATCATGGGTGGAAAATGCTGACCTCTCTTTGGCCCCATCGGTCAAGGCGATCTGCCAATACCCAGACATTACATCAAACGTGCTGAGGTAGTTGGCAGCCCCTAGCCGATCTATGATCTCATCAGCTCTGGGGATGGGGTGTGCGTCAGTCCTGGTGACCGAATTGAGTCCTCTGTAGTCCACACAGAACCGGAGTTCAGGTGTTGCAGCCTTTGGGACCAAGACCACTGGGATGGCCCAAGGACTGCTTGAGGACTCAATTACCCCAAGGGCAAACATCTTGGAGACCTCCTCCTTGATGCAGGCCCTTACCCTGTCAGTCACCCTATAGGCCTTGTGCCGCACAGGTGTACTATCCTCAGTGTCCACATCATGGACACACCAATCAGTGACACTGGGAATCAGGGAAAACTGGTCAGAAAATTGCCCCAGTAACTGGTGACAATCGTTCTGTTGCTCAGGGGTCAGGGTGGAAGAGAGGATGACACCATCCACTGACCCATCTTGCATCTCCTTCTCCATCCCAGCATCTGTCGCTAAGAGCATGCCCACTTGGGACCTCTCCAAGTGGGGCTTGAGGCGGTTGACATGAAGGACCCTCAAGGGGTTCCTTGGAGACCGCAAGTTCACCAAATAGGTGACAGGACTCTTGCGCTCCACAACCTCGAAGGGACCGGTCCACTTACCCTGGAGCGCACAGGGCTCCACTGGGGCCAACACCCATACCTTCTGTCCAGGCTGAAGCTCTACCAGAGTGGCATTCTGGTCGTACCACCGCTTCATCTCCTCCTGGCTGGCTTCCAGGTTTCCCTCGGCAAGTTCCCTGAAACGCCTAGTCTGGTTTCTGAAGGCCAGCATGTAGCTATATATATTCTGGGGAGGTTTCCTGGGAGATTGCTCCCAGCCTTCCTTGACCAGACTTAGAGGTCCGTACAGAAGCTCAAAGGGGCTGAACCCTAGAGACTTCTGTGGCACCTCTTTGTAAGCAAAGAGAAGGCATGGTAAGAGGACGTCCCACTTACGCCTCATGGGTTCCTCAAGACCCATTATCATGCCCTTTAGGGTTC
This sequence comes from Triturus cristatus, assembly GCF_964204655.1. NCBI lineage: Eukaryota > Metazoa > Chordata > Amphibia > Caudata > Salamandridae > Triturus > Triturus cristatus. The sequence continues at coordinate 525,410,107 of NC_140583.1, forward strand.
GGTTGAATCTCTCAACCAACCCGTTTCCTTGGGGGTGGTAAGGTGTGGTGAACTTGTAGGTTACACCACATTCTTGCCCAAGGGATTTCATATATTTAGATATGAAATTGGTACCCCGGTCAGACATCACCTCTAGAGGGAATCCCACTCGGGAGAAAATTCCCATCAGCGCACGTCCCACCACGGGGGCCGTCACTGTCCTCAGAGGGATGGCTTCCGGGTACCGGGTGGCATGGTCCACCAGGACCAGGATGAACCTATTGCCCATCTCTGTCCTGGGGTCCAGTGGCCCTACAATGTCAATCCCCATTCGCTGGAATGGGGTACCGACCACAGGGAATGGCTGGAGTGGAGCCTTATGCTTCCTTCCACTCTTCCCACTTGCCTGGCAAGTCTGGCAGGTCCTGCAGTGAGTGTCTGAACTACTGCGCATTTGGGGCCAAAAGAAGTGGGTGACAAGCCTTTCAAAGGTCTTGTCCTGCCCCAAATGTCCTGCTAATGGCACATCGTGAGCCAGCCCCAGTAGGAAGGCTCTGAAGCGCTGGGGTACCACCAGCACACTGGCTGACCCAGACTCAGCAACCTTAGGCTCAGAATTCAGGAGGTCATTCTCCCAGTAAATGAAATGTGTTCCAGACTGATCAACGTTGGCCTGGTCTGTGGCCTGCTGCCGCATACCCACGAGAGAAGGGCACTCTTTCTGCTCCCTGCAGAATTCCTCCCTGGAGGATCCTCCTTCTTGCTGCCAATGGGTCAGCTCAGGCAGGACCCCCAGTTCAGCTATCTGTTCCCCTGTAGGTTCCAGGGCATCCCCCTCAAGGTCTGCTTCCTCCTGGACTGTGGGAACTTCAGGGGCCGGTTTCCCTCGCCCCCTGCCTCTTCTCCCTAAGGCAGGTTCCTGGGCCTCCCTCTCAGTCTCCAGGTCCTCTTGAGCACCTCTACTCGCTGTCATGGACCGTTTGGTGACACACGCCCAATCTGGCATACCCAACATCTCCAGGTGAGCACTCCGCTCCACCTTAGCCCAAGGTGAGCTCTCCAGATCGTTCCGTAACAGACAGTCTACAGGCATGGCGGGCCTCACAGCTACCTGAAGAGTACCAGAGACCCCCCTCACTCAAAGGGAACCTGAGCCACCGGGCAGTGACTCTCGGTGTTGTCGGCGGCAACAACCGGATAGAAGGCTCCTGGGACAACCTGCTCCTGAGACACCAGGCGGCGCTTGACAGCCGTCACACTGGCTCCTGTGTCTCTGAGAGCTTCCACCCTATGGCCATTTATGGTCACCCACTGCCTGTATTTTTTAGTGTTCTCAGGCAGCTGGGTCTTGGGGACCACTTCACGGTCTCCTAAAGAGACCAGGGACATTTCTACTGGACCCCACTCACCTTGGACACCCATCTCTCCACCCAGGGCTACACTAGCCGTCTGCCGGGGGGTTGCACCAGTGGGTGCTGGTTTAACAAACTGGCGACACTTGGGATCATTGGCAAAATGACCCAGCTCACCACATCTGTAACAGGTTGGGGGCCCTCTTTGAACAGGGGTACCTGTCGGGGCCCCAGTCGGTTTCTGGGGTGGGGGAGGCTGAGAACCCTTCCCTTGGTTCCCTTGGGGATTACTTTGGGGCCTCCTCTGGAACTCCCTCTGTTTACCCTTGTCCCCCCCGCTCTTCTGCTGGGGACCCTGCCCACCTTTGGCGGAGTCTCCCACAGGACCCTTGTGGACCCTGGTACTGACCCAGTGGTCTGCCTCCTCAGCAAGCTTCCGAGGGTAGTCAGCCTACTATCAATCAGGTGCTGGCGTAGCTCAGGAAAACAATTACTGGACAAGTGCTCCCATGCCATTAAATCAAGAAGCCCTTGAAAATTATCAACCTTGCTACCCTTCACCCAGCCATCCAGTGCTCTGCAAAAAAAGTCACATACTCCACATACGTACTATTGGGAATCTTAGTGCAACCCCTGAACCTCTGTCTATACATTTCAGGGGTTAACCCATACCTAGCCATTAAAGCATCCTTCATATGGGGGTAAGAGTTATATACTTCTGAGGGCAAATCTAGCAGTGTGTCCCGCCCTTCACTCAAGAACTGCCCCCACAACCCCGCTCCCCAATCCTTCTCAGGGACCCGGTGGGAGGACATGGCTACTTCGTAGGCTTTGAACCACTGCCCTTTGTCATCATTTTTTAAAAATTCTTTCTCTACATCTTTGGGTATGTAAACTTTGGACTCCACCTGCACTGGGGGTGTGCTGCCACCAGAGGGAGTGCTTCCCAAGCCCTGGGCTTTCAACTACAGCTCCCTCATTTTCATTTCATGCTCCATTTGGCTTTTTTTCTCTTCCATTTCCAGCCTTTTTTGTTCCAGTTGTCCATTTAGTTTGGCCATCTCTATTTCATGAGCTCTGGTTTCCTCCCTGTCTGCCAACTCCTCTGGAGATAAACTTTTACTAGAAAAACTGCTACCTGCAGGGGAAGGGGTTCTCTTTCCTCTTGAACCCACTGGCCCATCCAGCTGCTCATCTGCATTATCATCATCAGTGGCAATCCTTGCTTCTACCCAGGCCCTCAGCGCCTTGTAGAACTCTGCCTTGTTTCTACATCCAGTAGTGCAAACATTATATTTCTTGCAAAAGAATTACAGATGTGATAACTTGTAGCTATCCAATTTCTGTTCTTCCCATTCAAATTCAGTATTGACAGAGACTATGGATGCTGCTTTCTCCACTATGGTTAAGCTTGGCAGTGCTCAAAAATAGACAGTCCCGAAAAGAAATCTACCAACAAGTATTGGTTGCGTTTAAGGTCTGCACTCACTAAGAAGTGTTCACCAATCACTGTACATGAGTCACAAATGCAAGTCCAGAATCCTCACCGCTGACCACCAATGTTAGAATCCGGGTTCTCTGGTTGGCACAGGTAGGTACTTGTGACAAGCAGGGAACCTTTCCTCTAGTCAGGGTAAGGGGTTACACTCCCAAAATAACCCCTGCTCACCCTCTAGGTAGCTTGGCGCAAGCAGACAAGGCTTATCTCAGAGTGCTATAGGTTAAGCATTTGTGAACACATACAGTAACCAAGTGACAACACTACAAATGGACACCACACAGGTTTTTATATTAAAAATAAGGATTCTTTATATAGAGTTACCACAAGACCATTAAACGACAAAAATACACAATACTGTTACTTAAGATGGTAGAAGTTTGCTTAGTTCTCTTAAGTTCTTAAATGCGATACTTTAAGTCAATGTACCTTAGATGCGACACGCAGGGCAATGAAAGTGTTGCAACGATGCTGATGCAATGAAGTTTTTGGTGCAAAGAAAGAAAGATGTGAAGATCTTCCAAATGCGTTACGCTTCTCCGATGTTGCGAGAAGACTCGTCTCGATGCGTCGGCTGCAGCGGCGTCACCCCTTTTCGCGATGCGACGACAGCGGCCTTGGCAGCGGCACTCTTCTCCGACGTTTGCGAGACGCTTCCGCTCGATGCGATGCTGCAGCGCCGTCACCCCTTTACGCGATGCGACGACAGCAGTTCCGATGGCGGCACGCTTCTCCGTGGATGCGAGGCGCTTTTCTTGATGCGGTGCAATGCGACAACTACGATGGCTGCGATGGCGACACTCTTCTTCCTCGATGCGAGACTCTTCTCTTGATGCGGTACAATGCGTCAGCTATGATGGCTGCGATGGTGACACGCTTCTTCGGCGTTGCAAGTCACTTCCAGAATGATGCGAGACGCTTCCGCTCAATGCGATGCTGCAGCGGCGACACCCTTTGCGAGATGCGACGACAGCAGTTCTGACGGCGGCACACTTCTCCTTCTTGAGTCGCGCTTCCAGCTCTTTGCGACACGCAGTCCCTCAGAAGGCCCAACAACAGCAGTAGGCACTTCCAAAGACCTCTAGGGAGCTGGGGGGTGAAGTCCACTGGTCCTGGGACTTCGTTCAGGGGGCATGCTCAGCATAAGCCCTTGGAGATCTTTTAAGCACAAGTTGAAATAAAGTCTTTGTAGTCTTTCTCCTCTCCTTTCAGCAGCAAGGCAACCACTGCAGGCCAATCCCCCCAGGTCAGGGACAGTACTCCTCCTTACAGCTTTCCTAGTTCTTTCTCCTCAGGCAGAGGTTCTTCTTGTCAAGCAGGATCTAATTTCTTGGGAGCAGGGTCCCAATACTTATACCCCTAATTCCTTTGTTCTTCTGGGGTAGAGGGGCCTTTGCCCAGTCCAAACCAGTTCTTGAGCACTTTGTTGACATGACTCTGTCTTTCTATTTAGGGTGCAGGGCAGAGACATCAGCCGCTCCACAGAAGGTGGAGCCAGCATTGTGGTGGCAGAGCACACCCCTATTCAGAGTCCAGGTGCACTCCTCCCACCCATCTGGATGTCAATCTCTCTATTCACCACCAGGCTACCTAGCCCTGCCCCTCTGGGTTTCCCCAGCCCTGTCACTCACACAAACCAGACAGGCAGATACACATCATAGCAGAGGCGGGCTGAAATGGTTAGGCAAGCAAATACCAACTTTCTAAAAGTGGTATTTGCAAACACAGAATATTAAAATAAACTTTACTAAAAGATGTATTTTATTATTCTGAGTTCAGGCATACTAAACTCGATTTTCTACCATGTTTCCTGGGTCTGTTAGGATCATAGGATGTAACAATTCTAACAGCCCATTCTGGCCTATGGGAACAGGTAGCCTTGCAATAGTGAAAAACGAAAATGGCAGTAATTCAATATTAGGACATGCCACACACATCAGGGCTTGTCCTACCTTGTGCTTACAATGCACCCTGCCCTTGGGCCTACCGTAGGGGTGACTAATATGAAGTTAAGGGAAGGTTTAGGGACTGGGAAGTGGGTGCACTTGCCCAGTCAGCATGACAGTACCAGACTGCACGCAGGTTCTGCAATGGCAGACCTTAGACACATTTTACTAGCCCGCTTCTGTGGGTGGCACAACTAGTGCTGCAACCCCACCAGCAGCATTTGTATTTACAAGCCCTGGGCACTCCTGGTGCACTTTACTGGGGTCTGACAGTAAACCAAATAAACCAATCATGGAATCCAACCAACATATACATTTTAAATAGGGAGCATTTGCACTGTGGCACTGGTTGGCAGTGGCACAGTGCTCTGAGCGGCCAACACCATAAAAACACATGAGGCACAGCGACAAAAAGTGGAAGGGTGACTCACACCAAAGTGCCAGGTCAAACAGCCCATCTGCCCCCAAGGGGGGCAGAAGCCACTAGACACTAGGGTTTTTAAAAGTTTTGTGTTGGGGAGTGGCCGCAAGGGTTGCTCCCCTTTTACAGGGGTGAATGTTTAATTTATACTCTTAGGTCCACCTACCCCTTATCTTGGCTGGTGGATTGTGTGTGGACTGGTGCATTATTTGCATATGTGATTGTAATGTTTTTTCTCCTTTTTATTGTAGTGTAAAGCTTTACTCCAGGGAAACAAATATCTATTGATGAGTCTTTGGTCTTGTTCAAGGGCCGTTTGGTTTTTAGGCAGTACATCCCCAGCAAGAGGGCGCGCTATGGAATTAAGCTGTATATGTTGTCTGAGAGTAGGACAGGATATGTTTTTAATTTCCGTGTGTACACTGGTAGAGATTCCACTATTGACCCCCCTGGTTGTCTGTCCACTTTTGGAGTTTCAGAGAAAATTGTGTGGGATCTTGCTAGAAGACTGTTTAACAGAGGCCACCATTTGTACCTTGATAACTTCTACACTGCTGTGCAATTGTTTAAGGAATTGTTTAAAGTGGACACATTTGCATGTGGCACAATCTGCTCTAACCGTAAAGGTTATCCAAAAGAGCTTGTTTGCAAAAAACTTCAGAGGGGACAGTGTAGTTCCTTGCGTAGTGATGAACTACTAGCTGTGAAATTTGTGGACAGGAGGGATGTGTACATGCTGACTACCATCCATGATGAGAGCACTTCACCTGTGCCTGTTTGGGGTCAGGTTGTTGAAGTGCGCAAACTTGTGTGCATTCTAGAATACAATAAGCACATGGGTGGTGTTGACAGAATAGATCAGAGGTTGGAACCTTACACTGCTATTTGTAAGGCTTATGTTTGGTATAAGAAGTTGGCCATTCATCTCTTCAACTTAGCAACTTCCAATGCTTTTGTTGTGTTCAATGAGTGTTCTCCTGGGTCAAAGTTGACATTTGTTCAGTTTCAGCACTCTGTGATAAGCAGCCTTGTTGTTGTGGAACGGGCAAGTGTTCCTAGAGTTGGAGTGGTGGAGGATGTGGCTCGATTGAAAGATCGCCACTTTCCTGATCACATTCCTCCCACATCCTAAAAAGACTTTCCCTCTAGGAGATGTAGAGTTTGTTGGTGAAGAGGTTAGCAGAAGGAGACTCGTCTTTTCTGCCCCGAGTGTCCTTCTAACCCTGGGCTGTGTGTGTCTGCTTGTTTTAGAGCATACCACACGCAAAATAATTTTTGGGAGCATCCATGAGTGGTAAAGTGAACTGCCTGGTCTGTATTGTTTAAAAAAAATTATTCTGTTTCAAGGTTGGCATTAGTGCAATGTATTTTGTTTCAGATTTTGTATTAGTAGATTTGTATCTATTTGCAATTTGTTTGTGTTTTTTTTTGTGATGGCGGTGTGTGTAGGCTGGCGTTTGGCTGGCGTTGTGCTTGGACTGGCGGTGTGTGTTGACTGGTGCTTGGCTGGCGGTGTGCGCTGATTGGTACTTGGCTGGCGGTGTGCCTGAATTGGCACTTGCTGACATTGTGCATGGACTGGCGCTTGGCTTGCGATGTGCGTGAACTGGTGCTTGGCTTGCGATGTGCGTGGATTGGCACTTGGCTGGCAGTGTGCGTAGACTGGCGCTTGGCTGGTGGTGTGTGTTGACTGGCGCTTGGCTGGCGGGGTGAGTGGATTGGTGCTTGGCTGGTGGTGTTCGTGGACTAGCGCTTGGCTGGCAGTGTGTGTTGACTGGCGCTTGGCTGGCGGTGTGCGTGGACTGGTGTTTGGCTAGCAGTGTGCGTGGACTGGTGCTCGGCTGGCGGTGTGTGAGTTTTGACTGACTGCTGGTCACTACACACACTGCTAGCTGAGTGCCACTCCACGCAATCCATCAGCTTGTGTGGTTGCTGTGTCAGGAATGTTGGCTTGTGAAAGTGATGGGCCCTTGAATGGCTCTGTCTGCTGGTGTGAGTGTTGTAATGTGTTGGGCCCGTGGCTGGCGGTGTGAATGGTTTTGTATGTGCCACACGTATGAAAGGTGCATGAATGGCCTGTAAAGAGGTTGGTGCCTTGTCATGGCTTTACAGCTCATGAGCTGTGAGTCAATGGTTCAGTTTTTCGCCCTTTCAATTATTAACAGTGCATTTAATTTTTGTGAAATCACTTGCTAATACAATTGTATTTACTGAACCATCACTCACCCTCGTGCCAAATGCAACCAGTATGTGTGTGTGCTTGAGGATTAGATGGCTGTGCAGTAATATTTGTCTTTCTGAAGCAGGGTGTACCTTGTCCCTTTTTGTGGATGTTATAATGTGTTGTTTTTCTGTCTGGCGGCATGAATGGTCTTGTGTGTATCACGTATGAAAGGTGTGTGAATGGCCTGTAAAGCAGTTGGTGCCTTGCCGTGGCTTTACAGCTCACAAGTTGTGAGTCACTGGTTCGATTTTTTGTCCATTTAATTATTGACAGAGCATTTCATTTTTGTGAAATCTCTTGTTAATAAATTTTTACATACTGAACTATCACTCGCCCTCGTGCCAAATCCAACCAGTATGTGTGTGTGTTTGAGGAATAGATGGCTGTGCAGGAATCGTTGTCTTTTTAGTCTCTCTGCCAAGGTGTACATTCCAACTAAGAATAACCTACCAACTGTAGATATTGTCGTAAACCCATGGGAGTTCATGGTGATGTCTCTCTTGTGAATTCCAACAAGTTATTTTATCCACAATGTCCTGCAAACCTCAAATTGTCTGTCACATTTTCCTTGCAATATTGTGCCAAAATTCTCACGCTGTAGAAAAAAACAACTAATTATGTCACGGGGTACTTGGGCCTCCCACACAAGTGAGGCACCATTTTTATCGGGAGACCTGGGGGAACGCTGGGTGGTGTGAAATTTGTGTGAGCCCGGTGATGCCACAACTTTCCCACACAAAAATGTATGAAAAAAGTGATTTTTCAGCTAAAATGGAGGCGTGCAGGGGATTCTGGGTAAGGAAACGTTGGGGGATCGACACAAGCCATACCTCCCTGGAAACCCCAGGGTGTCTAGTCTTCAGAAATGTGTGGGTTTTCTAGGTTTACCTAGATGGCTGCCGAGCACAGGGCCATAAACCCAGGTGACCCCCCTTGCAAAACCAGGTGGTTTGAGATAGGCAATTTTGATGTCACCTCACTAAGCTTTGGGCCCTTGCCTGTCGCGGGTACTTGGGCCTCCCACACAAGTGAGGCACCATTTTTACCAGGATACCTGGCGGAATGCTGGGTGGTGGGAAATTTGTGTGAATCCGGTGATGCCACAATTTTCCCACCCAAAAATGTGTGAAAAAAGTGATTTTTTTCAGCTAAAATTGAGGTTTGCAGGGGATTCTGGGAAAGGAAACGTTGGGGGATCCACACAAGCCATACCTCCCTGGAAGCCCGCGGGTGTCTAGTTTTCAGAAATGTGTGGGTTTGGTAGGTTTCCCTAGGTGCCGGCAGAGCTAGGGTTAAAAAACTATAGCTAGGCACTTTGCCAAAAAGGGTCATTTTTCCCTGCGAAATTGAGGTGTGACCACGTTGCGTTTTGCACCGTTTCCTGTCGCGGGCACTAGGCTGACCCACACAAGTGAGGAACCATTTTTATAGGAAGACTTTGGGGAACACGAGTGGGTGGAAAATTGTGGATCCACGCAGATTCCAGAGCTATTCACCACAGAAATATGGGGAAAATGTGTTTTTGTTTCACAATGTTTTAGGTTTGCAAGGGATTCTGGGTATCAGAACCTGGTGGGAGGCAGTCAAGTCTCTCCATCCTGGATTCCCCTGGTTGTCTAGTTTTCAAAAATGTATAGGTTTGCTAGGTTTCCCTAGATGCCGGCAGAGCTAAGGTTCAAAAACTGCAGCTAGGCACTTTGCTAAAAAAGGGTCATTTTTCCCTGCGAAACTGAGGTGTGACCACATTGCGTTTTGCACCGTTTCCTGTCGCGGGCACTAGGCAGACCCACACAAGTGAGGTACAATTTCTCTCGTAAGACTTTGGGGAATATGGGGTGGGTGGAAATTTGTGGATCCACGCAGATTCCAGAACTTTCCACCACAGAAATGTGGGAAAAATGTGGGTTTTTTCAAACTTTTTTAGGTTTGCAAGGGATTCTGGGCAACAGAACCTGGTGGGAGCCAGCTAAGTCACCCCATCCTGGATTCCCCTGGGAATCCAGTTTTAAAAAATGTATAGGTTTTCTAGGTTTCTCTAGGTCCCGGCAGACCTATGGTTCAAAAATGACAGCTAGGCACTTTGCCAAAAAAGGGTAATTTTTCACTGTGAAATTGAGGTGTGACCACGTTGAGTTTTGCACCGTTTCCTGTCACGGGCACTATGCGGACCCACACAAGTGAGGTACCAATACTCTCGTAAGACTTTGGGGAATGTGGGGTGGGTGGAAATTTGTGTATCCATGCAGATTCCAGAACTTTCCACCACAGAGATGTGGGGAAAATGTTTTTTTTTCACAATTTTTTAGGTTTGCAAGGGATTCTGGGTAACAGAACCTGGTGGGAGCCAGCTAAGTCACCCCATCCTAAATTCCTCTGGGTGTCTAGTTTAAAAAAATGTATAGGCTTTCTAGGTTTCCCTAGGTCCCGGCAGACCTATGATTCAAAAACTACAGCTAGGCTCTTTGCCAAAAAAAGGTCATTTTTCACTGTGAAATTGAGTTGTGACCACGTTGCGTTTTGCACCGTTTCCTGTCGCGTGCACTAGGCAGACCCGCACAAGTGAGGTACCATTTTTCTTGGAAGACTTTGGGGAACACAGGGTGGGTGGAAAATTGTGGATCCACGCAGATTCCAGAACTATTCACCACAGAAATGTGGGGAAAATGTGTTTTTTTGACAATTGGTTAAGTTTGCAAGGGATTCTAGGTAGCAGAAGCTGGTGGGAGGGAGTCAAGTCTCCCCATCCTGGATTCCCCTGAGTGTCTAGTTTTCAAAAATGTTTAGGTTTGCTAGGTTTCTCTAGGTACCGGCAGATCTGTGGTTATAAAACTACAGCTAGCCACTTTGCCAAAAAAGGGTCATTTATCCCGGCGAAATTGAGGTGTGACCACGTTGTGTTTTGCACCATTTCCTGTCGCGGGCACTAGGGAGACCAACACAAGTGAGTTACCATTTTTCTCTTAAGACTTTGGGGACCGTGGGGTGGGTGCACATTTGTGGATCCACGCAGATTCCAGAACTTTCCACCACAGAAATGAGGGGAAAATGTGTTTTTTTTTCCCAATTTTTTAGGTTTGCAAGGGATTCTGGGTAACAGAAGCTGGTGGGAGGCAGTCAAGTCTCCCCATCCTGGATTCCCCTGAGTGTCTAGTTTTCAAAAATGTATAGGTTTGCTGTATTTCCCTAGGTCCCGGCAGACCTATGGTTAAAAAACGACAGCTAGGCACTTTGCCAAAAAAGGGTCATTTTTCACTGCAAAATTGAGGTGTGACCACGTTGCGTTTTGCGCCGTTGCCTGTCGCGGACACTAGGCCGACCCACACAAGTGAGGTACCATTTTTCTAGTAAGACTTTGGGGAACGCGGGATGGGTGGAAATTTGTGGATCCACGCAGATTCTAGAACTTTCCACCACAGAAATGTAGGGAAAATGTGGTTGTTTTGACAATTTTTTAGGGTTGCAAAGGATTCTGGTTAACAGAACCTGGTGGGAGGCAGTCAAGTCACCCCATCCTGGATTCCCCTGGGTGTCTAGGTTTTAAAAATGTATAGGTTTGCTAGGTAGCCTTAGGTGCCGGCAGAGCTAGAGTTAAAAAACTACAGCTAATCACTTTGCCAAAAAAGGGTAATTTTTCCCTGCGAAATTGAGGTGTGTCCACGTTGCGTTTTGCGCCGTTTCCTGTCGTGGGCACTAGGCTGACCCACACAAGTGGGGTACCATTTTTCTAATTTGTGGATCCACGCAGATTCCAGAACTTTCCACCACAGATATGTGGGGAGAAAGTATTTTTTTACAATTTTTTAGGTCTGCAAGGGATTCTGGGTAACAGAACCTGGTGGGAGCCAGCTAAGTCACCCCATCCTGGATTCCTCTGGGTGTCTAGTTTTCAAAAATGTATAGGTTTGCTAGGTTTCCGTAGGTCCCGGCAGACCTATGGTTAAAAAACAACAGCTAAACACTTTGCCAAAAAAGGGTCATTTTTCACTGCGAAATTGAGTTGTGACCACGTTGCGTTTTGCGCATTTCCTGTCGTGGACATTAGACCGACCCACACAAGTGAGGTACCTTTTTTCTCAGAAGACTCTGGGGAACGCGGGGCGGGTGGAAAATTGTGGATCCACGCAGATTCTAGAACTTTCCACCACAGAAATGTAGGGAAAATGTGGTTGTTTTGACAATTTTTTAGGGTTGCAAAGGATTCTGGTTAACAGAACCTGGTGGGAGGCAGTCAAGTCACCCCATCCTGCATTCCCCTGGGTGTCTAGTTTAAAAAATGTATAGGTTTGCTAAGTTTCCCTAGGTGCCAGCAGAGCTAGGGTTCAAAAACTACAGCTAAGCAAATTGCCAAAAAAGGGTAATTTTTCACTTCGAAATTGAGTTGTGACCACGTTGCGTTTTGCGCATTTCCTGTCGTGGACACTAGACCGACCCACACAAGTGAGGTACCATTTTTCTAGTAAGACTTTGGGGAACGCGGGATGGGTGGAAATTTGTGGATCCACGCAGATTCTAGAACTTTCCACCACAGAAATGTAGGGAAAATGTGGTTGTTTTGACAATTTTTTAGGGTTGCAAAGGATTCTGGTTAACAGAACCTGGTGGGAGGCAGTCAAGTCACCCCATCCTGCATTCCCCTGGGTGTCTAGTTTTAAAAATGTATAGGTTTGCTTAGTTTCCCTAGGTGCCAGCAGAGCTAGGGTTCAAAAACTAAAGCTAAGCAAATTGCCAAAAAAGGGTCATTTTTCACTTCGAAATTGAGGTGTGTCCACGTTGCGTTTTGTGCCATTTCCTGTCGCAGGCACTAGGCCGACACACACAAGTGGGGTACCATTTTTCTAATTTGTGGATCCACGCAGATTCCAGAACTTTCCACCACAGAAATGTCGGGAAAATGTGGGTTTTTTTGACAATTTTTTAGGTTTGCAAGGGATTCTGGGTAACACAACCTGGTGGGAGCCAGCTAAGTTACCCCATCCTGGATTCCCCAGGGTGTCTAGTTTTCAAACATGTATAGGTTTGCTAGGTTTCCCTAGGTCCCGGAAGACCTATGGTTAAAAAACGACAGCTAAACACTTTGCCAAAAAAGGGTCATTTTTCACTGCGACATTGAGGTGCGACCACGGTGCGTTTTGCGTACTTTTCCTGGTGTGGACACTAGACCGACCCACACAAGTGAGGTACCATTTTTCTCGGAAGACTTTGGGGAACACGAGGTGGGTGGAAAATTGTGGATCCACGCAGATTCCAGAACTTTCCACTACAGAAATGTAGGCAAAATGTGGTTGCTTTGATAATTTTTAAGGGTTGCAAAGGATTCTGGTTAACAGAACCTGGTGGGAGGCAGTCAAGTCACCCCATCCTGGATTCCCCTGGGTGTCTAGTTTAAAAAATGTATAAGTTTGCTAAGTTTCCCTAGGTGCCGGCAGAGCTAGGGTTAAAAAACTACAGCTAAGCACTTTGCCAAAAAAGGGTAATTTTTCACTGCGAAATTGAGGTGTGAACACGTTGCGTTTTGCGCCGTTTCCTGTCGCGGCCACTAGGCTGACCCACACAAGTGGGGTACCATTTTTCTAATTTGTGGATCCACGCAGATTCCAGAGCTTTCCACCACAGATATGTGGGGAAAATGTGTTTTTTGACAATTTTTCAGTTCTGCAAGGGATTCTGGGTAACAGAACCTGGTGGGAGCCAGCTAAGTCACCCCATCCTGGATTCGCCTGGGTGTCTAGTTTTCAAAAATGTATAGGTTTGCTAGGTTTCCCTAGGTCCCGGCAGACCTATGGTTAAAAAACAACAGCTAAACACTTTGCCAAAAAAGGGTCATTTTTCACTGCGAAATTGAGTTCTGACCACGTTGCGTTTTGCGCATTTTCTGTCGTGGACACTAGACCGACCCACACAAGAGAGGTACCATTTTTCTCGGAAGACTTTGGGGAACGCGGGGCGGGTGGAAAATTGTGGATCCACGCAGATTCCAGAACTTTCCACTACAGAAATGTAGGGAAAATGTGGTTGTTTTGACAATTTTATAGGGTTGCAAAGGATTCTGGTTAACAGAACCTGGTGGGAGGCAGTCAAGTCACCCCATCCTGGATTCCCCTGGGTGTCTAGTTTAAAAAATGTATAGGTTTTCTAAGTTTTCCTAGGTGCCGGCAGAGCTAGGGTTAAAAAACTACAGCTAAGCACGTTGCCAAAAAAGGGTCATTTTTCACTTCGAAATTGAGGTGTGTCCACGTTGCGTTTTGTACCGTTTCCTGTCAAGGGCACTAGGCCGACACACACACGTGGGGTACCATTTTTCTAATTTGTGGATCCACGCAGATTCCAGAACTTTCCACCACAGAAATGTCGGGAAAATGTGTTTTTTTGACAATTTTTTAGGTTTGCAAGGGATTCTGGGTAACAGAACCTGGTGGGAGCCAGCTAAGTTACCCCATCCTGGATTCCCCTGGGTGTCTAGTTTTCAAAAATGTATAGGTTTGCTAGGTTTCCCTAGGTCCCGGAAGACCTATGGTTAAAAAACGACAGCTAAACACCTTGCCAAAAAAGGGTCATTTTTCACTGCGACATTGAGGTGCGACCACGTTGTGTTTTGCGCCTTTTCCCGTCGTGGACACTAGACCGACCCACACAAGTGAGGTACCATTTTTCTCGGAAGACTTTGGGGAACCCGAGGCGGGTGGAAAATTGTGGATCCACGCATATTCTAGAACTTTCCACTACAGAAATGTAGGGAAAATGTGGTTGGTTTGACAATTTTTAAGGGTTGCAAAAGATTCTGGTTAACAGAACCTGGTGGGAGGCAGTCAAGTCACCCCATCCTGGGTTCCCCTGGGTGTCTAGTTTAAAAAATTTATAGGTTTGCTAAGTTTCCCTAGGTGCCGGCAGAGCTAGGGATAAAAAACTACAGCTAAGCACTTTGCCAAAAAAGGGTCATTTTTCACTGCGAAATTGATGTGTGTCCACGTTGCGTTTTGCGCCGTTTCCTGTCGCGGCCACTAGACTGACCCACACAAGTGGGGTACCATTTTTCTAATTTGTGGATCAACGCAGATTCCAGAGCTTTCCACCACAGATATGTGGGGAAAATGTGTTTTTTGACAATTTTTCAGTTCTGGAAGGGATTCTGGGTAACAGAACCTGGTGGGAGCCAGCTAAGTCACCCCATCCTGCATTCACCTGGGTGTCTAGTTTTCAAAAATGTATAGGTTTGCTAGGTTTCCCTAGGTCCTGGCAGACCTATGGTTAAAAAACAACAGCTAAACACTTTGCCAAAAAAGTGTCATTTTTCACTGCGAAATTGAGTTGTGACCACGTTGCGTTTTGCGCATTTCCTGTCGTGGACACTAGACCGACCCACACAAGTGAGCTACCATTTTTCTCAGAAGACTTTGGGGAACGAGGGGCGGGTGGAAAATTGTGGATCCACGCAGATTCCAGAACTTTCCACTACAGAAATGTAGGGAAAATGTGGTTGTTTTGACAATTTTATAGGGTTGCAAAGGATTCTGGTTAACAGAACCTGGTGGGAGGCAGTCAAGTCACCCGATCCTGGATTCCCCTGGGTATCTAGTTTAAAAAATGTATAGGTTTTCTAAGTATCCCTAGGTGACGGCAGAGCTAGGGTTAAAAAAGTACAGCTAAGCACGTTGCCAAAAAAGGGTCATTTTTCACTTCGAAATTGAGGTGTGTCCACGTTGCGTTTTGTGCCGTTTCCTGTTGCAGGCACTAGGCCGACACACACAAGTCGGGTACCATTTTTCTAATTTGTGGATCCACGCAGATTCCAGAACTTTCCACCACAGAAATGTCGGGAAAATGTGTTTTTTTGACAATTTTTTAGGTTTGCAAGGGATTCTGGGTAACAGAACCTGGTGGGAGCCAGCTAAGTTACCCCATCCTGGATTCCCCTGGGTGTCTAGTTTTCAAAAATGTATAGGTTGGCTAGGTTTCCCTAGGTCCCGGAAGACCTATGGTTCAAAAACGACAGCTAAACACTTTGCCAAAAAAGGGTCATTTTTCACTGCGACATTGAGGTGTGACCACGTTGTGTTTTGCGACTTTTCCCGTCATGGACACTAGACCGACCCACACAAGTGAGGTACCATTTTTCTCGGAAGACTTTGGGGAACCCGAGGCAGGTGGAAAATTGTGGATCCACGCATATTCTAGAACTTTCCACTACAGAAATGTAGGGAAAATGTGGTTGTTTTGACAATTTTTAAGGGTTGCAAAGGATTCTGGTTAACAGAACCTGGTGGGAGGCAGTCAAGTCACCCCATCCTGGATTCCCCTGGGTGTTTAGTTTAAAAAATGTATAGGTTTGCTAAGTTTCCCTAGGTGCCGGCAGAGCTAGGGATAAAAAACTACAGCTAAGCACTTTGCCAAAAAAGGGTCATTTTTCACTGCGAAATTGAGGTGTGTCCACGTTGCGTTTTGCTCCGTTTCCTGTCGTGGCCACTAGGCTGACCCACACAAGTGGGGTACCATTTTTCTAATTTGTGGATCAACGCAGATTCCAGAGCTTTCCACCACAGATATGTGGGGAAAATGTGTTTTTTGACAATTTTTCAGTTCTGCAAGGGATTCTGGGTAACAGAACCTGGTGGGAGCCAGCTAAGTCACCCCATCCTGCATTCGCCTGGGTGTCTAGTTTTCAAAAATGTATAGGTTTGCTAGGTTTCCCTAGGTCCTGGCAGACCTATGGTTAAAAAACAACAGCTAAACACTTTGCCAAAAAAGGGTAATTTTTCACTGCGAAATTGAGTTGTGACCACGTTGCGTTTTGCGCATTTCCTGTCGTGGACACTAGACCGACCCACACAAGTGAGCTACCATTTTTCTCGGAAGACTTTGGGGAACGCGGGGCGGGTGGAAAATTGTGGATCCACGCAGATTCCAGAACTTTCCACTACAGAAATGTAGGGAAAATGTGGTTGTTTTGACAATTTTATAGGGTTACAAAGGATTCTGGTTAACAGAACCTGGTGGGAGGCAGTCAAGTCACCCCATCCTGGATTCCCCTGGGTGTCTAGTTTAAAAAATGTATAGGTTTTCTAAGTTTCCCTAGGTGACGGCAGAGCTAGGGTTAAAAAACTACAGCTAAGCACGTTGCCAAAAAAGGGTCATTTTTCACTTCGAAATTGCGGTGTGTCCACGTTGCGTTTTGTGCCGTTTCCTGTCACGGGCACTAGGCGGACACACACAAGTGGGGTACCATTTTTCTAATTTGTGGATCCACGCAGATTCCAGAACTTTCCACCACAGATATGTGGGGAAAATGTGTTTTTTGACAATTTTTTAGTTCTGCAAGGGATTCTGGGTGACAGAACCTGGTGGGAGCCAGCTAAGTCACCCCATCCTGGATTCCCTTGGGTGTCTAGTTTTCAAAAATGTATAGGTTTGCTAGGTTTCCCTAGGTCCCGGCAGACCTATGGTTAAAAAACAACAGCTAAACACTTTGCCAAAAAAGGGTCATTTTTCACAGCGAAATTGAGTTGTGACCACGTTGCGTTTTGCGCATTTCCTGTCGTGGACACTAGACGACCCACACAAGTGAGGTACCATTTTTCTCAGAAGACTTTGGGGAACGCGGGGCGCGTGGAAAATTGTGGATCCACGCAGATTCCAGAACTTTCCACTACAGAAATGTATGGAAAATGTGGTTGTTTTGACAATTTTTTAGGGTTGCAAAGGATTCTTGTTAACAGAACCTGGTGGGAGGCAGTCAAGTCACCCCATCCTGGATTCCCCTGGGTGTCTAGTTTAAAAAATGTATAGGTTTGCTAAGTTTCCCTAGGTGCCGGCAGAGCTAGGGTTCAAAAACTACAGCTAAGCACGTTGTCAAAAAAGCTTCATTTTTCACTTCGAAATTGAGGTGTGTCCACGTTGCGTTTTGTGCCGTTTCCTGTCGCGGGCACTAGGCCGACACACACAAGTGGGGTACCATTTTTCTAATTTGTGGATCCACACAGATTCCAGAACTTTCCACCACAGAAATGTCGGGAAAATGTGTTTTTTTTGACAATTTTTTAGTTCTGCAAGGGATTCTGGGTTACAGAACCTGGTGGGAGCCAGCTAAGTTACCCCATCCTGGATTACCCTGGGTGTCTAGTTTTCAAAAATGTATAGGTTTGCTAGGTTTCCCTAGGTCCCGGAAGACCTATGGTTCAAAAACGACAGCTAAACACTTTGCCAAAAAAGGGTCATTTTTCACTGCGACATTGAGGTGAAACCATGTTGCGTTTTGCGCCTTTTCCTGTCGTGGACACTAGACTGACCCACACAAGTGAGGTACCATTTATCTCGGAAGACTTTGGGGAATGCGGGGCGGGTGGAAAATTGTGGATCCACGCAGATTCCAGAACTTTCCACTACAGAAATGTAGGGAAAATATGGTTGTTTTGACAATTTTTTAGGGTTGCAAAGGATTCTGGTTAACAGGACCTGGTGGGAGGCAGTCAAGTCACCCCATCCTGGATTCCCCTGGGTGTCTAGTTTAAAAAATGTATAGGTTTGCTAAGTTTCCCTAGGTGCCGGCAGAGCTAGGGTTAAAAAACTACAGCTAAGCACGTTGCCAAAAAAGGGTCATTTTTCACTTCGAAATTGAGGTGTGTCCACGTTGCGTTTTGTGCCGTTTCCTGTCGCGGGCACTAGGCCGACACACACAAGTGAGGTACCATTTTTCTAATTTGTGGATCCACACAGATTCCAGAACTTTCCACCACAGAAATGTGGGAAAATGTGGTTTTTTTGACAATTTTTTAGGTTTGCAAGGGATTCTGGGTAACAGAA
Organism: Triturus cristatus; assembly: GCF_964204655.1. Lineage (NCBI taxonomy): Eukaryota > Metazoa > Chordata > Amphibia > Caudata > Salamandridae > Triturus > Triturus cristatus. The sequence goes on from NC_140583.1 coordinate 525,428,321, forward strand.
CCTGGTGGGAGCCAGCTAAGTTACCCCATCCTGGATTCCCCTGGGTGTCTAGTTTTCAAAAATGTATAGGTTTGCTAGGTTTCCCTAGGTCCCGGAAGACCTATGGTTCAAAAACGACAGCTAAACACTTTGCCAAAAAGGGTCATTTTTCACTGCGACATTGAGGTGCGACCACGTTGCGTATTGCGCCATTTTCTGTCGTGGACACTAGACCGACCCACACAAGTAAGGTACCATTTTTCTCAGAAGACTTTGGGGAACGCGAGGCAGGTGGAAAATTGTGGTTCCACCCAGATTCCAGAATTTACCACCACAGAAATGTAGGAAAAATGTGGTTGTTTTGACAACTTTTTAGGGTTGCAAAGGATTCTGGTTAACAGAACCTGGTGGGAGGCACTCAAGTCACCCCATCCTGGATTCCCCTGGGTGTCTAGTTTAAAAAAATGTATAGGTTTGCTAAGTTTCCCTAGGTGCTGGCAGAGCTAGGGTTCAAAAACTACAGCTAAGCACTTTGCCAAGAAAGGGTAATTTTTCACTTTGAAATTGAGGTGTATCCACGTTGCGTTTTGTGCCGTTTCCTGTCGCGGGTACTGGGCCGACCCACTCAAGAGAAGTACCATTTTTCATGTAAGACTTTGGGGAACGTGGGGTGGGTGGAAATTTGTGGATCCACGCAGATTCCAGAACTTTCCACCACAGAAATGTGGGGAAAATGTGTTTTTCTTCACAATTGTTTAGGTTTGCAAGGGATTCTGGGTAACAGAACCTGGTGGGAGCCAGCTAAGTCGCCCCATCCTGGATTCCCCTGTGTGTCTAGTTTCCAAAAATATATAGGATTGCTAGATTTCCCTAGGGTCCGGCAGGCCTATGGTTAATAAACAACAGCTAGGCACTTTGCCAAAAAATGGTCATTTTTCACTGCGAAATAGAGGTGTGACCACGTTGCGTTTTGCGCCGTTTCCTGTCGCGGACAGTAGGCCGACCCACACAAGTGAGGTACCATTTTTCTCGTAAGACTTTGGGGAATGCGGGGTGGATGGAAATTTGTGGATCCACGCACATTTCAGAACTTTCCACCACAGAAATGTAGGGAGAATGTGGTTGTTTTGACAATATTTTATTGTTGCAAAGGATTCTGGGTAACAGAACCTGGTGGGAGGCAGTGAAATCACCCCATCCTGGATTCCCCTGGGTGTCTAGTTTTAAAAAATGTATAGGTTTGCTAGGTTTCCCTAGGTGCCTGCAGAGCTAGGGTTAAAAAACTACAGCTAAGCACTTTGCCAAAAAAGTGTCATTTTTCACTGCGAAATTGAGGTGTGTCCACGTTGCGTTTTGCGCTGTTTCCTGTTGTGGGCACTAGGCCGACCCACACAAGTGGGGTACCATTTTTCTGAATTGTGGATCCACACAGATTCCAGATTTTCCACCACAGAAATGTGGGGAAAATGTGGTTTTTTGGACTATTTTTTAGGTTTGCAAGGGATTCTGGGTAACAGAACCTGGTGGGAGTCAGCTAAGTCACCCCATCCTGGATTCCCCTGGGTGTCTAGTTTTAAAAAATGTATAGGTTTACCAGGTTTCCCTTGGTCCCGGCAGACCTATAGTTCAAAAACGACAGCTAAACACTTTGCCAAAAAAGGGTCATTTTTCACTGCGAAATTGAGGTGTGACCACATTGCGTTTTGCGCCATTTCCTGTTGTGGACACTAGATCGACCCACACAAGTGAGGTACCATTTTTCTCGGAAGACTTTGGGGAACACAGGGTGGGTGGAAAATTGTGCATCCACACATATTCCAGAACTATTCACCACAGAAATGTGGGGGAAATGTGTTTTTTTAAACATTTTTTTAGGTTTGCAAGGGATTCTGGGTAACAGAACCTGGTGGGAAGCAGTCAAGTCTCCCCATCCTGGATTCCCCTGGCTGTCTGGTTTTAAAAAATGTATAGGTTTTCTAGGTTTCCCTTGGTTCCGGCAGAGCTTAGGTTGAAAAACTACAGCTAGGCACTTTGCCAAAAAAAGGTCATTTTTCCCTGTGAAATTGAGGTGTGACCATGTTGCGTTTTGCACCGTTTCCTGTTGCGGGCACTGGGCCGACCCACACAAGTGAGGTATCATTTTTCTCGTAAGCCTATGGGGAACGTGGGGTGGGTGGAAATTTGTGGATCCACGCAGATTCCAGAACATTCCACCACAGAAATATGGGGAAAATGTGTTTTTTTTCACAATTGTTTAGGTTTGCAAGGGATTCTGGGTAACGGAACCTGGTGGGAGCCAGCTAAGTCACCCCATCCTGGATTTCCCTGGGTGTCTAGTTTTCAAAAATGTATAGGTTTTCTGGGTTTCTCTAGGTGCCGGCAGAGCTAGGGTTCAAAAACTACAGCTAAGCACTTTGCCAAAAAAGGGTCATTTTTCCCTGCGAAATTGAGGTGTGACCACATTGTGTTTTGCACCGTTTCCTGTCGCGGGCACTAGGCCGACCCACACAAGTGAGGTACCATTTTTCTCGTAAAACTTTGGGGAACGTGGGGTGGGTGGAAATTTGTGGATCCACGCAGATTCCAGAACTTTCCACCACAGAAATATAGGGAAAATGTGTTTTTTTTCACAATTTTTTAGGTTTGCAAGGGATTCTGGGTAACGGAACCTGGTGGGAGCCAGCTAAGTCACCCCATCCTGGGTTCCCCTGGGTGTCTAGTTTTCAAAAATGTATAGGTTTGCTGGGTTTCTCTAGGTCCCGGTAGACCTATGGTCAAAAAACAACAGCTAGGCACTTTGCCAAAACAGGGTCATTTTTCACTGCGAAATTGAGGTGTGACCACGTTGCGTTTTGCGCCGTTTTCAGTCGCGGACACTTGGCTGACCCACTCAAGTGAGGTACCATTTTTCTCGTAAGACTTTGGGGAACGCGGGGTGGGTGGAAATTTGTTGATCCACGCAGATTCCAGAACTTTCCACCACAGAAATGTGGGAAAAATTTGTTTTTTTTTCACAATTGTTTATGTTTGCAAGGGATTCTGGGTCACAGAACGTGGTGGGAGGCACTCAAGTCACCCCATCCTGGATTCCCCTGGGTGTCTAGTTTAAAAAAATGTATAGGTTTGCTACGTTTCCCTAGGTCCCGGCAGAGCTAGGGTTAAAAACTACAGGTAAGCACTTTGCCAAAAAAGGGTCATTTTTCACTTCGAAATTGAGGTGTGTCCACGTTGCGTTTTGTGCCATTTTCTGTAGCGGGCACTAGGCTGAACCACACAGGTGGGGTACCATTTTTTTCTTATTTGTGGATCCACACAGATTCCAGAACTTTCCACTACAGAAATGTGGGGAAAATGTGGTTTTTTTGACAATTTTTTAGTTTTGCAAATGAGTCTGTGTAACAGAACCTCGTGGGAGCCAGCTAAGTCACCCCATCCTGGATTCCCCTGGGTGTCTAGTTTTCAAAAATGTATAGGTTTGCTAGGTTTCCCTAGGTCCCGGCAGACCTATGGTTCAAAAACGACAGCTAAACACTTTGCCAAAAAAGGGTCATTTTTCACTGCGAAATTGAGGTGTGACCACGTTGCGTTTTGCGCCATTTCCTGTCGTGGACACTAGACCTACCCACACAAGTGAGGTACCATTTTTCTCGGAAGACTTTGGGGAACACGAGGCAGGTGGAAAATTGTGGATCCACCCAGATTCCAGAACTATTCACCACAGAAATGTGGGGAAAATGTGTTTTTTTTTTACAATTTTTTAGGTTTGCAAGGGATTCTGGGTAATAGAACCTGGTGGGAAGCACTCAAGTCTTCCCATCCTGGATTCCCCATGGTGTCTATTTTTTAAAAACGTATAGGTTTGCAAGGTTTCCATAGGTCCCGGCAGAGCTAAGGTTAAAAAACTACAGTTAGGCACTTTGCCAAAAAAGGGTCATTTTTCCCTGCGAAATTGAGGTGTGACCACGTTGCGTTTTGCACCGTTTCCTGTCGCAGGCACTAGGCCGACCCACACAAGTGAGGTACTATTTTTCTTGTAAGACTTTGGGGAACGTGGGGTGGGTGGAAATTTGTGGATCCATGCAGATTCCAAATCTTTCCACCACAGAATTGTGGGGAAAATGTGTTTTTTTCACAATTGTTTAGGTTTGCAAGGTATTCTGGGTAACAGCACCTGGTGGGAGCCAGCTAAGTCACCCCATCCTGGATTCCCCTGGGTGTCTAGTTTCCAAAAATGTATAGGTTTGCTAGGTTTTCCTAGGTCCCGGCAGACCTATGGTTAAAAAATGACAGCTAAACACTTTGCCAAAAAAGGGTCATTTTTCACTACGAAATTGAGGTGTGCCCACGTTGTGTTTTGCGCCATTTCCTGTTGTGGACACTAGACTGACCCACACAAGTGAGGTACCATTTTTCTCAGAAGACTTTGGGGAACAAAGGGTGGGTGGAAAATTGTGCATCCACACATATTCCAGAACTATTCACCACAGAAATGTGGGGGAAATGTGTTTTTTTGACAATTTTTTAGGTTTGCAAGGGATTCTGGGTAACAGAACCTGGTGGGAAGCAGTCAAGTCTCCCCATCCTGGATTCCCCTGGCTGTCTGGTTTTAAAAAATGTATAGGTTTTCTAGGTTTCCCTTGGTTCCGGCAGAGCTAAGGTTGAAAAACGACAGCTAGGCACTTTGTCAAAAAAGGGTCATTTTTTCCTGCGAAATTGAGGTGTGACCACATTGCGTTTTGCACCGTTTCCTGTCGCGGGCACTAGGCCGACCCACACAAGTGAGGTACCATTTTTCTCGTAAGACTTTGGGGAACGTGGGGTGGGTGGAAATTTGTGGATCCATGCAGATTCCAGAACTTTCCACCACAGAAATATGGGGAAAATGTGTTTTTTTCACAATTTTTTAGGTTTGCAAGGGATTCTGGGTAACGGAACCTGGTGGGAGCCAGCTAAGTCACCCCATCCTGGGTTCCCCTGGGTGTCTAGTTTTCAAAAATGTATAGGTTTGCTGGGTTTCTCTAGGTCCCGGTAGACCTATGGTTCAAAAACGACAGTTAGGCACTTTGCCAAAAAAGGTCCGGAATCTGCGTGGATCCACAAATTTCCACAAACCCCGCGTTCCCCAAAGTCTTACGAGAAAAACGGTACCTCACTTGTGTGAGTCGGCCTAGTGCCCGCGACAGGAAACGACGCAAAACGCAACGTGGTCACACTTTAATTTCGCAGTGAAAAATGACCCTTATTTGGCAAAATGTGTAGCTGTAGTTTTTGAACCCTAGCTATGCGGGCACCTTGGGAAACCTAGCAAACCTATACAATTTTGAAAACTAGACACCCAGGGGAATCCAAGATGGGGTGACTTGACTGCCTCCCACCAGGGTCTGTTACCCAGAATCCCTTGCAAACCTAAAAAATTGACAAAAAAAACACATTTTCTCCACATTTCTGTGGTGGAAAGTTCTGGCTCTGAGGGCACCTTTGGAAACCTATCAAACCTATACATTTTTGAAAACTAGACACCTGTGTGCTTCCAGGGAGGCATGGCTTGCGTGGATCCCCAACGTTTCCTTACCCAGAATCCCCTGCAAACCTCAATTTTAGCTGAAAAAAATCAAATTTTTCACACATTTTTGTGTGGGAAAGTTGTGGCATCACCGGGCTCACTCAAATTTCCCACCACTTAGCGTCCCCCCGGGTCTCCTGGTAAAATTGGTGCTTCACTTGTGTGGGAGGCCCAAGTACCCGCGACAGGCAAGGGCCCAAAACGCAGTGAGGCAACATCAAAATTGCATATCTCAAAACCACCTGGTTTTGCAAGGGGGTCCCTTGGGTTTTTGGCCCGGTGCTTGGCGGCCATCTAGGGAAACCTACCAAACCCATGCATTTCTGAAAACTAGACACCCGGGGTCTTCCAGGGAGGTATGGCTTGCGTGGATCCCCCAACGTTTCCTTACCCAGAATCCCCTGCAAACCTCAATTTTAGCTGAAAAAATCCCCTTTTTCACACATTTTTGTGTGGGAAAGTTGAGGCATCACCGGGCTGACACAAATTTCCTACCACCCAGCGTTCCCCCGGGTCTCCCGATAAAAACGGTGCCTCACTCGTGTGGGAGGCCCAAGTACCCGCGACAGGCAAGGGCCCACAACGTATTGAGGCGACATGAAAATTGCCTACCTCAAAACGACCTGGTTTTGCAAGGGGGGTCACCTGGGTTTTTGGCCCGGTGCTCGGCGGCCACCTGGGGGAACCTACCAAACCCACACATTTCTGAAAACTAGACACCCGGGGGATTTTAGGGAGGTATGACTTGCGTGGATCCCCCTACGTTCCTTACCCAGAATGCCCTGCAAACCTCAAATTTAGCTGAAAAAATCACCTTTTTCACAAATTTTTGTGTGGGAAAGTTGAGGCATCACCGGGCTGACACAAATTTCCTACCACCCAGCGTTCCCCCGGGTCTCCCGATAAAAACGGTGCCTCACTCGTGTGGGAGGCCCAAGTACCCGTGACAGGCAAGGCCCCAAAACGTATTGAGGCGACATGAAAATTGCCTACCTCAAAACGACCTGGTTTTGCAAGGGGGGTCACCTGGGTTTTTGGCCCGGTGCTCGGCGGCCACCTGGGGGAACCTACCAAACCCACACATTTCTGAAAACTAGACACCCGGGGGATTTTAGGGAGGTATGGCTTGCGTGGATCCCCCTACGTTTCCTTACCCAGAATGCCCTGCAAACCTCAAATTTAGCTGAAAAAATCACCTTTTTCACACATTTTTGTGTGGAAAAGTTGAGGCATCACCGGGCTGACACAAATTTCCTACCACCCAGCGTTCCCCCGGGTCTCCCGATAAAAACGGTGCTTCACTCGTGTGGGAGGCCCAAGTACCCGTGACAGGCAGGGCCCCAAAACGTATTGAGGCGACATCAAAATTGCCTACCTCAAAATGACCTGGTTTTGCAAGGGGGGTCACCTGGGTTTTTGGCCCCGTGCTCGGCGGCCACCTAGGGGAACCTACCAAACCCACACATTTCTGAAAACTAGACACCCGGGGGATTCCAGGGAGGTATGGCTTGCGTGGATCCCCCAACGTTTTATTTTTTTTACAATTCCCTGGTGTCTAGTGGTCTTTTTGCCCCCCCGGGGGGGCAGATTGAGGGCCAATACCCCATCTGCCCCCAGGGGGGCAGAAAGGCTGTAATGGTGGTGGGTGGGTGGGGGCATTGGCATGCCCGTTGCGGGCAGCCCCAACCCTTAAAAAAAAAGTAAAAACGAATCCCTGGTAGTTAGTGGGCTTTCTGCCCCCCCGAAGGGGTAGATTAGGGGCCAATTCCCCATCTGCCCCCCGGGGGGGCAGAAAGACGGTAGTAATTGGGGGGTGGGGTGGGGGCATGGGCCTGCCCATTTTGGGCAGCCCCCACCCCTATTTTTATGGATAACAAAATTCCCTGGGGTCTAGTGGGCTTTTTGCCCCCCCTGGGGGCAGATGGGGGCTAATGCCCCCATCAGCCCCCCAGGGGGGGGGCAAAAAGACTAAATTGCACCAAATTTACATGGGGGGAGCAAAGGCCCTTGCCCAAGGGGCCGCTCCCCCCTCCCTGGTGTCTAGTGGGGGATCCCTGCTTGGGGATCGCCCTCCTGTGGCAATCCCCAAGCAGGGATCCACTGGGGAGGTGTACCATTGGAAAGGGGACATTCTCCCCTTTCCAAGGATATCTCTCCCGTCTTTCTACGTGCTCAGGGGGCTGATATAGCCCCCTGAGCACGTAGAAAGTGAAACTGAAATGGCTCATTTCAGTTTCACTTTCACTGTAATGACGTTCCACTACGTGCGCGCCGATTGTCATTACAGTGAAAGAGGGGGGGGCCTCAGGAGCTGGGGAAGCTCCCGAGGCTATTTTGGCAGAAAGGAAATCCCTCTGGTGCCCGCACCAGAGGGATTCCCTAGGGTATGCCTCATGACGAGCTGGACTCGTCATCATGGGCACAGCGCGACTGTGCTCCATGACGAGTCCAGCTCGTCATGGGCAGACAAGGGGTTAAAAAAATATATAGGTTTGCTAGGTTTCCCTAGGTGCCGGCAGAGCTAGGGTTCAAAAACTACAGCTAAGCACTTTGCCAAAAAAGGGTCATTTTTCACTGCGAAATTGAGGTGTGTCCACGTTGCATTTTGCGCTGTTTCCTGTTGTGGGCACTAGGCCGACCCACACAAGTGGGGTACCATTTGTCTAATTCGTGGATCCACACAGATTCCAGAACTTTCCACCACAGAAATGTGGGGAAAATTTGGGTTTTTGGACTATTTCTTAGGTTTGCAAGGGATTCTGGGTAACAGAACCTGGTGGGAGTCAGCTAAGTCACCCCATCCTGGATTCCCCTGGGTGTCTAGTTTTAAAAATTGTATAGGTTTACTATGTTTCCCTTGGTCCCGGCAGACCTATGGTTCAAAAACGACAGCTAAACACTTTGCCAAAAAAGGGTCATTTTTCACTGCGAAATTGAGGTGTGACCACGTTGCGTTTTGTGCCATTTCCTATTGTGGACACTAGACCAACCCACACAAGTGAGGTACCATTTTTCTCGGAAGACTTTGGGGGACACAGGGTGGGTGGAAAATTGTGCATCCACACATATTCCAGAACTATTCACCACAGAAATGTGGGGAAAATGTGTTTTTTTTGCATAATTTTTTAGGTTTGCAAGGGATTCTGGGTAACGGAACCTGGTGGGAGCCAGCTAAGTCACCCCTTCCTGGATTCCCCTGGGTGTCTAGTTTTAAAAAACGTATAGGTTTACTAGGTTTCTCTAGGTCCCGGCAGAGCTAAGGTTAAGAAACTACAGCTAGGCACTTTGCCAAAAAAGGGTCATTTTTCACTTCGAAATTGAGGTGTGTCCACGTTGCGTTTTGTGCCGTTTCCTGTCGCGGGCACTAGGCCGACACACACAAGTGAGGTACCATTTTTCTAATTTGTGCATCCACACATATTCCAGAACTATTCACCACAGAAATGTGGGGAAAATGTGTTTTTTTTGCATAATTTTTTAGGTTTGCAAGGGATTCTGGGTAACGGAACCTGGTGGGAGCCAGCTAAGTCACCCCATCCTGGATTCCCCTTGGTATCTAGTTTAAAAAAATTTATAGGTTTTCTAGGTTTCCCTAGGTCCCGGCAGACCTATGGTTCAAAAACGACAGCTAGGCACTTTGCCAAAAAAGGGTCATTTTTCACTGCGAAATTGAGGTGTGACCATGTTGAGTTTTGCACCGTTTCCTGTCGCGTGCACTAGGCACACCCCCACAAGTGAGGTACCATTTTTCTCGGAAGACTTCGGGGAACACAGGGTGGGTTGAAAATTGTGGATCCACGAAGATTCCAGAACTATTCACCTCAGAAATGTGGGGAAAATGTGTTTTTTTGGACAACTTCTTAGGTTTGCAAGAGATTCTTGGTAACAGAACATGGTGGGAACCAGTCAAGTCTCCCCATCTTGGATTCCCGTGGCTGTCTGGTTTTAAAAAATGTATAGGTTTTCTAGGTTTCCCTTGGTTCCGGCAGAGCTAAGGTTAAAAAACTACAGCTAGGCACTTTGCAAAAAAAGGGTAATTTTTCTCTGCGAAATAGAGGTGTGAGCACGTTGCTTTTTGCAACGTTTCCTTTTCGCGGGCACTAGGCCGACCCACACAAGTGAGGTACCATTTTTCTCATAATACTTTGGGGAACGTGGGGTCGGTGGAATTTGTGGATCCACGCAGATACCAGAAATTTCCACAAAAGAAATATGGGGAAAATGTGTTTTTTTCACAATTTTTTAGGGTTGCAAAGGATTCTGGTTAACAGAACCTGGTGGGAGGCAGTCAAGTCACCCCATCCTGGATTCCCCTGGGTGTCTAGTTTTAAAAAATGTATAGGTTTGCTAGGTTTCCCTAGGTGCCGGCAGAGCTAGGGTTCAAAAACTGCAACTAAGCACTTTGCCAAAAAAGGGTCATTTTTCACTGTGAAATTGAGGAGTGACCACGTTGCGTTTTGAGCCATTTCCTGTCGTGAACACTAGACCGACCCACACAAGTGAGGTACCATTTTTCTTGTAAGACTTTGGGGAACGCGGGGTGGGTGGAAATTTGTGGATCCACGCAGATTCCAGAATTTTCCACCACAGAAATATAGGGAACATGTGGTTGTTTTGACAATTGTTTAGGGTTGCAAAGGATTCTGGTTAACAGAACCTGGTGGGAGGCAGTCAAGTCACCCCATCCTGGATTCCCCTGGGTGTCTAGTTTTAAAAAATGTATAGGTTTGCTAGGTTTCCCAAGGTGCCCGTAGAGCTAGGGTTCAAAAACTACAGCTAGACATTTTGCCAAAAAAGGGTCATTTTTCACTGCGAAATTGAAGTGTGACCACGTTGCGTTTTGCGCCGTTTCTTGTCATGGACACTAGACCGACCCACACAAGTGAGGTGCCATTTTTCTCGGAAGACTTTGGGGAACGCGGGCGGGTGGAAAATTGTGGATTCACCCAGACTCCAGAACTTTCCACCACAGAAATGTGGTGAAAATGTGTTTTTTTGGACAATTTTTTAGGTTTGCATAGGATTCTGGGTAACAGAACCTGGTGGGAGTGGGCTAAGTTACCCCATCCTGGATTCCCCTGGGTGTCTAGTTTAAAAAAATTGTATAGGTTTGCTAGGTTTCCTTAGGTCCCGGCAGACCTATGGTTAAAAAACGACAGCTTAATACTTTGCCAAAAAAGGGTAATTTTTCACTGCGAAATTGAGGTGTGACCATGTTGCGTTTTGCACCATTTCCTGTTGTGGACACTAGACCGACCCACACAAGTGAGGTACCATTTTTCTCGGAAGACTTTGGGGAATGCGGGGCGGGTGGAAAATTGTGGATCCACGCAGATTCCAAAACTTTCCACCACAGAAATGTAGTGAAAATGTGGTTGTTTTGACGATTTTTTAGGGTTGCAAAGGATTCTGGTTAACAGAACCTGGTGGGAGGCAGTCAAGTCAACCCATCCTGGATTCCCGTGGGTGTCTAGTTTAAAAAAATGTATAGGTTTGCTAAGTTTCCCTAGGTGCCGGCAGAGCTAGGGTTCAAAAACTACAGCTAAGAACTTTGCCAAAAAAGGGTCATTTTTCACTTCGAAATTGAGGTGTGTCTACACTACATTGCATTTTGTGCCATTTCCTGTCGCAGGCACTAGGCCATCCCACAGAAGTGTGGTACAATTTCTTTAATTTGTGGATCCACGCAGATTCCAGAACTTTCCACCACAGAAATGTGGGGAAAATGTGTTTTTATTGACAATTTGTTAGGTTTGCAAGGGATTCTGGGTAACAGAACCTGGTGGGAGCCAGCTAAGTCACCCCATCCTGGATTCCCCTGGGTGTCTAGTTTTCAAAAATGTATAGGTTTGCTAGGTTTCCCTAGGTCCCGGCAGGCCTATGGTTCAAAAACGACAGCTAAACACTTTGCCAAAAAAGGGTCATTTTTCACTGCGAAATTGAGGTGTGACCACGTTGCGTTTTGTGCCATTTCCTGTCGTGGACACTAGACCGACCCACACAAGTGAGGTACCATTTTTCTCGGAAGACTTTGGGGAACGCGGGGTGGGTGGAAAATTGTGGATCCACACATATTCCAGAACTATTCACCACAGAAATGTTGGGGAAATGTGTTTTTTTTGACAATTTTTTTGGTTTGCAAGGGATTCTGGGTAACAGAACCTGGTGGGAAGCAGTCAAGTCTCCCCATCCTGGATTCCCCTGGCTGTCTGGTTTTAAAAAATGTATCGGTTTTCTAGGTTTCCCTTGGTTCCGGCAGAGCTAAGGTTAAAAAACTACAGCTAGGCACTTTGCCAAAAAAGGGTCATTTTTCCCTGCGAAATTGAGGTGTGACCACGTTGCGTTTTGCACCGTTTCCTGTGGCGGGCACTAGGCCGACCTACACAAGTGAGGTACCATTTTTCTCATAAGACTTTGGGGAACGTGGGGTGGGTGGACATTTGTGGATCCACACAGATTCCAGAACATTCCACCACAGAAATATGGGGAAAATGTGCTTTTTTCATTATTTTTGAGGTTTGCAAGGGATTCTGGGTAATGGAACCTGGTGGGAGCCAGCTGGGTCACCCCATCCTGGATTCCCCTGGAAGTCTAGTTTTCAAAAATGTATAGTTTTACTAGGATTCTCTAGGTCCCGGCAGACCTATGGTTCAAAAACAACAGTTAGGCACTTTGCCAAAAAAGGGTCATTTTTCCCTGCGAAATTGAGGTGTGACCACGTTGTGTTTTGCGCCATTTCCTGTCGTGGACACTAGACCTATCCACACAAGTGAGGTACCATTTTTCTCGTAATTCTTTGGGGAACGTGGGGTGGGTGGAAATTTGTGGATCCAAGCAGATTCCAGAACTTTCCACCACAGAAATGTAGGGAAAATGTGTTTTTTTGACAATGTTTTAGGGCTGCAAAGGATTCTGGGTAACAGAACCTGGTGGGAGGAAGTCAAGTCACCCCATCCTGGATTCCCCATGGTGTCTAGTTGTAAAAAATTGTATAGGTTTGCTAGGTTTCACTAGGTGCCGGTAGAGCTAGGGTTAAAAAACTACAGCTAAGCACTTTGCCAAAAAAGGGTCCTTTTTCACTGCAAATTTGAGGTGTGATCACGTTGCGTTTTGCGCCATTTCCTGTCTTGGGCACTAGGCCGACCCACACAAGTGAGGTACCATTTTTCGAATTTGTGGATCCATGCAGATTCCAGAACTTTCCACCACAGAAATATGGGGAAAATGAATTTTTTTGGACAATTTTTTAGGTTTGCAAGGGAGTCTGGCTAACAGAACCTGGTGGGAAGCAGTCAAGTCTCCCCATCTTGGATTCCCCTGGCTGTCTGGTTTTAAAAAATGTATAAGTTTTCTAGGTTTCCCTAGGTTCTGGCAGAGCTAAGGTTAAAAAACTACAGCTAGGCACTTTGCCAAAAAAGGGTCATTTTTCCCTGCGAAATTGAGGTGTGACCACGTTGCATTTTGCGCCATTTCCTGTCGTGGACACGAGACCTACCCACACAAGTGAGGTACCATTTTTCTCGTAAGACTTACTTTGGGGAATGTGTGGTGGGTGGAAATTTGTGGATCCACACAGATTCCCGAAATTTCCACCACAGAAATATGGAGAAAATGTGTTTTTTTTCACAATTTTTTAGGCTTGCAAGGGATTCTGGGTAACGGAACCTATTCTAGATTCCCCTGGGTGTCTAGTTTTTAAAAATGTATAGGTTTGCTAGGTTTCCCTAGCTCCCAGCAGACCTATGGTTCAAAAACTACAGCTAGGCACTCTGCCAAAAAAGGGTCATTTTTCACTGCGAAATTGAGGTGTGACCATGTTGTGTTTAACGCCGTTTCCTGTCGCGGACACTAGGCCGACCCACACAAGTGAGGTACCATTTTTCTCGGAAGACTTTGTGGAACGCGGGGCAGGTGGAAAATTGTGGATCCACGCAGATTCCAGATCTTTCCACCACAGAAATGTAGGGAAAATGTAGTTGTTTTGACAAGTTTTTTAAAGTTGCAAAGGATTCTGGTTAACAGAACCTGGTGGGAGGAAGTCAAGTCACCCCATCCTGGATTCCCCTGGGTGTCTAATTAAAAAAAATGTATAGGTTTGCTAGGTTTCCCTAGGTGCCGGCAGAGCTAGTGTTAAAACACTACAGCTAAGCACTTTGCCAAAAAAGGGTCAATTTTCCCTGCGAAATTGAGGTGTGACCACGTTGCGTTTTGCGCCATTTCCTGTCGTGGACACTAGACCTACCCACACAAGTGAGGTACCATTTATTGGGACAATCTTTTAGGTTTTTAAGGGATTCTGGGTAACAGAACCTGGTGGGAAGCAGTCAAGTCTACCCATCTTGGATTCCCCTGGCTGTCTGGTTTTAAAAAATGTATAGGTTTTCTAGGTTTCCCTTGGTTCCGGCAGAGCTAAGGTTAAAAAACTACAGCTAGGCACTTTGCCAAAAAAGGGTCATTTTTCTCTGCGAAATTGAGGTGTGACCATGTTGCGTTTTGCGCCGTTTCCTGTCGCGGACACTAGGCCGACCCACACAAGTGAGGTACCATTTTCTCGTAAGACTTTGGGAAATGCGGGGTGGGTGGAAATGTGTGGATCCACGCAGATTCCAGAACTTTCCACCACAGAAATATAGGGAAAATGTGGTTATTTTGACAATTGTTTAGGGTTGCAAAGGATTCTGGGTAACAAAACCTGGTGGGAGGCAGTCAAATCACCCCATCCTGGATTCCCCTGGGTGTCTAGTTTCAAAAAATGTATAGGTCTTCTCGGTTTCCCTAGGTGACATCAGAGCTAGAGTTGAAAAACTACAGCTAAGCACTTTGCCAAAAAAGGGTCATTTTTCACTGCGAAATTGAGGTGTGTCCACGTTGCGTTTTGCGCCATTTCCTGTCTCGGGCACTAGGCTGACCCACACAAGTGAAGTACCATTTTTCGAATTTGTGGATCCATGCAGATTCCAGAAATTTCCACCACAGAAATGTGGGGAAAAAAAGTTTTTTGGGGACAATTTTTTAGGTTTTTAATGGATTTTGGGTAACAGAACCTGGTGGGAAGCAGTCAATTCTCCCCATCTTGGATTCCCCTGGCTGTCTGGTGTTAAAAAATGTATAGGTTTTTTAGGTTTCCCTTGGTTCCGGCAGAGCTAAGTTTAAAAAACTACAGCTAGGCACTTTGCCAAAAAAGGGTCATTTTTCCCTGCGAAATTGAGGTGTGACCATGTTGCGTTTTGCGCCATTTCCTGTCGTGGACAGTAGACCTACCCACACAAGTGAGGTACCATTTTTCTCGTAAGCCTTTGGGGAATGTGGGGTGGGTAGAAATTTGTGGATCCACACAGATTCCTGAAATTTCCACCACAGAAATATGGGGAAAATGTGTTTTTTTTCACAATTTTTTAGGTTTGCATTGGATTCTGGCTAAAGGAACCTGGTGGGAGCCAGCTAAGTCACCCCATCCTGGATTCCCCTGGGTGTCTAGTTTTCAAAAATGTATAGGTCTGCTAGGTTTCCTTAGGTGCCGTCAGAGCTAGGGTTAAAAAACTACAGCTAAGCACTTTGCCAGAAAAGGGTCATTTTTCACTGCGAAATTGAGGTGTGTCCACGTTGCGTTTTGCACCATTTCCTGTCGTGGGCACTTGGCCGACCCACACAAGTGAGGTACCATTTTTCTAATTTGTGGATCCATGCAGATTCCTGAAATTTCCACCACAGAAATATGCGGAAAATGTGTTTCAAAATTTTTTTTTTTAGGTTTGCAAGGGATTCTGGGTAACGGAACCTGGTGGGAGCCAGCTAAATCCCCCCATCCTGGATTCCCCTGGGTGTCTAGTTTTCAAAAATGTATAGGTCTGCTAGGTTTCTCTAGGTCCCGGCAGACCTATGGTTAAAAAACAGCAGTGAGGCACTTTGCCAAAAAAGGGTTATTTTTCCCTGCGAAATTGAGGTGTGACCACGTTGCGTTTTGCACCGTTTCCTGTCGCGGACACTAGGCTGACCCACACAAGTGAGGTACCATTTTTCTCGTAAGACTTTTGGGAACGTGGGGTGGGTGGAAATTTGTGGATCCATGCAGATTCCAGAACTTTCCACCACAGAAATATGGGGAAAATGTGGTTGTTTTGACAACCTTTTAGGGTTGCAAAGGATTCTGGTTAACAGAACCTGGTGGGAGGCAGTCAAGTCACCCCATCCTGGATTCCCCTAGGTGTCTAGTTTTAAAAAATGTATAGGTTTGCTAGGTTTCCCTAGGTGCCGGCCCAGCTAGGGTTAAAAAACTACAGCTAATCACTTTGCCAAAAAAGGGTAATTTTTCACTGCGAAATTGAGGTGTGTCCATGTTGTGTTTTGCGCCGTTTCCTGTCACGGGCTCTAGGCCGACCCACACAAGTGGGGTACCATTTTTCTTGTAAGACTTTGGGGAACGTGGGGTGGGTGGAAATTTGTGGATCCACGCAGATTCCAGAACCTTCCACCACAGAAATGTGGGAAAAATTAGTTTTTTTTTCACAATTGTTTATGTTTGCAAGGGATTCTGGGTCACAGAACGTGGTGGGAGCCAGCTAAGTCACCCCATCCTTGATTCCCCTGGGTGTCTAGTTTCCAAAAATGTATAGGTTTGCTAGGTTTCCCTAGGTGCCGGCCCAGCTATGGTTAAAAAACGACAGCTAGGCACTTTGCCAAAAGAGGGTCATTTTTCACTGCGAAATTGAGGTGTGACCACGTTGCGTTTTGCGCCGTTTCCTGTCGCGGACAGTAGGCCGACCCTCACAAGTGAGGTACCATTTTTCTCGTAAGACTTTGGGAAATGCGGGGTGGGTGGAAATTTGTGGATCCACGCAGATTCCAGAACTTTCCACCACAGAAATGTAGGGAAAATGTGGTTATTTTGACAATAGTTTAGGGTTGCAAAGGATTCTGGGTAACAGAACCTGGTGAGAGGCAGTCAAATCACCCCATCCTGGATTTCCCTGGGTGTCTAGTTTCTAAAAATGTATAGGTCTTCTACGTTTCCTTAGGGGCCGGCAGAGCTAGAGTTATAAAACTACAGCTAAGCACTTTGTCAAAAAAGGGTCATTTTTCACAGCGAAATTGAGGTGTGTCCACAAAGCGTTTTGCGCCATTTCCTGTTGTGGGTACTAGGCCGACCTACACAAGTGGGGTACCATTTTTCTAATTTGTGGATCCACAATGATTCCAGAACTTTCCACCACAGAAATGTGGGAAAAATGTGTTTTTTTGACACATTTTTAGGTTTGCAAGGGATTCTGGGTAACAGAACCTGGAGGGAGAGAGCTAACTCACCCCATCCTGGATTCCCCTGGGTGTCTAGTTTTCAAAAATGTATAGATTTGCTAGGTTTTCCTATGTCCCGGCAGACCTATGGTTCAAAAACGACAGCTAAACACTTTGCCAAAAAAGGGTCATTTTTCCCTGCGAAATTGAGGTGTGACCACGTTGCGTTTTGCACCGGTTCCTGTCGCGGACACTAGGCCGACCCACACAAGTGAGGTACCATTTTTCTCGGAAGACTTTGGGGAATGCGGGAAGGGTGGAAATTTGTGGATCCACACATATTCCAGAACTATTCACCACAGAAATGTGGGGGAAATGTGTTTTTTTGGACAGTTTTTTAGGTTTGCAAGGGATTCTGGGTAACAGAACCTGGTGGCAAGCAGTCAAGTCTCCCCATCCTGGATTCCCCTGGCTGTCTGGTTTTAAAAAATGTATAGGTTTTCTAGGTTTCCCTTGGTTCCGGCAGAGCTAAGGTTAAAAAACTACAGCTAGGCACTTTGCTAAAAAAGGGTCATTTTTCCCTGCGAAATTGAGGTGTGACCACGTTGCGTTTTGCACCATTTCTTGTCGCGGGCACTAGGCTGACCCACACAAGTGAGGTACCATTTTTCTCGTAAGACTTTGGGGAACGTGGGGTGGGTTGGAAATTTGTGGATCCACGCACATTCCAGAACTTTTCACTACAGAAATATCCGCGATAGCTGAGTAGGACGAAAATCCTTTGTATTAGCTGTTTGGTTTGTTCAATGTTGAAGGTTACAGTGTTCCAAAATATTGTGCACCTTATCTTTGTTTCCTTGAAACTTGTTCTACATTTTTCAAAAACAATGTCCCAAAACGGGGATAATAATACTGTGACCGGTGATGCTGCGACTGACCAAATCGTAACAGCTTTTAATCTTATAGGTTTAAATGAAACCGATGAGGGTGTTATAAACATCCATTCAAATTTAAGGAGAGCCATCACTCTAAAACATATAAAACATGGCCTAACACCAAGAGGTGGTAGAGCAGTTTTCGTGATAGAGGCACATGAATCTTTTCAAACAGAGGTATTCTATTGATGGATAGTATTCCCAGAATCAAATCCAGTAACAAAAGTGTTTCACTTCTATAAAGAAGATGAACCACCTGAGGAATATATTCCCTTCGAGGATGTTGAAATTCCACTCACATACCAGGAGCATAATCTCTGGTTTGAAAGCACCCTAAAACATTACAATCACATTCCCAGGCTCGGTCCACTAGGTAGACCAGGAGCAACATGGCCGATTTTAGCTGGCTACACACCTCATCCTGATGTCGAAGAGATGTCAGATGATGAATTACTCAACTCAAAGAGTTAATAAACATTTACAGACAATTAGTCCAATATGTCATGCGGACTTTCACAGTCCAACCACCATTAACCATTCCAAATCAAACCCCTCACCAGGAGAATACACTAAAAATTACTCCACAGACATTACACGCAGTCATGGGTAAAATGCCCAAAAAACGTGAACAAATTCCATTCTGGATAGCTCAAAAAATTACACAAATCGAAGCCGTATTTCCTAATACTAGCCCTTATGAGAAACACAGAATCCTAACAATATGTTTACCAATGGGGATCACACCACATCTGGAAGACTGCACCACTTGGGGCACAGTCTTTGCTGCCATCTATACTAAAACACATGGTGTTCCGTCTATTGTGGAAATACCTGATGTCCTGAAACAAATTCAAAACGAATACGGGGCAGAACTTGCTCTGAATTTAGGTATGAAATCACTAAAAAACTTTGACCAGGTCTCAACAATAATATTATCTAATATTAAAGGGGAGGCAGCATCAGTGGCGATACGCCAATGCTTAAGGGAATTTGATGTAACAGAACATCAACAAGAACTACCCAGAATAATAGAAAAATCCTATGAAGAATTAGGCAGAGATAGTTTGTGTGGAAAACCAGTTAAACCACAACTGTCTGAAGGTCCTGAGAGGACTCTATCAAACACAATCCTACATCTTCTAAAAAGAAGTGAGAAACATTCAAAAGAGAAACACTCTCAATCCCGAGGTAGGTCTCCTCAAAAGGAGCCATCTAAAAGGAGGTATAACCTCAGGAATAGGGATAATTTGAGAAAACCTGACAGATATCAGGATACCGATACACGCTCCTCTCGTACCTTTCAGATATCGTCACAGACATCCGAAAGAAGAGAACGGTCATATCACAAAGGAGAATGCGTGAAGTCCAAAGACGATCAAAACATTCAGAAGAACAAACCAAAACCTCAATTCACTAAGAAGAAGGTAGCAGGTCTAAAGATCAGACATGCCGAGAATTCTGAGAAAACAACTCAAGAACGGAGAATGGCCTCAGACAATGCTGAACAGTGCAGCAGAAGTAACAATAGCTCGCCAGAACTTGAAGGAACTTCTGGAGATAGTGGACTTGAATGAGTACATCACAGTTGAGACTGTAGACACCAGGTTTAGTACTCCACATAGGTTATATGAAATAACACTCCGGATGGAGGGAGACATACCAAGAAAAGTGAGAGCACTGTTTTGGGAGAATCTTTCAAGGGGTTATGATATGCTTCTAGCAGAACAGGACTGGCCACCAGAATTTGTCAGGGAGTGCCCACATGGCGAAGACATAATTATGCTAGCCTTCTCCAACCATGTTCCAATACACCTAAAATAAACATATGCCAGGAAATGGGCAGTTGCCCAGGTCCCAACATTATACAAAAATCATATAGGATGGGATGAGGAGTCACCTCACCACAAGATACAGTTCATAAATCAACCTACTGCACAAAGGCAGTACCCAATTAAGCAAGAAGCTAACAAATAGGTCAGGGAGAACTTAGATCAACTTGAATACTAAGGGGTGATTGAAACATGCACCTCATCAATAAACAATCCTTTGTTTCTTGTATCACACCAGACAATACATATCATCTAGTTTTGGATTGCAGACACCTGAACACTTGTTCTAAGACATTTGCAGTGCAAAATGCACACAGTACCGCATTAATGAATAACATTGTGCGTAAAAAATATAAAACCACATTAGAAATTTCAAATGGTTTCCTTTGTCAAAACATAGCACCTGAAAGTAGGTACTTGACAGGTTTCTCAATAATGGGGACACAGCGTCACTTTTGTCGACTCCCACAAGGGTTCAAAAACAGCCCGGGGTTATTCTCAGCAAGGGTAACAGAGTTACTACAAATTTATGATGACGAGGAATTGTCATATGTCGATGACATCTACCTGACACACGATGAGCTGGTTAGGCACTTGAACAGGATGAACACCATTATACTGAGCTTCGCCTCTGAGGGCTATAAATTCAACTTTAAAAAATCCAGAATTGCCCATCTCAATGTCTTTTTCCTAAGATATGAGCTTTCAAGTGAAGGCAAAAGCCTGGAGGCTAACTTTTTAGAAAAATGTGCGCTGCTCCAACCTCTAAAAACGCTGAAAAACTTACAACAGTCGAATCTAGGTTTCCTGAATTTTGGAAGAACCGGGAAAGAGATTCCCACCTCTCTCATTCTAAGTTATGGAGCTGACTAGAACCTAGAGAGACTCTTGGCATATGCAAAACTATAGCTTACCATACTATAGAATACAGCACCTACTTCTTACCTTGTACTACACTTAGGTTAGGTACACTGGGGTAGAACGATTTAGAAGCATCAGACGAGTATCCACTTTTTAGCCTATGTTATTTATGTACGTGTATATGAATATATGTCATAACTAGAAGACAATGCTGGTGCAATATTATTTCTTCTTACTGCTTACACTGTACGTATTATATCTCGCATAAGTCTTACAATCGTAACAGCTCATATCTCTTACACGAGAAAAAAGACTGTTCAATAAATCCTTTTTATTGAAACGCCCGTCTATCTATTTCTATGTAACTCTGAAGAAACTAAGCATGCACGATTGACTGAGTGAAGCTGTTATCTGTTGTTTCCACGATTCTGAGATATGTTCCGATTCTAAAGGGAAACAAAGTTGTCATGGTTATGTGGTTGCCAGAAACGACCCCCTTCTTGTTTATTCAAGGTGTTTCTAGTGGCCTCTGAGTTAGCTGGCACACAAAGTAATTAAGTTTAATATACTCGATAGAGGCATACTGACCTCAGTCCTATTACACAACTATAGTGTATATTATTCCAATGCGCAGAGCCGATAAGGGAAATAGGAACTACACTACAGCCGTAGCTGCAATCACTCTTTCTAGCACGAGAATAGACGGAGTCATAACGGTAGCTGTCATTGCTTCATGCAAAAACAGCTCAGCCGTGCCAAAAGCCTTACCACTCAAGTACTCTTACAAGTTAGGTGCAAAAAATCTTCTGTATGCTCAAATTCCAGGAGTGGGGGACATAGTAAGAGTAATATCAAACATGGATCCCAGATTAGGTTTAATTCTAGCTGCACACGAGGCTTTGGGTTCTGCACACGTAGGGATTACTGCAACCGTTTCTCTACTGAAACAATGCTATTGGTGGATTAACAAAACAGACAAAAGCATTTGCCCTTAAGTGTGACATCTGTCAACAGATGAAGGGTTCCACTGTAGCACGCCCAGAGCAAACACCACTTCTAATATCAGACAGACCTCTCGCTTGTGTTTATTTGGACCACCGCAGCCCCTTACGATCTGATGGAGCTTACAAGTACATCTTGATGGCAGTGGATTCATGCTCTAGATTCCTGTGGGTTTAGCCTCAGCGCTTGGCTGATGCCCGATCTGTTATAAAGGATTTGCATGTCTTCATAGGGATATACGCAATTGGCACATTACATTCGGACCATGGCCCTGCGTCTAGCTCTCAGGCTTACAAAGAAGCTATGGGAAGTTTGGGTGTTGCATTGCGGTACTCCTCTCTGTATCATCCCGAGGGAAATCTGTTGTGGAAAGGAAACACCGATACTTAAACAATTCTTAACAGCAAGGGTATTAGACCCGGTGGTAGTTGGGTCAATCACCTATATGGGGTCCAGAAGGCACTTAATAACATGCCAAGAAGTTCCCTAGGAGGTATCACCCCTTACCAAGTCCTATTTGGGACAAGAATGTGGGTACCTGACCTCGATTGTGGCAGCACAGTGGTGGATGAAAAACCACTTGACATCAATAAACCTTTGGCTGTTTTACAGGAATTCAGTGAATTCTGGGCACTACAAAGCAACATCCAAGTAAAACACACCACCACTGGGGAAGTAAAATCAGTCATAGCAAGACCTGCCGAGATCCCAAAAGTCGGGGATCTGGTCAGAGAAAAGATACTGGACAAGAAAGAATTTGGGTCATCATACAGCATGCCTGTACCAGTCCTGTATGTTGAAGGAACAAGAACAGTACTTCTTCCACCGCTTGCTGGCAAGAAAGAAAAGGGATTTGTCTCCATTAATCTGATCAAACCACACTATGTGGCCGATTCTGAATAACAGGTCGCGTGGGCTCCAGGGATGCCGCAGATCTTCTCTCACTACCATACAGGAGGTTCAGACAGAAAGACTGATAACATTTGAAGAATCTTCTATACATAGTAATGAAATGGAACTCGTTCCTATTGAAAATGAACATCATCAAAACACACATAAAACACAGATATCAGTTCGTCCAACCACCAACATCTACATGAGCGTGCCTCTACAAGAGAGGTCTGCAAGTTCAACAAAACCTGCTGAGCTACCAAAGATAGATCGAACTGTATCTGGCTACTTCATCGATTTCAACACCTTTTCTCCTATCCAAGTGAACTTGAGTGACCGCCAGCTCCAGTTTTCCACAAAAAACAACTTCATGATTTTTACAAGTTTTTGAAAAAGACATACCTAGTCTCACCATGGCTAGGGCTCTGGATAATAACTGGAACACTGTTCCTACTATTCTGGATAGGTTTAGGTGCTGTATTTTTCTTTCTCGTGAATGGACACTATTTCTCAGAACACTCCACAGTATCTCATGTGAACTTGGTACTGAAAAACCAAGAGGTGAGTTATT
Source organism: Triturus cristatus (assembly GCF_964204655.1). NCBI lineage: Eukaryota > Metazoa > Chordata > Amphibia > Caudata > Salamandridae > Triturus > Triturus cristatus. Next base: position 525,451,184 of record NC_140583.1, read on the forward strand.
GGTACCAAAGAAAGCTCTGTTAGAAAGTGGAGAAGAGAAAATTTGACTAATCATGGATCATAATAAACAAAACAAAGAGATAAAACAAATGATCCAAAACATTGGAAGGTACTATGATCTGATAAATCCTTAAATGAGAATCTGATGGATCATCCAAACATAACTTATAGAAAGACTGCCTCATTAGGAGATATTTTAACTAAATGTCCTTTCTCCACTGGAACATGAAACAAAACAAGCTGGGTTAGCCATCCGGTCTTCTGAAAATGTGCCAAATGCAAAGCCAGTAAATATGGAATTCGTCAAAAGCAATATAAATTGCAAAATCGAAAAATGTAAATGAAAGAACATATTACATGTAACACAGACTTTGTAATTTATGTTTTAATGTGCCCTTGCAAAAACATTATGTGGGAAGTACTGTCAACAGAGTTAAGAATTCTGCAACATCTTTGGGTAATTAATAATAAAGATTACTCATACCCAATTTCAAAACATTTTTGGGAGGAATATCAAGGGGAGATTAAGACGTCACGGCCTCCCGATTCTCCTCAGGATCAGGGCGATGCTCAAAGGGGTCCACCTCCTGACATCCCCAAACTCTGATTCAAAATATCCAGAGTGTTGAGGCGATCAGGCGAGGGAAGGATAGGGTAGGAGCAGCGTGGGAAGGGACACCTGAAAAACAATGTACATGCAATTAATAACCTCTCACATGCTATCTACTCTCATAGGGTCTCACTAGTCCTTCCTCCTACCTGCCAAGGCGTCTCCCTGACGATAGTTCCTCTAGCAGATAACAGTCATCTCTCAGAGACTGCTGAGCATGAATCTATACCAAAACCAAAAAGCACAAAAGGTTAACACTGGATCACCTAACGTTTCACTCCCACAATAATTCCACACTCCCTCGTCCACATACGTACCAACTCCTAACCCCCACTCTCTTTTATCCAGAAACTGATGAACGAATGAGAGATTCAAAGCAAGAAGGCAAGAGAACCCTTTTTGTCAGGGCTCCTCCACTTGTCTGTTGAGGAATCACTTTTTGTCCCTTAACGTAAGTTCCCAATGTCCGCCACACTCTTAGAATGTCTCGTACCCTATTAACATCGGGCCCGGCTCCACCTATTTGGCTGCCAGAGGGCCGATGAAATCAGAACTCCCAAAAGAAAGTAAGTGGCCGGCTCCACCCACATGGCTGCCAGATGGCCGTTAACAAGAATCCAGCTATAACAAGAGACGATACTAACAAACGTATGAATACACACCTGCCACTGTCTGGGCCGCCGTGCAATCCTCCACGGCTTACCTGCCACTGTTTGCTGGTGTCCGCACTTGCTGCGCGTGCAGCGGGTTTGCGGTGAATATATACAATCACCGGCTTCTTCACCTCACGTGCGCCTTCCCGCAGTTCGCTACGCAGACGAGACCTGCTCCGCTGCGCCCTCTTCGGAACTCCTGCCGATAACCCACGGCCGGACCGGGAACGGTTTACCTCGTCTCGAGGCTCTCCTCCAACACAGGAAGAGCGGAAAGTTGAACAGCCGCTCGAAAGCCTTCGGCTGCTCCCAAGTTCCAGAATCACGAACAACGTCCTGACGCGTTGTTCGTGTCTATAAAGTCTTTCACCCCTCCCCTCTTCTGGGGTTGCTGGGACATGTAGTTCCACTGGGTTTATCAGCGCAACTACGTAGGCGGCCTGGCCCTCAAACCCTGACATAAGAAGCTTCAATATTTTGGAATTAAACATGTAAAGACAAATGAAAGAGGAGCTGATAGTGAACTATCATTTAGGAAAATGGAATCAAGATTGATCATTTTAATAGGAATTGAAAAGCCAAAAGGACATAAATTGGACACAGAAGTACATGTACATGTGTAAGATAACCTACAGTAGCTAAAACATTGAACCCTTGTTGACTTCCAGGAGTGTTAGGGGAAACAATATTTAAAAACAAACATTCTCAATATTTGCTGTTGATGCATTTACATTTTCAAGAATGTTTATTCCAATATAATAAATTGGAGGGAAATATGAGATAGAATATACACCATATGAAATGATGCTGCGAATAACTATTGAAGCATTAGCACTTTATTAAGAGAGGAATATAATCTAAACTTTATTACATCTCAAGAGAAATGTGAAAATGGTATGTTTGTGCACTTTATAAAATGATGCTGGCAATAGCTCGTTAAGCACTGACACTTTAAAGCAGGACCTATTGCTGCTAATTAGGAATCAAATGGAGTACTACTTTAGCATCTCCGATTATATGATATCATCTTATAATTAGTAATTTCCACAAATGAACTGCTATCACATATGCACCCTACAGAGATTGTTCAATTTGCACCTTAATAACAATACTACAGTTGCACTTTATGGGAATTTTCCTGAATTGTTACTTGAACTCTTAAGTCCACTATCTCCCCCCTCTTTATCTTATTTAGAACTAACCCTTCACTTCTTTTTTCTGCCTTTCTTTTTCCCCTTCCAGTTCCATTTAATTTCTTTCTCATTTTGTATCTACATGGATGTGGGAGGAGCGCCTCTATCCTTGAATTGCTGGCTAACATTTGCTCTTTATAAAAACAATGTAATTAATTTTAGTACGTTACTGTGATAATGAATTGAAATGCCACCTAATTGCATGAATTGCAAAACATTTATTCAAGCTAAATGTAAATCAATGTACTTTACATGAATTTTATCCTAAATGTTAATTATTAATTGCTTGATAACAGAAATATAATGTGTGGTCTAGTAATGACCTAAAGAGGAAACACAATTGATGGACTGTGGTCACTGACACTATTAAAGGACATGCTAGACTCCAGGTCTTTATGGTCCTGTGAAAGGCAACCGCTGAAATGCATAGACTGTCCCCTTGTTGCACTGGTGATGAAACAAATAAACCCCAGGTTCCCGGAGAGCCATCTATGATTCCCTAAAGAACCCTGGAGGGAAAAGTAGGATTGGGAGAAAACACACACACACATATATATATATATATATATATATATATATATATACACTGAAAAAATCATAGGTTTCAGGGGCGTTATAGTTAGTTGGACATTTCACTCGTACAAACCATATAAATTCTCCTGTTATAGTTAGTTCAGCTACCTATAACTTGCGCGCCTGCAATGCACTGCTGATGACTTCACATATTACATCACTCATGACATGATCAGTGACATCACTCATGACATCACTGATGACATCTCAAATGACATCACTGATGACATCATCCTTGTGATAGAGTGGCAGACCTCCTCTCACCCTAATATAACCTTTGATACACACACTCAAAAATACAAACTAACATTTTCAAAACAATGGACATACCAATACCAGTTACAACACACCTATTCAGTAATTCCAAGATCTACACACACATCCACTCATTCACCAACAGTCCCTATACAGTCACTCATACATGTACTCACTCATCATATGTACTCATACTCTTATACATCCTGTTACACACCGCCATTCATCCATAGAGTTACTCACACACATAGTCACACATGCAAACAAAGTATCAAACATCCATTTACTTGCACATACAGTTATACACACACTACCACACTTACTTCTACAGAAACTTACACATACTTACTCTCTTAAACTATCACTTATAGAAACACCTGCTTATTTGTACAGGAACTCTTCCAGTCTCTCACTCTCACATATACTCACTTATATACACCAATACTCACATATACTAGTTTAAAACATATGTAGTTACTCATAAAGACACTATTGAGATAGTCATTCACTCACTAACACACCCATACACATACTCATCCCCCTATACAGTCCTGTACACATGCTGTCTTCAACACATACAAACTCATTCATGCATCTATGCACTAAGTAATACCCCCCACCAAACCATACAGACACTCAGACACTCATACTGATACTCCAAAAAACAACTAATAACCCATATAGACACTCATGTAGCTACTCACCAACCCATGCAGCCACTTATACACAAAGTGAGAGACTGATACAGATTTTTACATATTTAAGCATTACTCACTAACTCATGTATTCACTAAGATACACTTAATCAGTCAGTTATACAATCAATTTTACAAAAAAAATCATCCATTTAGACACTTATATACCGATTTATTCTTCCATCGACCTTGAGATAAACATATATAAAACATATTTAATTTTCAGAAAAACACACATTCACTGGATGATGTCATCAGTGATGTCATTTGAGATGTCATCAGTGATGTCATGAGTGATGTCACTAACCATGTCATGAGTGATGTAATATGTGACGTCATCAGCAGTGTATTGCGGGCGTGCGAGTTATAGTTAGCTGAACTAACTATAACGGGGGAATTTCTATGGTTTTGTACGAGTGAAATGTCCAACTAACTATAACACCCCTGAAACCTATGGTTTTTTCAGTCAATTTCAAAGGATATTTAAATGCTAATTTCTAACTATAACGTGCCAGAAACCTATGTTTTTTTCAGTGAATATATATATTTATTATACTATGTATACATGTGAAAATGTCTCGGTCCGCCTGTTTGACTCGGTGGCACAGAAAAAATGGGTGGAACTGACGTCAGCACGCCGACAAGGTCCTCTTATGGCTCCGATGATGTCATACGGTGTCACGAGTGGAGCCGTGCTATTATGATGTCCTTGTCGACATGGGAGAGCTAGGAAAGAATTTCCGTGGAATGCTGGTGCAGGGGATACTCACCTAAGTGATCACGCTAGTCCTTAGGGAGCAACTGTTTATGTTGCCACTCCAGAAACCAAAACCAGTGATCCGAGGGCAGAGGCCCTGCAGATGGCACACGAGGTGGGGTGCCCAGTCGTGTGCACTGGCAGGGAAGCGAAGTGACAAGCACCACAAGTAGGCCTGGGCTAAAATTCCGTTCCGCTCGTGGAAATTGCCATAATTTGACATTTTCGCGTTCCGTGGAAAGCGTGAAAATGTCAAAATTTCCGCAATCCGCATCTTACCGGTAATTTTTTTCTTCCTCGCGCTTTAAAAAAATACATTCTCATGTGTGCGCGATCGCCTTACTTGAAACCCCGCCTTCACCGACAAGTTTTCCAGATCCGGACGCGTTCTCCACGAGATGTTGGATTGTTGGTAGCCATTTGCGCTGTCTCGTGACAGTTCGCGCCCGTATTAACGTCATTTGTCGCGTGATCATGTCATTTGTCGTGCGATCACGTCTTTCTTCTCACGATCATGCACCACTAGAGTATGAAAAGATTGAGATCTCGAACACGTCATTCTCCACCGCGAGCGAGAGCGTTAGGACGTGGGCACGTCATATCGAACGCGAAAAGGAGCAAGAGACCCCAAACACATCATTTCCAATGCGACAGGGAGCGAGAGAACACCATAAAGTCATTTTGGACACGCCATCGACATCCAGCGGAAGTAATGTGAAGCTCGAGAACTCGAACATGTAAAATTTTCAATTTGCAGAAGAATATCAGCTCTAGCAGCATGAAACCTTCTGCAAATGATGATTTGGATGAAAACAACTCCTCAGATTGACATTTGGCTGTCCTTTTTTGTGCAAGGAGTCCTTTTTTGAAAAGGTAGGGAGAGGGAGGAAGTGCCACAGAATATCCAACTTCCTGTTCCTGTCCTCCCAGGGCTTTGTCCATCTCCTGCTCATTCTGCCTTTTGATTTTGAGCTGGAAAGATCACTCTTTTTGTCTGCTGCATTTTTTGCAATTGGATTTGAGGATTTTTTAATTGGATATTTTACAAGTAAGTGGTTGCTGTGTCTGTTTGATTGGGGGCATTGCAGTTGTTGTAACTACAATTTATTTTTGGTAACTATCATTCCTTTTTTAAAAAATGTTGTGGGTATTAGTAGTCAGTAGTAGGCTAGTCATGGCCTCATGGGTGTGTGCATGATGAAGCAACTGCTCCTTTGTTTTTTTTTATGTATTTCATTTTCAAGCATCATTTAGGGCCTGGATGGTATTGTACTGAGTTGGGCAATGTGTTTTTTTGGGGTGGGCTTTCTGTTGTTGGGCCTGGCCTTGTGGCTGGTGGCCATTTAGAAGCCCAGGCCTGCAAGCTTGTCTGGCCTTGTCTGCCAACAGGCCTGCTTTCATCCAGTAGGATCAGAGCAGGTAGCCACAGCTTTATTAATCAAGTGTTTCTATGTGGTCTGTTGAATTTAGACATCATTTAGGGCATGGATGGCATTGGATTGAGTTGGCAAGTATGTTTTTTTGGGGTGGGCTTTCTGATGTTGTTGGGCCTGGCCATGTGGCTGGTGGTCATTTTGAAGCCTAGGCCTGCAAGCTTGTTTGGCCTTATCTGCCAACAGGCCTGCTTTTATCCAGTAGGATCAGAGCAGGTATCCATAGCTGTATTAATCAAGTGTTTCTGTGTGGTCTGTTGAATTTAGACATCATTTAGGGCATGGATGGCATTGGATTGAGTTGGCAAGTGTGTTTTTTTGGGGTGGGCTTTCTGATGTTTGTTATCTTAAAGACATGCTTTTGTTGTGTGTGTCTGGTGTGTGTCGGTGTGCAATGCATGCACCCTGCAGACCTTTTTGGGGCCTGTGAATTTTCGTATTTGCATTTTGTTGCATTAAAAAGCCTGCATGGTTTTCCTTTTGGCTTACTGCTTCCATCCATCCACCCCATTTGCCAGCAGCAGCTCCATGGATGATGAGATGCTCAAATAATTTACTGGCAAATAGGGTCCACCCCACTTCCATTACATTTTTATTATGGTGGTTCTTATTATCTTTCCTATCCTTCCTGAGAGTGTAGTGTGTGACTGTACACAGTAGTATAACATAGCCCTTGTTGAAAAAAAGTCAGACATGGCTAGACTATATCTTTTGTTTGCACTAGTACAGTAGTAAGTAACTGAGCCACAACAACAAATGCAACATTTCACTGATGTTCTTATCCTGGCTTATTTGCTTTCAGGTGCACAAAAAGCCAGAGGAGGAGGTGCCATCATCATCACCCGTAGTACTGCCAGGCAGACAGAAATCCTGCTGCGCATCACGTCCACGTGTGACCAGAACTTGTTGTGCATCTGCGTCCTGCCTGACATCTGAAGAAGAAGACCCCAAAGAAAGGTACCAGGTCCAGTACCAAGAAAGTTGCCGGTTAAGAAGGAACAGAAAAAGGAAGTGCCATTAACCACGACTGGTGTGCCGGCCAATGTTTTTTTTGGCACCAAAAAAGTTACGCCTGCAGCAGCGTTGTCTGGGAACCAAGCTGGGAGCAACACCTCAGCACCAGCGGTCCAACCCCACCAACCTAGGCCCAAGGCCTTGAGTGTCGCAGAGGTAGCCAGTCTACTAATGAGCAGCGATGTTGAAATGTCATTATCGCAAAGTAGTACACAATCAACTCAGGCGGAAACTCAGCAGATAAGTGTGCAGCCGCAACAAGAACAGCAGCAGCCGCAACAAGGACAGCAGCAGCTGCAACAAGAACAGCAGCAGCTGCAACAACAGCCCACCATAGTAGTTGTTGCTCCTGACGTAGGGGCATTTCAGGAAATCGAGCTTCCTGCAGACAAAGTGGAGCAAACCACTGTTTCGGAAGATCTATTGTCTTCCAGACCACCAGCAAGGAAAAGGAGGCTTAGTCCATCATCTTCTTCTTCAAGGCCTGCTTCTGATGATCGTGATGCCACTTGGCAGCCACTAGCTCAGTCTGAGAGTGATGCACGCCACAAGACAATGCTTCTGAAAAGGAAGGTCCCAGAAAAACTTAGAGTTATGGAGGTAGATGTAGAAGAGGAGGATGATGTTGATGAAGACGAGCCAGTCTTCACGCACATCACTCCCACCCGAAAGGGATTGGAGACCAACATTCTCACCCTATCCAGAAAGGTTGCTACTGAGCGGGATGTAGCACGGATATCACCAACACAGGTTACACCACTACTACCTCCAGCTGCCATATTTTCCAAGGCCCGGCAGGGACCTACATCCAGCTCAACCCTCTCAGTAGGTAGTGGTAGTAAAAGTCACAGTGTAGCTGCACAGGGTCACATTCCAAGCACACCCTCCAGTTCATCTGGTATTGAAAGTGACACATCCAGCAGTGCCAGAAAGTTCTCCTCCCCAGTTTGGGACATCTTTTCTGTTAGCACCAAGGAGGAGAACATTGCTATATGCTCAATTTGTCGACAAGGTGTTTGGCGGGGTAAGCTTGATACAAACTATGGTACCGGAGGCAAAGCAAGTCATCTCGAAATACACCACACTATCGTGTGGGAGAATCACCTACTTCAGTTAAAAGAAAGTAGAAAAACTCAACCCATTGAAGTTGGTCAGGAAGAATCAGGGGGTGATATTATTGCGGTAGAAGGTGAAGAAGATGGAGGCATTTCTAGCCCTGTCCCCAGTAGTGTAGTGGTACCGCCCACATCCTCCACAGTAACATCTGAGTGGCACCGCAGTAAGAGCCATACTAAAATGTTAGTGCTGGAACTTCTCCCTTTTTCATTTGTGGAAGGGGTGGGTTTCCTTGAATTTGTGTCAGCCATCTGCCCTAAATGGAAGGTTCCCAGCCGGTCCTATTTCGCAAGAATTGCTGTTCCGGCACTACATCATGATGTGTTGGAATTGGTTGGACAAGCTTTGCAGCAGAGTGCTGTTCACAATATCCACCTGACAGCAGACATGTGGACCAGTTGCCAAGCCACAGATTACATGTGCATCACTGCACACTGGGTCTCTTTTGTGGGGGTTAGAGATAAGCTATCTGAACGATGTGCTGTTGACACAGTACTCGGAAACATGCAACTGTAGCCATGTTCACCATGGAGAAATCTCATACTGCTGTACACATTTTGCAAGAACTTCACAGCAAGGTTTTTGAATGGCTGCGCCCAAGACGGCTTAGTATTGGTTTTGTTGCCACAGACAATGGCAGTAATGTACTTAAGGCCATGAATCTTGGTTCCTATTTCAGGGTTCTGTGTTTGGCGCACTGCATAAACATTATAGTTCAAGACTTTCTGAAAAAAGAGCCCATAGTCAGCAATTTACTGGCCATCTGCCGAAGAATATGCACTCATTTCAGCCATTCTTTTAAAGCTCAGAAGCAGCTGAGGATCATTCAACGTGAATATAGGATGCCAGTCAAAGCACTCATCCAGGAGGTGGCAACACGTTGGAACTCAACGTATTACATGCTTGATCGTCTGTTTGAGCCGTACAGGCCACTCAATGAATATGTCTGGCAAAGAGGGGATGCTACTGTTAAAGGCATGACCCTTCAGATGGAGCAATGGGGCCCAGTTAAATGCCTGACTGAGATGCTTCATCCTTTTGAGGCCTTCAAGCGTGAAGTCAGCAAGGAGGACTGTACAATGGGCCAAGCTATCCCATTATTGTAAATGCTAGAGCATCAGCTGAAGAAGGTGTCTGAATCATACAAAGGTGTAGAGGACAAAAAGGGAGCCTATGACTTGGTGGAGAGCTTAGCCCGTCGCTTTGCTGAAAATACAAGGATAGAAAATAAAATGTTGTCACAAAAACATTACATTTGTGCCACAATTCTGGATCCACGGGCAAAATTTGGACTGAAGACATTCTTTCCTTTTTCAGAGATTGATGTTGCCCGCTACAAAACTTGTATAGCTGAGGCAGGAAGTAAGTTGGAAAATGAACAGCTGCTAATTAAAAGCCCGCAAGATCAACCCACAAGAAGTACTGCAGCAGGGCATGCAACATCAAGTGCAACTCCGCAGGCTGAGGGCAGTGCGTTTGGATCACAACACTCACCATCACTATCAACAACAGCAACAATAACTGGATCATTAGGCCCAGTAGAATCGTTAGATGATTGGTATGTACAGTTAGGCATTAATAAGCACAGTGCTGATGCACAGAGAAAATAGCCCGAAAGCTTACCAGCAGCACCCCTGAACATTGAGCGGATGGTCCAGGCCTATCTGGACGACTCAACAGAGGTGTACATTGATCAAAACCCATTGCAGTATTGGTATAGGAAAAGGTCTGAATGGCCACTGCTCAGCAGGCTGGCGATAAGCTATCTGGCTTGCCCTGTCGCAAGTGTCTCTTCCGAACGTGTTTTCAGTGCTGCTGGTTCCATTGTAACAGTGAGAAGGACCAGTCTCTCGCCCAAAAACGTGGAGAGGTTAACAATGATCAAAATGAATCAGCACTTCATACCACCGAATTACACAATACATGAAGCAAGGGAGGAAGATGAGGACAGCGGCTCAGGCGACGGAAGTAGTGTGTCACTTGATTACCTACTACTGGCTGAACCCCCAGAGTTTGAGGACGAGCTATACTTCCCTGACAATTAGGCTTGTGAATCACAACAAATCCATTACCACCGTCTTCTACTCTTCTTATTTAATATACAAGTTTCAGGTGTCTGCAATTTGACAGTACAGTCCTCCGAATCCAGCTCCTCTGCTCCATCATACTGAATCTCCCGCCTAAATCCATTGCCCTCATGAATGGTGATTGGATGATGGAAAATAGAAGAAAAAATAAAAACTTTCCTAGTCCCGCCAAAAGAAGTGGAGCATGAATCAGATGACTACTATAGCTATCCTCCTTTCAGAGCCGAGAGAGACTGCCCATTAACTGAAAATGAAATGGAACAGGTAATGATTGATGCCATGCATTGCACGCAGAGTCGCAGACTGAGTGATTTTGTTGTTGTTTGTTGTGCATGAAGTTATGTCATTGTGCACTAATCATCTTTCTACAGTACACACTAAACGTAAATCAAGGTGAATTTTCCCCTTCTTGCAAATAAGAAATTTGTACTTCTCCTGCAGCTTGATACATTGCTATTAATTGAATACAGGAAGGGGACTCAATCTGCGCGCTGAGTATGATTGACAACAGCACCATCCATGATGGTGATGGCGAAAAAGACGGCCCGTTAACTTAAGATGAGAAGGAACAGGTAATGAAAATTAATGGGATGCATTGGACACCTGACTCTGAGCGATTGGTGTTTGTGTTTTTGTTGTTTGTTTGTTGTGCACGAAGTGAAGTCAAAGTGTACTAGTAGTCTTACTGTACACACTAAAGAGTGACTCAAGTCAATAATATTTCTACTCTTGTTGTTTAATAACAGCATTTTACTTCTACTGCAGGCCGATCTTCACAGTCAGTCAGTACAAGTATCGGAGATGATTGATGGAATAATAACAAGTCAGGAGGATGTTTCATGAGTGGCATAAAAGCCTAAAGGTAAACACGTCAACAACAACCACAGCAGACCCAAATGTCTGTGTAGAAGTGGAGTCAAGTGTAGCGGTGGGATGACTGCGGTGCATTGATTTACTAACTTAAATTGTAAAATGCTATTTTTTGAATGGATATGTGCTTTGCCTTTGTCCAACTCTTTAAAAAAAAAAAAGTACTAGTAGTAAACGTAGGATGTGCTAAGCAACGTGCCATCAGGCCTGTCACTGTGGGCCTGCTCTCTCCGGTTGTTGTTGAAGGTGAATGCTGGAAACAGACTAGAGTAGAGATGATGCATACATGCCGCCTCGGAAAGTGTTCTTGTTGCACTACACCATAACTTGTGCATTTGTTTCAACTTTGCTTCTCAATATCCCCTTTGTTTTTCCATCTACAATTACAGGCCGGGCCTTACCCTATACTTAGGAAAACATTACAATGCATACTTACCTTACCAATAAATCTAAAAAAAATTCCAGCCGGGCAGTGGCGAGTGGCGACACCCAAGATTGATGGACGAGAGGACCAAGAGGAATGCCAAGATGCAAATCCAGTCCACATTTTTGACCAGAATAACACAGTAACAGTATCAACTTTCATCTTCTTATAAATAATTTGATAATTTTTTTTGTCTACAATCTGTACAACAGTGTGTTCTTGTTGTTGTTATTATCATCATTAGGTTTGCTCTCTGTTTACGATTCATCCCTACCAATATTTAAAATTTCTATTTACTATCTGTAAAAGTATTAAGGCCGGAACAACAGAACAAGAAGTGTAGGTAATCCAGGTCTCCTTATCAATCATCATCATGCATGCATTTCCTTTTTCTCCCTTAACATATGGATATGGTAGTCTTCAAAGATTGTCCTTTGTTTGTCCATGCGTACTGTTTTTCACTGTCAAACCTTTCCCCAAACCCCCTTCCCATCCATTCAACAAACCCTAAACCTCTTCCCCCAGGCTGTGTGACTTATTGTCAAGGTGTGACTAAATTAAATGTACACCAATACTTAATCACACGCTTGCTGGGGCAGATGTGGCGAAAGCAACAGTACTTCAATTTCAAGGCAGAGCGATGATCTTCTTCTGCTTGCCCACCCATGAGTAGAATATTTTAGAGGTGATTTTATTTAACAAAGGAACATATACCTCAGCATTAATTGCTGACATTGATTGGATTTGTTGTCATTCCTCACACAGCACTAACTGTTACGCTGTAGACCTAGTCAAGTGACTCGACACAACTATAGTTTGTAACTCTGTCTAGTAGGCTATCCCCACCACCATTATGTTTTGTTGTAAAATATTTTAGCATATTATTGTTGCTCGGTAAGCTCTGTACTGTACTTCATTTTACTACTCCTCGAACAGTCTCTCAAAGGCGACTGACTGTCTCATTTTCTTTTTTTGCAAATGCTGCTGCCCTGTCAGTGTCTACTACTACTACTATGTAGTAGTAGGCACTCCCCCTACCGCTTCATTGTCGGTATCGGCAACTGCCGCATCCTCTCCCTCCGCGTCGCTTTCGCTGGCCCCGGCAATGGTGGTCGTGGTCGGTAGTGCACCTAGAAAACATTACACATTTTTTAGGCATCATATACACCTCCCCCTATTGGTCAGTAGCAAGATTGAAAAATGAGTTAATAGTATATAACATACATCACTAGTACAAATCAGGTAGTAGTAGAGTAGACACTAATAGTTATATATGGTCCCCCCTAGGGTCATTCTAGCCTTTGCTTAGTTAGCCCGAGCCGTGCAACCATTTTACCTTTGTGTCTTTTATTTTTGCACATGTGACGTTACCTTGCAGCTTGTTGTATAAGACACCTTTGGGCCCACATGACCTCACACTGCTACTGTCTACGCGCTGCGTACAAGCGGTCAACCAAAACATTAACAAGCCACTTTTTTATAAAGTACAGGTGTACTGTTAGTCCATATTGCTTATCCATAAATGTTACACTTTTTGGCATGGCTGAGAAATGCTTACAAGTAGCAATATACTAACGCGCACCATTTCATTTTTCGCATTAGAGATGGAAGATTCCCTTCTACGGACCAGAGCTTTGCAGAGCTTATGATGCATCAACTATCAGTACTAGGTTCTTCTAAGGTGAGGGGTCCCTTCACTCAGAGATCTTCATTTATAAATTTATATAAACTAAATTCCTAGGGGATGGTGGTGCTTCCACCACTGTTCAGTAATCATGATTTAATTCCCAAGTGTAACAATGTTTATTGTTTTAATGTTATTGATTTTCCGGTTGGTGCTGCATTATATAATAGAACAATGTACAGAGCTTCTCAATTCAAAATAAACATTTTGAACTTACATAGACTTAGGTGGTATTTGGTGTGGACTTATATGAGTGAGCAAATTAAAGGAAGGGTGTGCATGTGCATTACTTCCACGACTGAGAGGTTGGGTGTGCTATGTTCTGGGTTGTCTACTTGTTGGGTATCTTGGGGGGAGGGTTCGGAGACCTAATAGTTATGACAAGACACTACTATAACTAGTCGGGCAGGGGATTGTGGTGGGTTCTGAATTTCTGATTGGGGTGTGTGAGGAAAGTCCAACCTACCATCACCAACATCCTATTTTCTTGTGCAGAGGTCTGTATGTGCAAAATCCCTACAACAGTAGTAGTATGTCCTATCATATCAAAATAGTAATAAATCTGGTTGGGCATTTGTTGTCAAAGCCTCAAGATTAACAAAGACTCAAGATCAATAAGACTAGAAGTAGTACAAGAGGACGACCCAAAGGACTGGACTCAATGGCTAGAGCTACTGGTGAATCTGAGTTTTATTTACAACCTTTCAAATCAAGAGTGGCCAACTGGGCAAGATTAGCTACTAATGTACAGACAGACTGATAGTAGTAGAAGTAGTAGTACAGAGAGTCATCATAGCAGAGGCAGGGATAATACGATTTTTGAAACCGCACAGATCGAAGGATAATTGTTGGTAAAAAATAGCATTGGGAAATTGAATCAATAGTTCGTGAAAAATATGGTGCAGTAAAAGTTATGGAATAAGAATTATTATTAAAAACAAGAAGACTTACTAGGGCCAGCAGAGGAGCCCTCATTGGTGTCCTCCTGGTGGTGTTGTTCTCCTGCCAACTGCCCACTCCCTGCCCGCCTGCCCCTGGGTGCTGAACAGGAATGATATAAGAAAGAGACAAACATTGATGGATGGTGTCAAACAAATAAAATATTTTTAAAGAACGGTCAAAAAACACTTATGTAAACAACAATTGCAATAACTAAATTGACCGATCTCATCTGCTCAACAAGTAGTATCGGGGGATTCGCGGATCGACTACTTACTATTTATCAACAGTAATCCAGTCTTCCATTCTGATTCCAGAATACTAACTAAGCTTAAGTACGACATATCACCCGACCTAGCCCACCTATTCCAGGCATGCCAATTGTACATTAAGAATGCATTCCCACTTCTTTTAGACCTCAACAATGCATATGGTCAAATGGAGGACACATGCCTACATTGGGAGTCGTGATGGGGGTAGTGTTTTAGGGTTTATGGTATTGCAGTAGTGTTTGTGTAGTGTAGGGGGTTGTGCTGGGGGTAGTGTTTTAGGGTTTATGGTAGTGCACTGGTGTTTGGGTAGTGTATAGGGTAGTGCTGGGGTAGTGGATTAGGGTTTAGAGTAGTGCAGTGGTGTTTAGAAGTGTAGGGGGTAATGCTGGGGTAGTGTTTTAGGGTTTAGGGTTGTGCAGTGGTGTTTGTGTACTGTAGGGGGCCATTCTGGGTTCTAGTGTTTTAGGGTAGTGCAGTTGTGTTTGTGTGGTGTAGGAGGTAGTGCTGGGGTAGTGTTTTAGGGTTTAGGGTAGTGCAGTGGTGTTTGTGTAGTATAGGGGGCCGTGTTTTAGGGTTTAGGGTAGTGCAGTTGTGTGTAGGTAGTGAAGGGGGTCGTGCTGGGGGTAGTGTTTTAGGGTTTAGGGTAGTGCAGTGGTGTTTGTGTACTGTAGTGGGTCATGCTGGGGGTAGATTTAGTGTTTAGGGTAGTGCAGTGGTGTTTGTGTAGTGTAGGGGTAGTGCTGGGTGTAGTGTTTTAGGGTTTAGGGTAGTGCAGTGGTGTTTGTGTAGTGTAGGGGGTCGTGTTTTAGGGTTTAGGTTAGTGCAGTTGTGTTTAAGCAGTGAAGGGGTTCGTGCTGGGGGTAGTGTTTTAGGGTTTAGGGTAGTGTAGTGGTGTATGGGTAGTGTAGGGGATCGTGCTGGGGTAGTGTTTTAGGGTTAAGGGTAGTGCAGTGGTGTTTGAGTAGTGTAGGGGGTCGTGCTGGTGGAAGTGTTTTAGGGTTTAGGGTAGTACAGTGGTGTTTGTGTAGTGCAGGGGGTTGTGCTGGGGTAGTGTTTTATGGTTTAGGGTAGTGCAGTAGTGTTTGGGTAGTATAGGGGGTCGTGCTGGGGGTAGATTTAGGGTTTAGGGTAGTGCAGTGGTGTTTGGGTAGTGTAGGGAGTCATGCTGGGGGTAGTGTTTTAGGGTTTAGGGTAGTGCAGTAGTGTTTGTGTAGTGTAGAGGGTTGTGCTGGGGGTAGTGTTTCAGGGTTTATGGTAGTGCAGTGGTGTTTGGGTAGTGTAGGGGGTAGTGCTGGGGTAGTGTTTTAGGGTTTAGGGTAGTGCAGTGGTGTTTGTGTAGTGTAGGGGGTAGTGCTGGGGGTAGTGTTTTAGGGTTTAGGGTGGTGCAGTGGTGTTTGTATAGTGTAGGGGTAGTGTTTTAGGGCTTAGGGTAGTTCAGTGGTGTTTGTGTACTGTAGCGGGTCATGCTGTGTTCTAGTGTTTTAGGGTTTAGGGTAGAGCAGTGGTGTTTGTGTAATGTAGGGGGTAGTGCTGGGTGTAGAATTTTAGGGTTTAGAGTAGTGCAGTGCTGTTTGTGTAGTGTAAGGGGTCGTGCTTTAGGGTTTAGGGTAGTGCAGTTGTATGTAGGTGGTGAAGGGGGTCGTGCTGGGTGTAGTGTTTTAGGGTTTAGGGTAGTGCAGTGGTGCTTGTGTAGTGTAGGGGGTCATGCTGGGGATAGATTTAGTGTTTAGGGTAGTGCAGTGGTGTTTGTTTAGTGTAGGGGGTCGTGCTGGGGTAGTGTTTTAGGGTTTAAGGCAGTGCAGTGGAGTTTCTGTAGTGAAAGGCGTCGTGCTGGGGTAGATTTAGGGCTTAGGGTAGTGCAGTGGTGTTTGGGTAGTGTAGGGAGTCATGCTGGTGGGAGTGTTTTAGGGTTTAGGGTAGTGTAGTTATGTTTGGGTAGTGTAGGGTGTCGTGCTGGGGTAGTGTTTTAGGGTTTAGGGTAGTGCAGTGGTGTTTGGGTAGTGGAAGTGGGAAGTGTTTTAGGGTTTAGCATAGTGCGCCCAACCAGCCACAATATCCTTGGACAAAGGGAATCCTGACTCTTTTGAACGCTCCGCCAATTGAATCATTTGGGTCAAGGGCCCTACCACGTGCAAGACCTTTCAATTCCTTTCTTGGGATCCCTCATATACTTGGAGAAAATGTACATAGTTTCTCATCAATTTCAGGTGTGTGTGCCACCTTCCCCTTCAGTGAGGGCCTGGGGCATTCTCCCCAGTATTCCTGACCTCCCTTTCAAGGGGTTGATGGATTTTCCCCACCACATACTCTGCCACTTTGGTGTCATGGGTCTACTCCGCCGACCTAGGATGGTATATTTGGGTAGGCTCGAATATGTCCAAGTGGACCCCATCCCCAACCCGGGACTGAGAGGAGTGGGACTCTGGATGCCACGGACGCCCGAGTCCTTATCCTCATCGGAGGAGAAATCGTCCTCCGATACACCCTCTCCCTCTAAGGGAAACCCGCCGTCGGGGTCTACAATAGTGGTGACAGCATCGCAATTTTTTCCGAAACTCCTTCTCCTCCCGGCAGGGTGCATGTTTTAGCATTCGCGCATTCTTGAGGAAGGTCTCCGTAAGTTTATCAAATCCTTCCAAGTGCCCCATGTTATGCTTAATGGCCCTTTTAATCCCCATCTGGGAGCTACTGGGACCCGCCACCACCAGATCTGGGTCACTGAACACCCCGGGGATGCTTTTCGCCAGCTTATCAACCTGATCCCTAAGAGGAGCCAGCGCCCTAGAAATAGCCAGAGAGAGGGCTTGGTCCACTGCTGGAGGGCGAAGTCAGGGGGCCATTCCTCCTCCACTTCCTGGTAGGAGGAGTAAAAATGGTCTTCTGGAGAAGACATGATAGCAGAGGATGTGAGCACAGAACAAATGCCCTTAAAATCCTTAAGGCAGCCCTCTCGCCGGTGCTCGAACAGCAGGGGTTTTCTCAAAGCTGTTATAAGAATAGACTGAGGCGCAATGCCAATTACCACCACCAGGTGGCACTGGTCACTAATGTGGCCGTGTGGGGAAATCACCACGTAGCAGTGTCAAAATTAGGCGAGGGTTGGTCGGGAATGAAGCGGACACTAAAGGAATGACCGGATTCCCAAACGCGCGTAAAGACCAGCAGGAGCGCTCAACGGAGCTGCCTCGCTCGGACCAGACGCACCTAACAGGATCTCACCGCGCACAGAGCGCACAGCGGGAGAAACTACAAGGGGGAGAACGTTCTTGGGCAAGAGCCTGCTGCGCAGGGAATATGAAACAATACCAAGGCAATAATGCTAATAATATGCACAATAAACTGCTATACAAACAGCAACAACGTCAGATTAAGCCAAGATTGTAAGGAATGCACTTAACTGACGAGCAGTGAAGAAAGGGGAAGCGGAAGGGACATCACAATATTATATACGATGGACTGTGATATGATTGCACTATAGTTGCCTTGGAGACTACCCCGCTAATGGTTCATGGGTTGTGTAGTCTTTTGTTTAACGATTGTTGTGTTACGTTTTCTTTGAACTGCTATGCAAATAAAGTGAGGAAAGATATGCATAATCCTCGCCTCCGTCCTGCCATAGAATTCATTAAACTTAATTCGATCTGATTTAGAAACCAGTAGGTAAAAGTGGGTGTTACAAAGCCCCGTTCAGAGCAACTTCAGGTTAACAGAATCGTAAAGTTCAATGTTTCGCAATATCAATCTCATGTACTTCATGCAAAATACGCAATAAGGGGTCCAAGTAAGATGAAACGCTCCAATACCTGACCAGTCTGCATTATGTAAAACTGCAGAAAAACTAAAAATAAAAAGTGTTTTGCACACTTCTGTCATTGGGCTATATGTGGGCTACATCTGGGTGATATTTGTGCTACATTTGGGCTCTTTTATCTCTGGTGGCCATCTTGGTAGACTTATTTGTTATGAAGTTTCCGAATGTCCTCATTTACTGCAGATTCCTCAGTAGGAAATGCTTTCAGTTTTTACGTTGATTGCATCAAGAAGGCATTCAGATGTGTCACACATTTGCCATAAATTCAGAATGTTAGCACTCTAGTTGTTCATTAGTTCACTGTAGTAAAGCTACTGCTCACCAGGGAGTTAACTGGAAGTCTACTGCTGGTATTGAAAGTCATTGTTTCAGTGTGCATGTCAGAATTTTCTAATGAAATAGAAGAGGATTTGAGATCTCACTTAAAACATGCCCTAAATTTTCTTTCTGCAGCACTAACCATAATTTCTATAGCAAAATGAACACCCTCATTTTATTCCTTTTTAAATTAAATGTTTTAAGTGTTACCAGTTTATTCCAATCAAGATGGCTTCAGGTGTGCCATAATTGTGTCATAGGTAAGACTGATAGCTCTCTAGTTTTTCTTTAGAACACTCTGGGAAGCTGCAGTAGAACATAAAAGGCATTAACTGACAGGCTGCTCCTGTTGAAATATAACAAGAAGATATTTGAGATCTCATTTAAAACATGTCCTAATTTTTCTTTCTACAGCACTAACCATAATTTCTATGCCAAAATGAACCCCCTCATTTTGTTCCTTTTTAAATTAAATGTTTTAAGTGTAACCAGTTTATTCCAATCAAGATGGCTTCAGGTGTGCCATAATTTTGTCATAAGTAAGACTGTTAGCTCTCTAGTTGTTCTTTAGAACACTCTGGGAAGCTGCAGTAGAACACAAAGGCATTAACTGACAGGCTGCTCCTGTTGAAATATAACAGGAAGATATTTGAGATCACACTTGAAACATGTCCTAATTTTTCTTTCTACAGGACTAACCATAATTTCTATGACAAAATGAACCCCATCATTTTGTTCCTTTTTAAATTAAATGTTTTAAGTGTTACCAGTTTATTCCAATCAAGATGGCTTCAGGTGTGCCATACTTTTGTCATAAGCAAGGCAGTTAGCTCTCTAGTTGTTCTTTAGAACACTCTCAGAAGCTGCAGTAGAACACAAAGGCATCAACTGACAGTCTGCTCCTGTTGAAATATAACAGGAAGATATTTGAGATCTCCCTTAAAACATCCTAATTTTTCTTTCTACAGCACTAACCATAATTTCTATAGCAAAATTAACCCCCTCATGTTGTTCCTTTTTAGATTAAATGTTTTAAGTGTTACCAGTTTATTCCAATCAAGATGGCTTCATGTGTGCCATCATTTTGTCATAGGTAAGACTGTTAGCTCTCTAGTTGTTCTTTAGAACACTCTGGGAAGCTGCAGTGGAACACAAAGGCATTAACTGACAGGCTGCTCCTGTTGAAATATAACAGGAAGATATTTTAGATCTCTTTTAAAACATGTCCTAATTTTTCTTTCTACAGCACTAACCATAATTTCTATGGCAAAATGAACCCCCTCATTTTGTTCCTTTTTAAATTAAATGTTTTAAGTGTTACCAGTTAATTCCAATCAAGATGGCTTCAGGTGTGCCATAATTTTGTCATAAGTAAGACTGTTAGCTCTCTAGTTGTTCGTTATAACACTCTGGGAAGCTGTAGTAGAACACAAAGGCATTGACTGACAGGCTGCTCCTGTTGAAATATAACAGGAAGATATTTGAGATCACACTTGAAACATGTCCTAATTTTTCTTTCTACAGGATTAACCATAATTTCTATGACAAAATGAACCCCATCATTTTGTTCCTTTTTAAATTAAATGTTTTAAGTGTTACCAGTTTATTCCAATCAAGATGGCTTCAGGTGTGCCATACGTTTGTCAGAAGTAAGGCAGTTAGCGCTCTAGTTGTTCTTTAGAACACTCTGAGAAGCTGCAGTAGAACACAAAGGCATCAACTGACAGGCTGCTCCTGTTGAAATATAACAGGAAGATATTTGAGATCTCACTTAAAACATGTCCTAATTTTTCTTTCTACAGCACTAACCATAATTTCTAGGACAAAATGACCCCATCATTTTGTTCCTTTTGAAATTAAATGTTTTGCGTGTTACCAGTTTATTCCAAACAAGATGGCTTCAGGTGTGCCATACTTTTGTCATAAGTAAGGCTGTTAGTGCTCTACTTGCTCTTTAGAACACTCTGGGAAACTGCAGTAGAAAACAAAGGCATCAACTGACAGGCTGCTCCTGTTGAAATATAACAGGAAGGTATTTGAGATCTCACTTAAAACATGTCCTAATTTTTCTTTCTACAGCACTAACCATAATTTCTATGACAAATGGTCCTCTCCAGTATTAAGGCCATTCGGCATCTTGGTATCTAGTTGTTAACATGTATTGGCTTTCCAGCTGCCTCAACTTTCTTTCCCTGTTGCCCCCGCTTAATGGCCCTGATTTTGTGTAGAAACGGCTGGATCTTTTGAGACTAATGCTTGTCTTTTAACTGATTCAAACTTTTTTTTAAACGTAAAAACTCTGCCCATCTCGTAGTCCCTCTTATCACGTACGAATTTAAACACCTTGCGCGCCTTTATAACTTCTTCATGCTTAGATTTCATCACTTCCCTTTTTAACTGCTTCCTTCTGTTCCAGGGCATCTAATTGCTGGTTTACTATTTCAATTTGCTTTAAAATGTCCATCCTGTCAATCTCAGCATATTTTATCAATATTGAAACCATGTTCATGGATGCCTCTAAATTGTTTGTGGCCCATTCTTAACATGAGGGGGTCGGGGTTTTCAAAAGATGGTGCAATCAGTACACACAGCCCCCGTGGTACTCTGCCTGCTTCCTTATACTTTTCAGAGATTTTCTCTCCCACCACTTCGTTAGCTTTGTACGAAGTAGTTTCTCCAATTTCTTTAACTGTTTTCATGTCATTACTGTTTCCCAAATTACTCTTTCTATCTGTATTGGTCTCAATGGCGTCTGGCAGATTAAGAAACAGAGCATCTGCCACAGCCTCCCAGTCCCAAAGCACATCCGCTGCTGAAGCCATTTCGGCTTGTATTACACAATAAGTTATGCACACTTTAGGAAGCCTATATCCAACGTGGGTTGTCGTGCAGGCTTCTTTTAATACTTATACTTTTATCTCCACACCCGCTGTAGTCACTTGAGCAAATTCAGCGCATACAGCTTACCACAGGTTGGAGCCCGGATGGCTCTTGGGGTCCTCCGACTCCTCGAACACCTGCGTGGTTCAAACGTGGGAATCGAATACCTCCGTAGTTCCAATGCGGGAATTGCCGATTTACAGACACTGCCATGAGCTTCCTTCAATTTTGACTGCGGGGGGCTGGCTCGGAAATACTCCTTCCGTGTTAGAACACAGATCGCGGATGCGATATCGGCTGCAGCCGACCAGCCACTTGCGCAGAGAGGGTCAGTTTAAACAGCAGAAACAGCCGTATTCCGCCAAAACGATGTACCAAAAACCACGATCCTGATGAATCTACCTATTAGAGCAGGAAATCAGGTACGGACCACCAAGTATATTCATTTATCCAGTGCTTTATTGTGGATTCAGCAACATGACACGTTTCAACCGAGTTTCCCCGGTCTTGATCACAGGACATGTCAGGACATAATATCATCCATATATATTATCTACTGGCGGACGCCAGTAGATAGTTATAGTTAGGACCGTGTTTCCATAGGAAATACGCAACATTCTATTTGGAATAACTTTGGCGCCGGTTGACGAATCCTCGCAAAATTTTCAAAATAGGTGGGGCGCTCTGCTCCGCTCCTACCCTGAAAGTCTCGGGGTGATTCGTCAAGCGGTGGCCGAGAAAAAAGGGAGGTCCCAAAACGCGTTTTCCCCATGCATTTTTCCATAGGACCTTTAGTCGAAGGTACAGCCCGAACGGCTGAACAGAATTACTTGAAATTTGGCAGAGAGGTAGTCCTCAGGTCAGGGAAGTGCCTTTTGCAGGTCTGGTGTCAATCTGTTCAGTAGTTCCTGAGAAAATCAAAAGTAAAATCATATATGTATGTGGGCGGAGCCTAACCACACATCTCATCCTGAGATCTGATTGGCTGTCAGCACTTCATCCAAGAAGTGTTGGCAGCCATCTTGGGACCAATATACATGATAGCACCTCATTAAAAAGCATTGCAGTTAATAGAAGGTTTTAAGACTTTAGTTACATTATAAATCATTTGTTGATGGTACCATACTCATTTTAGGAATTTTAGTATGTTCTAAGGTGATTTCACCATGTGAAAAAGCCTTCTGCTGGGATATCATGATTGAGAGAAAAATATTTTCTCATGCTTTTCCCACAGAGGTTTGGAAGGTGATCTGTAAGCTAAACTGAGAGCTTATTTTCTGTAAATTCACATTATCTTTCTCAGTCATGTGAGAATGAAGTCTGACATTCTCAGTAAAACATGTACATCCAACAAGGGCAGAGACTGTCAGTTGATTCCTTTGTGTTCTACTGCAGCTTCCCAGAGTGTTCCAAAGAACAACTAGAGCGCTAACAGTCCTACTTATGATAAACGTATGGCACACCTGAAGCCATCTTGCTTGGATTAAAGTGGTAACTCTTAAAATATTTAATTTAAAAAGGAACAAAATGAGGGGGTTCATTTTTCCATAAAAAGTATGATTAGTGCTGCAGAAAGAAAAATGAGGGCACTTTTTGAGTGACATCTCAAATCCTCTTCTATTTCATTAAAAAATTCTGACATGCAGACTGAAACATGCACTTTCAATACCAGCAGCAGTTTTCCCTGGTGAGCAGTAGCTTTACTACAGTGATCTAATGAGCAAAAAGAGTGCTAACATTCTGAATTTACGGCAAATGTGTGACACATCTGAATGCCTTCTTGATGGAATCAAAGTAAAAAACTGAAAGCATTTCCTACTGAGGAGACTGCAGTACATGAGGAAATTAGGAAACTTCATAACAAATAAATCTCCCAAGATGGCCACCGGAGACAAAAGAGCCCAAATGTAGCCCAAAATCACCCAGATGTAGCCCAAATATAGCCCAATGACAGAAGTGTGCAAAACACTTATTATTTTGTGTTTTTGCAGTGTTATATAGTGCAGACTTGTCAGGTATTGGAGTGCTTTACATGAGCATTGGTTACATCACACAAGAACAAATTCATTTTGGTTGTAGACATGGGGAGACTAAGTGATTTGACCAGAATCACAGAATGTCGAGCTGAAGCAGAAACTCCAACCTGGTTCCCCAGTTGCAAAGTCTACAGTTCTGGAAGTAACACCACATCCTCTCCCCTAAGTGCAACATTTAATCAAGTGGTCAACGGGATAAAAAAACATAAAGATAACAAATAATTTAAAAGTGCTTTGTCGCTATTTGAAAACTCAGAAAATATTTCCTTATTTTAGTCTTTTAGAGCACTAACCATAATTTTGATGCCAATAAGACCCTCTCAGATATGTAATTTCTAAAGGAAATGCTCTAGGTATTACAGTTTTGATTACATCAAGATGACGTCAGGCGTTCCACACTTTTGTAATAAATATAGAATGTTAGCAATCTAGTTGTTCATTAGGATACTGTTGAGAGGCAGAGGCCAGGGGCACGGACTCTGAAAATTGAAGGCAGGTAGTAGGGTGCAAATGCAACAATTTAACCACACTGAGCAGGCAGGAAGGGCCGTGGCAGCACAACAGACTATGGAGGGCAGTGGAAAGGGGGGCAGGGGCAACAAACCAACAATACAGGACTTGCAAGAGAGGCTGTGGCAATGTAATAGACCATTGTGGGCAGAAGGAAGAGGCAATGGTAGTACAACCATACATGCCAACAGACCCGATTCAGCCAGGAAACGTCCAATGTTTTTAAGCTCAAATGGCCTTTATTTGATCTGTCTCCTGTCTACAATCTCCTCTTTTCCAATGTAACTCAAAGGGGAAAATCAATACCCCAGTTTTTTTTCAAAATCTCCCTCTTACCAAGTTAAAAATGTTCGCAAGTGTGGTATATTGGATCATGGAAGGAAATGGGGTAGGGACATGGACTTGGATAACAGAGGACAGGAGGGACATGGAGAGGTGCACCAAACTGACCCTGCAGGGCAGGCATCAGGGTTTGCAGCAGCACAATACACCACACAGGGCATGCGGGACGGGAGTGCAGCACAACAATCCATAGAAAGCAAGAGGGAGGGGACAGGACCATGCACATGGACAACAGAGAACAGAGGGGCAAGAGGCAATCATAGCTAGCTGACCATAATGGACAGGCAGGAGAGAAAGTTGCAGCATAACAGACCATAAAGGGCAGGAGGGACGGATCAGGGGCATTACAATGGAACAGACAAGCCAGGAGGGAGGGAGTAGGGGTCTGCACATGTAAACAGAGGGCTGGGGGCAAGGGGGCAGGGCAGGAGCAGCAAGATAGCCATGGAGGTCAGGCAGGATGGGCACTAGAAGCAAGACACACCATGAAGAGCAACAGTGAGACTGTGATGGCATACACACAGACCACGGAGGGAAGGTGGGAGGGGGTCAGGGGCAGCTAACTGACCACACAGGGAAGGTGGGAGGGGCCATGGCAGCACAGCAGACCATGCATGGCAAGTGGGAGGGTTAGTGGCAGCACAATGGCTATGATGGGCAAGAAGGAGGGTGCAGGGGCATGCACAAAGGACGATGGAGGATAGAAGGGAGGGTCAGGACCTGTACACAGACAAGAAAGTTCAGGGGAAGGGGCCTCACAACAGACCGCACAGGGCAGGCAGGAGGAGCAGTTGCAGCACAACAGACCAGGGAGGGCAGAAGGGTGTGGCAGTACAATGGACCATGTAGGACAGGAGGAAGAGGATAGGGGCATGGCATGTGGACAGGCAGGGTGTAGGTGGCAGGGACAGGTTACAGCCATCTGACAATGCTAGGCAGGTGGGAGGGGAGTGGCAGCTCAACAGAACACTCAGAGTAGATAGGAGTGGCAGGTCCATGGAACATGGTGGGCAAAAAGGATGGAGCAGGGGCATGCACAAAGACATCAGAGGGCAGGGGGAAGGAGAATAGGGGCAGCAAGCTAAGCACAGAGTTTAAGCAGGAGGTCAATGATGGGGCATAGAGTTGGGCAATGGAGGGCAGGAGGAGTGGACTGGTACATCATACTAAATTGAGGGCAGTGGCAGCACATCAGACCATGCATGGCAGGAGGGAGGAGGCTAGCCCATGGATTCACACAACAGAGTATAGGGAGGAGGGGGATGGGGCAGCAAGCTAACTGTTCAGAGAAGGCGGGTATTAGGAACTTTATTGTGTTTAAAACGTGTGTCTGTGCGAACTACTTAAAATATGAACAAGTATGCAGCATAATCTCACTTTTATTCAGGAAGAAGAGGACGTTTGTGACTGTGACTCCGGGCTCACTTGGCAGAAACACCCCCTGACCCTCCACCCACTATCGCAAAATGTAATGCCCGTAAAAAGGGTAGGTGAACACAGTGTTATATAGAACATAGTTCTGAGAGCACGATTGAAAATGAAAACTAGATATAGTGTATGGTATAAACTATGCACCAAAAAGTGTGATATAAGATGAACCGAGCGTGAAATATAATATGCAATACATTGTGCGCAATGACAGATTCATTGGAGAGCGCGAGATAGCACAGGCACTAGCGCGTGCTATGCGATCTGCGCCTTGGAGTGTAATATGCACAGGGCAGTGTTGTGTAACGTAACTAGTCTCTAAAGTTGTAATATAAAATATGTGCTGGGGAGTGTAACGTTGCATATACACTGTGACAAAAATATGGATCCCAGATTGTAATATGTATGGCATAGCACTGTGCGTTATAACATAGGCATCGAGGAAGGCACGTTAGATGGGGCAATATAACCCGTGCGAAGACAAGTGTGGCATGACATATTCACGGGGTGGTGTTACAGTGCACATGGGCTAGAGAGTGTCATAGCATATGCACTAGCTAGTGGAATACAACACAGAGGTGTGTGGCACTCGGCAGGCAATGGTGGGTGTAACACAGCATTGGGCTCTGCCAGGAGCGCGCTGTGACTCTCAAGTGATGTTCGTCCCCTTTCCAGAGAGTAAAATAAAAAGTATTACACATCCGGCAGTGGATGTGTGTTTTGTTAACCATGAGGGGGGTTTCTTGCATAGTTTTGGTCGAATTTTTGTCGAATCCCCTTTGAATGGCTTGGTGTGCATGTGTATTAAATGTGCCCGTCAATAGCTACCCATGTTTGTATAAATAAACGACAAGGGTGTCTACCGGGATTAGGCACGGTAGGGCATCAGACATGTCAGAGCTTCACTAGTGGTGTAAATACATTCCACATGGATTCATTGAATGCATAGTCGCCTTTTAATGAATATCACGCAAATCGTCATGGTGATAGGTACGTACGGTTTGTCCAGCATGTCCTAGGTTTGTCTATAAATATATATTTTTTAAAAATTATAAAAAACAGTGGCCGGCCCTGGGGATTGGGGTAAAAAAAATATAATTAGGAGACAGGCCCTGGGGGATGGGGTCATCAGGGCCAATAAATTAGAATAAGAAGGGGAACAACACAGCCCCCCTTCTTAAAAAATTAAAATAAATAAAAGACTGGCATCGTGCCGGAGGCCACGCCCCCTCCTTGCAGCACTCTGCAAACGCGCCCCCTGGCGAGTTGCAAGTTGGGGAATTAATTCCTCTTCAATACTGAGGGTCCCTGAGGGCCAACTAGCCCAACAGGCATTTCCAGTATGCGCCAGGGAGCTGCGCTGCAGACAGGTGTTCTGAGGCCAAGCCCCTTTTTACACCTCTCTGCAACGCAGCTCTGTGGCACTTACTGGAGGTACCTAGTGGTCTAGTTTGACCCTAGGGACCCTTAAGATTCAAGGGGACTTAATCTCTCAACTTAGAACAGCCACAGGGCGCGTTTACACAGTGGTGAAGGGAGGGGACGGGGCCTGAGGTGACGTGTGCAAACATGCACTATGGCACGTTTTAAATTGGGGATATAATTTCCCTTCAATACTGAGGGCCCCTGGGGGCTAACTAGCCCACCAAGTGCTTCCAGTAAGCGCCACTGAGCTGCATTGCAGAGAGGTGGTCCAGGCCGTGGCACTTTTTACACCTCTCTGCAACGCAGCTCTGTGGCACTTACTGGAGCTACTTAGTGGGCTAGTTGGACCCTAGGGACCCTCAGGATTCAAATGAACTTAATCTCCCAACTAAAAACGGACACAGGGCGTGTTTACACAGTGGTGAAGGGAGGGTACGGGGGCCTGAGTTAACGTGTGCAAAAACGCCCTGTGGCCTGTTTCCAGAGGTAGTTTTCATCCCCCTGCCCTATTATATACTAGGGGCTTACAGAGGAGGTCATGCTAATCACAGGCGGACCCCAACGCATAATGTTCCCTAGTGTATGTAGGTGTTTTCACTGTATTCTAAGTGTCTTTTAACATAGCACTGGCTCTAGGACTGGTTAGTCAGACTCAGTTACCACCAGTATCCGTTGAGGGTACAGGATGATTTTGCAACAAGGCTTCTTTCTGCTCTTCTTTTTGTTCTTTCTGCACGATATCCTTCTTCCTGCACTTTTCTTCGTCTTTGAGGACTTCTGTTGCTTCTTTCTGCACTTCTTTTTTTTCTTTCTGTACATTTTTTCTTCTTTCTTCACATGTCCTATATCTGTAGGCATTGTTAGAAATTAGCATTTAAAAAACCTTTGAAATTCACAGAAAAAAACCATAGGTTTCAGGCACGTTATAGTTAGGAATTAGCATTTAAAAAACCTCAGAAATTCACTGGAAAAACCATAGGTTTCAGGGGTGTTATAGTTAGCTGGACTTTTCACTTGTACAAAACCATTGAAATTCCCCCGTTATAGTTAGTTCAGCTAACTATAACTCGCGCGCCCGCAATGCACTGCTGATGACGTCACATATTACATCACTCATGACATGGTCAGTGATGACATCTCAAATGACATCACTGATGACATCACTCATGACATCATCCTTGTGATAGAGTGGCAGACCTCCTCTCACCCTAATATAACCTTTGATACACACATTCAAAAATAGAGACTAACATTTTCAAAACAATGGACATACCAATACCAGTTACAACAACCTCTTCAGTAATTCTAAGATCCACATACACATCCACTCATTCACCAACAGTCCTATACAGTCACTTATACATGTACTCACTCATCATATGTACTCATACACCTGTACATTCTGCTACACAATGCCACTCATCCATAGAGTTGCTCACACACATAGTCACTCATGCTAATAAAGAATCAAACATACATTTACTTGCATATACAGTTATACACACACCACCACACTTACTTCTACGGAAACTTACACATACTTAGTCTTTTAAACAATCACTTATAGAAACACATACTTATTCATACAGGAACTCTTTCAATCTCTCACTCTCACATATGCTCACTTATATACACCAATAGTCACATATACTAGTTTAAGACATATGTAGTTACTCATGAAGACACTATTGAGACAGTCATTCACTCACTAACACACCCATACACACACTCATCCACCCATACAGTCCTGCACACATGCTGTCTTCAACACATACAAACAGTGAGTCACTCATTCATGCACCTATGCACTACGCAATACCCCCCACAGAACCATGCAGACACTCAGACTGATACTCAAAAAACCAACTAATAACTATAACGCCCCTGAAACCTATGGTTTTTTCAGTGAATATATATATATATATATATATTCACTGAAAAAACCATAGGTTTCACACACGTTATAGTTAGGAATTAGCATTTAAAAAACCTTGCAAATTCACTGAAAAAACCATAGGTTTCACACATGTTATACTTAGCTGGACATTTTACTCGTAAAAAACCAATGAAATTCCTCTGTTATAGTTAGTTCAGCTAACTATAACTCGCGCGCCCGCAATCCACTGCTAATGACATCACATATTACATCACTCATGACATGGTCAGTGACATCACTCATGACATCACTGATGACATCTCAAATGACATCACTGATGACATCACTGATGACATCATCCAGTGAGTATGTGTTCCTGTACAGTTTTAATATGATTAATATATATAGGGAAAGGCCTGTTGAAGAATGAGTGGGTGTACAAGTGTGTGAATGGATGATTTTCTGTGGTGCGTAACTAACTCCATAAGTGAGTCATTAAATGTATCTTACTGCATACTAGTGACTAAACTGTGTAAATGTCTGTATGTTTCTGTATGTTGGTGTATAAGTGGCTGCATGGTTTTGTGAATAGCTATATGAGTGTCTATATGAGTTATTGATTTCTTCTCTCAGTATCTGTATGAGTTCCTGAGTGTTTGTGTGGGTAGGGTGTGTGTGACTCTATGCATAAATGTGTGAGTGGATGATTCTATGGGTGCATGGTTTTAAGAGTGCATCTGTGATGGACTGTATGGTTGAGTGAGTGTATGTATGGGTGTGTTAGGGATTGAATGTATATCTCAGTGGTACATTTGTGACTAACTACATATGTGAAAGGCAGTATATATGCGTGTAAGAGTATATAAGTGGGTAGATGTGAGAGTGTGTGATTGTGAGAGTGACTGTATGGATGAGTGTGTGCTTGTATCAATGATTCTATAAGAGCGTAACAATGTGATACTATTTTTATGAGTAAGTGAACTTGAGTGTGTATAACCGCATAGGTGAGTAAATGGTAGTGTGATTATTTGCATGACTGAGTAGGTGTGAGAGTACCTCTATGGATGATTGGTAGTGTCTGAGTGTTTATACAGGTGTATAAATGCATATGATAGTTTTGTATGGAGTGACTGTAAGTATGAGTGACTGTACAGGTGAATGAGTGGAGGTGTATGTAGACCTAAGAGTTAATAAGTGGGTATGTAGTTATTGGTATTGCAGTATGTATGGTTTTGAGAATGGAACTCTTAAATTTTGAGTCGGTGTATCAAAGGTTATATTAGGGTGTGAGAAGATGTGGTAATTTATCACATGGATGACATCATCAGTGATGTCATCAGTGATGTCATTTGAGATGTCATCAGTGATGTCATGAGTGATGTCACTGACCATGTCATGAGTGATGTAATATGTGACGTCATCAGCAGTGGATTGCGGGCGCGCGAGTTATAGTTAGCTGAACTAACTATAACGGGGGAATTTAATTGGTTTTTTACGAGTAAAATGTCCAGCTAACTATAACATGTGTGAAACCTATGGTTTTTTCAGTGAATTTGCAAGGTTTTTTAAATGCTAATTCCTAACTACAACGTGTGTGAAACCTATGGTTTTTTCAGTGAATTTCAAAGGTTTTTTAAATGCTAATTTTAGAATTTTTTAATATATTTTTTATATATTTCTTTTACAAAAAATTCCCTATGTATACATTTATAGATTATCTGTATCCTTTAATTTGGTGTGGCTCATTTTTTTTTTACTTTGAATTTGGATAAAGTTGAACAGCATTGTTAATATGTCCTATTAACTTATGTACACTTTAATATTTTTTTTTTTCTATACATTTTTAGGGTGCGCGCACTGAGCGCGAACCTAGTACGCATGCGTACGTTTTTCATGTACGCCTGCGTACGTTATCTACGTACGCATACATACGTTTTAGTGCGCGCTCGCAGCGCGCACCTAGTACGCATGCGTACGTTTTTTGTGTATGCATGCGTACGTTATCTACGTACGCATACGTACGTTTTAGTACGCGCTCGCAGCGCGCACCCAGTACACATGCGTACGTATGCTTGCGTGCCTTGTACGTGCTCCGCGCGCTACACTCGCGCATACGCGCGGAGTACGCGCGCTGACGTTCGTGCTTGCGCGCGTGCTGCGTATGCGCGTTACGTACGCGCATAATACTTATGCGCATGCGCGCGTACGCGTTCGCGCATGCGTAATTGCACAGTGCGCGCTCTGAGCTTGCTCCGTGTGTGCACCTCGAGTTATGTGATTAATAAAACAACACTTTTAATTGGTTTTCATTACTTTCAGTTTCAGATTGTTTCAACACCACACCCAATCCCCTCATGGCAAGTCATGTGATCAAGAAACATCACTTTTCATTGGTTCAAAGTACTTTCAGTTCCAGATTCTTCCAAAATCACACCCACTCCCCTCATTGTTAGTATTGATTCCCTTGGAGAAGGAGTTACTATGTTTTTGTGAGACAATGGCAGAGCACCAGCCACCTTCCGAGAGTGAACAGGACACTCTTGAGAGACAGAGGCAGAGGAAGCAGAAAGACTCCTTTATATGGCAGTTTTTCACTTTTCCTGAGGGACAAAAGAAGGTGAATGCACCAAAAGTCACCTGCATACTTTGTCAGCGCACCTTATCACGTGGGAATGCTAATAAGAAGTACTCTTTTAGTATTCACACAATGAAAATGCATCCTGTGACTTTTCGTCAAGCTTCTGGAGCAAACCTTCCACCTGCTCAGCCGATGACATCTGCAGCAGCTCAGCCGAGCACATCTTTGGCAGCTCAGCCGAGCACTTCTTCTGCGATGGTGCCTTCACCTTCTTACACACCTCTGGATATTCGTCCTTGTTTTGGGAGGATGACTACACGGTGCATGGATTGTGGTACTCTTATTACTATGGGTGAGAGCAGTGTTGATCTCATTCAGGGAAAATTTGAGGAGCACTCTTGCACTGGGCCATAGTTTTGTTATTTTGTTTTCGTTTTTCTCTTCCTCTGTCCCTACATTAACTCAAGGGCTCTTTTTAGAGCCACCTAAAATCTAAACACAAAAACTTGTTTTTTGAATCTATTTGTCAATTTTTTTTTGGGGTGCACGCACCCTGCGCGCACCCAATGATGTTTTTAAAAAAAATAATCATTTTTTTCAACTTTAGTAAACCTTCAGGGACTCCCTGACAAAGAGAGGGGAGTGGCAAAGTAATTAAAAAAGAGATGGTGTACATTTCACAGATGAAGGGAAGAGACTCTTCCTATTAAACTTTAAACTCTGCATCAGTACTTACGTATAGGTACCCTAAACCTATCAAAAAAGATAATAGCTCATTTTAGTGCTGCGTTTGAATTGGCTGTATTTACAAGGAGAGGAAAAGACACACAGAGTGGCTTATCCTCTCCTTGTAAATATGGATGAGCACCCTGCGCCACTAGTACGTCAAGAAAAGTGACGTAGTGGTGGTGCAGGTGGCTTGTAAATCTGCCCCAGAAATGTTACGGAAGTTAAGGGTAAAACAGACAAACAGAGAGTGACAGATACAGAGACAGAAAGCAAACAACTGAGAAGGAGTAAGGCAGTTAAAAAGACTAAGACATATGGATACAGAGAAAGAAACATGGATGAAAAATTAGTGATGGAGGTAGTAAAGGTAGGGGAGTAGTAGAGAAGGAGTGAGGGAGTTACAAAAGAGTAGTAAAGCAGGAAGAGAGAGTGAGAAGAGAAATGAGAAAAGCAGACTAAGGAGAGGTGAAGAAAAGGAAGCATGAAACGAAAGCAGTGACACATACAGATATTTTAAACTTACCTGACCATCAAAGTCACTTATTTAGAAATAAATGTTGTATTTAATTGCAAGGAAACTGAATTACATTTTCTAAATTTTCTTTCTAGTTCTGAAAAAAAGAAAAAAAGTATTAATATTCAACAATACATTTTATTAAACAGTACATGTTTTATCATATTTAGCAAAGCAATTTTTTGCCCTTTTTTGCTGTTTTCAGAATGTTTTGATTTTCACTGAAAATAGTGAAATCAATTGTATTCATCATTTAACAGCGGGCAGAAAAAAAAACAATCTAAAAGATTGTTTAACCCCTTCGGTGCTCATGACGGAACGGTTCCGTCATGAGCCACGGTTGAGCTGTGCTCATGACGGAACCGTTCCGTCATGACCACGCCCGCGCAAGATTCCGTCAGCACAGCGGCGGAATCTGCGCAGCATAGAAGGGGTTAAAAAAGCCCTGAATCTATCCTCACTAAAACATACCTTAATAGAAATGTCAAAAATACCTTTTAAGTACAATAACAATTTTCAAGAAATAACGTCTGTAAACCTTGTTGCAAAAGAACATTTTCCAAAATAATATCTGTCAAAGAAGTCCACAATTGTTTGTTTTACCTTTCCTTGAGGCCAAATGGTAAGTTTAAAATCCTTTTTGAGTGAAATATAAAATTTTAATCCTTTAACATTCAAATAATGCTTTCTTCAGATGCTGAATTTAGTATTTAAAATTTGGGTTTCAGAAAAATTAAGTAACAATTGGGTAAATCATAAGGCAAACGTTGCTTGAAAATCAATTGAGAATCATTACACAGTGTCCATCCTTTTTCACATTTAAGATAAACTGTGTAATGACCAGAAGTTATAGAAGGACCGTCATGAAAAATTATTGCAACTGCTACAAAAGTTTTTCCAGATATAGATAATTGATTACCAACAAACTTCTTTAGTAAAGTTTCCAATTTTGTTCCATCAGCTCTACAACGTTGTACCATTAAAATTACATACTGTCCATATTTCTTTAAAAAAAATGTTGACAACATTTCAGATTTACATTCAGAACATTCCATTTTGTGATTAGCATCTTTAACCAATTTACTAAAAGTCACTGTTTTACTTTCTGGTAATGGTAAATATATGAACCTTTCAGAATCAACATTATTACTGCATGTGTTCATACAGTTATCACAACAATGTTCCCATTTATAAGAGACACCAAATACATTTTCTACTTCTACCCCTTCATCTTCCAGTACCATCAGGATATACATCAAGAATTCCTGTGCATCTTGCTGGACATTTTGTGTAAACTGTGTACATCCAGAACATACATCTAAAAGATTTCTAACATCAGAAGCACTTTCTATTTTATTTGTATCATTACTCAGCTTCTCATAAAGGAGACTCAGCAAAGAACAGAATATTTTTTCATGATTTAGTATTATCTGATCTTGCAAACTTTCAAGATAAAATACAACATTCAGCACTACATTTGCGTAGCAGTTGACACCAGAGCTATTTTCAAAATGACAACCAACAACCTCTTCCACACTGTCCTTTTTCTTTTTGCTTGCAGTCACATCACTGTCTTTTTGTTTTCTCTTCTGTACATCCTCATTACAGATATTCTCAAATCTCCTTTTCCGACAAACAACACGTTTTTCAAACACAGGATACTGACCTAAATGAAGAGCATAGCTTCTTCTTAATCTATTATACTCCTTTACACAGTTTGCATCAGCACTTACTTTTGAGTCATCAAAGTCTATCATGAATAAACCAGATAATTTTTTCACTCGTGACAAAGCAACATATGCCATACCTTCTTTAAACACAGTAGATCCAATGTTTACAAAAGCACTATCAACAGTTAATCCTTGAGACTTGTGAATAGTTACAGCATATGCTAGAGAAATCGGAAACTGCTTCCTACGTACATATAAGTCTTTCACTAGCAAAAAATGAACTGAACAACGACTAATGACTTTAACCTCTTCAATCTGATCAAATTTTATTTTTAAGAATTCAATTCCATCTTTTTTCTGGTACTTTACAAAACCCACAACTTTACCCATAGCTCCATTCACTAAACCTTTTTCTACATCCAAATTACGTCTTAAAATTACTCTACAGTTCATACACACATAAAGATTCTTTTCCAAACCAGCTGTTTTTAAAATGTTTTTCTCCAGAGAATCCAATTTAGTAGCCAATTTGCCTGTCAATATAATAGTTATTCGTTCATGTTGAATTTTATCCACAGCTTCCAGTTTTATGATCTCTTCATTTTCCAATTTCAAAAGTTCTTGATTGAATACAGAGCATTCATGTAGTGTTGGCATTAAGCAGATTACAGTATTTTTTTCAGCAATTTTCTTGTATATTTTCTCTGGAACTATTTCTTCTGTTGTAAACAAATTACTCAGCAATCGACTCTGTAATGCTTTTCTGCCATGTTCTGTGAGTAGTCCAATTCTTATATCTTTCAGAATACTTGCATAGTCCTCATCATTGGCTTGCCTCACATTGGTAATGAGTTCCTTATACTCAAAATATGTCCAAATATTTACATTGCCTATACTTCCTAACAAATTTTTCGTGTCTTCATGTGTAAGGGTTTGAAAAACTGGTTGTCCTTTAACTGGAGTAAGCTGCAGAAGATCTCCAAAAACTATAACATGTTTTCCTCCAACTAGCACGTCATAGTTTGTCTTCAGAATTTGCTGCATTCTTAAATGCACAAAGGCAAGCATTAAGTTTGATACCATGCTTACCTCATCAATAATGAGTACTTTCATTTTCTTCAATACTCTTGAAACTTCCAAGCATGCTTCTCCTGCTAGTTTGTGGTATTGTATTTTGTTCTCATGCTCTACTGGTAACATTAGCAAACGATGTAAGGTAACTCCTTTTATGGTATACGCTGCTAACCCAGTTTGAGCAGTAACAACACAAGACAAAATGGAATCCATTTTCTTCTGTAGGTAGCTTCTAATTACATTAATTAAGAAACTTTTTCCAGTTCCTGCTTGTCCACTTACATACATTCTCATTGGTTCAAAAGATGTGCATGAGCACTCTTTATTTTCATGTAGTAATCCGTGATCAAATTTGTTTCCTGACTTCTTCATAAATTTGTTTTTGTTCTTCATTCAGTTGCTGCTCCAAATATGTTAAGTCTACTAAATCTTCCTGAGCTTGATTCATAGCTGTTTCCACTTCATTCATGGCTATTGCTGCTTCATTTTCTACGATTGGTTGTCCGAGAGGATCTTGACTGAATGTCCCAGAACTTTGACTGTCTTGAGAACTGTCTCTAGCTACTTCAGCTGCAATTGTTGCTTCTTGTTCAATTTCTTCATTTAACATTTAAACATAAGTTGTGAAAGTACTGCATTCTATGCTGTCTTTGCTAGCATTGAAGGAATCTTCATAACTCTGGAATTCTCCAAGTAGTTCGTCCTCTGAACGCCATGGTTTAAACAGCTGCAAAAGTGCCAAGTAGTAAAACTCCTTTTTGTCAGGAGTGTCGCAACTCAGCTTCCAGTGATTTATCAAACTTCCTTTTGTTTGCTTCACCAAACATCCTTCCTCACCACTGACTTTATATTTTCCATTGTTGATATCTTCGGTGGCATTCCGTTTAAAAATGAAGTTCTGCAGCACTTCATAGAGACACATGTTCTCAACATACTGAAGCTCCTGAGGCGGAAGCCGGGAGTAAAACTGCTAGAGCATTGTTTTAATTATTGAGTGTCACAATTGTATTGCTTTTATCCTACCTGCACTCCGTGTTGTGGACTCTATCACGCTCCAGCCACACTCGCGCTACGGACATTAGTGCTGCCGCAGGACAAACCCCAAAGTCCTTTGCCGCCATTCCCGGCGAGACCACAGGCCACGCCCCTTACGTGAGGCCACGCCCCCTGACTCCAGTACTTAAGCACGCTGATTGCAAGCGCCACTTAAACATACTGAAGCTCCTGAGGCGGAAGCCGGGAGTAAAACTGCTAGAGCATTGTTTTAATTATTGAGTGTCACAATTGTATTGCTTTTATCCTACCTGCACTCCGTGTTGTGGACTCTATCATGCTCCAGCCACACTCGCGCTACGGACATTAGCGCTGCCGCAGGACAAACCCCAAAGTCCTTTGCCGCCATTCCCGGCGAGACCACAGGCCACGCCCCTTACGTGAGGCCACGCCCCCTGACTCCAGTACTTAAGCACGCTGATTGCAAGCGCCACTTAAACATACTGAAGCTCCTGAGGCGGAAGCCGGGAGTAAAACTGATAGAGCATTGTTTTAATTATTGAGTGTCACAATTGTATTGCTTTTATCCTACCTGCACTCCGTGTTGTGGACTCTATCACGCTCCAGCCACACTCGCGCTACGGACATTAGCGCTGCCGCAGGACAAACCTCAAAGTCCTTTGCCGCCATTCCCGGCGAGACCACAGGCCACGCCCCTTACGTGAGGCCACGCCCCCTGACTCCAGTACTTAAGCACGCTGATTGCAAGCGCCACTTAAACATACTGAAGCTCCTGAGGCGGAAGCCGGGAGTAAAACTGCTAGAGCATTGTTTTAATTATTGAGTGTCACAATTGTATTGCTTTTATCCTACCTGCACTCCGTGTTGTGGACTCTATCACGCTCCAGCCACACTCGCGCTACGGACATTAGCGCTGCCGCAGGACAAACCCCAAAGTCCTTTGCCGCCATTCCCGGCGAGACCACAGGCCACGCCCCTTACGTGAGGCCACGCCCCCTGACTCCAGTACTTAAGCACGCTGATTGCAAGCGCCACTTAAACATACTGAAGCTCCTGAGGCGGAAGCCGGGAGTAAAACTGCTAGAGCATTGTTTTAATTATTGAGTGTCACAATTGTATTGCTTTTATCCTACCTGCACTCCATGTTGTGGACTCTATCATGCTCCAGCCACACTCACGCTACGGACATTAGCGCTGCCGCAGGACAAACCCCAAAGTCCTTTGCCGCCATTCCCGGCGAGACCACAGGCCACGCCCCTTACGTGAGGCCACGCCCACACCGACCCTCTCCCTCTCTGCATAACTATGTGCATTTTCCGGAAGCGCAGCGTACGAGCGCAGCGGGAGCGCCGTTTGCGCGCCGAAGGCGCGCCAAAGGAAATCCCGTCTGTGCCCGTCCGCGCCAGGCCGGGCCCAGGGCCCAGAACACCTGGAAGAGACTCCACTATAATTACCAACTATACGCCCGAGCTGTTACACCTACTACGACCTCCAGTGAAACATAACTGTGTAATACTATCCCACGATAGGAACACCTGTACGGCATGCTCCGCATGCAACTTTCGACTTGACGTTCCGCAGCTCTGTCGGCCCGGATCCAATGGCCGTAAATCGGCAAACACATGGCGTCTCGGTAGCCTGAACTGCAGGTCGCTCAGCAAACATAGAAGAGACATATTCGACCTCCTGTCCGACAACTCATTCGACGCCCTTTTCCTCACGGAGACATGGCTTCATGCCAGCTCTGGCCCAGATATTGCTGAAGCCCTTCCACCGAATTATGCCATCATTAGAAAAGACCGAACCACCGGCATTGGAGGTGGGATAGCAGTCATTTTTAAAAAACCGCTGCAATGTACGTTGGAACATATTCCCTTAACTGCCTGTGAGATGGCCCTTTTTAAACTTCAACTTCACCCTAATTTGACCATTACAGGTCTCTTGATTTATCGTCCACCTGGACCTATACAACCTTGGGCCTCCCAACTAGTGGATTTGCTCGCTTCAATAAGGATAAATTACAACAACTTATCTATCATAGGCGACCTGAACGTTCACTTTGACGACCAAACTAACAAACCAGGAAATAATTTAGTTCAGGATCTGGCCGCCATGAACCTTACCTTACGGAACTCGGGCCCAACACACAAGGGGGGCCACCTCCTGGACCCTATTTTTTCCTGCCTTCCCCTGCTATACTGCCAGTCGGCTCTGCCCCTTGATTGGTCAGACCATTTCCTTATAAATTTCAGCGTGGATAATCCTACGACTTCTAGCCTTCCGAGTGGGACTAGCAAGTCCTTTTCTAGAAATTGGAAAAAACTAGACATAAACCATCTCGCGTCCGTCTTACTTGCTGTCCCTCTGGATGAAATATTTAACACCGAAGACATAGAGATCGTAGCCACTAAAATTAACAATTGGCTTCTAAGTGCTCTAGACATTTGTCTGCCCCAAGCTCACCAAAAATCCACCCCTCATAACTCCCCTGCCCTATGGTATAATGAACAACTGAAGGCTATAAAATCTAAATGCAAACGCCTAGAACGCCTATGGAGGAAAGACTACTCCCCGGTCGCCAACTCGAACTACAGAAACGAGCTTAAGATTTATCATAAAGCCTGCAAAACAGCAAGAGCCAACTATGTAGCCAAATCTATCTCTGAAGCTACTAACAAATCTAGGACTCTTTTTAACCTTGTAAAAGAGTTAGCAGGCGCAAACACATCAGCCAAACCTCTTCCCCTGAACAGTTCCCAGTGTGAAGAACTAGCGAAACATTTTACAACGAAGATCGAGACGATCTACCAAGAGATACTTAAACAACACCTGGCTCATGCTAAAAGGGCACAAGTCCCCGGCTCTAACGAAGTGGACTTTTCCCCCAACCTCATCTGTCCTATGAGCCTCTTACAACGTGGCCCCGGATCGATGTCCAGACTCTGCAAAACATCTTAGGGAAAGTAAAATCTGGTTCGCCTGTCGACCCCCTCCCGATCTCAATACTCAGACTCCTGGACACTCCACTGCTTGCCATGATATGTCATACACTGAACTTGTCCCTTTCCTCGGCTAAGGTCCCATCACTTTGGAAACATGCCATGGTTTCACCCCTACTCAAAAAACCTTCGGATGACCCAAAAATCTTGGCAAACTTCCGTCCAATTTCCCTCCTGCCCGTTTTCTCCAAAATCTTGGAAAAACATGTCCATGAACACCTCGCAAGGTTTGTGGAGGCTAACAACATCCTGCACTCCTCCCAATCGGGTTTTCGTCCCGGTTTTTCGACGGAGACAACACTACTCGGAGTGATGGAAAATCTCCGTCTTCTGGTCGACAAAGGAGACTCAGCTGCGCTGATTCTACTCGATCTCAGCGCAGCATTCGATACCATCTCTCACAGCATACTGCTTGCCTTACTTTCCAATATGGGCATTAAAGGTAAAGCACTAGACTGGATCGCATCTTTCCTGACTTTCAGGACATTTCAAATCTCCTCCAGCAGTGCGACATCTAATGTCCATCTTTCCCCCTATGGAGTGCCACAGGGATCGGTGTTGAGTCCCCTGCTTTTTAACCTTTATGTAACACCGCTCGCCCAGATCGCTGAAGCAGCCGGTCTCAAAATGTTCACATACGCCGATGACTCACAAATTATATTTTCCCTATCTAATTGTGACAATGATTCCCCCTCCCTCCTGCAGACAGGCCTTAGGAACATCGCCACCTGGATGAGCACTAATATGCTTAAACTCAACGGCAGCAAAACAGAGGTTCTAATAGTGGGTCCTAACCAAAACCTCTGGAACTCCAGACACTGGCCATCTGAAATGGGCCCACTACCAACCCCGTCGCGACAAGTCCGTAATCTTGGAATTACCATTGACAATGGCCTCACTATGGAGCCACAAGTTAACAATCTCACAGCCACCTGTTTTACAATTCTGAGATGGCTTAGAAAAATCATTTGGATGCTCCCAGACGACACACAAAAGTCTGTGGTTAACGCCCTTATCACCTCCCGCTTAGACTACGGCAATGTTCTTTACCTGGGGGTAACACAGGCAGTCATGCGACGTCTCCAGCTGGTTCAAAATGCTGCAGCCAGACTGCTATGCAAATGCAGTAGGAGGGAACACATGTCCGGTCACCTTAAGGCGCTTCATTGGCTAAAAGTTATAAATAGGGTCAAATTCAAAGCTCTCAGCCTCATGCATAGAATAAGATGGGGCAATGCCCCTAGATACCTCCAAACCCTAGTGCACACTTACATGCCTACTCGCTGCCTGAGGTCTTCCACTCAAGGCCTTTTCTGTGTTCCCAAAACTCTCCGAGTAAGGATGGGAGGAAGATCTTTCTCCCTTTTAGGCCCTAAGCTTTGGAACTCCCTCCCACAATCTCTCCGTTTGGAAACCCGCTACATTCATTTCCGCAAAGCCATTAAGACCTGGCTTTTCAACCAGTAACATGTTCCGGTCTCTTTCTTATGACCTTCTCCTGCCTTCATTCTTTTGCTTCAGTGTTCTATAGCGCCGGGAAACCCTTTTTAGGTAGCTGTCGCGCTCAATAAGCCCAATAAATAAATAAATAAATAAGGAGATTACTTCTTTGTGGGTAATATGTGTCCAACATGTTTGTTCTTAAAATGTCTGTACTTTCTGGTTCGAACTCTGCTAAATATTCAATTTCTCGAATAGATTTCAGTACCCGATTTCGCATTCCTGCAAGGCCTAAACTTACCCAAATTATTCTTCTGGATTTCGAGTACAGACTTGCAGATGATAACCTATCTGAGCATTCGTAGGATCCAATTTCTCGATGCGATAACATCTTTAAACTGAAACTGTATAGCTTCTTACTGACAGTCTTCTCGTGAGAAATCTCTTCCCACATTTCCTTCAATTCCGTTTTCTCAGATTTAGTGATGTAAGATGTGACATACCGAGCAACAGCAATAGAATTGTCAGCCACATACTGTATATCCATGTTAGCATTCCACATGGATAAAATGACTGGGTTGTAGTCATTTATATATTTTGACTCTTCTTTTCTTCTTAGGTTGTAGGTATTCTTAGGTGATTTTCTTGTAATAGTATGTCGCACAGCTGACATAAAACTGTTTACTCTTCCTTTTGAAAGAACAGGTCGAGGAAATCCAAATCGACATTTTGTGTAGAATTTATCTTTACTCTTGTACTTTCGTCGACAGTATTTTCCACACCGATGACTTTGGAAACGTAAAACTTTCTCTTTTAAGTTTTTCTCTTCTGTGCTTTTATAGCACATGTTGCATATCCTTCAATGAAAGATAAAACTGCTTCATCAGCATCTGTTCCAAATTTTGGGGCATCCTTGATCCACAACAGCATATGAATGTGAGGAGCACCTCTAGCTTGGTACTCTTTTCTCCAAAAGAAATCCACAACTTCTCCAAGAGGTGGATTTTTTTTATTGCAGATGAAGGACATCATAGCCTCAAATCTATGATTAAAATATCTGCAAACATTAACCGGATCCAATGAGCACAATTCTCCTGCTGTCTTGTATTGTATGTTTTTAATGTTTGAATTTGCCTCTCGAAGAAAATATAGAAGATCATCCCAAGCGTACTCAGCACAGCTTAGGGTAAGGAACCATGTAGGAGTTCCTAAATTCCGTAACATACACTTCAATTCTCCATGGCGTCGGTACCAATATTCATTAGTCCCACGCTGACAAGCCATCAAATTGATCAATTGAGATTCCAAATGATCATCTCGCTGTTGCACTTTGTTGATAAAGTCCTTTGCTGACATATTATGTAGATGTACTCCAGTTTTCAAAATGTGTTTTACTGCATAAGATAGTGCAGACAAGTCACTTTCAAATAAAAGATGGAACAAATAAGGAATACTTTGACGAAATCTGGGATCTTCTGCATACAATCTTGTAGTCCGATACTCCGAAGCAGGAATCTGTACTGGACGTTCATCATATCGTCCACCTTCTCCTGTAGGAAACAGTTGGGGAAAACAACAAGCTTCCAAGCTCTCCTCCCATACACTCACAGGAGTTCCTTTTGCTTTCTTCATCTGAAACAGATCA
This sequence comes from Triturus cristatus, assembly GCF_964204655.1. NCBI lineage: Eukaryota > Metazoa > Chordata > Amphibia > Caudata > Salamandridae > Triturus > Triturus cristatus. The sequence goes on from NC_140583.1 coordinate 525,494,047, forward strand.
ATAGCGTTTCCCATAACTTCTTTAGAATGAAGAGGATGTATGCTGAAATGTTCATAAATTTCTTCTTCTTTTGACTTATCCACTTTTTCAATTTGCCCAGTCGGTATTCCTGTGTCTTCTAGTAAAACTTCTTCATCTTCATCCATATAAATTGCTTCATACCATTTAATATTTTTTTTCAAATACAAATTTGCTCTTTGTACTTTTCGTACATCCACCAGCTCCTGCCAAATTTTCTTATTCTTTGTAGGTACACCATTAACCAGAATAACTAATGGTTCAGTTTCCAAAGTATCTGCATCAATTGTTTCCATATTTTTTTTCAAATCCAATGGCAAATAGACAACTCTTCCTTTTAAACCTCTTTGTAAATCCGAAGGAGGTAATTTACCTGTTTTTGGCTCCATACGCACTATGGTCTGAAACGGATGGACACATTGAATGAGTATAGACTAATACGTATTTAAATCAGAAAGTTCTGGAGGAATATCAACCAATTCTAATTTATTATGTACAGCTCTTGCTGGCATTCTATTTTCTTCTAACTTGTTATAACAGTATTTACAAATACGCTGATCTTCACCCAATTCAAAACAATTTTCCAGAAATATATATGTTGCAAAATCTTTCCACTTATAATTATCTTCATTTTCACTTTTTTTATACAGATCAACATTCCTTGTTTGAGTTTTATAATGGTTTCTCCGGCAACAAATACAAGTAATATTTGGTCTTTCATTAGAGATGATAGTAAATTTTGTCATTTCATCTTCAAAATTTTTACTAACAGTAAGTTCTACATTCTCTTCCACATTTTCATCAATAACTGTGTCATTTTCTGCACTTTCTTGTTCTGGACCAAAGTAACAAAACTGAATCTCATCAGTAACCTTCACTACATCTGATACAGATCCACGGAACAGAGCATTATTCAACTCATTTAACTTTAGTGCTGGACTTTTAGCAAAATACAATGTTCTCACAAACTTTCTCATTTCAGTATGATGAACAGCCAGCATCCTAAAATGGTGAAAAACACTTTGACACACTTTCCTAGATAGACAAGCCAGAGAATGTCCTTGCAAACCAGTATTCTCTCTCACTCTGCATGGATCTAGTCTTTGAAGCACCTTTATCTTCTGTTTAACACTCTTTATACTATATTCTCTTAGAAAGTCACGTAATTTATCAATAGATTCCTGACGCACAGTACAAATACTACTACAATTCCAAGTGTACACTGGGGCTTTAGGACGTCTCCCCATAACCTCATCAGCAATCAATTCTTCCTCATTTCTTGGAACCATTTTCTCCTTTTCCATTACACAACCATCCTTAACTTCATATGCTCTACCTCAACTGTATGCAACAAACTATTACTTTGAAGATAACTCTCTTCATTAAAAAATGGTTCAGTACTTGAACTATGCTTCCATTCTCCCAAGACCACTTTACAAAAGTTATTTTTTTTCACTTCACTTTTCCTTTTGCTTTGTGACTTCATTGCATTGACTAATTTATCTAATCTACGCATCCTGTTCAAAATTAAAATGAATAGTTTTTTTTATTTCTAAAGCCTTCGTAACAATACTTTCAATAAATTTCTTTTTCTTATAAAATTTGGTTTTCTTCTTATATTTTTTCACATCCTTTAGCAAATTTAACATCACTCTTCTCTGAAACATTTTTCGACGAATGTTTTTAAAATCTATTTTTCGTGTTAAGTCACTCTTTCTTACTTCTGAGTCTACATTAGCATTTTGTTTTTGCTGTTGACTCTGTTGTTGTTTTGTACTTGAAACACTGTTTGAATTTATCTTTCGATCATTTTTTTTTTTGAAGATATTTTTTAAAAATTCTTTAGTCTGATTACCAGAAGACTTTTTCTGTTTTCCAACACGAGCTTCTCCTCCTATTTTTTTTTTACCAGTTGTCTTCAAATATAGTTGTTGTTGCTTTTCTTTTCTCTTTCTTGACTTTATAGGCATCTTTACATTTTTTCACTGTTGCTCAGCAATACCTGCAAGAAACTAAAAAAAAATACCTTTATGTAATTTGAATTCATTATAATTTTTTTTTGAGCTTTTCAAATCCTATCACATGAGCTGACCCTTTCCTACGAGTCCAAGTCTTACAAAACAAGAGAAACATGAATTAAATCTCTGACAACATTTCCTGTGTGCACACAGACTCATGGTTTGATTCTAGGCAGAAAACGATATTTGATTGGCAATTTCAAAGCACATTTACTAGTGTGGAGGAGCAAGTGATGATTACTGTGACAGCCTGACACATTTTTCTTATATTTTAGAGAAGCAGAAAAGAGCACATGTCCTTACAGCTATTTGAGACCATGACCATGTGTTACAGGGTGAGTGATTAGACTAGAGCAAAGGAAATGAGCCTTGGTGACGTTGAATGTGTTTGCGTTACACACTGCTATCTGAAACACCACACAGAGCTGAGTAGTATGCACGGGAGTGTAGGAGAAGCTGCTGCGTGTGTGCAAAAAGTGTGTTTCTGGAGACTGTGTATAGTCAGTTGCAAGAGAGATCTGCATGGAAACTTGCACAACTGCATGAAGAGTGCAGACATGTTTATAAGAGTAGATGTGTGGTAAGGGTTAATTGGACTTTTGAACATGTAGGAACTACCTCACCCATAACAAGATTGGATAGAAAATCTACCTTGTTGATTTGAAATGTGTTAGCATTTGCCTCTCATTTTTGAGATAGTGATTTCTGCTGAGTGCTGACCAACACATTTGAAGAAAACAAGCTGGCCCTTTCCTGAAAGTGCAAGTTTTACAGAACAACAGCAACACAAATTAAGTCTCCGACAACAATTCCTGTGTGCACACAGACTCATGGTGTGATTCTAGGCAGAAAGCGATATTTCCTTTAGCAATTTGAAAGCACATTTAGTACTGTGGAGGAGCAAGTGATAATTACTGTGACAGCCTGACACATTTTCCTTATATTTTAGACAAGCAAAAAAGAGCACATGTCCTAACAGCTCCTTGAGACCATGACCATGTGTTACAGGGTGAGTGATTAGACTACAGCAAAGGAAATGAGCCTTGATGACGTTGAATGTGTTTGCGTTACACACTGCTATCTGAAACACAACACAGAGCTGAGTATTATGCATGGGAGTGTAGGAGAAGCTGCTGCATGTGTGCAAAGAGTGTGTTTCTGGAGACTGTGTATTGTCAGTTGCAAGAGAGATCTGCATGGAGACTTGCACAACTGCATGAACACTGCAGATATGTGTGTAAGAGTACATGTGTGGTAAGGGTTAATTGGAGTTTTGAACATGTAGGAACTACCTCACCCATTACAAGATTGGAAGGAAAATCTACCTTGTTGATTTGAAATGTGTTAGCATTTGCCTCTCATTTTTGAGATAGTGATTTCTGCTGAGTGCTAACCAACACATTTGAAGAAAACAAGCTGGCCCTTTCCTGAAAGTGCAAGTTTTACAGAACAACAGCAACACAAAATAAATCTCTGACAACAATTCCTGTGTGCACACAGACTCATGGTGTGATTCTAGGCAGAAAGCGATATTTCCTTTAGCAATTTGAAAGCACATTTAGTACTGTGGAGGAGCAAGTGATAATTACTGTAACAGCCTGACACATTTTCCTTATATTTTAGACAAACAAAAAAGAGCACATGTCCTAACAGCTCCTTGAGACCATGACCATGTGTTACAGGGTGAGTGATTAGACTTCAGCAAAGGAAATGAGCCTTGATGACGTTGAATGTGTTTGCATTACACACTGCTATCTGAAACACAACACAGAGCTGAGTATTATGCATGGGAGTGTAGGAGAAGCTGCTGCATGTGTGCAAAGAGCGTGTTTCTGGAGACTGTGTATTGTCAGTTGCAAGAGAGATCTGCATGGAGACTTTTACAACTGCATGAAGACTGCAGATATGTGTGTAAGAGTACATGTTTGGTAAGGGTTAATTGGAGTTTTGTACATGTAGGAACTACCTCACCCATTACAAGATTGGAAGGAAAATCTACCCTGTTGATTTCAAATGTGTTAGCATTTGCCTCTCATTTGTGAGATCATGATTTCTGCTGAGTGCTAGCCATCACACTTTAAGAAAACAAGCTGCCCTTTTCCTGTGAGTGCAAGTTTTACAGAACAACAGCAACACAAATTAAATCTCTGACAACAATTCCTGTGTGCACACTGTCTCATGGTGTGATTCTAGGCACAAAACAGTATTCCTGGGTGATACCAGGCCCTTTCCTGAAAGTGCAAGTTTTGCAGAACAACAACAACACAAATTAAATCTCTGACAACAATTCCTGTGTGCACACTGTCTCATGGTGTGATTCTAGGCACAAAACAGTATTTCTGGGTGATACCAGTACACCTTAACTTATGGTGAAGACATACTCCATAATATCTTTCAAGTTCAAGGCACTTAAATATCTTCCTTAACATAAAATGTAAAACACAACTTTTAAAGTGGTAGGAAAATGTACCATGCTATTTTCAAATGTGTTTGCATTTGCCTCTCATTTTTGAGATAGTGATTTCTGCTGAGTGCTAACCAACACAGTTGAAGAAAAGAAGCTGGCCCTTTCTTAAAAGTGCAAGTTTTACAAAACAACAGCAACACAAATTAAATTTCTGACAACAATTCCTGTGTGCACACAGACTCATGGTGTGATTCTAAGCACAAAGCGATATTTCTTTGGCAATTTGAAAGCACATTTAGTACTGTGGTGGAGCAAGTGATAATTACTGTGACAGCCTGACACATTTTTCTTATATTTTAGACAAACAGAAAAGAGCACATGTCCTAACAGCTCATTGAGACCATGACCATGTGTTACAAAAAACAAGCTGCCCCTTTCCTGTGAGTGCAAGGGTAATAGAGCAAGACCAACACAAATTAAATCTCTGATAACAATTCCTGTGTGCACACTGTCTCATGGTGTGATTCTAGGCAGAAAACAGTATTCCTGGGTGATACCAGTACACCTTAACTTATAGTGAAGACATACTCCATAATATCTAACATGTTCAAGGCACTTAAATAGCTTCCTTAACATAACATGTAAAACACAACTTTTAAAGTGGTAGGAAAATGTACCATGCTATTTTCAAATGTGTTTGCATTTGCCTCTCATTTGTGAGTAACTGATTTCTGCTGAATGCTAACCATCACACTTTATGAAAACAAACTGCCCCTTTTCTGCGAGTGCAAGGCTAACAGAACAAGAGCAACACAAATTAAATCTCTGACAACAAATCCTGTGTGCAGACAGACTCATGATGTGATTCTAGGCACAAAAAAGTATTCCTCAGTAGGGGTGGGCGGAATTTGCGTAATCGCGTTACGCAAATCTCCGCGAAACGGTAAAAAATCTCCGCGAACACGCAAAAATTCCGCGAACACGCGGAATTGCTTGTTCGCGATACTTTTTTCCTGTTCGCGATCGCTGTTTGCGTGCTCGGGGTGAAATATCTCGCGAACACGCATATTGAGAGCGCGAACAAGCAAAAAATTTCGCGAAGTCGCGGAACGCAGATTTTTGGCCAATTTCGCGTTCTCCGCGGAACGCGAAATTACCCAAATTCCGCAAATTCCGCGAACGGAACGGAATTTGCCGCCCAGGCCTATTCCTCAGTGATACCAGTACACCTTAACTTAACTTACAGTGAAGACATACTCCATAATATCTTACAAGTTCAAGACAGTTAAATATCTCCTAAAACACAAAATGTAAAACACAACTTTAAAAGAAGAATGACAATTCTAATATTTATATCAAAAATCACCACATACAACCCCTCTCAAACTCATAACTCACCTTTAAAATTAGTTAGTTGAGAAAGAAATGTGGCACTCAAACAACAGATTATCAGAGCCAGAATCTCAGAGCTGTACACCTCTCTCCTCTCACCACAACCAGTAAATGGCAATGTTTCCCTCTCTTTTTTTCACACATATACATGTTAATGTAAAATCACAGTCCTTCCCACATTTTTTCAAATGGAATCACACATTTCTATTGGTTGCAACTTTCAACCCCTTTCCAAATCATCCCTTCCCCCAACATGACTTCTGCCTGCTACCATAGCAACAGGTCATGGAACACTGGTGTGAGCAGAGAGGTCAAAAGTTCAGCACACAATGTTTCAAATCCAAAGAGCAAGAGTGCTTGACTTTTCAAACCTAACAGCAAATCCAAAGTAATGTTCAGTGGGAAAACATTTTACTGTACCAATCCAAAACATGCTTTTACAAATGTAAACATACAGCCTAGTTTTAATTGTAAAATGGTTTGAATCAGGGAATGAGTTCTTTTTATTAAAAAAAGTATGTATGCCTCCATTTTTCAACTGTCTTTCTTTTCATATTGCCATTCTACTGAAAGACACCTCCTGAGTGCATCCTGTTCTCCTTGAAAGATGTTCACAGTGTGGATTGTAGGTCATAGCTATGTCCTCTGGAGTGAAAAATTTGCAGAAAAAAGAGGTATTGTAAAAGACCTTGCTTTGCCAAATGTAGACATTAAATTGATTGGTTAGAGAGCGTTAAAGTGGCATCAATTAATGCTTTTGGTGAAAACCTTTCTACATCTCCCACAGCCTAACTAATTATTGTGCACTGTGGTGGAAATGACCTAGGCACTTTAACTGGGGTAGGTCTGGAAATGCTTATTAAGGACACCTTTGTGCAATTGATGTCACTTTTTCCACAAACTGCCTTTGTATATTCTAATATATGCCAAAGGCAAAAGTGGAACTGGTCCAACCAATTTTGTCCGCAGATTGACAAAGCAAGAAAGCACGTCAATAAGTCTGTTTCTGCTTTCCTCAGAGACTATGGTATGGGTTCTATATACCACAACAACTTGCGTTACAACATGCAAGTAATTTATAGAGGAGACGGTGTACATTTCAATGATGAAGGGAACAGAGTCTTCCTCTTGAACTTTAGACTCTGCATCGGTACTTACTTGTAGGTACCGAAAAACACTCAATAAACACAAGGGCTCTTTTTAGAGCCACCTAATATCTAAACACTTAAACTTGATTTTTATTTCTATTTTTTCTAATGTTTTTTTACGGGTGCGCGCAGAGTTCGCGCACCTCGCGATGTTTTTAAAAAAAATTAAAATCTTTTTTTTGGCCCTTCGTGGTCCTACTTTGACCCCCTGACAATGGCTAGGGGGTCAAGAACTCCCTACTCTGCCCCTTATTCATGTTCTCCACCTTTCCTTTTCAGTGCGACAGACAAAATGGTGGCCGACACTTCCTGATTTCTACCGATTCAAATGTTTACTGACATCTAACAACCAATCAGAATTACGCTCGCGCACGGCAGGGTGCGCGCACAGGGCTTGCACAGTGCGCACACCCTGCGCGCGTATAGATATTGAAATGCTTTTAAATGCTATTTTCTCAGGAAATACTGAACAGATTTACACCAGACCTGCGAAAGGCACTTCCTTGACCTTATGGCTACCTCTCTGCCAAATTTCAAGTAATTCTGTTCAGCCGTTCGGGCTGTAGCTGCGACTAAAGGTCCTATGGAAAAATGCATGGGGAAAACACGTTTTGGGACCCCCCCTTTTTCTCTGCCCCCGCTTGACAATACACCCCAAGACTTTCAGGGTAGGAGCTGAGCGGAGCGCCCCATTAGTTTTGAAAATTTCGCGAGGATTCGTCAACCGGCGCCAAAGTTATTCAAAATAGAATTTTGAGATTTCCTATGGAAACACGGTCCTAACTATAACTATCTACTGGCAAACGCCAGTAGATAATATATATATATATATATATATATATATATATATATATATATATATATTACCTACTGGCGGTCGCCAGTAGGTAGTTATAGTTAGGACCCCTTTTCCATAGGAAATCCGCAACATTCTATTTTGAATAACTTTGGCGCCGGTCGATGAATCCTCGCGAATTTCTCAAAATAGGTGGGGCGCTACGCTCCGCTCCTACCCTGAAAGTCTCGGGGGGATTCGTCAAGCGGGGGCTGAGATAAAAGGGGGGTCCCAAAACGCGTTTTTCCCATGCATTTTTCCATAGGACCTTTAGAACGAGCTACAGCCCGAACGGCTGAACAGAATTACTAGAAATTTGGCAGAGAGGTAGCCATAAGGTCAAGGAAGTGCCTTTTGCAGGTCTGGTGTAAATCTGTTCAGTATTTCCTGAGTAAATAGCATTTAAAAGCATATATATATGTGGGCGGAGCCTAACCACACATCTCATCCTGAGATCTGATTGGCTGTCAGCACTTCATCCAAGAAGTGTTGGCAGCCATCTTGGGACAAATATACATGATAGCACCTCATTAAAAAGCATTGCAGTTAATAGAAGGTTTTAAGACTTTAGTTACATTATAAATCATTTGTTGATGGTACCATACTCATTTTAGGAATTGTGGTATGTTCTAAGGTGATTTCACCATGTGAAAAAGCCTTCTGCTGGGATATCATGATTGAGAGAAAAATATTTTCTCATGCTTTTACCACAGAGGTTTGGAAGGTGATCTATAGGCTAAACTGAGAGCTTATTTTCTGTAAATTCACATTATCTTTCTCAGTCATGTGAGAATGAAGTCTGATATTCTCAGTAAAACATGTACATCCAACAAGGGCAGAGACTGTCAGTTGATTCCTTTGTGTTCTACTGCAGCTTCCCAGAGTGTTCCAAAGAACTACTAGAGCGCTAACAGTCCTACTTATGATAAACGTATGGCACACCTGAAGCCATCTTGCTTGGATTAAAGTGGTAACTCTTAAAACATTTAATTTAAAAAGGAACAAAATGAGGGGGTTCATTTTTCCATAAAAAGTATGATTAGTGCTGCAGAAAGAAAAATTAGGGCACATTTTGAGTGACTTCTCAAATCCTCTTCTATTTCATTAAAAAATTCTGACATGCAGACTGAAACATGCACTTTCAATACCAGCAGCAGTTTTCCCTGGTGAGCAGTAGCTTTACTACAGTGATCTAATGAGCAAAAAGAGTGCTAACATTCTGAATTTATGGCAAATGTGTGACACATCTGAATGCCTTCTTGATGGAATCAAAGTAAAAAACTGAAAGTATTTCCTACTGAGGAGACTGCAGTAAATGAGGAAATTAGGAAACTTCATAACAAATAAGTCTCCCAAGATGGCCACCAGAGACAAAAGAGCCCAAATGTAGCCCAAATATCACCCAGATGTAGCCCAAGTATAGCCCAATGACAGAATGTCCCAGAATGTTCTTAAAAACAACTAGAGCGCTTACTGTCTTCATTATGACAAAAGTATGGCACACCTGAAGCCATCTTGATTGGAATAAACTGGTAACACTTAAAACATTTAATTTAAAAAGGAACACAATGAGGAGGTTCATTTTGCCATAGAAATTATGATTAATACTGAAGAAAGAAAATGAGGGCACATTTTGAGTGACTTCTCAAATCCTCTTCTATTTCATTAAAAAATTCTGACATGCAGACTGAAACATGCACTTTTAATACCAGCAGCAGACTTCCATGGTGGAGTAGTTTTACTACAGTGATCTAATGAGCAACTAGAGTGCTAACATTCAGAATTTATGGCAAATGTGTGACATATCTGAATACCTTCATGATGGAATCAAAGTAAAACACTGAAAGCATTTCCTACTGAGGAGACTGCAGTACATGAGGAAATTAGGAAACTTCATAACAAATAAATCTCCCAAGATGGCCACCGGAGACAAAAGAGCCCAAATGTAGCCCAAAATCAACCAGATGTAGCCCAAATATAGCCCAATGACAGAAGTGTGCAAAACACTTATTATTTTGTGTTTTTTCAGTGTTATATAGTGCAGACTTGTCAGGTATTGGAGTGCTTTACATGAGCATTGGTTACATCACACAAGAACAAATTCATTTTGGTTGTAGACATGGGGAGACTAAGTGATTTGACCAGAATCACAGAATGTCGAGCTGAAGCAGAAACTTCAACCTGGTTCCCCAGTTGCAAAGTCTGCAGTTCTGGAATTAACACCACATCCTCTCCCCTAAGTGCAACATTTAATCAAGTGGTCAACTGGATAAAAAAACATAAAGATAACAAATAATTTAAAAGTGCTTTGTCGCTATTTGAAAACTCAGAAAATATGTCCTTATTTTAGTCTTTTAGAGCACTAACCATAATTTTGATGCCAATAAGACCCTCTCATATATGTAATTTCTAAAGGAAATGCTCTAGGTATTACAGTTTTGATTACATCAAGATGATGTCAGGCGTTCCACACTTTTGTAATAAATATAGAATGTTAGCAATCTAGTTGTTCATTAGGATACTGTTGAGAGGCAGAGGCCAGGGGCACGGACTCTGAAAATTGAAGGCAGGTAGGAGGGTGCAAAGGCAACAATTTAACCACACTGAGCAGGCAGGAAGGGCCGTGGAAGCACAACAGACTATGGAGGGCAGTGGAAAGGGGGGCAGGGGCAACAAACCAACAATACAGGACTTGCAAGAGAGGCTGTTGGAGGGAATATCTATTACGGGTCAAGGAAGCTAGGGGCGGTCCCCAAATCCCCGGGAGCCACCACAGAACTGAGCAGGAGAGTGAGTCAGGGACAAAAGGGGCACCTTAATTTGAGCCGGGGTGCCTAGGAACGCTTGCTCCAAAAATGAAGAAAACAGACATATGAGACATGGAATTGGAGGCAGAATACAATGGCAGTTTAATGAGAAGATGCAACTTCAAAGAAACCGCAGAATAGAGACATAAAGTACAAAAAACAGAATCCAGATAATCATACAGCTGTCATAATATTCTCTGTATCTCAATTAATGTACTGACAGAGAGAGAGAGAAAACACATCTATAAATGCATCATGAGAAACAAGTTACACCAAGGAAAATGTTACCTAGGAACACTCACGTTTACTCTTAGAGCAAGCATTCCTGCAATTACAATACAAAATCTTTTAAATGCAAAAGTAAAGAGAACAATGGTTAAACATAACATGACATTTCATATAGGTAAAATAGAATAAGATACTTCAAGCAAAGCAGAGCAAGACATTTTAAGCAAAGGAAGACAAGAGCTCCCAGCTCTTGGGGAAAACCTGCACTGCCTGTTAACCTACATACAGACGGCGAGGTAGTCCGTCGATATCTGTGGGTGCTCCCTTTTTATATCATTTTGTGGGCTCCTTTGCACGCTACATCTACCTACGTATGCTACCCAAAAGCTTCGACTGCAGATTTTACCAGACATTTCGTCATTTACCCACTTAATGCTGACAATGGACTGGGTGAAAATGTCAGTCTCTCAGGCCAATCGCTTATCGTAAGTTCCATAGAGCAAGCAGAAAATAATGGGTATTGTACGGGAATTCAATATATTCATGTATAAAATCTCAGTTCTCCTAACTTGACGCTCTGCGGTTGCCACTTCCTTAAAAGCGGGAAACCTGCCCAGGAAGCAAGTACCAGTCCAGGATGCAGCCTACTGTATGTCGACAGCTTCAGGGGGATGTTGAACTTTGATACCGAGCACGGAGCACTCGGGTAGGGTGGGGGCTACTAGTTTGGATCAGAAGGCCTCGCAGACCTGCCTTCAGACTGCTATACACTAAAATTGCAGAGCTATGGTCAATTTAACAAAGAGGCCTACATATTGAACAGAAGGGCCTACACAGGGGTTTTATGCTGGCTGAGTGGTAAGGATGTCTCAGGATAATTATATAGCAATACAGGACCCGCTGGTCAATTTAATACGGCCTACAAATGCAGCTGGCAGGGCAAGGACAAGGGTCTCATACTTCAGGTGTGGACAGAACGGGCCAGGGGCCCCCTGTGATACAAAATCTACCCTCCTTCAAGGCTGTGGCAATGTAATAGACCATTGTGGGCAGAAGGAAGAGGCAATGGTAGTACAACCATACATGCCAACAGACCCGATTCAGCCAGGAAACGTCCAATGTTTTTAAGCTCAAATGGGCTTTATTTGATCTGTCTCCTGTCTACAATATCCTCTTTTTCAATGTAACTCAAAGGGGAAAATCAATACCCCAGTTTTTTTTCAAAATCTCCCTCTTACCAAGTTCAAAATGTTCGCAAGTATGGTACATTGGATCATGGAAGGAAATGGGATAGGGACATGGACTTGGATAACAGAGGACAGGAGGGACATGGAGAGGTGCACCAAACTGACCCTGCAGGGCAGGCATCAGGGTTTGCAGCAGCACAATACACCACACAGGGCATGCAGGACGGGAGTGCAGCACAACAATCCATAGAAAGCAAGAGGGAGGGGACAGGACCATGCACATGGACAACAGAGAACAGAGGGGCAAGAGGCAATGGTAGCTAGCTGACCATAATGGACAGACAGGAGAGAAAGCTGCAGCATAACAGACCATAAAGGGCAGGAGGGACGGATCAGGGGCATTACAATGGAACAGACAAGCCAGGAGGGAGGGAGTAGGGCTGGGGCCAAGGGGGCAGGGCAGGAGCAGCAAGATAGCCATGGAGGTCAGGCAGGATGGGCACTAGAAGCAAGACACACCATGAAGAGCAACAGTGAGACTGTGATGGCATACACACAGACCATGGAGGGAAGGTGGGAGGGGGTCAGGGGCAGCTAACTGACCACACAGGGAAGGTGGGAGGGGCCATGGCAGCACAGAAGACCATGCATGGCAAGTGGGAGGGTTAGTGGCAGCACAATGGCTATGATGGGCAAGAAGGAGGGTGGAGGGGCATGCACAAAGGACAATGGAGGATAGAAGGGAGGGTCAGGACCTGTGCACAGACAAGAAAGTTCAGGGGAAGGGACCTCACAACAGACCACACGGGGCAGGCAGGAGGAGCAGTTGCAGCAAAACAGACCAGGGAGGGCAGAAGGGTGTGGCAGTACAATGGACCATGTAGGACAGGAGGAAGAGGATAGGGGCATGGCATGTGGACAGGCAGGGTGGAGGTGGCAGGGACAGGTTACAGTCATCTGACAATGCTAGGCAGGTGGGAGGGGAGTGGCAGCTCAACAGAACACTCAGAGTAGATAGGAGTGGCAGGTCCATGGGACATGGTGGGCAAAAAGGATGGAGCAGGGGCATGCACAAAGACATCGGAGGGCAGGGGGAAGGAGAATAGGGGCAGCAAGCTAAGCACAGAGTTTAAGCAGGAGGTCAATGATGGGGCATAGAATTGGGCAATGGAGGGCAGGAGGACTGGACTGGTACATCATACTAAATTGAGGGCAGTGGCAGCACATCAGACCATGCATGGCAGGAGGGAGGAGGCTAGTCCATGGATTCACACAACAGAGGATAGGGAGGAAGGGGATGGGGCAGCAAGCTAACTGTTCAGAGAAGGCGGGTATTAGGAACTTTATTGTTTTTAAAACATTGTGTCTGTGCGAACTACTTAAAATATGAACAAGTATGCAGCATAATCTCACTTTTATTCAGGAAGAAGAGGACGTTTGTGACTGTGACTCCGGGCTCACTTGGCAGAAACACCCCCTGACCCTCCACCCCCTATCGCAAAATGTAATGCCCGTGAAAAGGGTAGGTGAACACAGTGTTATATAGAACATAGTCCTGAGAGCACGATTGAAAATGAAAACTAGATATAGTGTATGGTATAAACTATGCACCAAAAAGTGTGATATAAGATGAACCGGGCGTGAAATATAATTTGCAATACATTGTGCGCAATGACAGATTCATTGGAGAGCGCGAGATAGCACAGGCACTAGCGCGTGCTATGCGATATGCGCCTTGGAGTGTAATATGCACAGGGCAGTGTTGTGTAACCTAACTAGTCTCTAAAGTTGTAATATAAAATATGTGCTGGGGAGTGTAACGTTGCATATGCACTGTGACAAATATATGGATCCCAGATTGTAATATGTATGGCATAGCACTGTGCGTTATAACATAGGCATCGAGAAAGGCACGTTAGATGGGGCAATATAACCCGTGCGAAGACAAGTGTGGCATGACATATTCACGGGGTGGTGTTACAGTGCACATGGGCTAGAGAGTGTCATAGCATATGCACTAGCTAGTGGAATACAACACAGAGGTGTGTGGCACTCGGCAGGCAATGGTGGGTGTAACACAGCATTGGGCTCTGTCAGGAGCACGCTGTGACTCTCAAGTGATGTTCGTCCCCTTTCCAGAGAGTAAAATAAAAAGTATTACACATCCGGCAGTGGATGTGTGTTTTATTAACCGTGAGGGGGGTTTCTTGCATAGTTTTGGTCGAATTTTTGTCGAATCCCCTTTGAATGGCTTGGTGTGCATGTGTATTAAATGTGCCCGTCAATAGCTACCCATGTTTGTATAAATAAACAACAAGGGTGTCTACCAGGATTAGGCACGGTAGGGCATCAGACATGTCAGAGCTTCACTAGTGGTGTAAATACATTCCACGTGGATTCATTGCATGCATAGTCGCCTTTTAATGAATATCACGCAAATCGTCATGGTGATAGGTACGTACGGTTTGTCCAGCATGTCCTAGGTGTGTCTATAAATATATATTTTTTAAAAATAATAAAAAACAGTGGCCGGCCCTGGGGATTGGGGTCAAAAAAATATAATTAGGAGACTGGCCCTGGGGGATGGGGTCATCAGGGCCAATAAATTAGAATAAGAAGGGGAACCAAACAGCCCCCCTTCTTAAAAAACTAAAATAAATAAAAGACTGGCATCGTGCCGGAGGCCATGCCCCCTCCGTGCAGCACTCTGCAAACGCGCCCCCAACAGGCATCTCCAGTATGCGCCAGGGAGCTGCGCTGCAGCCAGGTGTTCTGAGGCCAAGCCCCTTTTTACACCTCTCTGCAACGCAGCTCTGTGGCGCTTACTGGAGGTACCTAGTGGTCTAGTTTGACCCTAGGGACCCTTAGGATTCAGGGGGACTCTCAACTTAGAACAGCCACAGGGCGCGTTTACACAGTGGTGAAGGGAGGGGACGGGGCCTGAGGTGACGTGTGCAAACACGCACTATGGCATGTTTTAAATTGGGGATATAATTTCCCTTCAATACTGAGGGCCCCTGGGGGCTAACTAGCCCACCAAGTGCTTCCAGTAAGCGCCACTGAGCTGCATTGCAGAGAGGTGGTCCAGGCCGTGCCACTTTTTACACCTCTCTGCAACGCAGCTCTGTGGCACTTACTGGAGGTACCTAGTGGGCTAGTTGGACCCTAGGGACCCTCAGGATTCAAATGAACTTAATCTCCCAACTAAAAATGGACACAGGGCGTGTTTACACAGTGGTGAAGGGAGGGGACGGGGCCTGAGTTAATGTGTGCAAAAACGCCCTGTGGCCTGTTTTAAGAGGTAGTTTTAATCCCCATGCCCTATTATACACTAGGGGCTTACAGAGGAGGTCATGCTAATCACAGGGGGACCCCAACGCATAATGTTCCCTAGTGTATGTAGGTGTTTTCACTGTATTCTAAGTGTCTTTTAACATAGCACTGGCTCTAGGACTGGTTAGTCAGACTCAGTTACCACCAGTATCCGTCTGAAAAAGTTGAGGATACAGGATGATTTTGCAACAAGGCTTCTTTCTGCTCTTCTTTTTGTTCTTTCTGCACGTTATCCTTCTTCCTGCACTTATCTTCGTATTTGAGGACTTCTGTTGCTTCTTTCTGCACTTCTTTTGTTTCTTTCTGTGCATTTTTTCTTCTTTCTTCACATGTCCTATCTCTGTAGGCATAGTTAGAAATTAGCATTTAAAAAACCTTTGAAATTCACTGAAAAAACCATGGGTTTCACACACGTTATAGTTAGGAATTAGCATTTAAAAAACCTTAGAAATTCAATGAAAAAACCAAAGGTTTCACACATGTTATAGTTAGCTGGACATTTCACTCGTAAAAAACCATTGAAATTCCCCCGTTATAGTTAGTTCAGCTAACTATAACTCGCGCGCCCGCAATGCACTACTGATGACGTCACATATTACATCACTCATGACATGGTCACTGACATCACTCATGACATCACTGATGACATCTCAAATGACATCACTGATGACATCACTGATGACATCATCCAGTGATTGTGTGTTTTTATGAAAATTATATATTTTTTATATTTATGTATATCTCAAGGTCAAAGGAAGAATAAATGGGTATATAAGTGTCTAAATGGATACTTTTTTTTGGAATTTTTTTTGTGTAACTGACTGTTTAAGTGTATCATAGTGAATACATGGCTTACTGAGTAATCTTTAAATATTTAAATATCTGTATCAGTTTCTTACTTTGTGTATAAGTGGCTGCATAGGTTGGTGAGTAGCTACATGAGTGTCTATATAGGTTATTAGTTGGTTTTTTATCACTATGAGTGTCTGAGTTTCTGTATGGTTCGGTGGGGGGTATTACTTAGTGCATAGGTGCATGAATGAGTGACTCACTGTTTGTATGTGTTGAATACAGCATGTGTGCAGGACTGTATGGGTGGATGAGTGTGTGCATGGGTGTGTTAGTGAGTGAATGACTGTCTCAATAGTGTCTTTATGAGTAACTACATATGTTTTAAACTAGTATATGTGACTATTGGTGTATATAAGTGAGTATATGTGAGAGTGAGAGATTGGAAGAGTTCCTGTATGAATAAGTATGTGTTTCTATAAGTGATTGTTTAAAAGAGTAAGTATATGTAAGTTTCTGTAGAAGTAAGTGTGGTGGTGTGTGTATAACTGTATATGCAAGTAAATGGATGATTGATTCTTTATTAGCATGAGTGACTATGTGTGTGAGTTACTCTATGGATGAGTGGCATTGTGTAACGGGATGTACAGGTGTATGAGTACATATGATGAGTGAGTACATGTATGAGTGACTGTAGAGGACTGTTGGTGAATTACTGTATGTGTATGTGGTTCTTAGAATTACTGAATAGGTTGTTGTAACTGATATTGATATGTTCATTATTTTGAACATTTTAGTTTCTATTTTTGAATGTGTGTTTTAATGGTTATATTAGGGGGAGAGGAGGTCTGCCACTCTATCACAAGGATGATGTCATCAGTGATGTCATCAGTGATGTCATTTGAGATGTCATCAGTGATGTCATGAGTGATGTTAGTGACCATGTCATGAGTGATGTAATATGTGACGTCATCAGTAGTGCATTGCGGGCGCGCGAGTTATAGTTAGCTGAACTAACTATAACGGGGGAATTTCAATGGTTTTTTACGAGTGAAATGTCCAGCTAACTATAACATGTGTGAAACCTTTGGTTTTTTCATTGAATATATATATATATATATATATATATATATATATATATATATATATATATATATATATATATATATATATATATATATGTATATATCTATATATATATATATTCACTTAAAAAACCATAGGTTTCAGGGGCGTTATAGTTAGCTGGACATTTCCCTCATACAAATCCCTAGGAATTCCCCTGTTATAGTTAGTTCTGCTAACTATAACTTGCGCCCCCGCAATGTACTGCTGATGACGTCACATATTACATCACTCATGACATGGTCAGTGACATCACTCATGACATCTGAAATGACATCACTGATGACATCACTGATGACTTCTTCCAGTGAGTGTGTGTTTCTGTAAATTTTAAATATGTTTAATATATATATAGGGAAAAACCCATGGAACAATGAGTGGGTGTATAAGTGTGTGAATGGATGATTTAGTAGGTGCATGACTGACTCTATAAGTGAGTCATTAAATGTATCTTACTGCAGATTAGGGACTAAACTGTGTGAATGTCTGTATCTGTCTGTCTGTTGGTGGATAAGCGGCTTCATGGTTTTGTGAATAGCTATATGAGTGTCTCCATGGGTTATTAATTGGTTGTCTGAGTATCTGTATGGGTGCCTGAGTGTTTGTGTGGGTGGGGTGTGTGTGACTCTGTGCATACATGGGTAAGTGGGTGATTCTATGGGTGCATGGTTTTAAGAGTGCATCTGTGATGGACTGTATGGTTGGGTGAGTGTATGTATGGGTGTGTTAGTGATTGAATGTATATCTCAGTGGTACATGTGTGAGTAACTACATTTGTGAAAGGCAGTATATATGTGTGTAAGAGCATATAGGTGGGTATATGTGAGAGTGTGTGATTGTGAGAGTGGCTGTATGGATGAGTGTGTGCTTGTATCAGTGATTGTATAAGAGCGTAAGAATGTGGTACTATTTTTATGAGTAAGTGAACTTGTGTGTGTATAACTGCATAGGTGAGTAAATGGGAATGTGATTAATTTGCATGACTGACTAGGTGTGAGAGTACCTCTATGGATGATTGGTAGTGTGTGAGTGTCTATGTAGGTGTATAAATGCATATGATAGTCCTGTACTGAGTGACTGTAAGTATGGGTGACTGTACAGGTGAGTGAGTCGATGTGTGTGTAGATCTAAGAGTCAATGAGTGGGTATGTAGTTATTGGTATTGGAGTATCTATGGTTTTGTGAATGGATGTCTGAAATTTTGATTGAGTATATCAAAGGGTGTGAGAAGATGCACTAATTTATCACATGGATGACGTCATCAGTGATGTCATTTCAGATGTCATCAGTGATGTCATCAGTGATGTCACTGACCATGTCATGAGTGATGTAATATGTGACGTCATCAGCAGTGCATTGCGGGGGCGCGAGTTATAGTTAGCTTAACTAACTATAACGGGGGAATTTCTAGGGTTTTGTATGAGGGAAATGTCCAGCTAACTATAACGCCCCTGAAACCTATGTTTTTTTAAGTGAATTTCTAAGGTTTTTTAAATGCCAATTCCTAACTATAACGCCCATGAAACCTTTGGTTTTTTCTGTTAATTTCAAAGGTTTTTTAAATGCTAATTCCTAACTATATCAGGCCTGAAACCTATGTTTTTTCAGTGAATTTCAAAGGTTTTTGAAATGACAATTTTTAATGTATTATTTGTTATACTGATTTTTTGATACTGATTTACTACATTTTTTAAACTATTTATTTTTAGATATTTTTTTAATTACATTATAATTACATTATACATTAAAATACAAAATATACTTTCTCAGAATGAATTACTTTAGTTTAAATACTTGGCAAATAGGCAACAGACTTTTAAGTACAGTAGTTACAGTTGTTGCAATGGGCAACACAATTTCAAACACAAAGCAAAATTGAGCTCAATGTGAATTTCTAGTTAAATGTAATTAGTTACTTTATGGATTACTTTTCTAACCACAGGACGGGATCCAAGATTCAGTCCTTGGACATCTCCTGTAAACCGTTGAGTAAAAGCGCTTTGGTTACAGTAGTAATTTTTAAGGAATATTATTGTATTTTAAAACTTGACACCTAGAATTTTTTTCCCATAGAATCACCAATGTTATCCTATGGCAGAAAATTCACTTAGCAGGTAAGTAGTGTTATCGTTACTTTTTCTTACTCAGTGGTGGATCCTGGATCCAGCACTGGCCAACCTCCTGTAAACAGTTGAAAGAATGTGTTTAAGTCATACAGACGATTTTTGAGGAATATTTTTAGTTTGTGAAAATAGACACTTAGAACCTTTTCTGGTGAAAACCACACAATGGATTCCTATGGAAGGAGATACAAGTTACTGGTAAGTATGCTTAGAATTACTTTTCAGGGTCTGTGCTGGGCTAAAAGATGCAGCACTAGGTTCTTTCCTGATTACAGGTGAGTAAATCGGAATTTGTAGTTCGGCTGATTTTAGAGGAATATTTGTATGTTTCAAAAATGGACACTTAGAAAATGTTCTGGTGAAAACCACACAATGGATTCCTATAGAAGGAAATACAAGTTACCGGTCAGTACGCTTAGAATTACTTTTCAGGGTCTGTGCTGGGCTAAAAGATGCAGCCCTGGGTTCTCTCCTGATAACAGGTGAGTAAATCGGAATTCGTAGTTCGGCTGATTTTAGAGGAATATTTGTACATTTCAAAAATTGACAGAAAATTTTCTGGTGAAAACCACACAATGGATTCCTATGGAAAAAATACAAGTTACTGGTAAGTACGCTTAGAATTACTTTTCAGGGTCAGTGCTGGGCTAAAAGATGCAACCCTGGGTTCTCTCCTGATAACAGGTGAGTATATCGGAATTCATAGTTCGGCTGATTTTAGAGGAATATTTGTACGTTTCAAAAATGGACACTTAGAACCTTTTCTGGTGAAAACCCCAAATGGATACCTATGGAAGGAAATACAAGTTACTGGTAAGTACGCTTAGAATTACTTTTCAGGGTCTGTGCTGGGCTAAAAGATGCAGCACTGGGTTCTCTACTGATTACAGGTGAGTAAATCGGAATTTGTAGTTCGGCATTGCTTTTCCACATGGGGAGCAGCTAACATGCTGCTCCCCATGTGGAAAAGCATTCGTCTTTGCTTCATTGAAGCGAGAGCAGGTTTCCCTGCTCTCGCTTCAATGAAGCAAAGCAGTTTGCAATGGCATGGTGGGAGCCGCCCTGCCATTGCAAACAGCAGTGTCCCAGGGGTGGGCACCCCGGGACACTGCAGGAGCCGGCCCTGGGGGGGTGGCGGTCCCCAGGGCCATCTTTGGCTCCAGGAGGGGGGCCGCGCGGCCCTCCTTCCACTTAATTTTAAGCCCCAGGGGGTGGTGGTCCCCAGGGCTTGGGGGTCCGTAACGGACCCCCTATTTTAAATAATTAGTGCCCCGGGGAGGTGACGGTCCCCGGGGCGTGTGGGGGGGCTCGAGCCCCCCACACTTTTTTTTTCTAAACAAACATGACCCGGGGGTGGCGGACCCCGGGGCTGCGGAGGGCCATGAGCCCCCCACATACATTAAATTAAAGCCCCGGGGGTGGCGGTCCCCGGGGCTTGGGGGGGCCTTTGAGCCCCCCACCCATTTATAATGACGCCCCGGGGGTGGCAGTCCCAGGGGCTGCGGGGGTGCCATGAGCCCCCCACATATTCAATCTTGGAGCCCCGGGGGGTGGCGGTCCCCGGGGCAGTGTGGGGGGGATTGGGACCCCCCACACTTTTTTCTAAAATTATGCCCCCAGGATTTGGCCCCCAGGGGCAAAATAGAATATTCAGCGCGGGCCCCCGCGCTGAATTTGTTTTGTTTTTTCGGCCGAAATTCGCGCTGGGTGCGCGAATCTCACCGTTTTTTTTTTTTTTTATAAATTCTTTTTTGGGCCCTGGTGGTCCTTTTTAGGTTTCTTGTGCCTCGGTTCTTTTGAGGCACAAGATGGCTGCCAACACTTCCTGATCTGGAGTATTAACAGCCAATTAGAATTCAGCTTGTGCATGGCAGGGTGCGCGCTGGGTGCGGGGAGGGCCCGCGGATCCTCCTCGGCCATAGATATATATGTACTTTTAGCTGTAATTTTCTCAGGAACTACTGAACGGATTTACACCATTTAAGCAAAAGGCATGAGTCTGAACTGAGGACTACCTCTTTGCCAAATTTGGTGTAATTCCATTCAGCAGTTCGGGCTGTAGCTGCGACAACAGGTCCTATGGGAAACTGCATGGGGAAAACGTGTTTTGGGACCCCCCTTTTTTCTCAGCCCCCGCTTGACGAATCACCGCAAAACGTTCAGGGTAGGAGCGGAGTGGAGCTGGTCAAAAGTTTGGAAAATTTCACGAAGATTCGTCAATCGGTGCCAACGTTATTCCAAATAGAATGTTGTGGATTTCCTATGGAAAATAGGTCCTAACTATAACTATCTACTGGCGACCGCCAGTAGATAATGAAGGTCCAAACCTCACAAAAGTGAAGAGAGTGCACTCTGTAATGGGGTGAAACTCAGTACTATATTCACCGAGACAACCGAACAGGACGCGTTTTGGCTCGTTCCCTTTTCCAACGGTTGTTCCGCCATGTTTTATAATTACATCAACATTTCATTTCTGATTTACAATTTCATGAAAATGAACAGCGGACTGTTACATCACAGACCGTAAGCGCCATCTTAAAATGGTTATATGTCCCGTAATGACTAAGAAAAATAATGCAAAACATATTTAACCATCGTGCACATGCAAATAACATGATGCTTAATAAATCTGCGATTGCAATTTATAACTTTTCTAATTATTCATGAGTACACGCAATGATGCAAAACAAATTCATGGCTTGTACATGATGATTAAAAAACATAATTGAGCTTTGTATGAGCAAATTTCATTAGACAAGTTGCTCCACCATTTCATAGAGGTCAAATAATGTGAAGAATATCAAATTGGAATTTTCAGTGGCGTTCCGTGCATTAATTGCATGATCAAGACCATTACACTTACAATCACGCCCTGGGCATGCATGGAATGCCACTGAAAATTCCCATTTAATGTTCTCCACCCACGGCCAGTTCTGCTGCTGACACTGCCGCCAAACCTTCTCCACCCTCTGCACGGCAATGGCCATCGCCCCCATGCTGAATGCCAACACCCGGAAGCCCTGAGGTGCATACTTCTCAATGTGCGCTCCCTGCACAGACAGGCCAGAGAGAAATGGGACATCCTCTACACCATTTTGCCCGATGTCACCTTCTTCACGGAAACCTGGACCAAGTCCAGCTCTGCCTCTGACATCGCCACAGCCCTCCACAACGGATACAAGATCCATAGGAAGAACCACCACAATTGCCCAGGTGGAGGGCATGCCATTGCACACAAGAGCTCCCTCTGGCTCACCACCTGCAGCACAAGCGACTCCCCATCCACCACTAAACACCTCCTTTTCCAGATACAGACCAGCCCCAAACCACCCTATGCAGCACCCTGACCTTGAACAGCGTTCACCACTACCATCGTCAACCTCGTCGCATCCCATGCTATCACCTCAATGGATTACATACTCTTCAGAGACCTCAACCTCCACCTCCACAACCTCTGCAACCCCAACTCCTCCACCCTCCTGGACAACCTCGCCAACCTCGGACTGAAACAGCTCATCACCACACCTACCCACAAGGCAGGACACACCCTAGACCCCATCTTCACAGGAGGGAACAACATCCACTTCTGCCACATCAAGCAACCCCTCTGGATGGACCACCACTGTGTACACCTCCACATCGACAAACTCAGCGCCCCCAAACTTGTACCCCGCCCAACATGAAGGAACTGGAGTGAGGTCACTGAGGAGCACCTCAACTCCACCATCAACCGCGATGCCCGCTCCACCTCGACCAATGCCAACTTGCAGCCAAAGAACTACACAGATGGATCACCAACTGCACAGACGAACCCACACCCCTTTGCAACCCCGACAGACAGCACCCCTGAAAGGCCACTTGGTTCACCACCCACCTCCAAGAATCCAGATGCACCTGCAGAAGTCTCAAGAGGAATTGGAGAAACAGCAAAACGTCGGAAGACCGCATCACATAAATGAACACCATGACAGAATACCACCTACTCATAAGATCAACCAAAAGGGCCTTCATCCAGAACAAGATCACCGCCTACTCGAGAAACTCGAACGAACTCTTCAGCATCATCCAAGAGTTCATAAAACCCCCAAGCGAGGCCACGGATATCATCCCTTCCCAGGACCTCTGCACCAAGCTCAGCTCCTACTGCCTTCTGAAAATCAAATACCTCTACGACAACTTCAATGAAAGGACACCGGACTCTGAAACCACTCCCTCCTACAACAAAGCCAGCCAACCCACCATCTCCGCCTGGACCCCAACCACCACTGAAGACACCGAATCGACCATGAAAGGCATTCCCTCAGGAGCACCCATGGACCCCTGCACCCTCACATCTTCCACAGAGCCACCGCTGCCATCGCATCAGAACTATGATGTACCATGAACACCACCTTCAAAATTGGCATTTTTACCGAGGACTGGAAACGCGCAGAAGTCAAGCCCATGCTGAAGAATCCCACAGCAGATTCTTTGGACCTCAAAAACTACCAACCCATCTCCCTCTTCCCCTTCATGGCCAAAGTTAGAGAGAAGACTGTCAATGCCCAACTAACGAAATTCATTGAAAAGAACTCCATTCTCGACCCCTCCCAATCAGGATCCTGCAGCAACCACCGAGATTGCTTTACTCGCCACCACAGGCAACATTCGCACCCTCCTCGACCAAGGCCACACCACGGCCCTGATCCTACTCGACCTCTCTGCAGCCTTCAATACGTCTCCCATCGCACACTCACTGCCAGACTCCATGACACCAGCATACAGGGAACCACCCTCGAATGCTCCGCTCCTTTCTCACCGGCAGAACCCAAAGAATAAGACTGCCATCCTTTCTCTCCAAACCCAAAGAGATCAACTGCGGAGTACCTCAAAGTTCGTCACTGAGTCCAACTCTCTTCAACATCTACATTGCCCCCCTCACGCCATTGTCAGACAGCCCAGACTCAACATAGTCTCCAACACCGAAGGCACCCAGTTCATCCTCTCTCTCCCCAAGGATCCCGTCACCACCAGACTCAGCTTCCAGGAAGGAATGAAGGACGTCGCATCCTGGATGAGCAGCAGCTGCCTGAAGCTCAACTCGGAGAAGACAGAGGTCCTCGTCCTCTGACCCTCCCCCACTGCATGGGACAAGACCTAGTGGCCAACTGCCCTTGGCAGCCCGCCCACCTCCACGGACCATGTCCGGAACCTCGGCATCGTACTCGACTCTTTCCTCTCCATGACCCTACAGGTCTATGCTGTTGCCTCCACCTGCTTCAACACCCTCCGCATCCTTCGCAAGACCTTCAAATGGAACCCCCTTAATCAAGTAAGACCATCAGCCCCACACTCATAACCAGCAGACTGGACTACGGAAACACCCTCTATGCCGGAATCAACAAGTATCTGCTCCGTAAACTCCAGACCATACAGAACACCGCAGCTAGACTCGTCCTCGGCATCCCTCGGTGAGAACACATCACCCAACACCTGCAAGACCTCCGGCTCCCTCACCTACAAATGCCTGCACAACACCAGACCCCAATACCTCAATGAGAAAATCTCCCTCCATGTACTCAAGAGAAACCTCCAATCCAACGACCTCGCCCTCGCCAAAATCCCGGTAGACATCAGACGCACCCCCTCTCTGCATATCTCCAAGAAGATCCTCAAGACCTGGCTCTTCGGCTGACTGGATCTGTTCACTCCCCCCCCCCCGGCACCTAGGGACCCTCAAGACATGGCTCTTCGGCTGACTGGATCTGTTCACCCCCCCGGCACCTTGGGACACTCACGGGTGAGTAGCACACTTGCCAATTCCTTGATTGATTGATTGCTGACTCCGTGATTGTGAGGGTAGGACTCACGTTCCATATACACACTTCAACAAACACGGGGTACTCCCAGGGATGCTTAAGTTATGCATTTATTAATGCAGGCACGTTTCAGCCATTAGCCTTCCTCAGTGCTTAAATGCATATACATGGCGCACAACATTAGATGTATTTAAATAGCAAGTGCATCCTCCTCAATGATGAATTTTTGTGATGCCAAGTAAGCAAGGACTAAGATAGTATTCTTCTATTGTGGCCGCCATGTTGGAAAGGTAATGTCTTGACACTAGTTCTTATATTATATGCAGACTTTAATGCCACACTAAAAAATAATCCTCTTCACAGGTAAGCACAAGTCATTATCCTTATGTTCACAGCTTTCCACATAGTCTTAGAGTCCCTTCCTTATCTTTAGCCCCATATTGGCTGCCACAATGGTATTGTGTGCTGCATCACCCTCGTCTGGTCGCTGGATAGTCTGCCAAAGTAAGTCCAAAAGCAACAGTCAGATTACTGTTTGCCATGGGTTTGAATAACCCACGACCATTTGGTTGATGGAGAGTCTTTCAGCAGCGGTTCTGGTAGCATGGTCATTCAATTCAAGCTCAAATCCCACCTGTAACAGCCGAACTCTTGGGGCAGGTGCATCCGTGGTCATAAGGGTAGGACTCACGTTCCGTATGCATTCTTCAACAAATACGGGGCACTTGCATTGTTGCTTAAGCTATGCATTTATTAATGTAGACTCATTTCAGCCATAAGCCTTCCTCAGTGCTTAAATACAGATACATAGCAAAAACCAAAGGAAATGATGGACAGAGTGTTGAACAATGCAAGCACTCACCCCCAGTCAACTGATCTAGGTTTAATCCATCACCGTTCTTTAGCCCACTCTGCCACCCCAGTTCAGACATGGCCATATGCAAATCAGTCTGACCCTGTGCCTCATGGGAACAGTCCAGCCCGAACTGCCAAGCCATGTCTTTCCTGGACCGGAAACAAGCT
The DNA here is from genome assembly GCF_964204655.1 of Triturus cristatus. NCBI lineage: Eukaryota > Metazoa > Chordata > Amphibia > Caudata > Salamandridae > Triturus > Triturus cristatus. Next base: position 525,520,278 of record NC_140583.1, read on the forward strand.
TCCTAGGACCGGTTTCTGGCATTTCAGACGTCTTCAGCCAGGCTGGCTTGAATCCAGTGGCAAAGTGAGCAAGGGACTCACGTCTGAGCATACCCTGCCAACTTATGGCAAACAAAGCAAAAACCAAAGGAAATGATGGACGGAGTGTTGAACAATGCAAGCCCTCACCCCCAGTCAACTGATCTGGGTTTTATCCATCACTGTTCTTTAGCCCACTCAGCCACCCCAGTTCAGACATGGTCATATGCAAATCAGTCTGACCCTGTGCCTCATGGGAACAGTCCAGCCCGAACTGCCAAGCCATGTCTTTCCTGGACCGGAAACAAGCTTCCTAGTACCAGTTTCTGGCATTTCAGCCGTCTTCAGCCAGGCTTGCTTGAATCCAGTGGCAAAGTGAGCAAGGGACTCACGTCTGAGCATACCCTGCCAACTTATGGCGAACAAAGCAAAAACAAAAGGAAATGATGGACGGAGTGTTGAACAATGCAAGCACTCACCCCCAGTCAACTGATCTGGGTTTAATCCATCACCGTTCTTTAGCCCACTCTGCCACCCCAGTTCAGACATGGCCATATGCAAATCAGTCTGACCCTGTGCCTCATGGGAACAGTCCAGCCCGAACTGCCAAGCCATGTCTTTCCTGGACCGGAAACAAGCTTCCTAGTACCAGTTTCTGGCATTTCAGCTGTCTTCAGCCAGGCTTGCTTGAATCCAGTGGCAAAGTGAGCAAGGGACTCACGTCTGAGCATACCCTGCCAACTTATGGCGAACAAAGCAAAAACCAAAGGAAATGATGGACGGAGTGTTGAACAATGCAAGCACTCACCCCCAGTCAACTGATCTGGGTTTAATCCATCACCATTCTTTAGCCCACTCTGCCACCCCAGTTCAGACATGGCCATATGCAAATCAGTCTGACCCTGTGCCTCATGGGAACAGTCCTGCCCGAACTGCCAAGCCATGTCTTTCCTGGACCGGAAACAAGCTTCCTAGGACCGGTTTCTGGCATTTCAGCCGTCTTCAGCCAGGCTTGCTTAAATCCAGTGGCAAAGTGAGCAAGGGACTCACAGCTGAGCATACCCTGCCAACTTATGGCGAACAAAGCAAAAACCAAAGGAAATGATGGACGGAGTGTTAAACATTGCAAGCACTCACCCCCAGTCAACTGATCTGGGTTTAATCCATCACCAATCTTTAGCCCACTCTGCCACCCCAGTTCAGACATGGCCATATGCAAATCAGTCTGACCCTGTGCCTCATGGGAACAGTCCAGCCCGAACTGCCAAGCCATGTCTTTCCTGGACCAGAAACAAGCTTCATAGGACCGGTTTTTGGTTTTTGCTTTGTTCGCCATAAGTTGGCAGGGTATGTTCAGACGTGAGTCCCTTGCTCACTTTGCCACTGGATTCAAACAAGCCTGGCTGAAGACAGCTGAAATGCCAGAAACCCATCCTAGGAAGCTTGTTTATGGGCCAGGGAAGACATGGCTTGGCAGTTCGGGCTGGACTGTTCCCATGAGGCACAGGGTCAGACTGATTTGCATATGGCCATGTCTGAACTGGGGTGGCAGAGTGGGCTAAAGAAAGGTGATGGATTAAACCCAGATCAGTTGACTGGGGGTGAGTGCTTGCAATGTTCAACACTCCGTCCATCATTTCCTTTGGTTTTTGCTTTTTTCGCCATAAGTTGGCAGGGTATGCTCAGACGTGAGTCTCTTGCTCACTTTGCCACTGGATTCAAGCAAGCCTGGCTGAAGACGGCTGAAATGCCAGAAACCGGTCCTAGGAAGCTTGTTTCCGGTCCAGGGAAGACATGGCTTGGCAGTTAGGGCTGGACTGTTCCCATGAGGCACAGGGTCAGACTGATTTGCATATGGCCATGTCTGAACTGGGGTGGCAGAGTGGGCTAAAGAAAGGTGATGGATTAAACCCAGATCAGTTGACTGGGGGTGAGTGCTTGCAATGTTCAACACTCCGTCCATCATTTCCTTTGGTTTTTGCTTTTTTCGCCATAAGTTGGCAGGGTATGCTCAGACGTGAGTCTCTTGCTCACTTTGCCACTGGATTCAAGCAAGCCTGGCTGAAGACGGCTGAAATGCCAGAAACCGGTCCTAGGAAGCTTGTTTCCGGTCCAGGGAAGACATGGCTTGGCAGTTAGGGCTGGACTGTTCCCATGAGGCACAGGGTCAGACTGATTTGCATATGGCCAAGTCTGAACTGGGGTGGCAGAGTGGGCTAAAGAAAGGTGATGGATTAAACCCAGATCAGTTGACTGGGGGTGAGTGCTTGCAATGTTCAACACTCCGTCCATCATTTCCTTTGGTTTTTGCTTTGTTCGCCATAAGTTGGCAGGGCATGCTCAGACATGAGTCCCTTGCTCACTTTGCCACTGGATTCAAGCAAGCCTGGCTGAAGACGGCTGAAATGCCATAAACCGGTCCTAGGAAGCTTGTTTCCGGTCCAGGGAAGACATGGCTTGGCAGTTTCGGGCTGCACTGTTCCCATGAGGCACAGGGTCAGACTGATTTGTCTATGGCCATGTCTGAACTGGGGTGGCAGAGTGGGCTAAAGAAAGGTGATGGATTAAGATCAGTTGACTGGGGGTGAGTGCTTGCAATGTTCAACACTCCGTCCATCATTTCCTTTGGTTTTTGCTTTGTTCGCCATAAGTTGGCAGGGCATGCTCAGACATGAGTCCCTTGCTCACTTTGCCACTGGGTTCAAGCAAGCCTGGCTGAAGACGGCTGAAATGCCATAAACCGGTCCTAGGAAGCTTGTTTCCGGTCCAGGGAAGACATGGCTTGGCAGTTTCGGGCTGCACTGTTCCCATGAGGCACAGGGTCAGACTGATTTGTATATGGCCATGTCTGAACTGGGGTGGCAGAGTGGGCTAAAGAAAGGTGATGGATTAAACCCAGATTCGTTGACTGGGGGTGAGTGCTTGCAATGTTCAACACTCCGTCCATCATTTCCTTTGGTTTTTGCTTTGTTCGCCATAAGTTGGCAGGGTATGCTCAGACGTGAGTCCCTTGCTCACTTTGCCACTGGATTCAAGCAAGCCTGGCTGAAGACGGCTGCAATGCCAGAAACCGGTCCTAGGATGCTTGTTTCCGGTCCAGGGAAGACATGGCTTGGCAGTTCGGGCTGGACTGTTCCCATGAGGCACAGGGTCAGACTGATTTGCATATGGCCATGTCTGAACTGGGGTGGCAGAGTGGGCTAAAGAAAGGTGATGGATTAAACCCAGATCAGTTGACTGGGGGTGAGTGCTTGCAATGTTCAACACTCCGTCCATCATTTCCTTTGGTTTTTGCTTTAAATACAGAGACATGGCACATAATATTAGATGAATTTAAATAGTAAGCACATCTTCCTCATTGGTGAATTTGGGAATGGCAAGAAATGAAGGACTATGATGGTATTCCTTCTATTTTAGCTGCCATGTTGGAAATTTAATGTCTTGATACTAGTTCCTATGTTATATGCTGACTTTAAAGCCACACTAAAAAAGAATCCTCTTTGAAATTATCCAGGCACTAGTGTTGCACTAATTTAATATTTCCACAAGTATGTATGCATGTATTGAATTTCTGAAGCATTAGTCACCCACTTGTTTAATCATTCAGGCTCTACTCATTCACTCATTCAAATACACAGATACTAGTGGTATACTCATGCAAACAGGCAGGCAATAACTATACAGATATGGAATGACCCATGGAGTTATGACATAGTCAGGGAATCATCTAGGCACTACTTGTACCCTCAGGGAATCACCCAGGCACTAGCTATGCACTCATTCAATCACCCAGAGAGCATTGATGTATTCAACCACACATCCATGTATTTACAAGTTTTACTGAGGAATATGTAGTCTTTTAAAAAAATGGGGGGAATTATATATGCAAACTGTCACACACTCTTTGCAAGTACTCGTCACATTCAAAGCACAGGGATGCATCATATTTACAACAATAAAACGGTGCAAGGCTGCTTATGTTGCAGGGATGATTGTTTTTGTGCACAAAAAGAATCATGAGAGGTGGTTTCCTCTTTCTATGTGTGCTGCAGAATACAGCACACAAAGAAAGAGGAACAAATGAGGAGAAATAAAAGTACTCCCAGGTGTTCGAATCATTGTTAATCTGGGTATGTGCCAAAATGCATGGGTGTTGCTTGTGAACACCCACAGCCACACCCATGGAACACTACTTTCATGCAAAGTGCTGCGTGATAAGGGCCCATATTTGCAATGCCATGAAAAGCCACGCAGAGTGGCTTTATGCAGCATGGTAAATATGGAACATCACACTATGCCAATGGTGTGTCAAAATCAGCAATGCCTTGGTGCATGTAGCTTGTAAATACGCTTCCTTGGCTTGATGTTCATCTTAAAATTTGCTCCAGAAGGGATACACTTGTCTTTCAGCATGTATAAGTTAGAAGTGAGATATGGTGCAGCTGTGTTGTAGGACAGGGTGCTAAAATGTTAAAAAGTAGCTTATAAATAAAGTTTTGTGTTTTGCTCGGGTTTACTATATTGAAGTAAGTGCATGTAGTAATATAGCTAGGTTCAGCTAGTCAGAAGTAAAGCAGTTTCTACAATGGCTACGGAAAAAATTTAAATATACTTTTTTTTTACAGAACAAGATATATATAACTACACACAGAATGCCTACAAACGTTGAGATGAAAAAGCAACAGATGCAAGTACAGTATCTCTGCAGAAATTAGTTACAAAAGGGGCAAGATGCAGAAAAGCGCTGAAAGAAAAAAGAACTACATGTGTGCGAAAAGTATACATTGGAGGAAGAAAAAAGATTTTTAACAAACATGGACAAAGCATAACCAGGAGACAGAAGCAGTTCAAGGAAATCAGAGCCATTATGTTTCGTAGGGAAGTGGTTGTAAATTTAGTGATCATTTCTGCCCACCTGATTGCAAGAGTACATGTGTAGTGTCTGGGTAATTTAATAACTCCATGGATAGTGAATCACTGATTTGATGACTGCCTGAGTAGTAGTTGGGCGATTGCATGAGTGCCTAAATACTGCCTGACTGACTGGTAAAGTAACACCATTGCTGTTAAATACATAACAGTTGTCACTATGGGCCATATGTAGAGATTTCCTATTTACCGATTCCTAAATACCGAATTTTACCGATTCGGTATTTATGAATCGGTAAATAGAATGTAGGTAAACATTCGGTAATTTTTACCGATTTGGTAATATTCGTTATTACCGATTCGGTATTTACCGAATCGGTAATAAGGAATACCTTCCCATTCATTCCTATGGGCCTGGAGGCCCATAGGTATGAATGGGAAGCCATTCACTATTACCAATTTGTAAATACCGAATCGGTAATAGGGGGAGCATATTCAAGGGTGGCAGGGTGTCACATTGACACCCTGTTGCACCCCTGAATCGTGCATGTGTGCACATGTGGTGCACATACATGCCCTAAGAGCATGTATGTCTGCCACATGGCACCTTGAAAAAAGCAAATTATTGCTTTTTTAAAGGTATTCGGTATTTACCACCAACTTGTAGTTGGTGGTAAATAACGAATCCTGAATGCAAAAATGCACTCACTTGAGTGCCTCCTACATACCTTTTAAGGATTCGGTATTTTACCGATTCCTTAAAATAAGGAATCGGTAAATTACCGAATCCTTAAAACCTGCCTCCTACATTAGAAATGGCTAAATACCGGTAAAATTACTGATTTTCGGCCGTTACCGACCGGTATTTACCTACCTACATATGGCCCTATATCTCTGACTCACTGGTTATATCCTTCTGTCAGTATCAAACTACGGGGCATATTATCAAGAACGTGGATAATCATTGCAAAAGTAACTTAACACAACCTACAACATCGCAGTATATCTCGGGAACTTTACGCCGTGTTAAACAAGTATTCACAACACGGCGGTACCATGCAAAAGTCACCAGATAACACGTCAAATGGCCGCGTTAAAAGCAACGCCACGTCGCAAAAATGCGAAACACGAATGCAAAAAAAGCTGCAATGTGGCCAAGAGTGATACAAAAAGCTGCGAAAAATAGCCACAGGCCTGCAAAACCCACGCATCTGGTGGGAAAATGCACAATAAAAGAAAGAAAACAAAAACACCAAAACCAATTCAAACTGCGTTGCACCATGGATGCACCCGGACCGAGTTCAGAGGACAAGCCGAACTCCACAAGCCGCACGGAGGACCAGCATGGAACCCCGTGGTCAGGGAAGGGCAAGGAGAAGAGGAAGACAAGGTTCAGTCCACAGGAAGACCTGATCATCGTCACTGAGGTGATAGAACACCATCAACAACTGTTCAGCACCTCCACTGCGGCACTGGCAACCCACACGGAAATAAGGCAGTCCATTGTCACCAAAGTCAATGCAGTCGGAGTGTCGAGGAGGTGAATGGAGGAGGTCAAGAGGCGCTGGCATGATGGAAAAAGGCAGACCAAACAGAAACTCGCCGCCAACAGGAAGGCAGCAACGGCGACTGGAGGTGGGAGTCCTGAGACACAGGAGGAGCTGGATGAGCTGGAGGAAATGGTGGCCACAGTCAGCAGTGTGGAGACGGTGGCATGATTTGGGGGCCTGGACACGGCTCGATTCGACCTGACGCAACATCAACAGGGTGAGTAACTACCAAGGACTGGAGGGATGGAGTGAGGGGGGCACAATGGCAAACATGCACAATTATGTGTAGCACAATGAACACACACAATAATTGTGGAACATGTCCCGGATCACCTTGGCACACTGCAGCACACATAGAAACACCAAGTAGACCCCCGTCCACAATGTGCACAAAGGGGCCCCCCTCCTTATCACCAATATCACAACCTGCCCATGCACATGTGCTGAATCCAACAAAGCAGTGGCTCGGTGAGCCACACTGACTATGCAAGTGACACTGCATGTCAGATAGCATGGCAGCAGCCCAAAAACATGGTTCACAAATCGACATGGAGGTGGCCCAGTGCAGATCACATCCATAAAGGAGCAGGACCCACTCTGACATACCCACGTGGACCCACAACCCATGCTGTACAATGCACGCAGCAGACGAACAATGCACCAGGCCACAAAATCTGTCCAAGAGCCCATATGACCCAAGTCGCAAACAATTCAGCCCCCGAAAAGCACACAATTCAAAGGCACCCCGCCTCAAAGGGTGAAGGGTACATGAAATCAGAGCTGCAGGGGCAACTTCCCCACAATGCAGCACACACACACAGCAATCACAGAACATCAGCAATGACGGCAATGTGGTACAAAGTGCAACACCAACACCACAGGACAGAGCTCACAACAGGTTCCGCTAGTGAGTAGTAACTGTCCACTCACATCTGGCATTGCCTGACACTGTGTGATGATAATGTACGGGTACTACTACACATCCGTCATGTAGTCGAAAAACCCACTGACTGCCATCAAATAGCCAGCTCCACCAAAACAGTCACAAGGTACATTGGCATGCAGTCTGAATTTTAACATCTGCAAATCTTAAACATACATGTGAAACTCTGTTAACCTGCATTGCTCCTTTACATTGCAGAGGGACAAGCAACACCTCCTGCAGAGCACACCACACGTCTAATCATTGATGATGAAGAGGACAACCTGCACATATGTCAAGACACCCTCCAACGGATAATGGACTGCCTCTGCACCCCATCATCAGGAGCAGGGCAGACCAGCTGCCTCGAGGTGACCCCACCACTTGTACAGACCACACAGCAGGAAACACACACCACCACGGCTGTCTCCTCTTCCAGGATCCCCCCGACCAATACATGGAATTTCAATGGTGTGTGTTGGGTTGCCACGTGGAGCTGGCTGATCAGCTGCGGGTTGGTTTCGAGCTCATGGCAGCCAAACTCGATGCCATACATGAGTGTCTGAGTGCCATCAGGGACCACGTGCAGTCCCTATCGGACACCCCCTGTCCGTACCATGCTCCATCACAGACCTTGCCTGACCTAGCTGTGGCCATTAATCGGATACAAGAACTGTCTGGTCAGACAGGCACCAGCGATGACCGCACAGAGTTGGCACAGATGCGGAGGTCAATGGAGGCCATGGAGCAGATACAGGGTGGAAGTATGGTTGCTATGGCTAGACACCAGCAAGTAGTAGCTGGGAATATCAATGCCCTGCAGTTCATCATCTTGCCATTGCTGCCACTGAGCCAGTCCCACATAACTGCAGCGGGAACATCGACATACACATATCTGACCCCTGATGTGTCAGTGGCACACAGTAATGCAGCCCCATCACCTTTGCAGTCTGATGTGTCAGTGGCACACAGTGATGCAGCCATCACCCCACCACACACACCGGACACACCGGACACAGGACCCGTATCAGGGGAGTAAGATGGGGATGGTAATTACTGTGGGCCCGATTCACAGAACTAACTTAAGACAAAATCCTAAACTTACTACCATTTTGGTATTCACAGAAGGCACTTACTCATTTTGGTATTCACAGAAGGCACTTAATCATTTCGGTATTCACAGAAGTTAGGAGTCCTAACTTTAGGACTCCTAAATGCCTTCTGTGAATACCGAAAGTCTTAAAATTAGGATTTTTCTCAGTTTAGTAGTAGTATAGTTAGGACTCCTAACTTTAGGACTCCTAAATGCCTTCTGGGAATACCGAAAGTCTTAAAATTAGGATTTTTCTCAATTTAGTAGTCCAAGTTTAGGACTACTAAATTGAGAAAAATCCTAATTTTAAGACTTTCGGTATTCACAGAAGGCATTTAGGAGTCCTAAAGTTAGGAGTCCTAACTATACTACTACTAAACTGAGAAAAATCCTAATTTTAAGACTTTCGGTATTCACAGAAGGCATTTAGGAGTCCTAAAGTTAGGACTCCTAACTTCTGTGAATACCGAAATGAGTAAGTGCCTTCTGTGAATACCAAAATTAGTAAGTGCCTTCTGTGAATACCAAAATGGTAGTAAGTTTAGGATTTTGTCTTAAGTTAGTTCTGTGAATCGGGCCCTGCGTGAGGAAGGAGCCAGTAACATCCATCACCGCCATATGGCCTGTCCCTGCCTGGTTCTGACCTATGCATCATGCCCTGGGACAATACCTTCCACTGACCCCCGGAACACTCTGCGACATTCACCTGGACCCCAACATGGACTGACATATCTTCACTGCTGGACAATTGCACAGCAATACTGCTGCGGACTGCACTCTCCCTCTTCCAAATCACTCTTCAATCCCCAAAGGACTTTGGTTGGCCCACCACTGGGCTTTCATGTAATGTGGACTTGGAAGGCCGTGTACAGCTCCAGCTCCGTCAATCACCAGAATGTGAATAATACATTCTAAATCACGCAGATGTGTCATGACTATGTTCACTCACAAATGGAAGTATGGCTGGATGTAGGGACAATGAATGCACATAAAGGTACACCCTGGTAACTGACATCTATGCGCATGTTTATCCTTAGACACATGGCCAATTGGATGACTGTTAAGGTGAGTACTAGCTGTGTCCCCATTGCACATCAACAACAAGCTCACAACCCCCCAACGTAGGCACACGTCCATGTATTGAATATGGCTGTGTGTAGGAATGACCAAATCGGTAGCAGGCCAGAAGTGGTGTCCTACATCACATGTGACAACCGAACTTCACCACATCGAATACCTACCCACACACATCTGCGTGGACATGTCCTGTTATTATTCATAACATTGCTCCACATGGTCTGAGTTTGGACACCATACTCACATTGCTGAAGTCACATAAGTGCACAGGTTGGCCAGTAACTATCCCAAAACAATGTCTGGCTCACAGAGGTGGAGCTTGCAAAAGGGAGCCAACCCCATTGTGCTTGCATCAATCAGTTCCTCCCTGTTTAGGACGATGCTCATTGTGGCACACAAGTGGACAATCTAATCAACACTCATCACAGTTAGACACCAGTGGAGTTGCATAGACTTTATTGGCATGTGCGTGTCAGTACGGATGAGGCAAAGGCCACAACAGGCAGGGACATGCTTAAAGCACTTACACGCAGCGTGGGAACATGTCGAGGTGCAGAAAATGGTGAGGCAAAAATGGACAACAATCATCATGGATGGCAATGGTCTCAGTCCACCTTGCCATTCTGGACGAGTCATGTGTTATTTGGCGTCTGCCCATTGCCCCGTGTGAGGGGGCACGAATCACTACTCATGGGGTCTGCATAGTGCTCTGCCACTGGAGTGCGCCGACTGTCTGTTCTGCTGACAGTGATCAAATGAAACGGTCTGACAGGTTCCTCTGTCGTGCTACATTGCCATGTCTGTACTTTCCCCCCAGCAGTGTGTCCAAATTGGTAACGTTGTCAAATGACACTGTGCTGCTCTGACCATGGACCTGCATCACCTTGAACAGTTGTGTGTACACACGCGTAGTTCCATGCACATGCTTCCAGAGTCCTGACCAAGGCGGACATGTCATCTGTTGTGGTGGGATATGTGAGCATTCCCCATGATGCAACAAGGTGTTGGGACATGTGCTGTGGGTGACAATCGAATGTGGCTGCAGGAACGTAGTTACTCATCCATGAATGTCCACGCAGCTTCATGTGCAATGTGTTCCAATAGTACATCGTTGTCGTGTTTAAGGAACACCAGGGTGAGCCAATCCATTAACTGGTCCGGGCAGGTGTGCTCAGCCCACGCCGTTTCACCAATCCACAACACAGCCCAGTAGGGGAGCGCCTTGATGTGGTCACTGCACACAAGGAATTGTACAATCTCTCATGCACAACTGGCAACACATATGCAGTATATCAAGGCATCCCATGCACAGCTGTCTCAGTTACACTCCTTTTCATGATCCAACAGGGGGCGCCCACACAAGTCATAGTCCAATTCATCTTTGGTTGTGTTGGATAGGCAGACATCCATGGGACACTCCAATGTGCATGTTCGGCAGTGGAACCAGGACTGGACGCAGGTGACGTAGGCAAGGCAGAAGCTCAGCCAGTAACTGATCCGCAGCACTGCCAGTGGCAGTGCACCCAGTAAATGCAGCATATGTGCACAGTACTGTTCCATGTGATGGGGGTTGTCCATGTGCCCCGGATGGCCTGTCATTGCGTTGGTGCATTTCGTGGAACCGGCACACTTCTGAACTGCGGCAGTTGTGTGGAGGATATGCCACAGCTCTGAGCAATGATTCGAATGTCTGTGCAATGTTGGGGAGAATGGATTGCTGTTTCCGTGAGTGTCAAGGGCATACCATGCAGGGGTACCTCAGGCAGGGGCTTCTGTGTGTTGGGTGTGTATAAGTTGGATAGTTCATTTGCGCAATACGTGGTGTGGGAGTCATCCCCATCTGCCATAGCATCTCTCTCAGGGTGTTCCAGCTGCGTTCAGGACCAAGGTCAGAGGTGCAGGTGTCCTCCCGCCTTCTGCATTGGAACAAAGGAGCTTTCATCCCTAATGTTTTTCTGACTACTACTTGCGTTTTCGGAATGTGATGTGGCTTTGGCACTGAGATTGAGACAAGGCCTTTGGTTCATGTTGTACCAATGGCGATAGACACACACAAGTTGGCATGTGGAGCCAGGTGCCAGAGAGGGCTTGAACTGCTTGTGCTCTCCCTTCCTCTCTCCCTCTCTTTCCTTTGTTGGGCGCATGGCACAGCTTCTTCTCTTGGATTTTGTCTTCCAGGCTGTGTCCTACAGATTGTCCAGTTAGGACCTGCTAGGACTCATCTGAATGGTTGTTTTGGCTTTTGTTTGAATGGTGTTTTGTGTTGGTGATTGCATTGCTGTATGACTGATTCTCCATTTTCTGGCCACGCGTGTATGTTGATTTTCCTGCTTGTGCAACATCAGGCAAATTATTTTGTTTTGGGATTCATAGTGTTGGTGTGCAGTTTCTTTGTCCAGGATTGGGGAGGCCCGGGGTGGGAGCCTGGGGGGGTTGCGGTCCTGGGTGTGGTGTCTGTGGGTGTTGTGGCCCTCTTGTGTGTCCGTGCTGGATAGGCAGTTGCTCGGGCATCTGTTGTTCTTCCTGTGTGGCTATGGGCTGTGCTCCCTTGTCTGGTGCCGGTTGTGGTCCGACTGTGCACCAGGTCAGAGCAGGCGTTAATTTCCTGGTGCTAACGTGCCTTATCGCATGTTTTGTGTTCTTATCACAGATCTGGCTGGTCTTTGAGAATGTTGCGGAGTGATGTTGTTGCTGCTTTTTGCTCAGGAATGCCTACTCTTTATCTCATTACCGATAGTTGACGGGGTCATCCGTGGCAATGTTTTTTGTGGATGCTAATGCCGGAAAAGTGGTGCTGTCGGCTGTTTGCACTGGCTTGTAAATGGGGCTGTAAATTTATCACGACTTTGGCTGCTCTAAAGTGCTGTTAACTCAGAGATATCTCCTTGAGAATATGGCCCACCTGTTTTACTATATATATGCCTTTTTTCTGAGCTATGTGTGAGTGAAATGTAGATATCACTCTTGATATATAATTACATACATGGCTCTCTAGAAGCATACATAGCTTTGTTACTGAGCATGCATATGCATCAGTAAGTTTCTAAAACAGAAATTGACATTTTGCAATTTTTTAAAGTAGAAAACCGTTTGCAAATGTCATACCCACATCCTTTCGCAAATCCTTCTTCTGCTTCTAAGACATATATTCAGCATATCTCAAACATAAGTTGCACTTAAAATGAAGCGAGCACAAGAACTCTCAAGGCATTCTGCACTATTATTTCTTCTCAATTTTAAACAAACTATGTTTAAAGAAACACACTACCCTCAACATAAATAAATGACATTTTCATCAGCGTTACTGAACATAGATCACCATGTAAATATATATGCGATTTGTTAATAGATGTACATATTCAGAGCAACTTTCCAAAAATATATACCTCTCCCCGGCCCGATTCACAGAACTAACTTAAGATAAAATCCTAAACTTACTACTCTTGGTATTCACAGAAGTTAGGATTTTGTCTTAAGTTTGTCTTAAGACAAACTTCAGACAGACTTAAGACAGACTTAAGTTAGGATTTTGTCTTAAGTCTGTCTTAAGTCTGTCTTAAGTCTGTCTTAAGACAAAATCCTAACTTCTGTGAATACCAAAAGTAGTAAGTTTAGGATTTTGTCTTAAGTTAGTTCTGTGAATCAGCCCCTGCATCTTTAATTAAACTCAAAAGTCCCACCGTATCTATAGCTATGTGCAAGCACAAAAACGATATCTCACAATCTAAGCACATAAAAAGTGGTCAAATATTTTAAAAACCACATTGAGAAACACTTCTTAATATATACCTAACAAGTATTACTGTTTAGATATTTAAAACATTCTTAGTTCCTCATTGCAACCTTCCACAAGACTACACTGTTAGTTTTCAATAAAATACACAATGTATTAAAAAACCACAAATTAGTTTTTCTGTTACTTCCCAAAACATTCGCCACTAACCTCTATAACAAATACTCTCTAATAGATACAGTTCATCACACATATTTATTTACATCACTGCGATACTCCTTTAAATCAAACTCCCAAATACATCTTCCTTTCTAATGTGTATTTCTAAAATAATTACAAAATTACATACATATCAGTGAGTTTGTAAATTATATTGTTGTTTTAGCTATTTCTGGATAGTTTTGACACTGTTAAGATTTGTAAAAACTAAGCACAAGAATGGTATACCACTCTAATACAAAGTAACTCTAAAATGGAAACCTCTTCAACTTTCCACTCTATCTTCATGAGAAAGGCAGCAAATGAAATCATGTCTTTCATTTTAGATGACTGCATTGCCACTTGTGAATGGTTAGCATATGTTAACCTTTTCTCTTTCTTTCAAAACGAGGTTCCTGTCAGTGCATTTTCACGAAAAAAAACAGGAGTCCAAACCAATATTTAGCTCCCTTTTGTGTAAAATTTAAATAGTGCACAACAGATTACATTGTCCTGAGTTGGAAATTAAAACTTGCTATTGATTACATTGTGTCATCACTCCTCAACATTTAAAAAAACGTTCTGTCTCTTTAACACCCTTTCCCCCACTAGAATCTTAGCTCAGTATACCTAGAAACCAGTGGATCCAGTTGGTCACAAGTTCACAGCACATTCTAGAAGGGACATGCTGCTTCCAAATAAGATATATCATATGTGCTTCACTCCACAGATTCAAAAGCATGTCCTTGTCTGTATTTAATTTATTTTCTAAGAACAACAACCAATAATAAGACTTCTTGCTAAGGCATCCAGCATGCTACCTAATTTTATTCACTTTCATGCTGAGAGCATCCAATGAAATATATCTTTTTAATTTAAAAACTCCATGTTAACTATTTTTCCTTTGGAAATCTACCTCATTCAGCTCTAGCACTCTCCTTCACTTCAAAATGCTTAGAGTATGGATTGTGGACCAAAGCTATATCTATTGGGTGGAAGATTATGCAAAAAAGAAAGGCTTTGTTTAAAACCATTGTGGATTCCCAAGCTTCTCACCTCATGGTTGTGCACTGTGGTGGCAATGGCCTAGGCAAATTGACTAAGGTAGGGCTGGAAATTCTAATGAAAGAAACCTTTGCAGAAATAATGTTGCATTTCCCTCACACTGTCTTGGTGTACTCTAAAAATTGCCAAAGACAGAAATGGAAATGGTCAAATCAATTCTGTAGATAGATTGACAAAGCCAGGAAACATGTTAATTAAACTCAGAGACCATCGGATTGAGCTGTATCTATAACAACTATCTGCGATTTGACATGCATGGAATTTAGAGAAATTATGGAATGTACTTTACAGATGAAGGCAACAGGGTGCTTTAAGTGACATGAAACTCTGCATCCGGTCTTATGTATAGCAGCCATATACACACCACCAACACAACGGCTCTTGTCAGAGCGACCGTAGTACCAAAAATATTGTGAAGTATTTTACTAAAGAGTTTTTTCCTTTAATTTTTGACAATCTTCGCGACGACTTCCCGATTCCCATGAACACAATGCAAAAACAGAAAACAAAAGGTAGACATTCAAAGGCCACCAACACATCAAAAATAATATGTAAAAAATCCATTCTGAACATTGCACTACACATATTACTATCTAAATGCTTCTTTCACTGAACATTTAAACTCATATTTTTACACTAAGTTTCTTTAAAAACCATCTTTCAGACCTATTTTCTATAAGATCATTAACAGTGATGATCATGCCTTTTTCATAAAGTGAAAACCCATATATTAACAAATATTACAGTACTTTACACACAAGGGCTTATTACTGTAAACTTCAAACTGATGTTTTTCAAGTGTATTTCCGGCACAACCATCTCAAAAAGCTATTTTCCGTTTTTGCTGTGAGGCTGGGGATCACAATGACATCGGCAATATTGATCCCTGCAGTTACGTCACGAGCGCAGAAAGCAAAAGCAAGAATTCCATATAACTTATATACTATATAACTATGTAATTATTTCTAACCATCATAGTAGATAACTCACTATATAAATAACTCTGTAAAAACCTTTATCAATATCTTTATAGCAATGCATGTTAATGATTCATTGATATATTTATTATATTTTCACCAATATTCGTGACAACATTGACAGTTGTGATGTCCCCGCGATGGTACATGGTAGGGGCTGCTCTGGCAGTGGTGACATTGTCCTAATTAAAAAACTCTATTTTGGACACATAACTTGTGGCACTAATGCCCCGTTTTCTCAACCATGGGGTTAGAGTATCTCCACCCTGACCACTTATGTGGGCTTTCACAACGATTTTCATCCCTGGGAACCATTCCCGATAGATAACATGGTGGCCACAACTTTCTATTGATATTGCGTTCAGCCAATCATAGCATTCTCATTGGCGCGTCCATTCACGATTCATCGCGAAACAACAGTGAAAAAGAGTTATCACTATAATTTTAAACTTACATTTCTCAACAACCACTAAACAGATTTAGACCAAATAAGCAACAGACACATCCTTGAACCGACATCAAACTCCCTGCCAAATTTGGTCTAAGTCCATTCAGTGGTTCGGGCTGTAGGTGTGGCTAAGGATTCCTTTGGTAATTAACATTACAAACTCAACCTAATTTTGTGCCCCAGTTTCTCGGTCCCCACTGCATGGATCACCCCCAAATGTTACATAACAATAGTAGCCACGGTGTCATTTTTTGGTCAAATTTCATGCTATCTATCTATCTATCTATACATCCATCCATCCATCTAGATAGTACCAACGGGCAGTTGCCAGTAGGTAGTTATAGTTAGGACCAAAGATTCCAAAGGAAAAGTGTTTTTTTTGTTTTGCCAATAACTTTGGGGCAGCTTGACAAATCTCCACGTAATTTTCACAAAACTTACCCTTTTCGTTTCTTGATTCAGCTGCTGTGTTTCGCTGTGATGCGTCAATTGGGGGCTGAGGAAAAGGGGGGTCCCAAAACTCGTTTCCACCCATGTTAAGTCAATTGAGATTTTTATTTTTTTGATCATGACTTCAGCCCGAACTGCTGAAAGGAATTACACTAAATTTGGCAGAAAGCTAGATGTTGGCCCAGAAAGTGTGCTTTTTATGATTTGGTGTAAATTTGTTCAGTAGTTTTTGAGCTATCTATCTTTAAAAATTATAGATATCTGTAGATGCGAGTTCTTGCAGTGGACACTCGTATCCTACTAAAATTTGATTGGTTGTCAACACTTCAACCAAGAAGCATTGGCAGCCATTTTGTGACTCAGCTTGAAGCCATGTCCCTGAAAAAAGTGTAAAATGAAGAAAAGGGGACAGGGTAGGAATACCCTGACACCCCAGATATTGTGGGTGTGTCCAACAGGGACCCCGCAAAGGTTTAAAAGCATTTTAACAAAAAAACATTTGCTGCAGACTCACAAGTGGATCCATGAATCCGCAGCAACAGTCTCCTGTGCGTCTTTTTTTTAGCCCTCGGGTGGGCCAAATGCCAGGGACATTAAGGAGGGAGGATCATTTGGCCCCCGTCTTAGGCCAAGCCCCGGGGACTGCCACCTCTCCAGGGCTGTAAACAATGAAAATGTGTGGGGCCTTCTCAGCCTCCCACAGCCCCTCGGACTGCCACCCCCTGGGGCAACAAATAGTGTGAATGAAGGGGGGCCACTCACCCCCTGATGCCCAGGGGACCACCACCTTCCCACCCTCTTCAGTCCCAATGGCCTAGGTACGGTGGGTGTCAACTACTAGGGACTTACAGTAGGTTATTCAAGTTGTGTCAATCGTGGTACAGTTTTAGGAAAGAGCTCTAACACTGGAATCCTGGTTAGCAGGGACCCAGTACACTTTCATTCGAAATCACATCATGTTTCAAGCAAAAAGTGGTGTCTAACAGTGTCAAAAGAGGCAGTGTCTGACTCTCACACACACAGCTACACACACGCCCACTTATGCATCCATTCAGGCACTTATACCGCCTCTTACACACCCATACAGCCAAACACACACCTGCTCACACATGGATACACACAGACACACAGCCACTCACATAATATATGTTAAAAGTAATATCGCTCATAAGTAGTACACCTAGTATACTAATTTAACTTTGTAGTAGCTTAGTATGTACATGTTTAGCACTCATAAACTCTTCAAAAATACATATACTTACTGGATGATGTCATTTGAGATGTCATGAGTGATGTCATGCGTGATGTCACTGACCATGTAATGAGTGATGTAATATGTGAGCATCATAAGTAGTGTATTGGGAGGGCATAAATTATAGTTAGCTCAGGTAACTATAACTGCTGAATTTCAATGGTTTTGTATGAAATAAATGGGAGCCTAACTATAATGTCCCTGTAACCTTTGTTTTTTCTGTGAATTTCCAAGGTTTTTAAAAATCTATTTCCTAACAATACGATCCCTGTAACCTTTGTTTTTTTAGTAGATTTTGAAGATTTTCTCAATTTTCCAAAATGTGAACTGTAACCACTGACAGTGTGTGTCTGAGGGGCTGTATAGGTCAGTATGTGGGTGTATGAGTGCTGCATGGGTCTGTGATTGGGTATGTGAGTGGTTTTGTAGGCTATTGTGTCTGAGTGGGTATGTGAGTGTGTGCATGTGTGTCTGAGTGGCTGTCTGTGTGAGTGTGTAAGTGTCTGAGTGATTGAGTGGGTTCATGAGTGAGTATCTGAGTTGGTCTGAGACAGTGTCTAGGTGGGTTTGCGAGTGGGTGCGTGAGTCTCTGAGTGGGTCTGAAAGTAGATAAGTGAGTCTGACTGGCTCTTGGAGTGGATGCATGACTGGTTAAGTGGGTGGATGTGTCTGAGTAGGTCTGTGAGTGGGTGCATGAGTATCTTAGTGGGTCTATCAGTGTGTGTGAGAGTGTCTGAGTAGGTGTGTGAGTGGGTGTGTGTTAGACCTGGCACCGTTGGCATGGGTCACCCTTCCATTTTTGTTTGTGCCTCAATGTATTTTTGTGCTGGTGTTAGCTGCTCAGGGCACTGTGCCACTGCCATCCAGTGCCACAGTGCAAGTGCTCTCTATGGTAAAATATATTATGTGAATTGACTTCCATGTTTGGCGTATTTGGTTTACTATCAGTCCCTAGTAGAGTGCACCAGGGGTGCCAAGGGCTTGTATATCCAAATGCTGCTAGTGGGCTTGCAGCACTGGTTGTGCCACCCACAGGAGCAGCGGGGTAAAATGTTTCTAAGGTCTGCCATTGCAGAACCTGCATGCAGTCTGGTACTGTCATGCTGACTGGGCAAGTGTCCCCACTTGCCAGTCCCTAAACCTTCCCTTACCTTCATATTAGTCACCCCTATGGTAGGCCCTAGGGCAGGGTGCATTGTAAGGATGAGGTAAGACATGCCCTGAGGTGTGTGGCATGTCCTAATAGTGAATTACCGCCATTTTCGTTTTTCACTATTGAAGGCTACTTGCTCTCCATAGGCCAGAATGGGCTGCTAGATAATAACACTCTATAATCCTAGCAGACTCCGGAAGCATGGTAGAAATTCGTGTTTAGTATGCCTGAACTCAGAATAATAAAATACATCTTTTAGTAAAGTTTATTTTAATATCCTGTGTTTGCAAATGCTACTTTTAGAAAGATAGCATTTGCTTGCTTAACCATTTCAGTCCGCCTCTGGAGGGGAGGGCTATCTTCTTTGTGTGTACCTTGAGTGACAGGGCTGGGAAGTTCCAGGAGACAGGCTGGGGCTGCCACGTGGTGAATAGAAAGATTACACCAGGATGGGTGGGAGGAGTGCACCTTGACTCTGAATAGGACAGTGCTCTGCCTCCACAATGCTGGCTCCACCCCCTGGGGAGCGTCTGATGTCTCTGCCCTGCCTGCTGAAAGAAGAAGCCAGAGTCTCCACAACAAAGTGCTCCTCACTGAAAAAAACTGGATGGGGATTATGCATAGGCCCCCCTGGCCTGTAAAGACAAAAGAAACTGAGTATAAATGGAGGAGCCCTGCTCCTAAGAAATCAGATCCTGATTGAACCACGAAGGAACTCTGCCTGACTAGAAGGACCTGGAAGAAGCTGAAGGAGGAGTAACTTTCCCTGACCTGGGGGATTGGCCTGCAGTTGGTGCCTTGCTGAGAAAGGAGAGGAAAAGACTGAAAGAGACTTTGCACTTTGTTTTTCAACTATCTCCAAGGGCTTGGAAGAAGAGCTTGCCCCCTGAACTGAGTCCCAGGACCATTGGACTCATCTGCCTTCAAAAACTGAGTTGCCTGGACAGTTCTTCCTTGTTTCCCGCTGGATTTGGCCCCAGTACACCTCGTACTACATCCGCCGCGAAGCCGTGTCTTTGCCGCCCGGCACCGTGTGTCTACCCAACCTTCCCTGCCGATTCGAGACGTACACCCCTGGCTGCCGAACCCTGTACGCCGGACTCAAGCTTCGCTGTCCCGCAGGTACGGTCCATACGCTGCCAACGTACTGCACCGTGCCATACTCAGAGCCGAGAAGCCGCAGTACGCTGATCCTCCCCGTACGCTGTACGGCGCCGAGAAGTGTCGCCGCCGATCCGCACCGACGGTACGTCTCGAACGCCGACGCCACGGACTCTGCAAGCTGATCCGGCTCATACGCCCGTGCCCCTGAAGGTCCCGTACCAACGCCGCGTCCCGACGCCGTGACCGGACTAGACCGAGTACGCTGCCGAACTATGACCCGGACCCATCAACTTGTCCCGCACTGCACGTCACGGACCCAAAGAACTAAAGGTACTTTGTCCTTTTCGCACCGCAGTGTGCACGTCCTGGACCCCGGAGTCCGCACCGATTGTTTGACTCGTACTTTCTTTGTTTTTAATGCGGACAAGTCGTACACCCAGGTACGAACCGTACAAAGCCTGAAAAGAATTGAGTAAAAGAAGCCTATTTTTGCATTTTAAGCCTTTTTGCAAGAACCTTGAACTTTGAAATATTACTGTGGTCATTTCTAAACGTTATTCTGGTCTTGTGCTAAGCCTTACATAAATAAACCTATTTTTGATATAACCTTGACTGGTGTCCATTTGTGGGGTGTCATTGTATTACTGTATGTGTTCACAAATGCTTAACCTATAGCGCCCTGAGAATAGTCTTGACTGCTTGCGCCACACTACCTAGAGGGTGAGCAGGGGTTATTTGAAAGGGTGATCCCCTTATCCTGACTTGGAATTGAGAGTCCCTGCTTGTCACAAGTGTATACCTGTGCCAACTAGAGACCCCCATTTCTAACATTGGTGGTCAGCGGTGAGGATTTGAATTTGCATTTGTGATTCATGTACAGTGATTGAGTGAACGCCACGTAGTGAGTTCATACCAATAACGCAACCACACAGTATTGATTTTTTTTGTTTTGCTGAAGAATATCCACTTTAATAAACCATGCCTAGCTCAGTCAGTGGAGGCGGAGTGTCCTCTATATTCTCTGGAGTTTATGACATAGATTGGGAACAGGAGGCACTGGGGAAGTGCACAAATGAAGTCTTGAAAGGATATCTCACCAAGTACAGAATTAAACAAAGTGGATTAACAAGCAAGGATCAGTACATAAAGGCGCTGAGGGCCTGGTACGAATCCAAGTTACCCGAGAATGCACGGGAGGTGATACCCCCAGAAGGTGTTTCTGAGCCTAGCAGAGGCCTGTCGCCAGAGGAGATGGCCGACAGGAGTGCTGCACGAGCACATGAAGTGGAGATGGCAAAACTTCAAATCGAAATGGAAAGACAAAGGCTGGCCATGGAGCATGAGGTAAAAATGAGGGAGTTGGATCTCAAGGCCAAGAGTTTAGACCGCTCTCCCTCTGGTGGCAGCAATTTAACAGAGTCAAGGGTGCACATTCCTAAAAATGTAGTGAAAGAGTATTATAAGCAGGATGATATTGGGCAGTGGTTCAGGGCCTATGAAGTAGCCATGTCCTCCCACCGGGTCCCTGAGAAAGATTGGGGAGCGGGGTTGTGGGGAAGGTTCCTGAGTGAGGAGCGGGACACACTGCTGGATCTCCCCTTTGATGTCAAAACATCCTATCCACACATGAAGGAAGCTCTGATGGCAAGGTATGGGTTAACTCCTGAGTTGTACAAGCAGAGATTTAGGGATTGCACCAAGAAACCTGGTACCACTTATGTAGAATATGTGACTTTTTTTTCCAGAGCGCTAGATGGTTGGGTGAAGGGTAGCAAAGTGAATGATTACCAAGGGCTGTTTGATTTAATTGCATGGGAGCACTTGTCTGATAATTGTTTTCCTGAGCTACGCCAGCACCTGATCGATAGCAAGCTGACTAACCCTAGGAAGCTTGCTGAGGAGGTGGACCGCTGGATCAGCACCAGGGTCCACAAGGGTCCCATGGGAGGCCCCGCCAAAGGTGTTCAGGGTCCCCAGCAGAAGAGTGGGGGGGACAAGGGTAAACAGAGGGAGTTCTACAGAGAGCCCCAAAGTAATTCCCAAGGGAACCAAGGGAAAGGTTCTCAGCCACCCCCACCCCCGAAGCAGACTGGGGCCCCGACAGGTAACCCTGTTCAAAGAGGGCCCCCCAGATGTTACAAGTGTAACAACCTGGGGCACTATTCCATGGATCCCAAGTGCCCCATGTATGGTAAACCAGCACCTTCTGGTGCTCCACCCCCCAAGCAGGTGAATAGTGTAGCCTTTGGGAGGGAGGTAGATGTCCAAGGGGCGGGGGATCCCGTAGAGATGACCCTAGTCTCATTAGGAGACAGTGAGATGGTCGCTGAGGCCCAACTGCCCCCCAATACTCAAAAGTATGGGCAGTGGGTGACCATAAATGGCCAAAGGGTGGGGGCTCTTAGAGATACAGGAGCCAGTGTGACTGCTGTCAAGTAATACCTGGTGTCTCAAGAGCAGGTTGTCCCACACGCATTCTGCCGTGTTGTCAACGCCGACAACACAGAGAGTCAGTGTCCGATGGCTCAGGTTCCCTTTGAGTGGGGGGGGGGTCTCTGGTACTCTGCAAGTGGCTGTGAGAGAGGCCATGCCTGTTGATTGTCTCCTAGGTAACGATTTGGAGAGCTCCCCTTGGGAAAAGGTAGAGAAGACAACTCACCTGAGGATGGTGGGTTTACCTGATTGGGCGTGCATGACCACCCGGTCGATGGCAGCCATTAGGGGTGTTGAAGGGACCCTGGAGCCTGAGGGAGAGGCCCAGGAACCGGCCTTAGGGAGAGGGCACAGGAGGCACGGGAATCCGGCTCCTGAAGTTCCCACGGCCCAGGAGGAAGCAGACCTTGAGGGGGATGCCCTGGAGCCTACCGGGGAACAGATAGCCGAACTGGGGGACCTGCCTGAGCTGACCCATTGGCAGCAAGAAGGAGGCCCCACCAGGGAGGAATTCTGCAGGGAGCAGAAGGAGTGCCCCTCTCTAGTGGGTATGCGGCAGCAGGCTGCAGCCCAGGCCAATGGTGATCAGTCCGGTACTCACTTGATCTACTGGGAGAATGATCTCCTGTACTCAGAGCCTAAGGTTGCTGAACCTAGGTCAGCCCGTGCGCTGGTGGTACCCCAGAAGTTCAGAGCCTTCCTAATGGGGCTGGCTCACGACATTCCGTTAGCAGGGCATTTGGGGCAGGACAAGACCTTTGAAAGGCTTGTCACCCACTTTTATTGGCCTCAAATGCGCAGGAGTTCTGACACTAACTGCAGGACATGCCAGACTTGCCAGGCAAGTGGTAAGAGTGGAAGGAAGCTGCGAGCTCCACTCCAACCTTTCCCTGTGGTCAGTACCCCATTCCAGCGAGTGGGGATTGACATTGTGGGGCCACTGGACCCCAAGACAGCCATGGGCAACAGGTTTATCCTGGTCTTGGTGGACCATGCCACCCGGTACCCTGAAGCCGTCCCTCTGAGGACAGTGACTGCCCCCGTGGTGGGACGAGCACTGATGGGAATTTTCTCACAAGTAGGATTCCCTCTAGAGGTGGTGTCGGACAGGGGGACCAATTTCATATTGAAATATATGAAATCCCTTTGGCAAGAGTGTGGTGTACATAACACAACAAAGAATGGAGGGTCAGAGGGATCAAATGTTTAAAGACCTCCTCATGGTTTACTTCCCCTCAATGACGCGGCTGACTAAACACTTTCTAGAGAATAAACATGGTGAAGCTGATTTCCAATGGACGGTTTTGGAAAAGCCGTTTATACCTTCTCATGTTAGCAACGTTTCCAAACACCTCTTTTTGAAGAAACAAAAATGGATTCACAAGCTTTCAGCGGACACACAAGGATTAAATGATGCTATACCCTGGCAGGCCCTTTAAGAGCAGTCAGATTTGGTCCTGATAAATCCCTAGAGGATTGTATTCAATATCACAGGTTAGAAGATTTGTGGCCAGTACATAAGAACAGTGGCCGTAAGGTGTTTAAATTATAGACACTATGTACACTATACGAAGTCTACCCTTCTGGGTATGTTATATAACATGAATGATCTGTATGGTGACACACTTGGGTCCATCTACCTGGTGATTTGGTGTAAGGCAGTCTGCAATTATACGTGCCTCTCTTTGTGATTAGATTTACACAATAATATCATATCTAGTATTTACAAACTGTGAGAGGTACACATTTCGTTAATGACGACCGGTATGAGACCCTTTTAACTTTTAACATTATAAACTACTAAGATGTCCGCGATGACGTCATCTTGTAGTTTGTTTGCATTGCTGAATAAACTACTGGGATGTTAGCTGTGACGTCATTGTGTAGTTTGAAGCATTCATGGGAGTGTGGAAGGTTACAGCGTTCTGTTTGTTCTTCAGTAACTTGTTTTAACAAGTAATAGAGGCTGTGTTTTGACATCGAGGATATGCCATACATTATTCAGCCGCTGGTGATCGAGATTAAGCAGGGCGTCTCGATTTTTGAGGCACTAATCACACAGGACAAGAAAATAGTCCCCTTTAACCATTTTGTAAATAAATACGGCTGGCTCACTCGCACTGGTGCCTCCCCCAAGCCTCAGGAGAGTTTGGTGGCACCGACGGATAGGTGAGTTGGACATGTTAGGAGTTGTTGTTGTATAGATTAAGATGTGGACACCTAGAGAGTGTTTTCCTTTAGGGGGTCTTTTGAATGATTTAACACACATTTTGTAGGTTAATTCCTATACATAGAGATAAGAACATTGTGTCTAAAATAAGATAACACACATTTTTTATTTAATACTGAGACATAAGATCACTGTGTCTAAAACAAGAGAAAATAAGAGAAAACAAGATGAGGTGTGAGGGTTGGCACTTTGGGGTGCTGGGTTGAGAACTGATGGTCGCTCTATCATTTAACTATTGTGGACAGGAGTGACAGGTATAACAGGGTTATTCGTTGGGCTTCATGGTTAATCTACATATAGGTAGATATTTGACGCCAGCCTTGTTTGCACTCTTTTATCCACAGTGCGGGGCCTCGGATACCTGAGCACGGTCCAGGTGAGGTGAGGTCCAGTCCCCTGTCAGTTTGGGTGAGAAATAAGGAAATTTTTTCTTTATTAAGTTTGATTCAGAGAACGCACGTATTTGTAGAAAGTTTTTCTAAAATAAATGATTTATGGTTTTTCAGATGTTCTCCAGAACCAAACGAGACAAGGAGGATTGATATACAACTGTGGCTACAGGTTGTATTGTTTCTAATAAATTCACTTTATTTTTGATTATCACATGAACTGCGTTCAGGGATAATATATTTAATTTTCACAACATTTTCGTGACGGTAGCAGCAATATAAGAGCAGTGGCCCTGATGAATGCCGAGGGACTGTTAGCCCGATAGGCAGAAACATGTTGGCCCGATTTACGACAGTTATTTGTTTCACACTGTCGCTTGCGCTGTTCTAATTTTTTAATTAAGGGACGCGTCTTGTTCTTTATTAAAATTAGTTGGTATAGACACATCACCTTATCTTAACATCACTACACTTTTTGTTTATGTTGCACTGTTTTCTTATTACCATGAACCATCCATAAGAAATTGGTGGCTAATAGACCAGCTGTGGATTTGATCCAGTGTCAAAAGTTTTACTGCCAGGCGTACGGTCCTGATGATCAAAGGGCCTGCCTACGTGCAGTCTGGACGACCACATGATAGGATTGATCACTTGGTCGGTTTGATGGTTATCCTATAACTTGGATCATGTTGACCAGTTGTTCTTTTGAACCAGCAATTACTTCTACTTTCTTGCATACACGCGTTTTCTTTTTCCTTTTTATAGTTATCAGTGACTAATGCACTCGGTGACATACTTTATAGACTTGTTACTGTGGTCAGGCAAACTGACTTATAGACCTCTCTGGTTTTCTGGTTTTGCATATAAGAGTGTGGTGTAACCTACAAGTTCACCACCCCTTACCATCCCCAAGGAAACGGGTTGGTTGAGCGCTTCAACCGAACCCTAAAGGGCATGATTATGGGTCTTGAGGAACCCATGAGGCGTAAGTGGGACGTCCTCTTACCATGCCTTCTCTTTGCGTACCGTGAGGTGCCACAAAAGCCTCTGGGGTTCAGTCCCTTTGAGATTTTGTATGGCCACCCAGTACGAGGACCTCTTAGTCTGGTCAAGGAAGGCTGGGAGCAATCTCCCAGGAAACCACCCCAGAATGTATACAGTTACATGCTGGCTTTCCGGAACCAGACTAGGCGTTTCAGGCAACTTGCTGAGGCAAACCTGGAAACCAGCCAGGAGGAGAGGAAGCGGTGGTACGACCAGAATGCCACTCTGGTTGAGCTTCAACCTGGCCAAAAGGTATGGGTCCTGGCCCCTGTGGAGCCTTGTGCACTCCAGGACAAGTGGACAGGACTCTTTGAGATTGTGGAGTGCAAGAGTTCTGTCACCTACTTGGTGGACTTGCAGTCTCCAAGGAACCCCTTGAGGGTCCTCCATGTCAATCGATTGAAGCCCCACTTGGAGAGGTCCGAAGTGGGCATGCTCTTGGCCACAGATGATGGGACGGAGGAGGAGTCTGAGCCTCTTCCTGACCTCCTGGTAGCCTCAGAGCGAGACGGGTCAGTGGATGGAGTTAACCTCTCACCCACCCTGACCCCTGAGCAACAGGATGACTGCCGCCACCTGCTGGGGCAGTTTCCTGACCTGTTCTCCCTGGTTCCTGGTATCACAGATTGGTGCGTCCATGATGTGGATACAGGAGACAGCTTACCTGTGAAGCACAAGGCTTACAGGGTAACTGACAGGGTCAGAGCTTGCATCAAAGAGGAGGTCTCAAAGATGCTTGCTCTTGGGGTGGTTGAGTCCTCCAGCAGTCCTTGGGCCAGCCCAGTGGTCTTGGTCCCAAAGGCTGCCTCGCCGGGTGCCACACCCGAACTCCGGTTCTGTGTGGACTACAGAGGACTCAATTCGGTCACGAAGACTGACGCGCACCCCATCCCCAGAGCTGATGAGCTCATAGATCGGTTAGGGGCTGCACGGTACCTCAGCACGTTTGATCTAACGTCTGGGTACTGGCAGATCGCCCTGGTTGATGGGGCCAAAGAGAGGTCTGCATTCTCCACACCAGATGGGCATTTCCAGTTCTGGGTTATGCCCTTTGGGATGAAGAATGCCCCTGCCACCTTCCAGAGGTTGGTCAACCAGGTGTTGGCTGGGCTGTCCGAGTTCAGCGCAGAATACCTGGGTGACATCGCAGTGTTCAGTGGCACATGGGAAGAACACCTGCGACATCTCTGGGAAGTGTTGATGGCACTGCGCAAGGCAGGCCTCACGATCAAGGCAAGCAAGTGTCAGATCGGGCAGGGTTCCGTGGTGTACTTGGCACACCAAGTAGGGAGCGGCCAGGTGGCACCCCTACAACCCAAGATAGAAACCATCCTGTCTTGGGAGCCCCCAAGGTCCCAGACGGAGGTGTGGGCCTTTTTAGGACTCACCGGGTACTACAGGAGGTTTGTCAAGGGGTATGGCAGCATCCTTGCCCCCTTGACAGAGCTGACTTCGAAAGAGCACCCCAGAAAAGTGATATGGACTGACACCTGTCAGAAGGCCTTTGACACCCTGAAAACTGCCATGTGCACGGCGCCCGTGCTCTTGGCTCCTGACTTCTCTAAAGAGTTCCTGGTGCAGACAGATGCATCAGAGCATGGTGTAGGGGCTGTTCTCTCACAGATCACTGAGGAGGGCTTTGACCAACCCGTAGCCTTTATTAGTAGAAGGTTACTTCCCCGGGAACAAAAGTGGAGTGCGATTGAGCGAGAAGCATTTGCGGTGGTCTGGGCATTGAAGAAGCTAAGACCCTACTTGTTTGGGTCTCACTTCCGCGTTCAAACAGACCACCGGCCCCTCCGATGGTTGATGCAGATGAGGGGTGAGAATCCTAAGTTGTTGAGGTGGTCCATTTCCCTACAGGGGATGGATTTCACGGTGGAACATCGCCCCGGTACAGACCACGCCAACGCTGATGGTCTTTCCAGATTTTTCCGCCTTAATGAGGAGAACTCCCTGGGGTAGGGTAGTTCTCCCCACATTTCAGCTGGAGGGGACACGTGTTAGACCTGGCACCGTTGGCGTGGGTCACCCTTCCATTTTTGTTTGTGCCTCAATGTATTTTTGTGCTGGTGTTAGCTGCTCAGGGCACTGTGCCATTGCCATCCAGTGCCACAGTGCAAGTGCTCCCTATGGTAAAATATATTATGTGAATTGACTTCCATGTTTGGCTTATTTAGTTTACTATCAGTCCCTAGTAGAGTGCACCAGGGGTGCCAAGGGCTTGTATATCCAAATGCTGCTAGTGGGCTTGCAGCACTGGTTGTGCCACCCACAGGAGCAGCGGGGTAAAATGTGTCTAAGGTCTGCCATTGCAGAACCTGCATGCAGTCTGGTACTGTCATGCTGACTGGGCAAGTGTCCCCACTTGCCAGTCCCTAAACCTTCCCTTACCTTCATATTAGTCACCCCTATGGTAGGCCCTAGGGCAGGGTGCATTGTAAGGATAAGGTAAGACATGCCCTGAGGTGTGTGGCATGTCCTAATAGTGAATTGCCGCCATTTTCGTTTTTCACTATTGAAGGCTACCTGCTCTCCATAGGCCAGAATGGGCTGCTAGATTATAACACTCTATAATCCTAGCAGACTCAGGAAGCATGGTAGAAATTCGTGTTTAGTATGCCTGAACTCAGAATAATAAAATACATCTTTTAGTACAGTTTATTTTAATATCCTGTGTTTGCAAATGCTACTTTTAGAAAGTTAGCATTTGCTTGCTTAACCATTTCAGTCCACCTCTGGAGGGGAGGGCTATCTTCTTTGTGTGTAGCTTGAGTGACAGGGCTGGGAAGTTTCAGGAGACAGGCTGGGGCTGCCAGGTGGTGAATAGAAAGATTACACCAGGATGGGTGGGAGGAGTGCACCTTGACTCTGAATAGGACAGTGCTCTGCCTCCACAATGCTGGCTCCACCCCCTAGGGAGCGTCTGATGTCTCTGCCCTGCCTGCTGAAAGAAGAACGTTACAACAAACAATTGATGGACGGAATGCTGACAATGCAGACATTCTCCCCCAGTCAAGAGATCTGGGTTAAATCCATCGTTCTTTTGCCCACTACACCACCCCAGTTTAGACATGGCCATATGCAAATCAGTCTTGACCCTGTGCCTCATGGGAACAGTCCAGCCCGAACTGCCAAGCCATGTCTTCCCTGGACCGGAATCAAGCATCCTAGGACCGGTTTCTGGCTATCAGCCGTCATCAGCCAGGATAGCTTGACTCCAGTGGCGTAGTGAGCACGGGTCCCACGTCTGGGAATACCCATCCCACTTAGGGCGAAAAGCGTTACAACAAACAATTGATGGACGGAATGCTGACAATGCAGACATTCTCCCCCAGTCAAGAGATCTGGGTTAAATCCATCGTTCTTTTGCCCACTACACCACCCCAGTTTAGACATGGCCATATGCAAATCAGTCTTGACCCTGTGCCTCATGGGAACAGTCCAGCCCGAACTGCCAAGCCATGTCTTCCCTGGACCGGAATCAAGCATCCTAGGACCGGTTTCTGGCTATCAGCCGTCATCAGCCAGGATAGCTTGACTCCAGTGGCGTAGTGAGCACGGGTCCCACGTCTGGGAATACCCATCCCACTTAGGGCGAAAAGCGTTACAACAAACAATTGATGGACAGAATGCTGACAATGCAGACATTCTCCCCCAGTCAAGAGATCTGGGTTAAATCTATCGTTCTTTTGCCCACTACACCACCCCAGTTTAGACATGGCCATATGCAAATCAGTCTTGACCCTGTGCCTCATGGGAACAGTCCAGCCCGAACTGCCAAGCCATGTCTTCCCTGGACCGGAATCAAGCATCCTAGGACCGGTTTCAGGCTATCAGCCGTCATCAGCCAGGATAGCTTGACTCCAGTGGCATAGTGAGCACAGGTCCCACGTCTGGGAATACCCATCCCACTTAGGGCGAAAAGCGTTACAACAAACAATTGATGGACGGAATGCTGACAATGCAGACATTCTCCCCCAGTCAAGAGATCTGGGTTAAATCCATCGTTCTTTTGCCCACTACACCACCCCAGTTTAGACATGGCCATATGCAAATCAGTCTTGACCCTGTGCCTCATGGGAACAGTCCAGCCCGAACTGCCAAGCCATGTCTTCCCTGGACCGGAATCAAGCATCCTAGGACCGGTTTCTGGCTATCAGCCGTCATCAGCCAGGATAGCTTGACTTCAGTGGCGTAGTGAGCACGGGTCCCACGTCTGGGAATACCCATCCCACTTAGGGCGAAAAGCGTTACAACAAACAATTGATGGACGGAATGCTGACAATGCAGACATTCTCCCCCAGTCAAGAGATCTGGGTTAAATCCAACGTTCTTTTGCCCACTACACCACCCCAGTTTAGACATGGCCATATGCAAATCAGTCTTGACCCTGTGCCTCATGGGAACAGTCCAGCCTGAACTGCCAAGCCATGTCTTCCCTGGACCGGAATCAAGCATCCTAGGACCGGTTTCTGGCTATCAGCCGTCATCAGCCAGGATAGCTTGACTCCAGTGGTGCAGTGAGCACGGGTCCCACGTCTGGGAATACCCATCCCACTTAGGGCGAAAAGCGTTACAACAAACAATTGATGGACGGAATGCTGACAATGCAGACATTCTCCCCCAGTCAAGAGATCTGGGTTAAATCCATCGTTCTTTTGCCCACTACACCACCCCAGTTTAGACATGGCCATATGCAAATCAGTCTTGACCCTGTGCCTCATGGGAACAGTCCAGCCCGAACTGCCAAGCCATGTCTTCCCTGGACCGGAATCAAGCATCCTAGGACCGGTTTCTGGCTATCAGCCGTCATCAGCCAGGATAGCTTGACTCCAGTGGCGTAGTGAGCACGGGTCCCACGTCTGGGAATACTCATCCCACTTAGGGCGAAAAGCGTTACAACAAACAATTGATGGACGGAATGCTGACAATGCAGACATTCTCCCCCAGTCAAGAGATCTGGGTTAAATCCATCGTTCTTTTGCCCACTACACCACCCCAGTTTAGACATGGCCATATGCAAATCAGTCTTGACCCTGTGCCTCATGGGAACAGTCCAGCCCGAACTGCCAAGCCATGTCTTCCCTGGACCGGAATCAAGCATCCTAGGACCGGTTTCTGGCTATCAGCCGTCATCAGCCAGGATAGCTTGACTCCAGTGGCGTAGTGAGCACGGGTCCCACGTCTGGGAATACCCATCCCACTTAGGGCGAAAAGCGTTACAACAAACAATTGATGGACGGAATGCTGACAATGCAGACATTCTCCCCCAGTCAAGAGATCTGCGTTAAATCCATCGTTCTTTTGCCCACTACACCACCCCAGTTTAGACATGGCCATATGCAAATCAGTCTTGACCCTGTGCCTCATGGGAACAGTCCAGCCCGAACTGCCAAGCCATGTCTTCCCTGGACCGGAATCAAGCATCCTAGGACCGGTTTCTGGCTATCAGCCGTCATCAGCCAGGATAGCTTGACTCCAGTGGCGTAGTGAGCACGGGTCCCACGTCTGGGAATACCCATCCCACTTAGGGCGAAAAGCGTTACAACAAACAATTGATGGACGGAATGCTGACAATGCAGACATTCTCCCCCAGTCAAGAGATCTGGGTTAAATCCATCGTTCTTTTGCACACTACACCACCCCAGTTTAGACATGGCCATATGCAAATCAGTCTTGACCCTGTGCCTCATGGGAACAGTCCAGCCCGAACTGCCAAGCCATGTCTTCCCTGGACCGGAATCAAGCATCCTAGGACCGGTTTCTGGCTATCAGCCGTCATCAGCCAGGATAGCTTGACTCCAGTGGCGTAGTGAGCACGGGTCCCACGTCTGGGAATACCCATCCCACTTAGGGCGAAAAGCGTTACAACAAACAATTGATGGACGGAATGCTGACAATGCAGACATTCTCCCCCAGTCAAGAGATCTGGGTTAAATCCATCGTTCTTTTGCCCACTACACCACCCCAGTTTAGACATGGCCATATGCAAATCAGTCTTGACCCTGTGCCTCATGGGAACAGTCCAGCCCGAACTGCCAAGCCATGTCTTCCCTGGACCGGAATCAGGCATCCTAGGACCGATGTCTCTGCCCTGCCTGCTGAAAGAAGAAGCCAGAGTCTCCACAACAAAGTGCTCCTCACTGAAAAGAACTGGACTGGGATTATGCAAAGGCCCCCCTGGCCTGTAAAGACAAAAGAAACTGAGTATAAATGGAGGAGCCCTGCTCCTAAGAAATCAGATCCTGATTGAACCACGAAGGAACTCTGCCTGACTAGAAGGCTCTGGAAGAAGCTGAAGGAGGAGTAACTTTCCCTGACCTGGGGGATTGGCCTGCAGTTGGTGCCTTGCTGAGAAAGGAGAGGAAAAGACTGAAAGAGACTTTGCACTTTGTTTTTCAACTATCTCCAAGGGCTTGGAAGAAGAGCTTGCCCCCTGAACTGAGTCCCAGGACCATTGGACTCATCTGCCTTCAAAAACTGAGTTGCCTGGACAATTCTTCCTTGTTTCCCGCTGGATTTGGCCCCAGTAGGCCTCGTACTACATCCGCCACGAAGCCGTGTCTTTGCCGCCCGCCACCGTGTGTCTACGCTGAACCAAAAGCGTTAGTACGCACCGTATCCCTCCCGGCTGCATTGCACCCAACCTTCCCCGCCGATTCGAGACGTACACCCCTGGCTGCCGAACCCTGTATGCCGGACTCAAGTTTCGCTGTCCCGCAGGTACGGTCCGTACGCTGCCAACGTACTGCACCGTGCCGTACTCAGAGCCGAGAAGCCGCAGTACGCTGATCCTCCCCGTATGCTGTACTGCGCCGAGAAGTGTCGCCGCCGAACTTCACCGAAGGTACGGCCCGAACGCCGACGCCACGGACTCTGCAAGCTGATCCGGCTCATCCGCCCGTACCCCTGAAGGTCCCGTACCAACGCGTGTCCCGACGCCGCGACCGGACCAGACCGAGTACGCTGCCGAACTACGAGCCGGACCCATCAACTTGTCCCGCACTGTCCGTCGCGGACCCCACGAACTAAAGGTACTTTGTCCTGTTCGCACCGCAGTGTGCACGTCCCGGACCCCGGAGTCCGCACCGATTGTTTGACTCGTACTTTCTTTGTTATTAATGCGGACGAGTCGTACACCCAGGTACGAACCGTACAAAGCCCAAATTACTGACATGCTTTTTAAATCTTTCGCTTAAATCTAGCATTAGCTCAATATACCTAGAACTTTGCCATTTCAGGAGTGATGATACCTATCGTTTAGCTTCTAAATGGAGTCAGATTTTAGGCATAACTACGGATACTTTTGAAATTGTCTTTGCTTTGGACACTTTAGATAACTCTATCCATTCTATTAATCTAAAGCTGCAACAATTCTGAACTATCTGTATGCTCTATTACACTCCTGAAAGGATTAGCAAATGGCAACAAAAGGCACATGGGCATGTGGGATATGAAGTGTATAGGTCATGCTGCCCCAAGTGAGGTCTTATTGCAGCCAACATTCTTCACATGTTTTGTACATGTCCCTTGTTATGGTGTCTTTTGGGGGAAAGTTACACAATATATTGGTCAATGTCTGGGTTACGATTTTCTTCTCACTAACAAGGAGATCATGTTAGGACTTAAGGAGAGTGATGATCGAGGCATGAGATTTTTTTTCTATCGCATTAGTTGCTGCCTGCCTTTGCATCGCAAGGGCATGGATTTTGCCTAACCCTCCTACTTTTTTTGAATGACTCGCTCTTATGAAAGACATATACGAGAGGGTACGCTCATTGGCCAAAACTGATGGTAACCGCTCATTGCAAAAAGTAGACCGCATATGGGATTGTTTTGTTTTATCCTCTAGATATATATATCTATTTGTTTCCCTTTTCTTCCATTTTCTTTCTCCTTTTATTTATCTATTATAATGTAATAATTGTATTAATTTTGTTTTTGTTGTTTTGTCTGCTTGAAATGATTATAAGCTACATGTATGTAAATAAAGGTTATATCTTTTTCCCTTATGTACCCTCTGTATAAAAAACAATAATAACATTATTTAAAAAAAAAAAAAATTCAGTTCAGCCATTTGGCCTGTAGCGCTGTTCAAAAATTGCTATGGAAATTGCATGGGTATTTTAGAATTTTGCACTCCCCCCTATTTTTCTCATCATTATCTGCCATTTTACTCAAAGAGAACATAAAAGTATGTCTTGAATTAAATGAGCAAACATTTGAAATCCTCCATTTTCAATGTTCCTTATATGTGTGTGCATAGCAGCATTTTCCAGATACATATATAAATGTATATATCAATTGTTCTATGGAACATGTATGTTCAATTCCCACAATTGAGCCCAAAGTGGGCTTTGCTTGCCACAATGGTACTTTATCAGTATAACATTTAAACTGTGCGGGGAATGTAGGCAGTGTCGATATTCATGTGATTGGCAGTTCCTAGTTCATATCTAAATTACACTAAGGTTGTGATATCTACAGCTGTGAGTAACTTACAAACAATTATGCAGATCCTCTTCACTGTTCAATCCATTTGGGACCTTAGAATCCAGATTTAATATACACATAGTTTCTAATTTGCCTCAATTGTTTTACTCTATTCCCCCCTCTTTTACTGAGAGGGAGTGAGTCAATTACATAATATGTCAAATGTGATACCTCTTTGTTATGGACCAATAAACACTGTCTAGCCACTGGATAGGTGTTATCTACATTTTTGATGGAACGCGTGTGCTGCAGTATGCGTTTATGGACCTGCAGCACAGTGCTGCCAACATACCTCAAATTGCAGCTGCATGTCAGGACGTACACTGAATGATCTATTTTGCAGGTAAATGTGCCCTCTATTTTCTTTGGTGTATCAATAGGGATCTATTGTATTCCTCTGTATTTGTGCCTATAGTGCAGCCTTGCATCTTAGGCATTTATGGAACCCTTTTCCCCTCGACATTTCTGATAGCCTGTTCCTGGGCATACTGATTTTCAGACCTGTTTTGACCAGTGTACCCCTCATTGATACCCCTCTGCACTATGTGATCAGTTGACGTTTAGCCTCCGATGCCTCTATTACTGGGTCAGATTAAATAATGTGCCAATTTTTCCTCATTAGCTTTTTAATTCCTGGTCTTGGTTGCTATACATGGTAATCAGTCTCACCATCCCTTTTATAACTGTTGCTTGTCCTTAGTTGTAAAAAGGATATTCTCCCTGGTTAGTCTGTTTGCTTTGTTGTGTTTCTCTTAAGGCATTCTCACTATACCCTCTAGATTAGAATCTTCTAATCATTTTATTCTGACTGGCTTGCACATCAGTGCCCAGATTGCAACTACGATTGGCCCGTACCATTTCTCCTTACAGGATACTAACTATGAGATGTTTTGGATAAAAGTAGCAGTGTGTAGTAGCGTATTACTTGAAGTTGGCTTCCTGTACAGCTTTGTGGCGATTGTATTATTAGCAATGATTACCTCCAAATCTAGAAAATTAACTTTTTCACTGTGACTTCAACTGTGAATTTCAAATTTAGCTCCTTCTCATTGATTATATTTACAAATTGTCTAGCACACTCTTCTGCTCCCCTCCGGAATACAAAGTAATCATCTACGAATCGCAGCCACATTACTATGTTCTGCCCCTGTCTCTGTGGCTGCTCCGTAGTACCTGCTCCTCCCATCAACCTATGTGTAGACAAGCATAGCTGGGGCAGAAGCAGGCACCCATTGTGTTCCCACGCTTTTGATGGTATAGATGATTATCAAGTAGGAAATAGTTGTTTTCCAAACACTCTTTCACCATTTTCAACAACATCTGTCTATATAGTGCTTGTGGCCTGCTCTTTAAAAGGTATTCTATTCTACCCTATCTGTGTGACACATGCTGTAAAAAATACCTAGTATACTTAGATAGGTTCCCATATACAGCCCCAATAGCTTGACCGGGTCTTTGTGGATTTTCAGTATCAAGAACACAACTGGCAATCTTGGGTGGTCATTTCGCAAGAATAAATATTCTTCCTGCGTGAGTAAGCCCCTTATTGCGCCACTCCATTTATTCTGCTTTGACTTGTGCCTTCATTTGGGCCTAGTGCCCCCGTTTTCCACAGGCATAGCATTTAAAATGTATTAAGTTGCAATAATGCTTCTTCCTTATATCCTTTTAGTGTCCACAAGACAATATTGCCTCTTTTATCTGAATTCTATACAACAACATCATCTTGTGTCCTTAGCTTTCTGATCAGTGCATAATATTGTCTGTGTTGGTTGTTTATTTTTTACTGTATAGTGTCACTTTACACTATACAACTTTTTGACTTCATCGATTAAAATGTCATTAAAACATCAATAGCATCGTGTGGTAGCATTGGCAAGAATTTGGACAGTGATGTCACCCCAGATATTTAATCCTTCCTTCTCAATCACTGTTTGTGCGGCAATCGGTTCATTGATTCCCATAGTTTTATTTTCCAATACTGTTATTTCTCTCAACAGTTTGATATCAGCCACAAGTAAGCCTCTTTGATTTAGGGGTTCAATGTTGGATGCATATTGTCCTTCTAGTTGCTTTCAAGTTGCCTACTTGGCTGTTTGCCTGCATAATATTTCATTAGCTTGAATTTGTGAATACATTTAAACACGTCTATTTATGTCTGTCCATTTTTCAGAGACCTTTCTGGAAAATATTATCAACCCAAATCTAATATATGGTCTTCCGCTTTCATTAGCCTTACTTGAGAGAGATTTACAATAGTTTGCGAATCAGTTTGCTCCTCTATTGTTTCGTCCATTTTCTTTTTGGATTTTTCAATTGCAGCTTGTTTGCGTTGCCTGTCCCTCCTCTGTATGCATTTCTCAGGGCCTTAAGGTTTGTCGCCTGCTCTGTGTTGCTTTGGAACTGCCACTTTGACTAAGTATAGCTGCATTAATTCTGTCTCTATCGCTTCACGTTCTTGTAAAGATCTTTTGCCATTGATACATTTTTGTGTTTCAGGGAATCACATCGCCTAGCGGATGTAAATATCTGCCCAAGATTGTAATCAAATTTGTCTCTCAGGAATTTCTGGGCTTTTTGTGCTTTTATCACTGCTTCTTGTTTCTTTAAACGCTCATTAACTTCCTTTTTATACTTCTCAACAAACTCTTACAGTGGATCTTTGTCAATTTCCTCACTTAGCCCATCAATCTGTTGTTGTAACTGGACTATATATATTTACCTGGTTCCTTTTAGCCACAAATAAAATTCCACTAAGCAAACCCGAGCGTGTTGGAGACTGTTCATATGCTGGAGCAGGCATATTAATAAATAAATAAATATATATATATATATATATATATATATGATCTACTGACGGTCGCCAGTAGATAGTTATAGTTAGGACCTAGTTTCCATAGAAAAAGCGTTTTTGTTTTCCCAATAACTTTGGCGCCGGTTGACAAATCTTCGCGACATTTTCAAAACTTGTGGCAGGCTCCGGTCAGCTCCCATCCTGAAAGTTTCGGGGTGATTCGCCAAGTGGGGGCTGAGAAGAAAGGGGAGTCACAAAACGTGTTTTCTCCATGTTATTTCCCTTAGGAAAATTTAGACACGACTACAGCCCGAACTGCTGAGCGGAATTACACCAAATTTGGCAAAAAGGTAGCCCTTAGTTCAGAAAGAGACCTTT
Source organism: Triturus cristatus (assembly GCF_964204655.1). Classification (NCBI taxonomy): domain Eukaryota; kingdom Metazoa; phylum Chordata; class Amphibia; order Caudata; family Salamandridae; genus Triturus; species Triturus cristatus. The sequence goes on from NC_140583.1 coordinate 525,557,951, forward strand.
TTTTTTAAATGGTGTAAATCCGTTCAGTAGTTCCTGAGAAATTAAAAAAATAGGGGTCAAAAAATCAATTTCCCATAGGAAACTTTGGACACGGTTACAGCTGAAACTGCTGAACGGAATTACACCAAATTTGGCAAAAAGGTAGTGCTTGGTTCATAAAGCGACCTTTTTTAAAAATGCTAGATATCCGTTCAGTAGTTTTGGAGATATTAAAGGAAAAAAATCTTTATATATCTGGGCGGGACCTAACTACACAAGCACGAGCTTGGCTCTAATTGGCTGCCAACACTTCAGTCTAGGAAGTGTTGGCAGCCATCTTGGTGCAATGCTTTTTAGGTCTTGCCTTGTGACGCAGCGCATGCGCTACACACTACACAAACACCACTGCACTGCCCTAAACCATAAAACACAACCCAGCACAACCCCCTTCACTGCACGAACACCACTGCACTGCCCTAAACCCTAAAACACTACCCCAGCATGACCCCCTACACTGCCTGTACACCACTGCACTGCCCTAAACCCTGAAACACCACCCCCAGCACGACCCCCTACACTGCCTGAACATCACTGCACTGCCCTAAACTCTGAAACACCACCCCCAGCACGACCCCCTACACTGCCCGAACAACACTGCATTGCCCTAAACCCTGAAACACCACCCCCAGCACGACCCCCTATACTGCCCGAACACCACTGCACTGCCCTAAACCCTGAAACACCACCCCCAGCACAAACCCCTACACTGCCCCAACACCACTACACTGCCCTAAACCCTAAACACCACCCCCAGCATGACCCCCTACACTGCCCGAACACCACTGCACTGCCCTAAACCCTGAAACACTACCCCCAGCAAGACCCCCTACACTTCCCAAACACCACTGCGCTGTCTAAACCCTGAAAAATCACCACCAGCAAGACCCCCTACACTGCCTGAACACCACTGCACTGCCCTAAACCCTGAAACATCACCCCCAGCAAGACCCCTATACTGCCCGAACACCACTGCCCTAAACCCTGAAGCAACACCCCCAGCAAGACCCCCTACACTACCCCAACACCACTGAACTGCCCTAAACCCTGAAACACCACCCCAGCACGACCCACAACACTGCCTGAACACCACTGCAATGCCACAAAACCCTAAAACACTAGCCCCAGCACGACCCAAAACCCTAAAACACTAGCCCCAGCACGACCCCCTACACTGCCTGAACACCACTGCATTGCCCTAAACCCTGAAACACCAGCCCCAGCATGACCCCCTACACTGCCCGAACACCACACACCAGCACCAGTACGACCTCCTACACTGCCCGAACACCACTGCACTGCCCTAAACCCTGAAACGCCAGCCCCAGCATGACCCACTACACTGCCCGAACACCACTGCCCTGCCCTAAGCCCTGAAAAACCAGGCCCAGCAAGACCCGCTACACTGCCCAAACGCCAATGCCCTGCACTAAACTCTGAAACACCAGAACCAGCAAGACACCCTACACGGCCCGAACACCACTGCCCTGCCCTAAACCCTGAATTACCACCCCTTGCATGACCCCCTACACTGCCCGAACACCACTGCCCTGCTCTAAACCCTGAAACACCACCCCCTGCACGACCTCCTGCACTGCCCGAACACCACTGCCCTGCCCTAAACCCTGAAATACCACCCCCTGCACGACTCCCTACACTGCCCGAACACCACTGCCCTGCCCTAAACCCTAAACACCACCCCCAGCACGACCCTCTACACTACCCCAACACCACTGCTCTGCCCTAAACCCTAAAACACCACCCCCAGCATGACCCCCTACACTACCCAACACAGCTGCACTACCCCAAACCCCTAAACACTACCCCCAGCACAACCCCCTACACTACACAAACACCACATCACTGCCCTAAACCCTAAAAAAACACCCCCAGCACGACCCCCTTCACTACACAAACTCCACTGCACTGCCCTAAACAGTGAAACACTACCTTCAGCACCACCCCCTTCACTACACAAACACCAATGCACTACCCTAAACCCTGAAACACTACCCCCAGCACGACCCCCTACACTGCCCAACCACCACTGCACTACCCTAAACCCTAAAACACCACCCCAGCTAGACCCCTACACTACTTAAACACCACTGCACTACCCTAAACCCTAAAACACTACCCCCGCACGACCCCCTACACTACCCAAAGACCACTGCATTACCATAAACCCTGAAACACCAGCACCAGCATGACCCCCTACACTGCCTGAACACCACTGCACTGCCCTAAACCCGAAAACACCACCCCCAGCAGGACCCCCTACACTGCCCGAACAACATTGCATTGCCCTAAACCTGAAAACACCACCCCCAGCACGACCCCCTATGCTGCCCGAACACCACTGCACTGCCCTAAACCCTAAAACACCACCCCCAGCATGACCCCCTATACTACCCCAACACCACTGCACCGCCCTAAACCCTAAAACACCACTCCCAGCACGATCCCCTACACTACCCCAACACCACTGCACTGCCCTAAACTCTAAATCACCACCCCCAGCACGACCCCCTCCACTTCCACAACACCACTGCTCTGCCCTAAACCCTAAAACACTACCCCAAGCACGACCCCCTACACTACCCAACCACCACTGCACTACCCTAAACCCTAAAACACCACCCCAGCAAGACCCCTACACTACCTAAACACCACTGCACTACCCTAAAACCTAAAACACTACCCCCCAAACGACCCCCTACACTACCCAAAGACCACTGCATTACCCTAAACCCTGAAACACCAGCACCAGCATGACCCCCTACACTGCCTGAACACCACTGCACTGCCCTAAACCCGAAAACACCACCCCCAGCAGGACCGCCTACACTGCCCAAACACGATTGCACTGCCCTAAACCTGAAAACACCACCCCCAGCACGACCCCCTACACTGCCCGAACACCACTGCACTGCTGTTGGACTTGGCCCTTTTTGCAGGGTCATCCCTAAACTTTTTGCCTTCCTCCTGTATTTTTCCTGACCTGTTGTTGGCTGTTTTATGACTCTGGGCACCTTACCACTGCTGATCAGTGCTAAGGTGCATATGCTCACCCTATGGTAAAATGTATACATTGATTGGTGTCCATGTTTGGCTTATTTGGTTTAATATCAGCCCCTAGTAAAGTGCACCAGGAGTGCCAGGGCTTGTAAATTCAAATGCTGCTGGTGGGCTTGCAGCACTGGTTGTGCCACCCACAGAAGCGACCTAGTAAAATGTGTCTAGGGTCTGCCACTGCAGAACCTGCGCGAGTTCTGGTACTGTCGCGCTGATTGCGCAAGTGCACCTACTTGCCACAGTCCCCAAACCTTCACTTAACTACATATTAGTCACCCCTCTGGTAGGCCCAAGGGCAGGGTGCATTGTAGGCATGAGTTAGGACATGCCCTGATGTGTGTGGCATGTCCTAATAGTGAATTACAGCCATTTTCGTTTTTATTGAAGGCTACCTGCTGGAATTACTACATGCTGTAATCCCAGTGGACTCATAGAGCATGGTAGAAAGTTATATTTAGTATGCCTGAACTCAGAATAATAAAATACTTCTTTTAGTAAAGTTTATTTTAATATCCTGTGTTTGTAAATACTACTTTTAGAAAGTTAATATTTACTGACCTGGCCATTTCAGTCCGCCTCTGCTGTGTGTGTGTGTTCTGCCTAGTAACAGGGAAGAGCAGGGCTGGGGAATTCCAGGAGACAGGCTGGCTGCCAGGTGGTGGGTAGAGAGATTACACCAGGATGGGTGGGAGGAGTACACCTTTGACTCTGAATAGACCTGTGCTCTGCCACCACAATGCCGGCTCCGCCCCCTGTGGAGCGGCTGATGTCTCTGCCCTGCTGCTGAAAGGAAAGAGCAGAGTCACCACAACAAAGTGCTCCAAAACTGGACTGAGCCAGGCCCAGGCCCCCTGGCGACAAAGAACAAAAGAATTGTGCTATAAAAGAAGGAGCCCTGCTCCTAAGAAATCAGATCCTGTTTGCGCCAAAAAGAAACTCTGCCTGAAGGAGAAGGACCTGGAAAAGCTGCATGGAGGAGTACTGTCTCTATGCCTGAGAGACTGGCCTGCGGTGGGTGCCTGACTTCTGGAAGGAGAGGAAAAGACTAAAGGAAAAGACTTTTGAATCAACTTGTGCTTTGAACAATCTCCAAGGGCTTGCTGGTGAACTTGCCCCCTGAACTGCGCCCCAGGAACAGTGGGCGCTACCTTTCCCCAAGAAGAGGAGAAGCTGCTGGAGGCGATCCTGTGACGCTGACCCCTGAGGACCTGTGTGCCCCTCATCTGAGCACCGCGACATCTGCCACCGGGGCTACTGCGAGCACCGCAAAGACCTGTCTGCCTGGTCCAAGCACGGCAAGCATCTGCCCCCGAGCCGTAGCTCGCAACGCAAAGAAGAAACTGACTAGGCTCCGAGCGCCGAGCCTCCGCGACCCCCCTTGCCATGGAAGCCCCTGTAAGGACCTACGAAGCCCTGTGTGTCCTCTCTGTGAAGCCGGCAGCGTGACGCGGTGAAGACATTGCCCCCGAGCTGCCCCTCCTGCTTCTACCCTCTGGTGCATGTCCGGAAGCCTAGACGTGCCCCACGAAGCATCGCCATTCTCTAAACCCTAAAACACCACCCCCAGCATGACCCCCTATACTACCCCAACACCACTGCACTGCCCTAAACCCTAAAACACCACCCCCAGCACGACCCCCTACACTTCCACAACACCACTGCTCTGCCCTAAACCCTAAAACACCAACCCCAGCACGACCCCCTACAATACCCAAACACCAATGCACTGCCCTAAACCCTAAAACACCACCCCCAGCATGACCCCCTACACTACACAAACACCAATGCACTACCCTTAACCCTAAAACACAGCTCCCGCACGACCCCTACACTACACAAACACCACTGCACTGACCTAAACCCTAAAACACCACGACCCCTTTCACTACACAAACACCAATGCACTACCCTTAACCCTAAAACACAACCCGCATGACCCCCTAAACTACACAAACACCACTGAACTACCCTAAACCCTAAAACACTACCCCCTACACTACACAAATACCACTGCACTACCATAAACCCTAAAACACGACCCCCTACACTACACAAACACCTCTGCACTACTCTAAACCCTAAAACACTACCCCAGCATGACCCCCTAAACTACACAAACACCACTGCGCTACCCTAAACCCTAAAACACTACCCCCTACACTACACAAACACCATTGCACTACCCAAACCCTAAAACACTACCCCCAGTAGTAACACCTACACTACCCAAACACCACTGCACTACCCTAAACCCTAAAAAACTACCCCCAGCAGTACCACCTCTACTACCCAAACACCACTGCACTACCTTAAAGCCAAAAACACTACCCCCAGCAGTACCCCCTACACTACCCAAACACCATTGCACTACCCTAAACCTTAAAACACTACCCCAAGCAGTACCCCCTACACTACCCAAACACCACTGCACTTCCCTAAACCCTAAACCAATACCCCCAGCACGACCCCCTATACCAGCCAAACACCACTGCACTACCCTAAACCCTAAAACACTACCCCCAGCATAACCCCCTATAAAACCCAAACACAACTGCACTACCCTAAACCCTAAAACACTCCCCCCAGCATGGCTCCCTACACTACCCAAACACCGCTGCACTACCCTAAACCCAAAATCTACCCCAGCAGGACCCCTACACTACCAAAACACCACTTCACTACCCTAAATCTCCCCCTGCACAACCCCCTTCACTACACAAACACCAATGCACTACCCTAAATGCTAAAACACTACCCCCCGCACAACCCCCTACACTACCCAAACACCACTGCACTATCCTAAACACTATAACACTACCTCCAGCACGACCCCCTAAACAACACAAACACCACTGCACTACCCTAAACCTTAAAACACTACCCCCACACTACACAAACACCAATGCACTACCCTAAACCCTAAAAAACTACCACAGCATGATCCCCTAAACTACACAAACACCACTGCACTACCCTAAACCCAAAATCTACCCAAAGCATGACCCCTACACTACCCGAACACCACTGCACTACCCTAAATCTCCCCCAGCACGACCCCCTTTACTAAACAAACACCAATGCACTACCCTAAATGCCAAAACCCTACCCCTGCACGACCCCCTACACTACCCAAACACCACCGCACTATCCTGAACAATATAACACTACCCGCAGCACGACCACCTAAACTACACAAACACCACTGCACTACCCTAAACCCTAAAATACTACCCAATACACTACACAAACACCAATGCATTACCCTAAACCCTAAAACACAACCCCCTACACTACATAAACACCACTGCACAACCCTAAACCCTAAAACACTACCCCAGCATGACCCCCTAAACTACACAAACACCACTGCACTACCCTAAACCCTAAAACACAACCCCCTACACATCACAAACACCACTGCACTACCCAAACCCTAAAAAACTACCCCCAGCAGCACCCCCTATACTACCCAAACACCACTGCACTACCCTAAACCCTAAAACACTACCCGCAGCAGTACCACCTACACTATCAAAACACCACTACACTACCCTAAAACCAAAAACACTACCCCCAGCAGTACCCCCTACACTACCCAAACACCATTACACTACCCTAATCCCTAAAACACTAACCCCAGCAGTGCCCCCTACACAACCCATACACCACTGCACTACCCTAAACCCTAAACCAATACCCCCAGCATGACCCCATACACTATCCAAACACCACTGCACTACCCTAAACCCTGAAACACCCCCCAGCAGTACCCCCTACACTATCCAAACACCACTGCACTACCCTAAACCCTAAACCAATACCCCCAGCCCGACCCCCTACACTACCCAAACACCACTGCACTATCCTATACCCTAAAACATTACCCCCAACACGACCCCCTACAATACCCAAACACCACTGAATTACCCTAAACCCTAAAACACTCCCCCAAGCATGACCGCCTACACTACCCAAACACCACTGCACTACCCTAAATCTCCCCCACACAACCCCATCACTACCCAAACACCACTTCAATACCCTAAACCTTAAAACACTACGCCAGCATGACCCCCTACAATACCCAAACCCTACTGCACTAACCTAAACCCTAAAACACTACCCCAGCACGACCCCCTACACTACACAAACACCACTGTACTACTCTAAATCCAAAATCTACCCCAAGCACGACCCCTACACTACACAAACATCACTGCACTACCCTAAACCCTAAAACACTACCACCAGCACGACCCCCTACACTAATGTTAATGTTAATGTTACTGGGTATTTGTTAAGCGCACGGCTACTCCCGAGAGTGTCCCGGCGCTGATCGTAGAACCCGCAACAAGATATTCAACAAACATAAATCACAGACCCAAGTCAAGGAAACAGTGATGTTTTTAGCTTCTGACGAAAAAGCAAGAGATCAGATTCCTGGCGTAAGTCAGAAGGAAGGTTATTCCATAGGGCGGACGCCAGTACCTGAAAAGTACGGCCACCCTGACGGGAAAGAAAAAACCTGGGAGTACACAAACACCACTGCACTACCCTAAACGCTGAAACACTATCCCCAGCACGACCACCTACATTGCCCAAACACCACTGCACTGCCCTAAACCCTGAAACACCAGCCCCAGCATGTCCCCATACACTGCCCAAACACCACTGAACCGCCCTAAACCCTGAAACACCAGCCCCAGCAAGACCCCCGACACTGCCCAATCACCACTGCACTGCCCTAAACCCTGAAACACCAGCCCCAGCAAGACCCCCTACACTGTCCAAACACCACTGAACTGTCCTAAACACTGAATCACCAGCCCCAACAAGACCCCCTACACTGCCCAAACACCACTGCCCTTAACCCCGAAACACCACCCACAGCATGACCCCCTACACAGCCCGAACACCACTGAACTGCCCTAAACCCTAAATACCACCCCCAACCACCCCCAACACAACCCCTTACACTGCCCAAACACCACTGCAATGCCCTAAACCCTGAAACACCAACCCCAGCACGACCCCTACACTGCCCGAACACCACTGCTCTGCCCTAAATCCTGAAACACCACCCCCAGCACTAACCCCTACACAGTCCGAAAGCCCCTGCACTGCCCTAAACCCTGAAACACCACCCTCAGCACGACCCTCTACACTGCCTGAACACCACTGCTCTGCCCTAAATCCTGAAACACCAACCCCAGCATATCCCCTATACTGCGCGAACACCACTGCGCTGCCCTAAACCCTGAAACAGCACCCCCAGCACTACACCCTACACAGTCCGAAAGCCACTGCACTGCCCTAAACGCTGAAACACCACCCCACACAGGGCCCCCTACACTACCCGACCACCACTGCTCTGCCCTAAACCCTGAAACACCACCCCCAGCACGACCCCCTAGACTGCCCAAACACCACCCCCAGCACCACACCCTGCACTGCCCAAACACCACTGCACTGCCCTAAAACCTAAAACACCACTCCCAGCACAACGCCCTACACAGCCCAAAAACCACTGCACTGCCCTAAACCCTGAAACAACACCCCTACACTGCCCGAAAAACACTGCACTGCCCTAAACCCTGAAACACCACCCCCAGCATGACCCCCTACACTGCCCGAGCACCACTGCCCTAAACCCTGAAACACCACCCCCAGCAAGACCCCCTACACTATCTGAACACGAATGCACTGCCCTAAACCCTGAATCACCACCCCCAGCATGACCCCCTACACTGCCCGAAAGCCACTGCACTGCCCTAAACCCTAAACACCACCCCCAACATGACCCCTTACCCTGCCCGAACACCACTGCTCTGCCCTAAATCCTGAAACAACAACCCCAGCATGTCCCCTACACTGCGCAAACACCACTGCGCTGTCCTAAACCCTGAAACACCACCCCCAGCACTACCCCCTACACAGTCCGAAAGCCACTGCACTGCCCTAAACTCTGAAACACCACCCTCAGCATGACCCCGTACACTGCCTGAACACCACTGCACTGCCCTAAACCCTGAAACACCACCCCATGCACGGCCCCCTACACTGCCCGACCACCACTGCACTGCCCTAAACCCTGACACACCACCCCCAGCACAACCCCATAGACTGCCCAAACACCACCCCAAGCAACACACTCTATACTGCCCAAACACCACTGCACTGCCCTAAACCCTGAAACACCACCCCCAGCACAACCCCCTACACAGCCCAAAAACCACTGCACTGCCCTAAACCCTGAAACAACACCCCTACACTGCCCGAATAACACTGCACTGCCCTAAACCCTGAAACACCACCCCCAGCATGACCCCCTACACTGCAAGAGCACAACTGCCCTAAACCCTGAAATACCACACCCAGCAAGACCCCCTACACTGTCCGAACACCAATGCACTGCCCTAAACCCTGAAACACCACCCCCAGCAAGACCCCCTACACTGCCAAACACCACTGCACTGCCCTAAACCGTGAAACAGCACCCCCAGCACAACCCCGGCACTGCCCGAACACCACTACAAGGCCCTAAACCCTAACACAACACCCCAGCATGACCCCCTACACTGCCCGAACACCACTGCATTGCCCTAAACCCTAAAACAACACCCCCATCATGACCCCTACACTGCACAAATACAACTGCACTGCCCTAAATCCTGAAACACCACCCACAGCATGACCCCCTACACTGCCCGAACACCACTGCACTGCCCTAAACTCTAAAACACCACCCCCAGCATGACCCTCTACACTGTCCGAACACCACTGCCCTGCCCTAAACCCTGAAACATCAGCCCCAGCACAACCCACTACACTGCCCGAACACCACTGCACTGCCCTAAACCCTGAAACACCAGCCCCAGCAAGACCCCCTACACTGCCCGAACACCAATGCCCTGCCCTAAACCCTGAAACACCAGCCCCAGCAAGACACCCTGCACTGCACGAACACCACTGCTCTTCCCTAAACCCTGAAACACCACCCCGTGCATGACCCCCTACACTGCCCGAACACCACTGCCCTGCCCTAAACCCTGAAACACCACCCGCTGCACGACCTCCTACACTGCCCGAACACCACTGCCCTGCCCTAAACCCTGAAATACCACCGTCTACACAAACCCCTACACTGCCCGAACACCACTGCCCTGCCCCTAAACCCTGAAACACCACCCCCAGCACGTCTCCCTACACTGCCCGAACACCACTGCCCTGCCCTAAACCCTAAACACCACCCCGAGCACGACCCCCTACACTACCCCAACACCACTGCTCTGCCCTAAACCCTAAAACACCACCACCAGCACGTCCCCCTACACTACCCCAACACCACTGCACTGCCCCAAACTCTAAAACACTACCCCCAGCACAATCACCTACACTACACAAACACCACTTCACTGCCCTAAACCCTAAAAAACCACCCCAGCACGACCCCCTTCACTACACAAACACCATTGCACTGCCCTAAACCCTGAAACACTACCTCCAGCACGACCCCCTTCACTACACAAACACCAATGCACTACCCTAAACCCTGAAACACTACCTACAGCACGGCCCCCTACACTACCCAATCACCACTGCACTGCTCTAAACCAGAAAACACCACCCCCAGCTGGACCCCCTACACTGCCCGAACACCACTGCACTGCCCTAAAACTGAAAACACCACCCCCAGCACAACCCCCTACACTGCCCGAACACCACTGCACTGCCCTAAACCCGAAAACACCAACCCCAGCATGAACCCCTACACTACCCCAACACCACTGCACTGCCCTAAACCCTAAAACACCACCCCCAGCACGACACCCTACACTACCCCAACAACACTGCACTGCCCTAAACCCTAAAACACCACCCCAGCACGACCCCCTACACTACCCCAACACCACTGCTCTGCCCTAAACCCTAAAACACCAGCCCCAGCACAACCCCCTACACTACCCAAACACCAATGCACTGCCCTAAACCCTAAATCACCAACCCCAGCATGACCCCCTAGACTACACAAACACCACTGCACTGCCCTAAACCCTAAAACACCACCCCCAGCACGACCCCCTTCACTACACAAACACCAATGCACTGCCCTAAACCCTAAAACGCTACCCCTGCACGAACCCTTTCACTACACAAACAAAAATGCACTACCCTAAACCCTAAACACAACCCCCCAACGACCCCTACACCACTGCACTATCCTAAACACTAAAACACTACCCCAGCACGACACCCTAAATTACACAAACACAGCTGCACTATCCTAAACCCTAAACCACGACCCCTTATACTACACAAACGCCGCTGCACTAACCTAAACCCTAAAACACTATTCCAGCATGACCCCCTAAACTACACAAACACCACTGCACTACCCTAAACCCTAAAACACTACCCCCTACACTACACAAACACCATTGCACTACCCAAAACCCTAAAACACTACCCCCAGCAGTACCACCTACACTACGCAAACACCACTGCACTACCCTAAACCCTGAAACACTACCCCCAGCAGTACCACCTACACTACCCAAACACCACTGTACTACCCTAAACACCAAAACACTACCCCCAGCAGTACCCCCTACACTACCCAAACACCATTGCACTACCCCAAACCCTAAAACACTACCCCCAGCAGTACCCCCTGCACTACCCAAACACCACTGCACTACCCTAAACCCTAAACCAATACCCCCAGCATGACCCCCTATACTACCAAAACACCACTGCACTACCCTAAACCCTAAAACACTACCCCCAGCAGTACCCCTTTACACTATCCAAGCACCATTGCACTACCCTAAACCCTAAAACACTACCCCCAGCAGTACCCCCTACACTACCCAAACACCACTGCACTTCCCTAAACCGTAAGACAATACCCCCTGCACAACCCCCTACACTATCCAAACACCTCTGCACTACCTTAAACTTTAAAATACTACCCCCAGCACGACCCCCTACAATAGCCAAACACCACTGCACTACCCAAAACTCTAAAACACTCCCCCAGCATGACTTCCTACACTACGCAAACACCACTGCACTACCCTAAACCCCATATCTACCCCAAGCACGACCCCCTACACTACCCAAACACCACTGTACTACAATAAATCTACCACTTTAATACACTAAACCCTAAAACACTACGCCAGCATGACCCCCTACACTACCCAAACACTACTGCACTACCCTAAACCCTAAAACACTACCCCAGCACGACCCCCTACACTACACAAACACCACTGCACTACCCTAAATCCTAAATCTCCCCCAAGCATGACCCCCTACACTACACAAACATCACTGCACTACCCTAAACCCTAAAACACTACCACCAGCATGACCCCATACACTGTCCGAACAGCACTGCACTGCCCTAAACCCTGAAACACCAGCACCAGCAAGACCCCCGACACTGCCCAACCACCACTGCACTGCCCTAAACCCTGAAACACCAGCCCCAGCAAAACCCCCTACACTGTTCGAACACCACTGCACTGCCCTAAACCCTGAAACACCAGCCCCGGCAAGACCCCCTACACTGCCCGAACACCACTGCCCTAAACCCCGAAACACCACACCCAGCATGACACCCTACACTGCCCGAACACCACTGCACTGCACTGCCCTAAACCCTGAAACACCACCCCCAGGACGACCTCTACACTGCCAGACACCACTGCTCTGCCCTAAATCCTGAAACACCACCCAAGCATGTCCCCCTACACTGCGCTAAAACCACTGCACTGCCCTAAACCCTGAAATACCAGCCCCAGCATGAACACCTACACTGTCCAAAAGCCACTGCACTGCCCTAAACCCTGAAACACCACCCCACGCACTGCCCCCTACACTGCCCGACCACCACTGCACTGCTCTAAACCCTGAAACACCACCCCCAGCATGACCCCTAGACTGCCCAAACACCACCACCAGCACCACACCCTACACTGCCCAAACAACACTGCACTGCCCTAAACCCTGAAACACCACCCCCAGCACAACCCCCTACATTACCCAAAAACCACTGCACTACCCTAAACCCTGAAACACCACCCCTACACTCCCCGAATACCACTGCACTGCCCTAAACCCTGAAACACCACCCCCAGGATGACCTCTACACTGCCCGACACCACTACTCTGCCCTAAATCCTGAAAAACCACCCCCAGCATGTCCCCCTATACTGCGCAAAAACCACTGCACTTTCCTAAACCCTGAAATACCACCCCAGCACAACCCCCTACACTGTCCGAAAGCCACTGCACTGCCCTAAACCCTGAAACACCACCCTCAGCACCACCCCCTACACTGCCCGAACACCACTGCACTGCCCTAAACCCTGAAACACCAACCCCAGCACAACCCCCTACACTGCTCGAACACCACTGCACTGCCCTAAACCCTGAAACACCACCCCCAGCATGACCCCCTACACTGCCCGAGCACCACTGCCTAAGCCCTGACACACCACCCCCAGCAACACCCCCTACACTGTCCGAACACCAATGCACTGCCCTAAACCCTGAAACACCACCCCCAGCACGACCCTCTACACTGCCCGAACACCACTGCAAGGCCCTAAACCCTAAAACACCACCCCAGCACGACCCTTTACACTGCCCGAACACCACTGCATTGCCCTAAACTCTAAAACACCACCCCCATCACGACCCCCTACACTGCCCAAATACCACTGCACTGCCCTAAACCCTGAAACACCACCCGCAGAATGACCCCCTACACTGCCCGAGCACCACTGCCCTAAATCCTGAAACACCACCCCCAGCAAGACCCCCTACACTGCCCGAACACCACTGCACTGCCATAAACCCTGAAACAGCACCCCCAGCACGACCTCCTACACTACCCAAACACCCCTGCACTGCCCTAAACCCTAAAACAGCACCCCCAGCACGACCACCTACACTGCCCGAACACCACTGCCCTGCCCTAGTCCATGAAACATCAGCCCCAGCACGACCCACTACATTGCCCGAACACCACTGCCCTGCCCTAAACCCTGAAACACCAGCCCCAGTAAGACCCCCTACACTGCCCGAACACCACTGCCCTGCCCTAAACCCTGAAAAACCAGCCCCGCAAGACCGCCTACACTGCCCGAACACCAATGCCCTGCCCTAAACCCTGAAACACCAACCCCAGCAAGACACCCTATACTGCTAGAACACCACTGCCCTGCCCTAAACCCTGAAACACCACCCCCTACATGACCCCCTACACTGCCCAAACACCACTGCCCTTCCCTAAAACCTGAAACATCACCCCCGGCACGACCTCCTACACTGCCCGAACACCACTGCCCTGTCCTAAACCCTGAAATACCACCCTCTGCACGAACCCCTACACTGCCCGAACACCACTTTCCTGCCCTAATCCCTGAAACACCACCCCCTGCACGACTCCCTACACTGCCCTAACACCACTGCCCTGCCCTAAACCCTAAGCACCACCCCAGCACGACCCCTACACTACCCCAACACCACTGCTCTGCCCTAAACCCTAAAACACTACCCCCAGCATGACCCCCTACACTACCCCAACACCACTGCACTGCCCCAAACCCTGAAACACTTACCCAGCATGACCCCCTACACTACACAAACACCACTTCACTGCCCTAAACCCTAAAAAACCACCCCCAGCACGACCCCTTCACTACACAAACACCACTGCACTGCCCTAAACCCTGAAACACTACCTCCAGTACAACCCCCTTCACTACACACACACCAATGAACTACCCTAAACCCTGAAACACTATCCCAGCACAAATCCCTACACTACCCTAACACCACTTCACTACCCTAAACCCTAAAACACCACCACAGCATGACACCCTACACTACCCAAACACCACTGCACTACCCTAAACCCTAAAACACTACCCAAACGACCCACTACACTACCCAAAGACCACTGCATTACCCTAAACCCTGAAACACCAGCCCCAGCAGGACCCCCTACACTGCCCGAACACCACTGAACTGCCATAAACCCGAAAACACCGCCGCCAGCAGGACCCACTGCACTGCCCAAACACCACTGCACTGCCCTAAACCTGAAAACACCACCCCGAGCTGGACCCCCTACACTGCCCGAACACCATTGCACTGCCCTAAACCCGAAAACACTGCCCCCAGCACAACCCCCTACACTGCCCGAACACCACTGCACTGCCCTTAACCCGAAAACACCGCCCCCAGCACGACCCCCTACACTACCCCAACACCACTGCACTACCCTAAACCCTAAAACACCACACCCAGCAAGACCCCCTACACTACCCCGACACTACCGCACTGCCCTAAACCCTAAAACACCACCCCCAGCACAACCCCTATACTACCCCAACACCACTGCACTGCCCTAAACCCTAAAATACCACCCCCAGCACAACCCCTACACTACCCCAACACCACTGCACTGCCCTAAACCCTAAAATACCACCCCCAGCATGACCCTCTACACTACCCCAACACCACTGCTCTGCCCTAAACCCTAAAACACCACACCCCCAGCACGACCCCCTACACTACCCCAACACCACAGCATTGCCCTAAAGCTGAAAACACCGCCCCCAGCACGACCCCCTACACTACCCCAACACCACTGCACTGCCCTAAACCCTAAAACACCACACCCAGCAAGACCCCCTACACTACCCTAACACTACCGCGCTGCCCTAAACCCTAAAACACCACCCCCAGCACAACCCCTACACTATCCCAACACCACTGCACTGCCCTAAACCCTAAAATACCACCCCCAGCACAGCCCCTACACTACCCCAACACCACTGCACTGCCCTAAACCCTAAAATACCACCCCCAGCATGACCCCCTACACTACTCCAACACCACTGCTCTGCCCTAAAACCTAAAACACCACACCCCCAGCACAACCCCCTACACTACACAAACACCAATGCACTGCCCTAAACCCTAAAACACCACTCCCGCACAACCCCTTTCACTACACAAACACCAATGCACTACCCTAAACCCTAAAACACAACCCTCGCACGACCCCTACACTACCCAAACACCACTGCACCATCCTAAACACTAAAACTCTACCCCCAGCACTACCCCCTACACTACACAAACACCACTGCACCACCCTAAACCCTAAAACACGGCCCCCAACACTACACAAACACCATTGCACTACCCAAACCTTAAAACACTACCCCAGCAATAACCCCTACACTACCCAAATCAATCAATCAATCACTGCATTTGTAAAGCTCGCTACATACCCGAGAGGGTCTCAAGGCGCTGGGGAGAGGGGGGTGGAGCCAGGTCTTGAGGAGTCTTCTGAAGGCCAGCAGGTCCTGGGTCTGTCGTAGGATGGTGGGGAGAGTGTTCCAGGTCTTGGCGGTGAGGTAGGAGAAGGATCTGCTGCCGGCGGTGGTTTTTTGGATGCGAGGGACTGCGGCGAGGGCGAGGTTGGCTGAGCGGAGGCTTCGGGTGGGGGTGTGGAAGCTGAGTCGGTTGTTGAGGTAGGTGGGTCCGGTGTTGTGCAGTGCTTTGTGTGCATGGATCAGGAGCTTGAAGGTGATCCTTTTGTTGACGGGGAGCCAGAGCAGGCCTCTCAGGTGGAGTGTGATGTGGCTGCAGCGGGGTACATCGAGGATGAGTCAGGCCGAGGCGTTCTGGATGCGTTGGAGTCATCTCAGGAGCTTGTTTGTAGTTCAGGAGTAGAGGGCGTTCCCGTAGTCGAGTCTGTTGGTGATGAGGGCCTGGGTAACGGTTTTTCTCGTGTCGAGGGGGATCCATTTGAAGATCCTGCGGAGCATACGGAGGGTGTTGAAGCAGGACGCGGAGACGGCATTGACTTGCCTGGTCATGAAGAAAGTGGAGTCGAGGATGACCCCCAGGTTGCGTGCATGGTCCGTGGGTTCCGGGGCTGTGCCTAGTGACGTGGGCCACCAAGAGTCGTCCCAGGCTGATGGGGTGGGTCAGAGAATGAGGACCTCTGTCTTGTCTGAGTTCAGCTTCATTCTGCTGTCCTTCATCCAGTCGGCTACGGCCTTCATTCCTCTGTGGAGGTTAGCTTTGGCGGTGTGGGGATCTTCGGTGAGGGATATGATCAGCTGGGTGTCGTCGGCGTAGGAGATGATGTTGGGGTTGTGTTGTCGTGCGACGTGGGCGAGGGGGGCCATGTAGATATTGAACAGCGTCGGGCTGAGGGAGGATCCCTGTGGGACGCCGCAGATGATCTCGGTGGTTTTGGAGCGAAAGGGAGGGAGGCGGACGCTCTGGGTTCTGCCGGAGAGGAAGGATGTTGTCCAGGCCAGGGCCTTCTCTTGGATACCGGCGTCATCGAGGCGTGCTGATAGGGTGCGGTGGCAGACCATGTCAAAGGCTGCTGATAGGTCCAGGAGAATGAGGGCGGCTGTTTCTCCTTTGTCCATCAGGGTCCGGATGTCGTCAGTGGCGGCGATGAGGGCGGTCTCGGTGCTGTGGTTGCTGCGAAAACCGGATTGGGAAGGGTCCAGGATGTTGTTAACTTCGAGGTAGCGGGTCAGCTGTTTGTTAACAATCTTCTCAGTCACTTTTGCCGGGAAAGGGAGCAGGGAGATGGGCTGGAAGTTGTTGAGGTCCTTGGGGTCTGCCTTGGGCTTCTTCAGAAGGGCGTTGATCTCGGCGTGCTTCCAGCTTTCTGGGAAGGTTGCTTTCTCGAAGGAACAGTTGACGTGGTGAGGGCAGGGGTCCGATGGGGATCCGGAGTGGATGGAGTTCATGGTTTTGATGGTGTCTTCGTCACTGACGCTGGACCAGATGGTCAGGCGACTGGTGCGAGTGGTAGTCGCAGGGGTGGTGGACACGGTGGTGGGTGCGGGGGGGGTCAGAGTTGAAGCTGTCGTGGATGTCGGTGATCTTGTGGTGGAAGAAGGTGGCCAGGGAGTCGCACAGGTCTTGAGATGGCAGGATGTCGTTGGTGTTGGAGCTGGGGTTGGAGAGTTCTTTCACGATGCTGTAGAGCTCTTTGGTGTTGTGTGCGTTGTTGTCTAGGCGGTCCTTGAAGGCGGTCTTCTTGGCGGTCCTGATGAGTTGGTGGTGTCTGCGGGTGGTGCTCTTGAGGGCTGTGTGGTTGTCTGGTGTTCGGTCGTGGAGCCATTTCTTCTCCAGCTTCCAACAGGTGTGCTTGGAGATCCGGAGGTCCTCGGTGAACCAGGCGGCTTTCTTGTTGGTGTGGTTGGTTGTAGAGGTCTTGAGAGGGGCGAGGGTGTTGGCCCAGTCGTTGATCCACTGTGTGAGGTTGGTCGCGGCGGTGTCTGGGTCGGTGGGGTCGGTGGGTGGTCTCAGGGCGAGGGCAGTAGTCAGATGGTCCTCGGTGACCTTGCCCCAGCAGCGGCGTGGTAGCTGTTGGGTGCGGTGGTGTGTGGTGGGTTTTCTGAAGGTGATGTGGACGGGCCAGTGTGGTTCGGTGGTGCGGTTGAAGGAGACGTGGGGGCTTGCGGAGAAGATGGGGTCGAGCGTGTGTCCAGCAGTGTGAGTAGGTGTCGTTACGAGCTGTTTGAGTCCGAGGTTGGCGAGGTTGTCGATCAGGGCGGTGGAGTTGGCGTTGTTGTTATTCTCGAGGTGGAAGTTCAGGTCCCCGAGGAGGATGTAGTCAGGGAAGCGAGGGCGTGGGTGCTGATGAGGTCGGCGATGGTGTCACTGAACTGTGGGCGGGGTCCGGGAGGTCTGTAGATGAGAGTTCCTCTGAGGGTGGTGTTGTGGTCGGTGTGGATCTGGAAGTGCATGTGCTCGGCGGTGGTGAGGGTGTCATCGGTGTTCGTAGAGATTTTGATGAAGTCTTTGTGGATGATGGCGATTCCTCCTCCCACTCGGTTGGTGCGGTCTCTGCGGGAGATCTTGTAGCCCTGTGGGATGGCTATAGCGATGTCTGGTGCTGAGGTGGCGTTCAGCCAGGTCTCTGTCAGGAAGGCGACGTCGGGGGCGGTGGAGTCTAGGAGGTCCCAGAGTTCGATGGCGTGATTGCGAGCGGAGCTGGTGTTGAGGAGGATGCAGCGGAGGTGGTTGGGTTCTCTGGCTGGTGGTGTGGAGGGTTGGATGCTGGTGAATCTGTAGTTCCGGCAGGTGAAAGGCCCCTGGGTGCGTTTTGGGGTGGCCCAGTAGCAGGGATGGTCTCGTCTGGTGTTGAGTGCGTGGAGGGTGCTTGCATCGTAGTGCAGTCTGGCATTGCGGGGGGTGCGGGGTCCAGGGGTTCTGGCGCTGGGTGCGGTCCATGCGCGGATGGGTGTAGATGGGCTCGCCTTAGGCGCGCCTATGGCGTGCCAGCGGCGTGCCAAAGGCGCGCATCCGCTGCGCGGCTGCTTCGCGGTATCCATATGTGGGCAGAGGGAGGGAGGAGCAGCTGGGAGGTGGGAGCGGGGCGGCCAATGGGAGTGAAGGGGGCGGGGCCGCAGGGGCTCAGCGGCAGGGGAAAACCCGGGAAAAAAACTGCGGGAAAAGACGGCGAGAGAGGGACAACAGAGCACAGGGATACCGAAAGCAAAACACAGGGGCACAGAATGAAAAAACAAAGTGGCACAAAAAGCCAAGCGCAGGGGTACCGAATAAAAAAGGGAGCGAGCAGTCAGGCGACAAAAGCGGCAACGGAGGTTCATCCCACAGGGGGCTGCGTGGCGGATGGGGGGAGCGACCTGCCTGGTGACAGGGTCAAAGATCACTCCCAAACCCAAACACCACGGCACTACCCTAAACCTAAAACACTGCCCCTAGCAGTACCACCGACACTACCCAAACACCACTGCACTACCCTAAACCCTAAACCACTACACCCAGCAGTACCACCTACACTATCCAAACACCACTGCACTACCCTAAACCCAAAAACACTACCCCCAGCAGTACCACCTTCACTACCCAAACACCATTGCACTACCCTAAACCCTAAAACACTACCCCCAGCAGTACCCCCTACACTACCCAAACACCACTGCACTACCCTGAACCCTAAATCAATACCCCCATCACAACCCCCTATACTACCCAAACACCACTGCACTAAGCTAAACCCTAAAACACCACCCTCAGCACGACCCCCTTTAATACCCAAACATCACTGCACTACCCTAAACCCTAAAACACTCCCCCAGCACGACTCCCTACACTACCCAAACACCGCTGCACTACACTAAACCCAAAATCTACACCCAGCATGACCCCCACACTACCCAAACACAACTGCACTACCCTAAATCTCACCCAGCATGACCCTCTTCACTACACAAATACCAATGCACTACCCTAAACTCTAAAACACTACCCCCAGCACGACCCCCTACACTACCCAAACACCACTGCACTATTCTAAACACTATAACACTACACCCAGCACAACCCCCTAAACTACACAAACACCACTGCACTACCCTAAACCCTAAAACACTACCCCCTATACTACACAAACACCAATGCACAACCTTAAACCCTAAAACACACCCGCTACACTACATAAACACCGCTGCACAACCCTAAACTCTGAAACACCAACCCCAGGACGACCTCTACATTGCCCGACACCACTGCTCTGCCCTAAATCCTGAACCACCACCCCCAGCATGTCCCCCTACACTGCGCGAACACCACTGCACTGCCCTAAACCCTGAACTACCACCCCCAGCACGAACCCCTACACTGTCTGAAAGCCACTGCACTGCCCTAAACCCTGAAACCCCACCCTCAGCACGACCCCCTACACTGCCCGAACACCACTGCACTGCCCTAAACCCTGAAACACCAACCCACGCACGGCCCCCTACACTGCCCGACCACCACTTCACTGCCCTAAACCCTGAAACACCACCCTCAGCATGACCCCCTAGACTGCCCAAACACCACCCCCAGCACCACACCCTACACTGCACAAACACCACTGCACTTCCCTTAACCCTGAAACGCCACCCCCAGCACAACCCCCTACACTGCCCGACCACCACTTCACTGCCCTAAACCCTGAAACACCACCCCCAGCACGACCCCCTAGACTGCCCAAACACCACCCCCAGCACCACACCCTACACTGCACAAACACCACTGCACTTCCCTTAACCCTGAAACGCCACCCTACACTGCACGAACACCACTGCACTTCCCTTAACCCTGAAACGCCACCCCCAGCACAACCCCCTACACTGCCCAAAAACCACTGCACTGCCCTAAACCCTGAAACACCACCCCTACACTGCCCGAATACCACTGCACTGCCCTAAACCCTGAAACACCACCCCCAGCATGACCCCCTACACTGCCCGAGCACCAGTGCCCTACACCCTGACACACCACCCCCAGCAACACCCCATACACTGTCCGAACACCAATGCACTGCCCTAAACCCTGAAATACCACCCCCAGTTAGACCCCATACAATGCCCATAAAAACCACTGCACTGCCCTAAAACCTAAATCACCATCCCCAGCATGACCCCTACACTACCCCAACACCACTGCTCTGCCCTAAACCCTGAAACACCACTCCCAGCATGACCCCCTACACAGCCCGAACACCACTGCCCTAAACCCTGACACACCACCCCCAGCAACACCCCCAACACTGGCCGAACACCAATGCACTGCCCTAAACCCTGAAACACCACCCCCAGCAAGACCCCCTACACTGCCCAAACACCACTGCACAACCCTAAACCGTGAAACAGCACTCCCAGCAGGACCCCCTACACTGCCAGAACACCACTGCACTGCCCTAAACCCGAAAACACCACCCCCAGCAGGACCCCCTACACTGCCCGAACACCATTGCACTGCCCTAAACCCGAAAACACCACCCCCAGCACGACCCCCTACACTACCCCAACACCACTGCACTGCCCTAAACCCTAAAACACCACCCCCAGCAAGACCCCCCACACTACCCCGACACTACTGCACTGCCCTAAACCCTAAAACACCACCCCCAGCACGACCCCTACACTACCCAAACACAAATGCACTGCCCTAAACCCTAAAACACCACCCCCAGCACGACCCACTACACTACACAAACACCACTGCACTGCCCTAAACCCTAAAACCCCACCCCAGTACGACCCACTTCACTACACAAACTCCAATGCACTGCCCTAAACCCCAAAACCCCACCCCGCACGACCCCTTTCACTACACAAACACCAATGCACTACCCTAAACCCTAAAACACAACCCCCGCACGACCCCCTACACTACCCAAACACCACTGCACTCTCCTAAACACTAAAGCACTACCCCCAGCACGACCCCCTAAACTACACAAACACCGCTGCACTACCCTAAACCCTAAAACACTACCCCATACACTACACAAACACCGCTGCACTACCCTAAACCCTAAAACACTATCCCAGCATGACCCCCTCAACTACACAAATACCCCTGCACTACCCTAAACCCTAAAACACTACCCCCTACACTACACAAACACCACTGCACTACCCAAACCCTAAAACACTACCCCCAGCAGTAACCCCCACACTACCCAAACACCACTGCACTACTCTAAACCTAAAACACTACCCCCAGCAGCACCACCTACACTACCCAAACACCACTGCACTACCCTAAACCCTAAAACACTACACCTAGCAGTAACCCCTACACTACCCAAACACCACTGCACTACTCTGAACCTAAAACACTACCCCCAGCAGTACCACCTACACTACCCAAACACCATTGCACTACCCTAAACCCTAAAACACTACCCCTAGCAGTACCACCTACACAACCCAAACACCATTGCACTACCCTAAACCCTAAAACACTACCCCAAGCAGTACCCCTACACTATCCAAACACAACTGCACTACCCTAAACCCTAAATCAATACCCCCTGCACAACCCCATATACAACCCAAACACCACTGCACTAAGCTAAACCCTAAAACACCACCCCCAGCACTACCCCCTTTAATACCCAAACACCACTGCACTACCCTAAACCCTAAAACACTCCCCCAGCACGACTCCCTACACTACGCAAACACCACTGCACTACCCTTAACCGAAAATCTACACCCAGCATGACACTCACACTACCCAAAAACGACTGCACTACCCTAAATCTCCCCCAGCATGACCCCCTTCACTACACAAACACCAATGCACTACCCTAAATGCTAAAACACTACCCCTGCACAACCCCCTACACTACCCAAACACCACTGCACTATCCTAAACACTATAACACTACCCCCAGCACGACCCCCTATACTACACAAACACCACTGCACTACCCTAAACCCAAAATCTTCCCTCAGCACGACCCCTACACTACCCAAACACCACTGCACTAACCTAAATCTCCCCCAGCACGACCCCTTCACTACACAAATACCAATGCACTACCCTAAACGCTAAAACACTGCCCCCAGCACGACCCCCTACACTACCCAAACAAAACTGCACTATCCTAAACACTATAACACTACCCCCAGCACGACCCCCTAAACTACACAAACACCACTGCACTACCTTAAACCCCAAAACACTACCCCCTACACTACACAAACACCAATGCACTACCCTACACCCTAAACACGACCCGCTACACTACATAAACACCGCTGCACTACCCTAAACCCTAAAACACAACCCCAGCACTACCCCCTATACTACCCAAACACCAATGCACTACCCTAAACCCTAAAACACTCCCCCAGCACGACCCCCTAAATTACACAAACACCACTGCACTACCCTAAACCCTAAAACACTACCCCCTACACTACACAAACACCAATGCACTACCTTAAACTCTAAAACACGACCCCCTACACTACATAAACACTGCTGAACTACCCTAAACCCTAAAACACTACCCCAGCACGACCCCCTAAACCACACAAACACCACTGCACTACCCAAAATATACAACCAGCACGACCCCTACACTACCCAAACACCACTGCACTGCCCTAAATCTCCCCCAGCACGACCCCCTTCACTACACAAACACCAATGAACTACCATAAACGCTAAAACACTACCCCCAGCACGACCCCCTACACTACCCAAACACCACTGCACTATCCTAAACACTATAACACTACCCCCAGTATGACCCCCTAAACAACACAAATACCACTGCACTACCCTAAACCCTAAAACACTATCCCCTACACTACACAAACACCACTGCACTACCCTAAAACCTAAAACACTATCCCCTACACTACACAAACACCACTGCACTACCCTAAACCCTAAAACACTACCCCCTACACTACAAAAATACCACTGCACTACCCAAACCCTAAAACACTATCCCCAGCAGTACCCCCTACACTAACCAAACACCACTGCACTACCCTAGACCCTAAATCAAACCCCCAGCACAACCCCCTATACTACCCAAACACCACTGCACTAAGCTAAACCCTAAAACACCACCCCCAGCACGACCCCCTTTAATACCCAAACACCACTGCACTACCCTAAACCCTAAAAAACTCCCCCAGCACGACTCCCTACACTACCCAAACACCACTGCACTGCCCTAAACCCAATATCTACCCCCAGCATGACCCCCACACTACCTAAACACGACTGCACTACCCTAAATCTACCCCAGCATGACCCCCTTCACTACACAAACACCATTGCACTACCCTAAATGCCAAAACACTACCCCCCGCACAACCCTCTACACTACGCAAAAACCACTGCCCTATCCTAAACACTAAAACACTACCCCGAGCACGACCCCCTAAACTACACAAACACCAATGCACTATCCTAAACCCTAAAACACGACCCGCTACACTACATAAACACCGCTGCACTACCCTAAACAATAAAACACTACCCCAGCACGACCCCCTATACTACACAAACACCACTGCACTACCCTAAACCCAAAATCTTCCCCCAGCACGACCCCTACACTACCCAAACACCACTGCACTACCCTAAATCTCCCCCAGCACAATCCCCTTCACTACACAAACACCAATGCACTACCCTAAACACTAAAACACTCCCCCCAGCACGACCCCCTACACTACCCAAACACAACTGCACTATCCTAAACACTATAACACTACCCCAGCACGACCCACTAAATTACACAAACACCACTGCACTACCCTAAACCCTAAAACACTGCCCCCTACACTACGCAAACACCAATGCACTACCTTAAACTCTAAAACACGACCCCCTACACTACATAAACACTGCTTAACTACCCTAAACCCTAAAACACTACCCCAGCACGACCCCTACACTACCCAAACACCACTGCACTACCCTAAATCTCCCCAGTACGACCCCCTTCACTACACAAATACCAATGCACTACCCTAAATGCTAAAACACTACCCCCAGCATGACCCCCTAAACTACACAAACACCACTGCACTACCCTAAACCCTAAAACACAACCCCCTAATCTACAAAAAACCACTGCACTACCCTAAACCCTAAAACACTACCACAGCACAACCCCCTATACTACCCAAACACCACTGCACTAAGCTAAACCCTGAAACACCACCCCCAGCACGACACCCTTTAATACCCAAACACCACTGCACTACCCTAAACCCTAAAACACTCCCCCAGCACGACTCCATACACTGCCCAAACACCACTGCACTACCCTAAACCCTATATCTACCCCCAGCATGACCCCTACACTACCCAAACACGACTGCACTACCCTAAATCTCCCCCAGCATGACCCCCTTCACTACTCAAACACCAATGCACAACCCTAAATACTAAAACACTACCCCCCGCATGACCCCCTACACTATCCAAACACCATTGCACTATCCTAAACACTATAACACTACCCCCAGCATGACCTCCTAAACTACACAAACACCACTGCACTACCCTAAACCCCAAAACACTTCCCCCTACACTACACAAACACCAATGCACTACCCTACACCCTAAACACGACCCGCTACACTACATAAACACCGCTGCACTACCCTAAACCCTAAAACACAACCCCAGCACGACCCCCTATACTACCCAAACACCAATGCACTACCCTAAACCCTAAAACACTCCCCCAGCACGACTCCCTACACTACGCAAACACCACTGCACTACCCTAAACCCTAAAACACAAGCCCCTAAACTACAAAAATACCACTGCACTACCCTAAACCCTAAAACACTACCACAGCACAACCTCCTAAACAACACAAACACCACTGCATTACCTTAAACCCTAAAACACTATCCCCTACACTACAAAACACCACTGCACTACCCTAAACCCTAAATCAATTCCCCAGCACAACCCCCTATACTACCCAAACACCACTGCACTAAGCTAAACCCTAAAACACCACCCCCAGCACGACACCCTTTAATACCCAAACACCACTGCACTACCCTAAACCCTAAAACACTCCCCCAGCACGACTCCATACACTGCCCAAACACCACTGCACTACCCTAAACCCTATATCTACCCCCAGCATGACCCCTACACTACCCAAACACGACTGCACTACCCTAAATCTCCCCCAGCATGACCCCCTTCACTACACAAACACCAATGCACAACCCTAAATGCTAAAACACTACCCCCCGCATGACCCCCTACACTATCCAAACACCATTGCACTATCCTAAACACTATAACACTACCCCCAGCACGACCCCCTAAACTACACAAACACCACTGCACTACCCTAAACCCTAAAACACTACCCCCTACACTACACAAACACCAACGCACTACCCTAAACCCTAAAACACGACCCGCTGCACTACATAAACACCGCTGCACTACCCTAAACCCTAAAACACAACCCCAGCACGACCCCTTAAACTACACAAACACCACTGCACTACCCTACACCCAAAATCTACAACCAGCACGACCCCTACACTACCCAAACACCACTGCACTACCCTAAATCTCCCCCAGCACGACCCCCTTCACTACACAAACACCAATGAACTACCATAAACCCTAAAACACTACCCCCTACACTACACAAACACCAACGCACTACCCTAAACCCTAAAACACGACCCGCTGCACTACATAAACACCGCTGCACTACCCTAAACCCTAAAACACTACCCCAGCACGACCCCTTAAACTACACAAACACCACTGCACTACCCTAAACCCAAAATCTACAACCAGCACGACCCCTGCACTACCCAAACACCACTGCACTACCCTAAATCTCCCCCAGCACGACCCCCTTCACTACACAAACACCAATGAACTACCATAAACGCTAAAACACTATCCCCTACACTACACAAACACCACTGCACTACCCTAAACTCTAAAACACAACCCCCTAAACTACATAAATACCACTGCACTACCCTAAACCCTAAAACACTACCCCAGCATGACCCCCTAAACTACACAAACACCACTACACTACCCTAAACCCTAAAACACAACCCCCTACACTACAAAAACACCACTACACTACCCTAAACCCTAAAAAACAAACCCCCAGCACAACCCCCTATACTACCCAAACACCACTGCACTAAGCTAAACCCAAAAACACCACCCCGAGCACGACCCCCTTTAATACCCAAACACCACAGCACTACCCTATACCCTAAAACACTCCCCCAGCACGACTCCCTACACTACCCAAACACCACTGCACTGCCTTAAACCCAAAATCTACCCCCAGCATGACCCCCAAACTAACCAAACAAGACTGCACTACCCTAAATCTACCCCAGCATGACCCCTTTCACTACACAAACACCATTGCACTACCCTAACTGCTAAAACACTATCCCTCGCATGACCCTCTACACTACCCAAAAACCACTGCCCTATCCTAAACACCATAACACTCCCCCACAGCACGACCCCCTAAACTACACAAACACCAATGCACTATCCTAAACCCTAAAACACGACCCGCTACACTACATGAACACCGCTGCACTACCCTAAAACCTAAAACACTACCCCAGCACGACCCCCTATACTACAGAAACACCACTGCACTACCCTAAACCCAAAATCTTCTCCCAGCACAACCCCTACACTACCGAAACACCACTGCACTACCCTAAATCTCCCCCAGCACAACCCACTTCACTACACAAACACCAATGCACTACCCGAAACGCTAAAACACTACCCCCAGCACAACCCCCAACACTACCCAAACACAACTGCACTATCCTAAACACTATAACAGTACCCCCAGCACGACCCCCTATATTACACAAACCCCACTGCACTACCCTAAACCCTAAAACACTACCCCCTACACTACACAAACACCAATTGTTAGAGTCGGGGATCTCTGGTTGGCGCAAGGTTGCCCTTGTGTCAAGCAGGAACCCTCTCCTCCACGTCAGGGCGCAGGATAACCCCTCGCGAATGACCCTTGCTCACCCTCTAGGTGCGTGGCGTGAGCAGCCAAGGCGATTCCTCAGGCGTTGTTGGTTAAGCACTTACAATCATACACACAGTAAATACATTAATCCCCCCAGAAACGGACACCAGGCTTGGATATATATAAAAATACGATTCTTTATGTAAAAATAAGGTATATATATCTCAGCAGACTTATCACAAGACCAATAACGTTTTCGCTAGGCCTCCAGGTTATACAGCAGGCAAATGTTCTTGGTTCGTAGTCTCTTTACTTGTAGCTCCCGTACTCACAGAGATCGGTTCCTGCGAACGGGGAAATAAGGCGTTGCGGGCCCCGAGCCCGATACTGGAACTTCTTTCGTGATGTGGAGAGTCGGCACAGGTCGGTGCGACTCTCAGCTTCGGAAGTGTTCTTGGGTCCTCAATTAGCAGGTGTGGGCACGTAGGCAGGCGCGGCCCGCGACCCTTTGGCACGGCGGTGCAGGAGGGTCTCCACAGCGGGGGCGGCGCGGCCTGAGATGTCCGGGGATAGCGAAGCGGGGTCACAGGGCACAGTCAGTGCAGCTGGATGACCCGGCGTAGATCACAGTCGTCGGACGGCTTCCGGCAGGAGGGGTGATAGCGCGGTCAGCGCGCTCCAGTAGCAGGCGGTGACAGGGATGCAGGCGGCCTGGCCCGGGGACAGAGAGCGGCTCGGAACGGAGCGGGGCTCTCACGGGTTGGAGGCAGGCGAGCTTCTGAGTGTCACGGCCCTAGGAGGGGCGATGAGGGGCGCAGTCTCTTTTCCAGCGGGATGCACACACGGCTCGAATTGGTGGACGAGCAAGAAGCACAGAGAACCCACTGTTCCTGGGGTTCAGTTCAGGGGGCAAGCTCAGATCAAGCCCTTGGAGAATGTTCAAGCACAAAGTAGCAAAGTCTTTTCAGTAAGTCTCTTCCTCTCCTTTCTCAGCAAGGCAGGCAGCAGGCCAGCTCCTCCAGCGTCTCCTTCTCCTTCTAGTCGGGCAGAGGTTCTTTGTGGTAAACAGGATTCTGATTTCTTAGGAGCCAGGCTCCTACTTTTATACCATGATTCTTTTGTTCTTTAGCGCCAGGGGGCCTAGGCCTGGCTCAGTCCAGTTCTGGAGCACTTTGTTATGGTGACTCTGCTCTTTCCTTTCAGCAGCAGGGCAGAGACATCAGCCGCCCCACAGGGGGTGGCGCCGGCTTTGTGGTGGCAGAGCACAGGTCTATTCAAGAGTCAAGGTGTACTCCTCCCACCCATCCAGGTGTAATCTCTCTACCCACCACCTGGCAGCCAACCTGTCTCTGGGGATTCCCCAACCCTGCTCCTTACTGTTGCCAGGCAGAACACATACACATACAGCAGAGGCGGACTGAGATGGTCAGGTCAGTAAATACTAACTTTCTAAAAGTAGTATTTACAAACCCAGGATATTAAAATAAACTTGGCTACAAGAAGTATTTTATCATCCTGAGTTCAGGCATACTAAACTAGAGACTTCTACCATGCTCTCTGAGTCCACTGGGGTCACAGCGTTGGCGTGATCCCAGCAGCCCATTCTGGCCTATGGAGAGCAGGTAGCCTTCAATAGTGAAAAACGACAAGGGCTGTAATTCACTACTAAGACATGCCACACACACCAGGGCATGTCTTACCTTATGCCTACAATGCACCCTGCCCTTGGGCCTACCAGAGGGGTGGCTAATATGTAGGTAAGGGAAGGTTTAGGGACTGGCAAGTGGGGGCACTTGCGCAGTCAGCGCGACGGTCCCGGACCGCGCACAGGGTCTGCGGCGGCAGACCCTAGACACATTTTACAAGGCCGCTTCCGTGGGTGGCGCAACCAGCGCTGCAAGCCCACCAGCAGCATTGGCATCCACAAGCCCTGGCACCCCTGGTGCACTTTACTGGGGACTGACAGTGAATCCAATGAACCAATCATGGACATCAATTACAGGTACACTTTACCTAGGGAGCACTTGCACTGCGGCACGGATTAGCCGTGGCGCAGTGCCCTGAGCGGACAACACCAGCAAAACAGTCGAGGCACACCATCAAAAAGTGGAAGGGAAACTCACGCCAAGGTGCCAGGTCTAACACGTGTCCCCTCCAGCTGAAATGTGGGGAGAACTACCCTTGCCCAGGGGGTTCCTCGTCACTAAGGCGGAAATACCTGGACAGACCGTCAGCGTTGGCGTGATTTGTACCAGGACGGTGTTCCACCGTAAAGTCCATACCCTGTAGGGAGATGGACCACCTCAACAGCTTCGGGTTTTCACCCCTCATTTGCATCAACCATCTGAGGGGCCTGTGGTCCGTCTGAACCCGGAAGTGAGACCCAAACAAGTAGGGTCTTAGCTTCTTCAGCGCCCAGACCACAGCAAATGCTTCTCGCTCAATTGCACTCCACCTACTTTCCCGTGGAAGTAACCTCCTACTGATGAAGGCTACGGGTTGGTCCCAGCCCTCCTCAGTCATCTGTGAAAGAACAGCCCCTACACCATGCTCTGAAGCGTCTGTCTGTACTAGGAATTCCTTGGAGAAGTCAGGGGCCAAGAGCACGGGCGCCGTGCACATGGCAGTCTTCAGGGTGTCGAAAGCTTTCTGACAGGTGTCAGTCCAAATCACGTTCCTGGGCTGCTTCTTCGAAGTCAGCTCTGTCAAGGGGGCAACGATCGTTCCATAGCCCTTGACAAACCTCCTGTAGTACCCAGTGAGCCCCAGGAAGGCCCTCACTGCGGTCTGCGTCTTGGGGGGTTCCCAAGCCAGGATGGTCTCAATTTTGGGTTGCAAGGGTGCCACCTTGCCACTCCCCACTTGGTGTCCCAAGTACACCACGGAACCCTGCCCGATCTGGCACTTGCTTGCCTTGATCGTGAGGCCTGCTCGGCGCAGCGCCATCAACACTTCCCAGAGGTGGCTCAGGTGTTCAGGCCAGGTGGCACTGAACACTGCGATGTCATCCAGGTAGGCGGCACTGAACGCATCCAGCCCAACCAGTACCTGGTTGACCAACCTCTGAAAGGTGGCAGGGGCATTCTTCATCCCAAATGGCATGACTCGGAACTGGAAGTGCCCATCTGGTGTAGAGAATGCTGACCTCTCTTTGGCCCCATCGGTCAAGGCGATCTGCCAGTACCCAGACGTTAAATCAAACGTGCTGAGGAACCGGGCAGCCCCCAGCCGATCAATGAGCTCGTCAGCTCTGGGGATGGGGTGCGCGTCAGTCTTCGTTACTGAATTGAGTCCTCTGTAGTCCACACAGAACCGGAGTTCAGGTGTGGCTCCCGGCGCAGCAGCCTTTGGGACCAAGACCACGGGGCTGGACCAAGGACTGCTGGAGGACTCAACCACCCCTAGCGCAAGCATTTTGGAGACCTCCTCCTTAATGCAAGCTCTGACCCTGTCAGTTACCCTGTAAGCCTTGTGCTTCACGGGTAAGCTGTCTCCTGTGTCCACATCATGGACGCACCAATCTGTGACACCAGGAACCCGGGAGAATCGGTCGGAAAATTGTCCCAGCAAGTGGCGGCAGTCTTCCTGTTGTTCGGGCGTCAGGGTGGGTGAGAGGTTAACTCCATCCACTGACCCATCTTTCTCAGAGGCCACTAAGAGGTCAGGAAGAGGCTCGGTCTCCTCTTCCATTCCATCATCAGTGGCCAGCAGCATGCCCACTTCGGTCCTCTCTAAGTGGGGCTTAAGGCGGTTAACATGTAGGACCCTCAAAGGGTTCCTGGGAGTCTGCATGTCCACCAAGTAGGTGATAGGACTTTTGCGCTCCACAACCTCAAATGGACCTGTCCACTTATCCTGAAGTGCACAAGGCTCCACTGGGGCCAAGACCCACACCTTTTGTCCAGGTTGAAGCTCTACCAGAGTGGCATTCCGGTCGTACCACCGCTTCATCTCCTCCTGGCTGGCTTCCAGATTTGCCTCAGCAAGTTGCCTGAAACGCCGAGTCTGGTTTCGGAAGGCCAGCATGTAACTATATACATTCTGGGGAGGTTTCCTGGGAGATTGCTCCCAGCCTTCCTTTACCAAACTCAGAGGTCCTCTTACCGGGTGACCATACAGAAGCTCAAAGGGGCTGAACCCTAGAGACTTCTGTGGCACCTCTCGGTAAGCGAAGAGCAGGCATGGCAAGAGGACATCCCACTTACGCCTCATTGGACCGTCCAGGCCCATGATCATGCCTTTGAGGGTTCGGTTGAATCTCTCAACCAACCCATTTCCTTGGGGATGGTAAGGAGTGGTGAACTTGTAAGTTACCCCACACTCCTTCCACAGGGATTTCATATACGTGGATATGAAATTGGTCCCCCTGTCGCTCACCACCTCTAGAGGGAATCCCACTCGGGAGAAAATTCCCATCAGTGCCCGTCCCACCACGGGGGCCGTCACTGTCCTCAGAGGGATGGCTTCAGGGTACCGGGTGGCATGGTCCACCAAGACCAGGATGAACCTGTTGCCCAGGGCTGTCTTGGGATCCAGAGGCCCCACAATATCAATACCCACTCGTTGGAATGGCGTACCGACCACAGGGAAAGGTTGCAGAGGAGCCTTGTGCTTCCCTCCGCTCTTACCACTTGCCTGGCAAGTCTGACAGGTTCTGCAGTAGGAATCTGAATTCTTATGCATTTGGGGCCAGTAGAAGTGGGTGACAAGCCTGTCATAGGTCTTGTCCATCCCCAAATGTCCTGCTAACGGCACATCGTGAGCCAGCCCCAGTAGGAAGGTTCTGAACTTCTGGGGTACCACCAGCACACGGGCTGACCCAGGTTCAGCAGCCTTAGGCTCGGAATACAGGAGGTCACTCTCCCAGTACACGTAGTGTGTTTTGGCCTGAACACCATTGGCCTGGTCTGCAGCCTGTTGCCGCATACCCACGAGAGAAGGGCATTCTTTCTGCTCCCTGCAGAATTCCTCCCTGGAGGGACCTCCTTCTTGCTGCCAATGGGTCAGCTCAGGCAGATCTCCCAGTTCGGCAATCTGTTCCCCGGTAGGCTCCAGAGTATCCCCCTCAGGGTCTACTTCCTCCTGGGCCGTGGGAACTTCGGGGGCCGGTTTCCCGCACCTCCTGCGCCTTCTCCCTAAGGCCGGTTCCTGGACCTCTCCCTCAGGCTCCAGGACCCTCTCAACACCCCTACTGGCTGCCATGGACCGGGTGGTCACGCACGCCCAGTCGGGTAGACCCACCATCCTCAGATGCGTGGTCTTCTCCACCTTTTCCCAAGGGGAACTCTCCAGGTCGTTCCCTAGCAGACAGTCTACAGGCATGTCAGTTCTCACAGCGACTTGTAGAGTACCAGAGACCTCCCCCCACTCAAAGGGAACTTGAGCCATTGGACAACGACTCTCTACGTTGTCAGCATTGACAACCCTACAGTAGGCATTGGGTACAATCTGCTCTTGAGACACCAGGTGTTGCCTCACCGAGGTCACGCTGGCTCCTGTATCTCTAAGAGCCTCCACCTTCTTTCCATTGATGGTCACCACCTGCCCATATTTCTTAGTGTTAGAGGGCAGGTAGGTTACAGGGACCATCTCACTGTCTCCTAGCGAGACTAGGGTCATCTGCCCGGGACCCCCACCCTCCTGGACTGCTACTTCCTCCCCAAAGTTAACACTAGCTACCTGCCGGGGTGGAGCACCAGTGGGTGCGGTCTTACCAAACAGGCGACACTTAGGATCAGAGGCAATGTGACCCGGGTCACCACACTTATAACAATTGAAGGGCCCCTTTGGAACAGGTCTACCTGTCGGGGCCCCGTTCTGCTGCGGGGGTGGGGGAGGCTGAGAACCCTTCTGCTGGTTCCCTTGGGAATTACTTTGGGGGCCTTTTTGGAACCCCCTCTGTTTACCCTTGTCCCCCCCACTCTTCTGCTGGGGACCCTGCCCACCTTTGGCGGAGTCTCCCACTTGACCCTTGTGGACCCTGGTGCTGAGCCAGCGGTCCGCCTCCTCAGCAAGCTTCCTCGGGTTGGACAGCTTGCTATCAATCAGGTGCTGGCGTAGCTCAGGAAAACATTGACTGGACAAGTGCTCCCATGCAATTAAATCAAGCAGCCCTTGATAATCATTCACCTTGCTACCCTTCACCCAACCATCCAGCGCTCTGCAGAAAAAGGTCACATACTCCACATACGTACTCTCAGGGATCTTCTTCGTCTCCCTGAACCGCTGTCTATATAGCTCCGGAGTTAACCCATACCTGGTCATTAAAGCTTCCTTCATATGGGGGTATGAGGTTTGGAGATCTAAGGGTAACTCTAACAGTGTGTCACGCCCTTCAGCAAGGAACCTTCCCCACAACCCCGCTCCCCAGTCTTTCTCAGGGACCCGGTGTGAGGACATGGCCACCTCGTAGGCCCTAAACCACTGCCCTATGTCATCCTTTCTAAAATACTCCTTTACTACATCTTTGGGGATGTACACCTTGGACTCTACCTGCACTGGTGGAGTGCTGCCACCAGAAGGAGCGGTGTCCAAACTTTTCGCCTTCAGCTCCAACTCCTTCAATCTGATATCATGATCCATTTGGCGTTGTTGTGCCTCCAGGGCCAACTTCTGCTTTTCCATTTCCATTTGTCCTGCCAACTTTGCCATCTCCATTGCATGCGCCCTGTCGGCTGCCCTGTCTGCCAGCTCCTCTGGCGACCGGACTCTGCTGGGCTCCTCAAGGTTGTCGGGTGGAACGATGTCCCCCGCATTCCGTAGGTCTCGTGACTCCTTCCAGGCTCTCAACGCCTTGGTGTACTGGGGCTTCCTCTTGCATCCAGCATGCGGGACTCTGAATTGTACACTGTAGCCTTTCAATTGCTCCATCGTGTAGCCTTCCAGTCTCTCCCAATCCACCTCATCGATTCCAGAAATCACAGAGAGTGCTCTCCCAGCGGAGTGTGAGCCAGGCATGGTTGCAGTAATGGCAGATGTCTCAACAAAGTTCAACAAATAAAAACCTGTGGCTGCGTTACTTGGTCTGCTCTCACTATCTGGTGATTAATAATTCACTGTATGCAAATTACAAGTGCAAATCCGAAATCCCAACCGCTGCCAACAATGTTAGAGTCGGGGATCTCTGGTTGGCGCAAGGTTGCCCTTGTGTCAAGCAGGAACCCTCTCCTCCACGTCAGGGCGCAGGATAACCCCTCGCGAATGACCCTTGCTCACCCTCTAGGTGCGTGGCGTGAGCAGCCAAGGCGATTCCTCAGGCGTTGTTGGTTAAGCACTTACAATCATACACACAGTAAATACATTAATCCCCCCAGAAACGGACACCAGGCTTGGATATATATAAAAATACGATTCTTTATGTAAAAATAAGGTATATATATCTCAGCAGACTTATCACAAGACCAATAACGTTTTCGCTAGGCCTCCAGGTTATACAGCAGGCAAATGTTCTTGGTTCGTAGTCTCTTTACTTGTAGCTCCCGTACTCACAGAGATCGGTTCCTGCGAACGGGGAAATAAGGCGTTGCGGGCCCCGAGCCCGATACTGGAACTTCTTTCGTGATGTGGAGAGTCGGCACAGGTCGGTGCGACTCTCAGCTTCGGAAGTGTTCTTGGGTCCTCAATTAGCAGGTGTGGGCACGTAGGCAGGCGCGGCCCGCGACCCTTTGGCACGGCGGTGCAGGAGGGTCTCCACAGCGGGGGCGGCGCGGCCTGAGATGTCCGGGGATAGCGAAGCGGGGTCACAGGGCACAGTCAGTGCAGCTGGATGACCCGGCGTAGATCACAGTCGTCGGACGGCTTCCGGCAGGAGGGGTGATAGCGCGGTCAGCGCGCTCCAGTAGCAGGCAGTGACAGGGATGCAGGCGGCCTGGCCCGGGGACAGAGAGCGGCTCGGAACGGAGCGGGGCTCTCACGGGTTGGAGGCAGGCGAGCTTCTGAGTGTCACGGCCCTAGGAGGGGCGATGAGGGGCGCAGTCTCTTTTCCAGCGGGATGCACACACGGCTCGAATTGGTGGACGAGCAAGAAGCACAGAGAACCCACTGTTCCTGGGGTTCAGTTCAGGGGGCAAGCTCAGATCAAGCCCTTGGAGAATGTTCAAGCACAAAGTAGCAAAGTCTTTTCAGTAAGTCTCTTCCTCTCCTTTCTCAGCAAGGCAGGCAGCAGGCCAGCTCCTCCAGCGTCTCCTTCTCCTTCTAGTCGGGCAGAGGTTCTTTGTGGTAAACAGGATTCTGATTTCTTAGGAGCCAGGCTCCTACTTTTATACCATGATTCTTTTGTTCTTTAGCGCCAGGGGGCCTAGGCCTGGCTCAGTCCAGTTCTGGAGCACTTTGTTATGGTGACTCTGCTCTTTCCTTTCAGCAGCAGGGCAGAGACATCAGCCGCCCCACAGGGGGTGGCGCCGGCTTTGTGGTGGCAGAGCACAGGTCTATTCAAGAGTCAAGGTGTACTCCTCCCACCCATCCAGGTGTAATCTCTCTACCCACCACCTGGCAGCCAACCTGTCTCTGGGGATTCCCCAACCCTGCTCCTTACTGTTGCCAGGCAGAACACATACACATACAGCAGAGGCGGACTGAGATGGTCAGGTCAGTAAATACTAACTTTCTAAAAGTAGTATTTACAAACCCAGGATATTAAAATAAACTTGGCTACAAGAAGTATTTTATCATCCTGAGTTCAGGCATACTAAACTAGAGACTTCTACCATGCTCTCTGAGTCCACTGGGGTCACAGCGTTGGCGTGATCCCAGCAGCCCATTCTGGCCTATGGAGAGCAGGTAGCCTTCAATAGTGAAAAACGACAAGGGCTGTAATTCACTACTAAGACATGCCACACACACCAGGGCATGTCTTACCTTATGCCTACAATGCACCCTGCCCTTGGGCCTACCAGAGGGGTGGCTAATATGTAGGTAAGGGAAGGTTTAGGGACTGGCAAGTGGGGGCACTTGCGCAGTCAGCGCGACGGTCCCGGACCGCGCACAGGGTCTGCGGCGGCAGACCCTAGACACATTTTACAAGGCCGCTTCCGTGGGTGGCGCAACCAGCGCTGCAAGCCCACCAGCAGCATTGGCATCCACAAGCCCTGGCACCCCTGGTGCACTTTACTGGGGACTGACAGTGAATCCAATGAACCAATCATGGACATCAATTACAGGTACACTTTACCTAGGGAGCACTTGCACTGCGGCACGGATTAGCCGTGGCGCAGTGCCCTGAGCGGACAACACCAGCAAAACAGTCGAGGCACACCATCAAAAAGTGGAAGGGAAACTCACGCCAAGGTGCCAGGTCTAACACCAATGCACTACCTTAAACTCTAAAACACGACCCCCTACACTACATAAACACTGCTGAACTACCCTAAACCCTAAAACACTACCCCAGCTCAACCCCCTAAACTACACAAACACCACTGCACTACTCTAAACCCAAAATCTACAACCAGCACGACTCCTACACTACCCAAACACCACTGCACTACCCTAAATCTCCCCCAGCACGACCCCTTCACTACACAAATACCAATGCACTACCCTAAATGCTAAAACACTACACCCAGCACGACCCTCTACACTACCCAAACACCACTGCATGTTCCTAATAACTATAACACTACCCCCAGCCCGACCCCCTAAACTACACAAACACCACTGCACTACCCTAAACCCTAAAACACTACCCCCTACACTACACAAACACCACTGCACTACCCTAAACCCTAAAACACAACCCCCTAAACTACATAAATACCACTGCACTACCCTAAACCCTAAAACACTAACCCAGCACGACCCCCTAAACTACACAAACACCACTGCACTACCCTAAACCCTAAAACACTATCCCCTACACTACAAAAACACCACTGCACTACCCTAAACCCTAAATCAATACCCCCAGCACAACCCCCTATACTACCCAAACACCACTGCACTAAGCTAAACCCTAAAACACTTTCCCCAGCACAACCCCCTTTAATAGCCAAACACCACTGCACTGCCCTAAACCCTAAAACACTCCCCCAGCACGACTCCCTACACTACCCAACCACCACTGCACTACCCTAAACCCAATATCTACCCCCAGCATGACCCCTACAATACCCAAACACGACTGCACTACCCTAAATCTCCCCCAGCATGACCCCCTTCACTACACAAACACCAATGCACAACCCTAAATGCTAAAACACTACCCCCCGCACGACCCCCTACACTATCCAAACACCACTGCACTATCCTAAACACTATAACACCACCCCCAGCACGACCCCCTAAGCTACACAAACACCACTGCACTACCCTAAACCCTAAAACACTACCCCCTACACTACACAAAAACCAATGCACTACCCTAAACCCTAAACACGACCCGCTGCACTACATAAACACCGCTGCACTACCCTAAACCCTAAAACACTACCCCAGCACGACCCCTACACTACCCAAACACCACTGCACTACCCTAAATCTCCCCCAGCATGACCCCCTTCCCTACACAAACACCAATGCACTACCCTAAACGCTAAAACACCACCCCCAGCAGGACCCCCTAAGCTACACAAACACCACTGCACTATCCTAAACACTATAACACTACCCCCTACACTACACAAACACCAATACACTACCATAAACTCTAAAACACGACCCCCTACACTACATAAACACCGCTGAACTACCCTAAACCCTAAAACACTACCCCAGCACGACCCCTTAAACTACACAAACACCACTGCACTACCCTAAACCCAAAAAATACAACCAGCATGACCCCTACACTACCCAAACACCACTGCACTACCCTAAATCTCCGCCAGCTCGAACCCTTTCACTACACAAACACCGATGCACTACCCTAAACGCTAAAATACCACCCCCAGCACGACCCCCTACACTACCCAGACACCACTACACTATCCTAAACACTATAACACTACCCCCAGCACGACCCCCTAAACTACACAAACACCACTGCACTACCCTAAACCCTATATCTACCCCCAGCATGACGCCTACACTACCCAAACACGACTGCACTACCCTAAATCTCTCCCAGCATGACCCCCTTCACTACACAAACACCAATGCACAACCCTAAATGCTAAAACACTACCCCCCGCATGACCCCCTACACTATCCAAACACCATTGCACTATCCTAAACACTATAACACTTCCCCCAGCACGACCCCCTAAACTACACAAACACCACTGCACTACCCTAAACCCTAAAACACTACCCCCTACACTACACAAACACCAACGCACTACCCTAAACCCTAAAACACGACCCGCTGCACTACATAAACACCGCTGCACTACCCTAAACCCTAAAACACAACCCCAGCACGACCCCTTAAACTACACAAACACCACTGCACTACCCTACACCCAAAATCTACAACCAGCACGACCCCTACACTACCCAAACACGACTGCACTACCCTAAATCTCCCCCAGCACGACCCCCTTCACTACACAAACACCAATGAACTACCATAAACCCTAAAACACTACCCCCTACACTACACAAACACCAACGCACTACCCTAAACCCTAAAACACGACCCGCTGCACTACATAAACACCGCTGCACTACCCTAAACCCTAAAACACTACCCCAGCACGACCCCTTAAACTACACAAACACCACTGCACTACCCTAAACCCAAAATCTACAACCAGGACGACCCCTGCACTACCCAAACACCACTGCACTACCCTAAATCTCCCCCAGCACGACCCCCTTCACTACACAAACACCAATGAACTACCTAAACGCTAAAACACTATCCCCTACACTACACAAACACCACTGCACTACCCTAAACTCTAAAACACAACCCCCTAAACTACATAAATACCACTGCACTACCTTAAACCCTAAAACACTACCCCAGCATGACCCCCTAAACTACACAAACACCACTACACTACCCTAAACCCTAAAACACAACCCCCTACACTACAAAAACACCACTACTACACTACCCTAAACCCTAAAAAACAAACCCCCAGCACAACCCCCTATACTACCCAAACACCACTGCACTAAGCTAAACCCAAAAACACCACCCCGAGCACGACCCCCTTTAATACCCAAACACCACAGCACTACCCTAAACCCTAAAACACTCCCCCAGCATGACTCCCTACACTACCCAAACACCACTGCACTGCCCTAAACCCAAAATCTACCCCCAGCATGACCCCCAAACTAACCAAACAAGACTGCACTACCCTAAATCTACCCCAGCATGACCCCTTTCACTACACAAACACCATTGCACTACCCTAACTGCTAAAACACTATCCCTCGCATGACCCTCTACACTACCCAAAAACCACTGCCCTATCCTAAACACCATAACACTCCCCCACAGCACGACCCCCTAAACTACACAAACACCAATGCACTATCCTAAACCCTAAAACACGACCCGCTACACTACATGAACACCGCTGCACTACCCTAAAACCTAAAACACTACCCCAGCACGACCCCCTATACTACAGAAACACCACTGCACTACCCTAAACCCAAAATCTTCTCCCAGCACGACCCCTACACTACCGAAACACCACTGCACTACCCTAAATCTCCCCCAGCACAACCCACTTCACTACACAAACACCAATGCACTACCCGAAACGCTAAAACACTACCCCCAGCACGACCCCCAACACTACCCAAACACAACTGCACTATCCTAAACACTATAACAGTACCCCCAGCACGACCTCCTAAATTACACAAACCCCACTGCACTACCCTAAACCCTAAAACACTACCCCCTACACTACACAAACACCAATGCACTACCTTAAACTCTAAAACACAACCCCCTACACTACATAAACACTGCTGAACTACCCTAAACCCTAAAACACTACCCCAGCTCAACCCCCTTCACTACACAAACACCACTGCACTACTCTAAACCCAAAATCTACAACCAGCACGACTCCTACACTACCCAAACACCACTGCACTACCCTAAATCTCCCCCAGCACGACCCCTTCACTACACAAATACCAATGCACTACCCTAAATGCTAAAACACTACACCCAGCACGACCCTCTACACTACCCAAACACCACTGCATGTTCCTAATAACTATAACACTACCCCCAGCCCGACCCCCTAAACTACACAAACACCACTGCACTACCCTAAACCCTAAAACACTACCCCCTACACTACACAAACACCACTGCACTACCCTAAACCCTAAAACACAACCCCCTAAACTACATAAATAACACTGCACTACCCTAAACCCTAAAACACTAACCCAGCACGACCCCCTAAACTACACAAACACCACTGCACTACCCTAAACCCTAAAACACTATCCCCTATACTACAAAAACACCACTGCACTACCCTAAACCCTAAATCAATACCCCCAGCACAACCCCCTATACTACCCAAACACCACTGCACTAAGCTAAACCCTAAAACACTTTCCCCAGCATGACCCCCTTTAATAGCCAAACACCACTGCACTGCCCTAAACCTTAAAACACTCCCCCAGCACGACTCCCTACACTACCCAACCACCACTGCACTACCCTAAACCCAATATCTACCCCCAGCACGACCCCTACACTACCCAAACACCACTGCACTACCGTAAATCTCCCCCAGCATGACCCCCTTCCCTACACAAACACCAATGCACTACCCTAAACGCTAAAACACTACCCTCAGCACGACCCCCTACACTACCCAAACACCACTGCACTATCCTAAACACTATAACACTACCCCCTACACTACACAAACACCAATACACTACCATAAACTCTAAAACACGACCCCCTACACTACATAAACACCGCTGAACTACCCTAAACCCTAAAACACTACCCCAGCACGACCCCTTAAACTACACAAACACCACTGCACTACCCTAAACCCAAAAAATACAACCAGCATGACCCCTACACTACCCAAACACCACTGCACTACCCTAAATCTCCCCCAGCTCGAACCCTTTCACTACACAAACACCAATGCACTACCCTAAACGCTAAAATACTACCCCCAGCAGGACCCCCTACACTACCCAAACACCACTGCACTATCCTAAACACTATAACACTACCCCCAGCATGACCCCCTAAACTACAGAAACACCACTGCACTACCCTAAACCCTAAAACACAACCCACTAAACTACATAAATACCACTGCACTACCCTAAACCCGAAAACACTACCCCAGCACGATCCCCTAAACTACACAAACACCACTGCACTACCCTAAACCCTAAAACACTACCCCCTACACTACAACAACACCACTTCACTACCCAAACCCTAAAACACTACCCCCAGCAGTACCCCCTACACTACACAAACACCACTGCACTACCCTAAGCCCTAAAACACTACCCCAGCAGTACCACCTACACTATCAAAACACCACTGCACTACCCTAAACCCAAAAACACTACCCACAGCAGTACCCCCTGCACTACCCAAACACCATTGCACTACCCTAACCCTAAAACACTACCCCCAGCAGGACCCCCTACACTTCCCAAACACCACTGCACTACCATAAACCCTAAACCAATACGCCCAGCACGACCCCCTAAACTACCCAAATACCACTGCACTACCTTAAACCCTAAAACACTACCCCCAGCACGACCCCCTACAATACCCAAACTCCACTGCACTACCCTGAACCCTAAAACACTCTCCCCAGCACAACTCTCAATACTACCCAAACACCACTGCACTACCCTAAACCCCAAATCTACCCCCAGCACGACCCCCTTCACTACACAAACACCACTGCACTGCCCTAATCCCTGAAACACTACCTCCATCACGACCCCCTTCACTACACAAACACCAATGCACTACCCTAAACCCTAAAACACCACCCCAGCATGACACCCTACACTATCCAAACATCACTGCACTACCCTAAACCTTAAAACAATACCCCCGCACGACCCACTACACTACACAAAGACCACTGCATTACCCTAAACCCTGAAACACCAACCCCAGCAGGACCGCCTACACTGCCAGAACACCACTGTTCTGCCCTAAACCCGAAAACACCACCCCCAGCAGGACCCCCTATACTGCCCAAACACGACTGCACTGCCCTAAACCCAAAAATGCCTCCCCCAGCAGGACCCGCTACACTGCCTGAACACTGTTGCACTGCCGTAAACCCTAAAACACCACCCCCAGCACAACCCCCTACACTACCCAAACACAAATGCACTGCCCTAAACCCTAAAACACCACCATCAGCACGACCCCCTACACTACACAAACACCACTGCACTGCCCTAAACC
The DNA here is from genome assembly GCF_964204655.1 of Triturus cristatus. NCBI lineage: Eukaryota > Metazoa > Chordata > Amphibia > Caudata > Salamandridae > Triturus > Triturus cristatus. The sequence continues at coordinate 525,601,760 of NC_140583.1, forward strand.
CTAAAACACCACCCCCAGCACGACCCCTTCACTACACAAACACCAATGCACAACCCTAAGCCCTAAAACACCACCCCGCATGACCCCTTTCACTACACAAACACCAATGCACTACCCTAAACCCTAAAACACAACGCACCGCACAGCCCCTACACTACTAAAACACCACTGCACTATCCTAAACACTAAAACACTACCCCAGCACGACCCCCTAAACTACACAAATACCACTGCACTTCCCTTAACCCTAAAACACGACACCCTATACTACACAAACACCGCTGCACTACCATAAACCCTAAAACACTATCCCAGCACGACCCCCTAAACTACACAAACACCATTTCACTACCCAAACCCTAAAACACTACCCCCAGCAGTACCCCCTACACTACCCAAACACCACTGCACAACCCTACACCCTAAAACACTACCCCCAGCAGTACCACCTACACTACCCAAACACCACTGCACTACCCTAAAACACTACCCCAAGCAGTACCACCTACACTACCCAAACTCCATTGCACTACCCTAAACCCTAAAACACTACTCCCAGCACGACCCCCTTTAATTCCCAAACACCACTGCACTACCCTAAACCCTAAAACACTCCCCCCAGCATGACTCCCTACACTACCCAAACACCACTGCACTACCCTAAATCTAAAATCTACCCCAGCACGACCCCTACACTACCCAAACACGACTGCACTACCCTGAATCTCACCCAGCATGACCTCATTCACTACACAAACACCAATGCACTACCCTAAATGCTAAAACGCTATCCCCTGCACAACCCGCTACACTACCCATACACCACTGCACTATCCTAAACACTATATCACTACCCCCAGCACGACCCCCTAAACAACACAAACACCACTGCACTACCCTAAACCCTAAAACACTACCCCCTACACTACACAAACACCACTGCACTACCCAAACCCTAAAACACTACCCCAGCAGTACCCCCTACAATACCCAAACACCACTGCACTACCCTATACCCTAAAACAATACCCCCTACACTACACAAACACCACTGCACTACCCTAAACCCTAAAACACAACGCCCTACACTACATAAACACCGCTGCACTACCCTAAAATACTACCCCCTGCAGTACCCCTTACACTACCCAAACACCATTGCACTACCCTAAACCCTAAAACACTAACCCAGCAGTACCCCCTACACTACCCAAACACCACTGCTCTACCCTAAACCCTAAACCAATACCCCCCAGCACGACCCCCTACACTACCCAAACACCGCTGCACTATCCTAACCCTAAAACATTACCCCCAGCATGACCCCCTACTATACCTAAACACCACTGCACTAACCTAAACCCTAAAACATTCCCCCAGCATGACTCCCTACACTACCCAAACACCACTGCACTACCCTAATCCCCAAATCTACCCCCAGCACAACCCCCTTCACTACACAAACACCACTGCACTGCCCTAAACCCTGAAACACTACCCCCAACACGACCCCCTACACTACCCAAACACCACTTCACTACCCTAAACCCTAAAACACCACCCCAACATGACACCCTACACTACCCAAACACCACTGCACTACCCTAAACCCTAAAACACTACCCCCTCACGACCCACTACACTACCCAAAGACCACTGCATTACCCTAAACCCTGAAACACCAGCCCCAGCAGGACCCCCTACAGTGCCCGAACACCACTGTACTGCCCTAAACCCGAAATGACCACCCCCAGCAGGACCCCCTACACTGCCCAAACACCACTGCACTGCCCTAAACCCGAAAAACACCACCCCCAGCAGGAACCCTACACTGCCCGAACACCACAGCACTACCCTAAACCCAAAAACACCACCCCCAGCACGACCCCCTACACTACCCCAACACCACTGCACTAAACCCTAAAACACCACCCCCAGCACGACCCCTACACTACCCCGACACCACTGCACTGCCCTATACCCTAAAACACCAACCCCAGCACGACCCCCTACAGTACCCCATTACCACTGCTCTGCCCTAAATCCTAAAACACCACCCCCAGCACGACCCCCTACACTACCCAAACACCAATGCACTGCCCTAAACCCTAAAACACCACCCCTAGCACGACCCCCTACACTACACAAACACCACTGCACTGCCCTAAACCCTAAAACACCACCCCCAGCACGACCCCCTTCACTACACAAATACCAATTCACTGCCCTGAACACTAAAACACCACCCCCGTATGACCCCTTTCAATACACAAACACCAATGCACTACCCTAAACCCTAAAATACAACCGCCCGCACGACCCCCTACACCCCAAACACAACAGCACTATCCTAAACACTAAAACACTATCCCCAGCACGACCCCCTAAACTACACAAACACCACTGCACTACCCTAAACCCTAAAACACTACCCCTTACACTACAGAAACACCACTGCACTGCCCTAAACCCTAAAACACGCACGACCCCCTATACTACCCAAACACCATTTCACTACCCAAACCCTAAAACACTACCCCCAGCAGTACCCCCTACACTACGCAAACACCACTGCACTACCCTAAACCCTAAAACACTACCCCCAGCAGTACCACCTACACTACCCAAACTCCATTGCACTACCCTAAACCCTAAAACACTACTCCCAGCACGACCCCCTTTAATTCCCAAACACCACTGCACTACCCTAAACCCTAAAACACTCCCCCCAGCATGACTCCCTACACTACCCAAACACCACTGCACTACCCTAAATCTAAAATCTATCCCAGCACGACCCCTACACTACCCAAACACGACTGCACTACCCTGAATCTCACCTAGCATGACCCCATTCACTACACAAACACCAATGCACTACCCTAAACGCTAAAACACTATCCCCCGCACAACCCGCTACACTACCCATACACCACTGCACTATCCTAAACACTATATCACTACCCCCAGCACGACCCCCTAAACTACACAAACACCACTGCACTACCCTAAACCCTAAAACACTACCCCCTACACTACACAAACACCACTGCACTACCCAAACCCTAAAACACTACCCCCAGCAGTACCCCCTACAATACCCAAACACCACTGCACTACCCTATACCCTAAAACAATACCCCCTACACTACACAAACACCACTGCACTACCCTAAACCCTAAAACACAACGCCCTACACTACATAAACACCGCTGCACTACCCTAAAACACTACCCCCTGCAGTACCCCTTACACTACCCAAACACCATTGCACTACCCTAAACCCTAAAACACTAACCCAGCAGTACCCCCTACACTACCCAAACACCACTGCTCTACCCTAAACCCTAAACCAATACCCCCAGCATGACCCCCTACACTACCCAAACACCGCTGCACTATCCTAACCCTAAAACATTACCCCCAGCACGACCCCCTACAATACCTAAACACCACTGCACTAACCTAAACCCTAAAACATTCCCCCAGCATGACTCCCTACACTACCCAAACACCACTGCACTACCCTAATCCCCAAATCTACCCCCAGCACGACCCCCTTCACTACACAAACACCACTGCACTGCCCTAAACCCTGAAACACTACCCCCAGCACGACCCCCTACACTACCCAAACACCACTTCACTACTCTAAACCCTAAAACACCACCCCAGCATGACACCCTACACTACCCAAACACCACTGCACTACCCTAAACCCTAAAACACTACCCCCTCACGACCCACTACACTACCCAAAGACCACTGCATTACCCTAAACCCTGAAACACCAGCCCCAGCAGGACCCCCTACAGTGCCCGAACACCACTGCACTGCCCTAAACCTGAAAACACCACCCCCAGCAGGAACCCTACACTGCCCGAACACCACAGCACTACCCTAAACCTGAAAACACCACCCCCAGCACGACCCCCTACACTACCCCAACACCACTGCACTAAACCCTAAAACACCACCCCCAGCACGACCTCTACACTACCCCGACACCACTGCACTGCCCTATACCCTAAAACACCAACCCCAGCACGACCCCCTACAGTACCCCATTACCACTGCTCTGCCCTAAATCCTAAAACACCACCCCCAGCACGACCCCCTACACTACCCAAACACCAATGCACTGCCCTAAACCCTAAAACACCACCCCTAGCACGACCCCCTACACTACACAAACACCACTGCACTGCCCTAAACTCTAAAACACCACCCCCAGCACGACCCCCTTCACTACACAAATACCAATTCACTGCCCTAAACACTAAAACACCACCCCCGTATGACCCCTTTCACTACACAAACACCAATGCACTACCCTAAACCCTAAAATACAACCGCCCGCACGACCCCCTACACTACCCAAACACAACAGCACTATCCTAAACACTAAAACACTATCCCCAGCACGACCCCCTAAACTACACAAACACCACTGCACTACCCTAAACCCTAAAACACTACCCCCTACACTACAGAAACACCACTGCACTGCCCTAAACCCTAAAACACGACCCCTTACACTACACAAACACCGCTGCACTACCCTAAACCCTAAAACACTAACCCAGCACGACCCCCTAAACTACACAAACACCACTGCACTACCCTAAACAATAAAACACTACACCCAGCACGGCCCCCTAAACTACACAAACACCACTGCACTACCCTAAACCCTGAAACTCTACGCCCTACACTACACAAACACCACTGCACTACCCTAAACCCTAAAACACGACCCCCTACACTACACAAACACCGCTGCACTACCCTAAACCCTAAAACACTATCCCAGCACGACCCCCTAAACTACACAAACACCACTGCACTACCCTAAACCCTAAAACACGACCCCCTACACTACACAAACACCGCTGCACTACCCTAAACCCTAAAACACTGTCCCAGCACGACCCCCTAAACTACACAAACACCACTGCACTACCCTAAACCCTAAAACACTACCCCATACACTACACAAACACCATTGCACTACCCAAACCCTAAAACACTACCCCAAGAAGTACCCCCTACACTACCCAAACACCACTGCACTACCCTAAATCCGAAAACACTACCCCAGCAGTACAACCTACACTACCCAAACACCACTGCATTACCCTAAACCGTAAAACACTTTCCCCAGCAGTACCACCTACACTACCCAAACACCACTGCACTACCCTAAACCCAAAAACACTATCCCCAGCACTAAACCTACACTGCCCAAACACCATTGCACTACCCTAAACCCTAAAACACTACCCCCAGCAGTACCCACTACACTACCCAAACACCAGTGCACTAGCATAAACCCTAAACCAATACCCCCAGAACAACCCCTATACTACCCATACACCACTGCACTACCCCACACCCTAAAACACTACCCCCAGCATGACCCCCTTTAATACCCTAACACCACTGCACTACCCTAACCCTAAAACAATCCCCCCAGCATGACTCCCTACACTACCCAAACACCACTGCACTACCCTAAATCTCCCCCAGCACGACCCCCTTCACTACACAAACACCAATGCACCACCCTAAACGCTAAAACACTGCCACCCGCACGACCCCCTACACTACGCAAACACCACTGCACTATCCTAAACAGTATAACACTAACCCCAGCACGACCCCTAAACTACACAAACACCACTGCACTACCCACAAACCCTAAAACACTACCCCCTACACTACACAAACACCAATGCACTACCTTAAACTCTAAAACACGACCCCGTATACTACATAAACACCACTGAACTACCCTAAACCCTAAAACACTGTCCCAGCACATCCCCCTAAACTACAAAAACACCACTGCACTACCCTAAACCCAAAATCTACAACCAGCACGACCCCTACACTACCCAAACACCACTGCACTACCCTAAATCTCCCCAGCAAAACCCCTTCACTACACAAACACCAATGCACTACACTAAACGCTAAAACACTACCACCGCACGACCCCTACACTACCCAAACACCACTGCACTATCCTAAACACTATAACACTACACCCAGCACGACCCCCAAACTACACACACACCACTGCACTACCCTAAACCCTAAAACACTGCCTCCTACACTACACAAACACCCCTGCACTACCCTAAACCCTAAAACACAACCCCCTACACTACATAAACACCGCTGCACTACATTAAAAACCCTAAAACACTACCCCAGCACGACCCCCTAAACAACACAAACACCACTGCACTACCCTAAACCCTAAAACACTACCCCCTACACTACACAAACACCACTGCACTACCCAAACCCCAAAACACAACCCCCAGCAGTACCCCCTACACTACACAAACACCACTGCACTACCCTAAACCCTAAAACACTACCCTCAGCAGTACCACCTACACTATCAAAATACCACTGCACTACCCTAAACCAAGAAAAACAACCCCCAGCAGTATCCCCTACACTACTCAAACACCATTGCACTACCCTCAACCCTAAAACACTACCCCCAGCAGTACCCCCTACACTACCCAAACACCACTGCACTACCCTAAACCCTAAACCAATACCCCCAGCACCATCCCCTACGCTACCCAAACACCAATGCACTGCCCTAAACCCTGAAACACCACCCCAGCAAGACCCCCTACATTCTCCAAACACCAATGCACTGCCCTAAACCCTGAAACACCACCCCCAGCAAATTCCCCTACACTGCCCAAACACCAATGCACTGCTCTAAACCGTGAAACAGCACCCCCAGCACGACCCACTACACTGCCCGAACACCACTGCACTGCCATAAAACCTGAAACAGCACCCCCAGCACGACCCCCTACACTGCCTGAACATCACTGCACTGCCCTAAACCCTAAAACACCACCCCCAGCACGACCCCCCACACTGCCCGAACACCACTGCCCTGCCCTAAACCCTGAAACATCAGCCACAGCACGACCCACTACACTGCCCGAACACCACTGCCCTGCCCTAAACCCTGAAACACCAGCCCCAGCAAGACCCCCTACACTGCCCGAACACCACTGCCCTGCCCTAAACCTTGAAACACCAGCCCCAGCAAGACCCCCTACACTGCCCAAACTCCAATGCCCTGCCCTAAACCCTGAAACACCAGCCCCAGCAAGACACCGAACACTGCTAGAACACCACTGCCCTGCCCTAAACCCTGAAACACCACCCCCTGCATGACCCCTTACACTGCCCGAACACCACTGCCCTGCCCTAAACCCTGAAATACCACCCTGTGCATGAACCCCTACACTACCCAAACACCACTGCACTGCCCTAAACCCGAAATAACCACCCTACGCAGGACCCCCTACACTGTCCAAACACCACTGCACTGCCCTAAACCCGAAAACACCACCCCCAGCAGGAACCCTACACTGCCCGAACACCACAGCACTACCCTAAACCCGAAAACACCACCCCCAGCACGACCCCCTACACTACCCCAACACCACTGCACTGCACTAAACCCTAAAACACCACCCCCAGCACGACCCCTACACTACCCCAACACCACTGCACTGCCCTATACCCTAAAACACCAACCCCAGCACGACCCCCTACAGTACCCCAACATCACTGCTCTGCCCTAAATCCTAAAACACCACCCCCAGTATGACCCCCTACACTACCCAAACACCAATGCACTGCCCTAAACCCTAAAACACCACCCCCAGCACGATCCCCTTCACTACACAAATACCAATTCACTGCCCTAAACGCTAAAACACCACCCCCGTATGACCCCTTTCACTACACAAACACCAATGCACTACCCTAAACCCTAATATACAACCCCCCCGCACGACCCCCTACACTACCCAAACACAACAGCACTGTCCTAAACACTAAAACACTATCCCCAGCACGACCCCCTAAACTACACAAACACCACTGCACTACCATAAACCCTAAAACATTACTAGGGGTGGGCGGAATTTGCGAAATTAACTTTCGCAAACTATCGCGAAAATGCTAAAAATCTCCGCAAACACGCCGGAAATATCGCGAAGACGCGGAAGTTTTTTTCCCACTTTTTTGCGTGATCGCGGGTCGCCAACTTACCCATGCAGTTGCTCACGGGCACGGCCATCTTGTGTTCACTTGTCCTGCCCTCTTGCGATGCTTACTTCCTGTTCCGGGTCGCGCAATGCATGTTCACGCCCGTTCGCAGTCGATATTTCCTGTTCGCGACCGCTTTTACTTGATCGCGTTGCTTTTTGCTTGCTCGGGAGAAAATATCACGCGAACTTGCGCATATGGTCGCAATGGGCGCGGCCATCTTGTTTTTCACTCTATTGCATGGTTCTTGGGCCTGATTTTGAATCCTCCCAAAATCTTTTCAATCTTTTGTTTATAGCCACTTTTTTTGGATCTTTATTACTTATTATTTCTCTAACTATTTTCCTGCCTCTATATTTTTGGCTTTTGTCTACCTTTTTTTTGTTTTTTAGCTACTTTTTCTCTTTCTATTGCCTGCTATTTATTTCCTTTACTCTTTTAACCCTCTTTTACCTTTTCTTTCCCGCCCCGTCCCCAGAACCATGTCCAAGGGTAGGGCTGTTCGCCGGCGCAGCCAAAGCCGCAACCGCCTACCTTGCGGAAGGCGGCGCCCACAAGGGGTGCAGGCACGGGCCTTATTTGGGGAGGTGGAGTTGGCTGCACTAATTTTCTTTGTGCAGCGCCACCTCCCCTCAACCCTGGCAGCAGGTGGCAGGCCTGGGTCCGGGTACGGCCTCCGGGAGCGTCGGCAGCAGTGGGGGAAGGTGCGCCGGGCAGTGTCACGCTTCTCTGGTGTTCGACGCACCCAGGCGCAGCTGACGCACCGGTGGTCCGACATCTTGGACCGTGAGCAGGACCTGCTGGACCTGCTGGGAGTGGAGGTCCCGAGCTTGGTGAGTACCTATTTAATTATTACTACTTTGTGTCTGTTCTTCTGCTCTGTGTTATATATTGCGAATATCTTTTTTTTCTTCCAACCAGCTAGAATGTTGCTGCTTACATTCCAGGTTAATTACTTTTAAAAGTCTGTGATTTTTTTGACACAGGTGCTCTTCTGCGCTACTACTAATCTTACTTGTTTGCAGCTTTGCGTTTGCACTTGCTTAGCGTGATTCTTTATGAGTTCATTTTAGAGAAATTAAGTTACGTAATGCTACAGTGACTCTAGTCCACTCCTTACTTTGTCCTGTCACTAATAGATAGGGGCGGATTGATACTTCGGTTTAGGTACTTTGTATGAGCTTCTAATTTGTTAGTGGTATGCGTGATGCCCCCTCACTCAGTTACGTGACGTGCTGGTAGTACGGCTGTCTTTATTAGAACCTTTTCTAGTTTGTTCAATGAGTGGTGGTAGGCTTAGCAGTTACTTAGCACTGGCAGATCAGCATCAATCAATCAAACCCAAATTTGGTGTATACAAAACATGTAGTCATGTTCATGTGTCCTCCATGATTTGACCATATGCATTGTTGAGGAATACAGTGGAAATGCATACTTAATGTACAATTGGCATGCCTAGAATAGGTGGGCTAGGTTGGGTGGTACGCTGTACTTAGGCTTAGTTGTAACTTGGTATTCTGGAATCAGAATGGAAGACTGGATTACTGTTGATAAATAGTAACTTAAGTAGTCGAACTGCGAATCCCCCGATATTACTTGTTGACCAGATGAGATCGGTCAATTTAGTTATTGCAATTGTTATTTACATAAGTGTTTTTTGACCGTTGTTGAAAAATATTGTATTTGTTTGACACCATCCATCAATGTTTGTCTCTTTCTTATATCTTTCCTGTTCATCAGCACCCAGGGGCAGACCGACAGGGACTGGGCAGTCGGCGGGACACACAGAACACCACCAGGAGGACACCGCTGAGGGCTCCTCTGCTGGCCTCAGTAAGTCTTCTTGTTTTTAATAATATTTCTTATTCCATAACTTGTACTGCCCCATATTTTTCCCGAACTATTGTTTGTTTCCAAATGCTATTTTTTTACCACCAATTATCCTTCGATCTGTACGGTTTCAAAAATCTTATCCCTGCCTCCGCTATGATGACTCTGAGTACTACTACTACTACATACTATCAGTCTGTCTGTACTGTAGTAGCTAGTCTTGCCCAGTTGGCCAGTGCCACTCTTTGTGAAAGGTTGTAATATAAAACTCATATTCACCAGTAGCTCGAGCCATTGAGTCCAATCCGTTGGGTCGTTGTCTTGTACTACTTTTACTCTTATAGATCTTGAGGCTTTGAAAATTCACAGCAACAGCCCTACCAGCTTTATTACTATTTTGATATGATACCCTATAGGACATACTACTGTTGTAGGGATCTTGCACATACACAGACATTTGCACCAGAAAATAGGATGTTGGTGATGGTATGTTGGACCTTCCTTGCACACCTCAATCAGAAATTCCGCACCCACCACAATTCCACTGCTTGACTATAGTACTGTCTTGTCATAACTATTAGGTCTCGGAACCCTCCCCCTAAGATACCTAACAAGTAGACAACCCAGAACATAACACACCCAACCTCTCAGTCGTGGAAGCAATTCACATGCACATCCTTACTTTAATTTGCTCACTCGTGTAAGTTAGTCCACACCAAATACCACCAAGTCTATTTAAGTTCAAAATGTTTATTTCAATTTGAGAAGGTCTGTACACTGTTTTCTTACAAATGCAGCACCAACCGGAAAATCAATAACATTATAACAATATACATTGTTACACTTATACAGTTGGGAATTAAATCATGATAACTGAACAGTGGTGGAAGGCAGCACTACCATCCCATAGCAATTTAGTTTATATAAATTCATAAATGAAGATGTGAGTGAAGGGACCCCTCACCTTAGAAGAACCTAGTACTGGTAGTTGTTGCATGTGAGAAGTTGGCCTGGTATATGCTGTTCACTAGTTCTAGTGACCACCTTGTACCATGCCAAGCAACCCTTATGGTGTGGTTGTAAGTCAACCTTTTTGGACTAGCTGCCCTAGTGGTAGCGTAGGCTAAGCAGTCTTTGAGGCTAAACTCGTGATGCGTGTTAAGCAAGCTGTTTTACCAATAGTAACCCCCTTTTATACCAATGAAAGGACACCACACAGATATATATTCAAAATATATATGTATTTATTTCTCAAAGTAACCCCTAGTCTCTTTATGAGCACAGGAGCACAAATCGTCAAACAAGATTACAGTAGAATACACAGAAGTTGCACTTTATATGGATAGGCCCTGGTGGCCACTCAAACCATATACTAAAATAGTGGTATAAGTACCACGAACAGAAAAGGGAAAAGGCCTAGGGCCTCTAGAATCGCTGGGCCTACAAGGAGCTAACGTCAGTTAGTGACCAGGAGGTCCACGGGTGGCGTGTGCAGAGCAAATAGTCACACGCGGGCTCCCATAGGTTTCAATGGGTGCGTAAAAAGTACAAAGTTACTGCAAAAGGAATCTTCCGGATGACCTAGGAACTTAAGATTTGGAACACAGGCACTAGAGATGTATTACTACACATGGGCACCGGAGTACCAGCTTTACCTCACCCACAGGAAGCGGGTGCATAGGCCTCAAAGTGCGTCGGGTTTCTTCTATCTGTTCCGTTGAGCCTGGGACAAAGATGCTGCAGGCGGTCGGTCGGGAAGAGATGCAGTGGATCCAAGAGTGGATCGGAGATGTTGAAGACCTGTAAGCAGAGGGGACAGTGTTCACAGTCACTAGCCAGTGACCAGCGTGGCACCAGGTGGGTACCAGGCGATGTCGGGTGCAAACAGGTGATGAGGGGTAGCTTGTCTCCGCAGCCACGTGGTCCCTGAAGGTCGACGACGTCCAGGAGTCGGCTCACGAGCTGTCCCACGCAGGCTCTCGCTGTCGGCGGTGTCGGCGACTTGATCGAAGCAAACAAGCCTTGGCAAAAGCAATTGCAGGAGGATTCGGAAATCAGCTGTTGGTTCTGACCAGCAAGGTCAGAGGGATTGCTCCTTTGGAGGGGAGCAAGGGCCAGTCTGGAGCAACCAGACCAGCGGTGTTTGTCGTAGATTTCGTCGCCAAGATGGCCACTAGCCAGCGGGCCAGCAACCGGTTAGGCGCGTCGAGTGGCAAAATGCAGAAGGGCCCCACGCAGATCGTGGAGATGCTGGAGGGCTCACCTTTGGTGCAGATGCTGCTCGAGGGTTGGGCTTCTCAGGACCCAAAGCACAACTTGGAGGGAGCCTCGGTTGTTGCACTGGTCAGCTTGTCGTAGTCGTTTCAAGATGGCTGGCTCCACGTGTCTCGGTGCCTCCACGGGTCTCCTCTTTTCAGGGACTGTGGATCGGGCGGTGAGAGGTCTGGAGGTCCAGGTCTTGTCAGTCTCTGGGCTCGGGCTCCGGCGGGAGGCGGCGGCAAAGCAGACGGTGATTCGCTGGATGGTGCTTGCGTTAGCAAGGTGGTCACTCCCTGACCACAGGGGAGATTTTCTTCAGTCTTCTGTGCAGCAGAATGTCGAAGTTCCCGTCTTCTTCTTAGTTTCAAGTTGATTCCAGGATGTCTGAAGTCTTAGGACACAGCTCCTACCTTTATTCGGATTCTAGGGGCCGGACTACCTGCTAGGTCCCTCCCTATGGGTGGGACCAGGAAGGGGGGTGGTTACACCCCCAATCCTTTGTCCAGCTCGCCCCAGGCCCGGGACTGGTGTGCCCCAGGACCGGTTTGAACTGGCATATGCACCGAGGCTCCTTGTGAGCCACAGGCATGTCTGGTTTCTTTCAAGCCCTACCTGACCAATACACAAAATCCTGTCTGGGGTGGTGCATGCACCTCCCCTGGCAGGAAACCCTTTGTCCACACCTCCCAAGCTGGAAGGACTCCCAGCAGCAGGAGGGCAGACTTGTGTCTGTGGTGGCAGCATCCATTTTGTGGAGCTGAGGCTATGTCTGATTTTACCCGGGTTTCAGGTACTGTACATGTCGTGTCCCTCTAGAAGGGTGGAATGCTAACCCCGTCGCCAGAATTGGCGAGGGGTTAGTATTCCAATTCGTATGACACCTTACTCGACATGTTTTGATAAAGCCAAACCAAAGATGGCATTTAACCGCGAGGTTCATAATGCACTTAAGAGTATATGGTATGACGATATCTGGAAACAGTAGAAGGAAGTTGTTCCGACCACTGCAGACAGGCTCAGCTCATGCCAGAGCACCATCTCACATGGAACCAAGCACTCTGCCTTCAGGATTGTTAAGGCCTGCCATAGGAGTGACTTATAGGTTACCAGGTGTCCCATTTAAGGTTAGGTATAGGTATACTACACCTAAGTAAGAGGTGATTACACCAACTTACCCCAGCTGAGTGATCAGCCAGTTGTGTCAGATTGTTAGGCCAAGCCTGGGGTGGCATAATACATGCTGCAGCCCCTGGCAGGCCTTGGGTACACCAATGCCCTGGGTACCTAGTGTACACTGGTACAGGGGCTGACAGGGTGATCCACTTCCAATTGGTTATGCACCTAGGGTGCATAGTTTTAATTTAGTAGAGAGAACAGCAGGCTGGGGGTCTGATTGGCAGGCCCACAGCCTCAATATGTCAAAAACCAGTGAAGCAAAAAGCAAAAATTTGGGGTGACCATAGGATAGCAGACCCTACTCTCCTACACAACCCCCCCCCAAACGCTGGGACATTAAACTAGCCTTGACCAGTCTCGTCTTCATGTCCTAAGTGGAAGTACCTGGAGAGACCATCTGCATTCCCATGGTCAGTACCTGGCCGGTGCTCCACTGTAAAGTCCATCCCCTGTAGGGAAATGGACCACCTAAGCAGTTTGGGGTTTTCACCCTTCATCTGATTTAGCCACAAGAGGGGCTTATGGTCGGTCTGAATCTTGAAGTGAGTGCCAAACAAGTATGGCCTCAGCTTCTTCAGGGCCCACACCACAGCAAAGGCCTCCCTCTCAATAGCTGACCAATTCTTCTCTCTGGGGGTCAACCTTCTGCTAATAAAAGCAATGGGTTGGTCTTGACCATCTACATTAAGTTGTGACAGCACAGCTCCCACACCCAACTCAGAAGCATCTGTTTGGACAATAAACTCTTTGGAGTAGTCAGGACTTTTCAGGATAGGTGCAGAGCACATGGCCTCCTTCAGGTCATCAAATGCCTTTTGACAGCTTACTGTCCACTGAACCTTTTTGGGCATCTTCTTGGATGTCAGATCATTAAGAGGAGTCACAATGGACCCATAGTTCTTAACAAACTTCCTGTAATACCCAGTCAAGCCCAAGAAAGCTCGAACTTGAGTCTGGGTGGTTGGAGGGGACCAATCCTTGATGGACTGTATCTTACTCTCCAGTGGTTGAACTTGGCCCCCACCTACAAGGTGGCCCAAATACACAACCTTACTCTGCCCTATCTGGCACTTAGTAGCCTTGATAGTGAGGCCTGCCCTTTGCAGAGCCTCAAGAGCCTTCTTCAGGTGGATCAGGTGATCCTCCCAGGTGGAACTAAAGACAGCAATGTCATCAAGATATGCTGCGCAAAAGTCATCCAACCCAGTAAGGACTTGGTTCACCAGCCTTTGGAAGGTGGCAGGTGCATTCTTCAGACCAAAGGGCATCACCACAAACTGATAATGCCCACCTGGGGTTGAGAATGCTGTTTTGGCCTTAGACTCCTCAGCTAACCTGATTTGCCAATAGCCAGCTGTCAAGTCAAATGTGCTCAAAAACTTTGCAGAAGCTAGTTTGTCTATGAGCTCATCTGCCCTTGGAATAGGGTGTGCATCTGTCCTGGTGACAGCATTGAGTCCTCTGTAGTCCACACAGAACCTCATCTCTCTCTTGCCATCTTTGGTGTGAGGTTTGGGGACCAGAACCACTGGGCTAGCCCAGGGGCTCTCTGAGGGTTCAATGACACCTAATTCCAGCATTTTATGTACCTCAGCCTTTATACAGTCCCTGACGTGGTCAGGTTGTCTGTAAAGTTTGTTCTTTACAGGCAGACTGTCACCAGTGTCCACAACATGGGTACACCAGTCAGTTTGACTAGGTATCAAGGAAAACATATGTGAAAATGATTGTAGAACCTGTCTACATTCAGTCTGCTGATGGGCAGTGAGGTTGCCTCCAAGGGTCACTCCTTCAACTGAGCCATCTTCAGGGTTCTGAGACAACAGGTCTGGGAGAGGGTCACTCTCTTCCTCCTGTCCCTCATCTGTAGCCATGAGCAAGCCCATGTCTGCCCTGTCAACATATGCTTTAAGCCTGTTAACATGGAGTACCCTGTGGGGACTCCTGGGAGTTCCTAGGTCGACCAAGTAGGTGACCTCTCCCTTCTTTTCCAGGATTGTATGGGGTCCAGACCATTTGTCTTGGAGTGCTGCTGGGGCCACTGGCTCCAACACCCATACCTTCTGTCCTGGCTGATACTCAACCAAGACAGCCTTTTGGTCATGCCAAGCTTTCTGTAAGGCCTGGCTTGCCTCAAGGTTTTTAGATGCCTTCTCCATATACTCAGCCATCCTGGAGCGGAGACCAAGTACATAGTCCACTATGTCTAGCTTAGGCTTTTTGAGAGGTAACTCCCAGCCTTCCTTCACCAAACACAGTGGGCCTCTCACAGGGTGCCCAAACAACAATTCAAAGGGGCTGTAGCCAACTCCTTTTTGTGGGACCTCTCTGTAAGCAAACAGAAGGCAGGGTAGAAGGATATCCCATCTTCGCCTGAGCTTTTCAGGTAATCCTTTGATCATACCCTTTAGGGTCTTGTTGAATCTCTCAACAAGCCCATTGCATTGTGGGTGATAAGGGGTGGTGAACTTGTAGTTGACACCACATTCCTTCCACATAGCTGTCAAGTATCCTGACATAAAGTTGGTACCTCTGTCAGATACTACCTCCTTAGGAAACCCCACTCTGGAGAATACTCCCAGCAGGGCCCTGGCCACAACAGGAGCTGTAGTGGTCCTAAGGGGAATTGCCTCTGGATACCTGGTGGCATGATCCACTACCACCAGTATAAATCTGTGCCCAGATGCAGTGGGAGGATCCATGGGACCCACTATGTCTATTCCCACTCTTTCAAAGGGGACCCCCACCACAGGTAGTGGTATTAGGGGGGCCTTTGTTGTGCCACCTGATTTGCCACTGGCTTGGCAGGTAACACAGGAGCGACAAAACTCCTTTGTATCTTCATTCATATGAGGCCAGTGAAAGTGAGGGACAAGTCTGTCCCAGGTCTTATTCTGGCCTAGGTGTCCTGCTAAAGGAATGTCATGGGCCAAGGTAAGAAGGAAGCCCCTAAATTGCAGAGGTATGACCAACCTCCTGGTTGCACCAGGCTTGGGGTCTCTAGCCTCTGAATAAAGGAGCCCTTCATCCCAATACACTTTATGGGTACCTTGAGCATTCCCAGCAGCCTCAGCAGCAGCCAGCTGTCTGAGGGGTTCAAGAGAGGGACAGGATAACTGAGCCTGCCTCAAGTCAGCCCTTGAAGGTCCCCCTGTCCCCAGAAACTCAACCTGATCAGGTTCAAGCTCTTCAGGGACAGTTCCTTCAGGGTCCTCTAGATCAGCTTCCTGGGAAGGCTGATCATCACTCTGAGGCAGGGGGGAAGGCACAGCCTTGACCCTCCTGTTCTTCTTCTTGGTAGGTGCTTGGTCCATTGTTCCAGGATCCAAGACCTGTGGTTCAGTGAGGCACTTTTTGGCCTGTGACCTGGTCACAGCAAGGACATGTGATGATATACCTAACATCTCTGCATGAGTCCTGTACTCCACTTCTGACCATAGAGAACTCTCTAGGTCATTGCCCAACAAACATTCTACTGGGAGGTCTGCACTAACCACAACCCTTTTGAGGCCAGTTACCCCTCCCCATGAGAAGTTAACAACTGCCACACTGTGTGAAGTAGTGGCATTGCTGGCATTGGTCACCAGGTAGTTCTCACCTGGTATGTACTGTCCAGGATCCACAAAGCCTGGTGTCACCATAGTGACACTGGCACATGTGTCCCTGTAGGCTTGAGCCACTTTGTCATTAATTAAAGGAGTCTGTCTGTACTTGCCCAGGTTACTGGGGCTCACAGTCAGGGACAAATCAATGTCCCCATCACAGATCAAGACTGCCTGTGTAAGGGTTCTGTCTAAGTCAGAATCTCCTTCAGTTCCCATAGTGATTCCCACTACACCCTTTGTCTGGGGACCAACACTGCTAACAGTAGTACTGGGAGCAGGTGCCTTAGGGGCAACAGTGTTGGGGGCTCCACCCTTTTTGCAATCACTAGTCCAGTGAGTTGTATTTTTACAATGATTGCACCAGGGTTTCTTCTGACCTTCTTTCTTCTTCTTGGACTGTTGGGACCCACCCTCCTTAGCAGTAGTTTGGGGCCCTGTTGAAGACTTCTGGTCTTTAGGTTTCTGATCTCCACCCTTTTGGTCTGTTTTCTTCTGATCACCCCCTTGGCCCTGGTTCTGGTTCTTTTGCTTAACCCTGGTTCTGACCCATTTGTCTGCCTTCTTTCCCAATTCTTGGGGAGAGGTCAGATCAGAGTCAACCAAGTGTTGATGCAGTTGCTGGTTTTGACAGTTATTTAAAATCTGTTCTCTCATCATCAAATTATACAATCCTGTAAAATCAGATACCTTACTTCCCAGCAACCAACCCTCCAAAGCCTTAGTGGCACATTCAATGTATTCAGACCAGTCCTGAGTCTGTGTCTTTTGGGTGTCTCTGAACATTAACCTGTACTGCTCAGTGGTTAAGCCTAACCCATCAACTAGAACACTCTTCAGGACTCTGTAGTTTCTGACATCCTCTTCTCTAACAGTGAGGAGTCTGTCTCTGCCTCTTCCTTCAAAGGAGAGCCAGAGGATTGCTGCCCACTGGTCTTCAGGAACCTGCTGTACTTTGCAGGCTCTCTCAAGAGCAGTTATCCATTTGTGGATGTCATCCCCACTTTTGTAGGGGGGCACAACCTTAGACAGGTTCCTATTGTCAAAGACCCTATCTTTGTCCTTAGGGACAATGCTGCCACCAGTGGGTATAGACCCACTCTCTTTATGCTGTCTAGCCTTGCTAAGTTTCTCTTCCATCAGGGCTACTTCTAGCTCCTGCTTCCTGATCCTCAGCTGAGCCTCTTGCATCTTGGCCTCATGTTCCCTCCTCTGAGGGGTGGTCATCCTTCTCCTGGAGTGACCTTGAGAGCCTCTAGAGCCATGGGAAGCATTGGAGTCACCTGAGCGATTCCTTTGCCTTCCAAGCCCTGTGTTAAGTCCACTGGGGAGATCCAGTGGGTTCAACCCACTGTCAGTCCCCAATAGCCTTGGTTTAGCTGGGCCAAGTATAATACTTGGCACTGGGCTAGTTCTCCCTTCATCCTCACTACTGTCAGTATCCTTTTCACTCTCATCCTCTGTGGTAGGCATCCCATCTAAGGGGTGACTATTGGGAAGGGGTACTTCAGTGGCATCTTTAGAAGGGGGGCCTCCTGTTCCTGTCCCTAAGGGGGCTAACTGGGAAGCTTTCTTGAGTGCTCTCTGATTCTCATCATTCTGTAAGAGCTCTCTGAGCTCAGCAGAGTTTGGGTTCTTGGGCTGTTTAAGGCCTCTAAGAGTTGCCAAATGCCTGAGCTCATTCTGATTAAGGGTAGCAAAGCTGGATGGTGCCCTCTGGGGGTCACTCTCAACAGAGATGGGTACAGTGGACCCCTCTGCCCCGGCCATTGCTCTTAAGTGTGGGTGGATGTGTTGCAATCTACCTACACTTGGGTTTACCTACTAAACCTATCTAGTAGTTGTAGTCAGGGTGTGCTACTCCCTTTGCTCTACAACAACTAAGTTCAGTAGAACTTATGTATATCTAATCTTGTTTTATATGTACCTACAGGTACCTATGTGATCTTTCAATTGGTAACCAAGAGATTACAATGGTAAAACACAGCAAGCTCAAATCCAACCGCTGCTCACCAATGTGAGAAGTTGGCCTGGTATATGCTGTTCACTAGTTCTAGTGACCACCTTGTACCATGCCAAGCAACCCTTATGGTGTGGTTGTAAGTCAACCTTTTTGGACTAGCTGCCCTAGTGGTAGCGTAGGCTAAGCAGTCTTTGAGGCTAAACTCGTGATGCGTGTTAAGCAAGCTGTTTTACCAATAGTAACCCCCTTTTATACCAATGAAAGGACACCACACAGATATATATTCAAAATATATATGTATTTATTTCTCAAAGTAACCCCTAGTCTCTTTATGAGCACAGGAGCACAAATCGTCAAACAAGATTACAGTAGAATACACAGAAGTTGCACTTTATATGGATAGGCCCTGGTGGCCACTCAAACCATATACTAAAATAGTGGTATAAGTACCACGAACAGAAAAGGGAAAAGGCCTAGGGCCTCTAGAATCGCTGGGCCTACAAGGAGCTAACGTCAGTTAGTGACCAGGAGGTCCACGGGTGGCGTGTGCAGAGCAAATAGTCACACGCGGGCTCCCATAGGTTTCAATGGGTGCGTAAAAAGTACAAAGTTACTGCAAAAGGAATCTTCCGGATGACCTAGGAACTTAAGATTTGGAACACAGGCACTAGAGATGTATTACTACACATGGGCACCGGAGTACCAGCTTTACCTCACCCACAGGAAGCGGGTGCATAGGCCTCAAAGTGCGTCGGGTTTCTTCTATCTGTTCCGTTGAGCCTGGGACAAAGATGCTGCAGGCGGTCGGTCGGGAAGAGATGCAGTGGATCCAAGAGTGGATCGGAGATGTTGAAGACCTGTAAGCAGAGGGGACAGTGTTCACAGTCACTAGCCAGTGACCAGCGTGGCACCAGGTGGGTACCAGGCGATGTCGGGTGCAAACAGGTGATGAGGGGTAGCTTGTCTCCGCAGCCACGTGGTCCCTGAAGGTCGACGACGTCCAGGAGTCGGCTCACGAGCTGTCCCACGCAGGCTCTCGCTGTCGGCGGTGTCGGCGACTTGATCGAAGCAAACAAGCCTTGGCAAAAGCAATTGCAGGAGGATTCGGAAATCAGCTGTTGGTTCTGACCAGCAAGGTCAGAGGGATTGCTCCTTTGGAGGGGAGCAAGGGCCAGTCTGGAGCAACCAGACCAGCGGTGTTTGTCGTAGATTTCGTCGCCAAGATGGCCACTAGCCAGCGGGCCAGCAACCGGTTAGGCGCGTCGAGTGGCAAAATGCAGAAGGGCCCCACGCAGATCGTGGAGATGCTGGAGGGCTCACCTTTGGTGCAGATGCTGCTCGAGGGTTGGGCTTCTCAGGACCCAAAGCACAACTTGGAGGGAGCCTCGGTTGTTGCACTGGTCAGCTTGTCGTAGTCGTTTCAAGATGGCTGGCTCCACGTGTCTCGGTGCCTCCACGGGTCTCCTCTTTTCAGGGACTGTGGATCGGGCGGTGAGAGGTCTGGAGGTCCAGGTCTTGTCAGTCTCTGGGCTCGGGCTCCGGCGGGAGGCGGCGGCAAAGCAGACGGTGATTCGCTGGATGGTGCTTGCGTTAGCAAGGTGGTCACTCCCTGACCACAGGGGAGATTTTCTTCAGTCTTCTGTGCAGCAGAATGTCGAAGTTCCCGTCTTCTTCTTAGTTTCAAGTTGATTCCAGGATGTCTGAAGTCTTAGGACACAGCTCCTACCTTTATTCGGATTCTAGGGGCCGGACTACCTGCTAGGTCCCTCCCTATGGGTGGGACCAGGAAGGGGGGTGGTTACACCCCCAATCCTTTGTCCAGCTCGCCCCAGGCCCGGGACTGGTGTGCCCCAGGACCGGTTTGAACTGGCATATGCACCGAGGCTCCTTGTGAGCCACAGGCATGTCTGGTTTCTTTCAAGCCCTACCTGACCAATACACAAAATCCTGTCTGGGGTGGTGCATGCACCTCCCCTGGCAGGAAACCCTTTGTCCACACCTCCCAAGCTGGAAGGACTCCCAGCAGCAGGAGGGCAGACTTGTGTCTGTGGTGGCAGCATCCATTTTGTGGAGCTGAGGCTATGTCTGATTTTACCCGGGTTTCAGGTACTGTACATGTCGTGTCCCTCTAGAAGGGTGGAATGCTAACCCCGTCGCCAGAATTGGCGAGGGGTTAGTATTCCAATTCGTATGACACCTTACTCGACATGTTTTGATAAAGCCAAACCAAAGATGGCATTTAACCGCGAGGTTCATAATGCACTTAAGAGTATATGGTATGACGATATCTGGAAACAGTAGAAGGAAGTTGTTCCGACCACTGCAGACAGGCTCAGCTCATGCCAGAGCACCATCTCACATGGAACCAAGCACTCTGCCTTCAGGATTGTTAAGGCCTGCCATAGGAGTGACTTATAGGTTACCAGGTGTCCCATTTAAGGTTAGGTATAGGTATACTACACCTAAGTAAGAGGTGATTACACCAACTTACCCCAGCTGAGTGATCAGCCAGTTGTGTCAGATTGTTAGGCCAAGCCTGGGGTGGCATAATACATGCTGCAGCCCCTGGCAGGCCTTGGGTACACCAATGCCCTGGGTACCTAGTGTACACTGGTACAGGGGCTGACAGGGTGATCCACTTCCAATTGGTTATGCACCTAGGGTGCATAGTTTTAATTTAGTAGAGAGAACAGCAGGCTGGGGGTCTGATTGGCAGGCCCACAGCCTCAATATGTCAAAAACCAGTGAAGCAAAAAGCAAAAATTTGGGGTGACCATAGGATAGCAGACCCTACTCTCCTACATTGCATCATTCAGAAGCTCTGGTTCGTAGAAGGGAATCTCGCGTCTGTAATGTGAAAAATGAAATGGTGTGCGTTAGTATATTGCAACTTGCAAGCATTTCTCAGCCGTGCCAAAAAGTGTAGCATTTATGGATAAGCAATATGGACTAAGAGTAACAGTGGTACACCAGTACTTCCTAAAAAAGTGGCTTGTTAATGTTTGTTGACCGCTTGTACGCAGCGCGTAGACTAGACAGTAGCAGTGTGAGGCAGGTCATGTGGGCTCAAAGGTGTCTTAAGCTGCAAGGTAAAGGTAACGTCACATGTGCAAAAATAAAGGACACAAAGGTAAAATGGTAGCATGGCTAGGGCTAATTAAGCAAAGGCTACAATGATCATATATAACTATTAGTGTCTACTCTACTACTACCTGATTTGTACTAGTGATGTATGTTAGTATTAACTCATTTTTTAACCTTGCTACTGATCATAAGGGGGAGGTGTATATGACGCCTAATAAATGTGTAATGTTTTCTAGGCGCACTACCGACCACCATTGCCGGGGCCAGCGAAGGCGACGCGGAGGGCGAGGATGCGGCAGTTGCTGCAGATAGCAATGGAGCGGTAGGGGGAGTGGCAGCACCAGTGGCAGGCGGTGGTAAGTTAGATTCATAATCCTTAACTATTGTTGAACTTGACAGTACACTCACTGCAAGGGTGTACTGTATGTATATGTATACTGTACTGTTGAGACTTAGGGCCCCATTAGGATGGCGGGCGTATTGCCCCCGCTGGGCCAGCGGTATTCACCACCGACACCACAGGGGCAAACCTCCCGCCATCCCTGTAGTAAAGAGTCAGACCCCCCATATGTCGACCAGGCGGAAATGGGTTCAATATGGCGGTGGTGTCTCTCTGAACACACCGCCAGCCATATAATCTGCATTTTGGAATGCCTTTGCGTGACGGCATTGCCGTCCGCCACGGAAAGGCATGGAGACATTGCAGAGTATGCTTGGGGGCCCCCATGGAGGGTACCTACCTATGCTATGGTACCCCCCTGCCTTTCAAAGCAAAACGTGACAGGCTCCATGCGGGGCCCATCATGTTGTGCTTGGAAAAGCAGCACAACATGTATTTTTAGCATTGCTTTCGGCACCGTCAACCAGAATGTAAAAAAAACAGGATCCGCCCGCCACTGTGCCGGGCGCATCATCCTAATTAATTGTCCCCACGGGACCCCCACCCTTTTTAGCGTGAGGATGGCGGGCAGATAAAGTCCGCCCGCCATCCGATGTCGTAAGTAAGTATGAGTTGTTGGGGACGTTTGAAGAGTGAACTAGAAGACTAGAATCCCTTTAATTTGCATAGGAGTGGGAGTATTGAGTAACCAATGGCCTCATCTATCTGATTTCAACTCCGCTTTGAAAGTTTTATGGAGAAGAGCACCTGGTGCACTGTTCAACTAAAAAGTGAAAGACGGGTGGAAGTAAGAAGGACGGGCGAGATTTAAAATGTTATGTACTACTGTGCTTTATAGTGCTACTCTACCATGCCACTATGTGTATAAATAATTAACTTGTCTTACTGTTTTTCTAAGAGTATATTTAACAATTGTCTTGTTTTTTTCTTTTTGATACACAGCTACTCCTAACCTAAACCGCAAGGAGTTGGCCGCCAAGGCACGGCGCCGGAAGCTGGAGGCAATCCAGCGAGAATACCGGCGGCTGGTGGTCTTAGCCGAGGAGGAGGAGGAGACTGCGGCTGCAATTATTGAAGCCTCCTACCGTGGCCCGGGCCCCAGCCACCGCCCTCCAGCGGTACGGCGCCACCGTCTGGCGGCTGCCCGCCGCCACCGTTCCATCTCCGGTGCCCCCCCCCCACTGTGGCTGTCATCCTGTTCTGCTCCCTTTTTAATTCTTGTTTGGGTGGGAACTTGTTTGGGCGTTGCGGACTTATATGGACATTGGTTGGGGTTAGGGAGGGGGGTGGGTCAGCTTTTGTGGGTTTAGTTTATTTGTTAGGGTAAATTAAATATATTTTTCTATGTTACATGCAATGTTGATAATGTTTTGTAGGTGGGGTAACTGTTTTACATCACACTGTTTCCTTGCTGGTTCATGGCCGCCCATAGCCTGTGTTTGATTTCAATAATTGGCTGACTGTATAAGACACAGATAGATGCAACACACCTCACTCATTGACTGGTCCTTCTAGTACTTTCAGTCTGTCCTCTAGTCTATGCATTCTTTGTACTGGTGTGTGAAAATGAAATCATTGACAACATGTCCATTATTAATTCTGCCTCCCCCAAACTTGTCTCTTACCGGTGCTTGATGTTTATGTCCAACTGTGGCACAGCACTGGCTGCATGGTGAAGATGGTTTCCTTTTTCATACATGCCATGATTGGGGTGGTGGTGGTGGTAGCCACTGGCAGGGCGGCAGCATTTGCAAAAAAAGAGAAGGAGACAGTCAATTGCCTTTGAGAGACTGTTAGGAGTAGTTGAATGAAGTACAGTACAGAACTTACCGAGCAACAATAATATGCTCAAATATTTGACAAAAAAACAGAATGGTGGTTAGGAGGATAGCCTACTAGACAGAGTTACAAACTATAGTTGTGTTGAGTCACTTGACTAGGCCTACAGCCTAACAGTTAGTGCTGTATATGAGGAATGACAAGAAACAAATCCAATCAATGCCGGCAATTCATGCTGAGGTATATGTTCCTTTGTTAAAAAAAATAACCTCTGAAATATCCTACTCATGGGTGGCCAAGCAGAAGAAGATCATCGCTCTGCCTTGAAATTGAAGAAGTGTTGCTTTCACCACATCCGCCCCAGCAAGTGTGTGATTAAGTATTGGTGTACATTTAATTTAGTTACACCTCGACAATAAGTCACACAGCCCGGGGGACGAGGGTTAGGGTTTGTTGAATGGATGGGAAGGGGGTTTTTGGGAAAGGTTTGACATAGAAAAACAGTATGCATACATAGACAAACAAACGACAATCATTGAAGACTACCATATCCATATGTTAAGGAATAAAAAGGCAATGCATGCATGATGATGAGAGACCCGTATTACATACACTTCTAGTTCTTGTTCTGTTGTTCAGGCCTTAATACTTTAACAGATAGCAAATAGAAATTTTAAATATTGGTAGGGAAGAATCGTAAACACAGAGCAAACCTAATGATGATTGATAATAACAACTCCAAGAACACACTGTTGTAAAGATTGTATCCAAGATATTAATCAAATTATTTAAAAGAAGATAAAAGTGGATACTGTTACTGTCTTATCCTGGTCAAAAATGTGGACTGGATTTTTGCATCTCGGTATTCCTCTTGCTCCTCTCGTCCATCAATCTTGGGTGTGTCGCCTCGCCACTCGCCACTGCCCGGCTGGAAAAAGAAAGATGATTGATTGGTAAGGTAATTATTATGCATTGTAATGTTTTACAAAGTTTCGGGCAAGGCCCGGCCTGTAATTGTAGATTGAAAACCAAAGGGGATATTGAGAAAGAAAGTTAAAACAAATGCACAAGTGATGGTGTAGTGCAACAAGAACACTTTCCGAGGTGGCATCTATGCATCATCTCTACTGTAGTCTGTTTCCAGCATTGACCTTCAACAGTAACAGGAGAGAGCAGGCCCACAGTGCTTAGCATTAGCACATCCTACGTTAACACTTAAAATTCTTTTTTTTTCTCTCAAAGAGTTGGACAAACGCAAAGCACATTATCCATTCCAAACATAGCATTTTACAGTTTAAGATAGTAAAATCAATGCACTGCAGTCATCCCACCGCTAGACTCTATTCAACTTCTACACAGACCTTTGGGTCTGCTGTGGTTGTTGTTGTTGAAGTGTTTACCTTTTGGCTTTTCCGTTTTATGACACTCATGATGAAACGTCCTCCTGAGTCCTGACTTAATCATCATCATCTCTGATACTTTTACTGACTGACTGTGAAGATCGGCCTGCAGTATAAGTAAATTATGACACAACAAGAGTAGAAATATAAATATTACTGACTTGAGTCATTCTTTATTGTGTACAGAAAGATAGATTACTAGTACACTTTGATATCACTTTGTGCACAACAAACAAACAACGCAAACACAAACACTTAGCTTAGAGTCAGGTGTCCAATGCATGTCATTAATTGTCATCATTACCTGTTCCTTCTCATCTTAAGTTAACGGGCCGTCTATTTCGCCATCATCATGATGGACGGTGCTGTTGTGTCAATCATACTCATTGCGCAGATTGAGTGAGTCCCCTTCCTGTATTGAATTAAAAGCAATGGGTCACCAAGCTGCAGGAGAAGTACCAATTTCTTATTTGCAAGAAGGGGGAAATTAGTGTGTTCTGTAGAAAGTTGATTAGTGGCAGTGAACAATTACATAAATTCATGCACAACAAACACAACAAAATCTAAATCCAATCCAATCCAAAATTTCTTTATTTCGGCCAATTAGGCCATAAAAGATAGAATCACACGAGACATTTAAAACATCACAAAAAGTGTAAACATGATAAAAGCAGTAAAATCAATGTACAAATGTTACGGGCATCTAGAAAATGGAATTCATTAACCAACACAGTTCTTATTTGTGTTAGACCTTATATGCCACATAGCCGTTAAAAATTTTGCAACTGCAAACACTATATGCGGATCAGTGTTCGTTTTCAGTATTCTGTACACCTGCTGATGACTCCTAATGCCCAGATTTCTGCATAGTGGGACTAGCCAAGAAGGGGTAAATTAGTGTGTTCTGTAGAAAGTTGATTAGTGGCAGTGCACAATTACATGAATTCAGGAACAACAAACACAACAAAATCTAAATCATTCAGTCTGCGACTCTGCGTCCAATGCATGGCATCAATCATTACCTGTTCCTCCTCATCTTAAGTTAACCGGCCGGCTATTTCGCCATCATCATGATGGACGGTGCTGTTGTGTCAATCATACTCATTGCGCAGATTGAGTGAGTCCCCTTCCTGTATTGAATTAAAAGCAATGGGTCACCAAGCTGCAGGAGAAGTACCAATTTCTAATTTGCAAGAAGGGGGAAATTAGTGTGTTCTGTAGAAAGTTGATTAGTGGCAGTGCACAATTACATGAATTCAGGAACAACAAACACAACAAAATCTAAATCATTCAGTCTGCGACTCTGCGTCCAATGCATGGCATCAATCATTACCTGTTCCTTCTCATCTTAAGTTAACGGGCTGTCTATTTCGCCATCATCATGATGGACGGTGCTGTTGTGTCAATCATACTCACTGCGCAGATTGAGTGAGTCCCCTTCCTGTATTGAATTAAAAGCAATGGGTCACCAAGCTGCAGGAGAAGTACCAATTTCTTATTTGCAAGAAGGGGGAAATTAGTGTGTTCTGTAGAAAGTTGATTAGTGACAGTGCACAATTACATAAATTCAGGAACAACAAACACAACAAAATCGAAATCATTCAGTCTGCGACTCTGCGTCCAATGCATGGCATCAATCATTACCTGTTCCATCTTATTTTCAGTTAATGGCCAGTCTCTCTCTGCTCTGAAAGGAGGATAGCTATAGTAGTCATCTGATTCATGGTCCACTTCTTTTGGAAGGACTAGGAAAGTTTGAATTTGTTGTTACCATCATCCAATCATCATTCATGAGGGAAATGGAATTGAGCAGGAGATTCAGTATGATGGAGAGGAGGAGCTGGATTCGGAGGACTGTACTGTCAAATAGCAGACACCTGAAACTTGTATATTAAATTTGAAGATTAGAAGACGGTGGTAATGGATTTGTTGTGATTCACAAGTTTATAACCGGAACGACAGACACATAAACAAAGGGGGAAAAGAGGGAGGAAGACAGTAAGTGCGAGCCTAATTGTCAGGGAAGTATAGCTCGTCCTCAAACTCTGGGGGTTCAGCCAGTAGTAGGTAATCATCTGACACAATACTTCCGTCACCTGAGCCGCTGTCCTCATCTTCCTCCGTTGATTCATGTATTGTGTAATTCGGTGGAATGAAGTGCTGATTCATTTTGATCATTGTTAACCTCTCCACGTTTTTTGGAGATAGACTGGTCCTTCTCAATGTTACAATGGAACCAGCAGCACTGAAAACACGTTCGGAAGAGACACTTGCGACAGGGCAAGCCAGATAGCTTATCGCAGTCCTGCTGGGCTGTGGCCATTCAGACCTTTTCCTATTCCAATACTGCAATGGGTTTTGATCAACGTACACCGCTGTTGGGTCGTCCAGATAGGCCTGGACCATCCGCTCAATGTTCAGGGTTGCTGCTGGTAAGCTTTTGTGCTGTTTTTTCTGTGCATCAGCACTGTGCTTACAATAGCCCATCTTTAGATACCAATCCTGTAATGATAATGATTGTACTCGGCCTAATGATCCAGTTATTGTTTCTGTAGTCGATAGTGATGGTGAGTGTTGTGATTGTGAGCCAACCGCACCGCCCTCAGCCGACGAAGTTGCACTTGATTCTGCATGGCCTGCTTCAGTATCAGTACTTGTTGTGGGTTGATCTTGCGGGCTTTTAATTAGCAGCCATTCATTTTCCAACTTACTGGCTGCTTCAGCTATACAACTTTTGTAGCGGGCAACATCATTGTCGGAAAAAGCAAGGAATGTCTTCAGTAGTCCCAATTTTGCATGTGGATCCAGAATTGTGGCACAAATGTAATGTTCTTGTGACAAAATTTTATTTTGTAACCTTACATTTTCAGTTAAGCGCCGGGATAAGCTCTCCACCAAGTCATGGGCTTGCCTTCTGTCCTCTACACCTTTGTATGATTCAGACACATTATTCAGCTCATACTCTAGCATTTGCAATAATGGGATAGCTTGGCCCATTGTACAGTCCTCCTTGCTGACTTCACGTGTGAAGACCTCAAAAGGAGAAAGCATCTCAGTCAGGCATTTAATTAGGCTCCATTGCACCATGTCAAGGATCATGCCTTTAACAGTAGCACTAGCATCCCCTCTTCTTTCCAGACATATTCATGGAGTGACATGTGCTGTTTGTACAGACGATCAAGCATGTAATACTTTGAGTTCCAACGTGTTGCCACCTCCTGGATGAGTGCCTTGACTGGTATCCTAAATTCACGTTGGATGATCCTCAGCTGCTTCCGAGCTTTAAAAGAATGGCTGAAATGAGTGCATATTCTTCGGCAGATGGCCAGTAAATTGCTGACTATGGTTTCTTTTTTCAGAAAGTCTTGAACTATAATGTTTATGCAGTGCGCCAAAAACGGAACCCTGAAATAGGAACCAAATTCCATGGCCTTAAGTACATTACTGCCATTGTCTGTGGCAACAAAACCAATACGAAGCCCTCTGGGCCGCAGCCATTCCAAAACCTTGGTGCGAAACTCGTGTAAAATGTTTTCAGACGTATGAGATTTCTCCATGGCGAACATGGCTACAGTTGCATGTTTCCGAGTACCTTCAAAAATCGCAGCTGTGTCAACAACACCTCGTGCTGATAGTTTATCTTTAACCCCCACAAAAGAGATCCAGTGTGCAGTGATGCACATGTAATCTGTGGCTTGGCAACTGCTCCACATGTCTGTTGTCAGGTGGATATTGTGCACAGCACTCTTCTGCAGAGCTTGTCCAACCAATTCCAGCACATCATGATGTAGTGCCGGAACAGCAATTCTTGTGAAATAGGACCGGCTGGGAACTTTCCATTTCGGGCAGATGGCAGACACAAATTCAAGGAAACCCACCCCTTCCACAAATGAAAAAGGAAGAAGGTCCAGCGCTAACATTTTAGCCAGCTTCGCATTGTACAATCGTGCCATTGGGTGGTTGCGTTGGAACTGCCCCTCCAACCTAAACATGCTCTCAATGGTAGGCTGGCTTACTTTCCTTAGTGGCGCTGTTTTCATTAACCCACTACGGCTCAACGACACAGATTGTCTCATTGAGGTACTCGCCGGTCGCCTTGGTGTCTCACACAGACTCTGAGTATGGCTCTTACTGCGGTGCCACTCTGATGTTACTGAGGAGGATGTGGGCGTTACCACCACTGCACTACTGGGGACAGGGCTAGAAATGCCTCCCTCTTCTTCACCTGCCACCGCAATAATATCGCTCTCTGATTCATCCTGACCAACTTCAATGGGTTGACTTTTTCTACTTTCTTTTAACTTAAGTAGGTGATCCTCCCACACGATAGTGTGGTGTTTTCTGAGATGACTTGCTTGTCCTCCGGTACCATAATTTGTACCAAGCTTACCACGCCGAACACCTTGCCGACAAATTGAGCATATAGCAACGTTCTCCTCCTTGGCGCTAACAGAAAAGAAGTCCCAAACTGGGGAGGAGAACTTTCTGGTACTGCTGGATGTGCCACTTTCAACACCAGATGAACTTGAGGGGGTATTTGAAAATGTGTGACCCTGTGCACCTACACTGTGACTTTTACTACCTCTACCTACTGAGATGGTTGAGCTGGATATAGGTCCCTGCCGGGCCTTGGAAAATATGGCAGCTGGAGGTAGTGGTGGTGTAACCTGTGTTGGTGAGATCCGTGCTACATCCCGCTCAGTAGCAGCCTTTCTGGATAGGGTGAGAATGTTGGTCTCCAATCCCTTTGGGGCGGGAGTAATGTGCGTGATGACTGGCTCATCTTCATCAACATCATCACCCCCCTCTTCTACATCTACCTCCATAACTCTAAGTTTTTCTGGGACCTTCCTTTTCAGAAGCATTGTCTTGTGGGGTATATCACTCTCAGACCGAGCTGGTGGGACCCAAGTGTCATCACAATCATCAGAAGCGGGGCTTGAAGAAGAAGATGATGGACTAAGCCTCCTTTTCCTTGTTGGTGGTCTGGAAGACAATAGGTCTTCTGAAACAGTGGTTTGACTTTGCTCCACTTTGTCTGGAGGAAGCTCGATTTCCTGAAATGCCC